>NC_090922.1:1257520227-1258770227 GCF_040938575.1 Ambystoma mexicanum
TGTATGCATGCGATATGAGCTGGGGCTAATTTCGCTGAATGCTATCCTTCAATGGCGACGCTGTGCACTGTTCTGTAAATGTTTGTTGGCAAATCATCAACCAAATATGTTACAAGTAATAGCAAACTATATGCTTACATCGGAAAATAATTTTGCGAGAAGATGGGTTGGTGATAGCCTGTCCTGCTTAGCAAATGCAAATGTTTCAATTCATATGCTAATCACAAATCCAGACAAAGCTAAAAATCTAATATACGAACTTGACTGGATTGATACGAAAGACAGCTGCCTAAAATATCACCAAATCTGTAAATATCGATTTTGGCCAACACGTCTGAAGCATACCTACTAAAATCTCCTTCTGTGGCATTTAGATCAGGCTTTCTGAGAGAGCGTCTTGATCTATGGCCCACTCGCCAAGTACAAGCACAGAGACATTTGATTCCAAACGCGAGTGAATTCTGCCGTTTCTGTTTAGAACATAGTATTGCTGAATCATTGGAACATTTAGTATGCGATTGTACTGAGCTGAAGTCCTTAAGATCAGCACACTTTGCAAACGTAACTTCCATCTTAGAAGCGGTTGTAAAGGATGCTAGATGGACTTTTATACTGTGTTCAAATAGATCTCCCGTACAGATAGCACTGATTAACTTCCTAGCATCTCTTAAGTTAGAGAAATCGGTGTTGTAGTGCGTCCTCTTGAAAGGTCTTGAAAGGTCTTGTAATGTTGCTTCTCATTCAAGGTTGCCGAAATGTTTGTTTCATTACACGGACTGTAACATGCTGTCTATGCTTATGTTCACGAGACTCTCATATTCCGTCTCTTGGTTATCTGTGTAACCTGTGTTTCTTCCTTTGACCACGTTTTTAGCTTTGTTTAAAAACAAGCTGTTAAAAAATATGACAAAAAGAAATATTTTTTGTGTTTCTTTCATCTTAGTGATTATATCTGAAACTTTCGACCTGGGCTATAAGCAGTTGGCTTGTATTTTCGATAAGCAATCTGGTCACATGAATTTTCTTTCTTTTTTTTGTTTTTCTTTTTTGTCCTGCTGATTTGTAAATTAATGTAAAGGATTGTCCAATCATGGAGTAATAGTATGATGAATTGTAAATAATGATTGAACTAATCTAGACATGTTTATACATATTTTAATTTTTGTATATTGAAAAGCTGATTAAATTCAGCTAATACAATAAAAAAGAAAAAAAGAAAACAGGAATACAGAGAGATTGCATGGGCAAGTAGGTCACTGCGAGCTGAGCGTTGAACCATATCAACAATGAACCTAGGGGTGTGTGTCTGAAGGTAGAAGTGCAAAGATTGGTATGACTGGGATTCTCCAAACTCTTTCATAAGGATGTATGTGATTATTTTGTTGATGAAAATGTTGAATACGAAAATCACAAATTCCAAAAAGCCTGTCACGAAATAATCACACACATGATCCCGGCCTGCTATCCCCCTGCCCTGCACCCCCCTACCTCCTGCTCCTCACTTACCTGCTGTTCCTCTGCATGGCTCCTTCACTGAGGCGCGTGTTACGCCTCCCCATTGAGAGGCAGAACGTCCGCCGCAGGGTCCATTTATTATTATTCTTTAAATCTATCTTTGTCCCCCATTTTCCTTTTTACGGAAGCGGGAGACAACCCCGCCACCCCTGAATTCCCTTAATGGCGAACAAGGGGAGTGGGGGGGGGGGACAACGCTGCAACCCCTCGCTTCCCCTATTTGTCATTTTGTTTTTTTACCATGCAGAATTCATCATTTTCTCAGTTTTTTTACGTTTTATTTTACACATTTTCTGCGGATACCCTTTCATAACACTCAGGACAGTGTCAGGACATTAACAATGACGTTAACAACTTATTTGCTTAGTTGTAGAAACTTATGAAAAGCTAGGAGAATGTGCAAAGTGCCAAATGCTTGATGATTTTATTTATTTTGTTGGGTATTTATAATGCGCCATACAGCCAAGTGTTGTTTCAAAACGCATCAAGACAAGGGAGGGGAAGGTACATGGAAGAAAACAAAACAATAACGTTCCTATTAGTTCTTGAGACATTCGGATCGTGCAAGTGCCGTACAAGAATGAAGGGGAAGGGGGTGGAGGAAGGGGACTGTAGGAAGGGGATGAACTAGGAAGAAGCCAAACAATAACATTCCTACTAGGTTCCTACTAGGGGGAGGAGGAGAAGTGCAGGATGGGGAGGAGGCCTAATGCTCCGGGAGGAGGGAGGAGAAGTGCAAGTGAACAGGTCTACTTGCACTTTGGGGAAAGGGTGCACAAGGGAGTGCTGAGAAGAAGAGGGAAGGAGCCAGTGGCTAGAGTGATCGCAGAATCAACAGAGCAAGTGCAGTCCTTGAAAAGTCTAGAGGGGGAAAGGAAACACCTGTTTGGAAGAGACATCACCAGGTGAAGTGGGAGAGAAGAGGAGAGAAGGAGGGAAGGGGAGACGTGAGAGCAGGTGAGGAGGGAAGCCACGTTCAACACAACAGCAATATAACCGTCTAGATTCAGGTGTCCAGGGAAAGGTAAAGTCTAGGTTTTAACATGTAGCAGAAAAGCAAAAACACCTTGATACGAGTTTCCTGGGAAGACTGAAAAAGCTGGGATACCAACATACTGAAGAAAAGCAAAATAACCTAGATGCGAGTTTCATGGGTAGAGAGAAAAAGCCTAGGTTTCAACATATAGCAGAATATCAAAAACACCTAGATTCAAGTTTCCTGAATAGGGACTAGGTGCCCGAATGGACAACAAATTATTGTGGGTGACGTGCAGCAGACTAAGCATTGGTAGAGTACTAATAAGTGAGGTGGGACAGGTTAATAGGGAGCAGTAATGGCTGTTCATCGTGTCTACACCTTTATTAGTCAGTCGCTGTTGGTTGACAGCTGCACTGCATGCTCCACCGTCGAACACAGGCAGACACCGTCTGGCGTTGCAACTGCAGGAGCTTCCCTTTGCCTCAGGCCCCTTCACCGGAGGGGGCTGCAGGGGCAGTGGGGCTGCCCTGGTTGGCTGGTTGGCTGTACTAAGATGAGGTCTAAAGCCAATGGAAGGTGGGGGAGGGCTAAGGGGATGGGCAACAGGAGACACACCGAAGCGGGTAACAGGAGGGGAGAAGAGGGCTAGAGATCAAGGCAACAAAGAAGGCAAAACAAGAGGACTATACAACTAAAAAGGAGGCCGCCTCTCACCTGCACTCCTAATGGAAAAAGCACTAAATCAACTTCAAGCCATGGTGGCTCCAAAAGTAGATAGTTTGAAAACAGCAGACAAACAGCAAGACAAGACAGGAGTTCTCTGCAGCAAAAGCTTTTGGGACATTTAACCCCAGTTTGAGGTTGCATGATCGGGAAGAGCATTCATAAGAGATTCATAAGAGACACTTGGGTGTTCATAAGAGACACTTGGGTGTTCATGGTGCAGTGAAAAAGATATAGGGGGTCATTCCGAGGTTGGAGGTAGCCATGGTGCTATAAGTACCCCCATACCGCATACCGGGTCCGGGTTCCCTGAATGGGGAAATACCGGGCCATTCCAACCTTGGAGGACCCGGTATTTCCCCATGCAGGGAACCCATCCCCATTCCCATGCAGGGAACCCATCCCCATTCCCATTCCCCCATAGGGCTCAATGGGAATGGGGAGGGAGCTAACAACGCGCCCGTTAATAACAGGCCCATTGTTAGATCCATGGTCTGCTAGCGGGATCCACTAAGGGCACCTGGTTTTACCAGGCACCCTTTGCGGGTCCCACGAGCAGACTCGTAATAGGCCGGTAAAGCGGTTAACGGCGCCGGCACCATTACCGGTGCCATTAACCCCTTACCGCCCAGCTCGGAATGGGCCTCATTACGAGGCTGGTGGCCACGGAATGTACGGTGCCGATACGGGACCAGCACTGTTCATTCCGGGCTGCCAGATTACGAGTTCCGCAGCGGGTCCCGCTTTTCACGCCTGGTCAGGCCAGATGTGAAAAGCGGGACCCGCTAGCAGGACAAGATGCTAACAATGGGCCCGTCATTAACGGGCCCTTTGTTAGCATCCTCCCCATTACTATTGAGCCCTATGGGGGCTAAAATGGGAATGGGGATGTAACGGGTCCAGGTCCCGCAAAAGGGATTTACCGGGTCCTCCAAGGTTGGAAAGAACGTTACAGTTGGTAAGTAACTTGTTCTTCGAATGGATTGTGTCCTCCCACGTATTCCTCATCTTATGATAATAGCAGTGGTACGTTTGGAGGTGGGAGTACGAGAATTGTTTAATTATGGACAGAATGAAGGACAGCTTTTGCAAATAGTCCTCCTTAGTAAGAAGTAGAGTCCAAGCAGTACTGCTTTACAAAGGTGTGCATTGATGACCAAGTGGCCGCAGCACAAATATCCTGCACAGGGACACCCCTCTGAAGGGCCGTGGAAGTTGACATGCCTCTGGTTGAATGAGCCCTTAATCCATCCGGAGGCTCTTTTCCAGCCAATTTATAGCACTCCGAGATGGCTAAAAGTATCCATCTGGATAGAGTTTGTTTAGTTATGGCAAGGCCCAATTTGTGCCCAGTATATCCAACGAATAGTTGGTCACTTTGTCGGAGATTTGTCAATCTGGAAATATAGAAACTGAGAGCCCTTTTTGGGTCCAGTCTCTGTAACCTTTACTCTTCCTTACTAGCGTGAGGTGGAGGATAAAAGGAAGGTAGAACAATCTTCTGTGACAGATGAAAATCAGACACTATTTTAGGCAAGAATGATGGCTTGACTTTTAAAATGACCTTGTCTCTATGGAAAATAGTGTGAGGTGGCTTACAAGACAGTGCCTGCAACTCACTTACCCTGTGGGCTGATGTTACAGCCACTAACAGAATTGTTTTGAGAGTGAGCAGTCTTAATGGACAAGAATGTAAAGGCTCGAAAGGAGCACACATGAGAAATTTTAAGACTAGATTTAAATCCCAGGTGGGTACCCGAAAAGTTGTTGGAGGGTATCCATTTGTCAACCCTTTCAAGAATTGAATGACTAAAGGCATTTTAAAATAGGACACCTCTTCTGAAGAGAGCTTAAAGATGGATAGAGCTGCCAAGTAACCTTTTATCGTTCCAACTTGGAGCCCCAAATTGGCTAAATGTAAGAGAAAAGAAAGTACTGCTGGGGTATTACAAAGAAATGGATCCACATTCTTATCCCTGCACCAGTTACTGAACTTGTTCCAACGACACCGGTACAGGGATTTTGTTGCTGGTTTTATGGCCGAAATCAAAATCTCCATTACGTCATCTGGGAGGTCCCAATCTTTATATCTTAGCCTCTCAGAAACCATGCGTGAAGGCTGAGTGTCTTGACCTCTGGATGGAGAACCCGACCTTCCTCTTGTGAGAGAAGATCCTCTCTTTGTGGAAGACGTATTGGAGGGCAGATGGACATGTCCAGAAGGTCCGGGTACCACGTCCTCCTGGCCCAGTCCGGGGCAATTAGGATCATGGTTTTCCTCACCCTCCTGATTACATGAGGAATCACAGGGACTGGAAAAAACACATACAGGAATGAAAATACCTAGTCCACTATGAACGCATCCCCTAGAGTTCCTCTCGGGGGTAAGTCCCTTGAGCTATGCAGTTCGCACTTCTGGTTTGTCCCGCTCGCAAGGGTTCCCCAAAGGGGGAAGATCTCTTGAAGGACTTCCTGAGCTAGCTCCCATTCATGGGAGACTGTGCTCTGCCTGCTCAGAGCGTCTGCCGCCGTGTTTAGCTCTCCGGCTAGGTGAACTGCCGATAGAGAGATTCCTTCTTGCATTGCCCAGAACCAGAGCTGCATTGTCTCTCTGCACAGTGGAAGTGATCCTACGCCTCCTCTTTTGTTGAGGTAGTACATGGCCACTGTGTTGTCCACCATTATCAGGACATTCCTTCCTTGTACAGAGGGCAGAAAAGCCTTCAGCGCTAGTCTGATTGCTCTCAGCTCCAAAAGGTTGATATGTAGTTTGGACTCCGATGGAGACCAACAACCGCTAATTGTCAGATCGTTGGTGTGGGCTCCCCACCCCGTAAGTGAGGCGTTCGTCACTACCGTTATCTCCGGCCATGGTTGCCAAAACGGTTCCACCTTGAGGATATTCTCCTTGCAAGCACACCATAGAAGATCTTGAGTCACTTTGTTTGAGACTTGTAGAAGATCTGACATCTCCCCCAAAAACTGGGACCATTGAGTCCTGAGGGCCCACTGAAGGGATCTCATCCTCAGTCGAGCCTCTGGCACCAGAAAAATGCCATGAGGCCTAGCAACCTTAAGAAGTCGAAAGCTGGTAGATGTTGGGCATTCTGAAATGTTGTTACCATCTGCAGAATGTGGTGAGCTCTTTCCTCGGGAGGCGAGGCTTTCCCTGAGGTGGTGTCCAGGACCGCTCTGATGAATTGGACTTGGGATCATTTGTGACTTCTTGTAATTGAGGGAGAAGCCCAATTTCTGTAGTAAGTGACAGGCCATGGCCAGATGTCTCTGGGCCAGTTTGGGTGAACTTGCCCTGATTAGCCAAGCATCCAGATAAGGGTAGATATGAATCCCTCCTCTCCTGAGACTCACTGCCACTACCGCCATTAGTTTGGTGAAGACACTCGGGGCGGAGGTCAGCCCAAATGGTAGAACTGTAAACTGATCATGAGAACCACCAATTGCGAACCTCAGGTACTTTTTGTGTTTGAGATGGATTGGCACATGAAAATAAGCATCCTGAAGGTCCGATGAAGCCAGCCAGTCCTGAAGTTGAAGAGCCTGAAGGATCTGAGAAAGGGTCACCATCTTCAACTTGTCCTTCCCGAGGAACTTGTTCAAGCTTCTCAAGTCCAAGATGGGTCTCAATCCTCTGTCTTTTTTGGGGATGAGAAAATAGGGTAGGGGGAGTACCAACCCTTGTTCCTCTCCGCTACAGGAACATGTTCTATTGCACCTTTCTCTAGCAGGGTTAAAATCTCCTGCACAAGGAGCAGGTCTGGAATTTTTACAGAGTTGGCTCCCGGTGGATAATCTTGAGGTCTCTGATGAAGTGGAAGACAGTAACCATGGGTCACTATCTCTAGTGCCCAAGCATCAGACGTAATGCCCCGCCATTCGTCCAGATACTGAGTGATTCTGCCTCCCACCGGGGTTTTGTGGATTAAGACCTCAAAATGGCTTTGCAGCGGCTGCAGCAGTGGCTGAGGAGGTAGTAGCTGCTGCTGTGCTGATCTAGCACCTCTCCCTTTTCCACCACAAAAGGGTTTTCTCTGTTGGCCTCTGTGTCTGGCCTGCCCTCTCCCTTTTCCAAAAGAGGAATAGAAGCGAAAAGGGCGACTCTTCCAGGAAGATGACTCTGCGTAAGAGTGCTGTTGAGGTTGCCTTATAGCAGCGCTGAGTGATTTTGCTGCCGCTTTCGAGGTCTGCAGCTTCTCCAAGCTCTCTTGCTGCCAAACAACCTCAAGCCGTCAAAGGGCACATTAAGTAATCTAGACTGCACATCAGGTGCAAATCCAGATTTTCTCAGCCATGCAAATCTGTGCAAGACTGTGCTAGAAGCCATGGATCTACTTATACTATCCGCAGTGTCCAATCCTAACTGAAGGCATTCCTCCATAGCCTCTTTACCATCCTTCACTATAGCCAGAAAACCATCCCGTTCCTCACTTTCCGGGATGCGTTCAGCCGCTGATGAAATACAGTCCCACGGGGTAAAGGTAAATCTTGCCAATGTGCAAGTTACATTAGTTGATTTCAGGGCCATGCTGCCCGAAGTAAAGGCTTTCCGGGCCCAAGCATCAACTTTATTGTCGTCCCTATCTGGTGGTATTGATGGGTAAGCTGCCTGCCTAGTGGAAGTTGCAGGTTGAACTACAAGGCTTTCGGGAGAGAAATGCTTGGACAAATACTCTGGGTCTGATAAGGATGGTCTATATTTTGGTACTCGTTTTTTTATTTACTGCTGTAATCGAATCTGGGTTATTCCAATTTGCCATTACCCTTTTTTGTAAAGCCTTATGGAATTGTAAAACAGGATCTTCTAAGGGACCCTCACTCAGGATATCAGTCATGTCATCCTGGTCAAAATCTGGGGAAGCTGCTTTCCATCCCATAAAATCTATGACTCTTCCCATAAGATTTCTATAGCTAGGATCAGCATGATCTGTAGGGTCTGGCCTCTCAAAATCCACTTCAGGAGAAGTGTCCAAGCCACTTGCATTTTGTAGGCAATCATACAAGTCTGTTATTCTTGATTGTGGGTCCACTAGTTCTTCAGGGACCTCTCTGGCCCCAAATCTAACTCCGACTGGAGTGACATCCTCTTCAGAGGAATGCTCCTCATATATAGAAGACATGGAAGTAAACAATTCCTGTCTAGATTGAGGGTGAAAAGCCTTTCCAGGCAAGGAAGGTAGTACTTGTCTAGGCATAGAAAATAGCGTCAAATTGGGCCTTGGAATTAGCGAAGGCCTCGATAAAGGTGTCGAAGGCGTAGATAAATTAGACGCTGGCTTCAACGGAGCCGAAGGAGGCTTCGACGCCGGCGAAGAGTGCTTCGATGCCGTCGAAGAAAGCTTCGATGCTATCGAAGCTACAGGCATCGACGCCATCTTTGTAATCGATTTCGACGCTATGGTCGTCGATGATGTGGAGTCAGATTTAGTCTTCGACTTCAACGTCGATGCCGATTCTTTTTGCCCCGATTTGTGCACCGTAGGCTTAGATTTAGAGTGAGGTGTTGGGGAACTTTCCCTTGATGATACTCTCATCTCTTTTTCGACCCTTGCGTGTTTGGATCTTAATTTTCCTCTGAAACCTTTAGAGTGAGTAGAGGAATGATCACCACGCGGCAACTTCGAGGGGGTCTTGGTCACTTTCTCGAATATTTTCATCATCGAAGCCCTGAAGGCCTCCCATTTTTCTCGGGCATCGTGTTTTGAAGAGTACGTCACTCTCCTTTTCTGAAGAGGACGAGGAGGAAGAACACCTATGACGTCACTTTCTTGACTTTTTTGTCGTGACGAGATTTTCTAACGGATTCATCCGAATCCTTTTGTCTTTTCGAAGACTTATACTTTTCCTCCCCCACCGCCAGCTTACCTCTGCGTTCCTTAAGAGCCTTATTTGACATGGCCGGACAGGACCCGCACTCATCAACCCGATGGTCTGGGCTGAGGACCAGAGGCAATTCCGATGGGGGTCGGTAATAGACATCTTCCTGCCACACTTTAGACATTTTTTTAATCCTGTCTTGGGTGTGGAGGGAGTTGAAGACGAAGACATCGTCGAAGTTTTAGATGCGCCGTTAGTGTCACGAAGCAGTTGCGTCGGAAAAATGGAACTGAGGTAACGGGCGCTGCTCAAGCCCTTTATACAGAGGATGACGTTGAGACCCGACGGCAGCCCTCGAGGGACATCGACTCCGCAGTCTCGAATACAGCGCCCCCTGGTGACAAAAATGTCCAAAGCAGCTGAAGCTGGGATAACAAATTATCATAACATGAGGAATACGTGGGAGGACACAATCCATTCGAAAGAGCAGATATTAAGGAATGCAAGAGGAATGGACCACATCAGGATGAATGGAAGGGAAATTCAATTGTTTCAAGACTTGGCCCTGGTGACGTTACAGAAAAGGAGGGCAATGGCACCAGTGGTAAAGGAGCTGGTGACGAGAAAGATCAGATATAAATGGACATTCCCTTTTGGTCTCCTCTTCTCCTGGGAGAGAAGGCAGAGAAGGGTGACTTCTTGTGAGGAAGGACTCTTGGCATTGGGCATCCAGGAAGTGGACAGAGAAGAAAGGGCACCAACAGACTGGGGAAGAGAGTTGCAGAAAGCCGTGGGAATGGAAAACGGTGCAGCAGAAGAGAAAACAGCCAGGGGGAGGAAAGCATTGAGTGCAACATACAATCGCGCCCCAGATAAGAATCTTTAACATATGGCGGGGCAAATGCAAAACAGGTCTGGAGAGGCCGGGGGGCAAAGCGAACCAATGGACAAATAGGAGTCACAGCCCGGCGAGGGTGAGCCGCTGGAATCCAGTAAGATAGAAGGTAATGAAGGGTTTAGGAGTCTCAGTGGAGTTATTCCTGAGTAAGCAGAGGTTCAGGAGCGACGGCCCGAGCGCCCTAGCACCCTTGGGTCCCTGGACCCTCCTTGGGGACAGTTGTTAGTTTGTTGGGGGCGTTGCTAGTTTGGAGAGGTGGTGGTTGAGTAGGGGGGAAGGGCAGGGGGTAGAGACCGGAAGAAGATCGTCAGCAAGATGTAGGGGTCACGCATCATTCATTGGGGGTCTCGGCTATGGGGAAGCTGAACAGACTTATGTATAATATAAGGGGTATAAACTCCCCGGTAAAAAGGAAGAAAGTAGAAAACCTGCTAAGAAGGAAAGGGGGGCACGTCATAATGTTACAAGAAACGCATATCAGATTCCAGGACAAAGCAAAGCTTGGTCTAAGGGGTTATAAATGGTTAGTCCATTCCAACGCTCCAGACAAAAAGGCAGGAGTTTTGATAGCTGTTAAAGAGGGTAAGAATATACAGCTGCAAAATGTGATGGTGGACAAGATGGGACGCTTCATATTTGCAAATGCTTCAATAGATGGGTTACGTTTCACATTAGCTACGATATATGCACCGAATGTGGGGCAAAACAGTGGGCCTCATTACACGGATGGTGCTAAGGGATTACCGGCACCGGTAAGGGCACCGGTGCTGTTAATCCCATAGCGCCATACTACGAGGTCCCTCAGCGGGTCCCGTCCTTAACGTGTGGCCAGACCACATATTAAGGAAGGGACCCGCTGAGGGACTTCAGGGCAAATAACGGTACCGCTAATAGTGGTACCGTTATTTGCTCCTTCCCCATTCCCATTGAGCCCTAAGGGGGCTCAAATGGGAATGGGGAAGGGCCTTGGTGAATGGGGAATTACCGCCCCACCAACCTTGGGATGGGGCGGTAATTCCCCCATTCACCAAGGCAGAATCGGTAAAATACCGGCGGCAACCATGGCGCTAATAGCGCCATGATTACCGCCGTCCCTGTAATGAGGCCCAGTTTCTTGAGGGATTCTTTGGGGAAACTGGACGAATTTGCCAATGGGGAAAACATACTGGGGGGGATTTGAACCTTGTATGGCACCCAGCAACAGATAGGAGCACAGGAGGACACCAGGGGCAGGTGGCACCCTCAAAATACCTACGTCAGATGATGGGCTACCTGGTGCTCTGTGATGTATGGTGGGAGCTCAAGGGCCAGCAGAGGGGTTATACGCACTTCTCCCATGTATATAGCACAATGTCGAGGATCGACTATTTCTGGGCCTCAGTGGGGCTGATGGGGAAAGTGCAAGGGGTGGAAATAGGTCCGATCTCACTATGAGATCACGCCCCCCTGTGGTTAGAAGTAAAGAACCCTGGGAGAAATAGTGGGCTCTGGAGATGGAGGCTTCCGAGGGAGATAGTCCAAGATCCCGTCCTAAGAGACGGCCTCAGAGAGAAGATGGAAGACTATTTCGCCCATAATTACACAGGGAGGCCAAGTTGGGAACAATATGGGAGGCTTTCAAAGCCGTTATGTGGGGACATATGATCGCCCTGAAGGCATCAAAGGATAAGCAGAGGTTTCTTTGGAAAAAGGAGTTGGAAAAGAACTTGGCAGACATACAAAGGGAACTATTACGGAAACCCACCCGGTCTTTAAAGAAGGCGCTGAGACATGTGCAGGGCGAGCTCAATGTACTCTGTACAAAAAAAGCGGAGAAGAGCCTCCTTCACCTCAGAGATTGGTATTACACAAAGGCCAACAAGGCCCGACAAATTCCTAGCAAGACAGTTGCGAGCCAAACAGCACGACCTAGCGATAAAAAACATCAATAATGCACAGGGAGAGACACTAATAAGCACTAGTGACATGGGGGAGGTCTTCAGAGACTACTACCTAAAGCTATACACATCGAGTAACCCAGATAGCTCTGCCCAAGAAGCCCACTTAAAAGCTATAACAATACCACAAATAACAAAAGACGAGAGGGCGCCATTTGAGGGGGAGATCAGGGAAGAGGAAGTGAAGAAGGCTATAGTAGGACTCCCGATAAACAAGGCACCAGGCCCAGATGGGATTACGGCCGTGTTTTACAACCAATATGCGGACGTGTTAACCCCATTTTTGACAAAGCTATTTAACACATTTAAGGAAGGGGGGAATGTGACACCGTCTATGAACGAGGTATTCAAAAAGACAGGAAAAGATCTGTCCCAGCCTGGGTCATACCGTCCAATCACACTAATTAACTTGGATTCAAATCTATATATGAACATTTTAGCCACCAGACTGTCTCCGCTCCTCCCTAAAATGATAAATATGGATCAATCAGGCTTTATCCCCGGTCGACAAGCCCACGATAACTTGAGGCGCATTATACATTTAGTAGAGAAGATAGGAGTCAAACAAACCCCGGCAATATTGTTGTCAGTAGACGCCGAAAAGGCATTTGACAGGGTGGAATGGTCGATGTTGTTCAAAACACTAAAATACATGGGGTTTGGGGAACAATTTTATAACACCCCCTCCACTACAATAGCCATAAATGGGGAACTTACAGGCAGGGTGGAGCTAACTAGGGGCACGAAACAAGGGCGCCCGCTGTCACGCCTCCTTTATGCGGTCTTCATAGAACCTCTATTAATCAGACCAGAGAGGTGACCTCCATCGCAGGGATAGAAATGGCGGGAATGCAGCGCAAAGTAATCGCGTATGCTTGTGACATGCTAGTAGCCCTATCGGACCCGACTCATTCCCTCCCAGAAGTAATCCAAGAATTAGAAACATTTGGGACAATCTCAGTGTTGAAAATCAACAGAAGTAAATCGGAAATTTTAATCCTAGCAGGAGAGAGAGGGGAGATTAAGCGGAGGGCGGAAGCCTTACATCTGAAGATAACGGATAAAGGGTTAAAATATTTGTGAGTAACCCTAACGGACAGGGTGGAGCTCCTAAACGCAGTAAACTTTCCAGAATTGATGGGGAATATTACGAGGGACTTGTAGCGGTGGAACCCCCTGGTGATATCCTGGTGGGGACGCATTACTTCGGTAAAGATGACCGTTCTGCCTAAATTGGCATAATACTTCCAGGCTATCCCGAGTCTCTAAATCGTTTTTAGGGCGCTTAATAAAGTAATTTCGTCATTTATATGGAAAAAGAAACCCCCAAGGGTAGCTAGATCAGTCCTAACAGCCCCAATAAAAGAGTGGGGCATGTCCCTCCCACATTTCTACAGGTATTTTCAAGCAGCACAACTGTGGGTATTAAAGGAATGGATGGGGGAGGAAAGGCAAAAGGTATGGGCAGTGCAAGACAGGGCGGTGGCTAAATCCCCACTGGTGGAGACGCTGTGGAAGGAGAGGCAGTATAGGCACTAGAATCTGCGCATCAGTGAGGTGATGAGGGCTCCATTGGAAGTTTGGGACGATCAAACTAAGGGGCACCTTGACGACAGCGCTGGCCCCGTTCACACCTATGTTCGGAAACCCAGAATTCCCACCAGGAATGGAAAAAGGGGCGTTCAGTAAATGGGTAGAGGCTAGGTGCACAAAAATAGGAGAAATAATACAGGGCGTAGAAGTCAGAACTTTCGAGGAATGCGAAACAGACCCGAGGCTTATGGACTCAGATAGGTATAACTATGAACAGCTAAGACACTGGTTGGGGACACCCTCTATAAAAGAGGCAGCCTCAACGGAAATCTTTTGAGAAATATACTGTGACCAACTCGGGGTCCAGGAAGTTGGTATCGGCACTATACAAGCTTATCAATGTGCAGAAGGAGGAAGTAAGGTGGAGCTACATGCTGAAGTGGGACGTAACCCTGGTGGAAACAATTAGTGAGTCACAATGGGAAGAGGTGTGGGGGAACAAAATGACCCGCTCAGTCCAAATGAGGGAAATGTGGTTAAAAGTCATGACCCTGTGGCATTACACTCCGGAGCGGTTAAATAAGAGGTTCCCGCGCACGCCCAAACTCTGCTGTAGAGAGTGTGGGTGGTGAGGCACGTCTGGTGGGACTGTAAAGCAATCCAGGTGTTTTGGGTCGAGGGGAAATCTCAGATGCAGAGAATGTTCCCAAACGTCGCCCTTCTAGGCGAGAAGGTCTGGCTCTGTGGGATTAACGACCCAGTGGCTAAGAAATACACCAAATCACAATGGAGGATCTTCATGGGCCTGGTGATAGTGGCATGGGCTACTATAGCTACTTCCACCATATCTCTACATCTGCCTGCAAACTACTGATGGTTAAATTGCCACTCTCCATAGCACAAACTCTGACCATTTACCTCATCTACCGCCCTCCTGGTCCCTTAGGATCCTTCGGAAATGACAATAATATCATCACAACTAATACCAAAACTACTTCCCAAATCCTACTCCTATGAGACTTCAACTTGGGCTTCAATGACCCAGTGGACCACTCAGGCTTCCTCCTTGCCAATTCCCTATCTGAATTAGGTCTCACCCAAAGAGTACTTCGACCCACTCATGACAAAGGTCGCACCCTGGATTGGTTAGCGGACTTAAACTGCCCAACTAATATAACGGCTATTGAACCTCTACCTTGGACAGAACTCAGCTTACTTACCTTCACTCTTCCAAACTGTATTCCGCCTGCTATAACCAAAACGACAGCACCTCCCATCCTAACCAGAAATAAAAAAAAAACATTACTGCAGTCAACCTAAGGCCCTTTCTCGAACCCCTACAGGCAGCTTCACTACCACCTAACTCTGAGGAACTAGTAGAATTGTACAACACCATCAACTCTGCTATTGACCCCTAAAAATGTGCAAAAGTAAACCTACGGCCCATGTGAACTCTTGGTTCACCCCTTACCTTAAAGAGCTCCGGAAAGAAAAGAGGAAGCATGAATCCTTATGGCAACAGAACCCATCTACCACTAACAAAGAAATCCTACTAAAAACTACTGCCAACTAAAAAGAGGCAATCCTCACAGCCAAATGAAATTCCTACAACGAAAGGATTGATAAAGCCTGCTCAAGCACCCATGAACTCTTTATCATACTCAGGGAACTTGAATCACCCGCCCCCCAAACTGACCTCAGTGTCATGGACCAATCCTGGTGTGCTAAAATTGAGGATGCGCTAGCCAATAGAATTGCCCTTCTTCAAAAGAAAATCACTGATAAAAAGCTCTCCCTGCCACCTCAAAATAAACCCTCCAAAACTCATGCTAAGACCCCCATCACCACCCAACGCTTTAAGTTTACACCAGTATCTCCCCATGAGGTACTAAAAATTATAGCGTCTCTCAAACCATCAAACTGTATAGGAGACTCTTGCCCTGCTGCCGTTATTAAGGAAGCAGCGAGCATTCTCGCTCCCTTTATCACGTCACTCATCAATGCATCTTTCAATACCTGCAACGTACCAACCAATCTGAAGAACTCATCGGTGCTACCTCTGCTAAAAAAACGACCCTTGACCCTAATATACCCACCAACTTAAGACCCATCTCCACTTTCCCCTTTTTGCTGAAGATTATAGACAAAGCTGCATATAACCAAATTCAAAGCTTTCTAGAGACCAACAAATTGTTAGGCCTCTGTCAATCAGGATTCAGACTTCAACACGGCACCGAAACAGCCTTGATTTACCTAAAAATGCAAATAGACGGTCTCAAAGATAAAGGAAACTCAGCATTCCTACTCCTTCTGGACCTGTCTGCCGCATTTGACTTGGTTGACCACAAGATCCTTTGCAACCACCTCTCCACCACCTCTCACTTCTCACCAGAAGCCACCGCTTGGATCAAATCATTCCTAAGCAACAGGTCAATGAGAGTGTTCTTGGCAGTGGCGGCCGCAGACCCTATCCCCATTACATGTGGAATCGCACAAGGACCATGCGTATCTCCAACCAGGTACAACGCCTTTACCAAAAAATAGCTTGATGACCTGGTTCATATGGGTGTCACCTACACGAACTATGCGGATGACACCCAGATCCTTATTCCCCTGACAGGTGACTATGCCAAGGACTTAGCCCTGATCAATAAAATGTATCTTATCATTCAAGCATGGATGGCCACACATGGCTTCTGCCTGAATGATGAAAAAACAGAACTCCTCCTCCTAGCCACCCCTATCAACACTTCCAAACTAGGTGGACAATATCAGTCATTCAATATTGACGGCAACATCATAAAAGCCGCCAGTGAAACAAAAACGCTAGGCTTCTACCTAGATTCCTCCCTAAACCTAAGAAAACAAGTCAGTGCCACGGCCTCCGCAAGTGCCTATACCTGTAAACTTATCCGAGCATGCAAACCTTTCTTCTCCACACAAAGTTGCACCACTCTGGCCAGAGCCCTAATATTGTCAAAACTCGACTATTGTAATGTAATAAGTACATTAACAAAAAACTGCAGATCCTGCAAAATAATGCCCTTAGGACAGACCTAAGCATTCCTCACAAACAACACATCTCCGCCATAAGAAGAGACCATAATTGGATCTCTATTAAAGAAAGAATTCAACTTAAAACTGCATCTCTCACTTACAAAAGCCTTAACAATGCTGCCCCACAATACCTTTCCGATAAGTTCACCCCTAAACAACACTCAAGATTTACCAGATCAGTCAGCCTGGGCCTTCTAAGTGCCCAGATATAAATTTCAAAAAGCAGGAGGTAACAGTTTCCCTGTCCTAGCCGCTCAACTTGTGAACTCCCTCCCCTCCAACTTTAGAACTAGCCCATCCCTTTCCAGCTTCAGTCTTAAAACGAAAAAGAGACTCATCGCCAACAATGACCCTTAGAGGCCCCCAGCCTTTTCTTCATGTATATAGGCAACCACCTACACGGTAACCATACGTTTCCTGCAACCCTCTATGCCTTCCTTTACTGCCTTGCTATCCATGTAATTCTTGTGAATAACCTTGTAATCACTATTGTACTTCCTGCTCAATACCTGATTGTATAGTTTATCTTTTATCTTGTAGCTATGACTTTGTACTGTACAGTTTTATCCTTGCCTGTGTAACTAAGAAATTGCATCATCGTGTACTACGCCCAGATACCTCTGGGTGAGGTGCTTTATAAATAATAAACAAATACAAAAAAAAATTGCCCAGAATTGGAAACAACGGAACCCACCAATGGTGTATAGATGGCTACAGAAGGTGTGGACATTGGTGACAATGGAGAAATTAACTCATACCTTGCAGGAATTCATGAAAGAATGGGGGGCGGTGTTGGAATATCTCCAATCAGACTACATGGAACAGTGGTGTCCACACAAAATAAGAATCCTGGACTTGTTTGTGGCATGAGAGATATCCATACAGGAGTAGAGAATGCGATGCTCCGAAGGGAACGGAGGGGTGTGGGGGGGGAGGTTGGGGGATTATGTTAATGTTATATGATTGTGACTGAAATAATAAAAAATATTTAAAATAAATAAATCAGTCATTAAAGACTCACCAACAGAGCATGTCTGCTCCAAGTGAATATGTTGAAAGCAAGCAAGCACACCCTTGGATAGCCTCTGCAGCTGGAACGTGGCCTGCCAGGCCACCTTAATGCCTTTTCATCTTTAACCTCGCCCATAATGCTCATTTTATGCAAAGACCATGACAACAATTATTTGTAGGCACGTCTGTCACATTCTTGGATGCACTGATAACATTATTTATAACAATGCATATTTCCTTCACTTTCTCCAGCATTTCCTACTTTTTGTCCTTTAGCAGAAATTATGTCATTTTCTTTACAAAATCTCAGTGAAAGCAGTCATATCTTTTTAGAAAATTCAGAGAGCCCTAGTAGTTGAGAGGAAGGAGAAGAAGGGTTGCTGTTGGAGCTTGGTTCAATTACCCTAGTGGTGGTAACCAAAGGGACATTGCTTTGGGCCCTTTGCAGTGTTGGTGCCCATTTTCAGAGACACAGGGCTTTGTCCCTGTATGATGCTCTTTATTGGACAGACTGGAGATTTTTAAAAAGGTGTGCTGATGCAGCATGAGGCAGGAGTAGAGGGGTTCTTGAAAGAGCTGTGTTCATTGTTCCCAGTGGGGTGAATGGGCAGCTGCAGGCATTTTCTTGGAGCTCTGAGTTTAAGCCCCCATTTGCAGTGCTCCTCTTTGCCCTTCCTAATTAGACTGATAGTAATCTAAAACACAAAGTGTGATTAGTTGTATCGCCTTCTTGCCAGAATCTGTTAATGGGCGCTGGAGAGTGTTCTACGACACACAGTGGGACTATGAACAAACATATGTTTGGAATTTATAAAGCACAAACCTAGCTGGGAAGGAACGGGGCACTGTACATCGGGAACACCGCTGGGGGTTACAGCTCAGTGCAGGGATACTAGAGGTAGCTGGGATCTTTTAATAAGATGTCACTGTCGATGGTGAAGCCGAGAGATGTTGCAATGGGTGAGAGGTGAGGTGTGAATTGTCATGCTTCATTTCTGTCAGTCAATTCCAGACTTGGGAATGCATGGTGTGGATTTCTGAGAATGAATTTGGTCTTTGTCAGGCATATCAAGAAACCAATTAAACTGATTATTTGTGGTTGTATTGCCTTACTATTAACTATTTTGTTTGTTGTACATAAGCACTGATCACAGACAGTACCACATTACGTGCAAACACAGGGCCCAGGTTCCAACATACAAGGCCAAGTCAGTAAAAACAGTAACTCCAACTAAGACTGTGTTGGAAGCTTTTGCTGCCTTCTTTAATCCCACTGAGTTCTGAGTGAGGAGCAGAGGGAGAGAAAGACCTTTATGAACATGGCAAAAGGACATAGTGTTGATTTAACTAAACCAATAGGTCGGATACAGGGAGTTTGGTCACTAAAAGGAAAGTGTCTATATAAAAATGAACACTAATGAATACTGATACAACTCAACCTAGGCTTTCCTTCAATTCATGAAATTCCATCACACTTGAGGCTGCATGTAATATTGCGTCGCTAAACTAGGGTGACCAGATGTCCCGGTTTCGCCAAAATGGTCCCTGAATTGGGAGAGGCTTTTTCCTTTCAAAGTGGCGTCCTGGTCTTAAGTGGCTGCACTGCCGGCTGGGATGAGCACAATACTGTATAAAAGAAAAGGTTTGAAATGTGCCTTTCACAAATCAACATAATAGTTTATTTGTTATACTCTTAAATATTACAATTTCCGGTTTTACTGTATGTTATGTTAGCTATTCTTATAGAGCGCATGTTCACCCGGAGGTATCTTGGCGCTAGGATACTAAGGCATCATCACCAAGCCGGTGATGAAGAGCAGTGTGAAATTGAAGATGGTTCTCCGTGCTCCGCAGAGCTACCGGAGGTCGTTCCACAGGGTTCCTGCCACAGCGGAGAAAGCCAGATCCTCAACTGGTATCAACCGAAATTGGGGGGTGACCATCTAGATCACAACAGATGGCCCGGAGTATAAGGCAGACATGTATACTGCAAATGCGCTGCTCCAGTGAGTTAGAAGGCGCGGTGTACCAGACAAAGGGTTTTAAATGTTATCCTTTTAGCCACAGGCAGCCAATGAAGGGAACAAAGAACAGGGCTGACATGTGCTCCGCAGGGACATCCTGTGGCAACTATTCGTGCCATGTTTTGCAGGCGCTGCAGCATCAGGACCAGGCCTTTGGGCTGAGCCAGATAGAGAGCACTGCAGAAATCAATGCGGCTAGTTATCAGGGACACCACTACCTGAAGGCGGAGGGTAGCCTGTTTTAAAGAATGTTAAAGAATGTATAGATAGCAAGAATATTTGTTGTGTAAGAACATTTGGGTGCTTGGGAGAACTAAAAAACACCTGGGGACAGAGGGGCGATCCATTATCTGTGTTGTTTAGATGTTAATGCTGTAGGATAATTTGTATTGACTCTATGTTTGTCTGTTTTTTCAAGCAGGTAAAATGCAAATGGTGCCGCCTATTTGATGAACTATTTGAGGTATCAGCTGAATTTGTGTGCTAAAGAAATTGTTATGGTGTAACTCGATACCAGACAATTGAAGAAGATGATAAAATAAAAAATTATTGTGGACCAATCATTTTTTAAATTGGATCCATTCATTGAGTTCCATAAACTTTAGGTTTTATCTATTTGAAATCGTTTTTTTAAAAAAAATTAAATAAAAACAAATGGAGTAATACATTGTTGGGCATACTTTTGTAAAAAATAGTCGTTCTAACCCACAATACCCAGCAAACAGGGTCACCCCTATGTAAAAGGTAGTATCTTACATAGAACCCTCAGGGAGCAGAAGCCCATCTTAAAGACCACACTCACCTAACTGGCCATGGATAGGGAAGGAGGAAAGGTAGACACCCAGGTACTGTGCACACAGGGATAGCAGAATCCCCGAAAATAGTTAAAGCAGATGGCAAGACGAGCAAGGAGGATGGGGTGATCGACTGTGTCGAATTCCGCCGCTAAATCAAGCAATATCAGGGCTACTAGACCACCGTGATTCACCAGCATGGTAAGGTCATAAAGTACTGACACCAGGACTCTCTTTGTACCGCGGCCCGGACGAAAACCTGACTGAGAAGGATCGAGGCCAGAAGATTGTTCCAAAAAAAGATGAAAGAAGAGGTGCCACCAAAGATTCCAGTAATTTCATAAAGAAGGGTAGCAAAGAAATAGGCCAATAGTTGGCAAGAACTAGAGGGTCCAATGAAGACTTTTTAAAAAAGAGGACGTACAGTTGCCTGTTTAAGCTCTAGGGGAATGCTAGCCTGTTTACAAGAGCTATTCACTGCAACTGTAAACCAAGTAATCACTGCAGGAAGGATCTGCTGAAGGACCACTACTGGAATATGATCTGAGGGTGTGGGCAATTTCAACCAGCCAATCGCCCTAGCCACCTTCTCAGTAGAAAGTTCTGGAAAACAAGACCATGAGTGCTGAGCTAGTTTGCCAGCTGCATCTAAGCAAGTAGTACTGCCAGTCAAGGCATTTAATTGAATATGTTCCAGAATACCTGTGACTTTGGTAATAAAAGAATTGGCCAATGAGTCACACAAGATTTGAGAAGGTGCCACCCTGGGCACTATTTGAGCTGTAGATGAAAAAGATTTAACCACGGCAAACAGCTCTTTAGACTGATTTAGAGCCGACAGTACCCTACCTGTAAAGAACACCTGCTTGGCCAATTGAATCGATGTGTGATAGTGGTTAATGAGCTTCTGAAATGTGTTTTTAAAGAAAGCCATATGAATGGCACCACATACGCTCTGCTTGCCAGAACTCCGGACGGGCAGCTTTCAGTTCCACAGAGAACCACAGCGCAGATGGGTGGCTATGGGAGCGTAGGGGTTTAAGAGGAGTGACAGAGTCAGCAGCCTGCTCTAAAAACTGAGCTAGAGTGGAGAGATCTCGATTGGAAGCTGACCTGAACTTATTAGTGATGATTGAAATCATCACATTATGATCTGCTGCCTGCCAATTGCGGCGAAAAGTGGCAGCAAGACCAGGCTTCCCAGGAGATATGCTAACCGGCATCAGAAAGAAATAAGATGGTGATCAGACCAAATTACTGGGCTGATAGAATGAATGCAAGCATTAGGATCAGTTGAAAATATAAGATCTAGAATAGCATAATGGAGGTCAGTAGATTCAGTTACTAGCTGTGCCAAAACTGAGTCGGCCAAGGACTCAAAAAAATGTGCAAAGCCAGGGTCTTTGGAAGGATATATCTGATATTAAAATCACCTAGCACTAATACATTAGAGAATTCTGTTTGAAATCCTGCAATGAGGTCAACAAAAGGATCCATAAAACTGTGACACAGGCCTGGGGGAGGTTTATAATAAGGTGGTGTAGGAGGGCGAAGCTTAAAAGCGCACTAAGAGGGCTTCCATTTTTAAGGTGTGAGAAAGCTAAAACTAACATGAATTAAAAATAAATGTGACCCATCCCCAGGGATGATGAGCCTCCCTATCTAGATGAATAACATTATTATACAAGGCGGCCGTCCCTGGGTGGACTTAAACCAACAAGATTTCAGTTAACAGCCATAACACTAACCGATTGAGCCACAGAGGCTGCTTGGGAAACAGTTTCAAAGACCGGCCCGAATTATTCATTGGAACAAAAGCTCCTACGTCTTTAGTGTCCTTAGAGTCACAG
Source organism: Ambystoma mexicanum (assembly GCF_040938575.1). Classification (NCBI taxonomy): domain Eukaryota; kingdom Metazoa; phylum Chordata; class Amphibia; order Caudata; family Ambystomatidae; genus Ambystoma; species Ambystoma mexicanum. The sequence goes on from NC_090922.1 coordinate 1,257,542,381, forward strand.
GTAAATCGTAGTTTGCCAATGCCTCTCCTCCATTTCCCCACTACTAAAGTGTAGGCCTGGCACCTAGTATAAAACGTTACTCCTACTTTTACACTAGTGGCCCCTCCTGTTATTTTTATTTTGAAAATCTGGTCACCCTACCCTAATCTGTTTGCCCCAATGTTTTCAGACACCATCAAAACAGTCAAAGCCAAATTAAGGTCCCACAATGTCCCCACAAAGGGCTTGATGGAACGGCATTCATTAGCTTCTTAAGAATTTGCATAACTGTGGGGGCTGAGAAGTAGGACCCTTCTTCAGATGTCCTCTTGAAGCAATATAAAGGCCCCCCTTGGTACAAGATAAAAAAAACTCAGAAACCGTGCCAGTGATACATAACAATGTGTTCATGTCCTTATCCGAAGATCAATAGGAACACTTATGCAAGCTACAAGCACTGACAGACATGGTTAATGGGCACCTAAAAGAGATCATAACACTAAGAACCTCCTCAAATAGGTTCAAAATTGGATATCTCAATCTTCTAAATAGCCAGGCAGGATGGAAGGGTCAGACATCTGGTATTGGATGAAGTATCCTGCCAGAAGCATATGTCAGAATATCTCCCTTCCTGGAGATACTCCCAGGGGACAGAGCAGCATGTCTAGCAAGATCAGGTACCATGTCCTTCGTATCAGATGCAGAGCAGTTGAGATCACTGTTGCCCTGCACTGCTTCAACTTCTTCAGTAGCAGTGAAATAGTGGGGATAGGTGGAAACACATAAACCAAGTCGAAATCCAAGGTAATCACTTGGTCATTCTCCAGGTCACCCCTTGGAGGAACTGCAAAGAGCAGAAGGTTTTGCACTTCCTCTTCTCACTTGAAGCAAAAAACTGATCTGTGGCAACTCCATATTGAAGATCTTATTCACAATCTCCCCATTCAGCTCCCATTTGTGTGAAATGCTTGGGAGCTTGGCCGAGCACGGCTGCTTGATTGTACCGAATGCCCACTGAGTAAGCTGCTGTCACAGACACCATCATGAGGTACTGCGCAGTCACTCCTCTAATCAATGAGGTTCAGTACGTTTACATGGATGAACATTTCCTGGACATACCACAGGCCACAGGGAGAAGAGAGAGTCATCAGCTACCCCTATTACACCGTTAAGGCTGCGGTAGGTTTTCAAAAGGCAGGAAACTAGATTGTAAATGCTAGCTATCAAAAGTCACAAAAAGTGGGAGAGGATAGACATTTTTGTTTATTCAGACATACATATAGAATATAGAATTCATAGTGAAGAATACATAGTTTGAAACAAAAGAACACATGCAAGCCTTGTTTGGCTTGTAACAAAAGGACACAAAAAATGAAAATGAGTACAAAACTGTTGTTACATCACAGTTTGGTGGTTGAGCGTTAGTAACATGTATTGTGGATTTCAAATACTACAATCAGATTGGTAGTATGTCATAGTGGTCGACACATTGTTATGGGTATTTCTGGTTCGGCGGGAACCAATCATGGTAATGCCCATCTTTAATCTCAGCGACCATATCCTAACCCACGAAGAAACCAACGTTCTAAGCAAAGGACTACGTTTCGTCCTCACTTCACCAGCCAACAGATTCCAAACGGAAGTCGAACTCTGCAAATTTTTCCGGACTATCAGACTTAAATTCTTCTTCATCAACAAACCAGAAAAAGACCCTCCAAAATCCACTGGCTTAAGACCGCCTTCGACTTTTACTCCACTATCTCACATGGTCTGCCCAGAAATTCTGGCTTTCGAAAACCATAACCTTCTAGAAACTAACAAACAACCCCGACAATCTCAACAAAAACGAAAGCACAGCCCTGAAAAACCTTGAAAACAATCTCACTTTCCTGATTAAACCTGCTGACAAAGGCGGAGGCATCGTCCTATGGGCCAAAACCTTATACGACACAGAAGTCCTTAAACATCTCAACAATACCAAGTTCTATCGCCAGATACCGGCCGATCCTACCACCAGACTCCTTAACAAAATAGAAAGTCTTATGTACCATGCACTCCAAGAAGGCTGGATTGACGACAATGAAAAATTATTCCTGATAAACCGTCATCCGATACTACCCGCATTTTACCTACTCCCAAAGATCCACAAAGACGCTGATAATCCACCAGGTCGTCCTATAGTAGCAGGTATAGGATCTGTCTTAGAACCGCTGTCAATATACATTGACTACTTTCTACGCCCATTCATTAAACAAATGAGGTCCAACGTGCAAGATACTACCTCAACCATCAAAAAACTTGACACCCTAACCACCAATGAAGAAGAATTTTTAGTGACCCTGGACGTCGAGTCACTATACACAAGCATTCCCCAACGCGAATGCATCGATGTGTTGGCCACATACCTCGATAAAAGAACCAATATGGAACCTCCTACGTCTTTCATTCTTGAATTCATCCGCATCGCGTTAACCGAAAACTACTTCATTTACGAAACATCTTTCTACCAACAATGTCACGGGACCTCAATGGGAGCAACTTTCGCACCAGACGTAGCCAACCTGTTCATGGACTTTTTTGAAAACAAATATATCTATGACATTAATAACCCTTTCAAAGAAATAATTAGCTTCTGGATCAGGTACATCAATGATATTTTCATGACACGGAAAATAAAATAAAACAGAACTAAAACGTTTCTTCACATGGCTCAACAATCAAGATCCCTGCATCAAGTTCACAATTCAGGCAGACAAACACTCAATTCCATTTCTAGACCTTACAGTCTACAAAACCACCACCAACACCCTAGCAACAACCCTCTACAGGAAACCAACAGCCAAAAATACACTTCTGGAATTTAAGAGCTTCCACCCTCCTAGTCTCAAAGAAAATCTCCCATTTGGCCAATTTCTGCGAGTAAGGCGGAACTGTACAAAACGAGAAGATTTCGAAACAACTAGCAGAGAACTTACCACAAGACTTAAAGAAAGAGGCTACCCCAACCACACGATCCGTCAAGCCAGAAAACGAGCAAAAAACAGAAGCAGAGAATCATGCCTTGAACCTACCCCACGAGAGCCTTGCAAGGACAAAATCACCTGTGTCACTACCTTCTCACCACTCAGCAATCAAATAAAGAAAACCATACTTAAACATTGGAACATTCTCCAAACGGATTCTTTTAAACCCACCAAACCCCGTTTTGCATTTAAACGGAGCAGAAATCTTAAAGATAGTTTGGTAAACACCTATACGGAACCGGCCAAGCTAAAAGAACAACTCACCCTATGGAATCTACCTGCCGTCAAAGGACACTTCAAATGCGGCTCATGCTCAGTCTGTTCTCTGACAAAAAACATGAAATCCATTGATCTAAACGGAAAAAACTGGAATTTTGAGTCATTTACCAACTGTAAAAGTAAATGGACAGTATACGCAACTCAATGCCCCTGCAATTTGCTATACATCGGCAAATGTAAGAGAGAAGTCAGACAACGTATTTGTGAACATCGCTCATGCATCAAAAATGCTGTTCCCGACAAACCCATGGTGGTACACTTCCAAGAGAAACATCTTACCCACAATGACATTTTCAGGTTTGTTCTAGAAATAGCCAGAAACCCATTCAGAGGTGGCGATAGAGACCTCTCACTTCGAAAGCTAGAGCAGAAATGGATTTTCCGACTCGATTCTGTCAAACAGGGCCTTAATATAGCCATAGAATGGAATCTTTTCTTTAAATAAATCCCTATTTCTAGCGAATTTTGCCATATGTTTTCTTTTAACATGCCTTGTGAAGTATTTTAACAACAAACCATTGGTCTCCCCCCGCCTGAATACAAATTATGGTTCTTGTCTGTTCAAACTGTAATGCTTTACTCGTGTATCTCAAACAAAGATGTTTTCTTGCCTCTATTTCTGCACGACGAGACCGAAATGCCTGTTTACCCAACACGCACCACCAAATGTATGTTCAACCAAATTAATCTGTCGTAATAACCATCTGTGTTTTTTGCTCCTAAAGAATGTCCATGTCATTCAGTTAGACTAACTTAATTACATGAAGTCACCCTTGTTTTGCCACCAATTTGCTGTTTACACCATTACCCAATAGTGTCATCATCGCCCATGCGTGCAAATCAACTCATGACGCATGCGCGCCCCCTTTTTCCAAAACATAGCGTCCCTAGTAATGCCGCCTTTACGCATGCGCTACACTGGCCGTAATAGTATTTACACTACGTGCCGTCTCCATTAGTAATCAGTTGATTTCCGGATTCGCAAGGTAGATGTTTATCCTTTTTCAGGTAAGAAATCGAGCCCGCCATGACCCATCAATCACTTAGCTAGATCATTGCTAATACAGAACCGCACCGCAATTATTTCGCTCAAACTAAATTCCACCATCTTGTTTGGCATATTCTAGTCCAAACCACTGCCGCACCGCAAGCACATACCTAATCGGATGGCAGGCCCTAGCCCTAACTACTACCACAATCACGTACAACCAACAATAGACAGTACAGACGTGAACTTCCCTCACGCTTTACTGGATATCCTCAGGTTCTGCACCGTTAAATCCCGGTTTTTTATTGATAATGCCCACGGAAATCACAATTCAACACGACACCACCCTTTTTGAGCCTTTTTAAACAGTAAGGACACTTCTATCTAAATCGTTTTTAAGCACCAGGCAAAAACACCACTTTAGCCAGTAAAATATATCCTTTTCCTTCCTACACAGCGGCATATGCAAAGTTTCTAACCTGAATAAGCCTCCAAGCACACAGCAATTGTACCTGTGTGATAACAACAATTCGCAAAAACAATTCCTTTTTGGACCGCATACCATCAACTAAGGTATGCTAAACTCTCGTTATTTGTTCCATTAAGTATGATCCTTCATATCATCCAGGCGCATTCATTGCCATCTTTTTCCTATTGTAGATTACCTCCATGGATACCATACCAATCTATCTGTCTTCCTGAATTCAATTCAACCGTTGACAGAACTTAGGTAGGTTTCCTATAGTGCAGTACTTTTTTCATACGGATTCCCCCGTGTGGTCACACTTCCTCTTGACATACTCTCCTCTCCCTCCCAATAGGCGTTCCCAAACACATCCTGATGAAAGTTCGGACCCTTCATCTGTGAACATTTCTACTCAGTGAAGGTTGAATACCCGCCGAACCAGAAACACCCATAACAATGTGTCGACCACTATGACATACTACCAATCTGATTGTGGTATTTCAAATCCACAATACATGTTACTAACCCTCACCTACCAAACTGTGATGTAACAACAGTTTTGTACTCATTTTCATTTTTTGTGTCCTTTTGTTACAAGCCAAACGAGGCTTGCATGTGTTCTTTTGTTTCAAACTATGTATTCTTCACTATGAATTCTATATTCTATATGTATGTCTGAATAAACAAAAATTTCTATCCTCTCCCACTTTTTGTGACTTTTGATAGCTAGCATTTACAATCTAGTTTCCTGCCTTTTGAAAACCTACCGCAGCCTTAACGGTGTAATAGGGGTAGCTGATGACTCTTTCTTCTCCCTGTAATTAACGCCTTTTTGAGTCAAGCCCCTCTTTAACAAAAAAGAAGGCACCTAGCCCCCCTTTTTTCTATACACTTACCAAAAGATCCAGAAGGTTAAAGAGTTTATAAAAAGAAATCCAGAAGGTGCACTCCCACCCCATCAGTGATACATCCCTGCCAGAGTGAAACATAGCTCTGACTGACGAAAGGAGTTCTGAGGAGGTGGTTGTATAGTGATATCCACCACTGTAGGTTTAGACACATTTATGGTGTGACCAATAGAAGGTCTCTCATGTCCTGTGTAAACTCGAACGACTGGTGTCTCAACGACCATTGCAGCAACTGCATCTACAGTCTTGCCTCCAGAACCAAGAAGATGCAGGATGCCGCAAGGCGCATCATCCTCAGAAAACCACTAGGTGACATTCTCACGTTACCTGGAGGGAGAAATGCCACACCAACATGATATCCAGGACTGTCGCTATGAACTGGATTTGCATTGAGTGAGTCAAGAAGGACCTCTTCAGCTTGAAGGAGAATCAAAAAGGATGACAAACAGAGCATGTCACCCTGAAGTTCCTAACTGCCTTCTTCTCTGAACTCATCCTCAAGACCAGGCACTGAGGTTCTTAATGAAGTGCACCTTCTTTCTGAAAGGATGAGCTTCCACTACAGCCATTGCCTTTGTGAATACTGAAAAGTATGAAGTGAGGCTGAAGGGGAGCACTGTAATTGGGTGCCTCTCACTATAAAATATTAGTACTTTTGATGTTTTCAGTAGATCAGGATGCAAAGGTATACATCCTGCAGATATAAATAAGTAAGCCAATCTTGCAGCTCCAAAGCTTGGAGGATCTGGGTTAAAGCCACCTTCTCGTATTTCTACTTTGAGGGAAAAACATGTTATGGAACATCTAGTTCAGAGTGTGCTTGAGACCCCAGTCCTTTTTGGGGATCAGGACATAGTTGGAACATCAGCTTTTCCTGACTTCTGCAGATGGCAGAAGCTTCCAGAGTTCACGTCCACAGTTGCTGAAAGATTTCTATGAGAAGCATGGGGTGGGGCAAGTGAAAAGAGGGAGGGCTAGGGGAGGCTTTTTCAAAAGTGGCAGTGAGCAGTCCTGGATCACAATCTGAAGGGTCTAGTGGCTTGATGTGATATCATCTCACTGGTTGGAAATAGACTGACCAGCCCCCCACAGAGATGATTGCATAATAAAGGGGCAAAAAGTGCCCAACTTGCAATGAGAGTGCTGGTGGTGTGGAGATGTTAATGAGGAGTGGTGCTATAGCAGATATAACTGCCATCCACTCACTCTCCTCAGACCTCCCCCTCACCACTCCTCTCTCCTGCAGTGATCACTTTCTCTTTCCTCCAATCTCTCTCTCTCTAGGCCAAGCCGACTCTAGTACTGCCATCTACCTTCTCGGTCATTCAACCCATGAGGCGTGTGTCAGTGGAGGCTTTTGCCACAACCTTCTCTCCACCTTCTGCACCTTTGGCTGACTCACACCCTGACACAGACCTTTCCAACCTTCATCTTTCTATCTCTGACACTCTTGATGTACTTGCTCGTGTCATGAGGATACGCGTGAAACCCAAATACAAGTGCAACTCATGGTACAACTCCTACCACGTCACCCTTAAATGCAAGTGTAGGGGGTGCGGAGACGAAGTGGAGGGCAACAGGTGCACCCTCTGACAAACTAGCCTGCTCCAAAGGCAGTACGCCAAGAAGAGAGCTCACATCCAAGCCTGTGTCTCTGAGGCATTTAACAACTCGGCCAAACTCTTCAAAATCTGCATGGAGCTGGCCAATCCTGCTGCAGTCTCTACCTCTCCCGTTTCTTTCCAGGCCCTCTCTGTACGGCGTTGGCTTCCCATTTCACCACTAAAACTCAGGACATCTTGTCCACTCGATCTACCTCTTCTTCCTCCTCCTCTACTCCTGGCCTTCTTGAGGCCACCTCTCCTCCTCCCTCCTCTTCCTTTCCACTGTTCACCCCTGACGACATTTCTAGACAATGCCGATCAATGAAAGTCTCATCAAAACAGGTTCTTCCCTGTTCTTCCAGAAGCATCAAGGACCACACCGACTGTTACGCTCACCTGATCTCCACGGGGGCGCCGAACGGAGCTGGACGTTCTGGTGATGAGTAGTTCCTTGGGCCCCCCTCTGACTTCGTCACGAAAGCAGGTTTGCCTAAAAATGTTAAATCAAAAGTTACCCAACCATAAGGACGAGGGCAACTCCCGCTTCCCGTGACGACCTCTTGCACCCCTCTGCTATGTCTCACCTTTGTATTGTGAATGGCGGGCTCTCCGTCCTGCGTCTCTATGCAGGGGTGCGTAGTAGTTCTAGGATCTAGTTACTTCACCGATCCTGCAGAGTTCCAAACAACTGTGACTCAATAGGTAAGTCTCTTTCCAATGGTATGGATTGCTTAAGAGTTCAAGTTGTAAAGTCCACTCCTGTGCCCCTTCTTACAGGTTTCCCCTCATGCTTAATATGGAGCGAGGTCCTTTTCAGGAAAGGTAGCTGGCTTCCAAAGGTAAGTTTTGCGCCAGCGCTATGCGAAAGTCTTTCCCCACGGTTTTGTTCTCTGCACAACTAACCTGCTGTTCTTTGCATTCTGCAGGTGTGGAATCTCCAGAACTGAGCTTGTGTGAAGATGTATTGCGGGTCCGCGAAGAATTGCTGTCTCCGGGTGAGTAGCGGCGTTGCGCTAGATTTTAAGTCTAAATGAGGCTTTCCTCACTGTGCGGCTAACCTGATGTCTTCTTTTATGTTTCAACAGATGTGGCAGCTCCGGAGAGGCGATCGGATGATGGACGGCGATCGCGTGATTAGCGTTGCGCAGAATAGCGATGTAGCTTGCGTGGTCTGCGCAGCTAACCTGGTGTCCTCTCCCTTGCAGCTTGGCAGTAACAGAGTATCCAGGAATACTGAGATCGAAAATCAGGTAAGTGTCTTGTTCTGCTCTCTTTTCTCTCTTCCTTCCTTGCAGGTAGCTCGAGACAACTGGACGGGCGTAGCTGAAGACTGGCCTGGAGTTTGCAGACACGGTGAGCGTTACGCTGCAGGAGTGCAGAATAACGCAAAGCGTGTTCTGTACAAAGGACGTGGCTTATATAGTCTTCAGAAAGTAGTCCTTAGGAAAAGTAGTCCCAGCAAGCACACCCAAGCAAATAGTTCCTTAGGCAAGTAGTCCCTCCAGCCCGCTTCAGATTGGTTTACATGTGTTTCACTGGGTTTGAAACTTGTCATGTTGGTGATGGCAGTATGAGCCTGGCGCCAACGGCGCCAGGACCGAGTCCAGGAGGCCCCTGTGAGATCCTTTGGGGCCTTTAAGGCCCCCATGGAACCCAAAGCCCTGGGCATGTTGGTCTGCACCTGAGGTTTTGGGGTATGGACCATGACAGCGACATTCTTGCTCCAGCCTTGGCCTATTTCTGCAATCACTCTTTTGCCACTGGAACTTTCACCTCCTCCCGAAGCACTCCCCTGTGTACTCCCTCTTAAAGAAACCCTCTGCTGATCCTTCCTCTCCAGCAATCGCCCAATCTCTATCACTCCTTTCCTGGACAAACGCTTGGAAAAGTTGGCCATCTCGCAGATTAACCTTCACACTGAATCTGTTGGATGTCTCCATGACGATCAGTCTGGATTCAGAACAGACAGAAGCACAGAAACTGCTCTCCCGAACATCCATGGAGACCTGCTCTCGAACCTTGATTTTTATCTTCCTTCGGTCCTCATTCTCCTTGATTCCTCTTCTGCTTTCGACATGGTTAACCATGCCATCCTGTTCAAGCACTTCTGTGATAACCTGGATATCACTGATCAGGCCCTGCCCGGTGACCTCTTTTCTCACTGACCGACCCTCTCAGGTTCAACTGGGGTCATTTCTGTCTTCTATCTCTCTCTCTCTTTCTCTACCTGTGGTGTTCCCCAGGGGTCTAACCTCTCTCCCTGGCTGCTCAGCCAATACCTGGCACCTCTTGCCCACTGCACCGCTGCTCTCTGCTCCAACTTTCAGTGTTATGCGGATGACACTCAGATCTCTTTCAGGCTCCCCTCTGCTGCCTCTACTCCTTCTCTCATTCCTGACTGTCTGCAATCCAGGAGTGGTGTGCCACCAATGATCTCTGCCTTGATGCCAGTAAGACTGAGATCCTCCTCATCGGAACACCTGCTCCCTCCTTTCCACTCTCTCTCTGGCCGCCCACTCGGGGTCCTCTTCCTGCTCTTACCTGTGAGGCTAAGAACCTTGGGGTCATCTTCAACTCCACCCTCTCCTTCTCTCCTCTCATCTCCGATGTCTCTAAGAAGTCAAACTATCAGCTGCACCTCCTTAAAGGTATTCTTCCTTTCCTAACTTTCCCCCAGAAGCTCACTGTCTCCAGAGCTCTGGTCCTCTCAAGGCTGGACTATTGCAACAGGCTCATTCTAAATCTTCCGGCCTCTACTCTCCGTCTTCTAGAACATATCCAGAACATGACTGCAATACTTGTCCTTGGCCTCAAGCCCAGGGATCGTATCTCTCCAGCCCTGAAATCTCTTCATTGGCTCCCAGTGGCGGCAAGGATCAAGTACAAGACCCTCTGTATTGTCCACAAGGCTTTCTGGGGCCTGGGACTGCACTACCTCCAACTCTCTCTTCCTAAGTATCTCCCTTCTCGATCTCTCCACTCATCCACTTTCAACTCTCTGAGGGTAAGTTGCCTTTCCAAGCAGAGAGTTGAGGGAAGATCTCATTCTTCAGCTGGGACCTCACTCTGGAACAGCCTCCCTGCCTCTCACAAACTTGAGCAGAAACATCTCCGGTCCCAGAAGCAACTCAAGACTTTCCTCTTCGCTTCCACTTTCTCCCTGCCTCTCCCCTGCTGATAACCCGTTCCGTTCCATGCACTGGCCACCTGGCAACCCTCTGAACTTGGGCCTATGTTCCCTGCCTGTCCATTTGCACCTCGCACTGCCTCTTGGCTCCCCCAGCACTTGTGGTCTGTATCTGTAACCCTACAGTCCCCTGTTCCTGCTCTTATGAGCCACCTGCTGTCTGCATTTTTTGATTACCTGCACTTCTCCACCCATCCCCCTTTTTGCACTTCTCTCCTTCCCCTTCCCTGCGCTTGTGCCATCTGAGTGACATAAGGCCTAGTAAGGCATCCCCCTCCTTGTCTTGGTGTGCCTAGAAACACTTGTGTATAGGCACATTATAAATGCCATATCATATCATATCTCAGTGCTGAACGCCGGACTGAGCCTTTAGATGTTTAGTGGGTTGTCTTGGCCTGCCACTATCCTGAGGAGGAGTAGCAGGCTCTAATGTTTGGACAATAGTGTGGTGAGCCTGCTAGAACACTTTGAGCATGGCAACCCTAAATGCCTCCTCTGGAGAGGAAGCTGAAGTGGGAACACAGACTTAGAACTGACATCAACACACTGTGGCATGGTCTCATTCTCCAAACTTGACCTCCAAGACCTGGATTAGTGGCACTCTTTCATAATGAGGAAGAGTGAATGTGGGTAGAAGACTTCTCTCACTCCCCTTCTTTTGTCACAGAACAAGTGCTCTGTAGTCTGGACTCCTCAGAAGGAGATTAGAGAGTTATGTGTACTTCTGTGGAGTGGATTTCGCAGATGACTTCTCCAGAGTGGTTTTCTTGCATAGAACCATAAACTGTTTGGCCACTCTGCTCTATGCTGCCTTGAGGCACTAGCATGATCCACACTACTCAGTGTTGTGGTCCATGCCTAGGGACCAAAGAACAAACGGCTACAGGTCAGAAACTGACATATGCTAACACACTCCATGCAGCACGTACATCCTCAATTGAGTGAGACATGATGCAGTAAAAAAGCAAAAAGTAACCGTTCCTCGGAAATACTCAGTGGCAGATTGTCTGTCCCGTGCAAAAATAGAACTGAAGTAAAAGGTCCACTGTAACTATATATCTTAACATTCACATATACTGAGGATTTTATTTCAAGAGATGCTAATAACTCAATTACAGCTTCAGGGCTGCACAATGGCACTTGTCACATGCCAAATGGTGCTCGGAAAAGATTCACCTAGATGACATTTTGGCTGCCCCCTTTTTTCAACCATTCGTATAGCGGAGGAGTGATAGAACACAACTTGCGTTTCTGGCGCCTTCCTCCCTCTCTGCCATAAAGATGCACCCGCATTTGCGCCGGCATGAATTTTCAAGCCAGTGCAAATGCTGGGGATCCCTATGTAGCTCGCTGGCTTTATGCGCCAACATAAAGCAGATGAACCCATTGGGATCCCTTGTACAAAGTGCCTGCCATGCTCGTGGGATCACAAGGTGTGTACTTTTTTCCTTTCAATTAAAAATAGTTACATAGTATCGTATAATTTGAAAATGCACATATAGCTTTGTTCTGCCAAAAGGAAATGATATGACATGCTATGGATGGCACCACTCTAAATGACAATAACAGCAGCTATTTGTATGGTATGCAGATGTAGTCATATTCTGGTAGCTACACAAAAAACAGCAGTGTGAGATTAGTGTCCATGAATTTCACATGTTATGGGTAGGGACTTAACTAATAGCATCCATGTTTATAATGATAGGTAGAACAATACATGTGAAATCATGTTGGCTTAGTCTGCTCTTTTACCTCTGATGCACATTTTTCTGCAAAAAAGCAACAGTGGAAAGATCGTATTGGTTATTGCAGTATCAAGAAATATGTTCCAGAATATGCAGATTTGCTGGAACATATATTTTAAAGCTTGCTCCCAAACTGAATTTTTCATTTTTGTATAGTGCATGAAGCGTAGGTGGCAGTACACAGATCAAATACGACACTTCAATATTGTGTCAATACCTAAGCAGGCAGTGATTAATACAGCGTAGAGCATGCAATCGTCATTCCAGCATAGCCAAACTTTAATAACGAGCAGTCTAATCGGTTCCAACCTCACTGGGTGTTCACCCTACTGTTGAGGTAAGACCTGAAGCTGAACCAGTAGTCATTGGGTCAGGCAGGAGGTGCCACAAATTCTCAACCAGTGTCCTCTTGCTCATTACACCAATTATGGTCCCACAGCCATTCATCTGCAATTGGAGGCTGTTCTGCCCAAGGCGATACGAAGCTTAGCTATCAGCAAAGCAATCCCTAGAAACCTACGATCTATTTGAGAGAAGCACTTGGTGAGGACCAGAAGGCATATGTCTGGGCTTATCTGGATGTCAATCCCGAGTATTTCCCCATGCACTGTCTGTATTTTCCTCCAGTATGCGACCACACCAGTGCAATCCCATGCCATATGTAAAATATCAGCTTCACACATTTTACAGTGCAGGCACGCGCCTTGAGAGGTCGGCTCAAATGTTACATTTTTTTAGGGTTTACATACGCTTGGTGCATGAACTTGAACTGGAGCAGCTTATGTTTGTAATTCATGGAGACCTTTCTGACTTGCCTGCTTATGTATCTACAGTCATTGTATGTTATATCATGGCCTAGAGCGCATTCCCAGTTCCACCTTGCTGTCGTGGACTTGCTACTAAGCCACCCCTGGACCATTCGGTGCATTGTTGCAATCACATGTTTGAACATCGCTCGTGAGATGCTGAAGTATCGTAGAGGGTTGAGGCATGTGCGGAAACGCATGAGCAACGCTTTACTTCCCTCTTTAGCCTGTGATACATTTGTAGCTTGAGCATGACATCCTCTATTTCCTCATACTCTTCATCAGAGACGAATTTGCCCCCTCTTAACCAGACATCTATTTTAATGATAGCCAGCGTGGCAAGCTCCCTATGCACCCTAGGCTCAAATGTACTATTCAGGCCACCTATTCCTACCAATATATCAATTGATATGGGGCGGAGTGGCTGTGTTTCGCATGGAGGTAGCACAGACCTGCAAGGGATGTGTGGATTGTGATTATCTTGTTATTTGGTGTATGCCGTTTTCCCCACAATTCCCCACTTAGCCTGTTCGGAGACACAATGGTTCTTTTTAGTTGAGCATACAGGGCGTCACCATACCAGAGCTTAAAGTGACTTGCTGTGCAATCTGATAATATACTTCGAAATCTGGGACCGCCCTACTCACGCTGGAACGCGAGGACCTCCCAGGCTAGTCTCCCCTGTCTGCCTGCCCAGATGAATTTGAGCATCATGGAGCGTAGACTTTCACAATATGCCCTGGCCGTTTAATCAGGACGTTTAGAAATATATATAGAAATTTGGGTAGGATCACAATTTTGATGACCCATATGCGTGCAACGATGGATAATGGAAGTCTACCCAACTTATCTAATTTAGCCCTACTGGCTGCAATGTAATTGTCTACAAACAGCGTACGTGTGTTTATGGAGACCTGAACGCACAAATATCTTACCCTAATCAGTCGGGAACTGAGTTGTGTTGGGCGTGAGTAGGAGTAATTCAGACATAGCCCAGTTTATCCCGAATCTGGAGTAATCTTCAAACAGCGCCAGAGCTTGCACAATGGGATATAGGTTATCAACTGGATCTGATACATAGATCAAGAGGTTATCTGCATAGATTGAGACCAGTACTCTCTGGGTATAGAAGCCAAGACCCTTATGTGTGTGTCCCGCATGCAGGATACAAGCCAGGGGCTCAATAACCAGTGCAAATGAGAGCAGTGACAGAGGCAGCCTTGTCACGTGCCTCTGCAGAGTTCAAATGGGGATGATGCGATGCCAGCTATAATCAGTTTGGCCATGGGTTTGATGTACAGTAGTTTGATTAACGATAACATATAAGCCCCTATAACCATTCACAGTAGGACCGCAAAGAGGAAGGGCCAGCACATGTAGTCGAATGCCTTCTCGGTGTCACTGCCTGTGCTTCTGGGTCTATTAGGGAGAGGATCACACAATGTTTGTTGAGCTTTAACTGGGTAGATCTCCCTTATTTGATGGCCAATTGATCCGAGAGCACATGTTTACTCATCATTGGGGATAACCTACTTACCAGCAGCTTGGCAAGTACCTTATTGTCTATGTTCAATAGGGATAGAGGCCTATGCAACGCGCACAGCTGTCTGTTCGTTCCAGGATTTGGAATAACTGTAATGACAGCCTCTCTCGCTGTGGGAGGTAGCGTCTGCTTGCCCTGTGACTCTACATAGTGCAGGAAGTGCAGCTGTGCCAGGAACCTCTGATGTTGGCTGCATGTGTTGCTGTGCTGCTGTTATTGGAAGCATTCTCGTGGCAGATTTGACCTGAAACTGCTGATTTACTGAAAATGAACTCTGTGTGGACACAGGACAACTATGAGTCCTTTTCTTCTTTTTACTGCCATGTGCAAGTCACCTGAGAGGAGATGGGGATACTGCCTCCATAATCACGGCTCCTGTGGGGTGAACATTAATTTCCCTTGAACATAATCAATGGGGATCTGGAGCAGAATGCCAATGTGGACCCAATTGTTGATGTGTCTATTTTTGCTCCTGTAGTGTCCCAGGAGCAGTCAAAAGTGTGCAGCTATCCTTAAGACTTAAGACCCAACGTAAGTCCAGTGGTGGACGATAGGGGGGACATTGTTCTTCATAAACCCAGTCCCTTGTGAACTCTGCTGAAAAACACCTGATCAGCCCTTTGGGAACGGAGGATGCCCTAATCTCATCTAAGTATCTCCCAAGAGATGGAAATTAACATTCTGCAGATGCTTCTAGAGGCTTATTTGATAACCCACGATCCTGTTGAAGAAGTACTTACTATTCCACCCTGTCTCATATTTGTAATTCATTAGAAAGAGGTTATGATAACCTCAATTTTGAGGTAAGGGAAGTTCGAGCTGCCCTAAAGGAAGTATTATCCAAGATCTGTTTTTGAAGGCTTTATTACAACTCTACAAATTAGATTTGGTGACGTCCGTGGTCTGTCCTTCCCGATAAGTAATCCCCTGGAAAAGAGGATGCAATACCATTCATGCCTACTACTGTTGATAAAGGGCGCCGAAGTGGAGATGGAGAGTAAGGATGATCCCCCCTCTGTGATTGTTATAGAGATGGTACAACAAGATTTGGAAGAGGGCGCTTCTGTACCCTTCCTTGAGGGGCGGACAGGGGGAAGAAGCCATCAAACTACTAATGAACATCCTGTGGAAATGAAGGAGGTTAGTGTAAATGACTTCAAAATGAAGAGGATGAAAGAGAAACTGAGAAAGCTAACAGCCCAAGCAGAGCAGCCTATTGGGGCTTTGTAGAGTGTAACTACAGAAGAACACGCTGTACAAAAATCTAAAAACATGAAATCTGTAAACTCTAAGAAATATTGTGGATCGCGGAAGTTCCTTAGAAGATTGAGAACTCAAATATTGTTCCCTTAAAGAGGGGAACAGGGAGGAGGATCACACGGGGAAGAATTTTGTTCACTGTAAATCGAAAAAGGCGCGGAGGAGAACTGAGCTGTCTAATCTTCCTCCGACCTTGGAGCGGGGACTGTTGTGAATTCAAACCAAGGCACGATAATTCCATTCTTGTGTAGGACAGAGATGCAGGACCCGGTGGAAGGGGAATCAAATATATCTGTATATGAAGATAATTATGTAGATCAGTCTCATTGAGGGGGTTAAGAGGAATCTTTTATTAACAGAAGGTTTGTCTGTGGCTTCCATGTTAGCCAATCCAATGACCACCCGAAAGGTCCTGAGTCATCCGCATGAGAAGGGTGATCTGCCTATCAAATCTCATTCTGAGAGATTAAGTACTGTCTCTGAGATCAGGCATTAAACCCCTTTAGATCAGGATGGGCTGTTCGGGATATTGGTATTGGAGTTGATTTTACCTTCTAATAATAATTTTCCTTTGAATAGAGAGAATGTTCTGGACCTTTTTAGGAATATTCCTATGTTAAGGTTTATTTAACATAAGGCCTCATTCTGAGTGTGGCGGTACAGAAATAAAGGTGCCGATAGCTCCGTACCGGCACTCTTTTCCAGACTGGCACACTACTACCCGCGATGCCAGAAACTACGTTCACGCAAACATGACCCACTGCGCCGGCAGCACCGTAAACGCCAAAAGCAGCAGTCCCCAAAGGCACATCCGGAAACGCCGGTACGACAGAAGTACGGCATCATTATAACTTCCGTCAACACACAGAAACACCATCATAAAATGTTGATGCCACTGTGAAAACTGCACTGGAAACACCGGCATCGCAGAGCAGGCGTTAAACAGTCTCAGGTGTGCAGCAACAGGCCACAGGAAGCCACAATTAGCCCAGCTGCACACCATGAGCACTAAGAATGGTCAAAAGGACAACACCCACACCCCACTCACCTTCCAACACAAGCATGCTGGCAGCTGCAGTAGCAGTCATGGAGCTGGGGGCCCTTCATGCAGGGATCCAATATGAGCTGAAATTGAAAGAGGCAGACAGGCAGAGGTGGCGCAGGTGAAGAAGGAGGATGATGATGATGGCCATGCAGGTCAACAATGGACAGCAGGTAGCACCCCGCAGGCCGCCAGCAATACCCTGCATAAGGGCCACACCCTGGAACCTCACAGACACACCATGTATTGTCTGGACAGGGCAACCATAACCACTATAGTGGACCTAATCCAGGACAACATCCGGAGTCTAATTGGCATCCTTGGGAAAATAGCTCAGGGGCAACGCGCTGGTCTTGGAAGCAAGACGACACAGAGCAACACAGGTACGATCCCCGGGTCCGCACTTAGAAATCACTGGGTATTAAGCGCATTATAAATAACTAATTACAATATGAACCTCTACCCGCCCCCCTCCCCTCCTTGCTCAGAGGCTACGGCACTAAGCAAACCTCTAGGCCTGACGCCTCGGACCTACCAGCCACTTCACTGGCCACTGCCCTCACCTCCCTTGGCTTCAACTAAGGTTTGCTTTTCCTGAGTAACTATTGGCTTCCACAACTTCGAAGAAATCGTTGATAATGGCTTCGAAGTTGGAGTCGATTTTGCGGTAGTCGACTTCGACACTGGCAATGACGGCTCACACGCCGACTATGTTAGCAAGGCCGTCTGAGTTGTTGACTTTTTATGTTTTTTCGAAGGAACCCTCGATGGACTGGATTCCTGGCTTGTCGAAGCCCTCTGTGATTACCCGTCGGATCGAGATTTTTCTCAATGTAGTTCCGGCTTATGGCTCGGACTCGAAGATTTAAAAGATTTTGTCTTCGACTTCACTGTGCCATCTTGATGCGCATCGACAGTGGCATGGACTTTCTGCTTGTCCTTCGAGGGGGTCGGGCCGCATTCTCGAAGATTTTAAGCATTTCTTTACGGGTCGGTGATCGACAACTTCGATCCGCAGACTTGACATTTCTTGAAGTCTGTCTTAAACGTTGATGTGGCCGACAGAGAAGACATTTTTGTTTCCGAAAATAGTGACAAAGTTCAGTGAAGAACCGAAGCACAATGTAAATTCTTTGAAGCGTTAGCTATGAAAAACAGAACGGAAGCTAACGGGCGCTGCATGTGCTATTTATAGTAATGATGATGTTGACAGTCGAACGGAGGCCCTCGATGGACATCGACTTGAAGAGATGGCACAAAGCACTCCCAGTTGAAATATAATTCCGAAGCAGCTGAAGCTGGAAGGATAATTATCATAATATGAGGAATATGTGGGAGGACACAATCCATTCGAAATATAGTTTTGCAAGATAAAGATGGTTCACAAGTCCTGGAGAGGAGGAATGGAGATGGATATCTGGATGTCTAAGAATGCTTCTCATAACTGCAGGGGCCAAAAAGATCTTCTGCAATTAGATTCTGATTGAGACATACTTATGGAGTTTCATGTGATCCATCTACAAGAGGCTTGGTTACTAGATCCTCCAATCTTTGATGGTTATGAAATATGTTTTAAGGCAGCAAATCAAGGTCCATTATGAAGGCCATCTGGGGGAATGTTGACTGGGGTAAGAAATGGACTGGGTTGGGACGCTGAGGAAATTATGACCGACCTTTCAGGTTTCTTAGCTATCCCTCTTTCCAGGGCTCAGAATCCTCTGGTTAATAGGATGGATCTATTATTAGTTTATATCTATTGGAATCATTCATTGCCACAGGGCAAGGAATTGATAGTCGGGTTGGAAGATCTTTTACAAGATTGGATGAGTTTGGGGAACGGCTTCAATGTAATCCTACTGGGTGACTTGAATTGTATTGTGGGGAGAATTCTGGATATCTCAGTTTAAGGAGGAGGCCAACATCTTATTCTAGGCAAAGTAATAATTATAACTGGACTCATTTTATGAATTAAATGGATTGCCACTGCCTCAATGTGGCTCATGCCAAGGGGAAAGTCTTAGAAAAAATTATAATTAGATTTAATCAGGAGTTCAAATCTATGCTTGAGGGTGTAGATTGGGAATACCTGAAAGAATATTTTTTTCAACAAACTTTTTCTTATTTTATTAAGAGGGAAAATTGACCTTTTGGAGAATGGGCAGAACACTCGGGGGTCCACTGGGAAGAATGGGTTAAATCAGAAAAATGATGGGTTAATTCAAGACAGGAAAAGTCAAATGAGGAGGGACAAACATGTTTTAAGGCCAAGAATTAGTATTGAAGAATAACCTTTTGTGGCTAAACAATGGAGGCAGTACTATAAAAATTGGGTGATGGTTCAAAAGGCACGTTTGTATCAACAGGAGGGTGAAGTGGTTTTCAAATTTCTTAGGGAAAGGGATGCAAGAGACTTCGGGAGATTAATGAATGACAATATTCGGTTACAGGAAAGTGTTCAGTCAAATCCTATCTCAGAAGCAGAGTGGTTAAAACAGTTTTGTTCCACTTACACTTATGAAGATAATGTTATGAAGTGGGGGTGCTGTATGCACTCTAGGCAGAATTGGTCTCTATCCTTTTACAGAGAGCAAATTGTATCCTTGATTAAGGCCACTAAATCATCTTGAGCTATGGGCATTGATGATATATCTAATTTAGTCATGAAGGCAGATCCAGGTTTGTGGGCAGGTATTTTGTGTACTTTGTTTAATGACATCTTAGTCTCAAAAAAGACTCCAGATTTCTGTAAGACAGTGATCATTATTCTGAAGTTTAATAAGGTTGATAGGCTGTCCCCTAGTAATTGTCGGCTAATATCTCTTCTAGATATTAGTAGCACGATATTTACCTCCATAATTTAGGAAGCCTCACATGACTGGGCAAGGGATGCAGGAAGGCTAGATGTCAATAAATCAGGGTTCAGAAAAGGTATAGGGACACAGGTTAATAGTTTTATTCTGAAAATGTTGATTCATTTAAAAAAAGAAACCATGTATATGTTATTTGTAGACCTAAAATCTGCTTTTGACATGATGATTAGGGACACGTTGTGGAAGAAATTTAGAGACTGCGGTATCCCATCTTCGTTATTGGAGATAAAGATGGTGTAATAACAACAATCGTATCCTCCCAGAATTACAATGAACTCATACCTGAATAGCTGTCTTGGTCACTGATGCAGTTGGGGAGCCTACCACATCCCACACTGATCTCTGGTGATCAAAGAACACAGAGCTCGGCATGGAATCTGGGAAACCCTCCTGGGGGGAAAAACCCAATGGGGAACCAGGTTCTGAACTTGCAAGTTGTCACCCATGTTGTAGGTAGGAGGTTGACGACTCAGTTTGGGAATATGGGCGTTAAACACAAAGGTGTAAGATCTGTGGTGGGTAAATAATCCCAGAAGAGAAGGCACAGAGAACAGGAATAAGTCATCTCAAATAAGGTAGAATGCCGGTCAGATAGCACAGTGAGCTAAGTGCTCGCCCCTGATATCTGTGTGCGGCCTAGTGTGGCAGGTTTGAATCCCGGCAGTATCAACTCAGCCTTTCATCTTTCCGAGGTCAATAAAATGAGTACCACTTTGTGAGATAATAATGTCTTCTGTTATTTGAGTGCTCTGAGACCTGTGGGTGTGTAGCGCTATATAAGACATACATTATTATTATTGTCAACATGGGCTGTAATGGACTCTGGAGTAGAGTAGCAGTGCAACCAATTCCAAGTTCTGTGCCTAAAAATACTTTAAGGGAGCCAACAACGACCGGGGGGCATTGAGATCCACAACTGCTAAACACGAGAGAGAGAGGCTGAAATAAGCTCTCCGCGCTAAAGGCAGGAATCCCGGGTACACGGAGGGCGTAATAGCAAGGGAAGCAAAAGCCTTGAGTGCGCTGAATATGCAACGCAAGTCCTGGGAGGAAAAGGATTAGCACAGAAGAGCTGGGGCAAAACGAACACGGCACAAGCGTTTATAAATGAAAACAAACGTTGCATGCGTGTGAAATTAAATGAAACACTGTGTGAGGCAAAGAATACCGAGTGCTAGTGTAAAAGACAAACAAACGCTATGGAAGCGATCTTTATTTGGAGACGGAGCGAACAACAGGTTTAAGTAGCATGCAAGTCCAGGAAATATAAAGGCAGTAACTATAGGTCTGGGGAACGTGTTGCGCAAGGAGTAGAAATGCAGGCAATTGGAGTCCAGAATTCCCACAAGAGTCTCAAGAAGTAGGAAAGAGAGAGGCAAGGAATGAACGTCAAGAATAGTGAATAGTACATGGAAAACTCACAAAGGCAAGGATTATCCAGAAGCTAATGGTACCATGCAGATGGCTGGCGGCCATCTTGGAAACAACTATACAGTTGCACCTATTTGAAAACATAGGAGCAATTCAGCGCTATCTTTGAGTGGAGATATCTAACTCCCAAGCTTCCCCACTTGCGCTAAAGTGACCAGGTGGGGTAGTGGCTCATGACAGATGGCCCTCCACGAGGACACAAGCATACAAGTCCATTTTGATGCTGAGGGTAGATTGTCCGACCCGGTATCTACAGAGTGTGGCATTCACCAGGGCTGCAGGTTGGCACCGGCTCTGTTTGATCTCTACCTCTCAGACCTTGGCTGCTGGTTGAACAACGCTTTCCCCCCGAAATTAGGGTCCTGTAAGTTCCACTATCTGTTATATGCAGATGATATGGTCATCCTTGATCAGACAAAGATTGGGCTACAATGTTCTTTGGACAGGTTGGTGCAGTATATGGGTGACCATGGTTTAGAAATCAACATAAAAAACGCAAGTGTTGATTAGTGGCCAGAAACTGCGAAATTGCCAGTTGAGGTGGAAAGTTAAAGGAGAAATTCTACAACGAGTTGATAAATATGTGTACCTGGGATTTACTATTTACAGCTTCCAGAAAAAGAAAGAACAATTCCACACGTTTCACCAACGTGCACAACATTTTGCATAGTTACCTATTAGGACACTCCAGACATTAGTGGTTACATGACATTTGGGCACTCCACCCTGTTCTGTGGATTTCAGCAAAAGTCAAAATTTGTTTGTGGGTTTGTGGCTTGGCAAAGCATTGTTCCATATACAATTCTATACTGTTTCACCAATCTGCACCAAATTTTACATAGTTACCTGTTAGGACGCTTCGGACATTACTAGGTACATGGTATTTGGACACCCCACCCTTTTCTCTCGATATCATCACCTTCACACATGAGACGGTTCCCTAAAATCGCTGAAACATCAATGTGGTTGCAGGTCCCGACATAAAGAACACAACTAGAGGTCCAGGCCCTACAATGCACGGTTTCCAAGATATTTGCACTGCAAGGAACTGCACCACACCAGGGTGAGGCGACATGTGAGGAGGGAGCACAGAAGGTCTCAGTATGCAGCAGCACACCAACTCTCGCCTCCCCCCAACGTCTTCTCCGGGGTATGTCAGCCAGCCACATGTGCCCATTCTCAGTGCAGTTTATTTCAGGATCCAAAGCACATCAAGCGATAAGTGAATCGGAACAGCAACTTGCAGGATCAGTGTTAGGTTTATAGTTAATATTTAAAATTCAATAATGTCGAAAACATGAAGGCGACATTTTTATTCCAAATGTTTCATTTTTTAATTTTTTATGGGGGGTTCCCCCCCAAACCTCTGGGTTTTTTTTACACTTTATTTTACTTACCAAACCCCCCAAAAAATGTATTAAATAAAAAAATCATACATTCGAATTTTTTTTTCCGACTTAATGTTTTCGACATTTTTGCATTCGAAAAAATGCGTTTGACATACTGACTGGACACCTCAGTATTATCATGTCTGTCTACAGAATCAGTTCATAGAACGGGTATTTCTTCTAGTTGAAAATAATTGTATTTCTCATTACTCTTGGTGCTTACATAGTACAAAGCCAAGGTCATGCCTGTGTTATTGTATGATACGAATCTGAATTGACAATCTCATCAGAAGGAATGGAACTCTTTAGAGGGAATGATTTGTAGAAAAGTTTTAGGTTTACCAGGATGTATTGCGGCTCCAGTCATTCGATATGAACTGGGACTTCCATCTATTCGTGTATGGTTGGACTGGAAATCAATTTCATTCTATAGAAAGATAAGATAAAATCCCCTCCAACTCATTCTCTTTTAGGAATTCTGCAGTCATTGATGGAGAATAACTCATGTCCCTATTTTAATGGATGGGTCCCAAAGTTTCGGATGATGTTGGGAACCTTAGCTCGGTCAGAGGACAACCTCGATTTAGAACCTACAAGAATGGCAGTAGTAGAAAAAATTGGATTCATACAGAGGAAATCAAGTCCTATTAATTATATAAAATATGTTCTTGGAAGTATAAAACCTTTATCAGACCCCAGTTTTATATTGTAAAATTCCCATGCCCGGTGTGGAGATCGAGCTTCCTTAGATTTAGAATTAATTTACTTCCAGTATGTAGATATTGTAGGAAGGATGGTGAGATTGAAACCCTGGAATATATGCTGCTAGTTTTTCCACACACTATACAATTAAGATGTACATATTTGTATTAATCATTAGGGATTTTAGATGATATGATCCCGTTTACTTCTGGTCTCAAATTCTAAATGAGAAACACGTATCTTTAACTTTAGCTGTCTTGAGAAACTTAGATGAATTGATTGGTTTTTAACAAAAGTGAACAAACTGTCAAACTATGACGTTATATTGGATTATTCTTGTTAGCGTATATAATTCTATTACTTTGGTTTGTTTTCTTATAAGTGATGAATTTGGAGTTTTTGACATGTTCGATTGAGGTAAATTTAGTGAATTTGGATTGTGTAAGGTTTAATTATGAAACTAGAACTCTCTAAGACTTGGCTCTAGATTCCTGCCAGTTCTTACCACACTGAATCCTAAACAAAATACTAGTGCCAAAGGCTTTACCAGCACCAATAGCTTAACCGTAAGAACCAAAGCAAACAGTCAATACTAACAGTAGTACAGCAAACAATGCACCTACCTCTAGAGAAATTGCAACCAACATGAAAACTAAGTTGCACAACCCTACCACTCTGATTAAGGGTGCTCTGATAAACGCCAGATACTTACCAGCTCACGCACTCGACATTGAGGATGTCATAACCTCTAATGACAGACTTTTTAGCCATAACGGAGACCTGGCTCCATGCTGCGGCAGGGCCCGCCCTCTCCCTTGCCATTCCAGATGGGTACTCCATCACACAACTAGACAGAGAGTCTTCAAAAGGCGGCAGCGTCACATTTATTGCCAAAACAACAATAGGCTTCAGGCCCATACTTAACATTCCCCTCAGGTGAATTATTACCTATTAAATTACCCTTTACAGCCTCCCGAATGCTCACCATCCACCTCTTATATAGAACTCCTGGCCCACTTTCCAACTTTGAAGAAGACATTACATTATCCACACCAATAAGACTAAACCTCGTTCGCAGACCATATTACTAGGTGACCTCAACCTAGGTTTTTAGGACCCTAAAGAAGATACAGCACTAGCCCTCGCTAACACCATCTCAGAATTAGGTTTTATACATTGCATCACCAAACCCACACACAACAAATGAAGGACACTAGACTGGCTTGCCGACTTCAAATGCGATATCAATATTCTCTCTAACACACCATGCGTCTGCTCACACCACCACCTTATCTCATTCACTATAAAGGAAGATAATCATATGAACCACCTTACGCCTCTTGCTCCACCTACTTGCACGAGGAATAACCGCAATATAACAGCAGAGAAATTACTTCTCTTCTTTTAGCCGATCATTGACTTTTCACCTACTACCTCTGACCCTATTGTTCCTCGATGCCATTAATGCCATTGCACCACTAAAAATGTGCAAAGCTAAACCCTGGGTGCATCTAAACTCCTGGTTTACCACTCACCTCAGAACCTTTCGCAAAATGTAGAATCTGTATGGAAGAACCTCCCTTCAGCCCCTAACAAAAATAAATTCCTAAAAGCATCTACTAATTACAAAGAAGCTATTCTCCAGACCAAAAAAGACACCTACAACGAACGAATGTGTAAAGCAAAATCTAGTACGAAAGAATTATTCAACATATTGAGAGAGTTGGAATCTCCCTCCTCCTCACCAGACACCTGTAGTAAAGATACTACATAATGTGCCAACATCCAGAAAGCCTTATTCGACGAAATAACGATGCTACAAGCTCAAAGAGAGTCCTAAAAACTCAGCCTCTTCCAGGACATAGACCAACCCCTACCCTTTACACCACAGCCTAACACAAATGAGCTATTAAACTTCTTGCCTGTCTCCATCAAAGAGGTTTAGGACATAATCTCACATTTCAAACCTTCAAGAAGCCAGGGAGACATTTGCCCTGCTCTTATCATCAAAGAGGTAGTAAAGGAACTGGCTCCCTTCATCACCACCCTAATTAACGCCTCTTTTGAAATAAGCATAGTCTTGACTAACTTCCAAGACGCTTGGGTCCTTCCCTTACTAAGAAAACCCACCTTAGACCCTAACATCCCAACACATTTTAGACCAATTACAACAGTACCATTTCTCCAGAAAAAAAAGACAACGGGAAACTAGCCCTCCTACTACTACTAGACCTTTCGGCTGCCTTTGATTTAGTAAATCACAAAGTCTTATACAACCACCTCTCAACAGCAGCACACTACTCTGACACAGGTAACTCTTGGATACAGTAATTCCTAGATAACAGATCCATGAGGGTATTTGCACCCTCAGCTTCTGCCGAGCCATCACCAGTCACATGTGGAGTCCCACAAGGTTCCTTTGTGTCACCAACGCTCTACAATGGGTTCACCAAGCATCTTTGCGGCGATCTTGACTATTTGTGTGTCACCTACATGAACTATGAAGATGACACCCAAATACTCATCCCTATTACCAGTGACTATAACACGGACACCAAAGTGCTAAATAACATTTACCTCATTATACAAGCATGGATGGCAAAGCATGGTCTCTGCCTCAACGACGACAAGACCGAGTTACTCCTCTTAGGATCCCAAACAAGACTTAACAGACTAGACAAACAGTTCACATTCTTCGACATCGACAGCAATAAAATGAAGGTATCAAAGGCCGTGAGAACGCCAGGGTACTACCTGGACTCCTCACTCACCTTGACAAGACAAATCAAGGCGACAGCTTCCTCCACTGCCTACACCTGCAAGTTAATTAATGCCTGTAGACCATTTTTATCGACAACTGTATATCTATTGCTAGACCATTAGTTCTTTCAAGGGCTCACCATATCTCAGAAATAAGACGTAATACGCACTGGCTCTCTGTTAACCAGAGGATTGCATTCAAAACCCTATCACTTACACATATGTACCTTGCCAACCTTGCACTTAGTTACTTGACTGACACATTTTCCCGAAACACCTCTGACAGTCCAACAAGATCCTCACAAGCACACTGCCTAAAGATCCCCAGGTTTAAGCTCCAGAAGGTAGAGGTAGCAGTTTCTCTGTGCTAGCAGATACATTGTACCTTTAACCTTAAGATCAGAACCGTCCTTCCATCTATTCAGAAATAATGTTAAATACTGGCTCCTCTCGCAAGAGACTTAAGAATGTTTTCCATTATCCTGTCTGCCTGTACTCCTTTCTGCGCTTCGATGATTCTATTCTGCTTCACTATTGTGTTTGTATTTGCGTAGCATATGTACTGTAAGTAATGTGCCAAGATGCCTCAGGGCTTGGTGCGCTATCTAAATAATTCATAAATAAATGAAATAAAAAATACATTTCAACTAGTACGGCAGCAACATATGGGCATAACTCCTTATGGTATTCTACAGAGATGCCATCAGGGCTCAGGGCCTTACCACTGGGGTGGTCTGGATCGCTCTGACAACCTCTTCCACTGTAATGGTGTGTTCAATAGGCTGCCATGTTCTTTAACTATCCATGCCAGCTTGATTTTGTCGAGGTGGTGTATTAGTCCATCATTCGGCATTACCTCTGGCTCAACGTAGAGAGTAGAATAATAATATATAATATAAATGCACTCATAATTGCCTCCTGATCCCTGTGCACCACCCCATTCTGAATGATTTCAGTTATCATCTCCAGGGCACGTTCTGAGCCCAGGGCCCAGCGAAGTATTCCACCAGGCCTATCGCTCCACTGCATCTCCTACCCGAGACCCTTTGTCCCAGAAACCTAATCACCCTATTGGCTGCCTCATGGTATTCGTCCAACTTATTGTTAATCTTGGACAGTGTATTTTTGGCACGATCATTGGTGTATGCGACCTCCAGCTCCTTACGCTCGCTCTGTGTTCTATTGAGACTGTCCCTCCACGATTTAAGTCCCCTGTTCTCTTTAGATATTTACTCCCCTCAAGTATGCTTTGTACGATTCACACAACATTGCAACCTCTTACAGCGAGCCCCTGTTTATATCTAGGAAATGTGACATATCTAACCAAATATCTGCCTTGAATGCTATATCACATAGGGAGTCCGGATTTTGGTTTAATAGTTAGACGTTGGGGGGAAGTAGTCCCAGAGTGACATAAGAATGATCAGATAGTGTATGAGGGAGGATATTGGATTGTTTCAGCCAGATCGCTAGTTGTTTGGAAAGCAGCCATTTATCTACGCGAGAATATGAGTCAGGCTACTGCAGCCTCTTCCTCTACTGCACCCACGCAGGCCCTTTGCTCAGCCCTGGCGGCACATTTCGCTGCCAAAACACAAGACATCCTGTTCTCTCTTTCTCCTGCACCTTCGCCTGCACCAACACCAATTAGGCCCCCCTCGGCCATCCCCCCTCTCCTCTCCTGCCTCTCCCCTGTCACACCTGAGGGGGTCTCTAGAGAGGTCTGGACCATGAAAGCCTCCTCCAAACAGGTTGGCCCTTGCCCTCCTAAAACCATCAAACACAACATTGATTCTCTTGCTCCAGCCTTTGCCGACCTCTGCAACCTCTCCTTCGCCACTGGAGTTTACCCCATTTCTCTGAAGCACTCTCTTGTGCACCCTCAGATCAAAAAACCCTCTATCCCAGAAACCTATCGCCCAAAGTCTATCACTCCTTTCATAGGCAAACTGCTGGAGAAATTAGCTATCTCACAGCTCACCCTCCACACTGAATCTGTTTGTTGTCTCCGTGACCATCAGTCTGGCTTTAGAGCATCCAGAGGCAAGGACACTGTGAAGACCTGCTCTCAATTCTTGACTCTAACTCTCCTTCTGTCCTCATTCTTCTCAATCTCTCTTCTACCTTTGACACCGTAAACCACAACATCCTGATCTCCCGTCTCTATGATACCCTGGGCATCACAGATCGGGCCCTTGTGTGGCTTGCCTCCTTTCTCTTGGACCGTCCTTCCCAGGTGGAACTTGGGCCCTTTCTCTCCTCTATCACTCTCTCAACTTGTGGTGTCCCCCCAGGGATCTAACCTATCCCCATGGTTATTCAGTGTCTACATGGCCCCGCTGGCCCACAGGATCTCTACCTTCACCTCTAACCTTCAGTGTTATGCGGATGACACACAGCTCTCTTTCAGGCTACCCTCAGCCTCTTCTTCCTCCTCGTTCATCCCTGAATGTCTTTCTGAAATTCAGTCTTGGTGTGCTGCTAATGATCTCTGCCTCAATGCCAGTAAGACAGAGATCGTCCTAATTGGGTCCCCTGCTTCCGCTTTCCCAACTTCTCACTGGCCGGCCTCCCTTGGCCCTGCACCTCTACCTACCAATGAGGCAAACAATATGGGGGTCATCTTCGACTCCACTCTTCCCTTCTCTTCTCACATCTCCAGAATGTCCCACTACCAGCTGCACCTCCTCAGAGGTATTCTACCTTTTCTCACTTTCCTACAAAGGCTCACCGTCTCCAGAGCACTAGTCCTCTCTAGGCTAGACTACTTCAACGGCCTATTTTTCCATTTCCTACTACTGCTCTCCGTCTGCTACAACTCATCCAGAACAGAACCACAAGACTTATCCTTGGCCTCAAGCCCAGGGACGCATCTCTCCGGCACTGAAATCCCTTCACTGGCTCGCCATGGCTGCAGGATCAAGTTCAAGACCATCGGCATAGTCTACAAGGCTTTCTGGGGCCAAGGCCTGCACTATATACAACGCTCTTTTCCTAAATACTTTCCTTCTAGAGCCCTATGCTTCTCCTCCTCCAACTCTTTTCAGGTGAGCCATTTTTCCAAGCAGAGATTTGGGGGTAGATCTTTATCCTATGAGGGTGCCTCCCTCTGGAACAGCCTCCCTGCCTCTCGCCGCCGTAAGCTGGAGCTCCTTAAGTTCTGGAAACTCCTCAAGGCCTTCCTCTTGGCTTCCTCCTTCTCTCTCCCTCTCGCCTGCTAACCTCCTCTCTTTTTCTCTACTGCCTCACTACTCCTTCCCTTTCCTAGCTCTGTTCAGTTTTTACTGACTGGTTGCCTGGTTCACCTTCAGAGCCTCACAGGTCCCAGGCTCCCCCGCCAGTCTTGCACTTGCATCTGGGCCTCTGCGCTATTTTTAGACTACTGCACTTTCAGCATACACCCCATGAGAGGGCCCTGCTGGACTGGGCGCACTTACCCCTCCCTCCACCGCACGTCAATCTGTACACTGCATGACCTGAATTTACTGGGACTAGTACATTTTGTCTTGCCCCCCCGCCCCTTTGTTGCCTCTACCTAGTCTGGCTGCACCTGAAACACTTCATGCACTTTCATTAGGAAAAATGCCGTCAGGCCTAGTACGCTAGTTACTTTTTTGTTAGATCATTCGGAAACTTCAAGGACTAAGAATGACTACTGTATTCCTAGCTCCCTTCCCACCTTGAAGCGCTTTGAAGCACTTCACTTGTGTATAAGCGTTGTACAAACAATAAATAAATAAATGGGCAGTGGAATAGAAGAATACGTTACTGAGCTGTGGTAACGTTCTTTTGATTTTCATCCCACGTATTCCTCATCTCTGATATACTCCAAGTCTGCTTGCAGCTTGCTTTGGATTATTTTTTCTCATAGAGTCGAGCCTCGTCGAGTCATGGCCCTTGACGGCCTCCGTACTGTCCTCGCCGGTGACGTTGACTCTGGTACAAGACGCACACGTGGTGACCGTTGCCTCAGTTCTAGTTTTTTCCTATATTTTGCATGCTTCGCCATAGATGGAGAAGAACTTGAAAATGCGAGAAAGGAAGGTTTAACAGCACGGAAATTCTTGTCAAGCCAGAGGGGAAGGATGGGAGGGGGATGAGGTATACGTAGCAGGAACATCCAGAACGGGTAAGTAACTTGTACATCAAATGGATTGTATCCAACCACATATCTTTGATACACTCCCATAGCAGTTTGTCTTAGGAGATGGGTGCTAAGAATTTCTATTTGTTGATGCTGTGGAGAACAGCCTTGCCAAATGTAGCCTCCTTTCCGGACACACAGTCTAGGCAGTAAAATCTACTGAAAGTATAAAGGGACAACCAAGTTGGCGCTCTGCATATGTTATGCACTGGCACTCCTCTTTCTAGAGCCAAAGAAGCCGCCACTCCTCTAGTGGGGTGCGCTCTCAAGCTATCAGCTGAGTCTTTCCCTGCTAGCGACTAACGTTCTGTAATGCACAGAACTATCCATTGCAAAATGGTTTGCTTTGTTACAGCTAAACCCAACCTTTGCCCTGCGTAGCCTACAAAAAGCTGCTCATCTTGCCGGCGTTCGCAATCCGTGAAATATAACAACTTAATGCCCTTCTAGGATCCAGTTGATTAAGATGCTCCTCTTCGTTTGACGGATGAGGCGGCGGGTTCTGACTATCCATTGTGTTAGGTGGGACTCCGAAACCACTGTTGGAAGAAAAGATGAACGGACGCTCAACACTACCTTGTCCTTAAAGAAGGATGTAAAAGGTGGTTTTGAAGACAGGGCCTGCAATTCACTCACCCTGCGGGGAGACGTGATAGCTAACAAGAAGGCAGTTTTAAGTGTTAGCATCCTTAAAGGGTACAGGTATAATGGCTCCAAGTGCTTTAACACCAGGTTCAAGTCCCATGTTGGCACGAATGGAAGGAATTGGAGGAAACAGATTTGTTAGACCCTTTACAATCTGTATCACAATCAGCACTTTAAAGTAAGACCCCTCATCAGGAAATCTCTTAATGATGGAACGTGCCGCGAAGTAGCCTTTGACTGCAGTCACTTGTAACCCTGAATGGGTTAGAGTAAGAAAGAAAGAACAGTAGGAACTTTGCATGTGAAAGGATTACACTTTTTTTCCCTGCACCAGCTGCAAATCGTGTTTTAGTTGCTGGTCTTCTAGCCGAAAGCAACACATCCATCACGTCTTCCGGATGGTCATAATCTTTGTATCTCACCCTCTCAGAAACCAGGCGTGAAGGTTCAGAGTACTGATTTCTGGATGAAGAAGGAGACCCTCCTTTTGGCAAGAGCGAATCCTCTCTTAGGGGAAGACGAATTCTAGGTCAGATGGCCATTTCTAGAAGGTCAAGGTACCACATTCTCCTGGTCCAATCCGGATGAGTATCAAGGTTTTCCTGAACTTCCTCAACCTTCTGATGACATGAGGAATGACAGGGACTGGTGGGAATGTGTACAGAAGTGGAAACTCCCAGTCCACCACGAACATGTCCCCTAGAGCACCTCTTTGAGGATATTCCCTGGAGCAGACCTGTTTGCACTTCCGATTGACATTGGTCGCAAAAAGATCCACTTGAGTGGTTCCCCAAAGGGCAACACTCTCCAGAAGGACTTCCTGAGCTAACTCCCACTCATGGGAGATCGTACTCTGCCTGCTCAGAGCATCCGCTGCCGTATTTTCTTCTCCAGCAGTGACCCCACACACCCTCTCTTGTTGAGGTAGTCCATGGCCACTGTGTTTTCAGCCATTGTCAGGACATTTCTCCCCCATATCAAGGGTAGGAAGGCCATTCGTGCTAGTCTAACTGCCCTCACCTCTAAAATGTTGATCTGAAGTTTGAAAGTTGAAAGTAGCAGGTATTAAAAATTTCACTGAGGCAATGTCGACCGAAGCATGCTAGCATTTTAAAAAAACGGAACTGAGGCAACGGTCACCACGCATGCTTCTTGTACCGGTGACAAAGTCATGGCTGAGGACAATACGGAGGCCAGTGAGGGCCATGACTCACCGCTGTACGACACTCGAATATGAAAATAAATTTCTGAAGCAAGCTGCTAGCAGACTTGTAGTATATCAAAGATGAGGAATACATGGGAGGACACAATCCATTCAAATGTATATTCCCGTTGCTTTTTTGTGAGCCTCTACGCATATCTAGAGGGCGTACTTGTCATTTAGGTCCAAGAGTGTCTTGGCTGCGCTGCCCGGGGACCTTACCATTTACGAGGATCTATCTAACTGGAGGTCCATTACAATGTTCAGGTCTCCTCCTTATATAACAGCATAGTCTAGAAATCCCTGCAGCTCAATAAAAATGGTGTTAAAAAAGGCGGGGGTATCTACATTTGGAGCATACAAGTTGACTAGTACAACGCAGTGACCAGCGATCCATCCTGACAGAATGACATACCTCCCATTGCTGTCTAGCAATATCGTTTGTGGCTGAAAACCCGTGTATTTTTTTTATATTGGTTATGACACCCCAGGAGTAGGTGGTGTAGGAGGGCCACCTTCCATGCATTTTAGATCACCAAAACGTCTCGCGCCAAGGTTGCGTGGGGCGATACATCTGTAGCATTATTAGGCTGCTCTGATGTCTTTTTAAGGATCCAACCGTTTTTGCCATGAGAAATCCAGGAATGAAAAAACTAAATGTGTATTTTAAGGTCTGACAACAGTATAAAAAAAGATTATAATTGGAATTACGTGTTGATCCATATCTCCAGATAGCCCAATTCCAGCAGTGTCCACTGTATCTTTACTCATCAGCTGCAAGAGAAAACAGAAAGTGATTGAAGTTTGAAAAAAACATTGTATTGTCAATACTTGGTAAACAGCATATGTTGTCACATAAACATTGCATGACTGCTAAAAACATAACAGTACAAATCTAGAGCATAACATGCAATATACCATAACAAGAATGATGCAATTTTTCATAAAAAAACTGGAATGGTCATGTGTCGATTGTTACGAATGTAGAGACAGGGATATATTAAAGAAATGTGACCCGAGTGGGGGCAGGGGGCATTACCGGTCAAGTAATACCCCCCCCTCAAGGGTTATATTGCTAGCAGTGCCTATCAGTGCCCCAGCACATGCCCTGGGTGTTAGTGTTAGCGGTGCACGCTGGAGGCGCGAGTTATGGTTGCTTAGTTTTTACTTGTAACCATAACATCTCTTTAACCACGTTTTTTCACTGAATTTCATAGGTTTTTATTAGTGCAACTTAACCATAACGTCCCTTTAACAAAGTTTGTTCACTGAATTTCATGGGTTTTTACCAGTGCACCTTAATTTGCTACAATTTCCTAATATGATACATACGCCCAATATAGCCGCATTTGCGACAGATGTACGTTTTAACTTAATACTGTGGCATTCCCCACCTCCTAGCAACATTTTCAAACCTTCTATAAACTTTTAGCAACTTTATCTGCTGTTTTTGTGTTTGCCGATGTTGGCGAACGTCTGACATCACTGTGGATTTTGCAGAAAGTGCCACGTGAACTTGTGCGCGCAGGATGATGACGTGCTTCACGAACAGTTCAGTTTGAAACTGCATTTCCATCTGATCTAGGATGTTTTAAACTGAAAATGTACCCTTGCACAGCTCCTGCACCTATTTTTACTGATTATCTATTTGCAATCTAGGACAAAGCATATGTTTGGAAGAATATTAGCAGAACTGCCATTTATCTTTAAAAAGGGCATCAGCTATTGCCATCCCTCCTCCCCAGGAGCCACCACCAGTTGTAGGGCCTAGACAATGGAATAAGCGCAATCATTCAGAAAACAATCAAGAGGACCAGGATGATGAGGTAGAGGAAATTATGACCTCTAACACCAAGAGAGAATCATGGGTGTGGCAGTTCTTTACCACCGTTGGGGATGTACCAAAGGCTAAAGCTACCAAGGTAAAATGCACTAAGTGCAACGTACTCAGTTGCGGACAACCTGGGCAGTACTCCTACGGGACCCGCTCCATGCGATGTCACACCAAATCCAACCACCGCAATGATCTGAGAAAGGCTGTTTGTTTCTCAGGAAGTAGTAGGCTCTCTTCCTGTATCTCATCTTCCTCAATCAATACTGCGACCACACAGGCTACTCATGTGGGGCACAATATCCCACAAGCTACTTTGCAAGCTATAAAAGAGGCTCTTGATCCATATCTCTCGAAAGACAACTGTACTCTGTATATACTGCAGCACACCACTCCGCAGGGGAGATAGAAGTTCCGAAGTGCCTTCGAGGCTGCTATCAAGGAGCATGAGAAACACTGCCCCTACCTTAGAAATAATGCACGCTCAACATCTTCCCCTGTTTACCTGCACCCCCATAGCTGTGCTTGCTGCCCCTTCCCTTACTTCCCTTCCTAGCCTCTACTGCAAAAAAAAACCGATTAAAATAAATAAAAAGGTTCATTTAGGAACCACCTTTCACAGTTAAAAAATATAAGTAAAATAATATAAGCTTATAGATCCATCTACTTTGCATCTTTCAGCAAAGTAGTTATACTCAATAAGATTCTCCAACATTCCCATTAGCATTTTCTACTATGCTAATGCAAATAATGGACAATAGCATACTACAGAAAAAGAACAAAATATAGAAACAATTTTCTGTACTAAATACTTTTCTCTAGCATACAATAAGGACCATAATCCATGGCCCTTATGACTATCCGCAGGTCCCTGCAGTCCATTTTCTAGGCCATGCTTTATTAAAAACCCCAGATTGCACAAGATAGCCCTTATACCCTTTTTACTGTTATGTTTGTACCTCTCCGGAATTGCCAGCTTTGAAACATGCACACATTTATCCACCAATTAGGTAAATAACTCTTATAGATGAGCCTATCAGCATCTTCCACACACCAACTGCCACTTAAAAACGTTGTACAAATCTTTTCCACATGCATTTCCCTTGCTTATCCAAGAAAATGTTACACACTGCTGCTATACATGCACATATTCATTGTGCAGTAAAAGAAGTGCATGAATGGAAAGAGGAGTAGGGATTACCAAGGGCTCATAGAAGCCCAGAAGGAAAGTACCAAGACATGACAAAGTGGAAGGCCACTAGGTACCTGCTGGGGCAAAGGAGTCCCAAGGGTGTGGTACACAGCCGCCAGATGGTGAACCCGCAAGGGCAGTGCTGAAGGGTGGAGGGTTGTACTGGTGTCGACTAGAGGACCTGCAACCTGTGAGGTTTATGAGAGAACAAGCCAACAGTGGCAGTGGTATGAGTTAGCAAGGAAGGGATAAGTAAAACAGGAACACAAAAGCAAAGTTTTCGGAATTTAAGGAAGTCCAGCTCAAATATAAAATGAGCAGGAAGGCTGTTACAAAGTGAGGCACCGGCCAAAGACAGAGACATGCCTCCCGCTGTTTGTTTCAAAAAGCATTACAGAAGCAGAGTATTGGAATTAGAGCAGCAGAGCACTGCAGCAGTACAGTATTTAGGGAAACAAAGTTGAACTTATTATAGTCCTTGCAATTAGCAGAACCCAATGCACACATTTTCGGGCTGCAGCGATACCATCCCTTAGCTAAAGTCCAAGGAAAAGTCTTGCAGCCCTATTCTTGATTAGGCGTAGGGGATATAGACAGAAAATGGGGAGGTTAAGGAAGAGGCTGTTGCAGCAGTCCAGCCTACACAGTACCGGTGCTCTACAGACGTTGAGATTCTGGTGGAAGGTAAGGAACGGTACAATGCATTTAAGGAGGTCAGGCTCAAACCATGGGCTTTCTTTACAAGCTGCAAAATGTAAGGAGTAAAAGTGAGAAAAGCTTAAAGATAACCCGCAGGTTTTTGGCCTCACAGAATGATAAGAGTAGACGGCCCAAAGACAGCAGCCACAGGGTAGGAGAGATACAGGGTACAAGTGTCATAATAAGAAAGATCTCTGTCTTACTGGCATTGAGACAGATATTGTTAACCGCACACAATGCCTCAATGGCAGTCAGACAATCAGGGATAATAAACAAGGAGACCAAACTAGTCAGGGAAGGTTAAGGAAAGCTGTGTGTCATTAACATAACACTGGAAATGAGAAAAGAAGACATCAGGTGAGCCAGAGGGATGAAATAGACATCTAATTGCCACAATGATAGGATTAAACCTTGGGGTACTCTGCAGGTACACAGTGAGGTGGGGAAGTACAAACAGCCCAGTTGCAGCTGGGAAGGGCGGTTAATGAGGAAAACAGATGAGACAGTCCAGTAAATAGTCCATGATGCTAATGGTATCATGTAACCATTTAATAAGGATACAATGGTTCACTGTGTGAAAGATGGACGAGACTTGAATGAGCACTATATTCAATTGTAGCACAAGCATAAATACTATATACACTTTAATTATATAATTCCACCATATTACAAATACTGTATACTCCCCCTGCATTAGCTATAATTACTATACAAAGCTGCAATTGGCCATAACCACCACAATAGATTTCAACCATATTTCAAGTACATACAATACACCTTTAAATAACAAAACTCACCCAGAAGCCCCCGCCATGCCTATAATGTATGTGGACAGTAAGACGTGACCGCAGAGTCGGCGGCACCTGCACACTCCTTTTTCACCTAGAGAAACAGCTCCATATTATCTTCATTCCAATCTCCTACCATTTCCACACCCTCTTTCAGCCATCAAATAATCCCAAATGTGTTTTCCAAATTGTTCATTCTCCACGCTGTCCGCAGTCTACCGCTGTGTCCTCAGACTTGGCAGCACCCGCACCAACTTTGTTCAGCAAGAAAAACAGCTCAATTTCCACCCCCACCCTCTCCAGTCCCTCTTTCGACCACAAAATAACCCCACATGTGTTTTCCATACTTTTTTTAGCCACTGCGCTGTCCGCAGACACAGGCGGCTATCTGTGGATCCAACATGGAGGGCGTTTAAAAAAATATGACGCACCTCATGCCTTTCACCATCCAGTCAGTGGGCACGTCCGCAGACATCACGCCCGACCTTGATATCACTATGTCCACCGAATAGGGAAGTGAGTCTGTGGACCGGAACAGATATCACAAACTCTTTTTACCTACTTTTTGGCCGTTTAAAAAAAAAACTTCTGGACTGATTTACACCACATTTACAAAAGCGCGCTTTCAGGACCGAGCTGCTGCTCCTGGCGCAAACTGGGTGAAAATCCATCCAGCGGTTTGGCCTGTAGGTGTGAGCAACATTTTTTTTTCCATTGCGTGTATCAGGATTTCCACACCTTTTGGGACCCCCCCCCTATAACTTTGCTCCACCTGCACCAAACCTCACAGAATCATTCCGAGGGGGACATATACTTTTTCTGCAAAGTTTGCTGAGGATTCATCCAGGGGGCGAAGTTATAAGCTGCCCAAAAAGTGCTCTTCCTATGGGTTGAGCAACTTAACCATAACTACAGGGCCACTACTGAAAGCGTGCTTTTGTAAATTTGGTGTAAATCCGTCCAGTCATTTTATTTAAAATGAGCCTAAAGTAAGTAGAAATAAAATAGTGATATCTGGGTTCGGTCCGTGGACACACTTCCCTATTCGGTCCGAGGACATCGGACGCGCCCGTTGGTTGGTCAATAAAAAACATGAGTTGCGTCAGATTTTTGGAAACGCCCACCATGTTGGATTCGCGGACATCCGGCAGTGTCCGCGACCATTAACACAGTTAAAATATATAAAAAAACAACACTGCACTTGTCAAACTAATGAAACAATCTCTAGGGACATGGGGGGTGATGAGGATGGGATTGGATATGGCATTAAAAAGTCATAAAAATTGCGTTTTTCTTCTCTGATGTCCGTGAACAGTCTGGGGGAAGTCCTGAGATGTCTGAGAACATATTAGATGTTTGGGGGAATCCAGGCTTATTAGTGCATTACACGGTTGGTGGAAAACTGTTTTTGGATGGTTTATAACTTTGGCGTCACTCAATGAAACTGCATGAAATTTCGAAATTTCATTCTAGACCTGATTCTGAATGGTTTCGAAAAGAGTGGTGCTGTTTTGTTAAGTGCGTGGTGCTGTTTTGCTTTGGAGCATCTAGATGCACGGAAACGGCTCTTCTGAACACCCGTGAAGACCTGCTCTCAAACCTTGACTCCAACTCCACATCTGTCCTCATTCTTCTTGAACTCTCTTCTGCTTTCGATTTGGTAAACTACAACATTCTGATCTCTCGTCTCCGTGATACCCTGGGCATCACAGATCAGGCCTTGGCGTGGCTCGCCTCCTTTCTCTCTGACAGGCCCTCCCAGCTGGAACTTGGTCCCTTTCTCTCCTCTATCACTCTCTCTACATGTGGTTTCCCCCAGGGATCTAATTTGACCCCCTGGTTTTTCAATATCTACATGGCCCCCTTGGCCCACAGGATCTTTACCTTTACCTCTAACTTTCAGTGTTATGCGGATGAGACGCTGCTCTCTTTCAGGCTACCTTCAGCCTCCTCCTCCTCGCTCATCCCTGACTGTCTATCCACAATTCAGTCGTGGTGTGCTGCGAACGATCTCTGCCTGAATGCCAGTAAGACAGATTGTCCTCATTGGGACCCCTGCTCCCACTTTCCCACTTTCACACTGGCTGGCCTCCCTTGGCCCTGCACCCTCACCTACCAATGAGGCAATACATCTTGGAGTCATCTTTGACTCCACTCTCTCCGTCTCTAAGCACATCTCAGACATCTCCAAAAAGTCCCAATACCAACTGCAACTCCTCAGAGGTATTCTACCTTTTTTCACTTTCCCCCAGAGGCTCACCACCTTGAGAGCCCTGGTTCTCTTTAGGCTGGACTATTGCAACAGCCTCTTTCTCAACCTTCCTACTTCTACTCTCCGTCCTCTACAACCCATCCAGAACAGAACCGCAAGACTTATCCTTGGACTCAAGCCCAAGGTACAGCATCTTTCTGGCGCTTAAATCCCTCTCCTGGCTCCTCGTGGCTGCAAGGATCAAGTTCAAGACCGTCTGCATAATCCACAAGGCTTTCTGGGGCCGGGGCACACACTACCTACAACGCTCTCTTCCTAAATACTCTCCCTCTAGAGTTCTCCACTCATCTTCCTCCAACTCTCTGCGGGTGAGCCGCTTTCACAAACAGAGATTTGAGGGTAGATGTTTACCCTCTGTAGGTGCCTCACTCTGGAACAGCCTTCCTGTCTCTCCCCAACTTCAGCCGGAGCACCTTAAGTTCCGGAAACTCCTCAATATCTTCCTTTTCTCTTCCTCCTTCTCTCTCCCTCTTCCCTGCTAACCTCTGTTCTTTTTTCCCCACCATCTTTCCCCCTTCTCTTCCATAACTCTGCTCAGTTTTCTGCTGACTGGTTCACTGGTTCACCTCCAGATTCTTACAGGTCCAAGACACCCCCGCCAGTCTTTGCACTTGCCTCCAGCCCACTGCACTATGTTCAGCATTACTGCACTTTCTGCTTACACTCTATGAGCCAGGCAATCTCTCTGCACTTGACCCACGGCCCTGTTGTCAAGTGCAGAAAGGGAAAAAAAATGTGCTTGTGGTAATATGGTCATAGAGTTCTCTCTTCGCCTTCTGCAGACTGCCATGGAAAGGGAATAGGGACTCGGTATGGAGCCCCGCCTTCCCTTTCCATGGTGGCCATCTTGGAAAAGGATTTTCCTTCCTACAGGGGGACGCTTCGTGCGACCCCGTGTATGAAGAATAATCCTTATTTTTTAGCACAACGGGTTACCGTTTTGGCAACCCGGGGTGCTATTGGCCTTTATCCCTCATTGCTAATGGAAATGTGGGAAAATCGTATTGAGTCTATGTACTTTACTGAGAAATGTAAAGCAGATGGAGTCGATAAGAATTATTTTTTTGTTCTATTTTTTAACTGTGAAAGGTGATTCCTAAAAGAACCTTTATTTATTTATTTATTTTTTGAGGGAGGGTTTGGAACGTAAGGTGGCGAGGGAAATGAGGGAAGAGGCACCAAGCACTAATATGGAGGGGCAGGTGGAGAGGGCAAGATGTTGCGCCTATGTTACATCTAAGGTAGGGGCAGTGTTTCTCATGCTCCTTGATTACAGCATCAAAAGCACTTCAAAATTGCTCCCCCCTGCAGAGTGATGTGTTGCTGTATATACAGAGGACTGTTGTCTTCGAAAGATATGGCTCAAAAGCCTCTTTTATTGCTTGCAAGGTAGCTAGTGAGATTTTGGGTCTCACAGAAGTAGGCTGTGTGGTTACAGTACTGGTTGATGAAAAGGAGGTGGAGGAAGACAGCCTACTACTTGCTAAGAAAGGAACAGCCTTCTGAGAGCATTGAAGTGGTTGGATTGGGTGTGGCGGCACGTGGATGTGGTCTCATAGGAGTACTGTCCAGGCAGTCTGCGACAGAGTTGTACTCAGTGCATTTAGCATTTGGTACATTCCCAACAGTGGTAAAGAACTGCCATACCCATGATTCTCTCTTGGTGCTAATAGGTAGGTACTTCTTCTACCTCATATTATTGGTCCTCTTCATTATCTTTGGAAGTACTGCACTTTTTATGTTGTGTAGGTCCTCCAGCTGGTGGTGGTGGTGGCTTTTGGGAGGAGGGATGGCAATAGCTGAAGCCATTTTTAAGATAAATAGCAGTTTTGCTAATATTTCTCCAAATATGTGCTGTGTCCTAAATTGTTAATGGATAATGAGTAAGAAAGGTGTAGAAGCTGTGCAAGGGGAACCTTTTGAGCTTGAACGTTCCTACCTAGATCAGAAGAAAGTACAGTTCCGAACTGTCTGTGATTCATGGACCTGATCGCGAAGAGCGGACAAGTTCAAGGACACATCATAATGCCACGCGTGCGCTTCTGGTCTGTCCGGAATGTCTGCAATGACGTCAGACATTCATGTACGTCGACGGATGCAAAAACAGTGGAAAAAGTAGCAAAAAGTGTATGGAAGTCTTACAAATTATGCTAGTAGGTGGGAAATGGCAGAGTTTTAGGGTGAAACGGACGGAAATGTTGCTATATTTGGTTAAGCATGATATTAGTAAGTTGTAGGAAATTAGCAAAGACTGGTAAAAACCCATGAAATTCACTGAAAAATCTGTTAAAGGGACGTTATGCTTAATTTGCACTAATAAAAACCTATGACACGCACTGAAAAAACATTGTTAAAGGGACGTTATGGTTACAGTGCGCTAATAAAAACCTATGAAATTCAATGAAAACATGCTGTTGAAGGGACGTTATGGTTAGAAGTAAAACCGAAAAACCTCTGAAATTCGCCAGTTATTGTAAGCTAAACAACCATAACTCGCGTCACCACCATGCACTGCTAAGACTAACAACCAGGACATCAAAGATGACATCACAAATGTCATTGATGACATCACTGATGACATCACATATGAAATTCATTTTTATATTTTGATGAAATGGGCCTACAAACGGTTGTGTTTATAATGTTGTTAACAAGATGTCAAGGGTGATCGGGAGACCTATCATGAAATACTTAATCTATTAAAGAATGTACTCAACTATTTAAAACATTATATTGGAGTGTTGTTGTTAATACAGGAATCAAATCATACATACACATAGGCAATGGCTGCAGCATACACCATAGAAGTACAATATGTATAATCTTGTAATTTTGGATAGTAAAATAATGAATGCTAACTTATCAGAGTTTTGCGTAATTTTAAACATGTAATAACTAGCTAACAATTAAAGACTTACTACACACTTGTGCTAGTACAAACAATAGATATGAAGACCCACAATGCATTCAAATCAGAGGCACATACAGGGAAACTAAAGTAAGGAAGAAAGAACTAGCATCACCAGAAAGTGTTAACATTAAAGTGTATCTTCATGTATCAAAATAAATTATGTGTTTGAGGCCTGCATATTGCCCCAGGTATGTGCACCATGAGCTGAGAGCAAACCCTAAGGAAAGCACTTTAAGAACATATAAAAAGGTTCATGTATAGATATATAGCACCTTTTAAACTTTGGAAATTCTCATTGTGAGTAAAAACAAAAAACTATCCTAATCATGTCAGTAAACAAAAACAAGTGGCCCAGATATGTGATGTTACCAGTGATGTCATTAATGATATGATATGGTATTTATAACGCGCCTATACACAAGTATTTCAAGGCGCAACGAGGCAAGGGATGTGGAACAGAGGGAAGACAGAGACAACGATCTTACTAGGCCAGGTGACATTGAGATTGCGCAAGTGCAGGGGGGAATGTGGAGGGGGCAGTGCAGTTCATGGGATCGACAGTAAAATAAATAGAATAAATAAAAGAAATATGTAAAAGTGCGGCCAGCTGATGGCAAGTGCAAGTGCAGACATCAGGTGAAATCATCATTTGTGATGTCATCTTTGATGTCCTGGGTGTTAGTATTAGCAGTGCACAGTGGTCATGCGGGTTATGGTTGCTTAGCTTACCATAACTGGCGAATTTCTGAGATTTTTCGGTTTAACTTGTAACCATAGCGTCCCTTTAAAAATGTTTTTCATTGTATTTCATAGGTTTTTATAAGTGCAAGTTTACCATAACCTCCCTTTAACAACGTTTTTTCAGTGACTTTCATAGGTTTTTATTAGTGTAACTTAACCATAACGTCCCTTTAACCAAGGTTTTTTAAGTGAGTTACTGTGTTTTTTTAAATCGTGAAGATAAACATTTCCAGCAAGAGAAAAGGGCAATATGCAAAAATGTCAATCTCAAGGAAAGTACAAAATAGTGCTTTTTCAGAGACCATTTATTCGAAAGGGAGCATCTCAAATATGAGGTGCTCTATAGAGACAAGTTATAACCAGTAATTGTGAGGAGATGGGGTTTGGTACATGCAATTGGGGCAATACTAACCAATACACTGAACAGTTGGTTTGCACATGCTGCACATGCTTACATTACGCATATGTCTATAATTTCAGGCACAGAGAGAAAGAAATGTTCAAATACATGGGTCAAGTACCAATGGCAGTTTTAAGCAATATTTCTATATTCCTAGATGCACAATCAAGTTGATTGCATCTATTACCTCCTAAGGACTAGGAACATGTTTGGAATCTTGCGTAGGTATTCTATTAATTATTTTTTCCAGCATCAAACCCGTTTTATTCAGTACTTACCTCTTGAATAGCAGTCATGACAACGTGTTGCACAGACTCTTCGAGGGTCATTATAATTTGAATGTGTTCTAAAATATAAATAAAAACAAGGTACTGTTTATATAGTAGATTCATTTATTTTAAAAGCATTTTTATCAAGGTGGTAGTTATTTAATGAAAACAACACAAATATATGGCAAGGTCCTTAATAAAAATACTATTCACTACTAAAGATGAGAATAAGAGGGCCATCAAGGAGGTACACTGGCTTCCTGAGCTATGGTCCCTCCTATCAAGCACAACATTTAAAAGGGCAGAATTAGCAGTACTAAACTGAAATGGAAACTTTGGCTGTAGAATAGGGAATTAAAAGTAGCAGGGAGCCTTAAATGCACC
This sequence comes from Ambystoma mexicanum, assembly GCF_040938575.1. Taxonomy (NCBI): domain Eukaryota; kingdom Metazoa; phylum Chordata; class Amphibia; order Caudata; family Ambystomatidae; genus Ambystoma; species Ambystoma mexicanum. The sequence continues at coordinate 1,257,585,839 of NC_090922.1, forward strand.
GACTATACCCAGATGCTGGTCCCATACTCGTTTTGCATACGTTCTCAGTTTCCAAATCAGTGACGACTCCGAACAACCCTGCCTGTGCTTGCAGTTCCGAACATATGATATGTGACCTACCAGTCTGGCCTGGACTACCCCTTTTGTGATGGGACCATGCTTGATTTGCAAATGGTATTTCTTTATCTGTAATGGCACAGACAGAATGAAAAGCGATGGAATGCAAGACTCCCTAGGGGAATTCCCATTGGTTATAATTAATTCAAAGATTTTCATCCATCATTTTTGGTTGCCTCAATTAGTTTCTATAAGTGGCAGAGGTCTGCCAAATTTGAGTCTTGAGGTCACGAGAGGCAAATCATTGGCATGGCCCAGCAATGATTAATGACTTGTACCGGTCCTGTGTCGCTATGAGAGACTTTGAAGACAGAGAGGCATCATCTAAAATAATCTCCTTCTGTAGGGCCCTTAGGACCTTAGAGGATGAGCTACAAATGAGGTAACATATGCCAGAGTTTCTCCCATGTTACAACACTAGACAGGACTGCCGATAAAAATAAGAAAGGCAAGTATATGGAATATCACCAAGACATTTACCAATGCTTCTATGAGACCAGTAGAAATGGGGTGAAAATGAGATTAGGTTGTTGATTTTTTAGGGGTTATGCAGAGCCATGCTGGGGGTGACAAGGTTATGGTGGGGTGCATTGATATCAGTTGTGGTTGTGTGGCATCATTAGTAATCCACGTACAGCACAAGATTCACTCACATAGCAAATAGGATTCATGTATTAACAGTGAACATGCAAATTAGGATTTTGTATCAGATGAAAATGAAGCACAATATAGTCTTTGTACAGGAAACATTGATATTTATAGTTGGTAATAGGAGTTGTCCACAGCAATTTCAGATATTTGAGAAGCTCAGCGCCGGCTGATTTGGCATACTTCAGCAAAAGAACATCCACTTTACATTATTTGTCAAATAATTCAATGGTGGAAAGATGAACACAGGCATTCTCTCCTCATGGAAGTACTAGTATATTCCAAAATGCGGCCCTAAAGGAACTGTTAATCTGTCTCCTGCAATAGCAAACTTGGCAGAGGGTGACCTACTACTCAGGTATTACTTCAAACCAATGATCAATGGCAAGATAGAAAAGATGATGCAAGGAAATTAGGAGGTTTAAGGAAAACACCACAGGCTTTAAAATGCACCATCAGGCATTTGGGGCTTCTTGGGGCATGGAACTCCCAACAAATGAACGAATGGAAGAAACCACTTTCCACAAAAGACAATAAGCAGGGTGTGCTTGATGGTGTGTTAATACTTCAAGAGCAGCCGTTCCACCCTCCACCCATTAAACCTATATTAGATATATGAGGCAGAATTAGTGCAAAAAGGATAATCTGACAACATACCATTTCACATGCTCTTTATTGGGAAACTCATATTTCAAACCTGGTTGCAAGGGGATGATTTTAAAGCATGGTGGCAGGGGAGATTGCAAGAAAAAATGAAATATGCCCTTAACTCTGGATGTACCAGGTTTAATGAATTAATTAAGTTGTAAAGCCCAGTTCTGAAAACGTCACTATCTCGTGGCACTTTCTGGTGTGAGTGTCCCGACAGTTCAGAAAAGGTGACCTTCAGGAGATTTCTGTAAACAAGATGGTTGGGATAGGTGCCGTTCATCCACAGAAATGTGTTTCATGGCCAAAGCATTCGGAACTATTTGAGATGCAGCTTATTTTGGAAATTAAGAGACGTTTTGTTTAGGTGTGTATGAAGGATGTGACAAGCATTGCATGGATATATTCTGCCGGTGAAGTACTTAGGGTCTTTCCAGGGTTATTTATAGATGGTTAAGATTAGTCAATTAAGTATTAATGACCTAGGGTAACCACATTCATAAAGTCCTTCTGTCCCACTTTATGAAGATAATTCAAATGATCTCATTCTGAAATTGGAGGGAAAGTGACATACTCAGACGTCTGAGTTAATGTGATACTAATTGATGTATAACCTTGAGTGCTATCCTAGGTAAGGATGGTTTATTATATTCAAGATGATTCGTGATGATTGGTGTTTATATTGTGAGCACTGACTGATTTACGTGACTATGTATCTTTTTACCTTTTTCCTATTGTATTTATGAAGGATGTTTTGCATAGATTCAAATGTTTACGGAAATGGCTATGCTGCAAATATTCTGTTCTGGGTTCATTGGTGCTGTTCTGAAAATTCATATTCCATTCATAAAGTCTTTAACTAACACTGTGCTCTGACAACTGAAGGGGGAATCAATCTTTCTGCGTGTACGTAGGAAGATTCTTTAAAGGTTTCAAACATATATTTAGGGACTCATAGCCGAAGAAACAAAAGATTAATTAAAGCAGTAGGAAATTAAACATTTTCACTAGCGTAAGACACTGCAGCGTAGGAAGCCTGCACCCCACCCGGCCGTGAGGGTCTGCACATGGCACAACACCACCATACCGCTGAAGGAGGCGGGGGCCAGGAGCACCCAGGGACAACGCAAGCAGATTGAGCTGCACTTGGAACACTGCGACACGGCCAGACGGAGGGCACCCCATACGCCCCTTGGCTGAGCTGGACGCAGACAACCCCTTCCACCCCAAGCAAATCGGGCACCCGAGGCTGCACTGCACGAAGAGCGGAAAGTGATTACTGCGCTGGGCTGGGGATACAGGGAGCCCACAGGGGGTGAATGACTGGCAGTGGGCCCACCTGAAGCCTGGCAGAAAAATAAACAAAAATAAACAAAAAACAAGGCACAGCCCAGAGGAGAGAGCTGAGCGGCGCGCGGATAAAGCGGCAACCCACATGACAAAGTGCTGCAATTCCCGCCTAGGTCACAATACAACAAACCGTGGACTGCAGGCCTTGTAAGGACTACGTTAATTAATCGCCTCCACCGGCTATACGGACTCACCAAAAACAGGAAAAACATGGATACTCCTGGGTCGCCACGTGGAGCAGCGGGAGTCACCGCTGAGCAGAGGAGGCCATAGCGAACTTGAAGCCACTAGGGACAACGCCACCACATCTCACGGTAGAGGTAGCAGGGAACTGTGAGTACCCCCTAACTAACAAACGAAAACGACGTATTAATGGCCTCCCACTGACAAAGTTCATAGCAGTTAGCTGCCAGGTTACAGGCGGTTAACTAGCACCACCAGAGGCCTTGTGAAGCGACCTGCCCGAAATTAACCTCCTATTGACAGAGGCAGCGGGCAGCCCAAGAACCTGCTGCACTTTTGACACGGAGGTGGCCACCTAAGTGCTGCCTGACCAAATAACTACCCACCCCGCCAAGGGCACCCCTTAAAACACTGCACATAACGCGCTACCCCGGCGGGGGTGATGGGCAGCCATTACCTGGGAACACTGCACTAGACGGGGTAACGAACAGTGCACTGGGATTTGAAAACTACGCACCCACATAGTAGAGGTGCTGCACTACACAGTACAAATATTCGCAGGAGGAATAGGGCGGGCTGAGGATTTGGACTCGCCAAACAAACCAACTAAGTTGTCCCACACACAGGCGGGGGTGACACCACGGCATACGCCTCGAATTGGGACAATAAAATACAATTGGAGTGAACAGAACTGAGCACGGAACAGAAGCAAGCTGTGGGGCAGACACCAGCACGCCCTAGCGCGGCACTAGTACCGAACCCTGAAAGCTGTTAAGACACCTCACCTTGACCTGGGGGCAAAGTAAAAATAATAAGAAAACAAAAAGAAGAAAGCATGCATCACTGGAGGGTGCTGTGACACACTCCTGTCAGTGTGTCAATACTGGGAACGGCTGGGGCACACACAAGTGTCCTGACAAGCAGCGGCTGTCTGGCAGTATAAAAGCTGTGGTCCATAGCCACCTCGCTAGGTGGATATGCCCTCGACAAAAAGAAGAATAAGACCGCAGCAATGGACTTGTTTGTCATAGCCAAGACGAAAGAGCACCCCCAGCCCAGTAAGGGAGCCACACCGGCGCAGGAAGCCCCAAAGAACGATGACAAACACAAACAGGTACTAGACGCCATAGCAGCCTTGCGCTCGTTTCTTGATTCTAAGATAGGGGAAGTCAAAGAAGATATGCAGCTATTGAGGCAGGATGTGCGAAACTTGGTGGACCGAGTGACGTCCACTGAGACAGAAAAGAAGGAGACAACGGAGATCCTCAAGGACCTGCAGACCAGGGTGCAGGTACTAGAAAGAAGAAATACCGTCCTGGAAACAAGGGCAGAGGACGCAGAGGGTCGCGCAAGACGCAACAACGTGTATCTACTTGGAATTCCGGAGCGTATGGAAGGATCCAACCCTACGAACTTCGTGGAAACACTACTGCAGCAGGAAATCGGAGCCGGTCGGCTCTCACAGGGCTTTGCGGTAGAAAGGGCCCACAGGACATTGCAGAAAAGACCCCCTCCGGGATCGCACCCTCGCCCGATGAAAGCCAAGATGTTGAATGTCCAGGACAGGGAGATTATACTAAGATACTCAAGGGAGGGAGGGGAGATAAAGAGGGACAACGCCAAAATCACCATATACACAGACTATACACAAACAGTGCAGAGGGCGAGTAACTCTTTTGTCCTGATAAAGGCTAAACTGGGAACGCCGAACCTCAAATACATGTTGATGTATCCATCCAGGCTCAAAGTGATATATAAGGGCCGAGCTTTGTTCCTGGAAACCCCGGCGGCAGCCACCATGTGGCTGGAACATAACAACCTTGACACAGGGGAGAACGACGTACTGTAGCCTGCACTCCAACACCCAGAACGGAGGAACGGATATGATGATGGACAACGGGCTGCAAGATGGAGCTTAAACTAAACTGACAAGATGCATCACCCCCAAGACCAAGTATTGTATATGGCAGGGGCACAGATGGGCCACTTGGCCAGGCCCAATAGACACATCCTGCGAAAGGACTGGTGTTGGCCTGTTGCTGACACCTCGAGACCCGCATATGATGACCCGGATGGGCCAGGAAGGCGCGGGGGCACCTGAGCGCTGCCCGCAAGAAGCAGCTGCTGGGCGCAGTTGGTTAATTTTGTTATATTGTTGTTGTTGTTGTTTGACAGGTTTTAAAGTCTTCAAGGCAGTATATACACCGAGTCAATGGGTGCCTGAGGAGGGGAACAAAGATGATCCGGGAAAATATGAGGCTTACTGGTTTAAGAATCCCTTTGTCATTGCAATGTTGCGTGAGCTGACAAAAAGGTCTGTGGGTGCTTAGGGGGTAAATATCCAATTGAAGAGGGCGGGGCCGAGTGGGGTACTGCGGTTGGGGGAATGCCGGGCGGAATGACACTAAATAATGATGGCAGCTGATATAAAACTTCAGACGTGGAATGTCCGGGGTATGGGCACCTACATGCGCAGGAACAGGATCAAATCCTTCTTGCGTAGAGAGAAAATTTCCATAGCATTGCTACAAGAGACACACCTCACAGTAGAAGACAATACAAAAATAGAGAGTCTCTGGGGGGGCAGGGCTTCGGTGCGGGTTATTCTAAATATGCACGGGGATATATACCTGGATAGATCCGTCTGTGCCTTTTTCGCTTAATATCAAATGTCGTGGATGCAGAAGGGAGATACATGGTGGTTAGAGGCAGCATTGAGCAAATTGAGGTCTGCATAATGAATACCTACCTCCCGAATCATGGAACCGCAGCGTACCTAAATGGGTTGTGTAAGACACTGGCCCCACACCGTGACTCCTTCTTTATCTGGGGGTGGTGGGGACTTTAACTGTGTGCATGATATTGACTTGGACAGGTCCATCCCGTTGCAAAAGGGGACTGGGAACATAAAGTCGCTGCCCAAGTGAGTTATGGAGACCCTGGACCTGGCAGATGTGTGGAGGGAATTACATCCGGGGAAGCGGGAATATTCCTACATCTCGTCCCCACACGGGCTACACACGCAAATTGATCACCTACTTGTGGATGGGGCACATCTCCCCCATATTGAATCCGCAGCCTATCTGGGCAGATCAATATCGGATCATTCGCCCTTGCAACTAGTTTAGGCAATGAAGGGACCTAGGCCCCCCATACCACTGTTGCGGATGCCGACCGACGTACTGACAGATGGAGCTTTTCAAGAAGAAATCTGCACTTAATTGATTGAGTACATAGATACCAATGTAGGAAGCGTAGATAAGTGGAGTACCGTCTGGGAAACACTAAAAATAGTGTTGAGAGGGGAATCAATTGCAGGTGCAGGTGGGATTAGGCGAACACTAAGAAGGGATTTGGAGGCAAACGAAGAAAAGATCAGTCAACTAGAAGCCAATGCCCAAAAGACACGGGAAGGAGAGTTGGAACTGGCAGAGATTAGGGGAAAAACCGATGAGGCCTGGAATAGACTATCCAAATTTGATTATATAGCGAAAACTACTAGGGCACACTCTGAGGGGGACAAGCCCAGCAGGCTTTTGGCATGGCTGTGCAGGAGGGGAAACCTGAGACACCTAACTACAACACTTAAGGACGAGCTGGGTGAGTCGTGCACGACACAACTGTCTATAAACGACACTTTCCGAAACTTTTATTCCCACCTGTACCGGCACGACAAACAAGTGCCACACCAAGATATATTGGAAACAATGGAAGAAATAGGGCTGCCCAAACTAGATAAGGGGCATAGAGAAATGCTCAATAGTGAACTGACTGCTGAGGACATAGGCGAGGTAATCAAGTCATTGGCTACCAGCAAGACTCCTGGACGCAACGGTTTGCCCCTGAATTCCACAAAACATACTCACCGGAGCTGACCCCGATACTGCACGAAGTATTCCAGGAAGCATTTGAGACCAAAATGCTCCCAAACACCATGAGAGAGACCTTGGTGGTCCCAATCCCTAGGCCCGGTAAACCCACAGATGAATGCGACTCTTATAGGCCCCTGGCAATGATAAATTATGATGTGAAAATTCTGACTACTATACTGGCCAATCGCCTCTCCAAAGTGATAGGATCCCTAATACACGAGGACCAGAGCGGTTTTGTCCCAAACCGAAATACGGCAGTAAATCTGAGGCGTCTGCAACACATTGTGGAACAAACATCTAGCCGGTGGGAACACTTAGCGGTATTCTCGCTAGATGCCATAAAGGCATTTGACTCCATATACTGGGAGTGGCTGATTGCGGTGCTGAGAGAGTTTGGGTTGGGCGAACACTTCATCAGATGGGTTGAGCTGCTCTATGTCGCGCCGGTGGCCAGGGTCAAAACGGGTAGGATAGTTTCGGACCCCTGGAACATCCAGAGGGGGACTAGACAAGGTTGCCCACTGTCACCCATGCTCTATATATTGGGCTCGGAACCAATAGCTATCTACATTAGAAAACAGTTTTTTGATGCAGGAATTACAGTGGGAGGAGAACATCATGTAGTGTCCCTGTATGCGGACAACATGCTTCTATACCTGCGGGACCCACACCTGAATGTCCCAGTGGTGTTGGATGTGCTGGATATATTTGCAGGTTACTCTGGGATATCTTTCAGTAGGAAGAAGTCCTGTATATTCTCATTAGCGGGACTGGCAGGGAAACTAGAGGAAGAGCTTCCAGAGGTTGGGCTCCGTTGGCAGACTACATCATTCAGTTATCTGGCAGTGAACATCTGACACACTTCGGGCCTGATGCATGAGGACAACACCAAAAGGGCCTTGAACGGGATCAGAAAATTATCGGGTTCTGGTCTAGACTCCCGTTATCGGTGATGGGCAGAGTTGCAATAATTAAAATGATAATATTGCCGAGTTTCTTGTACTTTTTCCACAATGTACACCACTACATCCCAGCCTCTTTTTTCTGCACAATAGAGAAATTGTCGCTGCCATACAAAGAAGGTGGGGTCCAACTACCGGACCTAGAGAGGTACTATCTAGCGACGCAACTCAGTCACATGGCCAAATGGCTAGATGATGAGGTCACTTCGGAAACGAGACTGATTAAAAGGCTGGTGGCCTCTTCACACCTGAAAGAAATACTCTGGATCTCACTACAGTGCTTGACCACAACCTCAACCACCCATACTCCCCTGAAACCCCAATGGCGGCAGAGGTTTGTGCAAGCAAAATAGACCTAATAAACATGAGACTATGGGAGGGGTTTGGTGTCTACACATGGGGTGATGTTTATGAAGAAGGGGTTTTCAGGGAATTTGAGTCAATGACAGAAAGAGAAGGGCTGCCCAGTGGCCAATTTCTATGGTATCACAAGATTTAAAAAGTTGCTAAAGAAACTTGGAAGGATTGGCCAGAAGAACCAGAAATAGACCAGACATTGGCAGTATTACAAAATCTTGGGGATGGGTGGAAACCAGTGTCCAGAATCTATAGTCAACTGATGGATAGACCCAACCCCAAAAGTATAGCATTAAAAGAAAAATGTGAGACTTACACAGGAACCACTATAACGGACAAGGAATGTGCTAGGGCCCTGGCATACCCCCAAGAAGTTTCCAGAAACGCCAGATTCAGGTTGATAGAGCTAAATGTCCTATATAGGACGTACATGACCCTGGGTAGAATTGCTAGGTTTAATGATAAGGTTGCTTCGCATTGTCCTTGGTGCAGCATAGAGGGTGCAGAGCTGATTCACATGTTTTGGGAATGCCCAAAATCAAGCTGCTTCTGGAACAAGATAGAACTGGCCTGTAGGAGGGCAGGGGTTGTGAGATACGAGTGGTCAGCAAAGGAATGCCTATTGGGGTCCTACCCGAGGATTGGTAAATACAGGCACATAATTAAGTTCATGGACATGGCATGTATATTGGCAAAGAGGTTCATCGCTATGGTATGGAAATCCCCAGGTGGGCCACGATATGAAAAATGGTACAATGAATTGGAGCACTGGACGAGTGCCAAGACCAGAGTATGGGGAGAAGGGGTTTCCAAAGCTGGGGGTGAAGCAAGCCCAGCGTACGAAGCCTGGAAGGCACTACTTGGGGACGTATTCCGCTCACCTGATGATAAAACACAGTGAAAACAAGAGACTAAGACTCAGTTCCTGAGCAGCCCACAGTACAAATGCTGCTACTCAGCTATCGGTCAAGTAGCCCGGCCTACCCCCACTGATACGGGAAGGGCCGACGCACGGAGGACGTCCCATTAGAGCGCCTGTAAGAAAAACTGATTAACTAAATACTATGCAAAGACTTATTGGTTAATTGTTGTTTGTTTATGTTTATATGTTACACCTTACTGAAAAAAGCTAATGGTGAATCATGCTACTTTTAGCTATGTTTGATACATATGCCAATAAAAAACATTTGAAAATAAAAATAACCCCACCTCAAACACCTCCCCATCCATTTTAACCGCTTACCCCACTCCCATATATATATATTTTTTTAATTCTGTATTTTTTCGATGTAATTTTTTCTCTGAAAAATACCTCTGTGTAATTGTTTTCGTTAACATAACTGGATACTGTTTCGCATCTATCCACAGAAAGTAGCACAAACATGCTTTCCTTCAATGTTATCCAGTGATAAGGAGGAATATACGGTGGTGGCCAGGATGTTTAAGCGAACGGTCATAGCAGCAAAAAAGGTATTTATTCTATATTCCCGAATTACTAATGCACAATTTGAGTCCAAAGAATTATTCAAGATCTTGAGGGAACTGGAAGACACATGTGCTAATAATTCTGATACTACTGCTAAAGACGCGGCTTAGTGTGCGTCGATTCAGGAAGCGATGCATGACACACTTGAACAGATAAAAAAGAATATTGAGGTCAACAAATTAGCTGCTGGTGCGGGAGCTAGTCTTCAAAAAGTGGCCTATCATTCTCAAAAGGCGCCAGATCACCAATTTCAATTTTAAACCCATCTCAGAACCTGAAATGGCCCTGATCATTAACAATCTTAAAACGACCAATTGTAAAGGGGATGTTTGCCCTGCAATGACAATCAAGACATGTGCTCCCATGTTGATAGGGACTCTTTGTAAATGTGTCAATACCCCCTTTAGAGAAAATCATGTTCCAGGAGATTTAAAGAATGCCTGGATCACTCCTTTATTAAAAAATCCTGGCCTATGTCCCGTTACACCAGCCAATCATCAACCCATTAAAAATACCCCATTTCTTTTAGAAATGTTACATTGCGTAGCTTATATTCAAATATCAGCATATATGAATGAACATGTGATTTTAAACAAAAGGCAATCAGGTTTTAGGAAAGGGCATGGCACGGAAACACCACTGCTTGACTTAATTATGGATAAGGGGCAAGCTGCAATGCCTATGCGGTTGTATCTGTCTGCAGCTTTTGATCTGGTTGACCACACATTCTTGGTCACCAGCTTAAAAGAAGTAGCATTCTTTTCGGATAGTGCTGCCCTTTGGATTGGCTCATTTCTGAACAAACAATGGTGCAGGATCTGCAGCATGGAGGCAGAAGCACAAACGGCCTGCCTGCTCTATGGCGTGCATCAGGGAGCGTGCTAATGACCCACTATATACAATACATTTACATTGCCGTTCTTTAATCTGTTGGAAGAGAACGGTATTAGTTTCACCAATTATGCGGACAACACTCAATGTATCGTCCCAACATCTGGCAATGGACAAAAGCAATATCAACAAGGTCTATGAAATTGTCCAAACGTGGATGGCTTGTAACGGTTTAGCCCTTAATAAAGAAAAAACTAAACTGATGGTGGTAGGTTTCGGAAACTAAAACACAGAAACTTGGAAGTTATTATAACCATTTCCTAGTCACATTGAAACGAAAAAGAAGGTGAAAACTCTTGGTATATAGCTGGACCGAAATCTGAACAGGCGGGACAAGTAAGTGGCTTAGTCTCTTCCACAGCCTACTATATTAAATTGCTGGCACAACTTCGTCCCTACTTTTCTTGAGATAATTGCGAGACGGTGGGTAGAGCTATTGTGGGACCTAAAATGTGCTACTGCAGTAGACTACTTATGGGTATAACTAAATCAGAATGTGCAAGATTGCAAACTATCCAAAATAGTGCATTGAGGGTCATCATCGGCCTTAACAGGAGAGATCACATCTCAGATGCCAGGCACAATCTGCATTGGTTTCCAATCGAAGCAAGGATCGAATTGCGCCTTTTATTGATCAACCATAAATGTCTGATAGGATCTAGCCCTTGTTATCTGATCGAAGCTCTGACGAATAAATCGAGTATAAGGAATCTTAGCTCTAAAAATACTAACCAGTTAAAAACTCTGGTTTGTAAGTTGAATCAGGTCACGAAAAGTACATTCTTCCCGGCTGCACCAAGGGCCTGAAATGCCATTCCTCCAGACCTGAGAGAATTAGGATCGACAACTTAGTTCAGAAAAAAGCAAAAGACCATATTATTTAGATACTACTATTGGTCAATTGTCCTCGGTCTCGTCCCTTAGGTATCTCAATGATTTATATTTGTTTGTGTGTAAGGCTTTTTTAGTTTTATGCTCTTTCAGTTCTAGTTTATTAAAGTAAAGTTATATGGCATTTGCATAGCGCCTAATGCCATTGGTATGGCCTCAAAGCGTTGTGGGTGAATGCCGTTGGAGGAACAAAGTCTGATGTATGAGAATTCTAAGGAGGATTTTAGAATGCGTGTGTGCATTTTAGCCAGTCCGAAGGTAGATAGGCGCGGCTAAATCCCTGTTAGCGACCCATATAGATCTGGCTAGTGGATGGGTGCTTTGTTAGGCTGTCAGGAGAGTAGGCAAGTCAAGGAGACCGATAATGTGCCCAGCTGGACTGAACTTTTTCGTGGGACTCAGCTCAGACATTCTAATGGTACAATGTGAAGGGGGTGTATGGTAAACTAATGTCCAAATGCAGGAAAAACAATTGTGAACTAATGAACTTGCCTGTCAAACATTGAAGAAAACTCTTGCAAATGTTGGCATTCGAGACGGCACTCCTCTTCTGCAGTGGTCTTAACCTTGTCCCATGCTGGGAACGGGACACAGCTAGTACCACCATAGGCCAACCTTACACTCAGGCTCACTCCCAACTGACACCACTCGAAGGCATTCAAACGTTCCATCAGAGATTAAATCATACATAGGGATGGCAAACATACACCACAACACTCATTCACTATCTTGTTCTAGAACACGTGGACAGAGGTAACGTAATATTGTTCCAGGTCACGATTCAGCTATAAAGCCCCTAAATATAGCATTCCATAGGCTGTTAAATTGAGCGTAGGTGCAAGGAAATTTGGTGGTGTCACTCCAATCTTGAAGTCCCTACATTGGCTTCCTTTCCACTGGGAATTTCTTTTCAATTGGGCTGCCTAACTATTTAGGCACTTCAGTTGGACCACCTGCCTTATTTATCTGAGATCTCTACATTTATGCAGAAATGAAAACTCTAGAAATAGTCACATTTAGCCACTACCTGATAACCTTGAACGCGCCGTGGCCGTGCAAAAGGTTATCTGACTTGTTTCTACCTCAACTATCCCCTGTAGACATTTCAGAACCAATGGGTGTTTGGCACACATATTGCAACAAAGAGAACATATTAACCGGTTGGGCAGGTAGGCTTATGGGAGGACGTGGGGAAGAGGCCACAAGGTTCACAAGTAAACCTTAATGTAAATGTGCTTCAGATTTTGGACAACAAGCATCATTGGGATCATCCTCTTTGTTCTGTCTAGTGCACAACAAAAGCTTTCAAGGTCTTTCTGATTACACTTTAAATAGATACCGGAACTCATTTCTAAGCAGAAACGTACCTTATCCTTAACAAAAAAAACATCATCCGAATGATGTTCAAAGTGTCCATCAATTGAAAATAAATGCCACTCTGATGTGTTATTTTTCTAAATCCATTTACAGTACACATCAGAAATGATCACACAATGAGTACTCCAGAACTGGAATCCATGATGCATGAATTGGAAGAATCAGAGTGCCAATGCTCACCAAAGTCAGTCTGATACCAGTCCCAGAGAATCAGGCTTCATCAGATGAGCGTGTTACTTACATTTAGATATCTACAATGGTCTTGACCTACCATGAAACTACAACAGTGAAGAAAACATACATCTCTGCATCATGGACATCCCATTTTAAAAATTGACTGTTTTCTCTAGTGTAGTTATCTTTAGGCATATTTATTAAACAAAATATGAGATATATGTCAAATATTGCCTTAAGAAGACGCCAGCTGCAGGAGGTGGTTCAAGGGTTGGTATTAAAATTGTTTCAAAGGGTTCTAAGGTCTTACCCTCCCTCTATTGATTAGAAAAAGCAGTTTCCACTGTAGCCCAAGTGTCCATACTCCCCATATCAGTATCTAAAGCTTATTAACTATCTAAGTTCTATCATGCTGTCAGAGTGGATCTAAAGGCAATTGCCTTATCTAGCTAATCTCAATTTTTGACTTCCTAGGCTCAACCATACTTCCGCTGAGGTTAGTTCTAAGAGGTTATACAGTTGTGCCTTCCAGACAATCAAGCCACACTCTGTCCCATTCCTTTCAAGCCCTGTTGTTCCTCTCCGTCTCACTGTTGCTCTACCCTCCTCAAGATACTCTCCTCCTCAAATCTTCTCTTCTGAGTTCCTCTTCTATCCCCCGCTGTCTCTTACTCCCCTTTATGCTCTACCTCCACTGTCTGATGTTACTCTCTTACGCAACATCTCTTCACTCTAGTGCTACTCTACCTCCTCCATTATGCTACTACTCTCCCCTCGACTACTACTATACCCTTACACTTCACTACTACTATCTCTGATCCACTCTACTACTACTACTCTCCCCTCCACTATTTTTCTTCCATGTCCTTTCCACTACTACTCTACACTACACTATAACTCTGCGCTTTCCTCCCCACTACTACTGCACCCTACCTTTTTATCAGTCATCCTTCTTCCACTCTCTCAATCACCTTCTGTTGACTCTTTTTACTCCTAATACAGTCACTCACCCACCGTACGTGCACATTCACGACACAGTACCAACTGCTCTCACTAAGCAATAACCCACTTCCTATTAAAACTGCCTCCAAACTCCATCCTCCTTTCCCCTTCTAGTTTCTTAGTTAGGCCACTTCCCCTCCGCCCCCTGACAACAACCAAACAACACACACCATCCTGTGTACTGTGCCTTTTCTTATACTCTCTCTCCTTCTCCATTGGACATCTCCCCCTAGCCAATCTTGCCCTGACTTCCTCACCTGGGGAGGTGTTAGAATTAACCGAATGCATAAAACTGAGGCTAAGCTCCACCCCTTTTTGCTTCATGGGTCTGCCATGCCGGAAAGATCACTGGTCACATTTGAGAACATTTCAGTTGATGTCAGGTGGCTGCATCACAGCTAAGGCTGTGGTAAGCCTTGGGGAAGCCGTAGGATTTTCAGAAAGCCACTCCATGGCATGACTGTAATAGTTTCTATTGTAGAGCTCTGTTGCGGCTACTGAACTGTGCCATGTGCTTAGGCCCACAGGCGGCATGCACTGTTCCTGAGAGCACCCGGGTTCTCTCCTCCTCTGCTTGGTTACCCTCTTCTCTACCCACTGGTCGGAGCAAGCTAAAAATTAGAATAGTTACATAGAATGCTCTGATGGGCTGTATTCTTCCGGCCAATCCGCCCAGCCTTTTGTTGTCTGTGGAGGCCTGAAATAACAAGAAACTGGCAAGCATTTGGCTAAAGAGGTATGAGGTGAGTCACAGTACCACTGTTAATATACATGCAGGCACGTGCAGTGTTGTAGCACAAAACTTGGGAGACCACCTGCCGGCCATGCAGAGGGCATTCCCCACCAAAATTCCTCAACAAAGTCACACCACACTCCGGGACGGCACACACGGCTCCACGTGAAAGTTCTAAGGATGTTTTTTAATCAAAGCTTAAATGTTTCGTCTAGTAGAAAGAAGGGGGCAGTGCCTGTTTCCCAAATATATCACCCACCCGTGGTGGCTGGTGAGTTGTTTTATTCGATGGTGTACATATTTGCCTCAAGTATGAGAGTGTGACCTAGAGTAGCAAGGGAGGCCGAGCCAACGTAAACGAGTTTGGGGGGGCAGGAAGGATCCTCCCCTCCCCCCAAGAAAATATTTGGAATAATAGGTTAAAATAGTGAATTATGCAGTACTTTTCAATAATGGGTTAAAATGGTGTCGTGCATTATACATACAGTACACTTTCTGTGAAAAATTGGGGAAAAGGTCTGACAGTTTGAAATCGGTTTTGTAGGATAGATCATGAGATAATCCAATAAATGCAAGTCCCCAAATGCACACAGGAGCATTTCTCAATGCATTTTCATACCTTTCACCGCAATACAGGGCTGTATGAAAAACATTTCCATGCTGGCTGTGCCATGCATTTCCATGCTGGCTCCACAAATAAATGGCAGTATTCCAATATACGAGCATACTCATGTTCGCTATCCACATAATGCCAGTAATTAAACTATTAAAAGTGCCATGGCACAATAAGAAAACATGTCCAAATTGGTTTCAAGTCTGGACACATAAGAACACTTATCACGCTTGCTTTAATATAGATGCTCTGCAAAAAAAAAGTCAATGCACACTAAGAAATAAATAGCTAGGCTGGCTGCACCAACATACCAGTCTAGCAATGTAATACCACGTATCATGCTTGCTTTATCAAAGATGTCCAGTAATAAATGCCATGCCATGGCAAGCAATGGCTAGACTGGCTAGACTTGCATTTTACCAAAAAGTTAGTCTAGCCACGTAATAAACACACACAAAGTTGTCTTTGCCCGAAAATGGCGGTAAAACATGTCATGCTAATTAAGGACATTTCAAAAATGCTCCAGTGATCCCCAGCCTCCCAGAAACATTACACACACGTAACCACATCCACCCCTTTCACTCACCAGTCACTCACCCATACACCTTCTCTCACATCCACTCACACTGCATTCTCCACACAGGCCCCGACCCACCCAGAAAATTCAAACATCTACATAGTCATATTCATACCCATTCACCCAGCAGACACCCACCAATGCACATTCTCTCACATCCACTCACATTGCATTCTCCACACAGACACCCACCAAGAACATTCAAACACCCACATAATCAAATTAATATCCATACATCCACCCGTCACTCACCCTTTTTCACCCAGCCACCCACCCAGAACATACACACGGAATCACATTCATACTCATTTGCCCACCAGTCACTAACCCATACCAGATACATATATCCCACACGCAGCTCACATACGCAAAATACACATATTTCACTTTTACACATACAAAACAAATATAAAAAAGCTCTCTAGTCTTACCCGATACCCGTTGCAGCTTTGTTCCGCCAGTCCGCTGCATCACTCCAGGTCTCCAGCTCCACTGCGCTGAATGCAGACAGGAACCAGGAAGCTGGGAGCATTAGGAACCTGGAGGCAGAGCCCCTCCTTCCTGTGGGGGTCCCCGCTATGCCAGTGGGCACGTGGGGAGGGGAAATAATTTGGGCCCTCTCAACTGTCACCTTTCCCCTCTGGGGTTTGACAGGCTCTGGCGTCTACCCTAGTAGACCTCCGACCACAGGTTGAGATGGGTTCTCATCCATCTCAAGCAGAAACATCTGAAAAAGCAGCATGTGCCAATGGGACCAACAGGTTGAAGAAACAGGGAGAGAAAAACAATGTTCACTTTCTAATCCCTTGCTTGCAGATGGAAATGTATCACAAAAGGCACATTTTATGGGAAAGAAGAACACATTATTTACCTCTCTGTAATGTTCTTTGGAATCCTTTCTGCCATAAGGGGGTGCAGCGCGGCTCTGCATCGACTCCACCGGAACCTATAGGTACCCTGGACCAGATATGAAGTTGGGGCTAGTATATATTTAGGAGCTGGGCTCTGTGACATTAGGTCAATTTTCCCCCCTAGCACTTTGATGCTGAGGGACCATAGAACCAAGGTGTACTAGCTATCCACCAGGCAGGTTGGTTGGGAGGGCTATGAGGAATCTTTGGAACATCCATCAAAAAGAACATTACTGAGAGGTAAAGAATGTATTCTTCTAAGAGATTCCTTCATTTCATTGATTCCACATAGTTAATAGACTCCCACAGCAGTACGTAGATCTGGAGGAGAGAAGAGACCAAGCTCTGCATCTTAAACCAGAAAACTCTGAAGGGTAGCCCTACCAAAACACGCGTCCTGACCTGCCTGGGAATACAAGAAGTAATGTTTAGAAAATGTGTGCAAAAAAAGCCCACATAGCCGTCAGGAAGTTAACATTGCATAGCTGAGGTGGCAGGATGATTCACCTTCACAGGGTTTGTTTCGTCACAGCCCTGCCAGCACTGACACCAGAATAGCCAAAGAAAAACTGGCCATCTTTCCTGTCCTCTCCCGTTTGCGACACCTAGTAGCTGATGGCCTGCACTGGGTCCAGCCATTGGAATCATCAAGCTGAAGTGACCAGGAAACTCACCTTAAATGTGAATAATCTTAACGATCAAGAATGGAGATTCTCAAACAGAGCACCCATAAGAAACGCTAACACTAAATTCAAGTAAAAACTGACGTTGGGGAAACTGATTACACAATCACCGTACAAATTGCATGACAGTTAGGATTATGAAAAACATACCCTGCTCTGATGACCTCTTGAAAAAAACCAAAATGGCACCAAAGATACCCATTTCACAGTGCTAATCCGCTGGCCCGTCTGGACAAAAGACAGCAGAAATTCCAAAACAGAGGATGTGGAGCATGTAAAAGGGTCCGGATACCCTCTCAAGGCATCAAGATGAAAGCGTATGCCAACTACAGGCATAAATGGATTTGGTGGCGGACCTCCTAACTGACAGGAGCACGTCCAGGACATACACCAACAAATCCTGCTCCTTACACCTTAACCTATCAGCAAACAAGCATGAAGGTTCAGATGGTTGAGATTCGAATGCAGGATTTGTCCCTCCAATTGGGAGATGGGGTCTGCTCTCTGCAGAAGGTGCAAGCAAGGGGAGATGGCCATGTCTAGCAACTCCGGGTACCACATTCTCCAGGCACAGTCTGGAGCGATAAAGATCATTGTGGACCTGAACAGGCATAGAGCAAGTCGAAGTCCCACTTTAAGGCGTCCCCCATAGCTCGCTGTCATGGAAATTGCCTAGAGCAGAACACTTGCACATCATGTTCATGCCAGAAGCAAACAGGTCCACCTGAGGAGTACCCCAATGTATGTGAGAAAACCTCCTTCAGTACATCCTGACAAAGCTTCCACTTGCTTGTAGGAGGCCGAAGTCTGTCTGCTAAAGGCATCCGCAATCATGTTTACCCTGCTGCATAGATAAACTGCCGTCAGAGACACACTGTATTCCAGAGCCCAGAACCACAGTCCCACTGCTCATCTGCACAGAGGAAAGGAGACCACACTACCTTGATTGTTGAGGTTCTGCATGGCAATTGTGTTGTCTCTCAGGACCAGCACAGTCTTGCCCCGTAGTGGAAGGAGGAAAGGAACCAGGGCCAGCCTGATCGCTTCAACCTTTAAATTGATGTGTTCTCGGCTTTCCGACAGAGAACACTGGTTACTCACCGTCAGGTCCTGTAGGTAAGTGCCCCAGCCTTTCATGGACGCATCCGTGACTAGGGTCAGTTGGGACCAGGGTTGCTGAAACAACACCCCTTTCAGTAGGTTGTTTCCCTAGGATCCCCATTCCAGGTCTCTGGACACTTTCACTGAGACCTGAAGAAGACCTGAGGTGCGTCCCTGAAACTGAGACCACTGTCAATTGAGAAGCCACTGTAGTGAGATCATGCGCCGCTGGGCCTCTGGCACTACAAGAATGCTGGAGGCCATTAGACCCAGCAAGAACATTTTGTTGCAATTGGAAGACAGGCACCATCTTGGAGATGTTTGCTACTTGATCCTTGGGCAGGAAGACCCTTTGCAGCAGAGTGTCAAAGATTGCCGTGATTAATTGAAGAGACATGGAGAAGCCGAAGCTGTGTAACAGGATGCACGCCCGACACAAAAGTGCCAATGCCTGGCCAGCAGCTTGGTGAAAACCCTGGGCGCTGAAGAAAGGCCGAATGGCAGGAACTTCAATTGGCAGTGACAGCTCCCCACTGTAAATCTCCAGTACTTCCTTATTGTGGATAGGCACACAGAAGTAGGCAACCTGGAGATCCAGAGACACCAGCCAATCCTGCATGTTTAGAGCTTGAAGAATCCTCGGTAGAATGACCAACATGAACATAAGTTCATGTTGGTCATTTTCAAAAGCCTCAGATCTACGATTGGGCACAGACCAGTCTTTCTTTGGCACCAGAAAATAAGTTGAATACCAGCCTTGCCTCATTCTGAGCAGGGTACAGGATCTATGGATCTTTTGGCTAGAAGATGACGAACATATTCCAGCAGGAAGGGGTTCTGAGGCAGGAACTGGTTTGACCGGTGAATGGTCTTGAAGGCTTTGAGCAAAAGAGAGACAGTATCCCTGGTAACAAATTTGTATCGGCCAAGCATCAGAAGTGTAAGGATCCATTCCTTGCCGAAGCAGGATAATTTGCCTTCCACAGGGGAGGGATGGTGGAAGTCCCCTTCATAGTGGTTTCACACTTGGGGCTGCTGAGGGCACGCGAAAGTTGGCAAAGTTCCACAATGAGCACCCCTTCTCCATTGCCTCTTGGGACGTCGATGCACCTGCTTGCTTGAGGGGGCTTGACCGCTGCCTCTGTGGGTGTATGAGGCAAAGGGGTGAAACCCTGTGCCCCTGCCTGTGGGGTTCATAGGATGTTTCTGGTGGCACATTGTGCCACCTTTCATCATTTTAGCCTCTTGATGTTATATTCAGTATGTTGTGTTATTTTGCTATGGTGGTATTTTGTGGTAAGCTTATTGGGGTATTTTTATAGTGGTGGGACTCATTTCAGAATATTTCCTAATCATTATTTTACCAGGGTCACTAACGGTAAACAAATACTGGACTTAATACACTCTGCGTAATTGGCTCATGTTCTCCTGTGATATTTTATCTACAAAATCTACAATATCACACTTATGCCCTTTTGGCTGTGTTTCAAATTATGTAAAGCATGAAAATATGGGTATCTGGGAGTCGCGTTGGACCACCAAGCGTCTGGGACCCTCAAGACAGCTTGGAAAAGGTGTCAGGCCATTTCCCTTGTTGGAGGGTCTAGAGGTCAGGCCTGCTAAATAAAGATAAACTTATCCTGACCGTTAAAGATACAGAAACATTCTTGAATAAAGTGGAAAGACTCAGGGGAAAGCGAATCAACCCATTGAGTCTTGTGAATTTTTTGCTCGCTTGTATACACTTTTTTTAAACTTTTGTTTTGAACCACAAGGTCGGGCTGCAGGCTGGCAGTCAAAGAGACATTTATCTTTTTCACCTTATGTTGAGTTTAGCTTGCAAGGGATAGGTTAGGATATGGACACAGGACGACACACTTTGCTTTGGATATTCTGACACAGTCAATTTCATTAGCTAGTTTTGTTAAAGCAGGGAAACCCCTCTTAGAAGTAGGGTTAGTTAGAATTTTCTTCAACCCCACCTCCCTATTTTTGTTAATAATAAAAATCTTTGCCAATCAACATGCCGCCTTTGTGTCCGACTCTTACTCCCACACCCTCACACCAGTCTTTAGGGCCCAAAGATGGACCAGGGTGGCAGTTATGGGTCAATAGTACCTTACTGCGCTTCTTAGTCTGTTCGACAATGTTGAGCCAGGTTCAAGCTGTGCTGAGGAGCGGGTCCAATCAGGTTCAGGTGTGGTGAGTCGTGATGGGTCAAGCAGTGAGCTGCGGTCTAGCCTTTACGAATAAGGAGCTTGATGTCAATCGAATGCAGCATTCCGGTCGTGCAGTTTGGATGACTCACCATGGTCGGATATGTAGTTGAGGCAGTTGGAGACTTTGGTAACTGCTGGTTTGGGTGATGAGTGATGCAATGCTCCAGCGGTTTCAGTCGATGTCTGTCGGTATAATCCAGTGACCTTGGTGCTCCGATGCAGGGTTCGAAGAGGTTGCCGTTTGAGTTTGGTCTGCAGCGCAGATCAGATAATATTGAGCAAAACACATGATGGGCTCTGCTTGGCATGATATGGCAGTGAACCGGATCGACAGGTGCAACACAGCAATAGGTTTAATTTGATAGACTGTCAAAAGCAATACTGGCAGGTCCCTCTGGTTCGGGTGCGGTGAACACGCGGTTTAAATGCGGTATGATACGGCAATGGCAAAAGAGGGAGCCTTGGCTGATCCGGTCCTCAAGATACTGTGAGACCCACTCTAGGACAGGATAAGTCTGTTGAGGGTCTGTTGTCCCAGACTAGGAGTGTAACCCCTAACGTACCCTGGGGCCGAGTACAGAGCAGAGCTAGCCTCTGCCATGGACTGTTATTTCTTCACCTCAGTAGTTGAGGGATTTAGAAAGATCAACTCTCCCAAAAGAGGTCCAAATAATTTCTTCCTCAGGTGTTTGCCTAAGAGTGAATAAAAGAAGGTATGCATGGCCTTATTCTTTTAAAGGCAAATGTCCACAGGTGATTTGACGAAAGCAAGAGGTCCAATCCTTGCTCTTGAGACAGTGGTCATTGGCTTCCAACATCACACCCAAAGAACTTTATGCCAAAGGAAGTGGAGGGGGCAGGAAGAAGCGATAGGTACAGACATAAACAAGATGGTGGAATCCTCCCCCAGCTATGCTATGGTCCATTAATCTACACTAATAATGCCCGCTTCCATTTTCTATAGCATTAAAGGCACTTTCGGTATGCAGCACCCTGGTGTGAGGCTAGCCCTTTTGGTATGGGTGTACCCTTGATTCCTGTTTCCCAAGACAGCTCCTGCTGGGAGGCTGTCTTGCTGGGGAAAGTGTGTTACCCAACCTTACAGAGGATCAAAGGAGAGTCATGGCCAGGCAGTATTCTGCACTAACAGCTGAGATGGCCACGCTGTCTGGCCAGAATAGAAATAATTCCCACAGCTGAGCTGGGCTCAAAGTGTATGATATCAAATTGGTGTGACTGTACTAAATATGAGAGATACTGGCCACCTTAAACACAGGCAGCTTATACTTAAAGTTTATAACTACCACCAGGATCGTAACTCTCATAGTTATGTGATTTGAGAACAGAGGTGCATATTTTAAATGCAGCCGCTTCACTGAAGTGACTTGGCTGAAGTGACTTGTCTGTCACTGAGGCTGTCAAGAGTGACCCGAACCTGCTCTGTGCCACTGGAGAGCAGGTGCTGCAGATCAGAGTACTGATTCAGCAGCTTGCAGGTATACAGCATATTTTTGGCATTTGGTCTGTTGAAAGGGTGCTCTGGGTAGCAAGCCACCATTTCTGAGATCGAAATACCCACATCATTTTATTATTATTAAGTAAGGGCTTCTACACCCTTGCCAAACGGCAATCCTTCACAGCGTCATACAAACACTACTTTTTACTGTGGCTTTGAATGATCTTGATATTAAGCTAACAAGAAAGAAACATTAGCCACCCCCTCTGAGGGGTAAAAAACACCAGGTATTTCAGGAAGCTGCATGGACCTGTTCCCTACCCACTATGGTAATCACACCTGATTTCTTCCTACTAGGGTTCAGTCAAGATAGTGGGCTCTCAATTTCCATAAACCAGTGTCTTTGCATGCTCCCAGAATCAATGGACACAAGAGGCGCGTGCGTAACAACACCCGAAGCAATCCCTAACTCCCCCCAGAAGCCACCATATTAACGACTGCTGGCAAAGCAGACAGCATTTTTACTGACATATTTATAATTGTCGGATTTTGAGATATTAACCTTCATTTGGGGCAAAAATAAGAAGATATACATTCTGTTAAGGATAATACGCAAAATGCCTTGATAAAGCACAGAGTGCTATATACAAGAGGGTAGTTTGAAACATGTGTTGGCAAGAAGACTAGATGGCAACATTGTCTGAAACACATGCCTGAGTGTTTGAAACACATGCCTGAATGAAAGCAATTAAGGTCTACCTTGATGAGCATATTGAAGACTACAATAAAAAATACAGAATTGATCCAACCTTTTCCCCGTACTGTGCGCCAAATAGATAATTTTCTTACCGCATTAAAGGGAAATGTCTGCCTTTGCCTTTCTACAGAAAAATAATCATTGTTTGGTGGCATTTTAACATTTTTAGAAAATAGGGGTCATTGCTAAAAGTCCACCAGAGGCCTCACCTCTGACGGAATTCCAATCATTTGGCATACCGAAGAAAGTATTCCTCCAAAACCTGAATCTGGCTGAGGGTAAATATAGTGGTAATTGTAAAAATAATCAAGATTTACCACCATTGCCCAAACTCGTAATCACCCATTAGTTGTCAATCCTGTTTTAGCAGTCAGGGGTATAATTTGGAGGTGGGTGGGGTTACTGGCAGGTGGCAGCTATGCTGGTATGAAAAATAGCAGTATGTAGTACTTGGCTGTGGTTCTAGATGAAGGGTCCGTGGACATTTGAAGACACTATAGTAAGGAGGTCACATGTGTATCCAAATAGAGGTGGAGTTGCAATAGAAGAGGGTGAAGTGTGGCTGGACAGTGAGGTGGTGGAGTGACCATACGTTGCGCAGGACAAGCTTCAGCTCAGAATCATAGGGAAAGCAATCAGGTTTTTCAGGAGACAGTTTTGTTCTTTTCTAGTTAAATGAGTTGGAATTGTGGAGGTAATGGTTAGTTCAGTAAGAGAGGGGACGTATGGGAGCTGAGTAAAGCCTATAATTTGGTAAATCTCTGCTGCTATTATATAACCTGCTGTAGGAGCCGGATAGCTAGGGCCGCAAAATGGCATTGCTGGAGGAAAAGAAATGTAGTTTGGCATTGTGAGGAATTAGCTGGCAGAGGTCTGGATTAATATGGAAAGTCAACAACCCTGTTCTCTCTGTTACTGGGGAAATTCATGGCTGCATGACACTATTCTAGCAGTGCCTTAAAGTATGCAACCTTTCTCTGCGCCTCCTGACTCAATCAGAAGCAGCGTGAAGACCTTTGTTGGGAAATAGGTTTATTGGCCTGGGTTCTGCTTGCTATCATAATCTGGAAGATTTAGTGGTAACAAAGCACTGGTTACAGTGAACGATCCTCAGTGCAAGAAAGAGGCAGAGGAGAGCCTGTTTCGTGTCCTATTTCCCCCATCATTGCAGAGATTTGTTTATTTATGTATTGCTTGCTTGTTAGGCGCTTATACAGGAAATGCATTCTGTTTCAAAGCACCCACAGGGCAGCAGGGGGGAACATGGGATAGCAGTACAATTACATTTAAAATAAAGTACAGTGAGGGAAGGGACAGCTGAACCTACTCATTTGTATAAAAAAATGTTTGCATTTATAAAACAGCCCAGAGGCATCGTGGCGCTGTTATATCGGATCGCCTTAGTTACAGTTGCACATAGGTGTACACACTTGGGTACAAGATGTGTTACATAGAGGGTGATATGGCTACACAAAGGTTACATGGTGCATAGCATATTGTGGCATAACACATTACATATAGCTGTTATTACCTGTGTACACATCAAGCCATGGCCTGGCGGCGCTGCTGGCTTCCGGGTTTAGGAGAATAGCCTTGTTTTGATGGCTTTGCGAAACAAAGGGTGTGAGGGTTCTGATCTGAAGGCGAGTGGAGTTCCTTGCTTGGCAGCGATGAAAGGGAAGCTTATACCACCCCCTCTGGCATGCTTAACTTTAGAGAGCGGGCAGCCAGTTGGCGTTGTGTGTTCTTGTGGGTCTGGAGGAGAGGGCTATGTTAACTCTTTGAGATAGGTAGGGTGGGGTGGGGCGGTGTGATGGATGCACTTGTGGGTAAGGGCAAGTGTTTTAAAGAGGACACGTTCATGGACGGGCTGCAAGTAGGCTTGTCGTCTTGCTGCGGAGATGTGTTCCCTTCTTGGGATGCCTATGGCAGTGGGTAGGGTGTTATTTTGAATTGTTTGAAGTTTGTCAAGGTTTTTGCCGAGGTGCCCGTAAAGAGGACATTACAGTAGTCCAATATAGACCCAATTAGGGCTATGGCAATAGTCAGGCAATTTGCGGTGGTGAGGAGTGGCCTGGCTGTGTTTAGAAGTTTGGTGTAGTATGTATGCTGCGGAGGAGGCAATGGAGCTGACTTGTCTGGACATGGATAGTTTAGCATCTAGGTAGTGTTTTGACTGCCTGGGACACTGGGATAGTGGTGTTGTCAATATTGAAGGATGAGTATCGGTTGTCAAGTTTTTTTAGCGTGTTGGTGGGTCCTGGCAGAAGTTCTGTCTTTTTGCCATTTAGGCGGAGGGGAGAACTTGAGCATCATCAGCGTACTTAGCGTACATGATTCCTAGCGAGTCAAGTATGTTGAAGAGAGGTCTGGTGAAAATGTTGTATAGCGTGGGGGATATGCAAGAGCCTTGTGAATATTCAGAACGTGCAAGTGCAGCAAGGAAGAGGCTATTGGGGTAGGCGCTGTGGTGTCCGTGTTCGAGGGTGAGCTGCGGATGAAGTGCCGAGTAAGGTCAGTGCTATGGAGCCAGATGCCGCGTTGGGTGGAAAGTGCGAATCACCAGTTCGTAGGGTGTGCCGAGGCAAGTGCTAAAGGAAGAAATTATTTGCAGCAGTGACAGCATTTGAAGATATGTGGGTGTTCGCTGAGCACCTGGCTGACCTATGGATGATGAGTTGGCCTATTTTGGCTTCCTAGTGTTGGGGAGGGGGCAGGGTCTCCCCATCCTCCTAGGCGATAGCGAATAAGGTACAAACAATAGAAGGCATACTCGGGGAGCAGTGGGGTGGTGGGCACACACAAAGGGGGTGAACGGTCTCTGGAATGCATGCATTAGGAGCTATAGAAAAAACGCATATGCGTATGCCATTTAAGATAAATGGCATTCATCCTAGAATGAAGGCCGGAGCACAGCGAATAATATTAGCTGCCTGAATATCAGATGCCTCGCATGAGCACAAACAACAGCCCCACCCCGGTCAGGTCCAACACAGCCCATGAACTTCTCTATTATTCCAAAGATTTGCCGGCCCACACACACATGAATGAATTCGCCCTGCAAGGTCATGAGATGGGAGCAGCACGCCTCTTGGCAGTACTATCCCGTGAGACAGTTAGCATCCTGCGACCCCCACATGCCGTAACAGCAGCCAAACCCAGACCACCGACCATAAAATGTTTACACACCTCGATCGATCACTAAGATCAGAAGGCAAGGCTATTGCACCTTCAGAAATAGGTCACGTGATTTGTGCAGCGAGGTGCAGAGTAACAACTAAATTATAGCTCAAAACTTAGTAGGAGGACCTTGGGAGTTGCTAAGCTGCCTGAGAATGAGGGAAGCATGTGAGTTAGTGTAACCTCTGCTTTTTAGTAGCCCATTAGTGTGTGTGCCATGTGGTTGCAACAATGATAAGGTAACAGTGCATAAACGAGTAGCCAATAAGTGTTAGGGCAGCTACAGCGTCCACATGGACGGACACAAACAGATGAAGATGGACCAATGGCCTAGCATCCCTTATTCAGCAGACCCTATATGTGCAGTGCCCATCGAATTGGGGTGGTAGAATTGTACTGCATAGTATGACATCAGGTGTGACGCTGTCTATACTTTATGGTACTGCATGTGCTCCCAGAGCTCAGAACGTTCTCGTGCAGCAGAGTGCTTTGCTGGTGTTATTCTGTGTGGAAATAAACACTTGTTACCTTTGCAAGCGCTGTCTGTCCCAAGCCTAAGAGGTTTCTGCAGGTGTCAAGGCACTGCAGTCCAATGTTTGATCATCAGTGCAATATCTAAGTGGGAGAGCTCTGATTGTTCTGTCCCATATGTAATCATGTTGGAACGTTGACAACGCGAGAGGACTGTATTCTATGATAAATGAGGCAGCCTTTTAGTTGATGATAATATGCTTATACATGAATTGGCTTGTTTTTGATGCTTTAAAATAAATGCCATTTAGTCTTTCATTTGAGTGGCACTTCAATTTGTTCCTTCTACATATTAACAACATAATGAATAATTGACACAAAGATCCTATATGATGGTCACCTTTGGATGTTTCATTATTATTTTTGTCAGACTTTTTTCCCATTTTTCAGAACCCATTTTGTAAAGGTTTTCAAGGGTTTTGACCCATGTTGAATCCTTAGACTGGGTAGATGTGAGGATGAGCTGGCACCACCCATTATTCTATCCCAGAACAAACTAAATCAATAGACTGGGTGGATGTGGGGATGAGCTGTCGCCGCCCACATTCACGCCAGAATCCAGGAGAACTGCGCAGTTGGCACAAGACCACTCCAAAGATACAACCTTCTTACTCTAATGTAAGGATGCCTATCAAAATAATAGCAGAAATCTCCTGTCAAATTCAAGACAACTCAAAAATGGATGCAGTACCGACAAATTCCCCAAGGAGGCGCTAGCGGTCTAAACTACAGGGAAACTGTATTTAGGAGTTGCAAGAGGGGCAGAGACTTCAAAGCTTGTTGGTTAATTGAAAATATTAGCCACCTGCTGTTCCCAGAGGCCAAGAGGCTGAGAACTCTTAACACCCCAGAGACTCACAACAGGAGGCAGGATATCACATGGCCCTTCTGAGTGAGAGGGAGGGGGTTTCCCCTTCAGCCTGGAGGAGAGAGACAATAGCCCCTTTCAGTTGAATGGGGTATGTTAATTTTGAGTGTTTCCTGTCAACAGCCCTCTGCCAGCAAGGAGAGACATGTGATCACTGACCCACCCAGACTTCTGGAGGCGGACCCAAACACTTTGGGGAGTTGCATTGCAACAAATATATATTTTATAGAAACAGTGATACCTTATTGTAACCAAATGACAGGAATGTACAACTTTGAGAGTCTTAGTATGGAAAATGCCCTCACGATTTGAGTCCAAACTCCGATTTGTACCATGTTCTGGAGCGAAACCCCGCTAATTATGAATATTGTAGACACTGTATTTAAGCTAGAGACATGGAAAGGTACTGGGATATATGTGGAAGGGAAATGTACCTTTGTGTAATTTTTGATGAAAATCCAATGTTGCAAAACCCACTAAAATCGAAAATAAGTTGCCATTTTTTACTGCAAGCTCCTAGAAACGCCAGAGTCGGGACAGGGACTATCTTTAGTAATATATGATGTGTGTATGTGATGTCAAACAACTGTGTACCTGGGAAATATGTATTTGGATCAGGAATAGATTTGTGTGCACATTGACCAGGGGAGTGTCATTTCTGCAGGTCATAAAAATGACATCACTCGGACACACTATCCCTTCCCAAATCAGGGACCAAAGAATCTATTGACCTATCAAATCAAGAGAGGGGCAGGCTTAGTGATGCTAGCCTCTCCACCCACTTTTTAACACACATAAAAAGAGACTGCTGGGACAGTTAGAGAGATTCATTTTCCATTTCTGCGGAGCATTTTGACGGCCGACATCCCATCCAGACAGAGACCAAAACCAGAGACCCATAGACTACAGAACTTTGAACCTAGAAGGCCCACTGCAAGCAAAAGTATTCTCAGCAGGCCTTCAGAATCCAGCAAACCTAACCAAACTATTCAACAGCCAGGCGAGCTGTTTGAATTCTTTGCCAAGAACTTTTGCCGAAACCGCAGACCAGACCCAGACCGCTGTGAGCAGAACCAGAGATCCAGATCGCTGTGAGCAGAACCGGTGCCCGATTGACCCGCCGAGCAGAGAGAACCGCCGCCGGACGTGTTGACCAGATCCGTGACGAGGCCTATTTCAAATTTATATTGTGAGTACCTAGCAGAACTGTGCAGAACCAATCTCTTAGTTAAAATAATCTAATTCAAGCTATTTTAACCTAAGTAGAACTGCCGCCTAGAAATCATGGCATCTGTCATTTTAAAGCTGCGAGCTGTCATGTGTCATTCTAAAGCTGCAAGCTGTCACCTGTCATTTGAGTTTTACTTTAAATCCGAAAATCTACCTTTATTAAATCGTCCGTATCTCTGGAACCGTTTGTCCTAGGAACGAGATTTAACTTTCCTCCTTATACTTTTACCGCAATCGCGATTTACGCACTCGCAAAATTTACCTCGATTTGCGATTTGGCCTGATTTCGTCATCTGTAAAAAGATAGCCGCTTTTGCCTGAACTGCTAAAATTCGTTTGCAACCTAATAACCATCCCTGAACCATTGTTAGGGCTGTCCTGAACTGATTTAAAGTGTCTACCACTCACTCTGAACCTCCGATAGGGAATTAAAAGCAATTTTAGCATTTTTCACTTCCTTGCCACCACATTACAAAGCACTCTTGCCCGTGTTTTAAAAAGCATACCTGTTGTCTAAGCTTGCTGGGGGGGAACGGAATTCCGTATTGTATTTGATTGTATTCCTGAAGACTGTGTGTGTTACTTCCATCTCCTTGCATTGCATATAGGGGGGGGGGGGGTGAATTGCCACCAGGGGAAAAGTGAACATATTATCTCTTGTGAAACCATATCAGTTTATTTTCTGTACTGCATTTATTCCACCTTGCATTTCCTTGAAACCATAAAGCATTTCAGCTACCTCATCCTCTATACTACTTCTAAGTAACCAAATCAGTTTACCAGTAGAACATTATCCATTGTTGATAACTGTCATATTTTAAGTGTGATATCTAATATTAATTTATTATAAAAGTGTGATAGATATATATTGTTATATTTCTCAAATAAACCTTTTAAATTTGCAAAACAGACCTACCTCTTGGCTCAGTGGGGTCAGGGGGATTCTAAGAGAGGGCTGTTATATAAGGGTTGTCATCCAGAGTACATGAACTGGACCTAAAAATATATCAATAAGGGTTTCTCTCAGCATCCCAGACTAGGCATTGACTTAGCTGTAGTGTTGAAGTGAAGCCGCGTAACAAAGTGGGGGCTCGGAGCCGGAGATTCTGGGTTAGATCTATCACTTGTGCAGATTAATACAGTGTGCTAACTGACAGGAGACATACATCCGGTCGGATCACCACGCTGTGTTACGCTGTAAAGCACTCCTCAAAGGAACGCTCTAAAGAAACGGTCTGTTTTGCAAAAATAAAATACAAACTTCTGTAAGTCAGGAGGAACTCAATTCCAGAATGACGACACTGGTAGACATCAAATAAGCCAGAGAGCACTTCTTACATAAGCTATTTGTGAGAGGTGAGTGGACTCATCAGGACCAAACGGTCTGGTTGCAGGCAATCGCGCAACAGGTCACTGAAACAGGGTCAGATATATGGAGAGATCAGGGCCCCTACATGTGGCCCTGAGTGAACTATATATGGCCCCTAAAGCCAAAGATGAACATAATAAGATTGCCAGGATAGCGGCATATTTGTACCTATATATGGGAGCCATCAGGACAAATGTGCTGAAGGCCAAGATCTGGCAAATAGGCAACAGATGGTGTTAGAGAAGGCCCAATCTCATCTGGACTCTTCTGAGCAGAGGCTGCTCAGGAGCCAGGAGTCAGAAAAGGACAGCAGATAGTACATCACTAAAATAAAGGAGGATATGGATGTGCTGCAACAGGAAAAGGCGGACCAGGATACCAGATTTCTGGCCTTGCAGAAGGAGTACCAAGAAGGTTTGGACTCCCTACTGCAGAGTCAGAAAAAGCTGGAGCAACAATTAGATTTCAATAGGGCATGTGCTGAGCAGGTAGTCACCCTGCAAAGCCACCTAGATAGGGAAAAGGCAGAGAGCAATAAACTGATCCTGAAAGACCTGGATACCCAGGCAGAGTTTGATCAGGAGCGCCAGAAAGCTGGTGCCCTTCAAAGGCAGAGGGACGACCTGGCGGCACAGATGCAGGCTCTTAGTCAGGAAAGGGATACCTTAGGCCAGGAAGTCTGCCACTTAAAAAGGAAAATGGAAGAAAATTACCTGGCCCTCCAGGGACTGGGAGACCTCCAAAAAGAACAGCAGAACTTGTTAGAGCACACCAGGAGGGTGGAGGATGCTCTGGCAAGAAAGGAGCAGGCCAATAGGGACACAGCTCAGGAGGTAACCCTCCTGCAGCAAAGACTGGCCCAGTACTCCAGGACCAATCAGGAGGCACAGAGAGAGAATGAGGCTCTCTGCCAGCACAATGGTAGGCTCCAGCAACAGGTAGCGATGCAGGAGAGACTGATAGAGTCTAGTAAGGCCTTAACTGAGGAACTGAAAGCGCAGGCTCTTGCATTGCAACAGGGAGCAGGGGCGGATAGAGATGAGGTTCGCTTGGAAAGAGAAACTCCTGAGCATAACCTCAGGAGCCCCAGTACCAGAGGCCTTCATCCCAGAACAAACTAAATCAATAGACTGGGTGGATGTGGGGATGAGCTGTCGCCGCCCACATTCACGCCAGAATCCAGGAGAACTGCGCAGTTGGCACAAGACCACTCCAAAGATACAACCTTCTTGTGGGGGGTTCCACATCACCACTCTAATGTAAGGATGCCTATCAAAATAATAGCAAAAATCTCCTGTCAAATTCAAGACAACTCAAAAATGGATGCAGTACCGACAAATTCCCCAAGGCGGCGCTAGCGGTGTAAACTCTGACAGGGAAACTGTATTTAGGAGTTACAAGAGGGGCAGGGACTTCAAAGCTTGTTGGTTAATTGAAAATCTTAGCCACCTGCTGTTCCCAGAGGCCAAGAGGCTGAGAACTCTTAACACCCCAGAGACTCACAACAGGAGGCAGGATATCACATGGCCCTTCTGAGTGAGAGGGAGGGGGTTTCCCCTTCAGCCTGGAGGAGAGAGATAATAGCCCCTTTCAGTTGAATAGGGTATGTTAATTTTGAGTGTTTCCTGTCAACAGCCCTCTGCCAGCAAGGAGAGACATGTGATCACTGACCCACCCAGATTTCTGGAGGTGGACCCAAACACTTTGGGGAGTTGAATTGCAACAAATATATATTTTATAGAAACAGTGATAACTTATTGTAACCAAATGACAGGAATATACAACTTTGAGAGTCTTAGTATGAAAAATGCCCTCACGATTTGAGTCCAAACTCCGATTTGTACCATGTTCTGGGGCAAAACCCCGCTAATTATGAATATTGTAGACACTGTATTTAAGCTAGAGACATGGAAAGTTACTGTGATATATGTGGGAGGGAAATGTACCTTTGTATAATTCTTGATGAAAAACCAATGTGGCAAAACCCACTAAAATCGAAAATAAGTTGCCATTTTTGAATGCAAGCTCCTAGAAACGCCAGAGTCGGGACAGGGACTATCTTTAGTAATATATGATGTGTGTATGTGATGTCAAACAACTGTGTACCTGGGAAATATGTATTTGGATCAGGAATAGATTTGTGTGCACATTGACCAGGGGAGTGTCATTTCTGCAGGTCATAAAAATGACATCTCTGACACACTATCCCTTCTCAAATCAGGAACCAAAGAATCTATTGACCTATCAAATCAAGAGAGGGGCAGGCTTAGTGATGCTAGCCTCTCCACCCACTTTTTAAAACACATAAAAAGAGACTGCTGGGACAGGTAGAGAGATTCATTTTCCATTTCTGCGGAGCATTTTGTCGGCCGACATCCCATCCAGACAGAGACCAGAACCAGAGACCCATAGACTACAGAACTTTGAACCTAGAAGGCCTACTGCAAGCAAAAGTATTCTCAGCAGGCCTTCAGAATCCAGCAAACCTAACCAAACTATTCAACAGCCGGGCGTGCTGTTTGAATTCTTTGCCAAGAACTTTTGCCGGAACCGCAGACCAGACCCAGACCGCTGTGAGCAGAACCAGAGATCCAGATCGCTGTGAGCAGAACCGGTGCCCGATTGACCCGCCGAGCAGAGAGAACCGCCGCCGGACGTGTTGACCAGATCCGTGACGAGGCCTATTTCAAATTTATATTGTGAGTACCTAGCAGAACTGTGCAGAACCAATCTCTTAGTTAAAATAATCTAATTCAAGCTATTTTAACCTAAGTAGAACTGCCTCCTAGAAATCGTGTCATCTGTCATTTTAAAGCTGCGAGCTGTCATCTGTCATTCTAAAGCTGCAAGCTGTCACCTGTCATTTGAGTTTTACGTTAAATCCGAAAATCTACCTTTATTAAATCGTCCGTATCTCTGGAACCGTTTGTCCTAGGAACGAGATTCTGCTCCTTATCCTTTTACCGCAATCGCGATTTACGCACTCGCAAAATTTACCGCGATTTGCGATTTGGCCTGATTTCGTCATCTGTAAAAAGATAGCCGCTTTTGCCTGAACTGCTAAAATTCGTTTGCAACCTAATAACCATCCCTGAACCATTGTTAGGGCTGACCTGAACTGTTTTAAAGTGTCTACCACTCACTCTGAACCTCCTATAGGGAATTAAAAGCAATTTTAGCATTTTTCACTTCCTTGCCACCACATTACAAAGCACTCTTGCCCGTGTTTTAAAAAGCATACCTGTTGTCTAAGCTTGCTGGGGGGGGAACTGAATTCCATATTGTATTTGATTGTATTCCTGAAGACTGTGTGTGTTACTTCCATCTCCTTGCACTGCATATAGGGGGGGGGGGTGAATTGCCACCAGGGGAAAAGTGAACATATTATCTCTTGTGAAACCATATCAGTTTATTTTCTGTACTGCATTTATTCCACCTTGCATTTCCTTGAAACCATAAAGCATTTCAGCTACCTCATCCTCTATACTACTTCTAAGTAACCAAATCAGTTTACCAGTAGAACATTATCCATTGTTGATCACTGTCATATTTTAAGTGTGATATCCAATATTAATTTATTATAAAAGTGTGATAGATATATATTGTTATATTTCTCAAATAAACCTTTTCAATTTGCAAAACAGACCTACTTCTTGGCTCAGTGGAGTCAGGGGGATTCTAAGAGAGGGGGTGTTATAAAAAGGTTGAAATCCAGAGTACATGAACTGGACCTAAAAATATATCAATAAGGGTTTCCCTCAGCATCCCAGACTAGGCATTGACTTAGCTGTAGTGTTGAAGTGAAGCCGCTTAACAAGGTATAGTTGTTTCAATCAAATCATCTGGCATCAAGGATGAATAAACCTGCACATTTATGGTATGAATAGCACAATGATAATGGGGGAAGTAGATTCAGAAAAATACTTTGGAAAATATAATTCGTATATAAATATGACGAATGAAGTGTCCTTTCTCATCACTTTCCATGATTGGTTGGTACATGATCCCACAGTGAAAACTATAGAATCCACAGTCAAAAAGATTTTTAAAAAACATTATTTTTCTATGGGTTTCATATGCTTATGTTTTATGTTATTGCATGAGCTATTTTTTCTGCTACACTCCATGCACACATGAACATTATATAATTATGTGAGTGCAAAATGCTTGTATAATTTCTCTATAACACTTTAACAGTTACATTTCCATGCCATACCTTGTTTCTTTCCACAGTTCACTGCACAGCCTAAAATCAGCTGCAGCAATCGACCTAGCTCGGAAGGATCATAATTTTCAGCAATCCGGTTTAAATCAGGGAGAAGAAACTCTGAAATTTGCTGACCCAAGAACTGCAATTAAAAAAAACAACAACATTAAAACATGTATTAACCAGTAAACAAACTCATTTCACGATTAATGTAAAATACCCTAAATAGCCGTACACTCAAGAAAGTAAAAATGTAATATTCTAATTCATATCCTTAGCACTGTGGATTCAATGTTTTTAGCGCTTCTGAAATCAGAGATGAATTAAGCACTCTGGAAATCCCTAACCTTGTGATGTGTCCTGATGATTTCAAAACCCCTGCTTGGCTCCCTCTGCCGACAAAGGAGATAATTTTTTATCAGAGAGGTCCTTCTTTCCCTCTTCTCCACCTCCAGGGTCATCATCAACGTCTATCGAAATGGTAACATCATGGTACAGGGTCCTCAACCCAACCTCCTACTCTTTCATAGGCTCCTCCCTCAACTTATCAACCTTCCTTCTCCGTCTGCACTGCCTCCCCTGCCACCAGCTGCTTCGGCATCCCTGGCTCCCTCGCCAGCTGTGCCCACCTTGGCTCCCTGGCCGCCTTCTAACCACCCTTCTACCCTCGCCACAGTCTCTCCTGGCCGCCACACCCTACACTGACAACCCCGTCAGCCTCCTCCTCTTTGGTGAACCTGCCAGCCTCTAACACTGTATCTGGGGCTCCGTTGGCCCCTGCAGCCCTTCCCGAATTGGCTCCCTTCTCATCCACTGCGGTCCCGGCTCCCTTGACGGCCTTCCGCACTGGCTCCCTTCTCATCCACTGCGGTCCCGGCTCCCTTGCCGGCCTTGGCTCCTCTGCCTCCTTCTACCTCAGGCACTCTCGCCACTTAAGGAGGGACCACCGCCCCATGCACCCCACCGTAAGACTTTCAAAGATGGCAATCTGCTCCACATTTCCACGCTTAACACTTGCTCAGCTGTCAAACACACATCTGACATCTCCTTGAACCCCTGGATCTTGATGTTCTTGCCCTCACTGAAACTTTGTTCAAGGATAGCTCTGTCACGAGTTTTGACACACTTCTCCCAGAAGGCTACAAGATACTCTCTCTGCCTAGACAAAACAGACCTGGTGGGGGAGTAGCAATGATCTTCCCGTGGATCCCTGTGTCTATCATTCCCACTCAGGTCTACTCCTCCTTTGAGTTCCTGGTCTGCAGGCTGTCCCCCAATCCTAGCTCTTCACTCCTGCTGGCCACCTTCTATCGGCCACCTAGTCAGCCCTCCCTTTCCCTTTCGGAATGGGCTGATCTGGCCTCCTCTCTCCTTTCCTCCTCTTCTCAGTTCCTACTAATGGGTGATTTCAACATCCATCTCGACTCACCTGATTCCTCAGGACCTTTCCGCAACCTTTGTGACTCTTTCTCTCTTTCTATCTTACCCTCTAGCCAAACGCACACCGCGGGCCACACCGTGGATGCTCTCACCTCAATCGACATCCCTCTATCTATCCCTCTCACTACTTCTCTCTCCTGGACTGATCACTCTCTTCTCACTTGAAGCTCTCTTCTCTTCTTGCATCGGTAAGCCCGGCACTGCCTCCTGTTTAAAAGGTCATCCGAACCATGAAAAGAGTTTCAGTGGCTGCCTTTGTCTCTACCTACTCTGCTCCTTCTACTCCTGAGGCTGACTCCCACCCTGACACAGCCCTATATAACTTTAACCTCTCTGTTTCCAACACTCTTGATAGTCTTGCCCCTGTCATGGGCGTAAGACTGAAGCCTACCAAAAAGTGCAACTCTTGGTACGACTCTGAACTGGCTGCCCTTAAACGCAAGTGTAGGGCAGCCGAACTGAATTGGGATTCCTGGGGCACACCCTCTGACAAACCGCCTGCCACCTCCTTCAAAGGCAGAATAGGCTCTGCATCTGTTCCAAGAAAAGAGTCTTTACTCAAGCCTGCATTTCTATGGCATACACTAACACGGCTGAACTTTTCAAAGTCTGCAAGGAAATAGCCAATCCTGCTACAGTCTTCTGCACTATTGAACCACTCAGGCACTTTGCTCGCCCTGGCTGCACACTTCACCTTAAAAAATACAAGATATCCTATCCTCTCTCTCTACCTCACCACCTCATGTACCAACATCTCTTATACCTCCCTTGGCCACCCCAATTCCTCCCCTTCTTCTCTCTTCTCTCTCCCCTGTCACACCTGAGAAGGTCCTTAGACAAGTCAGGTCTATGAAAGCCTCCTCTAAACAGGTGGACCCCTCTCCCTCCAAAACCATCAAGGACAACATTGACTCTCCTGTCCCAGCCTTAGCCGACCTCTGCAAATTCTCCTTCGCCACTGGAGTTTTTCCCACTTCTCTTAAGCACCCCCTTGTGCACCCTCACCTCAAAAAACCTTCTGCTGGCCCTTCCATTCCAGCAAACTATCGCATACAACACTCATATGGGGACCAGGACAACTCTGTATTATAGTCACATAATGGCCATGGCTCTGACGATGCTAAACAACCAGTGCCTCCTGTGATCTTGTCGTTACCTCCTACTCCAGCACCACACTTAAAAGCTGCTGAAAGAAAGAAAAGGGCAATTCCTGTTTGGACCTGTTCGGACCAGGAGGACACAGGGCCCAACCCCCTGCTCAGACAGCAGGTAAGCATGCACCAACATGTGTTACCCCCTCTGTCACCACAGGCCATCCCCACACCCTCTGGTCCCCCTGTGATGTTCCCTTGTGCCCACCCCTTCTCGCACACAGGTGTTGCCTGTTTTGCTTGATTCTGCTACCCTGCTCCCCCTCAATCTCCTCCAGCCTACTTCTGCAGGAGTCTGTCCAGATACATTCTGGTTTCACCATCACCGTCTTGTGACCAATGCTGGATTTGACTTTTATGGACTTCATTCATTCACGGTGCGTCACTCTTTCTCAACTCTCATGCTGGACTTCCTTTGCATCTTGTACTCATGGTGGCCCTGAATCATGCTGTTCCCATCTTCATCTTGTATCCTGGCTTGCAACATTATGTGTTACTACTGACTTATGCAATTGTATTCGTTCTCCACTCTTGCTTCTCCACTCTTTCTTCTATGCACTTACTCTATCAGAATTGTCCCTGGATTTAATATGATAGCAACCTCGTCGGTTTCCTCCACCCTCTCATTACTGTTTTTTTCCTCCCCAACCCCCCTCCAGCCCTATCCGAAATGTTGTCAGGTCTAGTATGATAGTCGCTTGTTTTGTTCCTCCCCTCCCTTTCTGCACCCCTCTCCCTCACCTTTTGTTTTGTTCCTCCCCTCCCTTTCTGCACCCCTCTCCCTCACCTTTTGTTTTTCTCCGGCTCTACCGTACTAGGCCTGATGACATTTCTGGTAGTCGCCTTTCTGTTTCCATTTCCTTCCCACTCTCCCCCTCGCTTCTTTATCTATGTCTTAGCTCTTGCACTATCTGAAATGTCGTCAGGCCGAGTACGATAGTTAATTTCACATTCTTACTGTTCATGGCCTGTACGAATGTCATTGTATTTTCACTTGTTCCCTCCCTTGCCTTAAAGCGCTTTGAAACACATTGTGTATAGGCGCTATATAAATAAACTATCATATCATATCATATATCATATCATATCATATCAATAGCTGAAGCCCCAAGCCTGCAAGAGGCATACAACACTAGGCATTCATACAACGCCTTGGAGATACTACTACAGTGACAGGGGGATATTATTTTTTTTCATTTAACTTTTTATTAGCATTTGAGTCAAAGAAAATGCAGTATGACAACTTATGAGTAAAAGTACACCCTGCCCTGCCCTTCGGCTCTCCTCCTTGGTCCAGCACGACTGGCTTCTCACTCTGCTGTGATTGTTGAGTCTTAAATGCCTCTTTCGCAGTGGGCCTTTGTCTCTTTTCCCCTTCTTGTCCATAGGCCCACAATCCATGCAAAAGTTCTGATGGTCTCCCAAAAGTGAGTAGGAGACCCATTCCATAGTCACAAATTCTCACACTTTGCCTATTCATTCGTGATCCGTGGGTGCAGCCTTAGACCTCCAGTTCTGAGCTATTAGCAGGGACCCTGCCTAGACCAGAGTCACAAACACTTTGCGCTGGGCCCTTGTGGGTAGCGACTCCAGCTCTCCCTCCAGCCCCATGACAAACACGCCCCTATTAGTCCCTGGAGTCCCTCCCAGTATGTCTGTGACCACGCCTTGTATTGTATCCCAGAATCGGTTGATCTTTGTGCATTGCCACCACATGTGCCTCCACGTCCACCCCCCCACATTCCCTCCAGCACTGCGAAAAGTTCTAGCAGGAGAATGTTGCCATCCCAGCCGGGGTAATATGCCACTGGTACATCATTTCCATCCAGATGTCCTGTATTTGTAACGATTAAACCAGTCTGGGGATGTTGGCCCACAGACCGCTCCATTGAGCTACCGCTATGGCCTGTTCCCCCTCCCTCTCTCAATTGACCATGAAACATCTAGTTCCCACCTCTTCCCCAACCTTGATGAGCCCATAAAGTGCCCCACCTGCTTCCCTGACACTGGGACATAGTAGCCAGTGTCGTAGCTGGATATACTGATGCCTTTCCTCTTCTCCCACTCCAAAGTCCCCTTTACACAGGCGTTAATCTCCCCTCCCTCGTACATATCTCGAATTCTGTGGCAACCTCCTTCTAGCCATCTACGGTAGCCATGACCAGCGAGACCCGGGGTAAATTGTGGGTTCCCAAACATCGGGGTGAGTGGCGAGGGGAAGGAAGTCAGGTTAGATTTCTTTACCAACGAGTACCAAGTGTTAGCCACTAGGGTATCGATTTTGCTACGGTACATGTTGAGGGGCCTGTCCTCCCTTGCTAACCAGAGGACGTTTCCCAGGTAGTTCCCTATCACCGCTCTGTCCATATCTCTGAATTTCTTCCCTCTATTGTCCCTGATCCAATCCCTAATGACTTTAATCTGTCCTCCCTTCTG
This sequence comes from Ambystoma mexicanum, assembly GCF_040938575.1. Classification (NCBI taxonomy): domain Eukaryota; kingdom Metazoa; phylum Chordata; class Amphibia; order Caudata; family Ambystomatidae; genus Ambystoma; species Ambystoma mexicanum. Next base: position 1,257,625,259 of record NC_090922.1, read on the forward strand.
CCTCGGCAGCCTCATAATTGTGCCCGATATTCTAGGCTTTTTGTGAGCACAAATAGATTTATTGGTGATACTTCGAATGGCTTTGACATGGGGATTTTAATAGAGAGGGCTATGAAGGTATATAAGAGCTTTGGCAAAATGGACATTTTCAGAACATTGACTCTTCCCATCCATGATATCAAGAGAGGGCCAGAGGAAGCTAACACATTTTTAATGGTAGCCAGTAGAGGGGGGTAGTTGGCTGCAAAAAGCTGATCTAATCTTCTGGTGACTCTCACTCCCAGATATTTGATGCTGTTAAATGCCCAGGTGTATGGAAACGCCCACTTCAGAATCTTTCCTCTATCCTGTGGGATTGAGAGGTTCAGGATCTCTGATTTGCTTCAATTTACTTTCAGGCCTGCTACCTCTCCGAAGAGGGCCAGTGTCTCATCTACGGCTCTAAGGGATGTCTCCGGGTTCGTTACTGTTAGCAACATATCTTGTCTCGGGAGGATAGCTCATGGGCAACGTACTCGCCTTGGAAAGAAGACGACACGGAGCAACACAGGATCAATCACTGTGTCCGCGCGTAGAAACCTCTGGGTATTAAGCGTATTATAAATAACCTATCATATCATATCATATCATCAGCGAATGATGTGACTTTATGTTCCTTCTTGCCCAACGTGATATCCTCTATTTCCTTTGTATCTCTTATTTTATTCAGCTGCGGTTCTAGATGGAGTGCATTGAGAAGCGGGGAGAGGGGCATCCCTGTTTGGTTCCCCTTGAGACCCTTACCGGGGCCGAAAGTTCCACGTTGACTAGGAGGTGCAAGGATGGGTTGCAGTAGTTTAGCAAACATTTTTCCCAGGAAGACCTCCCCAGAGCCCATCTCTTCCAGGGTATGCAGTAGAAAGCGCCACGCTACCCAGTCAAAGGCTTTCTCTGCGTCCAGCACAATTAACAGAGCGGGAGTGTGGGTTTAGTTAACTTTTTCGATCAGATGGGCTATTCTACGGGTGTTGTCATGTGTCTGTCTGCCTTTGATGAACCCCGACTGATCGGGGTCCACCAGCTGTGTTAGTAAGGGCTCCATTCTGTTTGCCAAAATCTTGGTGTAGATTTTCGCTTCGGTGTTGATTAAAGTTATCGGTCTATATGAGCTGCATATGTAAGTCTCGGGAGGATAGCTCACGGGCAACATGCTCCCCTTGGAAGCAAGACGACACAGCAACACAGGTTTGATCCCCTGGTCCGCGCTTAGAAACCTCTGGGTATTAAGCGCATTATAAATAACCTATTATGTCATATCATATCATGGTGGGATCTTTTCCTGGCTTGGGGAGGAGGACCACTTTCGCTTCCTCCATAGTGGGAGATTTTAAGCATCACCGTCTTCAATTTGGATTCTAGCTCCTCTTCCAAGCGACTAAACTCCCTATCTCTCCTGGCCTTGATCGCTATTATTTTCCCTCTTAATGTAGCTTTGAAGGCATCCCAGATCGTGTGGGGGTTGATGTCAGGACATGTGTTATGTTGTAAAAATTCCTCTATTTCCTCCCCTAGCTTCTCTCTCAGCTGCTCATCCCTGAAGATATATGCTGGGAATCGCCTCCTCCAAAGTCCTGCCACCTTCTCCCCCGATTCTGATCTTTAATGTGATAGGAGTGTGATCTGACAGTGTTATTGCCCCCACCTCAGTGTCTGCTATTTAGCTCGCTAGGATGCCTGAAACCCACATATCTATTCTCGAGGCAGTTTTGTGCACGTAGGAGTAGAATGTGTATCCCCTCGTGTGTCTCGTTTCCTCTCTCCATGCATCCACCAGTGCCATGCGCTCAATTTTCCCTTTAAGTCCTTCAAGGGTTTGTTGTGGGCGTATGATACTCTCGCGCTCCTGTCCCTGTCTGTGTCCCAGGCTAGGTTGAAATCGCCCATGAGGATTATCTTCCCTTTTGCGAACCCATCCAGTTTCTGTAGTGAGGATTGTATAAACCTGCCTTGGCCCACGTTCAGGGTGTAGAGGGTGGACAGTGTGAAGATTTCCCCTCTACCCTGGAAATTCAATGCTAGGAATCACCCCGATATCTCTAATTTGATCTATCACAGTGAGGTCCAGGTCGTTTTTTATTGCTATAACTCCCCCTTTTTTGCCGCCTCGTTGGACTGTTCCACTTTACCGTATCCTTGAATTCTCAACTTAGATTTGTCCCTGCTGTGTATGTGTGTCTCCTGAAGGGTGACCATATCTGTGTTTTCTGTCTTTGGGAAATGGTCTAGCTTCTTTCTTTTTATTGGGGAGTTAAGGCCCTTGATGTTCAGCGTAAGAACGCTTATTGTATTCAGCCAGGCCATCTTATGTGGAGTGTACGTGGTCGCTGTATCTTGTATCGAGGAGTTTGTGACATTACGGACCAGGATCTCCCCCATCCTCCTCCCACCCCTCTCGCCTCGCCCTTCCCTCTCCTCCCCCTCCTCGCTGGTGTGACCCAACCGACCTCTGGTCCCTCCCCGATCTGCCATACCTTACTCCCAAGAATTCCCCCTCTGTGTCTCCACCCCACAGGTTTATGTTACATGTCCCCTCCCCGGGAATATTTGATGCCCTGGCTTATTCTTGCAAAGAGCCCCCACCCGGGATTATCCCCAGAGTTTGTCCTCTCTCTTTTTGTCCTTGCGACTATCTCTGTTTTTTCTTTCTTCCCTGGGTAGAGCACTCCCATAACTTTCCCCTCTGGTTGGACTTGGTTGGACCCTGGTCTCCTTTGTTGGTTGCCTCGGCCTCAAGGCTCAGAAGGGCTATACCTTCCTCCGCTGATGTTATTTTCCTTTGCCTTCCTTTGTGATCGAAGAGTAGCCCAAAAGGGAACGTCCATCTGTATCGGACTACCCTTTTCATCAGTTCCTGTGTGACTGGACGCAGTATCTCCTTTTCGTGATGGTGACCTGGGAGATGTCCTGGTAGAGCTGCATGGGGACCCCCTTGTAGTTTAGATCTTTCTCTTGTCTCGCCATCCCTGGGATTTCTTATTTTTGCGCGTAATGATGGGTGGCCAGGAGTACATCCCGTGGGCGCACCCCTGGTTCGTTTCTCATCGGTGCCACTCGGTCCACTCAGATCTCAGCGGAATCTGGGGAGGAGATTAGGTCTGCAAATAATTGTTGAATTGTGTGGGGTAGTTCTGCGTCTCCCACGATCCTGATGTTCACTCTCCTCGACCTGTTCTCCAGATCCTCCGTCTGAATTTCCAAATTGTGGGTGGCCCTAGCCAGGTGTTCCATGAAGTCCTCCATTTTATGTGTGTCATCGGCCATTTCCTGAGACGCTCGCTCGTTTGTATCCACTCTCGCTTACAGGGAGCGCAAATCCCCCTTCACGTCTCTTAGTGCTCCTGTTAAGTCCTCCATCATCCTGTCCATTTGAGATTGTATGGTTGATACCATTCTCTCCCCTAAGGATTGGAGGCATCGCTAGAGGACTTTTTAGGTAACCGGTTGGTCGCTAGATCCTCCGGTAGCTAGTCTTGTGGGAGAATTACATTCTCCCTGTCCCCCTCTTGCTCCGTGTCTGATTGGGTTCCCCCTTCCTTCCTCCACAACTTCTGGATCAGACCCTCCTGAGTCCTCTTCTTCCCCCCCCCCTTTGCCGGCGTCTAATCAGAATCTTTCCCTCTGTTTTTAAACATTGTGCTGTTCAATCTATGTTAATCTTGGAGATTCATGCGGGCACCCAGCTTCCTTCAGTTGGGTGAGCCGTAGATCCCCCAACCGCCTTCCCGTCTTTCCACCTAGTCATGTGAGGGTATCTGTCTCCTCTGTGCCCCCCTCCAATTCGCGGTCTGGGTCCCTTGGATGAATTTCCTGCTCTGCCTGGTTTGGTATGGCCACTTCTTTTAGGTACTCGTACTAGTCCTGCGAGCGGATTTCGTGGGGGGGGCCTGGTGTCAGGATTTGCTCTGATGGTGATTCCCCCTGGTGAAGATGGTGGAGGCTCTCAGCAGGTGGCCAGCCTGCCTCTCCCTGGGTGGGCCTGGCCCTCCCTGAGCTGCATCTGCAGAGCGTCTTCGTTCGATCCAGGGGGACCCCACCTTCCCCAAGAAGGCAGTGGATCTGTAGCATTGATGCTGCTTTCCTCCTTAACCCCCATGGGGGGCTTTATAGTCCGCCGTTACTTTAGAAATGCTTTGGGAGTTGCCTATAGCTGGGCTCCTCCCACCCCCCAATCCTGCTGTGGGGCTCTTCGGATCTCGAGCTACGATCTCTGAATGCCAGGGTTGTGAGAAACCTCAAAGAGGGCCGGTTCTTGTGCAAGCGGGGAGGTGGGGTGGGAGGGAGAGCAGGCCTTACCGTTATGTAGGCTGCTTGGGGCTATCAAACAGTGTAACGCTCACCTGGTATCCACGGGGACATCACTCAGCCTGTTCTGACTTCTTACGACCTCAAACCCTTCCCTGGAGTCTACTCGACTGGAGACTGGGCCTGAAACACAGGATTGGTAGAGTTTAACTCCTTATTGTCTCTGTGTGCTTGAACCCCTTCTTCCCCGGGGTCCAACCCTTCCCTTTGATCCACAGCTCACCTTGTTTTCTTGGAAAGTGTGCTCTCCGTCCTGCTTTCAGCGCAGGGGCACGTTGATTGATGCGGGCTTGTTGCTGCCTAGTTACTTCACTAGCAAGAGTCCGACAGGTATAATGAGTCTTTTGAACAGTTCTCTAACTTTGTTCCTTTCCTTCCTTAGATGATGGCCGGAGTCCGGGGATGGCGACGTGCTGCTGAGATGAGTAGCGCTGAAGGAGAGTGAGAATGCGATGCGCAATGCGACCCTTTCGTATTTGTATTGAACTGAGTTATTTTTCTGTGTCTTTCAGGTGCCGCGACGTTTTCAGCGTGGATGCCGGTTATGAAGAAGAAATGCGGTGAGTAAGCGCGGTATGCAGCGCCTCTTTATGTTTACACCCTAACCTGGAGTGTCTTTTCTCTCTTGCAGATGGATGGATGAGAAGTTCCGGAGACAGAGTTCCCCCAGAGCGGCTGGGATTCAGGTAAGCGTTTGAAGCTCATACAGTCTTTAAAAATAAGTGAAGATTTGCTGAATGCTTACTAATGCCTTTTTTCTGTTCTTTTCCCTTTTCCTTAGGAAGCGGCGTGCCAGGATGGGAATGACACTGCCGATGATGCCCGCAGAACAGAAGAAGCGATGAATGATGGGCAGAAGCGCCGCAAGGCACGGCTGTTCCTAACAGTGTTCTTGTTCTTGCAGGAGCTGAGTGCAGAAGAAAGATGCAGGCCTACTGGAGACCGATCCGAACACAGTGAGTGTCACGCTGCAGGTGCAGAAAACACAAAGCATGTTTCTCAGCCTGGGCGTGGCTTAAATAGTCTCTGGGTATCCCAGGTGTCTCTGGGCTGAACCACACCCAAAAGACTAGACTGCACATGCAGTTCTGGGAAATATGTGGGGGCATCCATCTTGTCCCCATCAATGCACTACAAGTCCAATCCCCAACGTTATCCTATGGGAGTGAGTGAGTCTGGTGCCACAAGCGCCAAGTCTGACTCCAAGTGGGTCTTTGGAGGGATGGAGAGGCCCTTGAGGACCATGTAGGTGATCGTGGCCTGGCCTCTGCCTGACATCTTGGAGGGCTGGGGACATGAGGGGCAGGAATCATGACAAACAGCAGCCCGTTCCTCTCTCTCCCCCACACCATGCTCATCCCCGCAAGGCTCTGGACATCTCGAAAACTGGAGGAACACCGCTGAGGGCAGTCCGGACCACCGCGGCTCAGGGGTCTGAACTGGCTACACAGCAAGGCTTATTGGCGGGACCTCCCTTGTTTTTCCGTCCCTCCAAAGCGGCTTGTCAGCCGGAGCTGACTCCCGCTGACTTGCCGCGTTTCTCCCAAGCGGCGCGGGTCTCCAACCTCTTCTGCTCGACCCGACTTGGCGGTGCAGAGGTGGGCAGGACGCCTTATTTCTTGACGTTTTTGGGTTTTGCCTGATGTTTGGGATTTTTTTAGACGATGAAGTGCCCGGGGAAGGGTATGCTTCAGCGTTCAGGTTCTTCTTTTGGCATGCGGGGGACGGAGCGCACCTCCTCACGGTGTGTTCCCCACGGCGGCCATCTTGGAAGCATCGACAGGAGGATATTTCTAATGAACACCTTCATGTTTATTGAGACATCCGGAACACCATAACAGTCATTGGAAAGAAGAAAGGACAGCACTAGTTAAGTCTCAGTTGAAAACTGGACAGCATGTTTGGTGCCATCATCCACCAAAGCCAGCGTATGAGGGAGAGCTTTAAGGCAACAACCTAGGGCACTAGTCCATGGACACTCTTTGGCCCCCACTGACACAACACCATCCACCTCTGTCAACACCACAGATTAATATGTCCCCAGCAGCCTCCCAGTAGGTCTATCTGACCCTCATCATCCCAAACCCCAAGCCTGTGTGGCAAGGGGAAGAATCACAGGTGGAAATGAGGACTGTTATTCATCACTGTTGGGGAATTGGATGCAATGACAATGTGCGGGCATACATCAGAGCTCCACCAATCTTCTGTATGCAATGGAGCCTGGCTTTCAGATGTCTGCCAACACCCCTCCTCTTTAAACTGGTGACCAACAACTGTGTTGGGCTCACGTAGCAGCCATTTCTTTTGTCACTTAAATGTGGCCATCTACGCAGGGAGAGTACTGTTATGCAGTACCACCAAGTCATGTGTGGGGCTAGGGAATCTTGCACAGCAGTGTGTGAGGGTCATGTTGACATCACAAGTTCTTTGTACATTCAGGGTATGCTGCTGCTTCCTGTTCCTGTACATCTGTTCTGTCGCATGGGGCGGCAATTAGGACACGTGTGCACTCCAATGCACCAATTGTATTTGAGAGATTTCTTTAATGGCATTCATGGCCTCTAGGGTTGCCGGAAAGGTAAATGTGTGCTCCTGCATGACATGGTAGGGCAGCCAAAATGTTAGTATTCTTGAAAATGCGGGCTGGGCTATAACATGCACTATGCCTACAGTGTGCTGATATCTGCCTGTTGCAAGACAATAGAATAGGGCCACTAATGTCAGTACATGGTAGATACATTTATTTACTGAGAATTTGTTAGGCGCCTATACAACAGAATAGTGTTTCGAGGCACCACAAGCCAAAGTGGGGAGGGAACAAGGGAGTAAAAAACACTGGGGAAAAACAATAGCAGTAAATATACAATTGTGGTCCTACTAGGCCTTGTGACATACGGACGTGCAAGTGCAGTGAGAAGTGTGGGGCGTAGAGAAAGGTGTGGGGGGCAGGAGCAGGGTAACAACAAGTGCTGGAGGGAGCTCAGAGGGAATTGCGAGGGCAGCCAAGGGAGTAGACCGCTAGCCAAGTGCTAAGGCGGAGGAATCCCCTGGGTGGGATGCACAGCCACCAGGCAGGGGGCCGGTAAGAGCAGTGCTGAAGGTGACGGGGGTAAGGGTGCTGGTGTGGATTGGGTATAAGGCCTGGTAAGCTGTGAGAATTATGAAGGACCAAGCCGCCAGTCTCAGCAGCTGTGGGGTGATTTGCAGGGATTAGCACCTGAAAAATATACTTCTTACGTTTCTTATCATACTTTACATGATAATTGTCTTCTATCTGCAAAACATTCTTATTTCTCTGATCTACTTCACACACAATCTTCTCATCCTAGATGCCTTTTCCAAACCCTTTCTCGAATGCTTTCATTACCTATTCCTGACCCTTCGATCAATTCTACTCTTACTGCCTCAGATCTTGCTCTCTACTTTACCACCAAAGTCTCCTCATTTTGATTAGCTATCGAACCGTCTCGTGCTCAGGACAATTCTGCGTCCTCTCGCCATATTCTTGAATCTCCAAAAGTAATTTTTCCTGTCTTCACCTCTATCCCCAACAAAGACATCCTTTGCCTTCTTGCTCGTGGTCACCCTACTTCATCCCCTTTGGATCCTATACCATCTGTACTTATACCTAAAATATATCCGTCTCTTGTATCCTACCTTACAATTCTATTTAATTCCTGTCTTCTCTCATCTACCTTCCCTTTGTCATTTAAGCATGCCACTATTATCCCTATTTACAACGAGCAATGGAAGCCCTAAATGAAGAGTGTCTACCTGACTTTGATGCATTCAATATGATGTCCATGAATGAGGTTGAGGAATGGATTCTCCTGTTCTCTGGCAAACATGCAACAATGCTGAGTAGACCAATGGACAGTGACCAGGGGAAACCTCCTTTATATGATAGATACATCAGGGATGCAAAAAGATCCTTGAGGGCGGAGATGCATCGAGCGAAGAAATCTAGCTTGACGCAGGAAGCATATAGCCTGATTATTAAGAGACTAAAGAATAGATACAGGGCTAATATTAAGGCCAAGAGAAGCACAGATCGTAATAAAACTTTGCAAAGACTAGTTCAGACTATTTGCTCGAGGAAAATGTCTAACATCTGGGCATTGTTGAATGAAGCCAGGGGGAACAAGATACGACAAACAGTTAACCCCATTGGTAGTGCTGAGTGGATTAGGTTTTTGGAAAATCGTAATGTAGTTATTGATTCTGAGGAAACGATGCAGTTAAGCGAAGTACCACCCGACTCTACAATTGACATCTCATATAATATTATTTTGGCAGAGATCAAATTGTTGAAATCGTCTACAGCCCCCAGGTCCCAACGGCCTGGCGAACATTGTAATTAGGAGTCATCCCGATTTTTGGGCCAGTTTGCTCAACATCTTATTTAAGAAGATCTTGAGTGAAGGTAAAGTTCCGAGCTCTTGGCAAACAGCGATTTTAATCCCGATTTTTAAGAAGGGAAATCGTATGGATCCTAATAATTATAGGCTGCTATCTATGCTTGACACTATAGGCAAATTATTTGCCTCGTTAATGCAAGTATGGGTGGACAAAGCTAATATACTATGTAAGTTTCAATGTGGATTTAGACAAGGCTATTCTACTTCTCATAACCTTCTGGTTATGGATCTGGTTATGGATCTAATGCGAAGTAGGGCGCGGAAGAGTGGGCAACCCCCCCCCTGTACGCACTCTGCGAGAGAAATTATGGAAGAAGTTGGAAATGTTGGCTGCCCAGTTGACCTTTTATACTATCTTAGGTTATTACATCAGAACACCAAGGTGAGACTAAAATTAGATCTGCCACATGACAGAAGAGGTCTCGCAAAATAGAGGAGTTAAACAGGGGTGGTTTACTGCCCCTGTGGTGTACAATTAATACGTACACGATATACCACAGGTAATAGCCTTGGCTAGTAACTGTCCCCCGAAGATTGGTAAAGATCCTTGTCTGGTTTTCGCATATGCAGATGACCTAGTAGTATTTGATCCCACTATAAGTGGGTTACGCCGATCGGCTCGGGCCCTCTGGGACTACTCTGAAAGAAATGGCCTTATTGTTAATGTAGAGAAAACCCACGTGATAAGGTATACAAATAAAACATGTTAAGCTCTATATTGACAACATTGAAATTACATATGTTCCTGTTTATAAATATCTCGGGATTGAGTTTGAACCTTCAGGCAATTACCTCATATGTAAGCGCAACCGTATTATAAGAGCAGCTCAAATTACAGCTCTTTTTAAAAGTTTTACAACAAATCAGGGGGGCTATACGCTATGGGGATCACGACATCTATACATCCAAGTTATGTCCCCTATGATGGTGTATGGATTGGAAGTACTCATACAGATGGAGCTAAATTGGTTACAGCTAATTGAGGGAAAATATTGGCGAAGGGTATTGGGTCTCCCGACATGTATCCCAATGGCTCTCTTAAGACTTGAGCTTGGGTTGATATCATTGAAAGAATTGGTTTTGAAAAAGAGAGCAGGATTGTATCTAAAATGGTGATGGGAGCCGGTAATGCCCTATTGAGGGCAGTTGCTCAAGAATTTAATAAAGAAAGCTACACATGTCAATGAGCAAATCAAATGGAACAATTCCTGAGGGATGTTTGTTGGTCACACCGGGTAGGTCCCTTTATGGAGAAAAAGCAGATCACATTAGGAAGACGAGTAGAATTATGGGATTGGTTGGAGAATTATGAGCATCTCCGCGAACTGAAATCGTATAATTTTGTGCAATCCAGACTATATACGTTCAAGAAGCCACAACAATACCTGATGTTATGTCCCTCAAATAGGTTAAGACGATTTATTCTTTTTTTAAGATTAGAACATCTCCCCACTAAGGTGATCAGATGGGTGATAGATAAGACACCTAAAGAACTGCAATTGTGTCGCCTTTGTAAGAATAGGGATATCCCGGAGACTGCCAAACATGTCCTTACCGAATGCTATGAAATGAGAGATGTAATAGAATATTATTTGGGAATGTATGTACATAATAATGACATGATCAAGGAGAGGTCCTTTTGGAACCATTGTGCCAACACTGAAAGCATGCGCTTGTTAACTGCAATTTACAATATTTGGTTGAAAGTGGAAACTAAACTGGGCATTGTCTTGTGAGGTCAGATATGATATATCAGCCGAGGACAGTGAAAGTTGTTTTATTTTGTTATGAATGGCTGGCATGAGCATGGAGAATGAGGTCAAATATGTAACATGATATAATAGGATTATTTGGTTAAGATATTGGCATACGATGATTAATGACAGGAATTGATAGAACTGTATTTTAGCAATGTAGGATGATTAATGGTTGGATTTTTGTAATAAGCGTATATTACCAATGTATGAATATTGCTTGTTTTTATGTATTTTTATATGTTGATGTATATGCGTAAAGTTTATTTACTAAACTAAATCACATTAAAGATATTATTATTATTTGTATCCCTATTTTGAAAAAACCTTCCGCTGATGTTTCTTCTGCCTCTAATTTCTGTCCTATCTCACTTCTCCCTTATCCCTCTAAAATCCTCGAACATGTAGCTTACACTCAACTTTCTACTTTTGTCTCCCAAAATTCTATTCTTCCTTCTTTCCAATCTGGGTTTCGCCCAGGTTATTCTACTGAGACTGCTCTCCTCTCTGTTCTTGACTCATTTACACTCTCCACTCCATGCAACAAAAATCCTTGCTTCTCATACTTCCTGACCTTTCTGCCACGTTTGATACTGTTGATCATACAGTCTTGCTCTCCGTTCCCTCTTCTTTTGGTTTTTCTGGTTCTACCCTCACTTGGTTCAAATCTTATCTCTCTCAGAGAACTTTTTCAGTTTCTTGGGCTGGGGTCTAATCTGAAACACACTCACTCACTTATGGTGTTCCTCATGGGTCAGTCCTTGGTCCTTTTATTTTTTCCCTGTACACTTCTTCATTCGCTGGGGTTATCTCCTCTTTTGGGTTCTTGCATCATTTCTACGCTGATGATGCACAACTTTTTCTTTAATTTCCAAATTTTTCTGAATTCACCACAAACTCAGTGCTTGTTTAATGGCTATCCAATCATGGATGTCCGATCACTTTCTTGTCCTTAATACAGCAAAGACTGAGGTCATTTTATTTCCTTCTAACTCTCCTTCTCTGGCTTCCTAACCTTCTATCATCTCAGTTCCACCAGCTCAGTTACCTACTTCATCAGTTGTGTGTATTCTTGTTCTTTTTCTTGAATCAGATCTTTCTTTCACTCACCACATCTCACTTACCGTTCACTCCTGTCGTTTTCATCTCTATAACATCCAGAAAGCCTGTTTGTTCATGATTTTTAAAGCAACAAAAATATTGGTGTCTGCTCTAATGTTTTCACGACTTTTCTACTGCTCTTCTGTACTTTTCATGCTTCCAATTTCTTGCTTAGCTCCACTTAAATCTGTATTTCATGCTTCTATTTGTGTTCTTGGTCAACTGGCTCCCTGCGACTCTATCTCTTCCTTCCTGGTTCAACTTGGTTGCCTTCCTTTTCATAAACATCTAAAGTTTAATTTCTTATGTCTGGTGTTTAAAGCACTTTATGGTCTTGCCCCTCCCTATCTTTCTTTGCTTGTTTCTTTTTATCTTCCTTTGAGTCCTTTTCGGTCTGCTGCTCATTTCTGCCTTGTCGTCCCCTCTCCTCCTTGTGTCCAATCTGGTTTCCGATCCTTTTCTATCCTCGCACCTCTGAATTGGAATAATCTCCCTCTCGCTCTCCGATCTATTACAGTTTACTCCTCTTTTCGAGTCTCTTTATACTCTCACTTACTTTCATCTGGTTAGAAAGATCCTGTTGCAATTTTTGAAATACTTTGTGTTTTAAATAGTGATTCGACTGTTTGTACTGTTTGTACTATGTAAAGCACTTTGGTGTAAGGTGCAATATAAAACAAAATAAAATACAAAATACAAAGACAAGGGAAAGAGGTGGAAAAAAGGAGAGTTATGAGATGTTTCCGGAACTTAAGGAGGTTCCGCTCAAGTCTGAGAGGGGCGGGGAGGTTGTTCCAAAGAGAGGCACCAGCCGAGGTGAGAGACCTGCCCCCCACTCTCTGCTTGGAGAAGTGTTTGACAAGCAGAGAGTTGGAGTTAGAGGAGCGGAGGGCACTAGCAATGTTTATGCCAGTTTGACTCTCAAGGTCATTCTTAATGTGATGGAGTACATAAATTATGGATGGCCTGTCCAGAGGCTTTGTTTTACACATTTTTTCTTACCTTGTTTCCACACCCCTCGCTAGCCCCTTTGGGAAGCCCGCCTTTCTTCTTGCATAATAACTGCAGTTAAGCATCCTATTAATGTGTGTCTTTAAAAAGGAGTTATTGGCACACTTTTCCTCTTTAATAAAAACTTTACCTTTGTGATGTATGATCTAGATGCACTTTTCTTTAGTTCTCTCAAATAAATGCGGAACGTCTTGCTTAATCAATTCCAGGTACACTGCATCTTGTACCGAAGGAAAAACATCAATTGAATTCATATTCATCACTTTAAATTGGTGATTATACAGAATTTCAGCTGCAGCACTAGCTTTTTTAAATCAAAGTAAACCGAAATGCCAGACAAAAAATTGAGTGGGGAATAGGGAGGAATATCAGGGATCAAGAGGTAGACAAAATGCAGTGTCACATCGAAAATCAAGGAAAATTGGATTCAAGTTGTCTCTTTTACCTTATTTTCATCTACTGCCCCTTATGGGTTAAAGCAAATAGTAGTCTCTCTTCGAGTCTCGGGTTAGATCCCTTCAAAAAAATACAAATCAAAGATGTCACCTCACCATAGGTATCACCATAGGTATCACCTAATATTGCAAGATAGTAATTCTGTAACTCCCCAAGGTAAATGTGTTTCTTTTAACTCTTAAGCGTTAAAATATTGTGAATCCTGTGCGTTACCCATCAATTTCATACATATATTTTTGAGAAAATAATGCCCTTTCATTGCCTTTACATATCTTATTCCTTCTATAGAAGTATTAATTAAGGTTTACAAATCATTCTTAACTGACTATGTATTCTGGCTTTTATAAATGCTCTGATAGTAAAACCTGTGCGCGCGTTAACGCCGCGCACGGCAAGACAATAGTAGTGCTGCCGAGCGACCTTAAGCGGTTACTTGTCTAAATAATAACCCATTTAATGAGACTAGAATCCATTATTGACATGCATGCAACCATTACGTAATTGTAAAAAATACAGGTTTCTTAAAAAGTTTTGTTAGTATTTAACATTGTTAATTCATTTTCGGAATGATGCAGTGCATGGCATAGTAAGTTTTTGGGTAATTTCAGAAAACATATCAAAAGATATGGGGAATGAAATTGAATAAAAAACATGTCCGAAATACACCAGAGTAACGTTATAAACACTAGCTTAAAATGGCTGCCACGAGAAGATAGGAGAAATACTGTCATGCAATTAGAAACAGACCATGGCTAGGATCCATTTCCATGACAACACGAACACAATAATGAGGGATTAGGCGCCGATCGCTGCCCCCTCAGGAGAATCCACGGCACGCGATTAGACGCGAGAATAAGGCTGTCAGGTAAGAGACCGTGCTGCAAGTGCAACACACAGAAATGCCTGTCCTCCCTTCGGGACTAAGTTATAAATGCTCAGCAGCACTACTATTGTCTTGCTGTGCGCGGTGTTGACGCGCGCACAGGTTTTACTATCAGAGCATTTATAAAAGCCAGAATACATAGTCAGTTAAGAATGATTTGTAAACCTTAATTAATACTTCTATAGAAGGAATAAGATATGGAAAGGCAATGAAAGGGCATTATTTTCTCAAAAATATATGTATGAAATTGATGGACAGGATTCACAATATTTTAACGCTTAAGAGTTAAAAGAAACACATTTACCTTGGGGAGTTACAGAATTACTATCTTGCAATATTAGGTGATACCTATGGTGTGCAAGCACACACAATTGGAGATGACATCTTTGATTTGTATTTTTTCGAAGGGATCTAACCCGAGACTCGAAGAGAGACTACTATTTGCTTTAACCCATAAGGGGCAGTAGATAAAAATAAGGTAAAAGAGACAACTTGAATCAAATTTTCCTTGATTTTCGATGTGACACTACATGTAGCAATGACTAACAAAAATGTGTTTTTTTCTACCTCTTGACCCCCGATATTCCTCCCTATTCCCCACTCCATGTTTTGTCTGGCATTTTGGTTTACTTTGATTTAATAACTGTTGTTATTTATTATGGTTTGCTTTAACCCATCAAATACTGTAATAATTGGTTACACATGTGAATGAACACTTATTATTTTTTTATTTGGCTTTCATATTATTTTGAAAATATCTTTATAATTTTGTGATCTTTTCTTTTGATTGATATATAAAATTAGCCCTGATTTGAGAAAGGTCTAAGGGGGACCGTGACATCACAAAGGGAATCAATAATTTAATAAAACACTTGTTGAAAAAACTGGGCGCAGTCTCAACTTGGGATCTTTTCTCTTTACTTAACCATTTATATGTGGTTTTCACTTGGCTAAACCACTTCCCAAGGGGACGCGACCGCAGGGAATCTATTGTAGAAAAAAGAGCATTTTTTACTCATTGAAGATGTCGCCATGTTAGACCTGACCAACATAGCCAAGCTCTTCTAAAACTAGCTTTTTTAAAAGTTCACTTCTTATCAATAGGAGAACCTGTTAGCTTGTATTGTAACATAGTTTTGCCCCAGGGAGTTTCTCATCTTTTAAGGTGCATTATAATAAGAAATTATACAGAATTGTTTAGGGTTTTTGTCTCTGCGTTGAGATTCTGAACGGGTCCCTGCGCTCTCTTTCAATTTCATTTTCTAAGTAATTCATGGGATCCTCTTTCAGGAGGGTATCTTTCAAAAGAATTATTTATTTATTTATCCCTGGTTATACCCCAGTTTGGCTCCCACAGATCCTTATAGTAACTTACAATACTCCATGTTGTGCACAATAATTTCACATTTATCTTCGACTGACCTCTTTTGCAAAACAATTTCTTACTGGATTTGCTCATGTGATGGTGCTCATTTCTTCGTTTGATTGTCGATCACACATTTGGGTATGGAGGGTCGGAAGAAGGAGTCGGACATGCTGAGGACATGTATATTTATCTTCTACTAAATCATAAGCAGACAGACTAACTTTCTCTATTAATAAAGGGAATACTGTACCTATCTAAAGAAACTAAAGGTGCTCATCAGTTGTCAGGAAGTCCACAGTAACAATGTCCTCTGTCCAGACTAACTGTATGTGACCCTAGCACTATATTTAACTAACTTAAATAGGCTAAGTGAATCTTTTATCTTCGCCTGGTCTATTCTTCTCTTCCAGCAGGATTTTTATTTACAGTCTTTCTCCGTGGAACATAATCTCTTTGGAAAGTCTCTGAGATCAACTCTTGTAGTTCTTCAAGAATAGACTTAGGTTTCTACTTTATATGCTCCTAGAGTTAGAATATCTTCCCTTCAGATACTTTCTCACATCTTTGTCATGACTTGTAGACTCTGGGCAAGATTTCCTGAGGTAGGTTAATCTTGAGCTCTTTCTAGCCGTATTTGGTCACAACTTTTCTGTCTTTACAATGTCTCTTCTTTTATCTTGTTCATTCAAGAGTTTTAGATCCTGTCTCTCATTACATGCTTCTATGTTAGATTTTTTCCAATCTTCAATTCTGAGGTTTGTAGGGGAGGATTGGTCCAAAAGACCCCCCTCGCATACATCCCCTCCCCCGGTGAGGGCCATGGCTCGTCAGGTGTCCCCTCCTTACCACCAGGGCCCAGGTGGTGGATGGCTCACCTGCTGAAGACATTGCCCAAACCTGTTGAATTTAGCTAGGCCTCAGAAACCATTTTGTCTAATAAAGATGGTGTGAGCCCAGAGCACTGCAGCGCGGCCCCCACCTTTGGAGAGTTTCAATTATCCCTGTGGCCGCAGCTCCCTGGCAGATCCGCTGTGAGCCCGTTCCCACGAACAAGACGGACGTGAGCTAGTGTAAGATACCAACGCTGTAACATTTCACCTTCCGCAGTGTATCGCTGCTCCCAGCATGACCCGGCCAGCAGAGTCTGGGTGGAAAGAGAACTGTAAAATGGCCCTTTGATAAAAGCAAAAGTTCCCAAACACTAATGACAAAACTACCTGCGATGGAAGCATTCTCTCCACAAACCTCTTTGACTAAAAAACCTGTAAAATGTGACAGAATGCGTGTTCATATGGCATTAGGAATGAAGCACCCACACCACTGCAGTTATGTACAAATAGTAAAAGCGTCCCGGGGGGGGTTATTTGTTATGGGTATCAGTGAAAAGATTACACCCCACGGTCCCGCGCCATAACCAAACTAATGCTGCTAGAGTGCAAAGAAAGACAAATGCAACCATATTGAGGGCTTGTGTAAAGGGTGCACGAAAATGCACCCTTCATGTGTGTATGTCCAAGCCCCTTATGTGCCACTACCGTCACTTGTAGTGGCGAGTCATTTCTATGCGCTCCACCAACCTCACTACTACCTCACTTACTGCGAATGTATAAGCATATAACAAAATGTTGTAGTTGTTAAAACATAGTGTACAAGTAATGTGCTCGGACTGGCTATATTTGAGAGGCATTAGCAATGTTAAAATGTGAGCTTTGGAATGACTCAATTAGTATTGTATATTATTTGAATGTTTATGATACTTTCCACTAAGATCGGCAACACACGAGGAAGATACCTTTGTGAGCATATGCAAGGCCATTCCCCCTCCCTCCCAGCGAAGCCTGCCAGACGAGAAAGCAGAGGCCCGTGCCGCACGGCTCCACCTCCCCCAACTCGGCTGGAGCCGCTTCAAAGATTTGTAGTTCCCTCTGCAGCACCCAAGGCCACGGCCCGCCACCTATATTATTTACAACCCAGCAGTAAACCTCAGCCTGAAAACACAAATCCAGAGGCGCCCTTTCTTAAGCCCCACAACCCACTGGATCACCTTAGGTTAATGGCCCCTGTAAAATTAGGACACCCAATATTATGGCAACATTACAGCAACATATTCATAATGACTTCTAACAAGACAGGATGACATGTACCGCCTGTCTCATGCCCTGAGACCCAACCCCACGACCTATGGTACCCGGTCAACAGGACACTGGTAACCATGTACTGATGAATCGCCATCAAACCCCTCTCAAGGTGCATTCCTCCTGTGTTGCATTAACATGTAGAATAACCTATTGGAAGATTTACTAAAGAAGATAATATTGCAAATGACTGAATGACTGCAGTGTGCATGGCCTAGGGCAAAGAAGTCAAGAAAAGACATTCATCTCTGACACTGGCCACAGTGGCACACGACACCGCCCGGATGAACCCAGCTGACCCGCCAGGCCCAGCTCAGCCCAACCCACGAGGCTGACCAGTGACGTCCTCCAGCCAAGGCCAACCACATCACAGCAGCACCTATAGCTAGTCGTCGCCACCCAATCCCACTGAACTTGTGCCCCCTATAGTATGTAGGTTCTGATGACGTTTTTTGTAAATATATGCGCCTGTCTTTGCTATTGTCAGACAGAGCGCTCTCGGAGTTTGCAGAGTTCTTTGCATGCCCTATTCTGATTGATAAACTCCCATTTACGCTCACCCGCACTTTGTCTTGGCCTTATTCCCATCCTGGGAGAGTCCATCATTGTCTCTCATTGCGGGGAGGATCGTGCTGGTTGGGGACACTTGCCTTCAGGTTATAGAGTTTCTTCCCTTCCTTCCAGGGAACCTGTGTCCAGTCTCCGCTTGATCCCCACCTGGGTTGCTTAGATCCCTCTTTTACAGGATTTTCACTTCCTTTCTTAAAGGCTTTCTCTGGTGATATCTCGTCCTTAGGACTGGGAGGAATGTCTCTTCTTATATAAAAACCCTCTTCCCTGACAGGGTTATTAGTTACTTCTTTATAACTTCAGTTACAAAGTCTTGTGTTCCTTTCTCGTCCATATCACAAGTTTCTTCGGATCTATAATGGTGTCACGATGGCCTCCTGCTTCTCCCGGGTTCCCCCGGTTTTATATCCTGTCTCTCATTACATGTTTCTATGTTAGATTTTTTCCAATCTTCAATTCTGAGGTTATAGAGTTTCTTCCCTTCCTTCCAGGGAACCTGTGTCCAGTCTCTGCTTGATCCCCACCTGGGTTGCTTAAATCCCTCTTTTACAGGATTTTCACTTCCTTTCTTAAAGGCTTTCTCTGGTGATATCTCGTCCTTAGGACTGGGAGGAATGTCTATTCTTATATAAAAACCCTCTTCCCTGACAGGGTTATTAGTTACTTCTTTATAACTTCAGTTACAAAGTCTTGTGTTCCTTTCTCGTCCATATCACAAGTTTCTTCGGATCTATAATGGTGTCACGATGGCCTCCTGCTTCTCCCGGGTTCCCCCGGTACCTCTCTCTCTGCTGGGGATGGTGGCGGGGTTCGGCTCTCGCTCGGGTGTGCTTTCTCATTCTTCTCGCTCTTCGGCTTCCGGTTCCTCGTCAGGTACTGCTCTGCACTCACGCTGGCGATCGGAAGCTATCCACGTTTCCCATACCGGTGATTTCGGCGTTGTTGTTTGGGTGGCCTGACCACCACCCTGCACTTGTCCCGCCACCACCAGATGGCACATTTCCCCCCCACAATGCTTTCCTAGCATCTGCACATGCTGGGCCTCCCGGCGTATCATACTGTCGTTCTCTGCCTCGTTGAAATTTGGGGGCTCTGGGACTTGCCTTTGATCCACCTCCACAACACGTAATAATGTCATGGGGCATCCCCTGTGTGCAAGGCTCTCCTCCTTTTCTCCTACTCGTCACAGTTAAATAACCGTTTCTTGTTAAGGAGACATCTTCCATTTCGTTTACAAAGGTGTTTCTTTTTGCATTGCCTTCGGACAACATTAAAGATGCCACATTATTCGTTCCAACAGGTAATGCCATGTATGCTGCTATGGTAGATGGCCTAGGGAGTTCCTCACAGGAATGGGAGTCATTGCCCCCAAATGGGGTGTCTCTCCCGGTGAGGACCCACTTGCCTTGACCCCTAGGGAGGGTCCTGAGAAACATACTCACCTCCCTAGTCTCACGGGGGTGGGGGTGTCCCTTGGGGAGAAGGGATGAATACCTATGATTCGTCACAGTATCCATCATGTCAAACGTTTCTCCAAAGCTGATTTCTTTTTTCCTTATCTCTGCAATATCAAACATTTTGTTGATATCTTCATGTACAGGATTTCCAAACTTCTTGGTAAAAGGAGCTCAACTACATCACTCACACCTTCAATTGAGCCCTAGCTTTCCTCTTTGATCCCTGATGTATACTCTTTCCAATCTCTTGCAAGATGTACTGAGGATTTTTGTTCTGAGTTGAGCTCTTGAGAAACGCTGGCGCAAGGCTCACAAACCAGAGGACCTTCTATCCCTCAAGGCCTTACAATTTAACCAGTGGACCCTGATATCTGAAGCGAAAGCTTCTTATTAAACTACCCCCTTTACAGCATCCTCCAAAAGGAGCAAAGGCCTTAACGCAGCAGTCATACACTGCTATAACCCACACCAGACCAGAGTACCACAGAGCGAGGACAAGTTAGAGGCTATCAATAAGTTCTTTATCAACAATTTCAATACAATCAAACTCTACATCATGGGCTCAACATCTTCTGACCCTACTGCATCTACCCCATGGGTCATTCAACCATGTACCAAATTCTCTATCCTCTCACCTGAGGAACTCTTGTATGTGCATGCAACCTTAAAACTGACCTCTCAAACCAACAACATCCTCTCAACCACCATCCTTAAAGAAAAATACCAAACCTGATTTTATTTCTATTCTTAGCGATAGTATGTTCCCAGGCATCCTACAAATAGGGTTTATGTGCCCACTCCTGAAAAATCCCAGCCTCGACCCAGAAGCCCTAAAACCTACCATCAAAGCACTAACTTCTGTTTATCTGCAAAGTCACCAAGAGGGTAGCTGCTAATCAACTACTTGCAAAAATCAAGCAACTCGGTCTACTCCAGAATTGCCACTATAGGTTCCTCCCCAAATGCAGCAATGAAACAGCCATCATCCAGGTGGCCTATGATAGCCTTCAGATTATCAATAAAGAGGACTCATGCCTGCTAGACCTCCTCAAAATCTCAGCTGCGTTCAGACACCAGGCAGTCCAGATGGTCCCCTTGAGGTCTGAACCCTGCCCCATTACTTGTGGAGTCCCTCAGGGTTTCATTCTTCCCCAGCCACCTTTAACCTCTAAATAGAACCAGCGGGCTCCCTCCTACAGAACTCCAAAATCGTGATACGTATATTATACAGATTTGTTCCTAAAATTTAAGAGGCCACAAGATATTGCTTGCTTTCGGTCATGTCTTGCAACCATTCAAACATGGAAGACAAGTGCATTAACAAAGCTTAACCTCACCAAGACTGAATTCCCACTTGTGGGCCCCTTCTCCAAGCAGGAATCCACTCAAAGGTGGTGGGTTGAAATTTGCTTGAAAGGTTCAAGCCTCAACTCACCGTAGGCTTCTTAGTTAGTAACAATCTATCCTTACACCAACACATTTTGAAAAAGGCTCAAACGCCTTGGTATCAGATCTCTTTATTTGGCAAGATGAAACTCTTCATCCCGTCCCAAGCCACCCGCACGGTGGTGCAGGCCAAAGTGATCTTGCATATCATTCGAGTTAACGCCCTTCTCGCAGACCTCCCGGCTAATCACATGTCCACATGTCAAAGTGGCCCACCATGATGCGTTTCCTCTCCATGTGCCTTAACTGGATGGCAACCACCGCGGGGACACCAGCCTACCTGACCACCAAACAATAAACATTGGGCGGCACATGGACCTCTCACAGTAAGACCATCACCCGACTGGAAATTAGACTCGTTTATGAGGAGAAAACTAAGAAACAGCCTTTCTCGTGCTATACTCCAGTTCTCTGGAATTTGATCCTGTTGGCAATCTGGACTGTTCTTCGTCTCCTTCAGTTTAGGAAAGAAGTGAAGACTTGTCTTTTCCAACATCATCTTAGTGTAACCTAGGTTCTGGATAGCTTGTACATACACTCATCCATATAGAGTTATGGCATAATTATTCCTGCTGTTTACTTGATGACTTGTTACATTCTCTCTAATATTGTTTTGCTCTTTACCCTGTACAGTGCTCCGTTGCTTTAAAGCTAGGTGTGTGCTATAATATCATCTTGAGCTGAGTGAAGGATGAATGACCCAGAATGACTTGAGGAGCAACTAAAAAAACAAAAGACATGGCGTTGCTGCAGCTGATTCTGCCTCAAATATGCTGTTCTTTCAAATTCTTGTACAATTTGCCAGATTCTCAGGAATCACGTATGTTTTTATTTTGGCAGCACTAGCTGTTTTCTACTTCTGTTTCTTTTGCATTTTCTTTCTTTTTAACAAACAGATCTCAGTGTTGTGAATTCCGGCATCAGTATCACCAGAGCAATTACAAGGCCCATAACCGTTACCCTCAAGCGCAAAGGACGAGCATCAAAACCCCCCCTTAGCAAATCCCTGTTCGCTTGCCATAACTCTAGCTACAAAACCAAGATCCGAAAGGCCAAAAAGACCTACTATAAGAATCGTTAATTGCTGCAGCAGTAGTAAAGAGCTCCACATGGTCATCTCGGAATTCGTGAAACCCACTTGCACCACTGCCCCCACACAAGCGCTCTGCAATAATTCCCTCTCCCATCACTCCTACAGAACAGTCCTAGACAGGACAGCCATTATTAATGCCAAACTCTCCAACCTCACACCTCGCCCAACACCTGCCGCTCAAGATCCCCCTCCCTGCAGCGCTGACTTTCAACTCCTTCAAACCGATCTCGAACGCAGAACTCTGCAAACTTCTTTCCAGCAGCAGACCCTCCAGATCCCCCCTTGACCTCTGCCTCAACCCCTTACTAAAATAAATCTTCTCCACCTGTACAGGAGAACAGGTTAGGTCCATACTCAACGACTCCTTCACCTCTGGCTCCTTTCCAGACCACTTCAAATAGCGCACGTCAAACCCCTTGTGAAAAAGGCTGGCCTCGACCCTCTCCAGCCATCAAATTACAGGCCCATATCCAGCACCAGATTCTTGGCGAAACTCATCGAGTGCTCTGCCTACTCTCAGCTCAACCTTTTTGAGGAATCCAACAACCTACTAGACACCAATCAGTCTGGTTTCTGACCTTGCCATGAAACTGAAACCACACTGATCTTGATCTGGGATGACCTCAGAGTCACGGCAGACTCTGAAGGATGCGCTGCTCTGGTTCTTCTTTATCTCTCAGCTGCCTTTTACACCATTAGCCACTCAATCCTCCTGGCCCGGCTCTCATCTGGATTGCCTTGTTCATGAAAAACAGGAAACAAATCACTATCCCCAAATCACTATCCCCATTGTATCTCCTCTGCTCGCCAGTGAACACTGGGGCCAGGGGCTTGCCACTCCTCGCTCCTGTTCAACCTATACCTGACCCCGCTGTCTGGGAATCATCCACTCGCATAACCTCAGCTGCTACAATCATGCTGACGACACCCAAATTATCTTGCGAATCCCAAAGACAAGCTCTGATCACCCCTCCGACCTAGGAGCATGTCGCAGTGATATTGACCAGTGGATGACTAGAGACCACCTCCTTCTCAACCCAAGGAAAACAGAGATCATGGTATGTAGCAACACAGCTCTTCTCCCACAACCCCTCCCATGTCCTCCCTCCCTCGGCATCTCTCCCCCCCCCACCTCCAACACAGTCAAAAACATTGGCTGCACATTGGACTCGGACCTAACCCTGTCCCACCAGATCGATAATGTATCGAAATCGTGTTACTACCAATTCAGGCTGCTGCGACACATCTTCCCCTATCTCTCCTTCCCCAAAAGATTGACCTCTATTATGTCAATTGTCATGTCCAGACTGGACTATGCAAACTCCATGTACCTTGGTGCTCTGGGATACCAAATTAACAAACTGCAAAGAGTCCAAAACGCAGTTGCTAAACTCCTGCTTGCTCTGAGACAAAGAGACCACATCTCGCCTGTTCTCCGCACGCTCCACTGGCTATCGATTGGACAAAGAGCCACTTTCAAAATCCTGTGCATCACCCACCGAACAGTGCACAAGGCTGGCCCGACATACCTCCAAGAGAAGACTATACGCTACCGCCAAACACGCACCCTAATGTCAAGCACGGCCCTACTACTAATGATCCCAGCCTCCAATTCAGCTAGGCTTGGAGGGGCCGCCTTCTCGACTTTGGCACCAACTCTATGAAATTTGTTACTCACCCCGTATTCGAAACACCCAAGACTACATAGCCTTCCGTAAAGCGGTAAAAACATTTCTCTTCCCTAATCTGTGAAAGTATAAGTCCAAGACCACATCCGCAATAACCAAAGACCGGTGAGAATCAACACTTAACTGAAACACAACAAAGACCCATAGAAAACGGCTAACCAATTAATTAATTAATGACTTCACCTCAGAAAAGCAGGAACAGTCAGGGCACAGAAGTCGGACTACGGACTGAAGGACTTCCGGCCTATGCAGCAAGAACCCACACACACTTATTCATTTATTTTATTTTTATTTGTACCGCGCTGGCAGACTCGTCCGAGGCATAATAGCGCACCACATGAACAAAAATACAGGCAAACAGAAATTTACCGCTCGCCCAGAATAGACGGCTAAGAGGATGAGTTCAGAGAAAAGAGTACAGAGTCAGAAATTATTTGCAGGCATTATTCAAAAAGATGTGTTTTCAATCTGCTCCTAAAAAGTTTCAGATTAGTACATGCCCTCACGTCTAGTGGAAGCATGTTCTGTGGAAAAGATCTACGCCTCACGTAGGCAAAGTATGCTCTCGCCGTGTCCAAGAGGCTGCTAGAGTTAGACCTTAGAACTCTACACGCTGATAGGTACGAAATGCGGCTGGCCAGATACTTAGGAGCAAGCCCTGTGAGACAATTATGCGTAATACACATCACAGGGAGCCAGTGTAAAGCTCTAGTGGCTAGTGTAACATGGTCTCTCTTTTGAAGGCCTGCCACAATGCACACAGCCTTATTTTGGATCACTTGCAGCCGGGTAAGATCCTGCTTGGAAATACCCAACAGCAGACTTGAACAGTAATACATTTTTGCACCTATAATGGCGCGTGACACTGTTGCACAATTTTCTGAAGACAGGAAAGGTTGTAACTGTGGCAGAAGTTTGAGATGATAACGTGGTGGACACAAGGGAATTGACCTGATTTTTCATGTCCAATTCCTGTTCCAGGTGTCTTTACCTTGTTCTGGGTATAATTCACACAATCTGCAATTTCAAATGATGTATAATCAGCAGGAAGTTTTTTTAAGTGCGTTGCTGTAGCAAAGAGCAAAAGTTCAGTTTTTGAACTATTTAAGGCTAATCTGTTTACATGCATCCACGACTGGAACATTTGATAGATGGATTCAAGAGTAGCGGCGTCCCGTGCATAATTGCTGGTTAGAAGCACAGGACACTGAGTATCGTCCGCATAATTTGCGTACACCACACCCAGTCTGTCTAGTTGTTCAAATAGCGGAATCATAAAAATATTCCACAGGGTGCCACGCATGAGCCCTGTGGAACCCCACATAAAACTGAGAACTTGTCTGCCCGAATTTTGTGGAAAAAAACCGTAGCCTTACGATCTGCAAGAAACAATTTAACCCATTCCACCACTGGATCGGAAAAATTTGCAGATATCCGTAGTCTCTCTGCCAACACAGAGTGATGCACAAGATCAAACGCGGCAGAGAGATCTAACAGCATAAGCATTGTGGTGTCGCCCTCAGCAATGGTTTGCATTATATTGCTCTTAAGATCAGGTAAGGTGGATTCAGTGCTGTGGGCTTTTTCTAAAGTCTGATTGTTTAGCCCCCAGAATATCATGAATGGTCAAAAAGGCTTCAATCTGTAAATGCGCCACCTTATCTAAAATCCTCAACAGATAAGGCACGTTGGTAATTGGCCGGTAATTGCCCACTATACCAGGGTCAAAAGATGGCTTCTTGACGAGTGGAGGAATCCCTGCTTGCTTTATATTCTTTGGAACAACATTATCCCTGAATGAAGCATTAATAAACTTGGTAATCACAGGTACCAAATGTGGATCACAGGCCTTAATTGCTGGGCAGATGTCACCCCCACAATTTGTGGGCTTCAATTTGCCCAAAATCTCAGACAAATACAGCTCAAAGATAGGTTAACCCTCCAATGGGTGGTCGATATTTTTCTGCCTTATATTTCCTTGTATTTTTTCAGGTTTATCCAGGAAAGCTTCCTAGATATTATTGCAAAAGGCAGCATCCTTCACCACCTGACTAGTTGGCAATACAGGTGTTTCCAGCTCCTTAAGGATATGAAAGAGTTCCTTGGTGCTGGATGCTGCTCCAGAGATATGAAGATCGTAGTAGGTTCTTTTAGCACGAACAATGGCCAATTTATAGGCTTTGGCGGCCGGCACATATATGAGTTTATCCCCATCAGTCTTGGTTTTATCCTAATGTTTTAATGATGTCAGTGCATTTTTCCTAAGTAGTCGCAATTCTGGCGTAAACCATTTTTTGTCAGGTGGATTCGTAGTTACGCACGATTTTGCTGGCGCTAAACTTCCACCGCTAATTCGAATGGTTTGCGATAAATGTTACAGAGTTCTTCTGCTGAATTAAGCCCTGTTAAATCGTTTGGCAGAGATGCCAAGAAAGGGGCCATGGCTGTCGGGGTAAGCTTACAGATGTTTCTAAAAGTTGCCCTGTACCCTTCCTTAAAGTTTTTTTGGATAGGAGAGATGGTCAAGAAGATGGTGATCTGACCATGGGCATTGACAGTTATACACATCCTCAATACACTTGTTTTGCTATAGGACCCAATCCAGGGCTCTCCCTTTTTCATGCGTAGAGGAAGTAGCGTGTTGTTCAAACCCTAGGTCAGACAACAGTGATTTTAGTAACGTAGCTGGAGCATCCAATAGGTTGAAAAAACCAAAGTTAAAGTCCCCCCGCAATCGTGGTTTTAGTATTGGATTTTAACATCGGTACTATAAAGTCACTGAAGTTTGTGACAAAATCCTCAGCGCTATAACTTAGCTCGACCACCAAAGCATAGCCGGTACTATGTGGTCTATAGAGGTGACCCATGCCTACCTAGGAATAACAACGTACATCCCTGCACCAGTGGCACATAAGTAACTATTCTTGGCTAAACCCTCCGGAGAATCATACAATAACCCATGAAGCAAGGACCCTTTATGTATGCCGCTACCATTAGTCAAGTAAGGCTCCTTAAAGTCCTTTTGCACCGGTGCCGACCTACTACCATTCGTCCAATAACAGCACCACTCTACTTTCCAGTATGTAATGCAGTGTGCTACGGTAAATATTTTTTACTATTATGTATCGTGCTGTGCCAGTTCCACTCTATACTCCGTGTTGGAATGTATAATGTTGGTCTGATATCATGAATAATGTACACTGTATCCTTCAATGAATATAAATGTACCTGTGTGCTCTCATCATAGTCACTAACACGGAATAGATTCACCTTACTTTTAAGTTGACTGTGTTGTGTGAATGTGTCGTGCTAATGCTCATCTTATACAACCACATGGAATGCATATTGCCTGTCTGAGCTCATGATTATGATGCACTGTATCCCTCAATGAATGCGTAAGGCACTATGATTTCATCATCCTATTTGAAAATATGGAATGTATTGTGCTAGATAAATCCTAACGCTTACTCCCGTCATTGTGCAAATTATCCCACATCTAGGCGCCCCTATTGACTTGTGTCTCATAGCTCTGCTTCATCTCCACTCCCACAGAATACCTAACCATGCTAGGCTTGCTATTCGCCATTATGTTTCAATTTTGTATTATCAAAGATTGCATACCCTGTACAGGAAGCCATTTCATCACCCAGGGAAATGGCCTCTCCGGAATTGCCTGTTACCGGCATCATCCCATCCCCTGTCCTACCCCATTCCTACCTTCCACCCCAACTTTCCTGCCATTCCAGGGCAACGTTAATATTCAAAGAACTACAATGATCATTAAGAGCTCAGAGCCCAATACCATCACCCCTATGACGGCTCCAGAACATGCGGCTACTAATATGGATGCCTTTGCCTCCTACCCCTTGCAGGGTCATAACAGATTATTCCACCTAAGATCATGTACCAAACAGCCCTGTCGTAATCACAACTCGCCTCCAGCCATGCAAAAGCAGCACAAGCCTAACACCCTCCCGAACAACAACCACCACAAGACACCACGTGTAGTCAACGCCAAACAGCCCACCAACACCTTAGACTCACAGGTACCAATTACTACCAACTTGCCTCCAGTTGGAGCACCACTTAACCACAAAGGCGTTCTGATCAATGCCCGCTCACTAAGAGCCCACGGTATTGAGATCCACTACCTTATCATTGAACAACAATTGGACCTCTTAGTATTTACAGAAACTTGGCTCCACCAAGCCTCTGGACCATTACTAGCTCTTGCCATCCCACCAGGTTACAACATTATCAGGACTGACAGAACTAATGCACGAGGTGGCGTGGCATCATAGCTAAAAATAATGTGAAAATTAGGTCCTGCCCCCTTGAACAAATAGAAGGTTACAAACCTATCCTAGCTAAACTCTCATCCAACTCAAACATAACTACTAATATCCTGGTCATCTACAGATCACCTAACATTAGCACCCAACCGGACCTAGATATCCCTCTTCTATTAGCACCCTTCATCAATCCCAATACAAGATGCATCATCCTTGGTGACATCAACCTGGGCTTCAATGATAAGCAGGACCATAAAACAGACTCCCTCCATGCTGCACTCAACGACATGAACTTTACTCAACTAGTGAACGCTCCCACCCACAATATGGGCCGAACACTTGACTGGATACTCACGCTCAATTCCCAGGTATCTATCGACTCAATTGCACCCCTTGACTGGATTGATCACCACAGTGTCAACTTCACTCTTATTAGTAATGAGATATGCTCTCCTAAGGCTACAATGGACACCAATGAAACACGAAACATCCGGAAACTGTCAACCAACTACCTATACCCTATCCTAAGCAAAGCGATGTCATCCAATATTATCACAAGTGACAACCCATGTCACCTTGCAGACATCTACCATAAGTGCCTTACAACCACTATTGACTCAGTAGCACCCATTACAACCAAAACACAGCGTGCTGACAAACGAACAAGTTTCTGGTTCAACGATGAGCTAGTCTCGCTTAGGCGCACTAAAAGATCCCTTGAACTATCTACAAAAGATCTCTTACAATAGACTCAGCTAATGCAATCATAGCGGCCAACAAACTATACAAAGCAGAAATCATAACCTATAAAGCTAATGCCTATAATACTCGTATTAGGAACACCACCTCGAACACCAAAGAGCTCTTCACCATTCTTAGAGAATCGGAAAATCCAATCCCAGTAACCACACCGGCTAATTCCAGCAAAGAGTGGTACACCACTATCCAAAATGCGTTAGCCTCCAAAATTGAATTATTGCATAAGAAAATTCTTACGAAAAGAAAAATCCTAGCTGATAAAAACATCCCCAACACTACTCTCAATACAACTAATGTTAATACAAACCTGCTATTCCATTCCACCCCAGTGACCCAAGAGATACTGTTAGATACCATCTCTAAATTAAAAGCCTCTAATTGCAAAGAGGATAAGTTCCCAGCCCACTTAGTCAAACTATGTTTCCCCACTCTCACTCCAATTATCGCTAACTTTGTGAATGCCTCGTTCAACACAAATACAGTCCCGGCTAGCATAGAAAAAGCATGGGTGACCCCACTTCTGAAAAAAACATCATTTGATTCAACAATCCCTACTAACTACCGACCAATAACCACAGTCCCGTTCTTGCTCAAGATCATAGATAAAATAGCTTACACCCAAATTCAAACCCATCTTGAACAAATCCAGCTCCTTGGAGTAGGGATGTAACGGTATAACGGTATACTGTTAAAGATACAGTGAACCACTTAATTGAACAATAATAACCGTCACATCGTTTATACCGTTATACCGTTCATACCGTTAAGTGTGCTTTTCAATCTGATTTGGAAAGGCTGCAGTAAGCAATTGCTGCGCAGTCTTGGTTTTGCACTGTTGGATGTGCCGTCTGCCAAGTAGTTTCAGTTGGAGCAGTTTTTAATGCCATTCCATAAACCACACGTGCCTTAAACAAAATCAATATGTTAGCAATAGGAAGAATAGATAAAGTGCCAAGAAGGAAAAGGGTTTACTTTGGGGTGGCGGCTTTGGGGTTTATATATTTATAATGGATAATGTTCTCTAAACATATGGCAATGGGGGATTTCCCTGGTTCTATCATTGAATTTACATATAATAAGTCACACTGCGAAATTCACTCATCTCTGTGGGTATTCCCTGCTGCCATACCAAAGGGTAACATGTCAGTGATTACTGAACACCTTTTGGCCCGCAAGTAAACTAAAGGCTGTAACGTAAAGAGAAAGTGTGTGTGTGTGTGTGTGTGTGTATGTGCACAAGCGTATACTACCATCAGCCTCCATTGATCTGTGGCATGCAGGTTATCAAGATGGCAACATGTTCATCTTCACCAGTAGCCAGTGGGGAAGCAAAAAAAGCCTAAATGACCACTTAAGAAAAGCTATTCAGTTTGCTTTGCCAGTTGCAGCAGGCCTCCAACCCACCCCCTCCTCTCCACACGTGTGTTTGTGTTTGGTGGAAGCAAGGCATTTCAGTGGAAAGTATGTTGAAAAGCCCAATTCTGGCCCTGGGTGCCTGGTTTTGTTTGTGATGATACATCTGTCAATTTATGACCTTTTAGAAAATATTTGTTAAGATCAGTTAACTCCACCTGCTATACCGCGATAACCATGATATACCGTCATTTGGCAAGAAGGTTATCGTACCGTCATAAAACGAATACCGTGACACCCCTACCTTGGAGCAAGACAATCGGGATTTAGACCAAATCATAGTACCGAAACGACGCTCCTTGATTTGAAAATCCAGATGGACACCACTAGGGACGCAGGCAAACACTGCATATTACTGTTGCTAGATCTATCTACAGAATTCGATCTAGTGGACCACGATAAACTCTGTACTACACTAGAAAATGACTTTAGTTTCTCTAAAGAGGCCACCCTCTGAGTGAAATCTTTTCTAGCTGAGCGCACATCTAGAGTATCCATTGGTAAAAAGGCTGCCGACCCCATCCTAGTCCCCATTGGGGTACCCCAAGGTTCATGTCTCTCCCCTAACCTATAAAATGCGTACACTAAGCTTCTCTTTTCGATCTTGGTTGCTATGGGTGTCATCTATACCAACTTTGCAGATGACACCTACATCCTCATACCGATCACAGGGAACTATGACCAGGACACGTTGGGCATCAATAAAATCTACGTAATAATACAGAATTGGATGGCTCTGAACAGCCTCTGCCTCAATGCCCTCCACTCGGATTACACATCTATTAACTCTGATTACACATCTATTAACTAACTATTTGATACTCCAGTATCAAAACAGGTAAAAACCTTAGGAGCCTAATTAGACGCTAATTTAACCATGACGAAACATGTAAACGCTCTATCCTCATCTACCTCCTACACATCCAAACTAATTGCCCTAAGTCGCCAGTACCTCACGCCCACAAATAGCATTACTCTAGCCAGGGCTCTGATATTATCCAAGTTGGACTGCTGCAACATACTCCTACTAGGTACTTCTAATACCAACCTAGGCAAATTAAAAATAATGCAAAATAAAGCGTTACGAGCAGGCTTAGGAATAAAAAAGTCAGACCCTATCTCCAACATCAGGATGGAGACCCATTGGTTACCCATTAAGGCCAGAATTATTTTCAAATCTCTGTGTGTTACCCATAAATGTCTTGCTAAGAAAGCACCCATCTATATCAATAACTCAATAAGTAAAAAAGAATCTAATAGAACACTCAGATCCAATAAAAAGGCGCTCCTTGTGGTCCTGCGCTACAAATGTTATAGAGCAGGGGGAGGCAGCTTCCCAGTCATGGCCCCCCAAACACTAGAACGCCCTCCCGCTAAACAACAAAAATGAAGAGTCCTTCCAGTGCTTTAAAAAACTACTAAAAACGTGGTTATTTAACCAATTTTAGCCAACTGATACCTAGTTAACGTAATCAGTCACCTTCAGTTCCAGATAGATGCCAATCTAACGCACACCACTATGAGAATATGTAATAAGTAAACTTGACCGATGTAACCTTTAGAGAGGTGAGGCTGCTCCAGTAGCTAGTCATTTTAGAGCCACTCTGCTTGTGTGTTTGTTATCTTATTACTGCTGCTAGAAATTGTGTTTTAAACTATGTTTTAAACCATGCTTATCAAGTGACTACTGTGTTGCTCTTAAATTGATTTACTCTCCCTCGTGGAGCTTCTCATCAGGATGCCACTCGTACGGGCAGTCCTCTTTCTGTATCTCTGAGGGGGCGGGCTTTTGCCTCCCCTCCCTCCACACACCATTTATGTGCAGCGCTTACCGTTCGCGCAGCGGACGGGCGCAGTGGGCACGCTGTCAGCGCGCCAAAGGCAAGCCCCTCTGTGTCCGTCATTGCACGGAATGTGCATGCTGAGCAGCATCCCTTGGGGGCCTCAACTCTACTTGGCTGGACTAAACGCAGTGAGCTTCTATCACATGCTCCTGATAATACCAGATGGCCTTCCTGCTTTGTGATAGCTCCTGCCACTAAGAAGGCTGTACACCTCACTATCCTACAATGTGCTCTTCTTAATAAATGGTCCCTTGTTGCTCACTCTATAAGGGGCTAGATCTTCTTTTTATAACTGAAACTTGGCTCAGAAATACATCTGGCCCTGCTATTGTTCAATCTCTCCCAGAAAACTATGCACTAATACATGAGGATCGTGTGGCCCACCATCCTGGCGGTGGGGTGGCCCTGATCCATAAAAACAACTACAGAGTTTCTAATTTGGTTCCTAAGCATTCTTTAAAAATGCAATGCATTCTAACCCGCATTTCAATATCCCCTACCTTTACTTTTACAATTGTGTTGGTTTATCGGCCCCAGGGCCTGATACTACATTCTATACTGAATTTCCAGCATTTGTGCTCGAGCTGCTAGTGAAATACCCCAATTTAATCACCATGGGGATTTCAATCTGCCTGCTAATCAGGTGACAGCTAAATCGGTCGCTAACTTCACAGCGTTGATTGGGCCTGGGTCTCCTTCAGGGGGTCAATGCTCTTACCCACAAAGGTGGCAACATGTTAGATCTTATATTTACCCCTCCCTCCTACGCTGACATCTTCACTCCTATTCCTTTAGTATGGTCAGATCACCTCATGGTGCCCTTCTCCATTCCTCTCAAAACTCCTCCCCCTGCTGCTGTGAAGCCTGCTATTCGTAAACGCAGCTGGATTGGTATATCGAAGCCTGAGCTGATTAGCTCGTTACAAACACACTGTAGTACTGTGGAAAATTGCTCTCTTACCACATTGGAAGCTGCCTTCAGAACTACTGCGGATGCACTGGCCCTTTATAAACTGTGCAAACAACGCAATCGTCCACCTGAACACTGGTTCTCCCAGGAATTTAGGGAAAGTAAACTTCCCTGCAGGAAAGCAGAAAGAAAGTGGCGGCTTTGCTACTGTTCTAAATCTAAATCCCTCTTTCGGAGCACTCTCGCTGCCTACCATGCTCATGTAGTGAATGCTAAAAGAGTCTATTTTGGGCAGACGGTGGAAAGGGCTATTAACACACCCAAAGCCCTTTTCGATCTAGTCCAATCCCTCTCTATCACTAAGACTGGACAAAATGAAGCTCCGCCCTCTCAGGAGCTATGTGATTCCATCTCCACTTTCTTTTTGACAAAGATTGCGACCATTCAGGACAACATAAAACCGAGGCAATGGCGGCCACGACTGATACGGCTCCTGTCAAACCCCTTTCTATTGCAGGGTCTTGGTCCACATTCCCTCTTTTTTCTAATTTGGATGTTCTACTAGCCATTCAGAAACTGAAATCTGCATCTCCTGCCCTTAGCCCTCCTTCAGGAGACGTCTGCTGATTTAATTAATTATATTACCTCAGCTGTTAACATCTAATTTGCTACGGGAGTGATTCCGTGTTCCCTCAAGCATGCCTTGGTCATTCCTCTGCTTAAGAAGCCTTCCCTAGATCTGTAAGTGTTGACCAACTATCGCCCTATCTCACTCCGGGCCATTCCTGATGAAAGTTCTGGAGGCATTGGTGTCTCCTCTTCTTTCTGCGTTTCAGGAATCTTCCCAATTTCTCGATCCATTTCAATCTGGTTTTCGGCCTGGCAGAGGCACTGAATCTGTTCTAAACTCAGTGATGGATGATTTGATGTGTCTGGTTCATCAGGGCAGTGTTGGAGCAGTCTTACTATTAGATCTGTCGGCTGCTTTCGACACCGTTGACCAATCTCTCCTCAACTCCCGGCTCTCTGAGGCCGGTATCTCTGGCTAAGTCCTTGACTGGTTTATAGCTTTCCTGGCGGATCGCTCTCAATCAGTCTCTCTCCCTCCTTTTCGCTCAGCCTCTGCTCCCCTTTTCTGTGGAGTTCCTCAGGGATCAGCACTGTCTCCTATCTTATTTAACATTTATATAAGATATCTCTTGCTCCTCATCGAGGCTCATGGGTTTCGTTTTTACTCATATGCGGACGATACCCAGATTTTGGTCCGTCTGGACCTGACTAAATCTGAAACGGCCTCCCGGTTAAGAAACTGTCTCGAGGAACTGGGTACATGGATGACATTGAGCTGGCTGAAGTTGAACGGTAGCAAAACCGAGGTCCTAGTTGTGGGTACCTCTACACCTCAAGTGTTTTGAACGTCTGATTTTTTGGCCCACCTCCCATGGCCCTCTTCCTACGCCAGTTTCGTCAGTTCGGAATCTTGGAGTGCGGATCTCTGCCACACTGACCATGGATGAACAGGTCAAGGCTGTGTGTAAATCCGGACATTTTAAACTTCAGGTTCTTCGGAAGGTTCTCCCTTTCATTCCTACAGCAAATCAAGCCATGGTGGTTGCTGCCCTGGTCCTTAGTGTCTTGGACTATTGTAATTCATTGTATTTGTCCCAACCCGGCTACCTAACAGGGCACTTGCAATTGCTCCAAAACGCTGCAGCAAGATCTATCATCCGCCCTCCGTTTGGAGCCCATATCACTTCTCTGCTAAGGCAATTGCACTGGCTCCCCGTCGCTCACCGGATTATGTTTAAGTGTATGTGCATAGTCCATAGAGCCTTCTATGAAGTAGGAGCAGAATGTTTGCAAGTCAAGTTTTCCCGCTACCTTCCTACTCGCTCCCTTCGATCACAAACAGCCATGCGGATGGTGGTGCCCTGTTTTAGGCTTGCCCGAAAAGGAGGACGTGCCTTCTTGGTTGCAGTCGCAAAGGCATGGAACGACCTGCCTCTACCCCTGCGAGAAACCACTGATCACTTTGCCTTTCGTCGGAAGCTGGAGACCTTGCTTTTCTAGCAAGGCTATTAGATTCTACTCCTCACCTCCTCAGCGCCATGATGCCCTCGGGTGAATGTGCACTAAACAAATACAGTTAACATAACATAACATAACATAGCCTTAACAATGGGGGTAATTCCGAGGTGGGCGGTAAGGGGTTACCGGCACCGGTTCCATGGTTCCCTAGCGGGAACCAGACATCCTTAGCGGGTCCCGTTAGGGGACCAGGGAGCAAATAACAGGCCCGCTATTTGCGGGCCCGTTATTAGCGTCTCCCCCATTCCCATTGAGCCCTATGGTGGCTCGAATGGGAATGGGGAATGGTATTCGGTATGGGGACTTACCGGGTCAGCATAGGTCGGAATGTCCCGGTAAGTCCCCATTCCGCCTACCCGGACCCGAGTTTGGAGGCAGCCATGGTGCTAATAGCACCATGGCTGTCTTCAAACTCGGAATGGCCCCCCAATGTCTTATATTTTTTCAAATGTGTAATCTCTTGTATTAGTGCATCACATATGCATGTAACTGAATGCTGTCAAACTACTATGAAGATGTATGTAACTATGCTGTGATACCTGAGGGTTTGGGGGTACAATACATGTAATAGATAAAATAAATAAAGCACTCGGCAACCCAGCTTAAAGCTCCCCAGGGACCCGGAAAATGGGGTCTCAGA
Source organism: Ambystoma mexicanum (assembly GCF_040938575.1). Lineage (NCBI taxonomy): Eukaryota > Metazoa > Chordata > Amphibia > Caudata > Ambystomatidae > Ambystoma > Ambystoma mexicanum. The sequence continues at coordinate 1,257,660,924 of NC_090922.1, forward strand.
GTCTGACTACAGAATGGGCCTCATTCCGAGTAGGGCGGTAAGGGTTAACAGTCACTGGTAACGAGACCAGTGCCGTTAAACCCTTACCGCCCTACTACAAGTTCCCTTTGCGGGTCCTTCCTTAACGCCTGCTTTTAGCAGGCGTTAAGGACAGGACCCACAAAGGGACTCCGGGGTCAATAACGGTACCGTAAATTACGGTACCGTTATTGCCGCCTTCCCCCTTCGCATTGAGCCCTATGGGGGCTCAAATGGGAATGGGGAATTACCGGTCCCTCCGACCTCGGAATGGACCGGTAATTACTCCATTCACCAGGCCGGAGTTTGGACGAGTTCGGAGGCAGCCATGCCGCAAATAGCGGCGTGGTTACCTCCGAACTCAGAATGAGGCCCATCAGCAAAAGGACCTCCCTATGGAAGCCACTACCTCGAACACCCAGGGCAGTCACAGCCAGGGCAAACTGAGCCCTGTAAGCATCCCAAGTAAAGAGGCCTCCCACTGATAACCACAGACACTCACTCCTACCAATATGCTCATTCTCCAATTTACATCAAAAAACATTAGAACGCAACTACATCCCTCAATAAATTCGGCCTAGCTGCACACATAACCACATCTCTCACAGAACACCTCAACAGCCTGGTAGAATGTAGCTATACCCCACGAGAAAATCAGCCTAGCAGCACACATAATCTCCTACACATGCCCCATGGCAGCCAGAATGCTGACTCCGAGACCACCCTCCTTGCTGCGCACATAACTCTGATCTCTCACATCCACCGCACCACACTTAGCATTAGAATGCAGTCAACCCACGCAAACCACTGTTGCTGCTCACATACCTAGTGCACCCAAGCACTATATGCTACACTACTCTCTCAACTGATACGGACCACAGTCCCTGAGGTCGTTCCACCCACAGCGCTTTGAGATCATACCAAAGGCGCCAAACATAACATAACATAGCATGCTCCTTTTTTTACCATAAAAGTGGGGAGTGGAGATGTTGGAATGGTCTTCTACCTTACGAAATCACATTGCCTACCAGGAAGAACATATTACCACTGGCACTATTTGGATGGCTGAGGGTGTACGGGAGAAGCAGTGCTGAGTGACCAAAATGTTGTGAACCAGGTTGTCGAAGGCTTATCTCCCTTGATTTAACTGAGGCCACCATGATGCAGAGACACAGAGTACTGGCTATTTCGAATAAGTTAACAGTCAAATGAGTTTCAGCCTCTTTAGTGAACGTTTATCAGGTCAAAATATATATTTTTGTTGACCCTGAGGATGCAGAAGCGTCTATGCAGAAAACTGAAGGGGATCTGGGAGGAGGGGTTTGAAAGGAGATACTATTAGTTTTTTTTAATAACTCTGTTTATTGAATTTAAACAACAAAACATAAGAGACATATAAGAATAAGACATGAATCAGCAGTATACATGTGGAAGGCAATCTCAGCAGTATACAAGTTGAAGGCAGTCGTCCATATCAACGGGGCCCGTAGGGCCGAGGACCAGAAGACAACAAGACAACAATAGGACCAGGCAGGCAAACAAGGCAAGCATCACTACCGGTGCACCCCCACCCACAGAGCTTATTGAGCATCTAGCCATTTGCCCCATATTTTCTCGAATTTGCGGGGGCAGCCCCTTGCATTATAAATTCGGCGCTCTAAGGTAGCACCTCGGTCCAGCTCGTTACTCCATCGATTCAGGCTCAATGGTTCGTCCGACCCCCAATTGGCCGCTATAAGCCTTTTGCTCGCCCCCAGGGCCGTTGCCAAAAACATTTTTTCATGTTTGGACAGGTCTACTTCCCCTCCAATGCCCAATAGTACCATCTTGGGGTCCCTGGGAATTGGTGTCCCCAGAGCGGCTGAGATTGTATTAACGCATTCCACCCAGAAGGCCTGTATCACCTGACAGTCCCATATCATATGGTAGAAGGTGGCGGGTTCAGTTTTGCATCGGACACATGTCTCGTCTTCTATTCCACCCCATCTGGCCATTGCAGTGCGCGAGTGATATGATCGATGTAAGATCCTCAACTGTATGAGCCTAAGCTTGGATTCTATCCCAATTTCTCTGGGGGACATTAATGCTTCTACCCAGTCTTCAGGTTCCAGGGGGCCCAGGTCCCTTTCCCATTTTGCCTTTAGTCCGTCGAGTTGTGGAGTCCCGAATGAGCTAAGGGCCTGATAGAGGCTGGAAGTGACCCTAGAAGAGATGTACTGCGGGAGAATATTGGTCTCGATGGGGGAGCAAGGGGGTAGGACCGTCGTGTCGGGGAATTGGGCGCGGATTGCATGGGACAATTGCGCATGCCGAAACCGATCCATGGGAGCCAGGTTGAATCGTTCGCGCATGGTCTCAAAGCTCAAGAGGCGGCCCTCTTGTATAATTTGTGCTAATGTGTGTATTCCTTTGGTCAGCCAGTGACCGAAGGGGCCCATTTTTACCAGTTCTGGGAGGAGCGCATTGTGCCATATGGGTTGCGACAGTGTTGGCTGGCCTTCCCAGCCAATTAGCTTGTGAGCGGCCCGCCAAGCCCTCCGGATATGATGGGACATTTTGGGCAGCGCCGGGAGTTGGTCGCGGGTGGCGTAGAGGATTTGGAGCGGTGTTAGTGGGGACATGGTCTCCAGCTCTATACGGTTGTGTGGCTGTGTGGGGTCTGCATGTATCCAGTCATTCACTACTCCTATTTGTGTGGCCAAGTAATAGGTGCGTATGCAAGGTAACCCGATGCCTCCCTCCCACACCGATCTTTGGAGCGTGTCAAGGGCAATCCTGGATTGTTTCCCTCCCCAGAGCAATGTGCGCAGATTCTTGTCGATGAGTGCGAAGGTTTCCCGGGGGATGGGGAACGGGGTGTTCTGGAGGACATACAACAGTCTGGGAAGGGTCATCATTTTAAATAGTGCGGCCCGGCCCATTAGGGACAGGGGGAGAGATTGCCAGTGGGGGATGTCTCTAATGAACCGCTCTATTACTGGTTGTATATTAAGTCGGGGGAACCCATCGAGCGTCGGGTCAAGCCGTATACCCAGGTATTTGAATTCCCTGATAGAGACGCGATATGGGCAGGTCTCCGGGATCGCAGGCTCACCCCCCTGAATCGGGAAGAAGATGGTTTTGGCCTCATTAACCTTTAGGCCTGCAAAGGACTGATATTCCCCGAGTATGCGGGAGACCACCGGGCACGAGACACCTGGGTTACTAAGGTATATGAGCAGGTCGTCCGCATAGAGCGAGAGGCGGTCTTCCCCCCCTCCCGGCCAGACGAAACCATTCCAGTTGGTGTTAGCTCTAAGCTCAATCGCTAGTGGCTCGATGGCCAGGAGGAAGAGGAGTGGAGACAGCGGGCACCCCTGCCTCGTGCCTCGACCCAGGGGGAAAGGTTTGGAGGACATGCCGTTCACCCTCACCGTGGCCTCCGGGGATGCATATAACAGTTTTACCCACGATATAAACGTCTGCCCCAAGTTCATCCTGGCCATGATCTCCCACAAGGCATCCCACCCCACTGAGTCAAACGCCTTCTCGAAGTCCACCGCCAGGAGGGCGAGTGGAGCTGGTATCTCCTTTGCCCTGGATAGCGCCAATTGGACCCTGCGCAAGTTCATTCGAGTCGACTTATTGGGCATAAAACCGCATTGGTCCGGGTGGATTAGGGTCTCAATCACTTGCAGTAGTCTGTTGGCGAGTGTTTTGGCGAGGACCTTCGCTTCGCCATTAATCAGGGATATCGGGCGATAGGAGGCACATTCCTCCGGAGGTTTCCCCGGCTTGTGTATGACCACTATGCATGCCTTCCTGAGGTCTGGGGGGAGTGCTCCTAGTTCCCTGCTGCGTAGAAACATGCGGTGCATGTGGGTGGGAAGCATGCCACCAAGGCACTTCCACGTTTCTGTTGGGAACCCATTGGGGCCCGGAGTTTTCCCGGGCTGGAGTTGTGCCAGTGCCTCCTGCACCTCAGTGTCAGTAATATCCGCATTCAGGAGGTCTGATTGGTGCTGCAGGAGTGTCGGGATTTCGATGTGGTCGAGGTATCGGGAGGGTTCGACTGATGGGTTCCCCGTGGGCGGGGTGTAAAGATTTTTGTAGTAGGTGGCGAATGCCTCGACGATATCTGAATCTTCCGTCAGTAGTGTCCCATCCGGAGATCTGATTGTCCTAACGTGTCCCCTGCTCTGCACGCGTCTCTCCAACCAGGCCAGTGTCTTGTTAGCTTTGTCGCCCCTTTCATATATTTGGCTTCGGACTAACTGGTGAGCATTTCGTGCATTGTCTAGGGACAGGTTACTGAGGGCGGCCTGCGCCGTGAGCATCGCCTCCTTTGCTTCTTGAGTGTTCTGTATGAGGGTTTGTCGCTCACACTCCAGGACGCGTGTCTCTGCATCCCTGACCTTCTGGACTTGGCGTTGTTGGTAGGCGGAGACCTTGGAGATAGCCTCCCCTCGTAGGACAGTTTTGTATGCCTCCCAGATCGTGATCGGGCAGTCCACCGAGCCCACATTATGTTCGAAATATTCCGCTGTCGTCTTCTCTAGCTCTTCTGCAATCTCGGGAAGACGGAGATGGTACGTATTTAGGCGCCAGTTACGGTCTGAGCGGCAGGAAGAGTTCTTGAGGGTCAAGAGAAGCGGGGAGTGGTCCGAGATCCCTCTTGCGAGGAATACAGCATCGAGGAGTCTGTGGGTTATATTGCGAGGGATGAAGGCGTAGTCGATCCTGGAGAATGATTTGTGGACCCCAGAATAGAAGGAGAACCCTGCCTCGTCGCCATGGAGTGTGCGCCAGGTGTCCACCATTCCTGAGGTTTCTGCAAACGTGGTGAGTGGCGTAGAGGTGGGACGTGTTCCAGCTCTCCTATAGGTTCTGTCGATTGTGATGTCCATTACCTCGTTAAAGTCCCCTCCGAGCACCCACACATCCGCCTCCTCCTCCAGGAGTAAGTTCTGTAATTCAGCGAGCAGTTCCTTCGTCAGTGTGGGGGGGGCATAGAGCGCTGCCAGGCCCCATCTCTCACCCCAGATGTCCGCCAGCAACAGCACATAGCGGCCCCGGGGGTCCGTCCTGATCTTCCTAACATGGAGAGGAACTCTCTTGTGGACGAGTATCATTGTGCCCCTCGCCCCTTTCGTGAATCCGGCATGGTAGACCTTCGAGTAGTTGGATCTTTTGAAAAAGATGGTGTTGGTGCCTGTCAGATGTGTTTCATTTAAGAGGGCAATGTCTGGCGAGTGTCGGTTTAGGTACTGAAGTACCAGTCTTCGCTTTATGCTGGAGCCGAGGCCATTGACGTTCCAGGACAGTATCTTCACTTTGTTGGAGTTCATCCTGTCAGCGTGAGACTATTTGTTGGGGTGTCTGAGAGGATTAGTGGCCATTGCATTTTCCCCCCGGGGGCGTAAGTTGTTTCCTTCTCGGGGTGGGGGGGACCCCCAGCGGCCGCCTCGCATCGGAGTGTCTGAAGGCTGGCAGGTGCCTGCGTCTCTGAACCTGGCCCACTGTAGTGTTTGTCTGACTTGCCTGCTTTCATCGTTTTCCATCTTTCTTTTCCCGTGAATTTGCTTCTTCAAATCCCCAAAACTCCCCCCACCCTGCACTTCCCTTCCAACTGGGAGCACCTGTCGCCCTAACATCGAACTTATAACTTGTTGAACGTAAACTTCGTCGGAATGACCCGACCTAGGGTGTTGGCTCCAGTGGAGACGCCCTGACTGTGTTTGGAACTGCGGTGTCAAGGTGGTGGTGGCCGCGGTGGTGTAATTTCCATGGTGTCCCTTGGTGACCTCAGTACTGTGATGCCCAGGCCTCATCCGTTCTCAGTGGTATTCCTGAGGGGGGGTCTTGGTGTTTCTGTTTCGGGGCCCATCGGAGTAGGAGGCGGCGAGTCCTGCCCGGGCCCGGGTTTGCGAGCGGGCGGCCCAGAGGGCGAGCGCCGAGTCGTCGGCCCATTAAGGATCTGTGTTTCGAGCCAGTCCCATGCTTCTTTGGGGCTGTGGAATAGGTGTGTCGTTCCCTCGTGGTGGACCTTGAGCAACGCCGGGAAGAAGAGGGCGAACTTGATGGATAAAGAGTGAAGCTTTTTCTTACCCGAGTCAAACGACTGGCGGGCCCGCTGAACCTCCTTAGTGTAGTCCGGGTAGAACCCTACTTTATAGCCGTTGTATGTGATTGGGCCGGAGGCCCGTACCATCTGGAGGATGGCGTCTCGGTCTCGGTAGTTCAGGAGGCGTGCAATTATAGTTCGGGGGGGTGCTCCTGGGGTAGGTCGCCCAGTGGGTACCCTATGTGCTCTTTCGATAGAAAAGAATTTCGACAGTTTCTTGGGGGCAAAGATGTGGGTCAGCCAGTCTTCTAGGAAAAGTTCGACACTGGGGCCCTCCTCTTTCTCCGGGATCCCAAGAATCCTGAGGTTATTGCGCCGTGCCCTGCCCTCACTGTCTTCAGCTCGGTATTCTAGTTGGTTGACCTTCTGGGCAATTATGGCGAGTTGTTGTTCCAACTGGCGGACATTATCTTCTGTGTCCGACACTCTTTGCTCCGCTTCTCCTACTCTGGACGATAAATTGCGCAGATCCTGACGTAGGAGAGATACTTCCGTGCAGACTCCGCCAATTTTGAGTTCCAGCGATGTTCTCGAGTCCCCAATTGCCTTCATTAAGTCTCTCAGGGAGAGTTGGGGGTCCTGAGCTGCTTCCCCACCATCCGCTTCCGCTGGGGATTGCATTTCCAGGCGGGGGGGGGCTTCCACGGTATAGAGGTCTATTTTGCTTTGTAGGGTCTGCCTCCTAGCCTTATCTTTGCCCATGGCGGAGTCGGGTATTCGTGTGAGGCGGCAAGTCCGGATGGGACGTATTGGTGCCCCCCAGGGGGTCGTTGTAAAGTCTGAGTTGGGGTGGGTTTGTCGGGCGACGATCCTTCCCTATTGTGTCCCTGTTCAGGTGTGCCGGCGGGGTTGCTTGGCCGCTGGAAGCAGACCCCTGCTATGGTTGGTCCGTTGTGTCTATTGGAGGGTCGCGGGCCCACAGAGATGGCATCCGCATATACGCCCCCCCGGAGCCCGTATTATGTTCAGTTCATGAGTGACGTGTGGAAGGCGATAGCCGCGGCTCTCCGCTGTGCGCGCCACTTTGTGCTGCCCCTGGAGGCCGTTAATTGTGTCGATTGAGGGGCAGATCCCTTTGTCGTTGGCGGTTCCAAGGGTCCCTGGTCGGGGTTGGTCCGGTGAATTTCGGGGGTTTGCCCCAATGCGCGGTCTCACACCGGGCTGCCCCAGTGGGGTATCTGCCCCGCTCCTTGTGCTTGTGAAGTCGTGGCCTTTACAACGGGAGGCCTCGGGTCACTGCCCACAGTTGTTAACTTATTGCCAGTTCCCTGGACCCACGATCGTTTGTGGAGGGTGCTGCGGACGTTGTCACCAGTTCTGGGTGCTAATGGTGATGGGGGAGGGGAGCGTCCCCAGTCCCCTCAGCTCCGTGCCCCCCACAGGTGGACCTCCGAATTCACTTTTGGGTGGGGGGTGAGGCGTCTCCTTAATGCGGGTCGGTATCCCGCCGGTTGCCCTTACCTCGTTAATGCTGATGGGGGAGCGCAACACCGCGTTACCGGTTCCCGTGTCGCGGCTCAACCCCAGGCGTGACAGTCCCGCAAATTGAGGGAGAGGCGGGTGGGGGCAGAAAGGCGTTCTGCTCGCCTCTGTTTACGCCGCCGGGTCTGGTGGCACAGCGTAGAGATCCCTTGCTGTCCGTGCAGTGCTGGTGTCCAGGATCGTCGCGGCTTCCGCGCCGAGCGTCGGCCGTGCCCGCGGTTCGGGCACTCGGACGGCCGTCTCAAGCAGGGGGCTCAGCAGGGTGGAGGAGCCCCGGGCGGCAGTCAGGAGGAACCGGAGCGATGCCTCGGGCCGGCGTCCTCGGCCCCCCCCGGCTCGTCCGCTCCCCGAGGGCCTCAGTGGCCGCCGCAGCTCATGGGGGGAGGGGCGCAGGAGCCGCAGTTAACCGCCCAGCAATGGCGGCGAGTCTCTCGTCGGCGGACTCAGGGACGTTTCTCACGCCCCCCGGTCCGATTCTGCTCGGGGTTGAAGCAGGCAGTGCCTGGATGGGTCCGCCAGTGTTGTGTTGCTTCAGGAGGTCGGGCGAATTCCCGGAGCGGAATAAATGAAGGATATTTAATCGCGGCCACCGGGAGCCGACGCGATTAGTTCTTCATGCGCGGCTCGCGCATGCGCAGTCTGAGATACTATTAGTTGATGTTAAGTTAGTGTTGTTTCATCTTTCTCTTTAGGTGTTGTGTCGTACTACCATGGTCTATTGGGGTTGTACAGTCATGTCTGAGTGCAATCATTGGCAAGATAGTTTACACTCTTAATGTTGGTCATCGGGAACAGTGAGAGATTGCTACTTTACATAGTATTGTTTGTGTTTTCCAAATTTTAGAAATGCTTCTATTCATCAGTCTAAAGCTGTTTTTCTAATTTTTCCTTTTTATTTTTCAGAGGGATTCACCACTCATATTGCCATCCTTTTTTCAGGCTTCCATTTTCTTCTCTAGTCTCTAGAACTATGTTCTTACCTTTTTCCATACTAACTTCAGCCACTGTTTTCTTTGTTTATCTTTCTCCACTGTAGAAATATTGCTTGGCAGGGGTTTTCTCCAGCGATACTCCATTTTCTTTTTCAATTGTGGCCGGGAGTGGCTGTTTTTGATAATGAATTTGAGATCTATGATGTTTGCATTACATGCCATTTTGATTTGGTATTAATGCAGTAATAAAAAGATTTTGAAAAAACAAAAATCGTTTGATTGAGTGAATAACACATCATATATTGGTGTAAATCACAAACAGATACAGAGAAAACAAAGGGGAAGAAGATTGCTGCCATAAAGAAAAACTGATGTAACCTAGTTTTGGTGACATTCACTGCCTTTATAGAAATTCGTGGCCTCCCTCCTAGCTACGTAAATCTAACCGAGCATGTGCGAATGTCACCCATACTCTCACAGAAACCTTTCATAATAGAGCCTGGAAAGTGAATACTAGTCTTGTGAAAATGCAGTAATGTTGATGGGTCCTGGCCTCCATATGCAGTATATGAAAAGCCCCCTGTATTTCGACCGATCTTTCTTAAAACTGTCTATTAATCTGTGTAAAGTGCCTTTCTAGGTATTCCACTTGATGCGTATGCCCTCTAAAGGGGAGATATAAGTAACACCAGTATTTTACATTTTCTTCAGCTTCAAATTTCTCCAACATACTTTTCAATCCTATTACTAATTTAAATCATTCCAGTTCTATGAGCAATAGGGCGAGTGAAGTAATCACACTGAAACCCATTATACCATCAGCAAACATATTCCCACAGAGAATGCCCTCAATGTCTCCATTATCACTAGTTGACTTGGCAAAATAGCTATGTGCCCAGCACAACGAGGAGCGGAGAAAAGGGCTCCCATGCATTGCACCCCTCTGAAGCATAATCCAATCTGTGAAACCTCCTTTAATCTCACATTGGTAGGATTCACATTGTTTCTGAAAATTCTAGTCATAAGAAAAGGGCAAATTCCCACCTTCACTAGGGTCTTTCTAAGGAAGGACCACCGGTTGAATGCCTTCTCAGCACTGAGGGCAATCAGGGCTGACAACATGACAATATTCCAGGATGTGTCTATCAAATGGGCTAGTAGCGATGTGGTCAAAAATATGCCTTAAAGTACAAAGCCATAATGGTCCAGGTGATTCAGAACCTGGGAAAATATTCTCCAATCTATTGGCAAGAATATTTGTATATAGTTTATCATCTACATTTATAAGGCTTATTGGTCTATGCAACCCACATTACTCTGGATCTTCAAAGGGCTTAACATGAAGGCTAAGAAAGGAGTGTGGAACAGATGACTCAGGACTTAGCAAAAGCTAACTAGAGGTTCTCAAAACAGGATAACCAGGTGAGGAAAAATAACCTCTGTAGTCTTAGTTTTCCAGAGGATTGCAAGAGGGGAGAACAATGGGATTTTTAAAGTCTACTATGCTTCCTGGCCTGCTAAGCTTGCCCAGCGGAAAAACAATTCTCACCATGGAGTGGGCTCACAGGATATTTGCTGCAAAATCGTATGACTGGCAAGGGTGTTTATGTTAAGGCTTATACACTTACAAGGGAAAGAAATGGGAAGAAAGGCTGCTAGAGATAGGAAGGAAGTGCTGTGTTAGGGAATAAATAAAGTTAAACATTTTCAATGACTTAGACAAGGACTTGGTAGACAAAAGAAAAATGTTTATCCGATCCAAAAAATTTTAGGGGAAAAACATATTGAGTACTGCATTTCGCATCCTACTACTTTCAATATTCAAGTGGAGTGCACCATTCCTAGCTTTACAAGTCCTAATAGGTGTCTAGACTTTATTAAAAACTATGAGGTTATGGGGTAAGCGTAAGGTCTGGAACAGCTTTCCCGTTACACAGTTGCAGTTTTCCCTTTAATTTCTGATATGGCATGGGTGGCTACGGAGCTATCAATTAGTTAATTTGATGTTAGGGGAATAATTGATAGACACTATTTTAAGATGATTGTGCATGAATTTATTTCTGTTGATTCTTAGTTGGAGCTCTTAACCAGTGCTTCAATACTTCTCAAAATGGTGCCTCGCTTCTGCATCGGTACTTTGAGCTGCCGGCCAGTTAACGAAGAAGGAAATCCCACCTGGTGTGAAACTGACAGGTCAGAGTCTAGAGGGAGGCGTGAGGCATCCAGGGCCCTGCAGAGGTGCCCCAATATGGACGATGTTGGTGGCATTGAGGTTAAGTGTCCCTGACAGGGATTACACACTTGGCTGACTGGACCGTGTGGGGTGGGTGAAACAGCTGCTGCCTGTGGGGAAGCATTGATGGAAGCCATATGCCTTCCGGTACCCTAAAAGGTATTGTCTGCACATTAATATGAGACAAGACTGAATCTGTGCATCACAACAAGGTTTGGATGTGGCAGGGACTGGAACCAGCTGACTCTAAAGTTGGAAAGACTTTAATTGCAATACAAGATGGAGAAGCAAGGGTCAGATGAAAGTAAGAGCCACATTGGATTTTAGGGCCATGTTGGATGATGCGTTGGGGGATGGAATTGGTGGATAGGACACAGATATGGATGCCTGCACTTCATGGCAAAGGGCTGCAAAGGAAATGGGCAATTGATTAATAACACACCCTGGTGGGTGGAAGAAAAGATAAATATGCTGGGGGACTGTTGAGGCTGAAGAGTATGGTGCCTCATGATGTTTTGGAGAATGCCATATAACATGACTCTCATAGCACCCTAGATCACACTCTCCAGAATACTCGGAATCCATTAACCAGGACGCCTAGGGAATAGTTCAGGTGAACAGTACAGTGCATAAACATAATAATAATGTATTTTGTTTATAGCTCAAATAATGAACCTTTACAAAATCCTTTCATTTATCATACAAACAGAATTGTCTGTTTCCTACACAGCCTCTAATTCAAAGCTCATTTGGGGTATGTCAAAGCCTTTTCCCGTGATACGGGCTCTCATAAGGGTTAGGTTAAGATTGAGAATAGGCTTTCACTTGCTGGATGGAAAGGAAGGAGTAAGGAACTTAACAGTGAGTGAGGTGGGAAATTAGGGGAAAATGCATTTCACTGGTCCATTGATGACATACTCAAGGGGGAGAAAGGGAAGGAGGTAGGTGGACGGGGTGGTTCTGGACAAGTGGGACCCCTGACATTAGCACATTGCTTAGAAGCCAGGACAGAAATGTACAAATATTGCGCAAAAACGAGAGGACACTGCATGTCAACGAGTATAATATGGATTGACAGGGGCACAAAAATAAAGGCAACTGGATTGTGGAGGTCACAGAGCAGAAAAGCTTCAGGGGCAAAGATGGAAAGTGGGTTGCATATATTCGTGGTTAACAGAGTAATTGAGTAGCTGACTTCTCTGATTTGTTAAACAGATCAGAATTGTGGGTGGGAGATTGATAGTTAGGGGAAGAAGTTTTTTCACTAGTGAGGACACATGAAGGGCTCGTCAGGGATGGCCGGTGGGTTAGCAGTGAACACAGCCCTAGAATGAAATGAAGGTGTGGATGTTTATAATGGTTGATCCTTGAAATAAGGTCGTTTTTAGGGGTGGAAGGGAGGGTTAGAGGGCATGGTGTGCCATCAACCATAGAGAGTTTTGTCTTTCATGACCTTTAGCCAACTTATTAATGTACAGGAAAGAAGGAGTCAATGTGACTCATCTTATATGTTTGTATATGTGTCTTACACGTCAATCCCTATATTAATGGCCCATGTACGTGCAGGTCTTTGCTCGGTAGCTACACGAACTAGAGAGCATTTATGAGCAAAACAGGTAGGGTAGTGAGCTGGAATGTAAAAAGGCTCAATTCCTCATTATGAGGTTGGTGGTCACTCGCTGGTGCCACCAGCAGGTTTCCACAACCTTGTAACACTGTTTTCGCCGCCTGATATCCCGGCGCCACTGGGGCATTACAAGTCCTGGGGGATCGGGAAGTCAGGCGGTGGAATCGGTAACTCCTCATTCCCATGGAGTCGATAGGACTCCATGGGAATGGGTTCACGGAAGCAACGGCACCGTTGTCAACGGTGCCAGTGCTTCCGTGAAAACTCTGTGGGTGGGTGCCGTTATGACTGGCAGGTCAGACCTGCCGGGCATAACGGCACCCGCCTGCAGAGTCGTTGTGTGGCGGTCCGGAAAGGGTGCCGGTACGTTGCTACCAGCACCCTTACTTCCGGAACGTCACATTTATAATAAGGCCCCTTGTCGCGGTTGAACAAGGAAGCTTTCGAGGTGTCTGCCAATGGTATTGTAAGAGTTGATTTTGGTTTGGAATCATTGTACTATATCATCGCTTGTAAGAAGTTGATGATGTTTAACACATTTTTGAGTGCTTATTTGTTTTGACAGCATCAGGGCTTCACTTGACGATTTAACAACTAACCCAAATTTAGTAAAAAGGAAAGTCAAACTATGGGATTGGTGTAAGCAATGGAATGCTTTACAAAAATATATGGCATACAAACAATATAAATATGTCAGTAAGAAATTCACTGAGTTACCCGGCTACGTATTGCTGTTCCAAGACAGTAAAATCAGGACAACATAACTGAGGTTTAGATTTCACATACTATGCACCTTGGATGCTGTGAGTCCTAAATGCTGTTTTCTCGGGAGGACACGCAATGCTGCCTCTGTAAGATCAATAATGAATCTTGGAAACATCTTGTTGTAGAATGTCAGGAAACAAGTATGCTTTGACGCATTATGGGTCTCATTGTTTTCTGGTGCCAACAAACAGAATATTATTGCATTAGTACACTTTATGAAGGTGTGTGTATGTGTGACAAGTTGCAGCAAAACACCAGTCACCACACATAGTATGTTATATGGAACTTCAATGTAATATTGGGAGTTAGAGAGTGGGATGATAAAATGGCGCAGGTCTGACCTGCCAGTCACGATGGCCCCGGAAAGCAGGGTTGTAACGGAAGCAACGGAACCGTTAGTAACTGTGCCGGTGCTTCTGTGGTGCTTCTGTGTCCCCTCTCCCATGGAGTCCTATGGGGCTCCATGGGAATGGGGACTAACATTTTCCACCGCCTGATATCCCGGGGCGCCGGGACTTGTAGTGTCCCGGTGGCACCAGTATATCAGGTGGCGGAAACAGTGTTTCAGTCCAGTGGCAATGCGCCAGTAGCACCAGCGGGTTACCACCAGACTTGTAATGAGGCCCACTGTATACCATAGACCAATTTCTGATATACATTTAACAAAAAAGACATGTTTTGTAACTTTTGGAGTGCAAACAAGATGTTTCATCGTGGACTGCTTGAGAATCCCTATTGTTAAACGTGTAAGAGGGAGGTGGCCAACTTGAGACATGTTTTCTTGGAAATGCCCAAGAGTGACAAACTGTGGTGAGGAGGTTCTGGGAGGCTTGAAGGAATTCTTTAGAAGCCTGTGAGCATGTATTGCAAGCTGATTTTACTTTTGGGGCATGATGATCTATTCAGCTAGGATTGGGGTATAAAGGAATTTTTAATAAGACTAATAATTGTGGGGGGAAATTGGTTTAAAAAAATTGAAAGATGTCTGCGAGTTAGAGAGTGGAATGATGAAATGGCGCAGTTACGTTCACAAGGGAAAGTGATGTTCGGAAGAAGAAAAGTTGGGTGGACGTTTCAGAATATTTTGGGGCGATTGTTGGACTGGTTCTCAGACCGAAACACTGTGCATAAAAACTATAAAGAAATGAGACATTTTTGCCTTCAGCAAAAGCAAGCGCATACAGCCCCCCCAATTTTCCTTTTTTCTTAGAAGCCTGCTTTTACTCCTCACCCCTTCATACATCATCTCCCATTAACCCTTCTGTGTCATGTAGAGTGTCTTTAATTAAATACTACAACAGTCTGCACAGAGGGGTAGGCAGGGCTTCTCTGGAAATCACTGCTGTTTGCGAAAAACAATTCCCATGTTGATTTGTGAATCTGTATTCATTTGTGTTGTTCAAAACCCCACAAAATTAATTTATAAAAAAGGGCTTGAGAATATCAATGATAATCACTTCAGATATGGATAGAATAGCTTTTTAGTCAGAGAACTGGAGTAAAGCTTTGTAAAATTATCAGGTGCATCTGTCAGGAACTGGGGCTTTGGACTTTTTCAATGATTTGATAACTGAGAACTGTGGTCATGTTCTCCAGGATGGGTGCATCTAACATCACCATCGGAACTGTGATAATGACCAGTATCCAAAGTATGAAAAAGTATTCAAGATGGAGTAGGGTAGGCTCCGGATATGCTGTATATAGTCAATGGGAGGAGGCTCTAAACAGCTCCTGTCTATGTTTTATGTCTCTGTACTTTATTTCTTTTGAATCTTTTTCACTCGCCTATGTACTTTTCATTCTGCAGCCCTGTCACACACTTAGCCAATGGCTTGGCTCCAGCATGTCTCCTCTCATAGCATTTTGGTATGAGTTTCAACAGCACAATTTCCACCCTCTGTTTCCAGTGGGTGCAGTTGATCTCTAGTCACACCTATTTTTATGCTGCAAGATGATCAGTGGTGAAACTTGATGGGCTTGTTGCAGGGTTTGTAAGCCATATTGTAGAGGGTTCTGCAACAACCTATTTAGTTGTTTCACCTCTGCCATTTTCAATACCCTTATTCTTTCAATCACTATGTTGATTGCATCCCATTCAGTTTCTCAAGTGACTGATAACCCTTCATTATGTTGAAAGTGTTGTTTCGTTTTTTCTCCCAATACCGCTACATTTATCGTAGCTGTTTTTTTTATTTCTCACTACTTTAGTTGAATCTTCGGTGGGGTAGGGCCAATAACATGATGTGATTGATTTCTCTGTTTTAGTCAACTCCCGCAGATCTGGCAAATTCTTACAAAACCCACTAGACCTGCAGGGTGAGTTCCTTAGTTTACATACACGACTGAAGAGACATGCACTTGCACCATGGTGATGGGTGACAAAATATTTACCAGCGCTTTCTGTAAAATGGTGCATGCCAACATAGGCACACTTCAAGCATCGCCGTACTCACCAGCAAGGCGAGTGCCATACAAACTGTACTAGCCCTTCATAAAATCTCCTTGCTAATGATAGCAGATTTGGCAAGCCCTGTCCTGCAACAGAAGGGACGCGATGATGATGTAGTCAATACTGGAGTATGAGCGTTGTGGGGTTAAAGCAGTCTCAAAATGTTGCTCACTTTCTTTCAAGATCCTATGCAATTTTTTTAAAATATATTTTTATGAACATTTTCCAAATGAACAACTTTAACCCGCCACCTTCCTCTACAACTCCCCCAAACCCATCACGTCCAACACCCCCCTCCTCCCATCCCCAGGCAGTGAAAGCATAACATTTCCCTTTTTTCAGTTAAACATCAGATATACTTCCTTAATTAATATTCAACAACCTTATATTATGTGGACAACATTGTAATACAGTACCCGTTGAGAAAATCCAATACCACCGCCCATTCTTGTCAAAATTTGTCCTGTTCCCCTTCAAGGTTATATGTCATCCATTCCAAGGCAATAAAACCCCACAACTTGATTAACCAGTCTCTTACCCCAGGTGACTCTTTCTGTTTCCAAGCGCTTGCAATGACCAACCATACAGCTATTACCATTAGCATGAATGATTTGCTTTGAGCTTTAGTAGGTTGACAGTTGTCCGGGTCAAACAAACCACATACCCATTCCTTGGGTGACCAGGTTATTGCAGAGGGGACCCATGTGTTAATCTGATTAGTGACTTCTTCCCAGAACATCTTTAATTTTAGACAATCCCACCATACATGCCACCAATCGCCCTTCCCTCCACTTTGTCGCCAACTTCCCACTGTGAAAGTTAGAAACATTTTATGTAATTTTTCAAGGGTAAAGTGCCATTGGTACATAATCCTGTACCAAGCTTCCCTTATCTGGATGGACCTTGTTAAATTGGGGATGTTTCCCTATAGAAGTTCCCAATCATTTCTCAGTAGATCTATCCCCAGTCTTTTCCCATTTGTACATATACCCCGAAGCCTGACCCTTTTCTTCTTCAGTCAGTATCTAACACATGCTCGACACCATTTGTTTATTCCCAGAATGTGTGGTAATATATTTTTCAAACAAAGTGAGCTCTCTACTCGACGCTTCTCGCCCACCCTCTCCTGCTAACCAATGTCTGAATTGGTAGTATTCAAACATATCTTTTTCTGAGAGACCCAGTAATTGTTTACATTCCTCAAACAAATAAATGTTCCTTCCCTGTATCATATCTTGCATCTTTATGCAGCCTACTTTCTGCCATTGTTTAAATGCATCCCGAATCATCCCCGGCTGAAATTGAGGGTTCCCAAATAGTGGAGTAAATGGTGTTCGACGTGTAGACAACGCTCCTTTACCTAATAGACGATCCCATATATCGAAAACCACTGCGAGTATCTGGCTAGTCTGCGTATTAATGGGCCTGTCTTGTCTATTTAGCCACAATACCCCTTATAACGGGGACCCTGTCACTGCCCTATCCATTTTCACCCAGGATTGCCTAGTATCTCCCATAAACCATTCCCGAGCACCCATTGTTATGCAGCCTCATAGTATTTTTCAAAGTCCGGTAGGCCCACTCCCCCGCTTTCTCTGGATGCCATCAATGTTCGGTATGCCACTCACTGAGTTTAATTTCACCATAAAAATCTCCTAACCTCTTTATTCAGCTTCTTAAAGTATGGCAAAGGAACTTTAACTGGAAGAGCTTGAAACGGATAAAGTAACCTCTGGAGGGTTACCATTTTAATGGTTGCTATCCTAACTAACCATGAAATTTGTAGCAGAGTCCATTTCCCGAAGTCTTCTTTCACCTTCTGCAATAATTGCAAATAATGACTGTCAAATAACAGGGAGACCTGATTTGTTATATTAATCCCCAAATATTTAATTACACTATCAGCAACCTTAATCGGCAAGTAGGAGGACAAACTCTCCTTCTGCTGCGTGGATAAACCTAATTCCAAAAGCTCTGATTTCCCCATATTAACTTTAAGACCTGCTACTCTTTCTACATCAACCAATTCCTCCAACAATGCAGGTATCGATCGTTTGGGTTCTTTCAATGTCAGCAGAATATCATCTGCGAAGGCCGTGATTTTATAATCCCCGCCCCCAAATGTAATTCCTCGCATATCCTTTCTCTCTCTAATTTTATATAAGAATGGTTCCAGGTAAATAGCATATAAAAGTGGTCAAAGAGGGCACCCCTTTCGTTTGTCCCTAAGTATTTTTACACTTCGAGACACTTGATTGTTAATTTGTAACCTTTTCGTGGGAGCGTGATAGTTAGCCTGCACCATCCGAATAAATGTAGCCCCCATTCCCATCTGTTCCATCGCAAAAAATAAGAAACGCCATTCTACGCGATCAAACACCTTTTCAGCATCCAAAGACACTAGAACTGCGGGTTGCTGTTTTATATTAACCGATTCAATTAAAGTGACAACTCTGCTGATGTTATCCTAAGTCTGTCTACACGTTATAAACCCTGATTGATCCATATGCATCAGCTCAGGGAGGAGTTACGTTAATCGTACTGCCAAATGATTAGTTTACAGCTGTGCATCAATACTTAACAGAGCAATAGGTCTGTAGGACCCACATTTCGTCTGGTCTTTTCTAGGAGTTTCCAAAAACCACCACCTTTGCCTCCGAAATAGTTGGTGTGAAGGCGGATCCCTATTGTATTAAATAGTTCCTTTAGTATCGGGACCAACTGCCTTGCATACTTCTTATAAAAAATGGCTGGAAACGTATCCGGATCGGTGCTTTGTTAATTGGCAACGCCTTTATTGCCCCCATCACCTCTTCCTCACTAATTGCCCTATCTAGGTTGTTCTGTTCCTCCATTGTTATTTTAGGCATAATTATCCCCTCCATATAGCGTTGTATCTCTCGATAATCAGGGCTACTAGATGCAAATAATACTAGGTAGAAATGCACTAATGTTTCGGTTATTTCCTCTGTCCCTGTGACGATTGACCCGTCAGGTCAATAGTCTCTCTGCTCTCCGAGTCTGCAATATATTCAGCTGATTGTTCAACTCCTTCAATGTAATGGCCAAAGCCCTTGTTCTATGCTTTACTATGGCCATTTGGCTATCCCGCACTTGAGATTCCAGATCCTCTTCTATCTTGGCCTTCTGCTTCTCCTGCGGAACTTTAAGAGCAATAAGTTCACCTCATATCACCGCTTTAAAGGCATCCCACAATCCCTCTGGTGAAACCGACTGATAACTATTGATAAAACAATATTCTTCTATTTATTTTTTTTTACTTTGTTTTTATTGAGCATTTCAACATACAAAAGATCGGCCAGGGAGTCCCTGGCGGTAAACATCTGAAACATCAATTAAAGAAAAATGCCTGTTTTTGTTCCCATCCGTCCCCTCCCTCACCTCTCCCTGCACATAGGTTTACCAAGCCCCACCGGGCGATAGGTTTAAGAAGCAAAGCGATAGAACAAGACACTGGGTAAAACTTTCAAGGATGACTGACATAGTGAGGTCTAGCGTTGTAACAGTAATACCCGGCAAACCAGGTGGTGGACAGTGCAAGTCAAAGTGCAATGGCTCAAACAGCAAGACTAGATTACAGTCTCATAGTATCACATTCATCATTCAGGAGAACGGTCCAGTCCTGCAAGAACGAAGACATTGGGGTTCATTACGATCCTGGAGGTAGCCATGCTGCTATTTGCGGCATGGCTACCCCCATTCTGGGTATCGGGTCCGGGTTCCTGGAATGGGGAAATACCGGGCCATTCCGACCTTGGAGGGCCCGGTATTTCCCCATTCCAGGAACCCATCCCCATTCCCATTGAGCCCCTATAGGGCTCAATGGGAATGGGGACCATGCTTACAACGGGCCCGTTAATGACGGGCCCGTTGTTAGCATGCTGGTCTGCTAGCGGGATCCGCTAAGGACGATGGTAAAGCCAGGCGTCCTTAGCGGGTCCCGCAAGCATACCTCGTAATGCGGCAGTAGGGGGGCAACAAGGCCGGCAGCTCTACCGGCTCGGTTAACCCCCTACCGCCAGGGTCGTAATGACCCCCATTGTATTATTGGTTATAGCAGACAGTTTCTCATACGTAAAAATGGCCAATAGCTTTTTGAGCCATTGTGACTTGGAGGGAACAGAAGTGCTCATCCATTTCAGATCCAGCGCCAGTCTCCCCGCTCTCAACATTGCCCCTACCACTTTTGGGAAGGTATACACCTCGGAGTTGGGCATAGGCATACCTAAAAGAATGTCCAGGGGGAGAAAGGACGGGCTCATACCCATAAGGTCTTTGATCCAGCTAAGCAGTTCGGACCAGTACACCCTTCCAAGACATCCTCCGCCAGCCCACCACTCCGGCCATCCCTTAGACTAACAGATATTGTTTACCCCAACCCTTCGTTAATCCCATGTGCATTTCTTCCTTTAGGAAGTGACTTCTCCATTCCCTTCTGCCTCTCGTCCTTGCTCTTTCCCTCGGGGACCTTTTTAAGTTTGCTACCCGTCCACCCTTCTTCCCCGATACCACTGATCAATCTCATTGTCGCATTCCACGTTGAGCAGATTGCCCCGCTCATCTCTCTCCATGCCCCTCTTCTTCCTCAATATTGAGCGCTGCCAATCCTTCGGCACACATTGTTATTCAATGCTGTATCCCTACCAAAGTGAATAATAACCCAAATGGAAACGTCCATTTATATGAAATCTGCTTTGCCACCAAAACACGTGTAGAGGAGGTCCGAGATATGACCAGCACCCCTGCCCCCATTGCGAGTTGCCAGTAAGGTATGCGCTGTGGTACGTGACGTATGAGGTGCAAATGAACCAACAGAGAGCCGCACTGGGACTCTGCCCCTTGTACGTAAGGAGATCAATACCGGTTGAAGCAGCCATAACGCGACAACCATGGGCAGCACAATACCCTATCAGACAGCCATACCAGCCACTGATACGGAATGAGGAATACCTGCACACGGTCCATGAGGAGACCCCTAAAGCCTTAATGGAAGGCCAATGAAAATAAACCAAGGGCCCGAGCAGCCCCGAGAACAAACAGACTTGGCTACTGAAAGCACGAAAGCCAGTACTAGTAACTGCAAGGATAATGATAATGGATGCAGGGGAGAGACACTGTTAAAACGTAAGAGAATGGTGCCAAGACAAGATGGAAGCAACCACCCTGCTAATTGTGTGTAAATAAGCTTGAAATGCAAGAGGCTAAGAAATCGATACTGCTTGCAATGCCTAGTAGAAGAGTAGAGCGGCAAGCGCCAACCATATGTCTACCGCAATACTGCACAATGTACACGTGCAACTCCATTTTGTGAAAGCAGAAATGTACCCAGGCGGCCAAAGGCCTGACAGGCCGAGTTTAGTAATCCAGCAAAGACCAGAGAAGGAGCGTAATCGAAACTCAACAAAGAGAGGCTTATGCCGGGGAGATCGAGGTCAACCAGAGAAGGGGAGGTGAGCATGAGCTCACGAGACTCCAACTACAGAGAATACCAGCCCGCCCATGAAGGTCAAGATAAGAGAGACCCATGCAGGTGGCCGAGCGCACACAGAATTAAATACACAAAAGGTTGGAAACTGAAGCAGATTCACGGTGAACCAACACGTGACCAGACAGGCGTGAAGATGTACCACCGCCTGATGTCATCCAGAACCAGGGGGTGCCATAACTTTTCCTGATAAGAGACTACAGATCCGAGGCCATACCCAGCCAACTAACTGACACACAGCCCTAAAACACTGATTGATGGAAGGGAGGAAGGGTGAATCTTGGGACACTAGGCACCTGGGTGTCTACTCTAAAGCTGCTAATTAAAATGGAGATTTATGTTTAGGGATGTAACTTGCCCAATCACAAGGGACCATGTAATCTAGGGTCCTATAGACACTGTAACCAATGAGACGTCCTGCTTGTAGTGACGTCAATCACGTGTGGTGTAGAGGGAAGGGCGTAGACACCCACCCGATAAGAGTTATCCAATCCACATGCTTTATTTCCTTATACAGATATAGCACCTATACTTAAATTACCTTTCCCAACCAATTGTATTGCTTGATGATTTTTTTGTAGAATTAGAAGTCAATGATGACGGATTTTGCCCATAAAAGAGGCTGTTTGACTAATGTTCGGGGAAGTCGGGGTGAGGCAGGTGTTCGCGATGCTGCTGATTTCCATAAGCTGATGTATGTATCATTAAACGGACTTCCCTTTGCCAATTTACTGAGTCCTGATTATCGATCCTTGCCGGAGTATGTGAATCCTGCACTCTGTCCTCGCATGGTGCAGCTATCTTGTATTACTAGTTTTCGAGGGTGAGTACTGACCAATGGGCCCATCAGTAATTTCCCCTCCTCGTCAACACTTGGTAGCAGAGGATGGTTTCGGCCATCGATTATAGATTATCGATTGATATAGTATAAGACACCTGTAGACCGACGGCACAAAGTAACTCTGGGCCTTCGGTTACATCACGAGTCCTTTCGCTATTCCGGCTGAGTAGGATGAGAAGCTCGTAGTGGACAATGATAGTGTTTCATTCCCAAAAAATCTGCAGTGGGTCTGAAGGAACCTGCCTTTCCAAGCATAACCCTTCTCATTCCCACGGGCAGCGGATCGGACGAAAACCATAAAAGCAGGAAGAGGAAGGGGCGGTGATCCTGAAGTTCCAGAGAGGAAAAGAAGCGATCGGTGAATGAAACCACGAAAACTCGTTACCCTGGCAAAGGTCTTATAGGAGTAAGAAGGGGAAAGGTAACGGAGGGTAGCGGAGAAAAAATAAAGCAGCTATAAGCAGAGAAAAACTGTAAATCAGGGGGTCACCTGAGATTAAAACTGTAAGCAATACTGGGGGGGCACCTGAGAGAAAAACTGTAAATCAGGAGGGCACCTGAGATTAAAACTGTAAGAAATACCGGGGGGGCACCCGAGAGAAAAACTGTAAATCAGGGGGGCACCTGAGATTAAAACTGTAAGAAATACCGGGGGGGGCACCCGAGAGAAAACTGTAAAATTCGCCTTGTTCCTGTGCTTTAAAGAGTGGTCAGAAGGAACTTGAACCCAGAGCCCCCAGAGGGGGGACTTTAGGCTACAATGACGTTTAAAGATGTCATAAAGGGGTTAGTTCAAATCCCATGACGGGGTAACAATTCAAAGGCAGGTATACGTATGACCAGCTGGTGTCTGTCTAGTCTGTCAAGCGTCAGTCCTATATGTCTTTTTGTGTTCTTTATATGTCAAATGTGAAATTGTTGTACTATTGATTAATTGCAATGCATTTTGGTTTTTACGCGATTCCGTAATTGAGAGTGAATCGTCACTGAATTGAGAAGTGTTGAGCGAAACTGCTGGTGTAGAGCTTGGCGGAAAAGTTGGATTGGAGCTTGCGTATGTGGTGCTCGCTCATAGTAGTAAAAAGTTAAAAACTGTGTGAATATTGTTGGAGATGAAACTAAGAATGGAGGAAGTTACCCCGCTTGCACACTTATGCAAGCATTTGCCGAAGCACGCAATAAAATTGAAGAAATATAGCCAGGAGTGGGTTAAGGACACCGCAAATAAAATGTTTATGCCGTGGCCCCAAAATGGGTCATTGTCAAAGGCTGTTTTACAGCACATGACCATCTTCCTACATGCCACATATACCGGGAAGAAGCTCGAAAAACGCCTTGCTCTTCTCGAGCTTTGGAAAATGTTTGAACAAGCAAAAGAAGAAGAACCCCCGCAGACTGGATATTAAATGTATGTACGGAGGGGGTGAGACGCCTACCGCGCCACCTGCCCCGCCAAAACAGTTGTTGAGGGAAGTAAGTCGGAGGGTCTTTACCCACTAAGAGAGCTTAAGGCAGCCACAGGTTATAGCAACCCTGCATATGAGTCACCTGCGTGTAGCAGTGACGAGACGAAAGAGAAGGAACAGGAAATTGACTCGGCCACCACAGTCCCATGGGGAAAAGAGAGGTGAGGTGAGGAAAGGAAGGACCAGGCACAAACGAGTGCACCTCTAGATAGGAAAAGAGAGGGAAAGAAACGGAAAGGAACCAATGAGTTAACATGTACAAAGGACGAATGGATGGGAGGGCAGATACTGTTGAAGTTAGATGGAAAAGGAAGTGATAGTGCAAGGCCGAGTGAACGGTCTGATGAGGCGCAAAGAAAGGAAAGGGAAAAAGAAGTGGACATAAGAAACAAAAGGGCAAGAAAGAAGGATAGGTTGCGGCAAGAACAACTATATCGCGGAGAGCAAGGTATACCGCTCAGTCGCCCGCAATATGCAGCCTATGAAAAGTACAGGCAGAACATGCTTAGGTGTGAGAAAGAGAAGAGAGTGCACGAAAGAAAGGTAAAATAGCGAGAAGACAAGGAAAATAGAAGGACAAAGGAACGTAGAGATGAACGGATGAGGCAAGTTGATAAGGCTAGAAAGGAAGCGAAGAAGCAAAGAGAAATGGATGAGGAAGCAGAACGTAAACGCAGGCAAAGGGCGCGAGATTTAGAATATTTGCAACGGGAAGTGAAAAAACCCAATCCTGTTGTAGACTGGGAAGACGTAGAAAAGTTCCTCCCTGCAAGCGATGCGGTACCACAAGCGGGACAATTATTGATGATGACTTCGACACCAGAAGCATCGGGGAAGCGATTGATAAAATATATGATGAGATGGGACTAGAACGAATCTTCCAAGAGGGAAGGGAAGATAAGCGCTTAGAGAGCACTCAGCTATATGACACTGAGGATGTTACCCAAAGTAGTGGGAGTAGGGGACGTTCCCTAGATAGACTAGAAGTTGGGCAGAACGAAGTTGATGCAAGAAGCTGCGTAAACTGGGATTATTCAGAGTCGGACTCCAATGGAGAAGCGGAGGAAGTGGCGTATGACGAAGGGAGGCGGTGCGAAAAGCAGCACCCAGGGAACCGAGAGATACAATGGTCAGATGCAAGCGGGTCCATAGATAGGTCACCGAAGTCCGCTGGACAGTCCAGCCGACATGAAGAGACACCCCACTGTCGAAGGGGGGCGTCGGTACCTGCCTATACAGATAGGCTAGGGGCATTGCCAGGAAGAAGGCAAGGTGGGAACGCTGCCCAGGCACGAGATCGAGGAGGGATAGAGAAGGAAAAGGAGGATTGCGCATTCCAATTCCCACTGTTAGAAAAGGGGGGAGCAAGTATATTCCATGGCCACACATGGACCGAGAGAATCTTAAAAATAAGCTTCCAATGCTGACCTCGGGAGCCGGAAAGTGGATACATGAGCTAGAGAAAATGACTGGGGGCGTCACACTAGCCATAGGAGACATTAAGGTTCTTCTAATTGCTATACTTGGTGAAAGAGCAGACGACGTGTGGAAAAGGGCAGGATACCCCAGGGTAACCATAACTAACACCTCCCATGACGGAGCGCCATTTAACAACTTTAGAGCAGCAGTGTGGAAAGCGCTACGTATGCTATATCCAGACACATCTGATATGGGAGCTATAATGACTCGAAAAATGAAGGATTCAGAGGATCTTTTGCTTTATATCCAGAATTTTCAAGACGCGTGGGTGCTCGAAACGCATGAGTCTTGGACAAAATCTATCCCTGTATTCTACCATATATTGTGCCAAGGGTTGCCTGAACCAGTGCAGAAACACCTCAAAAAATTGGTAGGAGTAGAAGCTAAACCATGGGCCGAAATCCAGTTGACGATTGCCCATTACTGTAGAGTGTTGCAAGAAATGAATCGGAAGAAAGAGTCAACACGTAAGGGAGAGGAGGCGAAACTAGTGCAAAGGAAGCTATCAAAGTATACTCTCGAGGAAGCCATGCTAACAAGCCCGCCGAATCAAGTGCACAATGTGCAACTAACCCGCCGCAGACCAATCAGGGTAACGCGGGATATTACCCGAGAGGAAGGGGATTTGGAGGGAGAGGATGGAAGAGCAATCAGGGAGGCTTTAGAGATAACCAAGGAGGTTTTCAAAATGTTCAAGGTGGTATCCAGAGCGCACCAATGGGCAGTCCAACTATGCCAGATGGACAGATGGCCCGACCACCGCCAGTGTGTTGGCTATGTGGAGTGACAGGACATGTGGCGCGCATGTGCAGAAGCCAAGGCATGTGGCAAAACAACTAAGGGTTGGGCACAGGCATGGTGAATCGACCTGCTACCCCACAACAGGGCAATGCACAAAACTATACCGTGCAGCAGCAGGCAGCTGGCTTGCAGCAAGGTGCACAGCAAGTGGTCCAACCACTGAACATGGGGAATGTACCGCAGGGACAACCCCAGCAGACACTGCCACAAGTGGTTCAGGGCACTGATTCAGGTGGAGGAAACCCACAGGTATACAATGGACCGAACCTATATATGAAATAGGACGGCTCACAGGGAACTCTGATGTGTTCTATCCTATCAGTGACACCAGACCCTAACAGGGAACCAAGGGTAAATGTCACCATAGGGGGAAAGAATATTCCTTCTTAGTTGACCCGGGTGCAACGCGCTTGTGCATACGAGAAGGCAAGTTCTCCTTGTCCAGTGAGGCAATAGATACCCAGAGTTTTACTGGAGCTCATAGACAGAGTCTATGGGTCGGGATTTGCTGAGAAAGTTGAATATGACCATCTCATTCACTGAGGATGGCATAGTGTGCTCCACCCCAGGAATGCATTATTCAAACGTGTGCGAAATGATCAGAGCATACTCTGGACGTGCAGCTATGAGAGCTGTACCGCTGGAGCCAGAAGTATTCGCATAAGGCGTACGAGTGTTTATGGTGGGGTTGCAAAGGCCTCGCAGACAAAACTATGAGAACTCCAGATGAGTTTCTATTCAGGCCAAGAGTACCCATGCACGAAGAGGAGGGACAAGTAGTCCCTTAATGAGACACTCTGCCGCAGTGCGAGGAAAAGTGATATTGGTTGAGGGATTGGTTCAGTCACTCGAAGAAGGGTATCGAGTGACTGACGTCACCGATGACGATCTGTTCGAAGAACACCATGACCTAGAAGAGACACGGGTGGAAGTGAGCCTCAGATTTTGGGTCAAAATGATCAGGCGGGAGGTACCGCAGAGGATGATGTTAGCTTTAGTACGTCCAGAATACTTTGATAACGACATGGCCCTGGTGCCGGCCAAGGTATGGACTACAGGGCCCTATGACGTAGGTCTCCTGAAAGGGGCCGGCGAAGTAAAAATTAAACTGAAACCAGGGGCAATTCTGCCGCGGGCACGGCAGTATCCCATGTCCAGAGAAGCGGATGAAGAGATTGCAAAGACAATCTCTGCCATGATGGAGCAGGGCATCCTTCTAACGTCAGAATCACCGTGCAACACAGTGATTTATCCTGTCAAGAAATCAAAGGGAGGGTCTTGGCGTTTAATCCAGGATTTACGAGCATTGAACGACATAGTTCCCTCTAGTCCCGAATCCATCCACAATCCATCCACAATTTTGTGCAACATACCCACTGAGGCAAAATACTTCACGGTGATCGATTTGAAAAATGCATTTTTCCCGATCCCACTACACTGTGACTCACAAGACCTGACGTCATTTACCTTCAGGCAAATGCGCCTGAAAAGTACGAGGTTGCCACAGGGGTATTGCGAGTCTCCATCTATTTTCAACAGAGTCCTGCAAATGGACCTAAGCAATATTGCGGTGGACAGTGTTGTTTTGCAGTATATAGATGACATTCTAATCTGCAGCATCACTGAAGAGCAATGCTGACACGACTCAGTCCAGCTATTGACTATATTGACTGAGAAAGGATACAAAGTAGACAAGGACAAGCTGCAGTACTGCCAACAGGAGGTGTTGTACATAGGGCAACTAATCTCACATGAGGGGAAAAAGGTAACCCCAGAAAGGGCCGAGGATATCATGCACACGGCCAAGCCGTGCACAATAAAGCAAATGCAAAGCTTCTTAGGCTTGTGCAATTATGTCAGAGCATGGGTCTTTGACTACAGCTCATATACCAAGGCCTTGTTACAGGTTCTTAAAAAGGCCTAGGCAACAAGAGAAGAAATTGAATGGAATGAAGAAATGGAGAAGGGGTTTACAGAACTCAAGGGGGCAATTTGTAAGGCCCCAGTTCTCGGGATTCCTAATTATGCAGAGGAATTCCATCTGTTCTCTCATACAGATGGCAGTTTTATGACAGCAGTGCTCGCGCAGCGAACCTCATTGGGATATAAACCCCTAGCATATTACAGCGGGAGTCTGGACCCGGTCATGAAGGGCCACTTCCCGTGAGAACAAAATTTAGCTGCTGCCGCGTTCGTAATTGAAAAGGCGTCATCCATTGTGATGGGGTGCTCCATGACATTACATGTTGAGCACTCACTATTCGCCATACTAGAAAAGCCAAAGGGCACGCTGACTTCAACTTCACAAAGAGCATCAGCCTACGAGGTGATTATCTCTAATCCATCGATCAAAATAGTGCGATGCAAAACTGTGAACCCTGCTATGTTTATAGCCGAGCCAGTCACAGAGGGAGAACCTGTGCATGACTGTGCAAACTATGAAGAATACTATGAGATCTCCAGGGTCAAGGAAAATGCCCTGCCAAGTGGAGAGATCGTCTTTATTGATGGGTCATCAAAAATTAACCAAGATGACGGGCAAAGGTATACAGGCGTGGCCGTGATCAAACACATGGCGAATGGAGAGTTCCGAGTACTTGTCAGTGCACGAATATTATTACTATATATAATATTATACTATTCGGCACAGGCTGCAGGACTAGTGGCACTGATACTTGCCATTGAGAACCATGCAGACCAGGAAGTAACATTGTACAGTGATTCCGCCTATGTGACGTCAACAGTGCACGCAGGATTAGCGTGCTGGAAGAGGAGGGGCTACCTCCGAAGGGACGGCACGCCAGTGCAGCACGCGGCCTTGTTGGACAGGCTGATAAAAGCACTACAGCTCCCAGTGGGCATAGCCGTCGTAAAATGCGCCCCTCATACCAAAGGGACAGAGTTTGTGTCACATGGAAATCATGAAGCGGACACAGAAGCCAAACGTATGGCATCCAAAACTGAAACAATCATGGACGTGGAGGTGGCACGTACCCATGAACGAATGATGGTAGCACGAGCCACTCCAGAAGCCTATAGCAATATGGGGAATATCAATTAATGGAGCTCCAGGGGGAGGCACCTCAGGAGGAGAAAAATGTATGGAAGCGTCAAGGGTGTTCTTTAAACCCCTCTGACGGATTGTGGAGGCAAGACAGCACTGGTAAACCAGTAATGCCTGTCGCCCTTCTAAAAGTAGCGCTAGAACAGCTTCACTACCCCATTCATAGGTCAAAAGAAAATCTTGCTGCAACGCTCACGGAAGACTGGTTTATACCGAATTTAACCAAGCATGTTGCATTCTTTATGGTAAACTGCATTATCTGCCAGCAATTCAATTCTGGGCACACATTAAAAGTAGTGAGAGGAGTCATCCCCAGACCAAATGGACCTTTCCAGCACCTACATATTGATTATGTCGATATGATTCAGGTGTGTAATGGGTACAGGTATCTACTTGTGGTGGTGTGTCCCTTCTCCAGATGGGTAGAAGCAGGCCCCTGTACACACCCAGACGCTCCCTGTGCTGCTAAATTCCTGGTGAGGGAGGTTTTCCCTAGATGGGGGGTGTGCGAGGTAATGAGATCTGATAATGGGGCACATTTTGTAAATGCAGTATTTGAGCAGATTAGCTTGTTGCTTGGTATAAAGCACAAATTCTCGCCGGCGTATCACCCAGAGGGAAACGGGATATGTGAACGGATCAACGGCTTGCTTAAGGAAAGGATAGCCAAGTTGAAGCTCACATTAAGAAAGGGATGGATGCACTGCCTACCACTGACATTGTATGCTCTTCAGAACCAGCCAGGCTCCGATCATCATCTGACGCCGCACTAAATATCACGGGGAGAAGGATGAGGACCCCTCTTACCACCCGAGACAGAGCTAGATGTGATGCCCAGTCAACTAGGGAGGTTCTGGGAGAGGAGATGAAGGCCTATCTGGATTGTCTCACATCCAGTTCCACTGTCATTTCAGGCCAGCTGCAGCGACGGCAGAAAAGAGACGACACAGCACAAACCACAACAGACAGTGCTGATGCCAACGCAGCTCATAGTCCATGCGCGCCTCTTGTCTTCCCTGGAGATCGCGTCCTTGTGAAGAATTTCACAAGAAAAAGATGGGATGAGCCGAGGTTTAATGGCCCGTTCATCGTAGAGGACTTCACCCCGTCAGCTGTCAAGCTCAAAGGCAGAAGAGCCGGGATCTTCACAAATGATATAAAACTCTTTATAGGAGAGAGCACTCCTACTACATCTACTGCCGAGGAATCCACAGACAGCGGGGAAGGACCGCAGCACGTGCATACAAGATCTATGGCAAGGAAGAAGGATGCATGAGCAGACAAGTTACAAGAACGAGGAGAAAAAAAATAAAAATAAAAGTGAGAGTTTCAAAACAAGACAATTCTTCAAACCAAGTGAAAGGTGGCAAAAGGACAATTAAATGAACATTCAAAGTAGCCAACAAAAGAACTTTTGTGAAAATCTTGTCCACGCTGAACCTTTTCTTTAGGCATAAAAAAGACAATAAGAAGCAAGCAAGCATCCTGTGCAGCCACAGGTGCAAGGTAAAAGAAGAAAATCGCGTACTCATATCAACAGAAGCGCTAATCTCATGAACATTGAAAGCCACACAAAGCATTTAAAACCTAAGACTCTGATAAGAAGTAAAAGTAAGACCAAGACTTTGTTAATGGACATATGGTTCATCCCAGCAGAAGTCTCAAGTGGGATGTGCTCACATATTTTCAGCTGGTAGTACTGTCCTACCCTTCACTTATAGGCAGAGAAGCCAGCGTTACTGAATTCATTCAAGACCCTGCAAACAAGAAAATAATCCGGCAACCACTGACTGTCATAACAGAAACTTTCATTACACTACCCGAACACAGCGGAAAAGACACAGATGCTTCCACCACAAGTAATCATTGACGAGATCACATATACTTTGTTCTTCCGCATCATCGAAGAAAGTCCAGGACTTACCCGGAGAACTACAGATAGATTGACATTCATTAGAGATCCAAAAAACAATTACTTTCTCAACCAAGTGTGGTACAAGCTGAACCACGTGGTTGTAACTCACGCAGCAGGAAAGTGCAAAACTTGTTTGCATCAAAAGAAGGGACTGTGATTAGGATCCAGCAAACGAGGCAAATATCCCTATCACCTGAAGATACACGGCTGGCACACAACGTTTTATTTTGATTAGTCACAGACTATCCGGAAATGGTGGGGCGACCTGCAGATGTTGACGTCATCACCTTTCTTAGGAATCCGGCCAACACCCCACACATGGGCGCACTCCTCCAAGGCATCATGCTCTAGGTGGAGCTGTCCAATTTCCAGTGAGAATTCCTGAGGAGATTTCAGTGAGACTAGCCGAGGAGGGACAGATCGAAGAAAAAAAACAACTGATCACACTGCAAGAAAAGGCCTGTGACTTTAGAGCCAAAGAACCAGAACAAAAGAATCAGAACAAATGTCATTAACACCTGAAGACAGTCGTTATGCTTTTCGTGTTTTCTTTCATCTCATTGAAAACTTTCCAGAACTAGTGGGCAGACCCCGCAACATTGATGTGCCTGCCTTTCTTAGTGATCCAGAAAAGAATTCCCAATTGAACAGGCTCCTAAGAGCTATTGCAACATAACTCAGAAGCAACTATGGACATCCACATCTAAGAAGAGCCTTAGAAGGGGGCGTTCCAAAATAACCTTTTTCATCATCCCCAGCCAGGGACAAGGCAAGAAAACAAAAGACACAGTTCTTCATGCTTCCAACATAGGACAGATCGAAAAGAGCAGAAACAAGGATAACTACATCCATTCTTATTTTTCTTGTTTTGTGTTTTCTATTTGTTCATCATTATCGCGCAGGAGAATAAATTGGTGAAAGAGACTGTTCATCAACTCGACCTCGAAGTGAAAAGAACAGCGACACGAACTGCACTGCCGTGTTTACCTTTTTTAACGTTTTTCTTATTCTGTCCTACCTTTTCATATGTTCACTTTTAGTTTTATTTTTATTCTTATTTTTTCAATATTTTATTTTGTGTGATTTTTAGCGTATCCATCTTTTCATGGTGTCACTGAAATCATTGTCCTGCATATCCTCAGGGCCATGACGAGTTGAAAGAGTGCCCTGGAAATGTGGTTCCTACAACAAATGCAGGATGAATGTGATGTGCTGAAAACGGTAGTCTAACCTTTTTCCATAGTCTAGCAAAGGGACTGTACTCCATACTCAGAGACTATCATCATCACTCGCAAGAGGGAGGACATTGAACAGCACATGTCACTTTGATTTGCTGCACTTTGAACAACGAGATCAGAACGAAGAAATAAATAAATAATGGACTATGGATTTGATTGAAATGGGGGCCCAAAACAGTAACTTAGTCGTGCCACCAGCGGAAGGGCGCGCCCGCTTTCCCAGAAGGAGATGCTGTAAACTGTCTTTTAAGGCCGTCATATGTATATGCATTGTGACTATTGTAGTATTCTTATCATTAACTATTAGAACTGCATTTTTTATTGGTGCACGAAGCGTCCCAATGTCTGTGCATCCACCAGGTAATGAACATCTGGGGCCCACAAAAACACCCAGACCTTATATTGTCATCACTGTTCCAAGAAAAACTGATGATAAAGCAAACGATTTACAGTTGAATGTAATTAGCAGTAACACGCATACACTTGAAGTAATGAATGGTGAGAAAGGCTGGAGACAGGGTCAGCACGGAATGAATGATAGCATAGCACTGTCCACGGCACGCACCCATTCATTGAGTGCACACAAACAAGGGCAAGTGTCAATGGCTACGAAACCGCAGGCCAAACCAACTAAAAGAGAGAAATCACCTGTGGAACAAGCAGCTCCAGAAAGCAGGGAGCAACATGAGAAACCGAATCGAAGTGAAATAGCAAAATCACTCAATAGAACAGAGGAAGCAACGAAAGAACTCACTGAGAAAACACATGCGGTAGTTGAGTATGTGTTTCCACTCATACTTAGAGCGAAGAAGCTACAGGAGGAGTGGAGCAAGACAACCACCACAACTGTGATAGCGAGCACGCCAGCTCCAACGCCAGAAGTAACTACTGAGCCTAAGACATAGCTACGTGTTGGAAGGATGATAAATCACATGCGGTGGGAGGAGGTCTACAAAAGAATGCAGATGGGAAGGAAAAGAAGCGCAAAACCTCCCACTATTACTGCGGGGAAGGAAATGAAACCTGCCCCTCCAAGGATAACGCCCAAGAGTCTGCCTGAACGAAAGAGCAGTACAGACGCATTCAAAGACATAGTGTCATGATCTCTGCTTCCAAAAGGTCAGGGTTTTCCCAACTCCCTTGGAAGCAGATCCATAACCCAGGTTCCGAGTGCCAACCAGTCCCAATTGGGACCTTTTGGACCCAGTCCTGGCGCCAGTGGCACCAGGCTCATAAATATGCCCAGTCCCAGCGCTGGAAGCGCCGGGCTCATAATGCTTGGGTGGACTTACCTGCAGCAGACCATGCTGCTTACTTGCCTGCCAGTTGAGCCTCTGATCCTCTTCTGTTTGGAACTACTTTTCCTGTTGGGTGGGGCAGGAGCCACTCCCTAGATTCAGAAGACTGGAACTCTTCTGGAAAGCAGGAACTCTTTTCTTACCTAGGCGTGGCTGTGGAAGGAGACACCTAAGCACTACAGGAGGCTATTTAAACCACACCCGATGGATGAATCTTGCTTTGCGTTATTCTGCATCCTCTGCAGCAGAACGCTCATCGTGTCTTCTGCATCTGATCCTGGGCCTAAGGAAAAAGGCTTACCATCCTGAATCCAGTCTTCAGCAACACCTATAAAGACAAGAAAGAACAGGTTAGCATTACGGTCTTCAGTGACAGCTCTTCACTTAACTGGTCCATCGGCTGTCATCAACGCCTCCCGCTGCATTCCGGCATCTGAAAGACAAAGGCTTACCTACTCTTCATGCGCTCCGGAGGTCTTCACACTGCATTCCGGCATCTGAAAGACAAAAGCTTACCAACTCTCTGCACGCTCCGGAGGCCTTCGGCGCTGCATCCCGCATCTGAAAGACAAAACAAGGTGCGTTTAAAGACATTGGGGAACTTTAATACTCACGTGCCATTACTCCTTTCCACATCTAACCCAGTGGGTATTCCGGCACCCTGCAGCCGCTCCGAACTTGTACCTGCAAAATAAAAAGACAGTTAGAGCGCATCGGAAGCAGGCAACAAGCGCTTACTTACGTGCTTCCAGGCGCTTCTATTCATCACACGGGCTCCATCTTCAACTCACTTCAGCCCGTCATCCGCCATCGCCGGAACCCTGCAAAACAAGAAACATCATTACTAAAGACTTTAAAGACATTAGAATTACTCGAAACTTACCGTTCGTGCAGTAAACGACGGACAGCAGTCCTCTGAAGTCAAGAGGCCTGCTCCCCTTATCCAGTGAAGAAACTGGTTACAGCACCCTGCCCCGAGGCAGATGGAGAGCACGGCGTTCACTTACCTAAGACATCTTACCCTTCAAGTCAGACATACAGTGCACACAGGTCCAGCCCAAAGAGCCAGCCGTATGTTACACATCACCTTTGCAGATACGGTATACGCCCAGTCAAGACCGGCGCCTCTACAGGAATCAGGTGAGCGTTACAGAACGCAAAGCCTACCACAAAACTCCTGTCCAGGCGCTATGGAAACCTCGGATACCGACCAGCTAGCCCAGTTACTTGGGGAACTAAGGGCAGAAGTGCATGCAGCCCGTCAGGAAACGAACGCTCTAAGAAGGGAACTGATTATTTCCAAGGAGCGAACAGATGATCTCGCTAGACAATTGCTACAGTCACAAGCCGGACAGACGCCGTTACCCGCATCTGGGGGA
This sequence comes from Ambystoma mexicanum, assembly GCF_040938575.1. Classification (NCBI taxonomy): domain Eukaryota; kingdom Metazoa; phylum Chordata; class Amphibia; order Caudata; family Ambystomatidae; genus Ambystoma; species Ambystoma mexicanum. Next base: position 1,257,695,520 of record NC_090922.1, read on the forward strand.
AATCTTCCTTCTACATCCTCTATGAATGCAGTGCAGATCAACCTACCTGGGAATGTACCTCTGGCTCCGCCCGAACGATTTTCTGGTGACCCAAAGAGGTTTGCAGTATTTATCAATCAGTGCCGGTTGCATTTCTTATGCCGGCCAGCAGCCTTTCCAACTGATCAAGCTAAAGTAGCTTTCGTGCTTTCATACCTTAGTGGCAATGCGGCAGACTGGTCGATCCCTCTAGTAAATCAAGATGATCCGGTCCTCCATGATTTTCAAGCTTTTCAGCTCAGTATGGAAAAACTGTTCGCAAGACATTCACAGGGGCAGGCCTTGGACAATGAGCTTCTTTCGTTGCGACAAGGTAATCAAGACCTTTTGGCTTATATTGCGTCTTTCAACAGACTGATAGTGGAAACTCAATGGCCTGAGGACAAAAGGATTACGCTGTTTTATAGAGGTCTACGTGGAGAGCTCAAAGATGTGTTAGCCCAAGTAGTGAATCCCACACAAGATTGTTCGGACTATATAGACTTAGTCGTTCAAGTAGATCACAGACTGCAGAACAGGAAGGCCGATCGTTCCAAGTTTGATGCTCGAGTATTTTCCAAACCGCCAACTCCTTCCAAAGGAGTAGACCCCGGGGAACCCATGCAAATAGGGGGTCTGAAAGGTCCTCTAACACAAAAGGAGCGGGAAAGGAGAAAACAGTTGCAATTATGCCTCTATTGCGGAAACTCAGGGCACTTTCTTCGAGACTGTCCGGTGAAACCTGCCAAGAAGGCAGTAGGAGCTGCAGTTACCAAAGTTACAAACTCTGAGCAGGGAAACAACCTCGCCCGACAAGAATAGAGGTCCTCTTGCCGAGCGTGAAAACCAGTTCCGTGACCTCGCATTTCGTGATGCCTATGGTCCTCATTAGCCCTGATAATCCGGATCGATTACATGCAATTGAAGCTTACGTCGACAGCGGTGCCATCGGCAATTATGTGGATCATGAAATGGTTTTGAGGATGAATCTAACTCTTTGTCCCAAGGCTGTAAAGGACGTCATTACTACGGTGGATGGTACGGAGATAGCCTCCGGGCCAGTAACGCATACCACTCAAGAGGTGACGCTAGTAAGTCAAGATGGACACCATGAGAAGATCGTGTTCGATGTCATCAAGGCCCCTCAGTTTCAGATTATTCTAGGAATACCTTGGTTAGAGAAACACAATCCTCTGATCGATTGGCGAGCAAGAACGGTCCAGTTTCCAGAATGTGTCTCTACTTGTCACCCTCCACCTGGTGTTGCACTGGCAGCAATTTCTTCAGAGACTCCCCAGTTACCGCCCGAATACCTAGAATACCAAGATGTTTTCCGGAAGGATCAGGCTAACTCTCTACCTCCTCATAGGTCTTATGACTGCCAGATAGACCTGATACCTGGATCTACTCCTCCTTGTAGTAGAATTTATGCCCTCACCGAGCCTGAGAATCTTCACCTTCGACAATACCTGGATCAATACCTGGCAAATGGGTTTATTCGTCCTTCCAGGTCCCCTGCTTCTTCAGCTTTGTTCTTCGTTCCAAAAAAGGAAGGAGACCTTAGAACTTGTATAGATTTTCGCTCCCTGAACCAGATCACCGTTAAGAATAGATATCCGTTACCTTTGATCCCTGAACTCCTGGACCAAGTCAGAAAAGCATGCATATATACAAAGCTGGATCTTAGAGGAGCTTACCACTTGGTACGAGTAAAAGAGGGCGATGAATGGAAGACGGCCTTCCGCACCAAGTATGGACTATTTGAATATCAGGTCATGCCCTTCGGACTTTGCAATGCCCCGGCCGCCTTTCAATATTTTATGAACGATGTCCTCAGAGAGCTTATAGATGTGTGTGTTGTTGTTTACATTGACGACATCCTCGTTTATTTTTCATCGGAATCTGAACATCGGAAACACGTGAAAATGGTTCTCGAAAGATTGCGTCAACACAAACTTTTCGCCAAGTTGGAAAAATGTGTTTTCAACGTGACTGAAGTTGAATTCTTGGGATTCATATTATCACCTGGCGGAGTGCGTATGGATTCAAAGAAGGTCGATGCAGTTCTCAAATGGCCATCACCATCCTCCGTAAAAGGTGTGCAAAGCATGTTAGGCTTCGCTAACTTTTACCGCAGGTTTATCCCCAGGTTTATCCCCGAATTCTCTCGAATAGTCCAGCCCATCACTGCCTTGCTAAAGAAAAACAAACGTTTTGAATGGTCTACCGAGGCGGAACAAGCTTTCCAGGATTTGAAGACTAAATTTATCTCTGCACCAATCTTAAAACACCCTCGCCCCGAACTCCCCTACATCGTGGAAACTGATGCTTCAAGTCTTGCCATGGGGGCAGTTCTATCACAAAAGGACCTGGTAACCAATCAGTTGCATCCCGTGGCATTTTGGTCCCGCAAATTCTCGCCTCCTGAAATCAATTACACGATTACTGACAAGGAACTTCTGGCTATCAAGTCTGCCTTTAAGGCTTGGCGGCATTATCTGCTGGGGGCCCGACACACCGTTACTGTGATTACGGATCACCGAAACCTGCAATATTTGAAAACCGCAAAAGCCCAATCCTCTAGACAACTCCGTTGGGCATTATTCTTTGCCGAGTTTGACTTCATAATTACCTATCGACCTGGTACAAAGAACGGTAAAGCTGATGCCCTATCTCGGATGGGAGTGGAAGAACACTTGATCAACCCTAAACCTGTACCAATCATTCCCGAACAAAGAATTCTGGGTGTAATCGCCACAGAATCCATAGAGGAAGTTAAGGATAAGGCCAGGCAACTTGTAACTCCAGCAGACATACAGAATTGGCATCTGCAGGGAAAGGACTTTGCAGTAAAGGACAACTTATTGTATTTCCAAGAACGATTATACCTACCCAGCACAGATTTACAGAAAAAAGTAATCTCTTGTTATCACGATTCTTTAATGGAAGGACATCCCGGTATGGCCAAGACCTCAGAAAAGATCAAGCGCTACTTCTGGTGGCCGTCTTGGAAAAAAGATATCAGAGACTTTATAATGTCCTGTGGAGTATGCGCCCAAAACAAGAGTCAAAAGGAAAGACCAACAGGCCTCTTACGCCCTATTGACATCCCACCTCGCCCTTGGCATACGCTTTCTATGGACTTCATCACCGATCTACCTCCATGCTCCGGATACAATACGATTCTAGTAATCGTGGACTTATTCTCCAAGATGGCGCATTTCGTTCCGCTCAAAGGCTTGCCAACAGCAGCAACTCTGGCCCGAGAATTTCTCGAAAACATCGTCCGACTGCACGGTTTTCCTTCGGTTCTAATTTCGGATCGAGGTAGTCAATTTATTTCTCATTTTTGCTGTCGGTCGGCTCAAATTGATGTGAGACTATCGACCAGTCACCACCCTCAGACCGACTGACAAACCGAGAGGACCAATCAAACTCTGGAACAGTATTTACGCTGCATGCTGCAACAAACTGAAAAAACTTGGAAAGACATCCTTTGGATAGCCGAATATGCCTACAATAACTCTGTCCATTCGGGAACTGGGAAAACCCCGTTTTTTCTTTTGTACGGCAGTCACCCTCGAACCTCGGAGTTGGATCCCCTCCAAGATCTTGAAACACCAGCAGTAGACTACCTGCATTCTACAATCACCCAAGCCTTTAAGGAAGCTGTTTCTCACCTTCAAAGGGCTAAAGAACAATACAAGAAAGGAGCAGATCAACATCGGAAGGAAGCCCCTCAATATCAAGTAGGGGATCAAGTCTGGTTATCCACCAAATATCTACCTCTAAAAGGGCCACGCACATTCAACCCAAGATACCTTGGTCCCTATTCCATCACTACCATAGTAAACCCAGTAGCGGTCAAGTTGGACTTGCCCCCGCACATGAAGATACATCCGGTCTTCCACGTCTCTCTATTAAAACCCGTGCAACCTCAAACCCGACTAACTAAATCTCCAAAACCTATCCTAGTTGATGGAGAACTCGAGTTTGAAGTCAAAACCATTCTGGACTCCAAGATCTCCAAATCTAAACTATTTTACCTAATTGACTGGAATGGCTGCGGCCCCCAAGAGAGATCCTGGGAACCTGCTGAATATGTCCACGCTCCTCGCCTAATCAAAAGATTTCACCGAACATTTCCTGACAAGCCAAAACCCCCGGAGAAGCCCGGTTTGGGAGGGGCCTTAAGGGGGGGTATTGTCATGATCTCTGCTTCCAAAAGTTAAGGGTTTTCCCAACTCCCTTGGAAGCAGATCCATAACCCAGGTTCCGAGTGCCAACCAGTCCCAATTGGGACCTTTTGGACCCAGTCCTGGCGCCAGTGGCACCAGGCTCATAAATATGCCCAGTCCCAGCGCTGGAAGCGCCGGGCTCATAATGCTTGGGTGGACTTACCTGCAGCAGACCATGCTGCTTACTTGCCTGCCAGTTGAGCCTCTGATCCTCTTCTGTTTGGAACTACTTTTCCTGTTGGGTGGGGCAGGAGCCACTCCCTAGATTCAGAAGACTGGAACTCTTCTGGAAAGCAGGAACTCTTTTCTTACCTAGGCGTGGCTGTGGAAGGAGACACCTAAGCACTACAGGAGGCTATTTAAACCACACCCGATGGATGAATCTTGCTTTGCGTTATTCTGCATCCTCTGCAGCAGAACGCTCATCGTGTCTTCTGCATCTGATCCTGGGCCTAAGGAAAAAGGCTTACCATCCTGAATCCAGTCTTCAGCAACACCTATAAAGACAAGAAAGAACTGGTTAGCATTACGGTCTTCAGTGACAGCTCTTCACTTAACTGGTCCATCGGCTGTCATCAACGCCTCCCGCTGCATTCCGGCATCTGAAAGACAAAGGCTTACCTACTCTTCATGCGCTCCGGAGGTCTTCACACTGCATTCCGGCATCTGAAAGACAAAAGCTTACCAACTCTTTGCACGCTCCGGAGGCCTTCGGCGCTGCATCCCGCATCTGAAAGACAAAACAAGGTGCGTTTAAAGACATTGGGGAACTTTAATACTCACGTGCCATTACTCCTTTCCACATCTAACCCAGTGGGTATTCCGGCACCCTGCAGCCGCTCCGAACTTGTACCTGCAAAATAAAAAGACAGTTAGAGCGCATCGGAAGCAGGCAACAAGCGCTTACTTACGTGCTTCCAGGCGCTTCTATTCATCACACGGGCTCCCTCTTCAACTCACTTCAGCCCGTCATCCGCCATCGCCGGAACCCTGCAAAACAAGAAACATCATTACTAAAGACTTTAAAGACATTAGAATTACTCGAAACTTACCGTTCGTGCAGTAAACGACGGACAGCAGTCCTCTGAAGTCAAGAGGCCTGCTCCCCTTATCCACTGAAGAAACTGGTTACAGCACCCTGCCCCGAGGCAGATGGAGAGCACGGCGTTCACTTACCTAAGACATCTTACCCTTCAAGTCAGACATACAGTGCACACAGGTCCAGCCCAAAGAGCCAGCCGTGTGTTACACATCACCTTTGCAGATACGGTATACGCCCAGTCAAGACCGGCGCCTCTACAGGAATCAGGTGAGCGTTACACATAGTGATAGCCAACCACAGAAAAACGCTAAGGATCAAGAGAAGTCCATATGAAACCGATAACGAGTTAAACGATTACTTGGACAGCACGGCCCATCTTGGAAACAACATATGGTACCAGCACATGAAGGAAGTTGGACGAAGGTAATCAGAAGGAGAATGTTTCGTCTGTGCACTCCTGCCGTACAGCATGGGCAAGTCTAAAATCTTTGTCGCTGTAGAAATAGATGTCCCCATAGCACACTGCCTGTCACATGTGGCAATGTGTAACACCAGAGCACAATTCATGGGGAGAGACGCCTCGTTGATATGGGCCAACGAAAAGGACTACCCTGATGAAGACTGACATGTCCAGGACATCAAAACAAGAAACAGGGCGCACACCAAGAATCATGTGATTAGATATGAAAACCCTGACGTCAAGGGATCAGACATAAGGTGGGAAATAAACTCAAGACTGAACGTCCAAGGGAAAACGGCAGAAGAAGCTCAAATGTGGAAGAACCGAGGACAAATGCAGATCTGAGGATCAGTAGTCTCCCCAGACGGATGGGAAGAAGAAGTAGTAATCTGCCGAGCTTGGAAGGTCCTTGGAGCCTGCAAAGAAGCAATTGAGAACTCACAGAGACTATGCAGACCATTTTGGCCAAAATTGGTAAAGCTGTTGACATGGGTCGAAGACAGAGGAGGACCCCTGCAGATAGTACCGCTGGAAAACCAGAAACTGTGCTTTAGAAGCAATGGGACGAGGAAAATGGGGGGGAATCAAAACTGCGGGCGAATATACAAAGCCCCAGGGATGTCGCAAGGGACTGCAGTCCTGATGGACCACTATTGGGAATGTGGATCCAAGGCATACTTAAGGCTACCGAGGAACTGGGGAGGCATATGCACACTGGTGAATGTACACGTTCCAGCACTAGTGATTCCAAAAAATTAACTGAATTTGGACAGCTTCCCGAAAGCAGACGCTCACCTGAGGAAAAGGAGGTCTGTGGAACTAATGTCAAGGATGAAGAGAGAGAATTACTTCTCCGCCAAATCAGAGGACGCATTTTATGCCATTCCGTACGAACACAGCCTGTTCAGCCTAACTTCATCAGTATTTACAACAATACTCTTGCCGCGTATCCAAGTGGTGCAAACACCAAGTGGTTGCAGATATCGAGATGGGAGTTACTGCAGATCATCAACACCACAATAAAAGGATTCAATGCGATCAAAGAAGAGCTGAGAGCAGTCAGACTGATGACCCTCCAGAACAGATATGTGCTTGACATGATCACCGCAATGAATGGAGGTGTTTGCGAAAAAATTGGAGAATCATGTTGCACATTTTTATACCATCACACGACGAAGAAAATTGAACCCTCACAGAGGCCATAGACATGTTAACAACCCTGAAAAACCGGATGACCGATGAGACCGATGAAGTGGACGACGACAGCTGGTTTGGGAACCTATTCTCATGGGTCCCGCAATGGATGGCAGATATATTCAAGTTCCTGGGAGCCTTGCTAGCAATGGTGCTGCTAGGAGTCTGTGTTATCAAGATAATCATCACACAGTGCCAGAAAACAGCAAAGAAGGCCATTGGGCTGAAGATTATGGTCGATGTTGAGCAAGGCTGGAAGCCCAGAGACCTGACAGATGATGAGATAAAAGACTTATTGAAGGCCAGTGATTTTGCACCAGAAGGAACAAAAATCACTTATCCCAAGAAACGAAGAAGGTACGAAGGCAAATGGATTTACTGCAGTCCAAATGGACAATGCCAGTTGATGACCTCGAACAAAGATAAGCATGTGAGAACAGCAGGAAGCTTGAAGGGGGTGATAAAGATATGGACACCAAAATTGCATACTTTCACGCCTTCTTGTGTAAACCCAGGAGATGATGAGCAAGAAGCTGAGGAATCAAAGAAACTGAATATAAAGGAAGAGGTAGGAGTGGTCGATGAACCGACCAGAGGGGGGAGTGTAGAGGAGGTCCCAGATATGACCCGCACCCCTGCCCCCCATTGCGAGTTGCCAGTAAGGTACCCGCCGTGGTATGTGACGTATGAGGAGCAAATGAACCAACAGAGAGCCGCACTGGGACTCTGCCCCTTGTACGTAAGGAGATCAATACCGGTTGAAGCAGCCATAATGCGACAACCCTGAGCAGCACGATACCCAATCAGACAGCCATACCAGCCACTGATACGGAATGAGGAATACCTGCACACGGTCCACGAGGAGACCCCTTAAGCCTTAATGGAAGGCCAATGAAAATAAACCAATGGCCCGAGCAGCCCCAAGAACAAACAGACTTGGCTACTGAAAGCACGAATGCCAGTACTAGTAACTGCAAGGATAATGATAATGGATGCAGGGGAGAGACACTGTTAAAACGTAAGAGAATGGTGCCAAGAAAGATGGAAGCAACCGCCCTGCTGAATGTGTGTAAATAAGCTTGAAATGCAAGAGGCTAAGAAATCGATACTGCTCGCAATGCCTTGTAGAAGAGTAGAGCGGCAAGCGCCAACCATATGTCTACCTCAATACTGCACAATGTACATGTGCGACTCCATTTTGTGAAAGCAGAAATGTACCCAGGCGGCCAAAGGCCTGACAGGCCGAGTTTAGTAACCCAGCAAAGACCAGAGAAGGAGCGGAATCGAAACTCAACAAAGAGAGGCTTATGCCGGGGAGATCGAGGTCAACCAGAGAAGGGGAGGTGAGCATGAGCTCACGAGACTCCAACTACAGAGAATACCAGCCTGCCCGTGAAGGTCAAGATAAGAGAGGCCCATGCAGGTGGCCGAGCGCACACAGAATTAAATACACAAAAGGTTGGAAACTGAAGCAGATTCACGGTGAACCAACACGTGACCAGACAGGCGCGAAGATGTACCACCGCCTGATGTCATCCAGAACCAGGGGGTGCCATAATTTTTCCTGATAAGAGACTATAGATCCGAGGCCATACCCAGCCAACTAATTGACACACAGCCCTAAAACACTGATTTATGGAAGGGAGGAAGGGTGAATCTTGGGACACTAGGCACCTGGGTGTCTACTCTAAAGCTGCTAATTAAAATGGAGATTTATGTTTAGGGGTGTAACTTGCCCAATCACAAGGGACCATGTAATCTAGGGTCCTATAGACACTGTAACCAATGAGACGTTGTGCTTGTAGTGACGTCAATCACGTGTGGTGTAGAGGGAAGGACGTAGACACCCACCAGATAATAGTTATCCAATCCACTTGCATTATTTCCATATACAGATATAGCACCTATACTTAAGTTACCTTTCCCAACCAATTGTATTGCTTGATGATTTTATTTGTAGAATTAGACGTCAATGATGATTTTGCCCATCAAAGAGGCTGTTTGACTAATGTTCGGGGAAGTCGTGGCGAGGCAGGTGTTCGTGATGCTGCGGATTTCCATAAGCTGATGTATGTATCATTCAACGGACTTCCCTTTGCCAATTTACTGAGTCCTGATTATCGATCCTTGCCGGAGTATGTGAATCCTGCACTCTGTCCTTGCATTGTGCAGCTATCTTGTATTACTAGTTTTCAAGGGTGAGTACTGACCAATGGGCCCGTCAGTTATTTCCTCTCCTCGTCAACACACGCGTTACATGTCTCTTCGCTTCTGAAGTGTCACCAATGCCAAGTCTTGAAACAGCTGAATTGGCGTCCCATTAATTGTAACATCTCCACCTGCTCTTGCTGCTGGTAAAATATTCTCTTTCAGAGCAAACAAAGATATTGCTGCCACAACATTCCTGGGCCTAGCGCCAGCTTCTCTCCTTCTCGGGCCTACTCTGTGGACTAGATTTATCGAAATGTCCTCCGGCATGACTTCTGTTAGCAACTTCCCAAAACATTGTTGAACTGTTGTTTTCAGTTCGGAATCTATGATTGTCTCACTTAAGCTTTTAATGCAAATATTAGATTGCCTTGAACGGTTCTCCAAATCTTCAGTTTGTATTTCCAAATTGTGTGAGACTCTTGCCAATTCACTCTGCTGACGAGCCTCTTCAGGTGTCTCCGTCAGGCCCTGCTCTGTGACGTCAACTCTTTCACCTAGCTCTTACAATTCCCCCTTAACTTCCTTCAAAGAGGATCTCAGTTCTTCCCGCAGGGACATAAATTGTTGCTGAAAATTGTTGTGAGCCACCCTTCCATCTCAGACATTCTTTGAGATCCTCTTTACTGAATGCCATTTCACCAGCTTCCGGAGTGTCTGTTTACTGCCTCTCCACAGTGCCCTTCTTATTGAGTCCTGAACTCATTTCTCTACTTTATTATTTCCAACACCTCTCAAGCTGCCTCACCTGCTCAGACTGAGGTTGCTTTCCTTTAGCCTGGGTGCCCTTCTCCTTGGGTTTTGGCATTAGGATTTTGTAAATGATCCACTCACGCTCACTGTACTGTAATACCGGCATCATTTTCCAGACAGGAGCATTACTACCTGTGATGCGCACCAGCACTGACCCCTCCGTGACCGGCACCCCCCTTGCCGGTATCAGCCCTGACACACGGCAGCCGTGCCAGCGCCACCGGCATGCTGCAGACAAGTGCACATCCAGAGGTGCACGGACATGCCAATCCCGGCATGTACATACCGGTAATAACGCATCAAAAGATGCTGTTAAGACCGGCATCGCAGGACAGGCGTTAACAGGAACCTGGTGTGCACAAACCTGCCACAGGTGGCCACAATCAGTACAGGTGGAGACCATTTGAAGTCAGGCACAGCATACAGGCAGCACACCCACACACCACACCCCTCCCAAAGCCAAAATGCTACCACTAGCAATGGCTATGCTGGAGCACGAGTACATGCATGAACAGCTATTCTATGAGGAGGCAGTGAGCCAGGCCATGCAGCGAATGGGCAGGAGGAGAAGGAGGGTGAGAAGGGGACAGCACATACCCAATGTGCAGGCCATTGTGCCCCGCAGGCAGCCACCAATCCCACCGCAACGTGACAGCCCATTCAACCTAACCCCTGCACAGATCCACACCATGTACCGGTTGGAAAGGGACACCATCACCACACTAGGGGACCTCATACACGATGACCTTGTGAACCAACATCCGGACAGTCATCCCCCCCTGCTGAAGGTAGTGTGTGTGCTCCACTTCTTGGCAACAGGAACCTATCAGCACACAGTGGGGCAACTGCACGGGATATCACAACCCTGCTTCTTCCGTGTGCTCACCCAGGTACTCGTAGCACTCCTCAAACATGTACACGACCACATGAGCATGCCACGGACTGCAGCAGAGGTCAATGCCACCAAAGTTGCATTCCATGCAATTGCAGGCATGCCCAACGCCATAGACTGCACACATGTTGAGCTGGTGGTGCGGAATGTTGTGGAGGTGGTGTACCGCAACAGAAAGCAGTACCATTCGCTGAATGTACAGATGGTGTGTGATGCAAGCAGAATAAAAACACACTGCTGTGCACGATACCCAGGCACCACACACTACGCAATGGTCCTGCGGAACTCCACGCTGCCCCACTACATGGATCGACATACCGGACCTCATACATGGCTGTTGGGTGAGTCTGACCACAGGTGCATACGTGGTGTTGATTGGGGGGCGGGGGCTGTTGCCAGCCCTTGGAACCTGTCTGCTGGGCGGACCATGTGGGGAAATGATTGGGTGGGGCTGTTGCCAGCCCTGGGAACCTGTCTGCTGCGTGGGCCATGTGGGGTGTCGGAACATAGGAGAGCACTGCATCATCTTGGAGCACAAGTGCACACTGCATGTATGAATGCACTGTGAACCCTTTCAAAACCCATAGACACAACCAGGAATGCAAAGAGATGCAGAGAGAGTTTGTAGGCCAATTGAACGCCCAGTCCCAAGTGGAAGTGGACCTACCTACCTCAGCCTTCCCAACATACACACCATGAACCACATACATCTACCAATTAAGGAACACATACGGTCACGTTCCATGAGGCGTGACATCAGTGAATATGAAGAACCTGCAGCAAAGCCCACGCCAAAACATAAGGCCTACGTACACCTTGAGGCAACAGATAATGAGAATTTCCATGTATTGTCATGTCATCAATTGTGTCTGTCTATTATTGTGGGCAACATTGAACAGACTGTGACAACATCAAATGACCTAAATCATTACCAGTACCCTTTCTCTTGCTCACATGCAGGTGATGCCGGGCATCCCCTGATGGGCTGGCTTCTGTCCCCAATCAGGCAGCCACGCAACAGACATGATGAGGCCTACAATTGCACACATGCACAGACTTGCGTGACCATTGAACAGACATTTCGACTGTTGAAGAGCCATTCCGCTGCCTTAGCAGATCTGGGGCTGCCCTTATCTATGGTCCTGAGAGAGTCGGGAAAATTGTGATGGTTTGTGCAATGCTGCACAACATGTGCATCCGTCATAACGTACCCCTTCCCCCTGACATGGACATGATGCCACCGAAGCAGGATGATGAGGATGATGAGAATGCTGGAATTCCTCAGCAACACCATGCCCATGATGGACATGCCACACGTCAAGCATTGGTTGCAAATTACTTCTGATGGAATGTAGGAGACATGGGAGAGGGTCACACTGGGTGCTGGACACTGTGCATTATTAAATTGTCACACACTCAAGAATGAATCTCCAGTCAATTAATTGTTTTGCTACACCTGGTGTATTGATGGTTGGTGAACTATGTACAGTGTAACATTGTCGCAACATACACATCTATCCCCTATGAATTTCTGAACTCCCACCCCCCTATGTCCCCACACACAATGACCCAACACACCCTCCCCAAGTAACCCATATCCAAACACCCCACCCCACAAACACCACCCCAGGTCCGCTGCCACCTCCACCATGACACCAACATCCCTCCCGCAAAAACGAGTTCCACCCATGCACTGGTGTCCGTGGACTATTTACGGCCCCTTTTTGGTGCATGGGGTTGGGGCCCCTGCAACCAAGTGAGTCTCTTTGAGCGCTGCACGGGTCTCCCCTGTGAGGATGTGCTTGGTGTTGCACTAGCGGATTCGACTGGTGGTGTGATGATATGCCGTTGTTCGGCTATTGCTGTGACAAGCAAATTGATGGACTCCACCATTGAGGACATCACCTCATTTCCCTCATGAACTTGTCGAGCCAGTTGATAGACGGCCTCAGTTGCCCTGCCGAGCATGCGTGCAGTGTTGCTGGTGTGGTCCTGCATCGTCTGCCGGGTCAGCTCAGCCTCAGTGATGTAGTGGCTTACCAGGGCATGCATGGCCTCCTGACGCTCCTCCATTCGGCTGAGATGGCCCTCAATGTCCCGGATGTGGCGGAGTCCAGGCAGTGGCAAGGGTGTTGGGCTGCAGGGGCCTGATGGACTGAACACAGGCTTCACATCCTGGGGCACATTTCTATGTGTTCCTGACCCAGTGGCCTCAACTCTGTCACGTGTACCTGCATCAGACATGGGCTTCCTAGGTGGGGCAGATGGGTGGGTGCGAATGAGTCCTGAAAGTCGGGCATGCTCCGGACAGGGAATATTGACTCTGCAGGCAGGCTCAGGACAGGGGATTGTGGGTCTTCAGGCAGGCTGAGGACAGGGGATTGTGGGTCTTCAGGCAGGGTCAGGTCTGGTGACACTGGATCTGCATGTCGATGTGCTGGCTTGACAACGGGTGCTTTGGGCTGACAGGCCGGGTCGGGCAATGCTGCTGTTGTTTTGCGGGGGTGACTGTCTGCTGGTGTCTTGGACTTCCTGTGCTGATGCTGGCTGGCAGGTGTATGGTGATGGCGGGGGGGATGAGCGGTTGATGACGTACGCTCTGGTCTAGTGCCGCTGGTTCCTGGGTCCTGGCTGCTGCTGGTGGAATTGGTGCGCCGTCCACGTGCTGCAGTGGTGTTTGGGGCTCGCCCTCGCTTCCTGATGAGGTTCCTGTGGAGGACAGTGCAGCAGCCCATTACTGCTGTGTGACAATCAATGTGACATGCTGGATTCATTTTCATGTGCATTGTCATGCTCATGGTGTGGGACATGACATGGTGCACACATGAGTGGGGGTGGAGCAGAGCGGGGACATTTTGCAGTGTGGACATGGTTGGGGATGTGCCTGTTGGCTGGGGTACTGGTGTGTTCTGGCAAGGGTGTTGTGTCAATGCGGCCATGGCTCGGGACATGTGTAGTCTGGCTGTGATGGGGATGTGGTTAACTCGTGTACGTTGCTGCAATGGTTTTGGGTCTGCGGGATGGGACATGGTGGGGGTGGCATGTGGGTGACTGGTGGCAATGATGCATGCGTCTTGGCCTGAGGTTGTTTGGACAATGGGTTGGCATGGCGCAGAGTGCAGGCGGTGGGCAGTAAAGTATGTCTGCGCATGCAGATGGGAGTTGTGTGTGCATTGCAGGGGACATGTGGTGGGTGTCTGTAGCGTGTGTTGCCAGTCTACCTGGCAGGTCCATGTTTCAGTGCTATGTTCTAGTTGGTGTGTGGCAGGGCGGCAGGTATCTGGTGGCACTGACTTGTCATTCGAAAAGCACCATTGACGATGGGGCCACATTTGTGGGATTTGGGATGTAAGTCATGGTCACTCACCGGCATCTCCAGACGATGATGCTCCGTGCTCTGCATGTCCAACCCCCTTGAAGCTTTCCATGTTGATGACTGAGGCACATCTTTCTTCCCATGGCTGCAATTTAATGGGTGAATATGCACCGCCTCATGTGGGCTGCACCTGGCTGTGCTCGGCTGCAAGGAGGTTCCGGACGCTGAGACGCAAGTCGTCCCACCTTTTGTGGCAGTCTTTTACGGTCCTTGGTGTTGTGCCCACTGCAGACACTTTTGAGGCCACTTCTGTCCATATTGCCTTCTTCCGGATCTCGGCTGGCCGGCACAAGTCTCCTCCGAACACTACATCAGCATTCTCGACCAGAGTGTCTGCCACCATGGTCAGCTCTGGCTCACTGAAGCAGGGTTTTCTGTGCTGAACGGTCCAACGTGTCCCTGAAATGTTCTTCTATGCAGCTCTGTATCACTCCTGTCGGTCGAGGATTGCAATGGATTGTGTTTTTCAAGATGGCCCCCGGAGCACTTCCCGTTCCGGCGCGATGATGTTGCTTCTGGTGTTGGTATGAACTGTACCGTTATCAACAGTACCGTTCTGTCTGGCATCTAGGATGTCTGTGCTCATGTCTGCGGCATGGATGATGCCGCTATCGGGGGTTTGGAGGGCCTTACCGGCGTGCCAGTATGCGTATGCACGCGGGCTCGGAATGAACTGTTGATTCTGCCGGTAATTTCTAATTGTTACCCCCAACTCGTAATGAGGCCCAATGTCTGTTTCCAGTTATTCCCTCAGGCTCAATTAAGTACACTAATTTGTCTCAGAATTGTTTTGCGCAAGCTATCATCATTTATTCCCATTTGCAGCAGTGGTATTGAAGGAGAGAACTACGAATACCCATCTGGGGTAAATCTGGTTCATCCTATGCTCCGCAGTTATCAGCTAACACCATTCAGAGATGGAGCTCTAGAAGCCTTCTGTTCCCCCCAGACCTGCACATCTTCCCCCTTCAAGCCGCCATGATTCTATCCTCTTCACCTCCTCCTCAGCATATTGGGGCACCTTTCCTAATAGTGCATCAACAACTGTACCTCAAATGTCCCACCTAATCCGATTACGGCATCTCCCCTTCTGATATCGACTTCACTGTCAGCTGGGGATGCCTTACAATTACAACTTCCCAGTCAGCGCTTTACATATAGGAGCTTAGTCAGTGATATTTTCGGCTCTGTATATATAACGAGTTTCAGTTCCTTATTTGTAGACCACACTCAGCGTGGCCCCATGCATCTGCATGAGAATCACTTGTGTATAGGAGTGTTCTTACTGTTCATCCACACCAAAAGGTTTCATGGGCAGTTTCTCATCTCCTCGCCTCTTGTGCGAGTAATCCACTGCATCCCTTCCAGGTATGAGCTCCGCTGCAGCCGCTGCCATTATCTTGGTAAGGCCCGAGCTCTGTGTCAGCCTCACTATGGAGACCATTCCTGTTGCATGTCTGATTAGGGCACTGTCCCTCGTCCCTCAGCAATCGTACGGCAGGGCAACCTTAACCGAATGCGACGCAGCTCATATCATGATAGTCTCCCCAATGCACTGCTTCCACCAAAATCAGGCCGTCACCTTCTGCGTCGTAAGGGCCACGCTCTATTTCACCCATTCAACATTATCTTCTCGATACTTGCAGGGAGGGAATGGTGGTTTCCATCCGATATCTCCTATTGTTGCACACAGTTTTCTGCGTTTCTTCTTGGTGCCCAGCCCAGCCCAGCTCCAAACAATGGAGGTGGGCTTGCTTTCGTTACGGCCCAGAGCAGAGCTAAGGACCACACATCCCTACTCACCAGCAGCCATCTTGGAATATCCTATGCAATTTATTGGGGGTCAACGTAAATTCTTACTTCACCCTTTTCAAGTTCTGTCTTGTTGATAGGCCATCACCAAGATGAAATCACCGACCACCAAGGTTATCCCATTTGGGATAAATGATGCCAAGCAGATCTCCTGTTATATATTGCCACATATGCAGAAGCTGATCTGACAGCTTTGCCTCACAACTTGCCCTTTACAAAGAAATATCTCCCTTCTTCATCATCGGCCAGGTTTCTCATTACAAACGGGCATATTTGTAGATTCCAATTACAACCCAGGAACATTTTTGTCTTTGCGAACAAGTAGCATGTTGGCATCTCCATTGTTCATGATGCACCACTCTGAGCCAGGTTTTGAGTGTGTGACTCTCACATCTATGTCCAAGTCTCATGGTCCCCTTATAATTTTTCATCCATCCAGTTTGTGTGCCCCCCGCCCGACCCCTGAGGTTAGTGGGTGCGCGTTTCATGGACCTTCTCTGCAAGCCTGGCCAATGGCTGCTTTGGAGGTGAGTGGGAAAAAGGCTTGCGAGGAACACAAGGCCGTTGGGAGAGAGTAAAGAGGTGTATGCAGGCTGACGCTTGTGTGGGCTGCGTGGTTAGTCCTTGACACCTAATCAAAAATAAAATACATAGGTGTGCCTCTTACCTGTCAGTACTCTTTGAGCTTTCATTCTGATGGGGAACTCAAGCAGGGGTGCGTTTTAGCACCCCTCCTGTTTAACCTCTATGTGACTGTAATGGACGAATCCTTGATGAGCTGTAAAAACGTTCCCTCCAACAAAGGTGGGGAATCCCTGCCTTGGATTACCTTCGCAGATTATATGATATTGCTAGATAGGACACCCTTGGGCCTACAGCGCTCAATAGATAAGCTTTACCTTTATGCTCTAGAAAATCATCTTAAAATTAATCGTAACAAAATCAAGGTTTTGCAGATTAAGGCAAAAAAGAAGCGTATGGGAAAATATGTTTGGAACATGGGTGGTGAGAAACTGCAAACCGTTGACCAATATTTGTACTTAGGTTTGCCAGTTTTTAGCGCACCTAAAGTCCATCAATACAAGCACTATATCACGCTTAAAGCGATGTGCAAATGGCAAGCAATTAAAAGCTTAATAGCAAATGTTGGTGGGGGGGGCCATTGCAGGATACTTTGAAGTCTATAGGAAGTCCTAATCGTACAAAAATGTCGACCTGGGAATTGCAACGGCTGAAAATGACGACGGGTTTAGAGTATAATATTAATATGGGGAGAGCGGCGGGGGATCTCCCCCGCATATATATGTGGTGTAAAGGGTTAAAAAAAAAAGTCGTCATTTTCGGCCGCCGCAATAATCACATAGATCCGAGACTAAGCCATGGACACTTTGTCAAGCACCCAGGCTAGATGGTTGAAAACCATTGAGGGAAAGCTGTTGAGGTCTTTTCTGCGTCTTCCTGTAACTGTGCAGCCATGTGTTTACAATTGGGTACTACTTCCCTACTCACTTTATGGAAAGTCAGTCGCTGTAAAATGTTCAGAAATATATTATTGGCACAGGAAGTTGATGGCACCAGAAGTGGAAGTTGGATGTAGACCAGACAACTCTGTATACAGGGGATTTGGTCCTCACAGTAACTTTAAAAGAAATCTATTGCATAGGACCGAGTGTCCTCTATTGATTATCTTGCAACCAAAAAATGCTACGCCCTGTATGTTCCAGGCTCAGAACCTCGTAGCTATCTTAACAAAATGCAGAGACTGAGCTGCTTCTGTTATAGTACCATCGAAACCTGACAACATATATTGACTGGCTGTGCTTATTTCAATGATCTGTACACTAAAGGATATATACATTTTTGCACGATTGATCGAATCGGCTCGGATCAATTTTGGTCTACTATATAGTCTGCTGACTCTTTGGTGATTGGGGCTGCAGCCTTTCATGTTTGGGAGAGTGTCTTAAACTTGTTGTTTTATAGGAATGCACCTTTGGAAATGTGTTGTTTTTATATTAAGCATGTGTATTTCATGCATATTTCTTTTTTTAACATTCTGATATATATGATATTTTATTGTTTTATAAAAGTTGATTTAAATTTTGTAATATGTTTGCAAAAGGCTAAATTGTTAGCCAGAAGAACAAGTTACTCTCTTACCTGGTAACGTTCTTTCGATGGGATGGTCCGACGACGTATTCCATATCTATGACAGTAATCACCACAGCTGTGCTGCTTCGGAAAATCTTTCGGCATCTGCGTCCTGCGTCGATGACGTCGATACGCTGCCCTCGAGGACCTCCTCCAATGGCCGACGTCACTGGATGTTATAAGTAGGACGCACGACGCCCGTAGCCTCAGTTGTAGTTTTTTCCCAGAACGTGTGGCACCAGTCTTCTGCCAGTCTGACCACACAAAGGGCCTCATTACGACCCAGGCGGTAAGTTACCGCCTGGGCCCTGACTTTACCACCATGGCGTAAACTACGTTTACGCCATGGTGGTTGGCGGACTTACCGCCCCATTCCGACCTTGGCGGGGCGGTAAGTCCCCAATCCCCATTTACCCTTCCCCATTCCCATTTTTGCCCCATAGGGCATAATGGGAGTGGGGAAGGCGTTAATTACGCCACCGTAAATTACGGTGGCGTAATTAACTCCATGGTCCCTTAGCGCCATGGATTTTAACACCTGCTAAAAACAGGTGTTAAAAGCGCCATGGCGCTAAGGGACCTCGTACTCAGGCGGTAAGGGTCGGCGCTGTTAACGCTGCCGTAAACCCCTTACCGCCTGGGTCGTAATGAGGCCCAAAGCCTTGCGGAAACGTAAGCTGCAATCGCATAAGAAATTCTGTAGCGGGGAAGGCAGGGCGGGAGCGATATGGAATACGTCGTCGGACCATCCCATCGAAAGAACGTTACCAGGTAAGACAGTAACTTGTTCTTCGAGGGGATTGGATCCTCCGACGTATTCCATATCTATGACAGACTCCCAAAGCAGTAGCAATGCAAGGAGGTGGGAAAATAATTTAGAATACAGAAATTTAGAATGCCCAATCAAATTGCAGAGCAAAGGACTGCCTTGCCAAAGGCCAGATCCTGCCATGGATGGAATCGAGGGAGTAGTGACGTACAAAAGTATTATGGACCGAAGCTCAGGTGGCTGCATCACAGATGTTACGAATAGGAACACCCCTCTGTAGGGCAGTAGAAGCAGCCATACCCCTGGTAGAATGGGCCCACAAGCCGAACGGTTGGTCCTTACCCACCAAGCGGTAACATTCAGAAATTGTCAGAATAATCCAGCGAGACAAAGTCTGCTTAGTCACAGCTTGTCCCAAACGTTTTCCAGCGTAACCAATGAAGAGTTGATCGTCCACTCTGACCCGGGACATGCGTGAAATATAAAAGCTTAAAGCTCTCCTAGGATCGAGCCTATGGAGCCTCTCCTCTTCCTTACCAGGATGCGGAGGAGGATAAAATGCCAGAAGAATAACTTTCTGGCCTAAATTAAATTCCGACACCACCTTCGGAAGAAAGGAAGGACGAACTCTAAGGACAACCCTGTCCTTTTGAAATACAGTGAAGGGTGGCTTAACTGAAAGTGCCTGTAACTCACTCACTCTGCGAGCGGAAGTGACCACAACCAAAAATACACTTTTAAGAGTTAATAGTCTCAAAGGGCACGAATGCAAAGGCGCAAACGGAGCACCCATCAGAAACTTGAGGACAAGGTTCCAATCCCAACCGGGCACCTGGAAAGGTGACGGAGGGAACACATTAGTGAGCCCTTTTAGAAACTGAGAAATTAAAGGGATTTTAAAATAAGAACACTCTTCAGACGAGTGCTTAAATATGGACAGCGCTGCCAGGTAACCTTTAACGGTACCCACTTGCAAGCCCCTGTGGGCTAAAGAAAGCAAAAAAAACAGAGCCACAGGAATGTCACATGAAAACGGATCCACATTCTTAACCCTTCACCAGTCGCAGAACTTTCTCCAACGGCAACGGTACAGGGACTTTGTTGCGGGCCTTCTGGCCGAAAGCAACACCTCCATCACGTCTTCAGGGAGGTCTCAATCCTTATACCTCAACCTTTTAGAAACCACGCGTGAAGGTTGAGGGATCTGACCTCTGGATGGAGAACCTGACCCCCCTCCCGTGAGAGCAGATTGTCTCGGTAGGGAAGACGACGTGGAGGGCAGATGGACAAGTCGATAAGGTCCGGGTACCATGTACCACATCCTCCGGGCCCATGCCGGAGCAATGAGGATCATCCGAGAACCGAACCTTCGTAACCTCTGCAGCACTTGCGGGATGACGTGGACTGGAGGAAACTCGTATAGCAGTGGGAATGACCACTCCACCACCAACGCGTCTCCTAAGGCTCCTCTTGTAGGAAATTCCAACGAGCAAAACCTTTTGAACTTCCGGTTGACCTGTAGGCGAAGAGATCCACTTGAGGGGTCCCCCAAAGGGCGAAGATCTCCACTCGTGAGAGATTGCACTCTGCCTGCTCAGAGCATCCGCCGTCTCGTTTTCGTCTCCAGTCAGATGAACTGCCGAGATCGAAACTTCCTGCTGGATTGCCCAGAACCATAGCTGCATCGCATCCCTGCACAGAGGAAGTGGCCCTGCCCCCCCTTCTTTTTGTTGAGGCAGTGCATGGCAACTGTGTTGTCCGTCAGGATCAGGACATTCTTTCCTCACACAGTCGGCAGAAAAGCCTTCAGGGCAAGCCTGACGGCCCTCAGCTCCAACAGATTGATATGGAAGTCTGGACTCCGACGGAGACCAACGACCGCTGACTGTCAACTCGTTGGCATGAGCTCCCCATCCCATGAGGGATGCGTCCATCACAATCGTCACCTCCGGCCAGGGTAGCCAAAATGGAGCCCCCTTCATCAGATTGCCTTCGATGGCCCACCATAGAAGGTCCTGGCTGACCGAGGACGGCACCTGAACAGGGTCCAACATCCTGCCGGAGGACTGAGGGCACTGGAGCTTGAGTGCCCATTGCAAAGATCTCATACGCAACCTGGCCTCTGGCACCAGAAGAATGCAGAATGCCATGAGGCCGAGCAATCTCAAGAACTCGAACGCTGGGAGACTCTGGGCATGCTGAAACTTGTGCACCATCTGCTGAATTTGATGAGTCCTCACCTGGGGAGGAAAACACTGCCCCAGGGACGTGTCGAGCACTGCTCCGATGTACTGGAGCCTTTGACTTGGCGTCAAGTGGGACGTCTTTAAGTTGAGGGAGAAGCCCAGCTTGTGGAGGGAGTGGCAGGTGATGGACAGATGATCCAGGACTTGCTCGGGAGAGCGCGCCCTGATCAACCAATCGTGCAGATAGGGGTAGATGTGAATCCCCCCTTTCCTGAGATGCGCTGCCACCACTACCATGAGCTTGGTGAAGACCATCGGGGCGGAGGTCAATCCGAACAGCAAGACCGGAAACTGAACGTGCGAGTCGCCAACCGCGACCCTCAGGTACTTCTTGTGCTTTGGATGGATCGGCACATGAAAATAAGCGTCCTTAAGGTCGAGAGACACCAACCGGTCCTGAAGTTGAAGGGCCTGGAGGACTTGAGAAAGAGTAACCATCTTGAACTTGTCCTTCCTGAGGAGTTTGTTCAAACCGCGCAAGTCCATGATGGGTCTCAATCCCCCATCTTTCTTGGAAATCAAAACATAAGGGGAATACCATCTCTTGTTCCTCTCCGCTACAGGCACCAGTTCTATGGCGCCTTTCTCCAGCAGGGCTTGAACCTCCTGCACAAGGAGCGGATCCAGACTCTGCAACGAGAGATTCCCCAGTGGATTGTCGTGAGGGCTCTGCCAAAAGGGAAGACAGTAGCCGTGGGCTATGATCTCCAGAACCCACACATCTGAAGTAATGGCACGCCATTCGACAAGATGCTGCACCAGCCTTCTCCTAACCGGCGAACCATGGGACATGGTGTAACGCTCACCTGACTCCCACGGGGGCGCTGGCCTGGTTCGCGCTGCTGTGACCTCGTCTAAGGTGATGCGCAGGGTTCGGAAGACGGACTGGACCGGGCCCCAGATCTGGCTTGTCTGACTCGCAGAAGTACCTTCTGTAGGTGAGAATAGGGGGTTAACTGTCTGCGGGGTAATGCAATTACCCCTCTCACCCTCCTCAAAACCCTTCTGTGCTTCCCCGTAGCGTCTCACCTTAGGGTCTGGAAGGACGAGCTCTCCATCCTGCTTCTGATGCAGGGGCGCGTTGGTATCCAGTTACGTCACTGGATTTTCGGATGGGTGAGAACCAAACTTGCTTGGCTTCCAGGTAAGTTTTTCTATAAGTGGTTCCCCTTGTGCCATTCATTAATGTTCTAATGCTAGTGTCTTTTTCCCCATAGGGGCCGGGATACGGAATGCCGGGGAACAGGCACCGACCCGAAGTGAGCGGTGAAATCCTTGTGGAAATCAGGTAAGTCTTTAATGAGTGTTTTGGTAATGTCTTTTCATTCACTCATTAACGCTGATGTCTTTTTCCCCTTAGGGGCCGGGGTCCGAAAATGCCTGTATGTGGCGCGGACCCGAAATGAAATGGGAATGACCCAACAGGTAAGTCTTGACATGGAGTTTTAGCTTCCCGTTTCCCTTCTTTCTCTCACCTTTGTTCTTGTCTTTTTCTCCCTAGGCGTGGGGGCGCGACTGCGAATCTGGATGGTTGCTGCTGAACATGGAGGCGCCCTGTAAAGGTGAGTAGAATGCGGCGCTGGAGCGATCGATGCGATGTGCTTTTAAAAATAAATGTCTTCCTTTTCAGGATTGTCGGTGAAATGTCTCTGGGATGCAGATTTAGCAGGTGAGGCCTTTTCCTTCTTCTGTTCTCTTGTTCCCTTCCTTTGCAGGTGATTCAGGATGCTGGCAGGTGTGGCAGAAGTCAAGATGCAGGAGCAGACACGGTGAGCGTCCAGCTGCTAGATGCAGAACAACGCGAAGCATGTGTGGCTGATCGGGTGTGGTTTAAATAGCCTTGGAAGAAGTTCCTAGAATGTGTCCTTCCTCCAATCAGGTATGTATCCTTCCCCGACCACGCCCGGGTGGTAAATGAGTCCCACAGGTAAAGTAGTTCCTTTCAGGCCTCAAGGAGGCCGGGGTTCTGCAGCATGGTCTGCATCAGGTAAGTGCACCCAAACACTTTCATAATGAGCCTGGCGACTATGGCGCCAGGACTGACGTTTTCTATGAGCCTGGCGCCATAGGCGCCAGGACGCTGTCCAAAGGGCCCCCTATAAGGGGTTGCTGGGACCTTCCCCGGGGACTTGATGTCCGCTTTTGGGGACGCAGGGCCTGAGCCGGCTCCCCGGGAGTCAGCATCGTGACAGCACTCCCCCCCAAGGCCCCTCCCAAGGTTGTTCCCTCCGGGGGTTTTGGTTTGTTTGGGAAGAGTCGGTGGAATTTCCTGACTAATCAAGGTGCATGCACATGGTCACTGGGTTCCCACGACCTCTCCTGAGGTCCGTACCCTTCCAATCAATTAGGTAGAAAAGCTTTGACCTAAACATTTTTGAATCTAAAATGTTCTTCACTTCGAATTCGGGTTCCCCATCTATTTGAATAGGTTCTGGCGGTTTGAGTAGTCGGGTTCTGGGTACCACTGGTTTCAGAAGTGACACATGAAAAACATGGTGAATTCGCATATTAGCTGGTAAATCAAGTTTAACCGCTACTGGGTTAATTATTGCCGTAATAGAATAAGGTCCCAGATATTTTGGGTTAAAAGTTCGAGGCCCTTTGAGCGGTAAATGTCTGGTAGCTAACCACACTTGATCCCCAATCTGATACGGAGGTGGTTCACTCCGATGTAAGTCAGCATTCTCCTTGTATTTTCTCTTGGCTTGTTGTAAATGCGTGGTTGCCTCTTTGAAGGCTCGGATAATGGTAGAATGCAGATGTTCTACTGCGGGCACTCCGAGGTTCTGAGGTGAGTCGAGGTTTGAGGTTCGAGGGTGATGTCCAAACAAGGTATAAAAAGGACTATGGCCAGTTCCAGAGTGTACCGAATTATTATATGCGTATTCGGCTATCTAAAGAATGTCTTTCCGGTTGCTTTCAGATTGCTGTAACATACACCGTAAGTACTGCTTAAGGGTCTGATTTGTCCTCTCGGTCTGACCATCGGTCTGAGGGTGGTGACTGGTCGATAATCTTACGTCGATTTGTGCCATTTGACAACATTTGCGCCAGAAGTGGGAAATGAATTGGCTTCCCCGGTCAGAGATTAGTATAGATGGGAATCCATGTAGCCGAACAATATTTTCGATGAATTCTTTGGCTAGGACAGAAGCTGAAGGTAAACCTTTCAAAGGAATGAAGTGGGCCATTTTGGAAAACAAATCCACAATTACCAGAATGGTATTGTATCCCGAAAAAGGAGGCAAGTCTGTAATAAAATCCATTGATAGGGTGTGCCAGGGTGCTGGCGGTATGTCTAGAGGTTGAAGGAGACCGGCTGGTCTTTTCTTTTGACCTTTATTTTGGGCGCAAACACCACAGGACATCACAAAAGATTTAACATATTTTTGCCAAGAGGGCCACCAGAATTGTCGTTTCACCTTTTCCATTGTCTTGGCAATACCGGGGTGTCCTCTATTAATGTATCATGATAACCTGAAATAACTAGTTCGTGTAAATCCTTGTGCGGCAGGAATAAGCGTCCTTGGTAATAAGGTAAACCATTATCTATGGTAAAGTCTGATCCCTTTTGTATCCAATCCTGTAGGACTGTAGGGTCCAGGAGTTGTTTCACTCTGACTTGAATGTCTTCAAGCGTCTGTAACGAAGTCATGCCTAGAATTCTCTGTTCGGGAATTATTGGTACTGGTTCTGAGTTTGTATCAGATTCTCCCATTCCAATTCGGGACAAGGCGTCTGCTTTGCCGTTCTTGCAGCCAGGTCGATAGGTAATCACAAAATCAAATTCGGCGAAAAACAAAGCCCATCGGAGCTGCCGTGATGACTGAGCCTTGGCGGTTTTCAAATAATGTAAATTCCGGTGATCAGTGATCACCGTGATTGTATGTCGAGCGCCAAGCAGGTAATGCCGCCAGGCTTTAAAAGCGGACTTTATGGCTAACAGTTCTTTGTCAGTGATTGCGTAATTAATCTCTGGTGCCGAGAATTTTCTGGACCAAAATGCTACGGGATGCAGTTGGTTGGTTTCAGGATCTCTTTGAGACAGAACTGCTCCCATGGCTAGGCTTGATGCGTCAGTTTCGATGACATACGGGAGATCTGGACGTGGGTGTTTCAATATAGGTGCGTAGGTAAACTTAGCTTTTAAATCCTGGAAGGCCTGCTCGGCTTCTTCAGACCATTCAAAACGTTTATTTTTCCTCAAGAGTGCAGTAATGGGTTGTACTATGCGTGAAAATTCCGGGATAAACCTGCGATAGAAATTGGCAAAGCCGAGCATGCTTTGAACCCCTTTTACAGAGCTAGGTGATGGCCATTTGAGGATGGCATCCACTTTTCTTGAGTCCATTCGGGCTCCTTTGGGTGTCAGGATGAAACCGAGAAACTCAACTTCTGTGGTATGGAAAACACATTTCTCCAGTTTAGCAAATAGTTTGTGTTGGCGCAGTTTTTCCAGAACTGTCCTAACGTGTTTTCTGTGATCAGATTCCGAAGAGGAGTACACTAGAATGTCATCGATATAGATGACAACACAAACATCGATGAGTTCCCGAAGGACATCATTCATGAAGAATTGGAAGGCAGCAGGCGCATTGCACAACCCGAAAGGCATTACCTGGTATTCAAATAATCCATATTTTGTACGGAAGGCTGTTTTCCATTCGTCGCCTTCTTTTACTGGCACCAGATGATATGCCCCCCGGAGATCTAACTTGGTGTATATGCAAGCGTCCTTCACCTGGTCAAGGAGTTCAGGAATCAGAGGCAGAGGATAACGGTTTTTAACCGTTATCTGGTTCAATGCGCGGTAATCGATACAAGTTCTAAGGTCGCCTTCTTTTTTAGGCACGAAGAACAAAGCCGAGGATGCCGGGGACTTTGACAGGCGAATAAAACCATTGGCGAGGTATTGATCCAAATATTGTCTCAAATGCAGGTTCTCAGGTTCGGTAAGGGCATAAATCCTGCTACAAGGGGGTTGTGCACCGGGCACCAGATCGATTTGGCAATCGTACAATCGGTGAGGAGGTAACGTGTTGGCCTGTTCCTTTTGGAAGTCCTGGTATTCCGGAGGTAATTGCATGGAGGCAGAGGTTACAGATGCTAGATTAATCTTCAGGTTTTCTGGGTAGCAGGTTTGTGCACAATCCGGGAAGGTTATTCTCTTAGCTCGCCAATCAATTTGAGGATTATGTGTCTCTAACCAAGGAATTCCAAGAATAACCTGAAACTGTGGAGCCTTGATTACATCAAACACAACTGCCTCCCGATGGCCGTCAGGACCAATAAGAGTCACCTCAGTAGTGGAATGTGTTACCGGTCCAGAGGCAATTTCAGTTCCATCGACTGTGGTGATGACATCTTTGCTGGTTTTAGGACGGAGAGGGAGGTTAATCCTAGAGACCATTTCACGATCCACATAGTTTCCAATAGCCCCACTATCGATGTATGCCTTTATTTCATGCAACCGCTTAGGCTTTTCTGGATCTACGAGAACCATTGGCACAATGAAATGCGAGGTCTGAGAGTTAGTTTTCAAGCTCGGCAAGCGGACCCCTACGCTTGTCGGGCTGAGTAGTTTCCCGAAACAGAGTCTTCATCGTTTTTATCAGCGGCTCCTACCGCTTTTCGGGGCGGTTTTGCTGGGCAATCTCGTAGAAAGTGTCCAGAGTTCCCACAATAAAGACATAATTTTAACTGCCGCCTCCTTTCACGTTCCTTTTGAGTTAAGGGTTCTTTAACCCCTTCGATTTGCATAGGCTCAGAAACATCAACTCCCTTGGGGTTAGCGTGGGTCTTGACCAACACCCGGGTCTCAAACCTGGACCAATCTGTTTTTCTGTTTTGAAGTCTGTGATCCAATTGGACCACTAAGTCTATATATTCTGTGCATTCTTGGGGCGGATTTACAACTTGGGCCAAGACATCTTTAAGTTCTCCGCGTAGACCTCGATAAAATAATGTGACTCTTTTATCCTCTGGCCATCCCGTTTCCACAATTAGTCTATTAAAGTTTGCAATATAGGATAGGAGGTCCTGATTGCCCTGTCGTAGGGATAGAAGTTCGTCATCCAGAGCCTGCCCCTGTGAATGTCGAGCAAATAACCTTTCCATGCTTGCTTGATATCCTTGAAAATCACGGAGAATCGGGTCATCTTGAGTAACCAGTGGAACTGACCAATCGGCAGCGCAGCCGCTGAGATATGACAATACAAAGGCTACTTTGGTTTGATCATTCGGGAAGGCCCCAGGTCTGCATAGGAAGTGCAAACGACACTGATTCATGAATACGGCGAATCGTTTGGGGTCCCCAGCAAAGCGTTCAGGTGGGGCCAGCGGCATGTTTCCAGGTAGATTAATCTGCACAGGGTTACTGGGAACCACAGGAGCGGGGTTCCCTCCGGAACAGGGTAGAGGAGTTTGTCCAGCTTGACCTTGCAAAAGCTGTCTGGCCAGGTCATCAGTTCTTTCCTTTGATATTATTAATTCCCTCTTGAGGGCATTAGTCTCTTGACGAGCAGCATGTACTTCGGCCCGTAATTCCCCCAGTAATTGGGCCAACTAATCAGTCTCAGAAGTTTCCATAGCGCCTGGGTGGGAATTTGTAGGAAGGCTTCGCGTTCTGTAACGCTCACCTGACTCCCACGGGGGCGCTGGCCTGGTTCGCGCTGCTGTGACCTCGTCTAAGGTGATGCGCAGGGTTCGGAAGACGGACTGGACCGGGCCCCAGATCTGGCTTGTCTGACTCGCAGAAGTACCTTCTGTAGGTGAGAATAGGGGGTTAACTGTCTGCGGGGTAATGCAATCGGCCTCCCCCTTACCCCTCTCACCCTCCTCAAAACACTTCTGTGCTTCCCCGTAGCGTCTCACCTTAGGGTCTGGAAGGACGAGCTCTCCATCCTGCTTCTGATGCAGGGGCGCGTTGGTATCCAGTTACGTCACTGGATTTTCGGATGGGTGAGAACCAAACTTGCTTGGCTTCCAGGTAAGTTTTTCTATAAGTGGTTCCCCTTGTGCCATTCATTAATGTTCTAATGCTAGTGTCTTTTTCCCCACAGGGGCCGGGGTACGGAATGCCGGGGAACAGGCACCGACCCGAAGTGAGCGGTGAAATCCTTGTGGAAATCAGGTAAGTCTTTAATGAGTGTTTTGGTAATGTCTTTTCATTCACTCATTAACGCTGATGTCTTTTTCCCCTTAGGGGCCGGGGTCCGAAAATGCCTGTATGTGGCGCGGACCCGAAATGAAATGGGAATGACCCAACAGGTAAGTCTTGACATGGAGTTTTAGCTTCCCGTTTCCCTTCTTTCTCTCACCTTTGTTCTTGTCTTTTTCTCCCTAGGCGTGGGGGCGCGACTGCGAATCTGGTGGTCGCTGCTGAACATGGAGGCGCCCTGTAAAGGTGAGTAGAATGCGGCGCTGCAGCGATCGATGCGATGTGCTTTTAAAAATAAATGTCTTCCTTTTCAGGATTGTCGATGAAATGTCTCTGGGATGCAGATTTAGCAGGTGAGGCCTTTTCCTTCTTCTGTTCTCTTGTTCCCTTCCTTTGCAGGTGATTCAGGATGCTGGAAGGTGTGGCAGAAGTCAAGATGCAGGAGCAGACACGGTGAGCGTCCAGCTGCTAGATGCAGAACAACGCGAAGCATGTGTGGCTGATCGGGTGTGGTTTAAATAGCCTTGGAAGAAGTTCCTAGAATGTGTCCTTCCTCCAATCAGGTATGTATCCTTCCCCGACCACGCCCCGGTGGTAAATGAGTCCCACAGGTAAAGTAGTTCCTTTCAGGCCTCAAGGAGGCCGGGGTTCTGCAGCATGGTCTGCATCAGGTAAGTGCACCCAAACACTTTCATAATGAGCCTGGCGCCTATGGCGCCAGGACTGACGTTTTCTATGAGCCTGGCGCCATAGGCGCCAGGACGCTGTCCAAAGGGCCCCTATAAGGGGTTGCTGGGACCTTCCCCGGGGACTTGATGTCCGCTTTCGGGGACGCAGGGCCTGAGCCGGCTCCCCGGGAGTGAGCATCGTGACACATGGCCTCATGACTGAGCTGAAGCAGCTGCGGCGTTGCCTGAGGGCAAAGAGGCAACTGCCCGAGCGGCCTTGGCACCTCGAGTACCGTGTTCTGGCACTCCTACGGTGGCGCCTATGACTGGCAGCTCCTCTCGCTTTACCAAAGGATGAGTAATAACGAAAGGAACCTCCCCTCCAATGCTGTCCCCTAGGACGAAAAGGCGGAAGTTGTCGAACTGCAGCGCCCAACGACTTTGCTGCAGCTTTGGAGGTCTGCAACCTCTCAAGGCTCTCGTTAGCCTTGCTGCCAAAAAGATGTTCACCATCAAAGGGCATGTTGAGGAGCCGGGCCTGCACATCAGGAGCAAATCCTGACTTCCGCAACCACGCAAACCTGCGTATCACGGTGCTCGCCGCCATGGACCGGCTGATGCAATCTGCCATGTCCAAACCCGACTGAACGGCCTCACACATGGCATCCTTGCCATCCTGGACCATAGCAAGAAAACCATCCCGTTCGTCCCCTTCGGGAATATGTTCAGCCGCTAAGGAAACACAGTTCCACAGAGTGTGCGTGAAACGTGACAAGGCACATAGAGAGTTGGCTGCCTGAAGAGCCATACCCCCTGAAGAAAACACTTTCATCTCCCAACCATCAAAACGCTTGTCGTCCCTATCAGGAGGGATGGTAGGATACAATGCCTGTTTTGCTGGGGCCGTAGGCGCCCGCACCACCAAACTCTCCGGAGTGGGGTGCTTGGTCAGGTAGCAGGGGTCGCTACTGGCTGGGCGGTATTTTCGCAGCAAAGACTTGCCCACAGCCGGAAGACTCTCCGGAGCAGTCAAAGCCGCCGCCACCCTCCTCTGTAGAGCCATAAGGAACGGCAGTACCGGGTCAGTTGGTGGACCTTGGTCCAGGATATCCATCCTGAAGAAAATACTCTGGGGGAGCAGACCACCCCAAGTACTGAGTGACCCTAGACATAAGGTGCCAGTACGATGAGTCGGCATGGGTGCCAGGCTCAGGCCTACAAAACTCCACCTCCGGAGAGGTGTCCAGACCACTGGCGTCGTGCAGGGACTGACACAGGTCCTCAATCTGGCTATGGTCCGAGAGAATCTCATCTGGCACCGTATCCGGAACCATGCCATCATCAGAGCCCTCATCCACCTCCGAAATGTACTCAAGATGGTGGAAAGTGGGCACAAAATGGGGAACAAAGCCATGCTTGACCTTGACCAGAGCCTTTCTAGGGGGTTCCACCGTGCCACGGGGTACCCCCGTCGAAACAGCCTCAAAAGGCATCAAGGGCGTCGAGTGAATGGGCATCGACACCGAACGCGGCGTCGACACAGGCCTCGAGGGCAGAGCCCCGACCATGTCCCTCGACATCCTGGGTGCCGATGGTGCCGACGACTTCCTCGGAGGCAGAGCCTCGAGAGAGTCCCTCGACGACCTCGGCGCCACAGGCGTCGACGTCTTCCTCGAAGACATCACAGGCTCACACGGTCTCAAGCGCGTCGAGGACCGGCACCTGGAACGGGCGTGACTAGAACGATTCCCCTTGTCCGAGCGGGACCGCTCCCGCGAATCGTGCCGACCACCCGAGCCCGAAGGTGTACGAGCGGTGTCTCTAGTCCGATCACGACTGACCCCACTCAGAGGCGCGGACGGACCAGTGCCCTGCGATTCGAGAATCGCTAGCATTTTCTTACCGAAGGAAGCCCATTCCTCCGGCATCGCATGCTTGATGGGATAAGCGACCCGCCGACGGGCGGAGTCCTCGGATGAGGACAGGGAAGGCGACCGATGACGCCGCTTCCGGGAGTGCCTCGAAGAGGCAGAGGAGTGGCGGGACCCACTCCGGGACCAAGACCCACTGGACTTCTGACGACAATGCAGAGAGTCTCCCCTCGAATTGTCCATCGAAAGCCCCGCGGACCTCGACTTCCGGGGCTTGGACACCTTACTGACCGACAGTTTCTTCTTGCGCTCCCACAAGGCTTTGGACGTAAGCGACTGGCAGTCGACACAATCATCCATGTCATGGGCCTCCCCGAGGCACCAGAGGCAGGCATCGTGCAAGTCCATCATCGACATCTTGGACCCGCAGTCCCCGCTCTTCTTGAAGCCCGGACGCGGGGTGGAAGAAGAGGTAGACATCACGAAGGACTTTAACTTCACAAACGAACAGGTTCGAAGAACCGAAAGAACAGAAACTCCAAAGAGTCGAGGCGCGCCGAGATCTCCTAAGCAAACACGTTCACAGAAAAAACGGAACTGAGGCTACGGGCGTCGTGCGTCCTTATAACATCCAGTGACGTCGGCCGTCGGAGGAGGTCCTTGAGGGTGGCGTATCGACGTCATCGACGCAGGACGCAGACGCCGAATGATTTTCCGAAGCAGCACAGCTGTAGTGATTACTGTCATAGATATGGAATACGTCGGAGGACCCAATCCCCTCGAAGCATTAAATAAAATAAATACAGAGTTAAGATGCAGAAAAGGAGTGTGCACCCAAGATTGAATGGAGGGTAAGCAAGCAGTAATCTTGGTGTGAATACAATCAGTAAAAGAAGAGAAAGAGAGTAAGCTGAGAATGTTGGTGGATTTGTATTTAGCAGTAGGATGTATGTAGTTGAATTTGCATAATAGGGGTGGCATGCAGGTCCAGTGTGAAAAAGTGAGAGATGAGACTTTCAAAGCATTATGTGTAAGCTATACATAGAAAGATAGTAGTAGCAACCCCTGTGGTGAAGATTTTCAGAAAAAGCACTAGTTGTTTCAAAAGTAGGAGTAGTATGGATTTGATATAGGAGAACTAATTTGTTTTCTTACATAGCACTCCATGCCAGATTCTTCCAGCTTCTAAGTGCTGTAACAACAGGTGTTACTATTACCCCATTATTTAATTTCACTCGATTGTTGGCGGGGGATTTTATCTTCCTATATGAAGGTTGCCCTTATGTTGGAGACCAGAGAAGAGATTTACTTGTAAGTTATCCGCCCCTGTGAATGTATGTCTAGTTAACAGTGAAATAGTTATAGTGGGGAGGATCACTTGAATCTAGGAGTCGCACAGATGAAATGTCATTTAGCATTTAGAGTCATGCACCTTTTGGAGAGTAAGGGAGATTGTTTTGTTCTCCATGCATGTGCTGACAAGACACATACTTTGTAGTGGTAAGGATTGTGAAGTCTATTGGGTTGGTTTTGATTTGTCCTTCCCAGCAAGCTGTCTTGTGTTGAGTTTTATCCTGAATGATTATTGTTTAAGGGAAGAAGGTATGTTGTGTTTGCTGTGTTTTATTTTGAATGGTTGTGTAAAGGATGGACGTGTGTTTGGTCTTGCTATTTGTTGGGTACATGCAGTAATGAATGGTCAGGTGAGTGGAATGTTATCTACATGCTACGAATGAGCTTTCATAGTGCGAGAGCTCAGTGAGACGAAGATGGTGGGTGGGTGTTTGTGTGTATAGACCATACCTAAGAGTAACTGCAACCTGCAACTTGTGCAAATAGATAAAACATACCATTTTGTTACACCTGGCTTCAATGTGCTTTATGCCTGAAATCTTGCAATGTAACATAAGGCATTTTAAAGGCAGAGGGTTCCTCCCTCTTGGAACCCTGAAATTCTCATAGAACTACACTTCCAATCTACAAACTAGAGCTGCCACAGTGCATTTTGCATAACTGAGCATGTGTAGAAGCAAGAAGACTATTCCCATAAAAATGCTTCTTAGGGATCACTTCTCCATGCACGTGCAACACTTTCTAGTTCTCTGAAACATGGCATACCTCTGAGGTGGTAACCACGAATGCAGAAACTCCCAGAATAGGAGTGGAGGCAGTGCAGCAAAGCCACCAATCCTCTGGAGCTCACAGTTATGGAGGATTCATCAACTCCTGAGACTGGCTTATGAAATACAAATGTTTACACACATTTCACATGTTTTACTTTTCAAGATAAATGTGCAAAACAACCGAAGGAAGCAGTGATGAGTTGTATCCCCTTTCTTCACTCTGTATATAAAGTTTGAGACAAGGGGATTGTGTGCATGTATCCACTCCTGTTTGCACACACATGCTGGTGTGCAAACAGGAATAGATACATGCAAAAATGTCCCTGCTGTTGATTTCTATCTCGCACATCCCACCGGAACCATCCCTGCACACTTCCCTAGTAATTCATTCTTCAACATACTTAGTGAAGGTAATCATTCTGGAACGCAAAGAACACGTGTACTCTGTGCAGTCAGTTTTGGCTCTATTTAATTAGTCGGACAATATCGCTCTGTTGCAGTCAAATTATTTAAAACTCATTTACATTTCCAGTCCTGTTAGCTCAGAGTGCAAAGGAGATCTACACATGGGAGTAGGGGAAATCTCCTTACCTCAAACACCTCTGAAACGGTGAAGACTTACAGTAAACGAGACACAAAAAGGCAGTTTACAGTCCCATGTAAGGAACCACCAGGTTCTGAGTACATAGAATAATTATTCGGAGAGGTGGCCACTTTTAGGAGTAGAACATATACCTTTTACTAATGAGAAAGGGACCTCTTTGAGTTTATGTATACATT
Organism: Ambystoma mexicanum; assembly: GCF_040938575.1. Taxonomy (NCBI): domain Eukaryota; kingdom Metazoa; phylum Chordata; class Amphibia; order Caudata; family Ambystomatidae; genus Ambystoma; species Ambystoma mexicanum. The sequence continues at coordinate 1,257,729,280 of NC_090922.1, forward strand.
ATAGAGGCAGCAAAATGTGTAGCCCAATGGCTGGAAAAATAGGTTCAGGGTCCCTGTCTGGGAACTTTTAACATGGGATATTCACCTACATTCTAGTTATTACTGAGGGATTCTAGCCCTACTTTGAGCGTCTTTGTCATAGAGTGATCACCTAGTCCGTTACTCTTTCCAAAACCTATTAGCATCCAGGAGCTCGCCAGTTCCATACAGCAAGCAGCATCCACGATTTGCCAGCCTCCAGTGACGAAAATGGTCATGCAATCCAGTATATCCAAATAGTGCATGTGGGTGATCTCTACTTGACAGCATGTCTATAGTCTGGTCCCCATAAAGTGATCGGTATTATTGGGGCAGTGCAGGTTTTCATTCCTAGCTTGAAAATACAGCAACTGCTTGCTAGGGATGATGACGTAGTTCTGAATGTTGACTGACGAGAGAGAGAGAATGGTGAGGCACGATCTGGAACATTACAATATATTCCGCTTGCTGTAAAGTACCTAGTTAACCCTATAACAACTGGCGATGGCCTGGGGACGGTGGGTGACCAAAGACACCTACAATCTTGGCGGCCATCTCCCTCGCGCAGTGTACCGACTTGCACTGAAGATGGAGACGAGAGTTCGAGCCAGGTCGCTCTGTTTGCTGCGACAAGCCGAGGGAGCACGGTATAGTGGGCAGCTCGCGCAGAGGGGCGATGGAGGCTGAGGCAACGCAAGCTGCATGTTTGAGGAAAGTACCTCAGAACATGGCGCCGAGCCCCTGGGCCTGATGTGGTTGCCAAGCAATGGGAGACGCACAGATTGAAGCCTGCGCAGGATGTGCACTGCAGCTGGCGAGAGAAGCACAGTCTGTGCCTTGAGTTGAGTTGAGCAGCCACCCAGAGAGTGCTTGTTGTTGCTCTTTTGAGAGGTAAGGGCAGTGGAGTAACTTTGCTGAGAATGTTGGGGGGGACATGGCCTCCGAAGAAAAGGTGCCCCAGCCAAATGAATAGGGACACAATGGTATACCATGAAAGTTGGGGGGGACAAACACCACTGTTCCCCCCCTAAAATTACGCCCATTGTAAGGAGGGCGACTGCATTCATACAAGACGGGCCTTGCTATGGGAAGTCTGCAAAGAGCAGAGTAACGCAGCACAGTAACAGAGGCGTAATATAGACAATTTCTTTAGCTTGTTTCCCAACCATGGTCAATATACCGTGCCCCATTCTATTCCTACCGTCCCGTGGTTAGCCCTCTGTCAAATAGAAGGAGTGGAGAGAACGTTTCCTCAAGTAAGTGTTGGCAGTGATTGGACTCAACTACTCAAGCAAGTGGAAGGAAGCACTACTGTTCCATTGTTCAGGAACTGCCACACAAGAGGTCCTGAAGAGACAGCTAGACACCGCAGAGATGGGCGACATGAAGCAATTTGATGTGAGCGTAGCCAAACATAATAAGCACTACCAGGTGAAGGAAAACAAGATCTCAGCACGCTACAGCTTTGCTGTCAGGGAACAGCAATAAGGGAAGACTACTGAGGAATTTATAATGGCACTAAGGGGTTTGGCCTTAAAGCGTTGTTTTGGACATTTCCAGGAGGAGCATATATATGTAACCAGTTGATAATCAGATGTATCAACAACAAGATAAGAGAGGAGCTTTGAAGGATAGAGATCCAACTGTAGATAGGGTTATAGATATAGCCAAGAACATTGCACATACTGAAGGATGTGTAAGGAGCTTCAGATATATACCCCGAACAAAATGGGGGGAAAATAGCTCCATTAATAAAATGGACGCTCGTGCAGTGCCCCTGAAAAGAAGCAATGCCAACAGAATAGGTGTAGAACAGAATGGAGTAGGGATAGAGGATGGCTTCCGGTCTCAAGTAATTAATGGGCGACTCGGATAGGTAGACGCAGTAGCAGGTAGAAGAAGATATTTTCAGTGTGGGAGGCTCAATCACCTGACAAGTGACAGAGAATGCATTATGGTGCACATTACTTGTCGGGACTGTGAAAGGAAAGGACATCTCAAGTGTCAAGTGTTGCAGGAACTACAGAGAAATTCCAGAGTGGTGCAGGAGATGCCAGAGTGTCTGAGTGAGGACAGTGTTGAGGGAAGGGAGATGGTTTCTTCTGTGAGTGCAGTTTTAGGCATTCTATGGCAAAAAAACAGCATTTGTAAACTTTATTCATTAACAGGTTCACATCGCATCCAACACCCCACAAGCTGAAAATACATATGAACAATAAATACAAGTCACATTCCGTCGACTAACAGCAGTCCATTATCCTGGATTGCCCAAGCAGCCATCCCCCAAATTCAATGACCAAAAAGGGGGCCCTCAATATCAACCCAGGGAATAATCTTCACCATACTGAGACAGCACACAGAAACAGTACTCACCTAAACTGACATAAAAAGTAATGCATACATAAAGCAAAGACATTCCGTACATTCACCCTCCCCATTGTCACTCTATTGGAGCTGCTCCAGAAAGGGCCATTTTAAGCACTTTTGGGGCCCTGGGCATGGACATCTTTGGCCCCCCTCCACCAAGCCAAAGGAATTAAGTGATCAAGAATATCTGTCCCATTCCCCCCCTCCTTGATCACAACCCATAGGTTGATATGCTGCCTCACAGCATTATAAATAAGCATGTTTACTCCCGTTAAGTCCCCTTGTCCTCTTCATTCTTGTTCTAATCAGAATGATAAACAAGTACCATTTGAAGGCCAACATTATCAGTCTGCGAAGAGGTTAATTCTATTCTAGCATAGATACAGGAGACTTTTTATCAATAGCATCCAGGAAGGTATGCAGCCTGTAGTATTAATGCAGGAATGCGTGTAAAAGGTACATGTATTATAGACAGAGAACTCACATGTTCTGCCTCACAGAACGCAAACGTGCTCAAGCATGGATAGAGGAGACCAATTGAGAGGCAGGAGAAAGCTACACATACCATAGCATGGATAGCGGATGCAGATTAGAAGCTCTTTACCCAGACAGACAGAGTTTATAAGTGGGGCATGGTTTTCAATTAGTGTTGCCATTAGAGATCAAAATAATAAGTGCCTGTGTTGTGCAATATATCAATGCTCACTATTATAGTGGAAGCAACACTATAGACAGTGAAACCGTGAGTGGGACTGTTTTGAAGATCATACCTCAGAAGGAAATCACTCTGAAGGGCTGACCATTTTGAAAGGTTTAGGGACTGGCAATTTCGAGAGGCTAGTCAATACAAGATTAAATTAGATGCCTTAACGGGTGAATCTGGGATTTGTGCCAACTCTGCAATTTCTGCATTTGAACACTTTCATTACCAGTTCTTACCATGAACTAAAATAATCTAATTTCATAAAACTGACTTGGAAAGTACACCAATCACATTACCAAACTTGACCATTTTTTAAAACAAAATATTACAGATTCTTGCTTCATTCTCTCCATCATCAAGAGAAGTATACAAGTACCAGCATAGAAACCAGTGTGATTTAACAGATTTAAAATGGGTTTGTCTTTTGTATTTTAAAGCTTTACATACTTCCAAAACACTGGCTTGTGAAATTGTCATTTATAAACGTGCAGGAAAACCTTTGACTTCTACAAAAGTGCAAAGCATTATTTTTTGGTCAAACAAGCAGACTTTAAAATATGCTTGCCCGAGTCCTGCACCATCTGGTTCGCTCCATTCTACCACCCCTTCCACTCAAATGGCCTACATAAGAACAAAAGATCAAGTAATGGGCTAAACGATGCCACCAGCATGTGAGAAGGCAAACTTCACAGAAGATTTTAGAAGCTTTGGATATTTATTAATCTCTTGGACTAATAGTTTATGCTCATCATTGGTGGTGATTGCCTAGGTTTTACAACACCCCATTTCAACAAACCCATTTGTAGACCTTCACCATAAGGATGACATGTTTGCTTTTTTTGGAAACCCTACATGGTGCAGGTACATTGCTGATAGACCAAGTACATATGCAGGCAGGTTTATAAACGTCAGACATAGGAAAGGCTCAGCCAGCCTTACAGGAATGTGCTATTCTAATCTTGCATGGGAGCACATATAACGGCAATGAGTGCTTAACACACTGAGCTAACTTCTGAACCATTGTGGCACTCAATTTACCAATATGCATTTCAAACGTGGCTATTGCACATGAGCAACATCATTCACACAGGAAGGAAAGAATGCTACAGAAGTTGTGCAGTAAGGAACACACAAACTATACATACCACAGTGAACACAAAAAACATTACATGATGAATTGATCGAGGCAGAATGCACTTGCCAAAACAGGCAATAGGTTTAGAACCTCAGCACCATGCCATCAAATATCATGATGTGTGCTATTTAAGTCTGGTGAACAAAGGTGTCTTACTTCTTTAGATAAGGCAGCTTTGTGGGGCCCCCTCCAAGGTGGGGGCCCTGGGCAAGTGCCCCTTTTGCCCTCCCATAAAAATGTCTCTGGCCCAAGATCTCCCCCGCATCCCTCCCAGTTCTTCATCATTGACAGCCTCTCACATTGACAGTCAGCAACAGAGTGCGAACAGGGTTCCATATAACCCCAAATCGAGAATTCCCTGGCTGCAGAGTGCAATAATCATGCTTCACATAACAACACCATGCCAGGTCTCGCAACTCTCCACGGTTGGAGCAACAGATATAGGCCACAGCCTTAAAATGCATCTTTTAGCTAGGATCATACAAATTGACAACAGTTTCCTCCCACCCTTGAGGAGTCACGGGAGCTATCCGATCAGACAGCAAGCACTACCCAGAGGTACTTCATAACACACCATGCACCCCGTCAAATCCACCAGGTGTCGCCAGAAAGACAACAGAGAGGGACAATCCCACAAGACATGGATAAATCCTGGTTATCACTCTTAAATCGAGGGCACCTAACATCTGTTGCGCTATCAAATTTCTTCTGGACCACTGGGGACAGGTAGGCACGGTGAAGAATTTTGAATTGAATCAATTTAAACTTAGCCGTTATCGCTGCTCTCTTGGTATATGCACAATATTGCGCCATCGAGTATCGTCCAGGTCAGACCCAACATCCCCGCCCATTGCAGTCTGCATGCTAACAACTCCCTGGGAGCCAAGCTCTGCACCATACAATAGATAGTATAACCCACCCTGACAGCATTTGCTGAGTAAACCAAATATTTTAAAACGCACACGCCTGCAGCTCACCTGGGATTCCCGGAGACCATATCCGAAATGCATCACGTATCCTAAAGTACTGTATCGTGAGCCCAAACCCGCCCCCCCCCCCGCTAACTTGACCTCCACCTGCTACCAGGTCGAAAAGGTCCCATCCACATAGAAATCGAACATATGATTAATACCCAGACCCGACCACCGTCTCTTAATGACCCCGTTGCACGTCGGAGCGACGCACTGAATATCCCAAACTGTCAGCTATGGGGTGTATGGGCATTTCTCCAATACATTTTTATATGCAATATTGAACAATAACATCTTTCAACATTGGATTTTCTCCACCCCATCGAACCCCGCCCATCCCATCCCTCCCGCTTCCCCCCTGATCCGGGTGTAGTCTTTGCAGTGGCGCTGCTTTTGGAGTGGTGGTGCTTTGGTGTTGTTGAGTTTCCCAGGTCTCAGCTCATGTTGTTCCTCAGATTTGTGTGTGTTATTGGTCCCCTTGCCCCGCGAGGGCAGTTATTCCCATGAGGCTCATGGACCTTGGGCTCCATGCCTGGCGTGCACCATCTCTTAAGTATCTCAGCAACGTTGACCAGTTCCTGTTGAACCTGGTATGCTCTCCTTGAATCGAATATATACGTCATTCCATGGCGAGAAATGACCAGATTTTCGCTATCCATTTGTGGTTGTGAGAAGCGTATCTAGATTTCCACTTATGTGCCAGAACCAATGCAGCTGCCATCATCATAATAAAGTAAAGTTTTTGGTTTGCTTTTGACGTAATTCTTTCAAGAACCCCATTTAGACCTATCATTGCTAGGCCCCTGTTTCCTCCGCCCTTGATCCCTATGACCTGCTCGATTGCTTCGTGGATACACTTCCAATAGTGGTCTAATTTTGGAAATTCCCACCATATATGACTCCACGTGCCCTTCCCTCCACAATTCCTCCAGCAAAGTTGTGAGGCCTCTGGGCAAATTCTATGTAGTTTGACCGGTGTTAAATGCCACTGCAGAATTAACTTCAGCCAAATCTCTCTAATTTAGAGGGATCTCGATAGTTTGGGAATCTGACCCCAGAGTTTCGACCACTCTGTTTCCTCTATCGCGCATCCTGAATCTGCTTCCCATTTTTCCATATATGCTCTAGTTGAGGGGGCCGTGCCCTCCTTAATGTGTTTGTATATGGATGCAACCACTCTCCTATCCCCGGGTCAGTGTTTATGTACATCCCACTATGGTACATCCCACTATGAGAACGAAAGGGGTCAGTTGTCAGCTCCCCACTTTTTTCATAGTGGGATGTAGCAACCAATGCCTCATTTGGACATAGCTGAACCTTTGATTTTCCCCCACACCAAAGTCAGTTTTACATTGCTCAAAAGATTTAACCTGTTCCCTGGTAAACATGTCTCTAACCCTGAGGCATCCACCTTGGCACCAGGGGTCGAATGTGAGTGTTTTATGTCCTGGGGTGAATTGTGGGTTGTCGAAAAGTGGTGTGCATGGGGAGGGGAAGGAGGTAATACATGATCTTTTTACTGCGTATACCGATGCATTGCCCACTGCTGATAGGATTAGGCTACTATACATTTGCACTGGTCTGTCCTCCCTTGGTTTCCACAGAATTCCCTCTAAGTCCCCCCGCCACCGCCCTGTCCATGGACCTCCATATTTTCCCTGAACGTCCATTTGCCAATGTCTGATGACTCTGATTTGTGCTGCTGTGTAGTAAGCCCTGAGGTCTGGCACCCCTATTCCCCCTAAGGAGATTGGTGTTCTCATTAATTTCGCTGCTACTCTCAGAGTTTTATTGTTATAAAGACATTGATTTATTGCTTTGTGGATGGCTTTAAAGAAGGGGGACGGGATGTGGATCGGGAGTGATGTGAAATAGTGAAGAAATTGCAGAAACACTACAATTTTTAAGACATTGATGCGCTCCATCCATGATATAGAAAGAGGGCCCCAATCTATCATTTTAGATTTGAGTTTCTCCAAAAGGGGTGGATAGTTTGCTTGATATATCCCACCCACCGATTTGGTCAGTTTTACCCCCGGATATGTTATGGAATTATCTACCCATCTGTACTGGAAGGAGTTTTTGAGGTTTTGCTCTGCTGTAGACGTGAGGGTGAGGCTGAGTATTTTGGATTTGTTTGCATTTACCTTTAGTCCTGCCACTGCCCCAAAGTGGACGAGTACTAGGTTCACCACCCTCAGGGATGCGTCTGGTTGTGTCACTGTCATGAGCATGTCATCCGCAAAAGCGACAACTTTGTGGGCTTCTCCCCCGATGAGTTTTCCTACTATGCTCTTTTTTGCTCTTAAAGCTGCTAGGAAGGTTTCCAAATGTAGTGTGTGTAGTATGGGGGACAACGGGGAGCCCTGCTTCGTGCCTCTCCCAACAGCTACAGGGTCAGTGATGTGCCCATTGATGGATAGCCGGAGGAGTGGGTGTTGGTAGTTAGCTCTAATTCGACCCAGAAAATTGGGCCCGAAGCCCATCTTGGTCATGGGGGCGACGAGGAATCCCCACTCCACCCGGACAAAGGCTTTCTCTGCGTCCACTGCTAGGAGGAGAGAGGGGATTCCTCTCTTTTGGGTCTTCTCGATTAGATGCACTATTCTCCTGACGTTGTCACCTGTCTGTCTTCCTCTAATGAAGCCTGACTGGTTGGCATGGATTATCCTGGAAAGAATCCTTTCAAGTCTAGTGGCTAGAATTTCTGTGTGAATTTGCGCGTTGACATTTATTAGCGCGATGGGGCGGTAAGACCCGCAGTCATTGGAGTCTTTGCCTTTTTTGGGATTTAATATCACCTTAGCCTCTTCCATTGATTTGGGTAAGGCTTTGGACGTTCCTATGTGGTTAAATAGGTTTGTGAGGTAGGGTATTAGTATTTCTTTGTGGGTTTTATAGAATTCCAAGTCGTAGCTGTCTGGCCCTGGGGATTTATTAATTGGTAGTGAGTATATTGCAGCTCTAACCTCATCTCTTGTGATTTCCCCATCCAGGGCTTCCCTCTCCTCCCCTGCTATTTGTTGCAGCTCAATTGCGTTTAAGTAGGCTTCCAAGCGTGTAGGTGATGGATTGTCTGAGCTATATAGTTTGGCATAGAACTGCCCAAACTCTTTCTCTATATCTTCATTTTTGTTGCTAGTCAGGCCTCCCTTCAGCTTAATTTTTAGGATTGTTTTATCCTTTTCTTCTTTTCTCAGCATTCTGGCTAGGAGGCGGTCCGGTTTATTAGCTTTGATATAGTACTTTTGCCTAAGGCGCAGTAGGTTGCGCTCCGCCGCCCTGGTTTGTATGAGATCTAACTGCCCTCGTATCATTCTGTATTCTTTTTAAATAGCTGAGGTCTGCATCAGGCCCATTTTAGCCATTATGTCTTTTAATTTCTCCTCTAGTTAAACTTCTTCCAGCCTCAGTTCCTTTGCCAGTCCACCAATTCTGCGGAGTAGTGTCCCTGATCTTATCATTCTAAAGAGAAGGCTTCCACTTCCTCTGCTAGTTCCCTTACCAGTGTTATGTCTTTGACGAGCTGGACTGGACTACTTCCACAGGCCGGGCGGGCCCAGGAATCTTTTCATGGATAGGGTAATTGGCCCATGATCAGAGAGTGTGAAAGCCCCCAGTGCTAAGTCGTTTGCCTTGCCGAGCAGTGTTCTGGAAAGCCATACGTAGTCAATCATTTGAGTGCGATCGGTGTGCGTGAGAGTAAAAGGTGTATCCCTCCCTGTACCCCTGCAATTCCCTCCATGTGTCGATTAAGGCTAGGTCCTGGAGTTTCCGCTTGAGGTCCCCTGAAGGTCGCACAAGAGGTCCCTGGGTGTTGTACTCCGATCTTTGGTGGGGTCCCAGGCCAAATTGAAATCCCGTTAGAATGATGGGCGTTCTCGAGAATTTCTCTAATCGAGTGAGGGTTTTTTGGATGTAGGCTTCTTGGCCCTTGTTTGGTGCATTCATTGTGGCTTCTCCCCTCGCCTCCAATGCTACTTCCGGGTATCTCCCGTGGCCGTCCTTTTCCATCCCCTTCACTGACTGGTCCAGCCAGTCCTTCAGTGCTTGGAGGACGCCCCCTTTTTTGTTGGTTTGGATGGCCTGGAAGATTCTCCTATAGCCCCAGATTTGTATCCTATGTGTGTCCCAGGCTTGGATATAGGTCTCTTGCAGTGTAACTATAGGTGGTTGTTCCCTGCTCTGGAATCTTTCCACCTTTTCCACCTTTTTCCTTTTGATCGGTGAGTTAAGCCCATTGACATTTAATGTTAAGACCCTTAGTTGATCGGTATTAGCCATCTTCGTTCCCTTGGTTTACTGTTGTCTGCCTGGTGCCCCCTTTAGTTTCGATGGTGCCCCTTTGGTTCCCCTCTGATGACTGTCATGGCCATACTCCTCTCATACTTACTACTCCCAGTTCTTCCTCTCCCCTCCCTTCCTCCCTACTCCTCTGCACGCCCCCCTCTGCTGGGTGGGTTCAACTGGCACTCAGCCCCGCTCGTTTTGTGGTAACGAGAGCTGAAACCTAGTAGATCCCCAGAGTTTCCCCATGCAGGACGGCCCAATCACATTCCAGTGTGCCGACCCCCCACTCTTGCACAAGGCTAAAATTTCACATCATCTGTTTAAATTTCAAGCACAGAACTCATCTTCTTGTGTGCCCTCCCCAGGCATGTAGTTTCTGTAGCGACTGTGTCTTGATTTGAGTTAATTTAGCGCTCTCGTGGGCTATCCCGGTTTGTCCGAGTTCTTGTTGGTCCGCGGGCTTCTGAGGGGTAGTTGGTTTTCCCCCTTCTTGGATCTTTTGGATTTCACTGTAGACCATTCCCATGGTCTCTGGGCATTGAGCTGGTTGGTTGTCGGGGCGAGCATTGGTTGCACTTCGTCCTTGATTCCCAGTAGAGTTGCCCCCTGCTCACATGTCGTAACTTTGTGATGTTTTCCTTGCCAGTAAAAGCTCAGCCCGAATGGGTGCAACCATCTGTATTGGAATTTGTTGATCTCTCAGATGTGCCAGGACTGGGGCCATACGCCTTCTTTTATTGAGAGTTATCTGTGATAAATCTTAGTATAAGAATATTTCCGCCCCATTGTAGGTGATTTGGTTTGCTTTTCTGGCTTTGTTCCTTGAGCGTGAAGCTGTGGAAGGCCACAGGACGTCTCTTGGTCTCGCCCCGGTTCCTGCCGTCGCGGACCCACCCTGTGGATTCTGTCAAATTGGATCTCCATGCCTGCCTTCAAATCCAGTAGGTCCCTGCAGATGCTCTTCAGGGCCCGAGTTAGGTCTTGGTCCTGGGTTTCCTCTGGCAAACACTTAACCTGTATCTTGGATCTCCTGGACCTGTTCTCCAGATCTTCTGTCTGTAGCTTACGATTGTGGGTGGCCACAACAAAAGGGTGTCTGCATTCCTCGCGTCTTCTGTTAGATCTTGAATGGCCCTCTTGTTGGTATGCGCTCTCTCCTCAATTTTGTTAATGTTACTTCTTATTTCCTGTATTCCTTCGGCCAGATCATCTCTCAGAGTGCACATTTGTTTTTGGCCCGCAGTTGTGATTTTGTCCACTATCTCTCCCAGCAGGTGTTTAAGTAAGGCGTGCGTCACCGGTCTCTCCTGATCTTCCAGCGTGGAGGTTGTTTCTGTTTCTGTAGCCCAGTCACTTGTGGTGTGGCCCCCCGGTGGATCTGTTTCTCTGGCCCATATCTGTGCTAGGTTTCCTTCCTGTGTTTTTTTAGGGGTTTTGAGGGCTGACAGAGTCTCCTTACTCCTGTTTCTGGACATCGCAAAACGTGCTTGTCGTGGCTCTGGACCCTGGATTGTCCCGCCTACTCCAGCCGTCTTCTGGGAACAGTGACGGCCAGTAGTTTGCAGGTCCGGGTGTTATTCCTGTTTGCGGGGCCTTCCGCCCCTTGCGACCTCTAGTGTCACCCCCTCTAGGGCTTATTAGTAAAGCTTCGAGAGCCCGGGTTATAAGAGCTGCCTGTGGTCCTTCTTGGGGTCCCCAGGGGCAATGTGTGCTTCAATCTGCCTTGGCGGCAGCACCTTTGTTAGGGTTTGATTGCAATATCTGCTTGCTTTTAGGGTAAGTTGGTAGCTTCTATCAGATTTCCTTTGGCAATGCTGGATGGGTAATCCCCTCTACCGAGTAGCGATGGATCCCTGTAGAGTGGGGTGTTTTGTTTACCTCTGGTAGAAAGCAGGTACCCTTTTAGGTTTTGGAGGCCTTTTCGGTCGCCTTGCGCTGTGTCAGGGGCCCCACTGATATGTTGTGGTCTAGATGAGGATCGCCGCCTGCTGCACTTTAGGCTGCCTATGTCTGAGTTTCTGGTTAATATGCATTGGGGTGCGGCATAGGTTCTCGGCCTGCGACGCAAGCTCCGGGCCCTCTGGCGTGCACCGCTAGGTGCCAGGGTCCCATTAATTCCTCGGTTGTGGCGGGGGAGCTGGGCTTTATGTGAAATATGCCCCTGGGTTTCCTGGTCGGAATTATTTCTTGGCGCCTCTCTGCCCAGTGCAGTTTAGTAGGTAAGGGCTGGTCAGCGTCTCAGGAGATCTCCCTTCCCGGGAGCGCTGATGGACTCCCAGGGCCTCATCAGGGTTACCCCTCCGCACTTACCTGTGGTGCTGGTGCGCTCAAACCTCCGTCTGCCCTGTCACTTCACTGGATGCGCCCCAGCCTCCCAGGGCGTCTCGAGGGCTGTACGGTTCTTCGGATGGGAAAGATTGCTTCTGGGGGCCCCGTCCGCTGGTTCCCTGCTGTTCAGCGGGAGTGCGTCCTTCCCCCGTTGGATGTTTTCTGCAGAGGGCTCGTGCCTGTGGTCTTGGTCCGTTGGTAACCTGGCACTCAGCAGGCTTGCGTTGTTCCCCCCGTTGATGCCCTCGGAGGGGGTTAGCGATATGATATGATATGGCATTTATAACGCGCCTATACACAAGTGTTTCAAGGCGCGACGAGGCAAGGGGAGAGGAACAGAGGGAAGACAAACAACAATCCTACTAGGCCAGGTGACATTCAGATTGCGCAAGTGCATAGGAAGGGAGAAGCGGAAAGTGCGAGGGGAAAGTGCGGTACAAGGGATAATAGAATAAATAACAATTAGTAAAGTACGGCCAGCAGCTGGCAAGTGCAAGGGTAAAGGGTAAGTGCTGGCATCAAGTGTCACGTGATGGTAAAGGGACTGTAGGGATACAGAAAAACAGTCCCCAAGTGCAGGGTTGCAATGAAGGCAGTGCAGGTGTGCAACTGGCAGGGGAGGGGACATGGGCCAGAGATCAGAGGGTGGCCAAGTAGCCAGTGCCGTGTCAGTTTCAGCCAGGAAATCAGCAGGGGAGAGGAGGAGAGAAAGCAGAAGAAGAGAAAGGTTTTGAGGTGCTTCCAGAACCGGAGATTGTTCTCCTCAAGTTTCAGGGGGGCAGGGAGGCTGTTCAAGCGGGAGGCCCCAGCCGAAGAAAGAGATTTACCACCAACACGTTGCTTGGAGAAGCGACTGACCCTGAGGGAGTTGGAGGCGGAAGAGCGAAGAGCTCGAGATGGAAGATATTTAGGAAGAGTGAGTTGAAGGTATTGGGACCCAAGGCCCCAGAAGGCCTTGTGGACAATGCACAGGGTTTGAACTTAATAATCCTTCCAGCCACTGGGAGCCAGTGCAGAGACTTCAGTCCTGGAGAGATACGATCCCTGGGCTTGAGCGCCAAGGACAAGTCTCGCAGTCCTGTTCTGGATGAGTTGCAGAGGGTGGAAGGAGGCAGATTTAGAGGAAGGCTGTTGCAATAGTCCAGCCTAGAGAGAACCAGTGCTCTAGCGACAGTGAGCTTCATGGGGAAGGAGAGGAAAGGAAGAATACCTCTGAGGCGGTGCAGCTGGCAGTGTGACTTCTTAGAAATGTCAGAGATGTGAGGAGAGAAGGAGAGTGTAGAGTCGAAGATGACCCGAAGGTTTTTTGCCTCACAAGTGGGAGGAGGAAGAGGGCCAAGAGAGGCCGGACAGAGAGTGACAGGAAAGGAGGGTGTGGGTGTGCCAATGAGGAGAATCTCGGTCTTACTGGCATTAAGGTAGAGCTCATTGGCGGCACACCACTCCTGGATGGCGGACAGAAAGTCAGAAATGAGAGAGGGAGAGGAGGTGGCTGAGGGTAGCCTGAATATGATCTGAGTGTCATCCGCATAGCACTGGAAGTTGGGGCAGAGCACCGCAATGCGGTAGGCAAGAAGTGCCAGGTATTGGTTGAAAAGCCAGGGAGAGAGGTTAGACCCCTGGGGGACACCACAGGTAAAGATAGAGATAGAGGAGAGAAAGGACCCAAGTTGAACCTGGGAGGGTCGATCAGAGAGAAAAGAAGTCAGCCATGCCAGGGCTTGACCGGTGATCCCCAGGTTATCACGGAGACAGTTCAGCAGGATGGCGTGGTTGACCATGTCGAAGGCAGAAGAGAGATCAAGTAATATGAGGACACAAGGGGTGTTGGAATCAAGGTTGGAGAGCAGGTCTTCACAGATGTTCAGGAGACCAGTTTCCATGCTGCTGGCAGCTCTGAAGCCAGACTGATGATCATGGAGACAACCAACAGATTCAGTGTGAAGATTGAGCTGGGAGATGGCCAGCTTTTCCAAGAGTCTGCCCAGGAAAGGTGTAATGGAGATTGGGCGATAGTTAGCCAGACAGGATGGGTCGGCATAGGGTTTCTTAAGAAGGGGGTGCACAAAGGAGTGCTTCAGAGGGGAAGGGAAGACTCCAGTGGCGAAAGAGTGGTTGCAGAAGTCGGCAGTCCTTGATAGTTGATATGTTGATGGGCGGTGAGGCCGCAGCTTCTCACGGTGTTCCTTCATATTAGGGGCAGCGTGCCAGGACTGCTGGCCCTGCTACGGGATGGCGGTTCCTCGCCTCGTCCTTTCTTGATTCAGGGGTAGCACTTCTTCTGCCGGCAGGTCCTCTGTGGTGTCTCTGCCGCAGGGATTGATTGGGTTATGCAGCGTGACACCGGGGCTGCACAGTGTTAAGTGCCCCGCCGGGCTCGATACGGTCTTGGGGGTAGAGGCCTCGCCGGCCTGCATACTCTACGTGTCACGGAGAACCGTGAGCCTCAGGGCCAAGTGGTGTAGTCACCGGAGTCACTCGTTGTCCCAGTGCAGTGTGCACTATGCAGTGGTTCCAGGAGAGCGCTTGCTCATCTGCTTTTTGTGCTTCGGTGGTGCCTTGGTACGGGAGCTCAGGGACGCAGTGCTCACCCGCGTGCAGCCATCTTGGAATCCTCTCCCACGATCTTAAGCTCAGTCTCTGCCACACCTGAACACTTCACAAGACCGGGTCAAAAGGGCATTTTTCAGAGACCTTCATAGACACCAAGGTGCACTGCAAGGAATAAGGCTTAGCAAACTGACTCTCAACACGCACATGGGGGAACAGCTGCAAAACCAGCACCCAGTACGACACAAATAAGACTTGGGCCGCTAAATAATAAAGCTCCATATCAGGTACATTCAGCCCCCCCCCCCACCGTAGCCATGTGCCAGTGAGCACCACTCACCGAATCCTGGGAGATTTAGGGTACCACACCAGCTTGATCAAGAGCCTCCACAATTCCTTAAAAACTGTGAGCCAGGCCAAACCGGGATGTTGAGTATATCAACTTAGGGAGGATCATCATTTTTAATAATAGCCACCTTAACCTAAGAGAGATAAGCGCAACCCACCGCTCAATCTTTCTCTGCAGTATCTCCAGGTAAGCCCTGTGATTGTCTTTCAACTGCGGTTGATTCCTACTAACCTCCACTCCTGGATACTTAACTCTTAATTGCTACCATCGGAACCAAACCTAGACGAGGCGGGCGCCTAGTGGCATCGGTCAATGGAAAAAAGATAGATTAGGACCTATTAACCGGCAGTCCAGAAATGTCACCAAACGCCTCAACCTTCACTGACAGCGGCCTCATATGCCTCTCGGGGTCCTTCACATACAGGATCACATCATCGGCATACAACGAAATCAGCTCTCTTGCCCTGCCCAACGCCAGCCCACTGTGCCTATGCTGCAACCATAATCAGACTGCAAACCGCTCCACAGCAACCACAAATTACAATAGGGACAATGGGCACCTCTGCCATGTCCTGCAACCCAACTCAAATAACGCTGAGCACATACCAAAGAGACCAATCCGTGCCATCACTCCAGAATACAAGACCTTGACACAGTCTATATAGTAAGACGGAAGCCTAACCCTCTTCAGAATGCAAATAATTCCAAGAACACAGAGTTGAACACCTTCTCCATTTCCAAGAGGGTCCCAATTATTTGCACAGCCAGAGCCAATACTGCAAACAACCTCCTCAAATTCAATGCAGTACAACGTCCAGGAACAAATCCTTTTTGATCTAGGTGCACCACAGAAGAAATGTATGGGAGCAGCCTATCCGCAAGAATTTGAGAGCATATTTTTGTATCCCGAGTGATCAGACTAATTGGCCTGCAAGAGGTGCATTCTAGCAGATCTTTGCCCGGCCTTACAAGCAAGGTAATAATGCCCTCCTGCATTGTGTGGGGCATAGCCCCAACTAGTAACACCTCCTGCCACACCTGAATAAGATACTGTGCCACATTTGGGACCAAATTCCTTGCAAAACTCTGATGTAATGCCATCAGAAGCCGGAGCCTTTGAGGTTGGCAATGCTTTGATCGCCTTCAGAATCTCGTCAACAGAAATGGGAGTCCCCAACAAATCCTTAGCGGACTCATCAATGCAATCCAACTGGGCATCCTCAACAAAGGACTGAATAATCTCCAGATTTGCCCGCCTGATGCTGCATACAAAGGGACTCATAACGAGTTGGGTGGCATCCCAGCTGTAATACTACACTAATAACGCTACCACAACTCAGTCCAGAGCAATTTGTGTCGGATCACGAGTTGCGGGGGTGGTAAATCCCCTTTCCCCATAGGACCCAATGGGATTGGGGAGCAAAAAGCTGGAGATAAAAATGTAATGTTCCGTCCTACTAGTGATTTGTCTAGCACTTAAATGCGGCAGTAATACTGTAAATACTGCTGCATTTAAGGGCTCCACATCAGCCTTTCACTGAACCTCCAGGGCCTGCACGAGCACACTCCTGCACCCACAGGAGGGCTCTGCCAGCAATAACAAGTCAGATGTGCCCCACAAAGAGCCAAGGTTATCTTTTTAAATCACTGAAAAAGCAACGGTCCCAAAAGTCTCTGTTGTACTGTCTGCTGGGAGGGTGTAACTCGGCAAAAGGAGATGTCTTGAAGCACTGAATCCAGCAAGAAGACACACACCAAGCCTGGGAGCTGGAAAGGAGCAGAGGATACAAATTGAATCAATAATATAGTGCACCAAAAATCAGTCTCCTCCCCCTAATAGGCGAAGTAATATGCTGTAATGTATGAGCTGTGCAGCTCCACAGATCCTGTGCAGCTCAAACCATACCTGCACTCACCCAGCAAGGGGTTGCATACAGGGCGATTTAGCAGAAGTCCAAGGATCCGGCACAGAAAGGAGCTAACCAACTCCAGCAGACCGCTGCTGCTTAACAAGAGCTGCAAAGCAGCCACACCCGAACAGCCCACTCTGCCCGCTCCAGACACTGCAGCACAGGTCGCGTCTCATCACTGCCCTGGGGACTCAAATTACACGGCAAAGCAAACGTCATGACCCGGCCTCTCCAACTCAGCAGGTCACGATTGGGCCGCTTCCCTTCCTCGCGCCGCCAACTCTGATCAGCTGCGCTCAGAGCAAACCACCTGTGGCCAGCGCCTCCATGCGGTGCTACCAAACCCGCTGAAGGCTACATAACCTCAGCAGCACCTCGGATAGACCCCAAAAGCGGACCACAGCTGCTCCAGGACATGCAGCGCTGCACCCCACTGCCAACAGCACTGCACACCGTGCATTACCGGACTTTCGCCTCCTCCTCGTGGCACTCGCTTGCTGAGCTCAAACGGCAGCAGCCATCTTGGTAGCAAGCTCACAAGCACCCCCACATGCAGCCATATTAATCAATGATCTGGTGGTTTCCATGTTAATTGACAGTTGTGCAGATTATACATTGATCAGCCTGGAGTGCTGGAAGAGCAAGTTCATTTGTTGCACACTGAGGGAGCCAGCAATAGGACCCAATGCCTATAGGGACATCCCTATCGATATTGTTGGAAAATATAAGGTATTCCTCCGATTTAAAGAGTCAGAGAGCCTTGGAAACGTCTATGGGGGTCATTCCGAGTTTGTATGCAGCCTTGTTGCTATTAGCGCTATGGCTGCCTCCAAACCCGGGTCCGGTCTCACTGAATGGGGACTTACCGGGTCATTCCGACACTGGAGGACCCGGTAAGTCCCCATTTAGTAAACCATGCCCCATTCCCATTTGAGCCTCCATAGGGCTCAATGGGAATGGGGAAGGCATTAATAACGGGCCAGCAAATTGCGGGCCCGCTATTAGCTCCAAGGTCTCCAAGAACGAGTGGTCAGACCAGCCGTTCCTGCTGGGACCCGCTAAGGGACCTCGGAATAGGGCGGTAAGGATTTACCGGCACCGGCATCCTTACCGGTGCCCGTAAACCCTTACCGCCCAACTTGGAATGGCCCCCTATGGCTCAGAAAGGGAGGAAGATGCTTTCCTGGGATGATCAGGGAGAGTTAACCATCAAGTGGTGAGGTGGCAACATGGTGCCCACAGGAAATTGAAGATAAAGTGGGTTATCTGAATGATTTTTACCATTACATTGGGCTCCGAAGGGGAGACAATATGATTGGTGCCAAGTTTCGGCCAGTACCTTTGACTTTGAGGAGTGAACTGGAGCAAGAATGAAGGAGGATGGAAAAAGAGAGTACCATTGAAGCATCATAGTGGGTCAGCACCATTATCGTTGTAGGAAGGACAATGGAACGGTAAGGCTGTGTATAGACTTGCAGACCTTGAACAAGAATGCGGTGGTGGAGAGATTTCCTCTTTCGAAGATCGATGAACTGATACCAAGTGTTTTTGGGGTGCCAATGTTTTCATTGTTGGACTTGAAGTCTGCATACCATCAGGTAGAACTACATGCTTATTCCTTGGACTTTACAGCGTTTATTACACCATTTGGACATTACTGATGCCGGCGTATTCCGTTTGGTTTGGTGTCTGCTGTGTGTGTGTATCAGAAGACCATGCACAGATTATTGGCAGGTATGAATGGGGTAATGTTTACCAAGATGTCGTGCTGGTTTCTGGGGTGTCTGGAAAGCAGCATGGTTGCAGACTTAGGAGGGTGCTGCAGGTGGTGGCCGGCACAGGGCTCACCATTACAAGTTCAGGAGGGACACAGTGACATATTTTGGGCATGTGGTATCAGGAAGTGATGTTTATCCCAAGTATGATGCGTTAGTAGCTATTCGGGACCTGGGAATAAGGCTGTTTTTAAGGTCTTATTGACTTCTACAGTAAGTTAATTCAGAATCTGTCAGACAAAACCAATAATTTAAGGAAGGCTCACAAGGAAAGGAGTGAGCTTCATGTGGGATGAGACATGCAGGAAGGTTTTTTTTAATGTGAAGCTGGATGTTTTGCGAGCGCCATTGTCCGGATTTAAGGAAAATCGCAAGACCATAGTATATACTGATGCCAGTGATTGAGGTTTGGGAGTAGTGCTTATGCAGGAAGAGGCAAAGCAAATGTACGCAATTGGGTTTGCCTCCAGAACGCCCATGAGTGCGAAAAGGAAGGTATTCTGTAGTTGAGAGGGAGGTACCAGCATGTGTATGGGCCACAGAAAAATTCAAGACGTATTTGTGGGGAAGAGAGTTTGTGATGAGGACCGATCATAGGTCTTTGGTTAGCATATTTAACAAAGGAAGTCTAGATGGAGTATCCAGATGGATTATGAAGTGGGTAAGCAGTTTGTAAGGTCTGCAGTTTTCAGTGGAACATATCCTTGGTAGGAATAATGTTATTGCAGATGCCCTAACCAGGGTGTCGGTGATGGAGATTAGTAAAATTGATGGTGGGAGTTGTGTAGAGAACGAGATTAAGGATATTATTCAGGTACAACAGTGTGTAAGTCAGAATGACTGGGATCAGCCTTCTGCCCTGGATGAGGTCTACAAGGAAGTCAGAGAATTGGTGCACTCTGGTTGAATAAGAGAAAGGGAAGGAAGGGACACAAAAAGGTTTGTGATTCATTTTTGGTCATGGGAGATTTCCTATGCAAGGGTCATTGTTTGGTAGTTCCAGAAGGAATGAGAGCCAAGGTGGTGGAGTTGGGACATAACGGTCTCATGGGTTAAGTAAGACAAAGGTGTTCATATGTGACGACTTCCAGTAGCCGGGACTGGACCGATATGTTGAGAAAATGATTTTGGAATGCCTTGCTAAGAAAAGTGGCCAGAAGTGTGTGATGAGGGACAACACCTCTGGTGGTGCCATCACGTTTATCGAGCCAGTGTTTTGGAGAAAGGTGCGTTTGTTGTCTGACAATGGGCCCCAACTGGTATCCAGAGAATTCAAGGAATTCCTGCAGAGGTATGGGATTGAGTATGTGACTGCAGCTTTGTATCACACGCAGGGTAAGAGATGTGTGGAGAGGTTCAACCGGATGCAATATGCATTGCGGTTGGGACCAGAGGTTACTGGATCAGGGCAGTGATGGAGAGAGTATTTCAGTACAGGTTAGCACCCTACACAGTGACTGGTGCATCACCATTTGAAGTTTTGAGGGGGCGCAAACCAAATAGAAGGTTTGAAAGATAAAATTAAAGAGAGGGTGGTGAAAACAAAAGTAAGGTATGTTGGAAGAAATTGTTGTAGGGAAGGGGTGGTAACACCTGGGGATGTGATAAAACTCAGGATGCCGGGGAGAGTGAGAAAGTGGTAGTCCAAGTTCTCAGAGTAGGTACAGGTGATGAAGGATCTAGGATCTTCTGTATTGGTAAAAGGTGGGGGGAGTGTGGAGTAAGGAGAGAATGGCGGTGGTCAGATGAAGCTTTGGGTGAGGTGCTGTTAGAGGGTGAATGAAAGAGAAGGAAGGGAGGTCTTAGGAATGAAGTAGTTGTGAAGAATATTGACGAGAGAGATAATGGTGAGGCCTGATCTGGAACAAAGGTTGGTTGACAGTTGGAGAAAAGAAGGAGGACCGAAGGGTCGTAGCTGCGAGCCTATCCTTTCCACCAATAAAGAAAGAGACATTACAATATATGCTGCTGGCTCTAAAGTACCTTAATCACTCCATAACACTGCTTTAAGCCTTTATCCCTCTGTAACTGCAAATATGACTTCAGCCTGACTTGTGAATGAGCACTGCCTATATTTTATTACACTACTCTGGTAAAACATTGACTCTGTGCTTGACTCTACTCACAGAAAATCCCCACACCCCCAGGCATTTAAATTACTCTCAAGATGCACCTAGTGTCTTGAAGCAGGTCCTCACACCAACAATAACATCATCCTACCCAACTGTAAGTGTACATATTGTTAATATTTTAAGTCCCAAATTCTACTCAGTTTTTGTATCATTGATTATACAAGCAGTATTTGGATGCCAATATGACCCATTGCAGTGTTTCTGTTCAAAGCATTTAGCTCTCCCTTCAAAATACAGATGAAGCACTCATAGGCGCACCACATGCACTGATCACTCCTCTCGGAAATGTATAGAACCACATTATGTTGTTCTGGGACCTGATGCATTTATGTAATTGAACCACTATCATGTGTCAAGTCTGACTTATCATTGGGTAATCTAGTCTAAGATGCAAAACTATGTAGGATACAGGTTATTCTTGTGATGTAAAGTAAATAGAAGTGATTTCTACCAGTCTGGGGCTGGATCACGATACAAGCCTGTTAGACTGAGACACTTCGAGAGGTAATGGAAGCCTTCGGGCGGCTATTGGTTCCAGCATCCAAGTTGGTGCTAATAGGTATGTAGCCATAGGGAGCAATGGCCAGGTATGCAACGCCGATTAAAGTTGTAGCATTTGAAGTAGCCAAAAAGGACACAGCTACGCTGTGGAGAAGTGCAGATTTTACAACGATATCAACATAGAAATAAAGGGGGATATGTAACCCTGGATGTATTCATTTGGGGAACTGGTGCTGCCTGTTGAGGGCCCAAAGGTGTCAGGTAACCGGCTGTTCTCCCCTGAGATATCTTTTGAATCCTTGTCAACCACAACTCTCTAAATTCACAAGGAAATCTGGTACCAGTCTAGTCAGGAAGAAAGGGATCAACAGGTATTTGATAAACTTGTTTAGCCATCTGGGCATATTTACAAAATGCTGCTATAGGGACCACAGACATCACTCAAAAACAACCACACCAAAACTATATCAGAAACAATTTCAAAGTGTGACAAAGTCCTATGTTTGAGCTTAGAGCTGCTTGGGACTGGGTGACCCTGAGGGCCATGTACAGCAGGCACGGGAGGGGATATATGGCAGATCTCCCAGGCTCCCCACCCCATACCTAGTTGCATTCTGTTGGCCATAACACTCAATTACAGTGTGGAAAGTTGTTGTCTCATGGAAAGCACAATAGAGTTCGGGTGAAAGACCATGTGGTTCACGGAGCTGCCAGAGAAGACACCAGAAAGCCTTGAAAGCCAGACATATCAGAACACTAAACGTATACATGAATATAAAATGCATGGATAGCAAGATCTTAACACCAACAGTTGGGTCACCCGCCTGTGAAATAAGTCCAAGATAGCAGATAGACAGTTTATCACATTGGCTGGCAGAGTCGTGGCATGAACCACCAGCCAAACACTGACCTCTGTCGAATCTGTAGTCCAGAGGAGAGCATCTAGTACCCAAGTACATACACATGTTCCTCACACCTGAATGCCCTTGAACAATAAACCACCCTAGAAGAAGGAAAAAAGGGGTCCGGCGGACTACTGGAGAGGGAGTCAGGTGCATGCGTAGCGAGGTGGCTATTGGTGAGTGGCAGGGTTTGAGGAGGAAAGGAAGAGTGTCAATCAAGAGAAGGTGATGAAGGAACAGCAGAGGTGGAGGAATGAGAAATGAGAGAAGAGATGAAGGCAGAAGAGTCCAGAACAGAGGTTAGAGAGAGTGAAAGAAGAGCAGAGGTGTAGAAGGGAGAGTCAAGAGCAAAGGCGAGAAAGAGAGAGAGCAGAGGTGAAGGTGGGAGTGTCAAGAGCAGAGGCATGAAAGAAAAAGAGAGAAGGACGGAGAATTAAGAGCAGAGGCAAGAGAGAGAAAAGTGAGGGAGAAGGTAAGCATATGGCGGAACATTGAAGTGGGAAGGAATAGAATGATGGAGGAGGGAAGAGAAGAGGTGAGAAAGAACAGTGTCCAGTTAAAATGTGGAATGAATAATTTCGAATGCATTAATTTCGGAAAACAAAATGTCACATTTTTTTTTAATATTTATTTTTTTATTTTATATGTTTTTTGGGGTTTGGCTAGTAAAAAAGGGTTATTTAAAAAGGGGGGGTTGGGGAGAACCCCTCATTAAAAATAAATAAATAAAAATTCGACATTTTTTTTCGACATTTTTGATTCGAAATTAATGCATTCGAAATTATTAAATTCGAAAATGTCACTATAAACCAGAAAGAACAGAAAGACTAGATAGGAGAAACTAGCAAGAAGGATTTGCCTGACGAAAGGGGTAGCAAGAGAGACAAGAACATGGCCCATGCAACTCGAGAAATTCATAAGATGTTGGAGGAGAGAATTAGGAAAAGGCCTAAACAGCCTGCAAAGAGGGGTGTTTATCCCTGAACACCCTGCATTCAAATTCTGCTAATGGTTTTGGGACCTGTGCACCATACGCACGCGCCAAGGACATGGGGTGGTGATGCCAGGCCTACCAGACTTTCTTGAGGACCATCAACAGACAAGAAAGATGCTATGTGAAGACAAGAAAGATATGCCAAGCTTTATAAACCAGAGACTAACTGTTTCCTGCCAAGAAGGCAGAATTGTTTAGGGGAGAGAGTGACATACAGATGACCACGCTACTAAGGAAAGCCTGACCAAGTTGTGTGCTTCAAGGACACCACCCTGTTATCTCAGTTAAAGCACATCATTTATTTTCTTGTGTTTCTAACAATAGTTGTTGACCTTAATCTTTGGCTTCGGGTGTGTTTGTTGATCTCTCAGCTGTGACAAGAGGGAGATCAAAAAATTATCTATGGCATGACATTTATATATGTATATGAGCGTTCTGCAGTAGATCATTAATTTAATTGTGAGACTTGCACAAAAGAAAAGAAGAGGAGATTTCATCTTGAATATTTATTTATATTTGTATTTATTTTTTGTTACGCGTAAAAAGCCCACAGGCATCAGGGCGCGGACATAAAGAAAGGGGACTACAAGTAAAACAAGGCAGGAACGTGTGGCCTAGTTCAAGATACTAACGTTATTTAAATAACGTATTAATATTAAATAACTTCCTAATAATGAATTGAGATATTACATCATGCTTGCACAACATCCCAGCTGTCTTCCACACTGAGGTTGGGGAAATCACACAAACTGGTTTCCACCAGCACAGGCTCTGTCACATTTGGATCCCCGTTTTTGGGATGTCAAGCCGAGATAAAAGAAATGATACACTGCAGCCTTAAGATAACTGTGGGGTACAAGGACAGCAAGTGAGGAGGGAAACTGCTAGGCACAGTCACTTTCATGTGTCTGGGAAAGAACTACAGCAGATGGGCCATAGAAATACACTCAATTTTATTTTTTTAATTAGCAGTCTGATTCCACTGACTTATCTGGGTGTCAGAGTCCCATCAGATGCTCTGCCATTTTACCTCTTGAGTGACCCTCCAGAGGGAGTCAAGGCCATGTCTTAGCTATTGACCCATGGGTAGGGGACTCCTCCTTGTGCTACAAGAAAATGGGTCGGCATCTTAAGGAAACCCCCCTCTCTCTTTTTCTCCCTGTCTTTCTCGCAAATGAAGATGCAAACGGTAAAACTTACATTTGTGGCAAAAGGAAATAAAAGAGGACAGGAGGTAAAATGTCATGATCTATCTAAAGCCACGTTTAAGTTTATTGAGAGTTTGTGTTCTTTTAATAACAATGCAAATAAAACAATGTCATATAATTACAAAAAGCATAGTGGACACTACAACATTCAAATACAGTAGCAACCAAGTGATCTTAAAAACGCTTGTTGCTTATAGGGTATGTCCAGTATCACCATGATGATTGTTTAAACATTTAACATTTTTAACATAAATACTGGTAGCATTTTACTACAAACATCTCAGAACATTGCTTTCAGATAGGTGCAGAGAATGACTTGCCATTTAAACACCGTACATATGATTTGTTTTGTGGATGTTGCACATATAAAATACATTCATATTGCTGTCATAAATTTGTATTTCTGCTGAAGAGATTTTTGAAAACCTCTGTAATTTATAAATTTATGAAACGCTTGTTGAACCAATTGAAATATAGGCAATGCAAATCTTAACTTGACTGACAAAACCTTAAAAACAATAAAAACACATGCAACTCTCTTCCATACCTCATGGTAATAATCCATAATTCCTTGAAGTATCTTCTTCAGATTATTAGCCTAAATGTTGAAGAATAACACATGGAAACATGTAGTAAACCATAATGCACAGTCAAAGTATTCTTTTTTTAATGAAATCATCTATTTATGATCTATTGTTCAAACATATCAAGGAGACTTTACAGATTAACATAGATTCAATTAACAATACACACCATAACCAAGACCATAATATAACTGACAAAGAAGTAACTCACCCCATAAAAGGCACCTCAGGCATCTTAGTGCATGTCGTTCAACTAGAAACTGTGTTGTTAATATTATTATGGCCCTCAACCCTTACTTTGCCCTCCTGCTCCCGTCTCTACCCAACCTTTCAGGATTCTTAGCATATTGGCAGAAAAGAAAAAAGGAATGCCAAAAAATTAAAGCAATCAGAAAAAGACGACAGTGGTAATCATGAGAAAGAAGTAAATGCTGTACCATATTTTGAACAGATAGGAAACCACTCCATATGCAAAATCTTGATTATCCTAATTTATCCAGGCAGTAAGAGCCTCCGTGCAATAGAGTTCCTGGCTTTATTCAACCACTCGTCTTTCGTTAGTGGTTTAGGTTGCTGCCACACTGAAGTAACATGAGCTCTTGCTATGATATTATAGGTTATTTATAACGTGCTTAAAACCCAGAGGTTTCTAAGTGCGGACCCGGGGATCGAACCTGT
This sequence comes from Ambystoma mexicanum, assembly GCF_040938575.1. Classification (NCBI taxonomy): domain Eukaryota; kingdom Metazoa; phylum Chordata; class Amphibia; order Caudata; family Ambystomatidae; genus Ambystoma; species Ambystoma mexicanum. The sequence continues at coordinate 1,257,754,675 of NC_090922.1, forward strand.
GTTGCTCCGTGTCGTCTTACTTCTAAGGCGAGCACGTTGCCCCTGAGCTATCCTCCCAAGACTGCTGCAATCAATAAATGATCTATCATGTGTAGGAGGACAACAATCTGTTCTTCTTTGCCATGGAGATTAGAAATTAGCAATAAAGGATCAAGAGTTTTTTCAATTCCATCTAGCTCATTAATTCATGAAAGAACCTTAGACCAGAAAAATGGTATGAATTTACATCAATTCAATGACTTTCAAAGGTGTGTCTTCCACCCACTGAAACACTTCGGCGTGGTAAAAATGGTGTACACATGTGGCCCCTGGGAGGTGTTGCTGTGAAAAGAAAAATGTTGTGTTATTGTAGAATTTGAAGTCTGCCAGGGGGATTTCAAGGCTGATGCACTGTAAATAATTATAGGCTTCCTTTGGTTACCAGTAAAATGGCGTGTAATCAGACAGAAAGTTGATGGCTGGAAGGTTTTGAATGAATCATAACCACGGGCAAAGCTCTGGGCAACCCTCCAGATCATCGTTTTTCAGCCTGCCAAGCCTGAAAAACCTTATGCAAATCAGGCTTGGTCCTATCCCAAAAGGGGCAGTCCAGCCCGAACTGCTAGGTCACATCCCTTCTGCACGAGACCACAAGCATCTCCAGACATGTTTCAGCCTTGTTGGGCGTCATCAGTGAGGAGTAGCTGTGAGGAGTAGCTTGGGTCTCTAGGCCCGGCAGACTCGGGACCCACGTCTGGGCATGCCCGTCCCACTCCGGGTGACTTTAGCAAAACAGAAAGTTGATGGCTGGAAGGTTTTGAATGAATCATAACCACGGGCAAAGCTCTGGGCAACCCCCCAGACCATCGTTTTCCAGCCTGCCAAGCCATTACAGAAGGGGAAAAACCTTATGCAAATCAGGCTTGGTCCTATCCCAAAAGGGGCAGTCCAGCCCGAACTGCTAGGTCACATCCCTTCTGCACGAGACCACAAGCATCCCCAGACATGTTTCAGCCTTGTTGGGCGTCATCAGTGAGGAGTAGCTTGGTTGTCTAGGTCCGGCAGACTCGGGAACCACGTCTGGGCATACCCATCCAACTCGGGGTGACTTTAGCAAAACAGAAAGTTGATGGCTGGGAGGTTTTGAATGAATCATAACCACGGGCAAAGCTCTGGGCAACATCGTTTTTCAGCCTGCCAAGCCATTACAGAAGGGGAAAAACCTTATGCAAATCAGGCTTGGTCCTATCCCAAAAGGGGCAGTCCAGCCCGAACTGCTAGGTCACATCCCTTCTGTATGAGACCACAAGCATCCCCAGACATGTTTCAGCCTTGTTGGGCGGTCATCAGTGAGGAGTAGCTTGGGTCTCTAGGACCGGCATACTCGGGACCCACGTCTGGGCATACCCGTCCCACTCGGGGTGACTTTAGCAAACCAGAAAGTTGATGGCTGGAAGGTTTTGAATGAATCATAACCACGGGCAAAGCTCTGGGCAACCCTCCAGATCATCGTTTTTCAGCCTGCCAAGCCATTACAGAAGGGGAAAAACCTTATGCAAATCAGGTTTGGTCCTATCCCAAAAGGGGCAGTCCAGCCCGAACTGCTAGGTCAAATCCCTTCTGCACGAGACCACAAGCATCCCCAGACATGTTTCAGCTTTGTTGGGCGTCATCAGTGAGGAGTAGCTTGGGTCTCTAGGACCGGCAGACTCGGGACCCACGTCTGGGCATACCCGTCCCACTCGGGGTGACTTTAGCAAACCAGAAAGTTGATGGCTGGAAGGTTTTGAATGAATCATAACCACGGGCAAAGCTCTGGGCAACCCTCCAGATCATCGTTTTTCAGCCTGCCAAGCCATTACAGAAGGAGAAAAACCTTATGCAAATCAGACTTGGTCCTATCCCAAAAGGGGCAGTCCAGCCCGAACTGCTAGGTCACATCCCTTCCGCACGAGACCACAAGCATCCCCAGACATGTTTCAGCCTTGTTGGGCGTCATCAGTGAGGAGTAGCTTGGGTCTCTAGGCCCGGCAGACTAGCACGTCTGGGCATACCCGTACCACTCGGGGTGACTTTAGCAAACCAGAAAGTTGATGGCTGGAAGGTTTTGAATGAATCATAACCACGGGCAAAGCTCTGGGCAACCCTCCAGACCATTGTTTTTCAGCCTGCCAAGCCATTACAGAAGGGGAAAAACCTTATGCAAATCAGGCTTGGTCCTATCCCAAAAGGGGCAGTCCAGCCCGAACTGCTAGGTCACATCCCTTCTGCACGAGACCACAAGCATCCCCAGACATGTTTCAGCCTTATTGGGCGTCATCAGTGAGGAGTAGCTTGGGTCTCTAGGACCGGCAGACTCAGGACCCACGTCTGGGCATACCCGTCCCACTCGGGGTGACTTTAGCAAACCAGAAAGTTGATGGCTGGAAGGTTTTGAATGAATCATAACCACGGGCAAAGCTCTGGGCAACCCTCCAGATCATCGTTTTTCAGCCTGCCAAGCCATTACAGAAGGGGAAAAACCTTATGCAATCAGGCTTGGTCCTATCCCAAAAGGGGCAGTCCAGCCCGAACTGCTAGGTCACATCCCTTCTGCACGAGACCACAAGCATCCCCAGACATGTTTCAGCCTTGTTGGGCGTCATCAGTGAGGAGTAGCTTGGGTCTCTAGGCCCGGCAGACTCGGGGCTCACGTCTGGGCATACCCGTACCACTCGGGGTGACTTTAGCAAACCAGAAAGTTGATGGCTGGAAGGTTTTGAATGAATCATAAGCACGGGCAAAGCTCTGGGCAACCCTCCAGACCATCGTTTTTCAGCCTGCCAAGCCATTATAGAAGGGGAAAAACCTTATGCAAATCAGGCTTGGTCCTATCCCAAAAGGGGCAGTCCAGCCTGAACTGCTAGGTCACATCCCTTCTGCATGAGACCACAAGCATCCCCAAACATGTTTTGCCCTTGTTGAGTCTCATCAGTGAGGAGTAGCTTGGGTCTCTAGGCCCAGCAGGCACGGGACCCACATCTGGACATACCCGTCCCACTCGGGGTGACAAAGCAAAAACAAAGAGGTGATGGCTGGAAGGTTTAGACTGAATCTTAACCACTGGCATTGCTCGGGGCAACCCTCCAGACCATCGTTCTTCGCCTGCAAAGCCATTACAGAAGGGGAAAGACCATATGCAAATCAGGCTTGGCCCCACCCCAAAAGGGGCAGTCCAACCCGAAATGCTAGGTCACATCCCTTCTGCACGAGACCAAAAGCATCCCCAAACATGTTTTGCCCTTGTTGGGGCTCATCAGTGAGGAGTAGCTTGGGTCTCTAGGCCCAGCAGGCACGGGACCCACGTCTGGGCATACCCGTCCCACTCGGGGTGACAAAGCAAAAACAAAGAGGTGATGGCTGGAAGGTTTAGACTGAATCTTAACCACTGGCATTGCTCGAAGCAACCCTCCAGACCATCGTTCTTCGCCTGCCAAGCCATTACAGAAGGGGAAAGACCATATGCAAATCAGGCTTGGCCCCACCCCAAAAGAGGCAGTCCAGCCCGAACTGCTAGGTCACATCCCTTCTGCACGAGACCACAAGCATCCCCAGATATGTTTCAGCCTTGTTGGGCGTCATCAGAGAGGAGTAGCTTGGATCTCTAGGCCCAGCAGGCACGGGACCCATGTCTGGGCATACCCGTCCCACTCGGGGTGACAAAGCAAAAACAAAGAGGTGATGGCTGGAAGGTTTAGACTGAATCTTAACCACTGGCATTGCTCGGGGCAACCTTCCAGACCATCGTTCTTCGCCTGCCAAGCCATTACAGAAGGGGAAAGACCATATGCAAATCAGGCTTGGCCCCACCCCAAAAGGGGCAGTCCAGCCCAAACTGCTAGGTCACATCCCTTCTGCACGAGACCACAAGCATCCCCAGACATGTTTCAGCCTTGCTGGGCGTCATCAGTGAGGAGTAGCTTGGATCTCTAGGCCCAGCAGGCAGGGGACCCATGTCTGGGCATACCTGCCCCACTCGGGGTGACAAAGCAAAAACAAAGAGGTGATGGCTGGAAGGTTTAGACTGAATCTTAACCACTGGCATTGCTCGGGGCAACACTCCAGACCATCGTTCTTCGCCTGCCAAGCCATTACAGAAGGGGAAAGACCATATGCAAATCAGGCTTGGACAAAGAAATCTAATACAAAGTAAAGCCGAGGGCCTCATTACCAGTTTGACTGTATTTTGGTAGTAAATCCACCAGAATACCGCCAAACAGAATTACTGTTACCGCCACTTGGTCCCGTGGGTTTACCACAGGATTACAAGTGGTGGCAGGCGGTGTAAATCCTTTGGGGATTATTGGCAGAAAAGTGGATCCAAAAATCAGCTGAATTACCACTCCGTAATTCCGCCCTTGGTCATTCTGCCAAACTTGTTGTAGTTTCAAACTTGTAGTTTGGCAGAGCGGAAAAAGGGTTGGTAACTGAATTTACACAATTTTGTCACGCACTGGCAACCTTGTAATGAGGCCCAAAGTCTTGTGCTCATTCAACACCTGCCCGTATAGAGACCAAAGCTTAAACCCGAACGATCACCCTGTAACTGCATATACCAAACCTTTATATATCATGTATGTATTAGGAATCTGCTCAAACCCACTCAACAGGCAAGCCATCTTCTGCTTACATTATCCAGGAATATAACCCCTTATAAGTATGGAGGGAACATTCCTATATTTAACACTAGTAGTTCCAGTTCGAGAATACTATTGAATGAAACTTATTCCATAATTGCCCAACTCGGTCCAGACCCAACGCAAAGTATGACTGAAAACGAATTGCATCATGTATTTCCTTATTAAAAGTGGGGGCTCAAAAACAATTGACAGCAAAAGGCCCGGGCATCGGGAGAATAGAAAGTCTGCAATCCCGCCATACCTTGCATAATAGCCCAGTGTTGGGTGATGCTACACTGCTATAGGGACCACCAAATGTGGCTTCCATAACCATTCCATCACTATAACTGGGCACAAGCTCATGCTCTTTAAAGTATGCCATAATTTAGCTGGGATTCCTCAAAAAGTCTGGCAAAACACAGAGCACAGCCACTCAGAAATAAGCTTTTTATGCCTGAAAAGCCCTTTCCACCCTTGAGGATTAAAATATGAAAGCCAATCCTATAGTAGTTTCCATTTCAAAGGAAGAAAAGAAAAGTGGTTTTGATTCAAGAGCAATTCCCTTACAATCTTAAAAAATATATTTTGAGTGCAATAAATCTTGCCATCAAGGAAAATCATAATGTCTTTCATGACGGCAGGCCTAAGCAAATTGCCCCCAAGTGAGTTGGATAATTAATTTTGTACAAGGTTGAAAGATATTGACGTTACCTACACCGCAAGATATTTTATTCTATCACTGGGGCTCTTGAAAGGGACAAGCTCAAATTCTACAGCCAAATTCTGTGTTCCTACTCCCAAAGAAGTAACAATTTATCTACATTAATTTGGGTCGCAAGATGTCGTCTGAACACTGTATCTGTGAAGCTAAAGGTGCTTTCACTCTAGCAAAAAAAAAATAAGTGATACAGGGCAACCATGCCCGTACTTAGCATAAATGGTTGAGCATTCACACTTACCTTTGCCATCCATGTAGAGTACTCTTCTCCAAACCATTGCAGCCAATTATGACCAGAATCAAAAGGCCCAAGGATCTACCTTTGGAATTTCCAACACACCTTGTTGAAAGCTTTTTCATCAACAATGGAAATCAAGAATCAAGACCGGGTCAGAAGATTATCTTCCAAATACATCAGGTTCAGCATTAGTTCTCCAAATGCACATAGCACATCATTTCTTATTCACTGAGTGCCATTTGTCAATAGCACTGTTTGAGGCCTGCTCCAAATCATGTGAGGCTTAAAGCCAAGGATCTACAAAAACCTTTTTTAGAAATCGACAGTGAAACCAACCGGTCTTTAAGCATTTTTAGAATGCATCTCTCTAATTGCCAAAGTCACCAACCCTGTTGTGACTGGGGCATCTAAAGATTCCGTTATCCGTAGAAATGATCGGGGAAAAAATCTGTATGGTATATTTGTTCGAATTTTAGCTGAACATTTCGAACAAATACATTCTATGGTGCCATTATTGCGAACAAGGTGACACAGGGTTGCGAGTTGTCCCCCGCACCATTGTTCGCTATAATGGTACTGGGGGATTGTGGGGGTCCCTCCGCTCCCTATACAATAAAGATAGGAAAATATAAAATAAATAATACCCTTTAGCGCTGGTTTCAGACCGTGCACCTTTCCCTTTCAACATTTTCACATATATCCAAAGATTCCATAGCAATCAGAGACAATGTATCTAACACAAGTCCTGAAAATGATTTTCAATGTGTTTGGCCATAATGGCCTCTTCTAAGGAATACAATTGTTTATAATATTTAACAAACCTGCTCACAATTGCATGCAAGTCCCTATTCTCGCCCCTTAAGAAATAAGTCAAACTAACCACTTAACGATCCAAACGTTGAATACGCAAGCACCTTGTAACAATTTACAGGCTTTGTAATCTTTCTCATAATAATGTTGCTCTGCGAAACCGAACTTCTTGAATATTTTCAAATTTAAGTTTGGCTCTCACTTGTACTTTATGTAGACCTCTTCAGCATATCCTCCAAAGCCCCTTTGTTCTTCATCAAGATCCTGAAGTTCCGTTCCAAGTGTGTTTTCCCATACAAGTCTGTTCCTCTTCCCCCAAACCCCTTACAGAGATCAATAAGCCAATGAGAGTCGCCTTGGCTTTCTACCGACATCACTGGGGGAGAAACATCATCTCTCTCATTATCAGCATAGTAGTGTTCAATCTCTTCCACGAAAAACTCCCTAATGTTCTGTTCCCGCAGGAGATTGTCATTGCATGGCCATTTACTGTTACCCTGATCTGTGGTTGGGAAGCCAAGAGAGAGCAAAAATATATTTTGGGTGGGCCATAATACAGGTAGAATTGTGACTTCCATTACTAAATAGTATTGACCCTCTTCCAAGACAATATAACCAAACCATATAAAATGTTTGTTGGGGTAGAAACATTTACATGACCGGATATCTAGGTTAGCATGCATCTAACCTGTCAAATTGTGGAACGTCCCTAGAGTTTGCCATCCTCAGGAGTCCTAGAGGTAATACATCACCCACCCAGGAGGAATGCACCCACAGGTAAATAAATAGACATACACAGTGGGATAGGGACCCCCAGGCGGGATGCTACATGACCCCCCCAGCCCCTTGTTCTCTTATATCCAGACAGGAGCTGCAGTGAAAATTACAAAGGGAGTGTAATTAGGGAAAGGAACCAACAACACATGAAAGTACTGCCCTAGAATACAGGCAATATCTATGGTTTAAAATATAAAATATAATTATCTTTGAAGGAGGAGCTGTCCTCAATTAACCTAAATATCCAATAAAGTAGCAATCAGGAAAGAGCACTAACTAAATCTAAACACCTAATTCCCCAACACTGACCTGCCTTCTGACCTGTTACTATCTTGAGCTTAATCCAACGAAACTTGGATTAGTGGTAAAGGATACCGATTTTTGATGGTGATAGCGTTGAGTTGCCTATAGTCAATACAGGGTCAGAGTTCTGATTCAACCTTTTTAGGAATAAAAAATATAGGAGCGCCAGCAGGGGATGTGAAATGGTGTATAAACACTTTTTCAAGATGATCAATTATATATTGTTTTAAGATGAGGTTTTTTCTTTCTTGGATAGAGCACAAGGTCCTACCATAAGGGATTTTTTTGTCTCAGTACATTTCTATACGTCAGTCATACTCTCTGAGGTGGCAATTTGTTGGCTTCTTTTGGGTCAAATACATCGAGAAAATCATGGTATTCTGGAGGAATTTGGGTGGGTTTAACCAGTGCTTTTTGGGAAAGAGGCATAGAACACCATATCCTAGGGGTTGTGAGGAACCTAGGGGTATTCTCCCATTAAAACCCAGAGAGACCTCTATTCAGGTGGCCCGGGGAGGGCCATCGCTTTTGGATCCCAACTCTGGGGGTGGATGAGCGAGGGAGGATGGGACTACCTAAGGCGAGACACGGTATTCAGACAGGCTGATAGAAGAGGAGGAGGAAGTCCTGCACACCTTCATGGGATACATTGATTCCCGTCACCCTAATTCAGGTCTCATTTCCCTGATTCCAATCCCGTCATCCATGACCCAAGTGGGAGGAAGGAAAGTGCCAACTGCCCAAGGTGGGGAAGGAAGAAAAAAACAACTAAAACAAAGGCCGAAGTCTGATATTAATATCCATTCATGCTCTACCAATTTATATTCTCTTTTTTCTTTCAACTTCAGTACCAGTTTGTGTCTTACATCTGCCTATTCAAGACAAGGGTAACCAGTTTAGTACATTACTCATATAGAACATCAACATTTTCGGGACAGGATGGTTTTTGTACAGTATTGTGGCAATGATTACTTTATTGGCCAGTACTGTAGGGTCAGTATATCCCTATTAAAAGAAACACTCTAAATGAAGAGTTAAAACACATTTTCTGCGAAGCCTAATGTAGTAAGGGATCTGTACACTCTTGTATCTAGGTGGACCCCTTTTGTTGTGTCAGGGACTGAAGCAACATTTTTTTGCTGTCGCCCTGTATCTGTCGACCGGTTTCGGTGGGCTCTCTTATTCTTGCCACCTACTTCAGGACTGTCTTCGTGATGTAAAGGTAAGGAATGTCTGCGACTCGGAGAACAGAGTCACTATTATGATCACCCATGTGTGATATTTTATATATTCATATTGGTCTGCAATTGGGGAACATACATACATATAGAAAAGGATAGTCAGTAGTCATTCTTGTAGCTATAGTTTAGTTTGAGATTAATGTCGCTGGTAATGTAGAAGAATCACCCTGAGAGCTTCCTGTTGAAAAAAGGAGGAGATGTGTTGTTGGTCTATCAGATGCAATTAAGTCGAGTACTACTGTATGTAGTTGTCATCAGTAATTGGTATTGTGATTGTATTTACAGAGTAAGGATCATGAAGCTCTGTATTTCTAATGCGTTCAGGTAACAATTGGTACTTACTGTATATGCAGTTTATTTTACAATACTGCATGTTGTACCGTGCCTTGCATATACTACTGTAGCCGACTTCTATTGCTGCTTGTTGCTAAAGCACACCCTGTAGGAGCAGTGAAGGGCTGACATTGCTGTTCGAAAAAACTCCCCATTAATGTTCACAGCTAAGGAAACCTTCCTCTCCTGTAATGGCCCGTGCTATCGTGACTGCCCGAAGCATTGCGGCACCACTCGCCCGCCTTGACTATAATTACAATTACAATTGAAGGAGGGTGGGTGCTGCGAGAGGGTGGGGCGATTGCCATGCTCTACGTAATTAGCTGCATGGCCCGCCGACACAAACAGTGCCTTGGCTTGAGTCCCTCGCTACAAAAGACACATGGGCAACCTACGCGAGCGAAGGACGCCAAGGTCTCCGGCAATCGCAGCCTTGGTACATTCTAGATCAGTTAAGCACATAGGGAAGAGAAAACGAGACACATGATATGATATGCGGGTACTAATTAATAACATAAGTGAAGGTTACCGTGGTTCAGGCAGGGGAACAATTAAAATAGTGCAGGTGGGAATGGTGGTCATTCAAGTCATCATTGTATCTAGTAGTTAGAAATCCTGTGTTATTGGGCCAGAATGGATCCCAGGTGGATTGTAATAAATCAATGAAAAGTCCTGGAAGGACCCTTTTCAAGCGTGGTCATCTCAGATGGATCTCTTTATTTCTGATAGGGATGTTGTTCCACGGGAGAGAACCAGCAACTGCGAAGGTTGTGCTGCCGAACCTGTTCTTCTTGACATTGGTCAGAAAATAAATGGGTTGAACCACTGTCTGTGGCAATGTCGCCGCCCAATTCCCATAAATTATTAAACGTGTTTCAATGATCTCTGCCTCAATGCCTGTAAAACTGAGATCCTTCTACCCTTCACTCTGGCCTTCCTCTTTGGGCTCTCCCCTGCGCCCTCTTCTGAAGCCAGAAACCTCGGAGTGATCTTCGACTCCTCTCTCTCCTTCCTCCCTCACACTCAGGACATTGCCAAGAAGTCCCACTTTCGGTTCTTCCTTATCCAAGGAATTCTCCCTTTTCTCACTTTCCCACAGAGGCTCAAAGTGGCTCAAGCCGTCGTTCTCTCTAGACTTGACTATTGCAATAGCCTCCTCCTGAATCTACCATTTCCAGTCTGCGACCCCTCTACGAAATCCAGAATAGAGCAGCAAGACTTATTTTTGGCCTTAAGCCCAGGGACCGCATCTCTCATGCACTAAAAAGTCTTCACTGGCTCCCGGTTGCAGCACAGATTAAATTCAAATCCCTCTGCATCATCCACAAGGTGGTCTGGGCCCGGGGACCACACTATCTTCAACTTTATCTTACTAAATACTCTGCCCTCTAGACCACTAAGCTCCTTTGGCTTTAACTCTATGTGTGTAAAGAATGTTGCTAAATAGAGGGCAGGTGGTCGTTCACTTACCACAGCTGGCTCCCTCCTATGGAACAGCCTCCCCCTTCCTCTGTGCCCTGAGCAGGATCTTCTTGAATTCCGCAAGCTCCTTATGACTCTCCTCTTTACCTCCTCCTTCCGTTCTTCACTCACCTGCTAATCTCACAGTTGCTGCAATTGGTGTCCTGGGCCCTTATGCATCCTCCCTGAACTCCTGCACGCAATCGTCCCAGCTCCTGTTTATCTGCACTTGCACTTACACCCTCCACCCTGGTGGCTCGCACTTTCACCCCTTGCGGCTCCAGGCTGTGTAGCACTCAACATTCCTAGCACTTCATCTGTGGCTCACTCATTAGCTCAATCTCCACAGTACTGACCCCCTGTCTTCTTCCTTGCTGCACTTGCACGTTCTGAATACTCACAAGGCATAGTAGGTTTGTCCTGTCTTCCTCTTCCCCACACAGCTCTTATATATTGCGTTTTTAATGTACTTTAATGTATTACCCACTCCTGCTCTCGTCCTTGCCCCATGGGCCCTTTGAAACAGTATTTTCTTATTGTATAAGCGCCTAACAAGCAAACAAAATAAAAATAAAAATAAAATAAATAAGCATTCATTAACTGCACCACAAAAAACACACTTTTGCAAAACGTATTCCCAAATAGTGGATTATTAGATTAAACAACAAAGCACCATATACTACAGCATGTTATATTGAGCACAATATACTAAAGAAATTAGAAGTGGTATCCGTCCAGATACCACCAGTCTGTGTTACCGTTACTGACACTTGGTCCGGCAGTATTACTGCCGGATTACAAGTGGCCGCGTAAATCCCCATATGGACCCAATGGGACATTTTCGGTGGAATTACCGCAGTAGTCTCTGCCAAAAAATACAAACAAGCAAAGAGCCTTATGTACAATGAGCGAATTGCCAATGCCACATCACGGAGTAGAGAACTCTACCATTCTGAGGGAAATAGAGCCCCCAATCAACCCACCTGAAACATGTGCACCAATATCCAAAAAGCTCTCTTCGACAAAATCTAAATGCTCCAATCTAAAATTTCCAATAAAAAAGCAAGATAATCGCTCCAGCCCCATCCTTGACACCCACAACCTAGGCAAACACCCTCCATTGAAATTCAGACCTGTTTCCATTGCTGAGGTCTCCAAGATCATAAGAATGTGTCACAGAACTCGCCCCATTTACCACTTCGCTCATCAACAATTCCTTTGCTCAGAACACTGTCCCTAACAACTCAAAAGATGCCTGGGTCCTTTCACTCTTTAAAAAAACATTGCTTGACCCCAATGTCCCTACCCACTACCGGCCTCTTCCTCCTAAAAATCCTGGGCCGAGCTGCCTACCTTCAAATTCAAGAACATCTTGAAACGAATAACCTACTGGGGCTACGCCAATCGGGCTTCCGACCTCGACATGGCAAGGAAACGGCGCTCCTCTACCTTAAAAACCAAATGGACACTATCATTGATAATGGCAACTTAGCCACCCTACTCCTTCTTGACCTCTCTGCAGCCTTTGATCTCGTGAACCACGAAATCCTGTGCCGCCATCTATCTAGCGCTGGCCAATACGCGCAGTCAGCCATCTCTTTAGATTGAATAATTCCTCTCAGAAAGCACAGTCCCGCGAGGATAGCTTAACAGCAACGTGCACGCCTTGGAAGCAAGACGACACAAAGCAACACAGGTTCGATCCCCGGGTCCGCGCTTACAAACCTCTGGGTGTTTAAGCGCGTTATAAATACGCAACTAAGACAACAACAAAAAAAAATTATTACGCAACAAAAAAAACTAACAATTCCTGTAACAGCGCCTCGATGCCCGCGGGCTGCGTGAGCGCTTTAAAAATGCAAAATAAAAAAAAATAAATGAAAGAGTCTTCTCCAACACAGCAAGTGCCTCCCCGGCCCCAGTACTCTGTGGCGTACCCCAAGGCTCCTGCTTGTCACCTACGCTATAAAATGTGTTTTTAATAAGCTCTTGTTTGATCGCCTCGACGAACTCGGAGAGTCCTATATCAACTACGCAGGTGACAAGCAGATCCTTCTAAACCTCTCAGGCAACTACGAAAAAGATTTAGTCACACTCAATAACATCTTCCAGATCATCCAAATGTGGATGGCTCAACATGAACTCTGTCGAAACGATGACAAGACTGAGCTGCCACACAAGCCTGCCTTAAAATACATGACCTGAAATACAAAACCTTCACAATAGACAGGAACACTATCACCGTCCTGAAAGAAGTCAAGACCTTGGGTGTATACCTTGACTCATTACTCACTTCCGAGACAAGTCAACGCACAATCTCATCAGCAGCCTATACTGCTAAACTCATCAATGCATGTAGACCATACCTCTCAAATGGCAGCTGTATGACTCTAGCAAGAGCCCTAATCCTATCTAAACTCGATTATTGTAATGCGCTCCTCGTGGGCACCTCAACCAGCAGCATCAAAAAACTCCAGGTCATGTCATGTGACTGTGCTGGTTGCTTACTGATGTAATGTGCTCACAAGAAAATTCAATTGAAGTTATAAAAAAAAAACCTCCAGGTCACTCAAAACAACGCCCTAGGAGCTGCCCTAAATATTCCCAAGAAAGAGCACATCTCTGATACAAGACGCAAAGCAGGCTGGCTACCGGTCCTGGACAGGATCAGATTGAAAACCATGTCGATCACTCACAAATGCCTAACCAACATTGCCCATAAATATCTGTCTAACCTTCTTACATCGTCACAAACAATCAAACCTACACGTGCCTCCACAGCCCATCTTCTCAAGGTGCCCACATTTCTTAAAGGATCCAAAGATGGAGGACGCATTTTTCCGGTAGTAGCTGCTAAAGAGTGGAACGTCGTCCCTTTGGTCATTAGAGCAGACCCATCCCACTTATCCTTGCACAGGAAACTCAAATCCTGGTTCTTGACACACAAACGTTAGCAGTATTCTTGGAATGTACCCTGCGCTATGCCTAAGCATTGATGACCATACTATACTCTGTAAATATTGTATAAACTGTATGAATGTATCTTGCCTCCACTTATGTAATTTATGTAAATTGTCTTACGTTATGCTTCTCCAGTGCCTAGATACCTACTGGTTAGGCGCGCTCTACAAATGCCAAATAAATAAATAAATGGACCCCACTCATCGGCAGACACCCACGTGCATACCAGCAACTGACCGCTGATGAAGTACATCTGCAAAACCTAGCTGCACTCACTGGGCCTGCCCAATTGCACAAGGACCCTTTTCCTAAATGTGTTGTGAGGACATCATCCAGCAACACCTACAAACCATGGAAATATCTATTAATGCATTCAGGTACATACAAATTGAAGCTAAGTGGAGCAGAACGGGTCCTCCCGGACCAACAATTTATGTAGCAATGGAGAAGAGCTGTAAAACCTCATCGAAGACAGCATGCCATGCAAACATCAACTTTGTGAAGCTTCTATGTGGACAAAAGATACCTACTCAGACCGATCCAACCAGGCTAACAACATTTGGTCAAACGGACGGCAGTCAAGCATGACTGCCGTAGGAGACATCAAATACAGAACTGACACAGAAGGACACCAACAACAGCAACCCACCACAAAGACCTCTCAAGACGCAACACCAGCAGGGCACCATCTTTGAAAGGGGACAGACAATAACAGACTTCAGCAAAAGCTGAAATGCTGATACTCAGAACTGAAGTATGGTCATATTTAATGTTGCTGAATCACTGAAGAAAAATCAACTGCGAGCAACAGAAGACAGCATAGAAAACATTCACAGATTCTGGCCCCCAGGAGTGTGGTGCAGCTCACGGTTCAATACTTCCAGATGACCCTATCAGTCATATGTTGGAGGTTGAGGAGGCTCAAATACGTGTCTGCAATTGGCATGGGCACACAGACATTGAGCACATAAATGCACTGATTTGAAAGTCATTAAGCGTCCGGACTAGTACATACCACCACTGATGAACAGGGTAAGTGTATTGAACATCTCTTCCATTGGCTTGCATGTGAAGCAAAGATAAGTGAGGAGAGCTTTATTTCATAACAACCGTATTGAGCCATGTGAAGATTGTTTATGGAAAGGCAAGGGCATTTGTAATGCGCTTCATGCTTTGCTGGTCGCAAGCAGTCCTTGTATATCTATGTCCCCACATCCCGCAGCACAGTGCAGTATTTTCTGGCAAAAAATTAGTATCCACACATTTGCCTACACATTGGCTTGTACTGGTACTGCAGAACACGTCCAAGTAGCACCAATACAACCCCTGAATATAACCTCACATGCTTCAGCCGGCATAAGTCAAACAGGGAGTGTAAAAGCAGTCATTAAGCTGCTACAATGCCACTACCTTCTACTGATGAGCTTGTTGTTTTTGAAGTGTGGCCGTCCCTTGTCCATTATGCCTGGCCTTTACAACTTTTTCTTTTTCTACTGACCACACAGAACCAAAGGCCACAGTTACTCCCTCCACAAATCGATGACCATGGTCTCACAAGTGAAAGCCATGCCTCATATGGAAGAAAATCTGTCAAGCTGCTCTGCAGAGATCACAAGTTGTATCGAATTATCAGCAATATGTGTGTTCAGAATTTATGGAAAGTCAGAATCAGAAGACTGACAAGTCTTTTTGAGTCAAAAGGTTCTTTAATAGAACACCCAAAACATATGCTATCAATAAGTTTCCTGGCCCTATTTCTAAAGAAAAGAAAGGAGTCTAAAGGAGTGCTCATCGTCATGTCCTACAAAGTAAATATAGCCCTCCATCCAGAAAACCTTTTATATCTGATCAATGTCCCTACCTCTGTGGACACAAAAGGCGTAACTTCAACAAAAGTAGAATAAGGGCCCAGATGGAAAGAATGCTGGCTGATTTCCCACCCAACTGATTCTTCTTTATCGAAACAAAAGGGATCCCTTGCACCGTGGCACAGTTCAAATAAAAAAAAAACAAATGTCTCGGCAAGCTTCCCCCTCCTTGAGGTTGTGTATCAATCTAAGATCAAAACAAAGGGGCTCCTTGCACTGAAGCACAGTTCAAAACAGAAGAACAAATGTCTCTTTCTTAGGCACTTTATCTCACTCTCTGGTTTTCCTCTATCATTGGGAACTGCCTGACTTCACACCAACATCTTGTTTTTCCCACCAAGAAAGCTCACAATACTCTCTTGAGCGAATTATCTATTGGGTTTAACCCTGCCTGGGGCCTGAGGTCTCACACGCTACCCAGGGATTTGGTGTTTCTTTGCCCACCTTGGGGCCTGGTGTCTGTCATCCCGGCTTTGGGTCTTGGGTCTCTATCTCTTACCCTGCTTTGGGGTTTCATATCATCTTGGGGACTCAGGCTTCTCTCCCCTACTTGTAGTTTTGTTGCTCTATACACATGTGTGGGTTTCCAGTCTCTCACCCGGTCTTCCAGGGCCTTTCTGCTCTCCTCCAGGTTCCCTGGATCGACAGCATACCTTCTGTCTCCATGTGCTCCTCTGGGCTGGACTTCCAGTAGGCCGATGTGGCTTTTCTCCTCTGGCTATTTCCTGGCACTCCCTGCTCTCTTCCGGCAAAGCTTCGGTGGCAGTTCCTCGTTATGCCGCTTGTTAGCTGCTAAGGTGTCCTCCACTGCTTGAGATTCTCGTGATCCGGCTTCTCCGGTCGGGGTCTCGACAGTGTTGCCGAGGGTTCTGCAGGCTAGGCCGCGGTTCGATCTGCCATGCCGGGCGAACACTGGCTTTTCCTTGCCACGCCTGCGAGGAAGAGATCTCCCCGCCGCTGCAGCTCTGCGGGCTCCTAACCTCTCATGTAGCAATGCTGATTGAGTGATTGAGTTTTTATCTTCCACACATCCAGGGGGTGGGTCTATGAGCTGTTCTCTCTTCTGATGAGTGGACGGTGACTGACAAGGATCAGAAACCATACCCGACATTGCCGTAGGAAGCAGTAAGCCATTGAACAGTGTAACAACCATAAACATAACAAATCTATAAGCTTCTCGAGACAAGAGAAGATAAGATATATCCCTGTTTAGGGATTACCCTCTAAAGGAGGGCGGAGGGTCACCCGCATTGGGATCCCACTTGCCCTGTCCCCTAGGGGGTGATCACGGGGGGGGGGGGTTGATAGATTCTTGTGTACATTACATAGGGGCCTGGTGGAGGTCGAGAGGCAAGTCACATTGGCTGAGGAAAGATGCCAATGCTCTATTCTCATCCCCTGAATAAGCATTACTGATGTTACTTAATCTGGTCTGTGGTCCATGTTGCACAGGTCACAGATCTCCAAACACTTAACAGGCGCACTTCAGTCTAATGCTGTCAAATTAAGCATGTGGCTTGATGCCACAGATCCTTCTTCAATTACTGGGTCAGGGGAGAAAGTAGCAGAAGGTACAAGCAGGTCAGTGGAAGGGGTGCAGGTGGATACTGGCTGGAGACCTTTCCCCCTGATTGTATACATAGTGATGTGAGGGAAGGGACTGTTGTCGAGCATGCGGGTGCATGCAAAGGGAGGGCTTCAGGTGGTACATAGTGGTACATAGATGTGGAGGGGCCTCTACCAGTGCTAGTCAGGGGACATCAGGGGATAAAGATACACATGACTTGCAGAACAATGTGCATTGTAATTGAATGTTGTGCTGTAGTATAATGCCTGTGCTTTGGCTGTTCTACCCTGTTACCCAGCTGCACCTGGAACATGATTTTGTAGTGGGCATCTGTGCAAGTCTCTGCGCAGGTGCTTCAGTGGCACTTCTGAAATTGGCTGTAACTCTAGTAACGGCCTGACTGACTTTATTCGGTGCATTCCGTGCACACTAGGTGAACTCACATGAACCATTCCTTAGAATGCCAAGGACTCTCTTGATGGCCCATCTGGTGTGCCTGTGGCCCCTGTTGTAGAGTCCCATTACTCTTGTTGTGAATTGTTCTATGGCATCATTGGACATGTCTTCAGTGGGTATCTACTGTCACCTTCGAGGAGGAGGAATGTGGCGTCCCTTACAGCATAGCGCTTGCCTGTCTGCAGGTAGGCACCTGTGGATTGAAGAGGATGCTGGGTGGAGGCCTACACAGATCTTTGTTCACAGACTTATATAACAGAAGTGATGGCATGTGAATTCTTTCACAAGATGGGAGAAAATATTTGCAGAAAAGGAGCGTGAGCAACAGAGCATAGGGAAGGAACCCGCAGTCGACCACGGGGCATACCCGTGAGTTCCATCCTCGAGAAATGTTGTAAAATAATGGGTTATAATGATACATTTTACAACACACCTTTTTGTGAAAAATTGGGTAATAAACCAAACAATTTACAATAGGTTCAGTAGGGTAACACATTTATGAAATGCAGTAGGTACAAACCAGGTCAATAACATTATACATCAGCCTTTTCCAACACATTTTTATGACGCCTTTGTCCCCAGTAAAAGGCAGAATTGTTACTGTAATGATAATGATGTGTTATTTATATAGCGCCTTAATCTAAAGCGCTTTACAGAGAACATATTTACATACAATATCACCCAACCAAAATTGGTACTCATTTATCGACCTCGGAAGGATGAAAGGCTGAGTTGGCCTTACCCGGATTCGAACCTACGACCTACAGATCACGCTCAGATCGCAGCAGCGAGCGAGCGCTCAATCCGAAATGTACTCCATGATGCCTGTGCCCACAACTTGCCAGTATAAGAAGACATTTTAGGGCTCTATGCAATTTAGCACTATAAGGACATACTCATATTGGCTGTCCCCAATTGATATATGTATTTATTTATTTATAGAGCGCTTTACACCAATAATGCAAGTACTGTACTGTAACAACATACTCGTATTTGTTGGGCCGAGTAGGCCCAGTATTGCACTGTAACAACACTGATTTTGCCACATTGGCTATGTAAGAAGGTTTTGTCATGCTAGCTGTACCGATGTATGCCTGCATTGCTTAGTAACATGTGTTTTGTGGTTAGGGTCAAAAGTATAGGAGTAATGCTATTAAAAATATTTGCTGCCACTTCAACGACACTCCTTCCCCCCAAGTCCCTTGCCAAAATCCCTGGCTCCCCTCCCCTGAATAAATATATATATATATATGGGATACATTACTCACCGTAATCGTATTTCTGATGCTTGTATCTGCTTAGATTCACATGCTGTGCATAGGCCGACATCTAGTGGAAGCTGCGGAGTATTACAGTTTGTTTTTCGAAACTCGAAAATGGGCGTCGACACAGGGCGTGCCAGTAATACTATCCCTAGTGTGACGTCCAGTGTACCCAAGATCCCTCACGCTTCTAGGATCCTTAGATTGTATTTTTTCTGACATGAGGTAGCATGAGGAGTAACGTGAGTACAGATAATCCAAGCAGATAGACAGAAAGGTAAGACTACAAGCAACCATGCGCCTTCTCTCAGAGGGGAGGGAGGGTGGGTCGCATGTGAATCTAAGCAGATACAAGCATCAGAAATACGATTACGGTGAGTAATGTATCCCTTCTGAGGCTTGTGGGATCTGCTTAGATCACATGCTGTGCATAGATTAGCGAGCAGTACCTGAAGAAGGAGGTGGGATGTGAGAAGGGTCATGAGCAAATAAGTGTCTTAGAACCGCTTGTCCCACTTGTGTATCTGCCTTGGAATGGGTGTCAATGCAGTAATGCTGAGTAAAAGTGTGAATAGAGACCCAATTAGCTGCTTTGCAAATGGTGTCAAGGGTACATTTCCAATGAAAGCCAGAGTGGCCCCAATGCCTCTAGTAGAGTGGGCTCTTGGCGTGAAAGGCAGAGTTCTTTCAGAGAGTGAGTAACACAGCTGGATACAGTTAATAATCCACTTCGAGATGGCACCTTTAGAGACGCAATCCCCCTCTCTGCCTGTAGCTACGGAGACAAACAGTTGATCTGTTTTTCTTAGCGGTCTGGTCTTATTTACATAGTAGAGGACCGCCCTACGCACATCTAGAGTGTGTAGTTTCACCTCAGCCGAGCTTTGCGGGTCCTGGAAGAAAGCCGGAAGCTCGATGGACTGGTTTACATGGAATTTAGATATAAATTTAGGTGAAAACCTAGGGTGTGTGCGTAAAACCAGTTTGTCTTTATGGACAGTAAAGAAGGGATCCTGCACTGACAGAGCCTGAATTTCACTGACCCTTCTTATTGAAGTAATAGCTACTAAGAAGGCTGTTTTATAAGTCAGGTGTTTGAGACTGCTTTTATGCATGGGTTCAAAAGGGGGGCCCATGAGCTTAGCTAGCACCACATTAAGGTCCCACCCTGGAGGTGGGTTTGAAATAGGAGGGTGAAGTCTCTTTACTCCTTCCATGAAGGCTTTAACTACTGGTACTTTCCACCACGAAACCTTGCTATGGGAAGTGGTGTAAGCCGACAGGGCTGCCAGGTGTACTTTCAGTGAGTTAAAAACCAATCCTGCAACCAGCAGGTGGAGCATGTATGTAACAATAGTGGAATGAGTGCAATCAACCGGGTTGACTGATCTACTCTGGCACCAGATAACAAACCTCTTCCACTTGTCAAAGTAACAGTGCCTTGTATTTGGTTTCCTAGATTCCTTTAGGATGTCCATACACCTCTGTGGCAAATTGAGATGTCCAAACTCTATGACCTCAGGAGCCATGCTGCCAGGTTCATTGAGTTGGGTTGTTGGTGCACTGTTTGACCTTGGTGCTGGGACAGTAGGTTGTACCAGGCTGGAAGTTTGATGGGCTCGCACACCGCCATCCTGCGTAGGTGTGGGAACACGGTTGTCTTGCCCACATGGGAGCAACTAGGACGAGCGTCATCGACTCTCTGTTCATCTTGTTCACCACTTTCCTGATGAGAGGAGTTGGTGGAAAAGCGTACGCAAACATCCCTGACCAGTTCATCAACAGGGCGTTCCCCTGGGAGTCTGGTTGGGGGAACCTGGATGCAAATCTTGGGCATTGTCTGTTTTCGCTTGTGGCGAATAAGTCTATAATGGGGAAACCCCACTGAGAGAAGATATCTTCTACGACCTCTCTGTGTAGAACCCATTCGTGTTCCTCTGGGAGGGAGTCTCTGCTCAGAGCATCCGCTAGGGAATTGAGCTCCCCTGGAACATGTTGTGATGACAGGAAGATGTTCCGTCTGAGTGCCCATATCCAGATTTTTTGGGCAAGCTTGGACAGATTTGGCGAGCGAGTCCCTCCTTGCTTGTTCGGGTAGAACATGGCTGTTGTGCTGTCCGTCCGGATTTGCACTGACAGGTTTAGTAGGTGGGGCTCGAATGCCTGAAGCGCTCTGAATACTGCCAGAAGCTCTAGCAGGTTGATGTGGTTCTTGGCCACTGAGTGAGACCAGAGACCCTGAGCTGTGTGGTGGAGATGGTGAGCTCCCCACCCCGTCAGGCATGCATCTGTAGTGACTATTGCCTGTACCTCGGGATCGTAAAAGGGTTTCCCCTGTGCGAGATTCTCTCTTGTCCACCAGTGAAGGCTTTGTACCAGTGTTGGTGAAACGACCACTAGATCGTCCCACTGACCACTTGCCTGAGACCACTGTTTCGCCAACCATTCCTGCATGGGACGCATGCGCAGGCGCGCGTGGGGGACCAGGTAAATACATGACGCCATCATGCCCAGTAGACGTATTGCTTTGTGTACCGTTATTTGTTGACCGGACTGATAATGCGGAATTTGCAGTAGTATATTCTGAATTCTTTCTTCTGAAGGAAAGGCCAACCCCTCTTGGGTATCTAGGATTGCTCCTAGGAATTGTTTTGAGGTGCTTGGCACCAGGCTTGACTTTTTCTCGTTGATTGAGAAGCCTAACTAAGGTCGATAGTCCTTAAAATGTTTGTCCTGCAAATTCCTGGGGTTTCCCCCGTTATGAGCCAGTCATCCAGATAAGGGTACACTGGGATTGCCTCCCTGCGTAGGTGTGCAGCCACCACCGCCAGTACCTTGGTGAATACCCTTGGTGCTGAAGCTATCCCGAAGGGCAGTACCTTGAATTGGTAGTGTCGACTGTCCACCTTGAAGCGCAAATACTTTCTGTGCGCTGGGAACATGGAAATATGAAAATAAGCATCTTTCATATCCAAGGTTGCCATGTAATCCCCCTTTTTAAGGAGGGGGATTACTCTTGTAGCGTTTGTCATACGAAATTTTTGGGGCTTGACATACTTGTTGGCAGGCCGTAAGTCCAATACTGGGCGCATTGTCAAATCTTTCTTTGGCACAAGGAAGTAAGTTGAATAAATACCCTTGTTTACCTGGTGTCCCGGGACGAGTTCTATCGCGTCCTTTTCTAGCAGAATGGCGATCTCCTTGAGGAGAATCTTCTGATGTTCTAAAGAATGTACTCTTTGTCGTGGAGGATGGTTCCGGGGACGCTGCAGTAGTTCTATACGATATCCTGTGGATACTGTTGACAGCACCCATCTGTCTGATGTGATCCCTTCCCAAGCCTGGGTGAAGTTGGAAATGTGTCCCCCTACTGGGGTTGCGTGAGAAGGGACCCTGAACTGAGCATCACTGCTTTGGTGGAGGCGTGCCGCCTCCCTTGTTGGGGCTGCCTCTGCCTTTACCACGACCTCTCCTATTACCCCTGCCGTAACCCTGGGTAGACTGTTGGTTGTTGTTCAACTGTGTATCCTGCCCCTGGGAATAGGTAGATCCTCTCTGGGAATTTTGGCCGTGTGGGTGATGAAAATTACTATTCCCTCTCTGGTTAGGGGGTTTATTGGTTAACTGGCCAAGGGACTTGAGTGTTTCGTATTCGTCCTTGGCATTCTTCAGTGCGTCTTCGACCGCCTTACCAAACAACAGATCGGTTTCCACCGGTTTGTCCAATAATGATGCCTGGGTTTCTGCCTTAAAACCAGACTGCTGAAACCACGCATGTCTTTTGATAACAGTGCCTTCCGCTATCAATCTGCCTGCGTTGTCCGCGGCGTTGAAGGTTGCTTTCTACCTCTGCGGAAATCCAAGCTAATTGGCCCTTTAAAGGTTCAGGAGCAGAGGCTATGAGTGCCGCGACTTCTTCCCACTGATGGCAGTTGTAGCTGGCCAACAGGGTGGTGGGGTTTGCAATCCTTGCTTGATAGGCGGACGTTGAGGCTAATTTCCTACCGAAACCGTATAGTTTTTTGCTCTCCTTGTCGGGAGGAGCTTCAGACGATGACAAGGGTGTTCCAGCCCTCTTACGAGTGTTGGTGACAACTAGGGAGTCTGGCTTCAGATGTCCTCTTATATAGAGAGGGTCAGACTGGGCCGCCCTAAAAAGTTTTTCAACCCTGGGATTGACTGCTCTGGTGAGGTTCGGGTTCACCAGGGACGGATCTATTCTCCGCTGAATGGACTTAAGGATAGGGATGGTCTGGGCAACAGGCCTCCTTTCTCCCACTAACTCTTCTGCGAAGTCCCTTTCCTCCTGGACACCGTGGGTGTCAATGTGGAAATGTTCTGCTGCGCGTGCGAGAACCTCGTTTAGGAGGGGTTGGTTATCGACCGGGGAGTCGGTAACCGGGGCTTCGTTCTCTACCGGGGAATCTACTCTGTATGTTTCCTGGTCCTCCTCTTCTTCTTCCTGGTCCTCATCATCCCCATAGTAGCCCGTCCCGGTTTGCTCTTCTACATACCAAATTCTTGGTCCTCACCAAAGGAAGCCTCTCCTTGATACAATGAGTATGGTCTTGCGTATGGTTGTACCTCGAAGGGTTCTGACCTCATCTGGGTTTCAAACCAGGGCTTTTTACTCGGGGGGATAGGATCAGTAGAGCCTGAGGGTGGCGCCCCTTGTGGATCATACGAGAGGAAATGTTCTGGATTTTTATCATAAAAATCAGCCAAAGAAGACATTCTTGACATGACCCTATCTATGTCTTCACTGGACCATTTTTTGGAACTGGGAATGACTCTCTCAGCAAGTCTATGGGATTTATCCTGAGTAGCTTTGCTGGTTTTAGACATATCAGCAGACCTGGTTTTGTCTGTCTGTTTAGGGGGAGTGGTGTGTTTCACAGGTGTGGAAGAGTGCAAAGGTTGTTTCTTCTGCTGTTTTCCCCCCTCCCCGTGCGTGGAAAAATGTTTTCCCTGTCCTTTAGTGGCTCCGGAGGTTTTCGACGCCTGGCGTCGAGGATCAGGGGTGGTGTCCCTGTCCTTCGAGCGTGGGGCCTCGCTGGCTTTAACTGCGGGCTCCGACTCCTGGAGCGCAGCCTGGGGGTAGAAGTCGTCTTCGTCTTCCGACGATCGAACTTCTGTTAGCCTAGGGAGCGAGGCACTCTTGGCAAGAGTGGATGATTGCCTGGAGTCATGCGGCGATCTTGATCGAGAGCGCCCAGAGGACACCGAATCGGACCGTTCTGTTTGTGCCTCTTTCCGAGAACTCGACGTCGTCGAGTCTCGGTTGGACTCAGTGTGTTTAGTGTGTGTAGTATGTGAAGCGCTTGTGTCGCCGGGGGTCTTCCCCATAGCCGCCCTGCCGGACGACCTTCCGAGGTTGGGGACCTGCGCTCGGCTGCCGTCGCTGAAGGTGCCCTCCGCTGCCATGGACGCCTGCCTGGCGTGGTGGGCCCAATGCTTCGTCGAACGGTCCTTAAGTGTCTTAGGTTTAAACCTACTACACGCTCTGCAGTTCGCTTCGGGGTGGTCCCTCGGCAAGCAGAGATTGCACGTGGCGTGCCTGTCGACCCAAGGGTATTTGCGATTGCACTTGGGGCAGAATTGAAAAGGGGTAACCTCCATATGCACCTTGAGGCAGCGGGCTGTTAAGTGTAGGAAATGTATAAGGTGTACCTATATACCAAGAGTGTAGAGTATGTATCACCCCCCCACTCTCTCTACTTGCAGGGCCGAGGCCAGCGGCCTTCCGAGGCCCAAATCCGTCGTGCAGCAGCCGCCGGTCGATTTCTTCTCCAGCCGTCGAAGTTCGACGTTGGGGTGGGGAAGGATGTCAATAGATTATTATTTTCAATTTTTAGCAAAAGTATGGCTAAGGCCAGGGGACTCCGCAACATGCTTCCGACCAGTATGGCGGAAAAAAACAATCTGTGGATCCTAGACGCGTGAGGGATCTTGGGTACAGTGGACGGCACACTAGGGATAGTATTACTGGCACGCCCTGTGTCGACGCCCATTTTCGAGTTTAGAAAAACAAACTGTAATACTCCGCAGCTTCCACTAGATGTCGGCCTATGCACAGCATGTGATCTAAGCAGATCCCACAAGCCTCAGAAACACCCACACACACGCGAACACAAGAGCGCACACACACACACACACGCAAACACAAGAGCGCATACACACACACACGCAAACACAAGAGCGCACACACACACACACACGCAAACACAAGAGCGCACACACACACACACGCAAACACAAGAGCGCACACACACACACACACGCAAACACAAGAGCGCACACACACACACACGCAAACACAAGAGCGCACACACACACACGCAAACACAAGAGCACACACACACACGCGAACACAAGAGCACACACACACACACACACACACACACACACACACACACACAAACCAACACCTCTCTCCAAGGATCTTAATGCCCGTGACAGGCCCTAAGAGCAGATGCCCAGAAGTTCCCCTTATATCATTCTGGGACTGCTGATCTCCAGCGAGCAGGCCCAATAACCCATGCAATGCTCGGGGAGCAAAATGCCACAAACAGTGTATGGCCTATTGGACATGCGCAGCTGGGGTAACCCAAGCATGGGGAAATATGGTTTCGCTTATGACATCAGCCAGCCCAGGAGCACTTCTCACCTACAGCTCAGGAAGCGCTCAGTTTTTTCACTGGGAATGCTTTGCCTCCACCATAATGAGTCGCAGGTGGATGAGCCACCACAACCCTAGCGATAAATGGCATACCAGTCACTTTTACTACCTAAAAATAGGCTAACACTCACAACAATAAAAATGTGCAAAAACCGAGCACCTAGGAGCCTTTCCCTGTGCTTTCACACAAGCGGCTCCATTGATATGTTCAGATGAGTGGTACCAGCAGAGCAGTGCTACATGAAGAAACTCTAATTTTACTGCCTGATCAGAAGATGAATTTGAAGATGAAATGGCATTCTTAAATTAGCATGAATAAATAGGTGCAAGAAGTATGGATTACAAAAGGATATGTGTTTTAGAGGTAAGATATACTTTTATTTGCCTAAAAGTAACCCCATTGTGAATCAAAACTATTTTTTTCTTCCCTAAACAATCGTTGTGTTACTAACATTAAAAAATGGAGAGAAAAATACCCCATTTCATAATAATATCTGGAGCTCTGAGGACACAATTCTTGAACCATTCTTTAGGATTTTTAATGGCCAAGTGTGTGTGACGTTAATGGCATCAACAGCATGGGAAGCAATATCATCGAACGATGAAGGCCTCATTGGTGGTGTGAATGTCCCTTTGAGCTGGGGTTACGAGCATGCGGGTGCTCCTGCCCCTGCCCCCCTCCCTACCCCCAAGAAACACGATCTACATGAAAGTCCCTATACAATGGAACACGCCCCTCCTCCCCGGGACAAACAAAAGTCAGTGTCCCTGCCCTTGAGATTGTGGACATGTAACACATTGCTCCATTTGTGGCTTTGAAGCTCCTGTGAATTCCCATGCTTCTTTAATGGATAAGGTTTGTGATATGCCCCCAATGTCTCCTGTGACTTGTTGCAGGGAGTCTGCTGCCTAATATGAGTGTTTCAGCTCAGCCGACATGGCATATAGGGTTTTGTTTTTGCTGTGATGTCATCCACGATCATGTGCAGCAGATTCTGTACTTCAGTAAGGTCCTTACTGAGATATCTTTGTACGCATTCATGATCAGTGTACTGTGCAAGGGTTTCGAGCTTGTCCACCTTTCTGTGACAGTGTGCCTTTATCCTTGCTCAAACAATGTCCACAGTAAGCTGGAGCATCAAGTGCATTTGTTCCAACTTTTGGAATTTCTGAGGGTTGGTATAGGTAGCATGGTGGTTTGGACAGTGTGATGTAGACTGTATTTGTACTGGTTTTGGTGGGTGATATGATATGATATGGCATTTGTAATGCGCCTATACACAAGTGTTTAAAGGCGCGACGAGGCAGGGAGGGGGGAACAAGGGGAGACAGACAATGATCCTACTAGGCCAGGTGTCATTCAGATCGCGCAAGTGCATGGGTAGGGGGGACGGGAAAAGTGCAAGGGGGAAAGGGAGAGGGGAAAGTGCAGTACAGGGTTAATAATGAACAAGATAAATAATAAGGGCCAGCTGGTGGCAAGTGCAAGATAAGTGCAGACAAGTGCTGAGAAGGGGGGCTGTAGGGATACAGAGACAGTCCTGCAGTACAGGGGTTGCCAGGAAGGCAGTGCAGGGGAGAGTGGCTGGGCCAAGGACCGAGATTGGTGAGTGACCCAGTTGCTGATTCAGTACACTACAGTTTCAGTGATTTAGCAGGGGAGAGGGAGAGAGAAAGCAGAAGCAAAGAGGAAGGTTTTGAGGTGCTTCCGGAACCGGAGATGGTTCTCCTCAAGTTTCAGGGAGGCAGGAAGGCTGTTCCAGAGGGAGGCCCCTGCTGCGGAGAGAGATCTCCCCCCAACTCGTTGCTTGGAGAAGTGGCTGACCCTGAGGGAGCTGGAGGCGGAAGAGCGAAGTGCTCGAGAAGGAAGATATTTAGGAAGGGAGAGTTGAAGGTAATTTGGACCCAGGCCCCAGAAGGCCTTGTGGACAATGCAGAGGGTTTTGAACTTAATCCTCGCAGCCACAGGGAGCCAGTGAAGCAATTTCAGTCCTGGAGAGATACGGTCCCTGGGCTTGAAGCCAAGGACAAGTCTCGCAGTCCTGTTCTGGATGAGTTGCAGAGGGCGCAGAGTAGAAGCAGCCAGATTTAGATAGAGGCTGTTATAGTAGTCCAGCTTCGAGGGAACCAGGGCTCTGGAGACAGTGAGCTTCTAGGGGAAGGAGAGGAAAGGAAGGATACCTCTGAGGTGGTGCAGCTGGTAGTGAGCATTACAACATAGCTAGGCCACTCTCATTCTTGCGGTTGTTCGTGATGCCATGTGGGGTCCAATGTGCATTGCATTTCACATTGGGGAAGAGAGAATACAACACGTACAAAGTACCTATTTGATGTCCCTCATGTATTTCAGTTTAAATCAAAGCTTTTGTGTGTGTGGTCATTTTCTTTGTGTTTATCCAAGATGTTCATTGTCTTATCCGACATGCCAATGTATTCCCTTGTATTTCTGCTTCTTTGCTCGTGTAAATTTAATTTTACAATAAAGCATCTGTTCTATTAAATTCTGGTGTGTTGCATTCATTCCATGAGTTCAGTGATTGTCTTCGCATGTTGGGCATTTGTTTAGTGGAGAGCTTATTTGGTGAATGCGTTTAGTGTAGAGTACAGTTTAGAGCTTAGGGGTTTGGGTCGGAACTAACTGATTGTAGTGACGCTTAGTGTTTGCTGTGGCAAAGTGCATTCGCTCGATTGGCTTGATTGTTTTGGGCTGTAGATGTGGTTATGTTGATGGGGTGCTGGTCACTGAACTCTGAGCCTGTAGATATTTGGTGAGTATTACATAATCACATATGGATTTCTGCATTCCTTGTTTCAATAATCATTTAGGAAAGGAGCATGCTCATGACTTAGTTGACTCTGAAACACTCGCCAATTCAGTAGTTGAACATCACTCGATTTTACTTTTTGCTACTGCAGTGTTCATATCCCTTGGGAACAGTTTTACAGTAATCATCGAAGTGGGAGATTTGGATTTGATTGACTCATCTACACATTTAGGTGTTTCGGCCGGCTTTGCTTGTCCAGACATGTTTGAAAAACATAATGAAAATCATCTCAATGGAAGCACCACCCCTGTAGGGCAGTAAGCATTTTTAGGCCCTGCAGAAGAAAGCATGCCCTCACAGGGCAGTGCTGCCTGATTATGACCCCTCTTGTTTGACCTTTGCTACCGAGCTATTAGAAACACCATCTTATATTATGCCTATAGCATGTAAACTCAAACAGAAAGTTGTGTCTCATACTATGAACAAAAGCACAAGTCATCACTTACACGTGCTACAGTCCACAATGTGAGCAATGATTTGTACTAATATGAAAAGAAAACAGTAGAACAACCTTCTGCCATGTCTCTGCATTTAGATGGCAGAAGTCGTTTTTTGATGACATCCAGAAATACAACCTTCTTCTATCTCAGTGTTCACACAGAAGAAAGACTAGATTATGCAATCTAAATGATTAGGCCCAGCAGAAGATTGACCGTCTGTGTATATAGCACATGTTAAGGCTTGTTTTTTACAAAATACCTCAGTCCGAATCCTGGGAACTAAATGGTCTCATTCTGTCAGAGAAGTAGCCAGAGTGCAATTCTCTGACTTGCAATAATATTAACAGGGCAAGTCAAAGTAGACTTATGCTGATTTGCCTTATTATTTAAGGCACGAGACCCTGCTTGTGAAATTAACATATCATTTTGGGGGTTAAATATAGGCATAATTCTCAGTTCACACATGCATTGCTATTAATATTACCCAATTGGACAATGTTCGTACATGTTCCTTTTCAGGTTACTATGCTGAATTAGACCATATTATTTGTGACGTTTATAGATACCTTAATTCTCCAATTGTCACCAACTTCATCTTTTATACGGCTTCGCCAAGAGTCATCAAACCAGGCAGCATCTCTAAAAAAAGTACAAAAGATGTAATGGTCAACTATCTTTTTATGACTAACAGGTAGTTACTTACTTCTTTGCACCATTATAGACTTAAGTTAACTTCAAGTTGTATATAAACACACCGAAAATGTAATTGGATAATTGTTTTATTCTAAAATGCACCAACTGCATTTGTTTTGAAAAAAGAAATCCCACTCAATACTAGCTGCTTGTGTTTTGGGAAGAAGCCCCTTATAGCAAAGACAATGGTTGTAGAGGGGCAAACAGTGGGTATTATACCAGTGACACTCAAATGTAGTAAGTATGTTCGTCGGTGATTGTTTCACAATTCAATCGTATATTCAGGAGCTCCTGTGTGAGTCTCGGCTACAAGACTAATGTGAAATGGCAAAAAGAAAGATCCTCCAAACGGTGGGAGACAACAACAGGGCACACTATAGACTGACCCAAGTCAGTAAATAAATTAAATAGTACGATGTCCTCAAGTTCAATTATATATGTGATTTAATTAAAGTATTAGATCAAAAATAATTTTTATGTCAAAGACATTTTTCAAGTCTATGATGGTTAAATCCAAACTACATACATGAAATAACTCAACCATGTGTACAAATTCAAGTGAAAACATATATACATTGCCTAGTAGTGAATGATTAAATACAGCAAATTGTTGTTTTTGACAATTTCAACCCAAAAAGTAAAATAACATTTGTATCATTCCATCTGAATGAATGTCAACATCATTTCATGACAATTGAGTACACTATTGTTGTACGCTGTGTTTTCGGGCATAACCCTTCATCAGGTACAGAGTGAATTGGGATTTCTGCAATAAATAAACAAATAATTCATGTTTTAATATCTAATTCGGTATTCTAATGGTGATTTTTTCCAACAGTGAATTATTTTTGCTGAATAAGTAAAAAACTGACCTGTGTCCTTAAGTGTTGACCAACCATTGGTAAAGGCTTGATACAATTTGGTCCACTATTGTGATCCGAAAAGCTTAAGTCTGCATTCTAACAACAAATTACATAAAACATGTCTTTAGTCAGGTATGGCATGGCCGTGTGTGGGAACCAATCGCTTGATTAAGCGCTGGGTTCCACTCCACGGTCATTTTTTGTATGTTGTATTTGTCAAATCAATACTCACCGATTTAACGGTGAGTACACTCTATCGGTAAATAGTTTTTGCGGTCCCGCCCGGGAAAGTAGTTTACTTCCAGGGCATTGGTAAAACGTCTATGTTGGTAAAAAAATGATAATATGGCATCTATAAATATGCTGTTACTTAACATCGTGTTCGTGTTGCAACATCTGTAACATCTCCTATGCAGTAATGCTTACTGCCGTTCTCCCATACGGGTGAATGGTATGTGTATTTGAAGCCGCCTGTCAGCCTCACGGTATGTTGTCCTACTGAGCCGTGTCAGGTCGTTATAATCATTGAGAACCGGTAGATCCGAATTAAAAGATAGTTATTCTAGTTATCGGAATCTAATCTATGCGTTCGTTGTTGTAAATGTGTTATAGAGCACTACCTTCTCATCCGTGTACGAGCGGCGGACAGTCTGTCAGCGCGGCTCCCCATGAATCGTGCAGTCGTCAAGGCAGCCTGAATGCTGCCTGATAAACGTCTTTGTCTCTACAGGGACTTCCTTCTTGTGCAGAGCGCCATCTTGGAATGGTTTAAATCTGCATATCGATCAGTGACAAGTACATATGTAACTCGTTCATTGCTCTATGTTTAATTGTCATAAGTGGATATTTTAACTATGGGAGTGAACTTAATAAAACAGACTTGTAGTTATATGTGCAGTATTCGTAAGAGAATATGTGAACTACGGGAACGAACTTAGCAGCATGTTGTTGAGATCTCCTACATAATAGTGGAAATAATTGTTCAACTTAACTATATGTGTCGCTATAGTAGAAATTACACAATGCCGGACATGGAATTGCAGATGTTGGACTAATTTACAATCTGAATCGATGTTAGTCTACATTTTTCCTTATAGATGGTGTCATATCATCAAATTAGCACGGTGATAGGTCAATTCCAACTTTTGCATGATTGACATAATGTTAACCATCAAATGTAAATGATGTAGTCGTCGATGCAAGCAGAGTATCATATGGTGTTATTCATAAGAAGGCTAACTCCTAGCTAAATGTCCTGAGTGTCAAACCTTTGAGTGATGATCTAATTCATGCTGGTAACTGCAAGATCAGTTACGTTTTCAATCACAAGTGGCAACTCATGTCCCATTCCACGTTCATTCCTCTTCGCGACATCGTGTCTAACCGATCGATCCAGAACAATTCTTGTTGAAGAAGTTGTTTCGTGAGATTACCTCCTCCTCTTGGTAGGGTGACATGTTCTAATATGATACATATTATCTGTGCAATTGAGTGTCATTCCTTCAAAAAAATGTTGTGCTACCGGTGATCTTTCATTCTTCAGTTGGATATTTGACTTATGTTCTGACCCTCTAATCTTGGCTTTTCTTGTGGCCATCCCCATATAAAAGATTCCGCATGGGCATTTGATCCCATATATGATATTTTTTGTATCACATGTGCAAGTGTGACGCAAGTTGATCGTGTATCCTATATGAGGGTGGGTGATGTAATTCCACTTTATCAAATTGTTTCAATTATTACAGAGTCCAAGTATCTAGAAATGAGACCAAAAAGTACTTTTATGCCACCAATTCATTCTATATTCATTCCAGAAACAAGTCTTGAATGACCTACAGAAAATAAATTTTCGTAAAAAGTCTAAATCAAATTTTACTCATAGGCAACAACAAGTAATGGATCGTCTTTGGAATTAACGATAAAACCGGCCCATAAAGGTGGTGCTCTTGTCTTGATGGATACAACTAAATATAACATTGAAATTGAAAATCAACTATTGGATCAAAATACATACTTAGAGGTCTTCACTGACCCAACTGAGACGGTTCGTAAGATAAACTTAAATGTTCTGGATGAAGCTGAGACAGAAGAACGTATTAGTCACTGGCGAAACAATTTCTGAC
This sequence comes from Ambystoma mexicanum, assembly GCF_040938575.1. NCBI lineage: Eukaryota > Metazoa > Chordata > Amphibia > Caudata > Ambystomatidae > Ambystoma > Ambystoma mexicanum. The sequence goes on from NC_090922.1 coordinate 1,257,786,930, forward strand.
ATACTTAAATCCGTCAAGGCCAGTGATTTACACTATAAAGATACACAAGATCCTCCTAAATCCACCAGGGAGACCAATCATTACTGCCTTCAACAGCCTTTTGGAACATCTAGCACAATATATAGACAGAGCCATCCAACCGCTGACACGAAAATTTGCAACATACATCAAAGATACAAATGAATTCCTATTGAAGTTACAAAATGTTCAATTCGATGTCAGAACAGATTATTTATTTACAATGGATCTCAGGTACATCTATGGAGGCATCAACGACTCCCACCTATGCCAATACTTACATGGCGTATCTTGAAAAACAAAACATAATAAACAATGTGAAATGGAACAAACATCTGAAACTGTAAGATACTTAGATGATCTGTTTCAAATTTGGGATGGCACACGGGAGGACCTGGATGAATTCTTCAAATTCATGGATACAATGGCTCAAAGGATTAAATTCAAAAGTGAGTCAATCATCAATAGAGTTCCTAGACGTAAAAGTCTATGTGAAGGAAGGACAGATACAAACCACAATTTTTTAGAAAAAACACAGACAGAAACAGTTTATTACAAGCCAGGAGCTTTCATCCTAAGAAATCCTTCTCCAGTATTCCACTTAGCCAGTTCTTAAGATATCGGAGCATCATTACGGCTGATACAGATTACATCAACAAGGCGCAGTCTCTAACAGAGAAATTTGTCTAAAGAGGATATGATCCAGAGACAGTAAAACAGTGTGCAGAAAAGGCGACTAATGTTCAGAGACAAGAAGCTCTACACCTAACAGAGAAGAAAGATGTGGAAAATGTAGTTGTAGTGATACACAAAATTGCAAATTTGCCAATCAGGGCTTTAGATGACAGCATTAGCCGCTGAAAGCCAATAGTTTATTCAAAGTATGTGCCAAAAATGCTGACAGTAGTCTGTTGTAGCACTTCCATTACGCAGTAGTGAGCTACAAGGAATATGCAGGCCTAGTAGGGGTGGTAGGTCACATTATGCATTGTAGATAGACAGGCAGGGCGAAGGCCCAGGTTCTGTAGCTAATAGACATTATTGGAGTGTTTGGAACATTATGGCACCTATATAGCGCTTAGGTAGCCAGTCTTAAGCGCTATGAACACTAAGCTATGAGTGCATGCCTTTTAGAGCATGCTCACATAGGCTTAATTCATCTCAACTTTCTAACTGTAGCCCTGTATGGTTTCGTAAACTAATCTTCTTTTCTCTGGGAAGGCACTGATAAGACATTCCTGAGCTTTCGCGCAGATGGGCTCCAAGTAGCGAGGGGCACAGGAAAGGAGCACAGTGGAAATTCACAGAGTTGGGTTTTTCCATGAGCAAGCCTATATTTTGCACAGGGAAGGTTCTAGAACTGTGCGTCATGGACTGACAGCACGAGATTATAAAAATGCATGCCCACATGACTCAGGTGGGAGATCGACCTGTGGACTTGGTTCGAGCAAAATCGAGTGTCCGGAACCTGTTGCTCTGTCGGCACCCTGCAGCGTTGTCCTCTGAGCGGGGCTTGCAACAGCTAGCTTATGAGGGCCAGGGTCTCCCAGTGCTGATTGAAGGGGCGTAAGACTGTGTTTCTCTATGTTTCTCTAAGTTCTATGTTTCTCTATATTTTGTATTTCTTTAAGTTTGTGTTTTGTAATCTTCTCTAACTTGAATCCCAAAATGTTGCTGAAATTCACTGTTTAGAATAAATGCTAAAACTTTTTGAAGGTGTCATTTGTCACTAGCATGAGTTCACTGCTCGGCACAATAGAACCTGTATTTTGGGCTGAATTGGGTAATTTTTGGTCTCAAGGGCTGGTCCCGAGGAAGATTTTCCCAAAATCAAGACAGTAGTATATGTCACAACTTACTCCAATCAAAGTGACAAGATAAAAGGAATTTAAAAAAAACACTGGAAGATTTTATCACTGGATCCCACTCTGGCAGAATTGTTTCCGACTCCTCCACTTTTTGCATATAGTAATAGCAGTTCCATAAGACAGAATTTTATTAGATTAGATTTCTCAGCACAAAGGACAAAGAATCAAAATTACAAAGGGACTCTTCCGAGCAATAACTGTAATAATTGCAACAATTTGATAAAGGGGAATTACATCACCCACCCTCATATGGGATACAGGATCAAATTGCATCACACTTCCACATGTGATACAAAAAATATCATATATGGGATCAAATGCCCATGCAGAATCTTTTATGTGGGGATGACGACAAAAAAAGCCAAGATTACATGGTCAGAACATAAATCAAATATCCGACTTTAGAATGAAATATCACCGGTAGCACACATTTTTTTTTAAGGAATCACACTAAATTGCACAGATTAAATGTATCATATTAGAACATGTCACCCTACCAAGAAGCGGAGGTAATCTCATGAAAAAACTTCTTCAACGCGAATTGTTCTGGATCGATCGGTTAGACACGATGTCGCCAAGAGGAATGAACGTGGAATGGGACATGAGTTGCCACTTGAGATTGGAAACGTAACTGATCTTGCAGTTACCAGCATGAATTAGATCATCACTCAAAGGTTTGACACCCAGGACATATAGCTAGGAGTTAGCCTTCCTACGAATCACACCATATGATACACTGCTTGCATGAACGACTACATTTACATTTGATGGTTAGCACTATGCAATTCATGCAAAAGTTGAGATTGACCAAGCACCTTGCTAATTTGGTGATATGACACCATCTATAAGGACAAATGTAGACTAACATAGATTCAGATTATAAATTAGTCCAATTCTACTATAGCGACACATAGTTAAGTTGAAACATTATTTCCACTATTATGTAGGAGATCTCAACAACATGCTGCCTTTACTAAGTTTGTTGCCGTAGTTCACATATTCACTAATGAATACTGCACATATAACTACAATTCAGTTTTATTAAGTTTGCTCCCATAGTCAAAATATCCACTTATGACAATTAAACATAGAGAAATTAACGAGTTACATATGTACTAGTCACTGATCGATATGCAGATTTACACCATTCGAAGATGGCGCTCTGCGCAAGAAGGAAGTCCCCGTGGTCACAAATACGTCTATCAGGCAGCATTCAGGTTGCCTTGACGATCGCATGATTCACGGGGAGCCACGCTGACAGATTGTCCGCCGCTTGCACACGGATGAGAAGTAAGTGCTCTATAACACATTTACAACAACAAACGCATAGATTAGATTCCGATAACTAGAATAACTATCCGTTAATTCGGATCTACAGGTTCTCAACGACTATAACGACCTGATACGGCTCAGTAGGACAGCATACCGTGAGGCTGACAGATGGCTTCAAATACACGCACCATTCACCCGTATGGGGGAATGGCGGTAAGCATTACAGCATAGGAGATGTTACAGGTGTTGCAACACGAACACACAATGTTAAGCAACAGCATATTTATAGATGCCATATTATCATTTTTTACCAACACAGAAGTTCCACCAATGCCCTGGAAGTAAACTACTTTCCCAGCTGCGACCGCAAAAACTTTTTACCGATTCAGTGTACTCACCGTTAAATCGGTGAGTATTGATTTGACAATTACAACATACAAAAAAAAATGTGGGGTGGGACCCAGTGCTTAATCAAGCGACTGGTTCCCACACACGGCCATGCCATATCTGACTAAAGACATGCTTTATGTAATTTATTGTTAGAATTCAGACTCAAGCTTTTCGGATCGCAATAGTGGAATACATTGTATCAAGCCTTTACCAATGTTCGGCCAACACTAAAGGACACAGGTCAGTTTTTTACTTATTCAGCAAAAATAATTCACTATTGAAAAAATCACCATTAGAATATCTAATTAGATATTAAAACACAAATTATTTGTTTATTTATTGCAGAAATCCCAATTAATTCTGTACCTGATGAAGGGCTATGCCCGAAACATGTCGTACCATCAATTGTCATGAAATGATGTTGACATTCATTCAGATAGAATGATACAAATGTTATTTTACTTTTTGGGTTGAAATTGTCAAAAACAACAATTTACTGTATTTAATCATTCACTACTAAGCAATGTATATATGTTTTGACTTGAATTTGTACACATGGTTGAGTCATTTCATGTATGTAATTTGGATTTAACCATTATAGACTTGAAAAGTTTCTTTGGCATAACAATTCCTTTTGATCTAATACTTTAATTAAATCACATATATAAATGAACTTGAGGACATTGTACAATTTAATTTATTTACTGACTTTGGTCAGTCTATAGTGTGCCCTGTTGTTGACCCCCACGGTTTGGAGGACCTTTCTTTTTGCCAAGAAGCTCCTTATACACAAGCATCATGCTGTCAAAAAGAAAGCAGACACATTGTATCAGGGAAAAGAGAGAAAGAGAGTGACTGAGGGAGAACGAACCAGATTGTCTGACATTGGCACAACAGAAACATCATTCCTGCTTAGAAACCTGGGGAGTTAAAGTTTAGGGCACTCCTGGAAGAACTCTGGAGGAAGCCAGATAGAGAAAGCTTTTGTCGTTAGGCCCTCACCTATAGCTTGCCTTAGATAGCAGGTTTTACCGATTTGTAGTTGGAAAACTTGGGTTTTAGGGACACGTGGGCTAGGGTGGATGGATCCTACTAGAGGTTGAGAAGGAAACCCATTAGTGAACACAGTGCGCAACCCAACAAGAATAAAAGCTACACATTTCTCAATTTGTAAAATAAAGACCCTTGAACCGTCCCTTGGAGTCTGGGAGTTTGTGCCCCCATCTTTTACACTAACAGATACCAGACATCTGTACAGTAATACTACAGAGGACTTAGCCGATGAGGGTTTTATTACATGTCTGTTTTAGACGCTACCAGTCCCATCTGGTGCCCTCCTCAACCTCCTATTTTAATTTGCAAGCTGAATAAAGCACATAATGCCTGTGCTGAAGTGAACATCACTTTGAACTGCAGAGGCAAGATTCCACTAATGGCTGATCATTCCTCTAGGATGACAGGTATTTTAAGCGCTATTATCCAGGAGCCTCCTTAACTGATGAACTGGGTCATCAAAGTAGCATTATCTGTCTGGTTCAACAGATGACTCTCTCAATAGAGTTAGCAGCATATCGTCGACATATACACCAACCTTTTAATATCCTGGTTTGTTTAATTGCAGTCAGTAGATGTTCTAAATAAATAATATGTAGCATGTAGGTGTGGGGACAGAGGACATCCCTGCCTGGTCCCTTGTTCAATGTTTATAACCTCTGATATGTGAGTGTTAACTGACAACCTAATCAAAAGGTTTCTATAATTTGCCCCCACCATTTGAATATATTTAGGTCCGAATCCCATAAGTTCCATCGTCTGAAATAGGTACGGACATTCCACCCTATTGATAGCTTTTTCCGCATCTAAACACATCAGAGTGGCCGGTATTTGTTTTATCTCCAATTTTTCTAATAAATGGATCACCCTTCTGGTATTGTCCCATGTTTGCCTTCCCTCTATAAAACCTGATTGATCCTGCCCTATAACCACTGGGAGATCCCCCTTTACCCTTTCCGCTAGGATAGGGGTATATATTTTAGTGTCTATATTCAATAACGCAATGGGCCTGTATGACCCACAACTTGTGGGGCCCTTATTTGGTTTTTAAAACATCACCACCTTTGCTTCTGTCACTGAGCACGTCACACCTTCTCTGTTTCGAAATGTATTGTATAGTTTTCTGAGGAAGCTTTTTAACTCGTGACAGAACGCTTTATAAAAAACCCCAGTACACGCATCCGGTCCTGGTGACTTATTATTAGGAAGGTTCTTTATCACTCTTTCTACCTCTTCTACCGTTTTTTTCCTTTTCCAGACTGTCCTTCTCTTTTTCCGTTTTCTTAGTTAGCTTTATACCTTCTAGGAACGCCTGTATACTATGTTTCTCGGGGCACCCGCAGGATTACAACTGCTTATCGTATGTTGTAAAGGACTGTACTATCCTCTCTGAGTCCGTAACTAATGATCCGTCTTGCTGTTTTATTCCCTCAACATGACGCTGGATCCTCTATCGCTTCAAGAGCCTGGCAGTTATTTTGTCTTCCTTATTGGCCCCAACATAATAACGCTGCTTAAGACTTAAAAGATCGCTCTCTGCCTTTGCAGTCCTAATCAGCCGCAATTGTCGCTGTGCTTCCTTCACTTTATAGTTCTCCCTGTTCTTTCGGCCAGCCAACTCTTTTTGGGCCTGTTCAAGTACCGCCTTGAGCTCTTTTTCTAATTTATCCTCCTCTTTACGTATTTGGGCTTTTAAGGAAATCAGTTCGCCTCCTCAAAACTGCCTTGTAGGCATCCCATACTGTACTCGGAGGGACCCCATGCATGTCATTCAGTGCGAAGTACTCTACTATTTTGCCCCTTACCGTTTCCCGTAGGATTTCATCCCTAATGAGTTCTCCAGGCAATCTTCATGTCCACAGAGGATTACTTGGCTTCAGCCCCCTAAGATAAGTCGTAATCGGTGCGAGATCAGGTGTACCTCTATATCTATTAATGTACCTAATATTTCGGGGGTACTTCATGCATAGCCTATTCTCGAATAAGTTTGATGGACATGGGAGAAAAATGTGTACCCCGGATCCTGACCCTTTTTAGCCCTCCAAAGGTCCCTCATCGCCAATCCGGCCAAACACTCCCATACTGCCACTGAGGGATGAGGCCCCTTATTAATAACCTGGCCACTCCTGTCTTTCTTCGGTTCCCAGACTATGTTAAATTCTCATGTAAGGATGATCTCCCCTTCCGCAAGCTTTTCCAACTTCCCCAGCGTCTGATATAAGAAGGCATCATGTCCTATGTTGGGGGCATATAGTGTTCCAACAATACATGTAAAAATATATACCTCTCATTCAGGCCTGCTAAAGTTTTCAGTATTTTTGCCCCTATTTTATTTCTTATGCCCACCATGACACCCTCTGTTCTATTACGGTCGTTTGCCTGGTACAATTCTATAAACTGCTGTATTTGAGTTTTATGAACATCCCCTTTTCTGATGTGTGTCTCCTGTCAGAAGAATTATATCTGCGTTACTCCTTTTTATCTTTGTAGCTACTTTCTTCCTTTTTATCTGGGTATTTATGCCCTGTACGTTATGTGAAAGGATTTGTAGCGGTCTTGTCATTGCTCTTTGGGAATAATTTAGTTCATGTGGGGTCCAAATATATCAGATTCCAGTTCCTATTAATTATTTTTTTAATCTGCTTGCTCTGTTGCGAATGAGTGTTGACATACACCAGGTCATTCTTGGCAGTTTTAACTCTTGGTTTCAGTGCATCTGGTCTGGATATGTTCATTACTTTTGTTGCTTGTCCTTGTACGGTCTGTTTATTATACCCACGTTCCAGTAATTCTTTACTCAGTTCAGCTGCATTGGTAGCATATTCTTCATCTTCTGCGACAATGAAGTAGTCCAATGGACACTGATACATCCTTATCCTTATTTTCAGGATTGAACTACCTACACAGATATCTTTACCTGAAGAAGGGCATAGCAGCCAGAAACGCGTAGTAAACTCATAGGAGACGATCACGAGAGAGACCCGCTCTCGCTAAGAACTGTGAAGTTTGTCCCTATTGTGATATCTGATGTTTACAAGTATCAAATTGTATTTTACACTGTGAAATGCTGCACACATATTTTGTGTGAATTTTACTTATTGTATATCAAACTCTTTACTTTGATTTAATGTCTGTTAAGGAAAAACTACAAGTATCATACGTAACATCTGTTAATTACCTTACATTTTGTGAGGTTTAAAACACTTGTTTGTATTAACCAGTATGAATTGAATTTCTTCTTTTTTGTACTTACCGGTAAAAATCCTTTTAATTTTGGAATGTTGAATCATTCATAATACTTTCTTTATAAAAAACTGTTTACCAATTACATTGTCTAAAGTGTGCCCTTCGACGTACAATGGAGGACCTTTTTCTCTAAACTGTTTTGTGATCCTGTAGCTAAGATCTGACCGCGAGCACCTAAATCATCTAAAAAAAAACCTTGACGACTTAGTGCATATCATTGAATCATTGGAAGCTCTGAGTGCATCTCTACCTTCACCCAGTTTGTGACTCACATCCTGACACAGCCCTGTCTATGCTCTACTCCTCTATTTCAGATACTCTTGATACTCTGGCCCCTGTCATGAGAATCCATTTGTAGCCCAAAGCCAAGTGCAATTCTTGGTATGACTCTGACCTAGCTAAACTTAAACTTAAGTGTAGGGAGGCTGAGAGGAAATGGAGGGCTTCTTGTTCATCCTCTGACGAACTAGCCTGTTGCCTGCTCCAAAGGCAATACAAACTCTCTGTCCACACTAAGTAGAGAGCTCACATCCAAGCCTGTGTCTTTACACGGCCCTTGCCTCTCGCTTCATCTCAAAAACCCAGGATAGCCAGTCTACAGTCCCGCCCCCCCCCCCATTTGTCCCCTCCCCCTCTTGTCCTCTCTCCTTCTGTGAACTCTGGCCGCTCCTACAGCCACCCCACCCCCTCTTTCTCGTCCTTTCTTCTTTTCTCCCCTGACAAGGTCGCTAGACAAGTCCGATCTATGAAAGTCTCTTCAAAACAGGTTCCTGCCTGTTCTTCCAAAACCATCAAGGACCACATTGACACCCTTGCTCCTGCCTTGACTGATTTCTGCAACCTCTCCTTCAGCTCAGGAGCTTTCCCCTCCCCTGTGCACCGCCTTATCAAGAAACCTACACCTGACCCTTCTGGCCCGGCTAACTATCGCCCAATCACCATCACTCCTTTTCTGGGCAAACTCCTGAAAAAGCTGGCCATCTCGCAGCTTAACCTTCACTCTGATTCTTTTGGATGTCTCCACGACCATCAGTCTGGCTTTAGAGCTGCCAGAAGCACAGAAACTCCTCTCCTGAAGCTCTGCTCTCCAACCTTGACTCTAACATCCCCTGCGTCCTCGTCCTACTCAATCTCTCTTCTGCCTTCGACACGGTCAACCATACCATCCTGCTCAACTGTCTCTGTGCCAACCTGGTTATCACCAATTAGGCTCTGCCCTGGCTGACTTCTTTCCTCTCTGATCGCCCCTCCCAGGTCCAACTTGGGTCCTTCCTTTTATCTATCTCCCTTTCTACCAGTGGTGTTGCCCAGGGGTCTAACCTCTCACCGTGGCTTTTCAACCAATACCTGGCAACTCTCGCCCACTGCATTGCCCTTTTCTGCTCCAATTTTCAGTGCTATGCTGATGACACTCAACTCATTTTCAGGCTTCCCTCTGCCACCTCCTATCCTTATCTCTGATTGCCTATCTGCTATTCAGGATTGGTGTGCCGCCATCGATCTCTGCCTGAATGCCAGCAAGACGGAGATACATCTCATCGGCACACCTTCACCTTCCTTTCCTGTCAATCTCTGGCCGGCCTCCCTTGGCCCTCCCCCTACCACCACCTGCGAGGCTACAAGCCTCTGGGTCATCTTTCATTCCACGCTTTACTTCTCTGCCCACATCTCTGATGTCTCAAATTTCCTACTGCACCTCCTCAGAGGTATTCTGCCTTTCCTCTCCTTCCCCCAGAAGCTCACTGTCTCTCGAGCCCTCGTTCTCTCTAGGTTGGATTAGTGCAACAGCCTCTTTCTAAATCTACCTGCCTCTACTCTCCGCCCTTTGCAGCTTTTCCAGAACAGGACCACAAAACTTGTCCTTGGTCTCAATCCCTGGGAGTGTATCTCTCCAGCCCTGAAATCTCACCACTGGCTCCAAGTGGCTGCAAGGATTCAATTCAAGACCATTTGCATTGTCCACAAGGCTTTCTGGGACCTGGGTCCAAAATACCTTCAGCTGTCCCTCCGTAAATACCTTCCCTCCTGAGCTCTTTGGTCCTCCACCTCTAACTGCCTCTGGGTCAGTTGTTTTTCAAAGAAACGAGCTGGGGGTAGGTCTCTGTCTTTGGCTGGGGCCTCCCTCGGGAACAGCCTCCCTACCACTCTGAAACTTGAGGAGAATCATCTCCGGTTCCGGAAGCACCTCAAGACCATCCTCTTTGCTTCTGTCTTCGCTCCTCCTCCCCCCGGCTGATCTGTTCTGTCTCAGCATTGTGCACCTGGTTACCCTCTGACTTTTGGGTCCAGGTATCTGCTCTCCCTGCCACCCACCCACACTACCTTGTGGCAATCCCTTGCACTGGGGTCTGGATCTGTAACCCTACAGTTCCCCCCCCTTTTTCTGCACTTATCAGACACACCGTCTGTTGCCTTAAACCTAGCACTTGCTGACTGCACTACCACTGTTTCTTTATTTTTATTATTTAATTTTTATTTATTTATTTGTATTCATTTGCTCAGCACTAACCACTTCTCCCCCCTCTCTTGTACTTTCCCCTTTCCTGTGTCACTGGTCCTAGTAAGATCATTGTTTTTGTTCTTCCTTGTTCCCCTCCCTTGCCTTGTCGCGGTCTGAAACCCTTGTGTACGAGCGCGATACAAATAAAATATCGATATCAATCTCCACATCTTCTCCACCTTCAAGCTTCGCCCTCCTCACACGGCTTCTCGATGCGGCTTCCTGAAACTGCTGTCCCGGACGAGGGATCTCCACTCACTGGGAAGCCGGGTTTTGCTTCTCCTGCTTGCCTGTCGTCAGTTGTTATATAATATATGCAATATCCCAGAAAACAACTTCCTCCCTTTCAGCAAGAAGGTAGTTACTAGTCTCTCCCTGAGACTTTTACACACACTTATTCAACATAGATATAGGTGCGGATGCATGGATTTTGAAAATAAAATACATATTTTAATATTCATAAAACACCAACATACAATAACTGCTTAAAAATTAAACTTGATTCATTCATCTGAATGGAGTGTCTAATAACTAAACACATCATTTAATTCTATTATCTGTACATGACAACAACCCAATTCATTATTTGTCAAAATTAGAAAACAATTGGTCAATCATGTGCCTTTATGGCTATCTCTTTCTAAGGAGAAACAGTGTGCCAACACTCTGTGTGTGTCTCTAGAACCAAAATATAGTGGTTAAGATGCCATCAAACAAATACAATAAGCATCTCCCATTGGTGCTGTCCTCAGGGTACTCTGGTTGTTTTTGGTACGTGATGATGTTCAACGTGTTGCACAATGCGTGCACATTTGTGTTCCACTCAATCTAAAATTAAAACATATATAAAACCTTATTGTAACCATGCAATACTCTTTCGAAGTGTGTCAGAATATGGGACAACAATTAAACAAACCTAATGTAACTTGCTAGCATGAGGGCGGCCCTTAGTACTGGTCTACAACATAAGAGCGTGGCAAATAGCCCACTGCTACCTAACCGTCTTCTATTAATTAAGCCAAAAATATATTCTTTACCTTGTTTTTTGTGCTCAACAATTATTAAAAAACACTTTCGCCAAAAACCTCTAAATCAATTAGAACGCACTGTGTTCACATTTTTTATTTCTCCATTTTTTAGTTTTTATCCACCTGGTAAAAACCTGTATGGCAGAGACTTTAGGTCTTCAATTTCATGAGCTCAGTGTGCTACACGATGTTCCGTGGGTAACAGGTATCACTGGTGCCGTGTATGGTCAATCTCCACGAATGCTACAATGGAGATGGAAAACACGGCACTTTCTCAAGTGAAGGGAAGGAGGCTTACCGGTCGTAGCACGTTGTAACTGATTGCGCGTACTCGGCCAAAGAGTTTGCAATTATTTCTTGTCCGCATGGGCAGTACGGCCTTGAATGATAGTGACTTGGCCCCGAAACCTACCAAGACAAATACACGGGGGTTACTACTCCCTAAAGTCAGTGCATCCCCAATCCTCATCTAAGGTTAATGAAATACCTGAAACTGCTCTGTTTCATGCACGTCAGTTCCTTCTCTGCATCAACGGGTGGAAAGCGGCTCGCCAAACTGTCGGGTCAATACTTGTCACCTGTCTGACTAATGACTTAAATACGTGATGACGTGCCATGATCTCTGTTTTCCTATTGGCAAACGTCGGAACCCGGATGGAGAATGCAAAACTCCTACCGTGGCTCGCAGATGAACACACAAGTGTTAACACCTGTAGCACAGTCAGGTCACCCGGGTGTGTTGGCGCCATCCTAATCATTTTTCCAAACTGATCAGCACGTGACATTTGGAACCAGACGTGTTTATTAGATGTAAATATACATGAAAAAAACCTAAGTGTGCGCGCCTCAGATATGTGGCAACAAAGCTAATGTCCACATGGGGTAGACTTCTAACATCTCCACACCAAATCACCACATTACGTTTCTCAGTGGTGGAATATTGAGATTCTTAACAACTCCGTAGAATTTACACAAAAGCCCAATGTGTCGGATAGGTGTATACTTCCTGACCAACATGGGCGCTACTGTCTTATGTGTGAATTGCCAAAATGCGCGGTCTTGATAATGTCATAACACTTCCTTAATGAATAAACAAACCCCACTCTATGGCAATATTGAGGCCATATTTTACTGTATTGAGATTCTAGATCCATTTCTGTTCCATTTTTCTCAATTTAAGATCTCTGTCGCCCCCTCTAGGGTGAGGGCCAATGGTTTGGATGATAAACCACTCCATGTCCTCATGTCTGTGTTTAGCCAATTGGACATGGATCACTAATGGTTTGTCTGGTATGGTATTTTTTACATACGACCTGTGCTCGCAGATCCGTTGTCGTATTGCTCTCTTTGTTTTGCCAATATGCAACAGTCCGCATGGGCACCTGATGGCATAAATAGCCCATTTGGTATTGCAATTAGTAAAACTCTTCAATGTCCATTTTCGACCTTTAAGGTTTACTTCTTTCAAGTTGGATGTGAGATTGCATACCGAGCACTGGCCACATTTAAAGTGGCCAACCACTGGCGGCAGATTCCCAAGAGTGGGCTGGGTAAGACGTGTCTTTGGGTCTGCTACATTGTAAGTGTGGACCAATTGGTCCCGTAGGTTGGGCATCCTTTTGAAAGCAAAGCGTGATTTCTTGATCAAAGGTCTTCTGTATTGATCATACCCCAGTTCCTGAGGATGCTCCTTCGTAGATTTTTACTCATGGGTCAGAATGTTGATACACAAGTTATCTTCTCTTCCTTTACCCTGTTTCATTAGGCAATCCTGTCTGTTAGTATTCCTGGCTCGTTTTAGCGACCTTTCTACCACTTGAGGAGGGTATCCTCATTCCTTGAGTCTTGCGGACACGTCTTTGCTGTTTTTATCAAAGTTCTCTTGCAGGCTGCAGTTTCTCCCGATCCGCAAAAATTGGTCAAACAGCACATTTTCACACAAACTTTCTGGATGATAACTGTTGAACAACAAAAGTGAGTTCTTGTCCGTGGGTTTTCTGAAAAGCGTGGTACCCAGAGTGTCATTTTAGCTCTTGTAGATCTCTAGATCTAAGAAGGCAATCTTTTCAAAGTCATCGTGAAGTTTATGCATGTCTCTTGTTGGTTCAACCATACCAAAAATGTATCCAGGTCCTGTTGATTTCCTGCCCATAGCATAAAAATATCATCTATATATCTATGCCATGTTTTTATTTGTCGTTTGTATGGATTATTTTCTGCATATACTGAGCAATTTTCGAGTTTGTCCATAAAAAGGTTAGCCAAATCCGGTGCAAAAGTAGAGCCCATGCTGGTCCCATTTTGTTGTAGGTAGAAGATGCCATTCTCAATTAAAATGTTGTTGACTAGGGCCAATTTGATACACTCTGTGATGAAAGCTGAGGGTACCTTCTTGTTCTCTCTTGTTTCTAGGTACATGTGCATGATGTTAATGTACTTCATCTGGGGGATGCTCGTGTACAATGCCTCCACATCGAGTGTTACTAGTAAATCGTCCACTGTGGCTACTGCATTTGAAAGAATGCGGATCATATATGTAGTGTCTTGAATATATGACCACATCGGTTGGACAAACGGTCTCAGAAAAAAATTAGTGTATATTGACAAAGGCCAAAGGATAGAGCCAATCGGTGCCACGATTGGTCGTCCGGGTGGGGGAACTGGGTATTTATGCATCTTGGGCAAGCAGTAAAAAGCCGGAATTATTGATTTCTGTAATGTCAGGAAGATTTTCTCATCAGTGTCAATCCACCCTTCCATCTCTGCATGTGTCATCAGGCTACTGATCTCATCGTAAATCCTCGCTGTTGGATCACCAGGTAATGGTTTGTAAAATGTAAGGTTACTCAGTTGTCTTTTGATTTCTGTCTGGTAATGTTCAATGCCCCATAGCACCACCCCACCCCCTTTGTCAGCTGGTTTGATAACAAAAAGGTTATTCTCCGCTAGATTCTTAATAGCCTTTCTTTCCTCTTGTGTTAAATTATCCCGATATACATTTTTGGTGTTGACTAATGTCCTCATCTCACAGAGGATTTTTTTCTCAGAGCCTATGATCTCCGCCGAGACCATTGATGATAACGGGGTCAAAGAGGATGGCGGTTTCAGGCCAGATGTGCTTTGTTTTTTTGGGCTTTTTTCCTTTGAGTACTGGAAAAAATACTTCAATCTAATTAAGCGAAAAATAATTTGCATCTCGATTTCTGTTTTAAAGAGGTCAGCTTTCCTTGCTGGCACAAACGTCAGGCCTTTACTTAAAACTCTGATTTCAGATGTGGTAAGTGTATGGGTACTCAAGTTAAAGATCGGCATTACCATGTCTGTGGTGGTGGCTGCCACTGGCGAGTTCGCATCCCATGGCCCCCTGGTTGTCTGGTTCGTCCCTGTCTGCCTCCGGTCTGAAAAGGAGGTCCCCTTTGTGGATTATCACTTTGGTTGTTCTGGGGGCCAGTAATAGACTCTGCATCACTGCTGTTAGAGGAGTTGGAAAACATCACATACTTCTTTAACCCGTCGTCAGTTGTGCAATCGAAAATCTTATTCTCCCCAGGATACAGGCACAATATCCCCGTTATGCTACTGTCCTTGCCCTATGTTGTTCACCTTTCTTAGGCCCAGCCAGGAGCTCATGAGAGTGTGACCACACTCTACGGTGGCTATCTTGGAATCTTCGATAGGTGGTTTTCTGTGGGGTGAAAGCAAAAGGCCAAGAATTCCAAAGAGGATGCACTGATAAGAGGAGCCTTGGATAGGAATTTATAGGATTTGCAAACTTCCAAAAATAGCACAAGGCATTCACTGTGAAATTCACACACTTCCTATTGGGTGACAACGTGGCCTACAGGATGGAATGGGCTGATATAGAAAAGCAGACGGTGCTACCACATGACTTGCATGATGTGATCTTCTCATAGGAAATGATACGGGAAAACAAACGCCTCCAACTATGAAACATGCCATCGCCCAACTATGTAGGTGAATGAAAGAAAGGGGTGAACATTGATAGTTTTTAATGGAAACAAGCACCTGAAGAAACCTAGCTATTACGGATATGCTGGGCACAGTAAGTACTAGTGAAAACAATATCTTTAGTGCTCCCTGAACATTATCAAGGACCAGTACCTTTAAGTAAAGTCTCAAAAGGAAGAGAATCTCTGAAGTGTCCCCATTTCCACACACCAGACAGCGACCATTTGTAATAGAGGCACACCTTCAGCAAAAACCCTGGTGAACATTTGCATGTATCACTCCACAAAATTATACTTCCTGGAACAACTTTTTTTTATTTATATGAAGTTATTATTTAAAAACATTTGATACAAAATCTAAGGAACCCATATTTGGCTCAAGAGCATCATAAAATGTAAATGTAAGTGAAATATTAACAAATGCATTAACTTACATTTTGTTGAGAACTTGTGCCATGGCAACGCCACTTGTAAGGTCGTGGATTGTTTTACATGGTGCAGCGATGTTAAATGTTTGTAACTAGAAAGGAAAGGGAAACATATTGAAATAAAACAGAGTAGCAAACCAAAGGCATGATTCAGAATCGGGGACCCTCATGGATATGCAGTCATTTGTACAGTCATGCAAGATTTCTTATGTCAAACTCTTCAGAAGACAACATAGTCAAGTCAATCACATAATGCACGTTAAGCTGAAACATGCAACCGTATAACAATGAGTACTTACTATACAATGTGTGGCACTTAGTTGCACAATTAGCATGTAATATATTGCAAATGGCAGCTGAATTTTAAAGTCATAGAACTGGCAAAGATCCCATAGATCACTGGTTATTGATAGGTGAAAAACAACTTGCCATTAGGTTATTCATAACAGAGTGGTGTGTATGTCATACCATTTTACATAATGTATTTGAGATACGTAAAATACCTCACAGCCAGATAATCATGAGACTAAGATAAATATGTCAGCCTTCTATTAACTGAGTATTACAGCTTTTTTGTGTCTACTGCAATACATTGTATCACAGGGTGTAATTACTCTTTACAAGCATGCCCTGAAAGGTGGGAAGTACCTGTGTATACAATGGAACTGGGCTACATGCCCCCAACCACCAACCTCCGACATTACAGAGGTCTACCACTTGTAGATGCTTGGGTAAAGATTAGCTAGACTTCACCTCAATGTTCCTAAAAAGTATTGTTAGGTCTCCAACTAATATTGTCTAACAGTTTGCTTATATGACAGATTGTTGGACTATATGAAATCATAAGTAGTGAAAGAAAGTGCCAAGTAAGGCATGAAAACATCCAATTTACATTTTAAAGTGACTGTATAAATCGGTGTTACATTTCACACAGCTTATCATGATGTCAGAGAAGCAAAGTTAAACTGCAATGATGTAGTAAGTAACGACATTGGAGTTATGTTTATAGAGGAACAACATAAAATAAATGTGTAAAACGTTTACGAATTCTTTTTATTAATCCCCATTTTCATGCATTTGTAGGGCGTAGAGGGGAAACGGATCAGAATTTATGATTCTGCCTCCCCCTTCCTCCCCACCACACATATACTCCAGTATTTATGACAGCATGACATTCCCATACCTGCGTAAAAGCTGTGAAATCTGCCTACTTTTTACAACAAGAAGGCCGATTCCATACTCAATGAATTTATTTATTTATTTTTCCTTTTATAAAGCGCACTAAACCCGCAGGCATCAAGGTGTTGTTACATGACCAGTTACTCACTCACATACAAGTTACAGAGAGAACAATTGAATAGGTTAGGTCAGTGCGTTTATGCAAACAGCTACGTTTTTAGTGATTTGCCAAAAATTGTCGGAAAGCTCGAGCCGCCCGCCCTAGCCCGTTTGAATTTGGATTGGATGAGGTGCTGAGTAAAAGCAGCTCTAGTAGGTCTGGATGATTTTGCTTTCGTGTTTTTCTGAGAGAGGTAGGGGGAGCCACCTTGGAGCGACATTTGATTGACAGACTTTTAAAAAGAATCAGTTCACAAATAGGGATCCAATGGGCCTCCCTTCTAGCTCAAGTGATATGTTCAAGTTTTGGAATGCTGAGGGCAGATCTAAGTGCATTGTTTTGGATCACCTGCATCCTCTGTATGTTGGGCTCCAAAGTACCAGCGAAAAAAGTGCATTACAGTAGTCAAACCTGGAACCAATTATGGCTCGGGCGATTGTCAGGTGGAAAGTAGTGTAGGCAGCCGAAGAGGAGATAGCATTCACTTGCCGGTTAAGCAAGAGGGTAGAATCCAGGTAAACTCCCATTGTCTTCACTGAGGGGGAGACCGAGAGCTGGATGCCTTCAATTTTGAAGGAAGAGTACTTTTTTTTTTTAATTTGGATTTATATGGTTATACATTACAGAAAAACCTTTTGCCATTTTGAACATTTACATCTAAAATCTGGGTAGATTAAGTACATTCAATAACATATAGTTGAAATGTCCGTCTACAAGACTTTGAAAGCTGCTCATATGTTTATTGCATCAATCCTCTTGAACATTAAAATAAGCAGCTTAGTAAGTGCCAAGGTTATTGAAACTCTATCTCCCTGCACAAGTATTTGCCACCAATCATCCACAGATCTAGGGCCGTACTTGATTATCATTTCTTTTATGCGTTTCACTCTCAAATCCTGTGTGGCAAGGCAGTTCATTACAAGATGCTTTAGTCACTCCGTCATAGGTTCTAGTTGACATAATCTACATGTTGAAGATCTTGAGAGGGTTTCTCTAGGCATCAATATTTCTCTAGTGAAATCTCATGAGCTGTTATCTAAAATACCAGTTCGGGAAAAATTGAAGGTATTTTGGTAAGGAATTTAAGCATCTCGATTCTTGCAGGGCTCTCCCATATAGGTTATATTGTTGTCTTTCATTCTGCGTGAGAATCCAATCTCGCGTGTACAGTTTCTTTTAACCTTGTCGGGATTGTGTAGCAATGTTTGTTCAGATTCGCCCAAGTCAGATATTATAGTTTGGCAGATAATTTTCCATTCTAAGAAGGTAGTTACCGTCTAGTGCCTTTTTTAATGCCACAAAACCTCCATTTGGCCGTTCTTCAATACACTTCCTAAAGAGTGAGAGAGATTTCCAAGTTACTATGGTAGGTAGTGATGTTAGACCCAGTTCCATGCAAATTGCCTGAATTCGAGTACTTTTTGGAAGGTGAAGTACTTTTTTCCAAAGATGCCTTCAATCTTTGGCCGATTCTCGGCCCCGAAAGTGAAAAAAGTTTCTGCTCCATGTTAGGATGGTTGTCACCTTCATCCTATAAAAAGAAATCAAGGGAATCATCGAGAAGCCACAGAATCTTGGAAGCAGGATTCTACCTTGTCTCGCTAAGCTCTTTGCTTTCCTTCTCAGGGATTTGAATCTTGGAGAGTCGCTTTTGCTTGTGTTTAAGCAAACTCCAAGGTAGGTAAATGACTTCACTACTGGGATTTTCTCTCCCAGCAGGTGCCATGCCTTGGGTTTTTTCCGTCCATGTCCCAAAGCAACACCGAAAAACATTATCCTACATTTTTTGGGATTTATTAAGAGTCCATTTGACTTTACATAAGTTTGTTAGGCGTCTAATTGCCTTTAGAGGCCAACTGGAGTTTGATCCACCAGGACGACATCGTCGGCATATAATAGTCGTCCTGCCCCCGTGTTAGCGATGTTCGGTGTGAAACATTAAATATCTTCAAACGTGTGGTTTATGTCAGATATGAACAAGTTGAACAACTCAGGTGCCAGCGGGCAACCTTGCTTTAGCCCTATGTTCGTTGCAATTTCCCTTTTTACCAGACCTGAGCCATTCATCCTTACTTTAACGGTGGTCTCTGAATAAAGATCTTTGACCCCACTGTTCAAGCTTATTCCATAGCTTCGAGTGTGAAACCGTGTCGAAGGACTGCGTTAGGTCTATAAACATGATAAAGATTTTCTTCTCTTTCTTCCTCTCTACTTGGGCCTTCAGGATATTTATGATAAAAATGTTAAGGGGTGTTCCGATACAAATTCAGCTTGCCATTCGTCCATGTGGCCAGATGTAACAGCCCACTTCACCAAGAGCTTCAAAATCAACGATACAAATATCTTTCCGGCAACGTCCAGCAGCACAATTGGCTGCTAATTACTTGGATCCGACCTTTCTCGTTTCTTATAAATAGGAATAATCAACTATGACTTCCAAGATGTGGGAATCCTTTGCGATTTGACAATATGCTCAAATAAAATGAGCAAAAAACTGGACCATTGATCTATGTCTTGTTTTAACATCACATTGGTCATCCCGTTGGGTCCAGGGGCTCGTGAGTTGCTGGATTTTTTTGATGATCTCATATGTATCTGAAAATCTATATTTAGATACTTCCACTCTTTGCTTCTTGCTAGAATCAATGCTGGGTCCTGTTGGTCTGGGTCATAAAACTTAGCGAAATGCTCCGTCCATGTCATCGCTGAGATGGGCTTCCCGCTGAGGTTCTAGCCGATTGATAGTTGCCCAAATTTCAGCCGTGTTGCAAGTTCTATTCTTTAGGAGCATTTCTTCAGCATCTTTTTGTAAAAAGGTTTTCTTGTAGGATTTCAGCCAATTTCGATGTTGTCCTCGTCTATGAATTGACATCAGGGCCTTGGTTGAGTGATCTTTTTTTAAACCACACATTTTGTGGTTCAGGTTCTTGTTTTTGTCCCTTACTGTCGCGTCATAAACATGACGATGACACATCTGTGGTCTGTTCACTCTCCCCTTCTTAACTTCAAAGGTATTGAATAGACGTGAATATTCTAATCTCTGCTCAGGCCCATCGGTTTTTAGATGGAGTATCATCAATTTTAATTTTTCAGTTAAGCCTGCGATGTTATACGTGTCAATTCTCAATCTATTCCGGCCAGGGGTAATATGTTTCCCTCTTGAGCTGGTTAACAGAGTCGCAAATCAGGCTTAATACATTATGGGCATAGTTATTACTGTCATAGTTTGTACTGCCCTAAGCATGTTTCGTGATGTACAAATGTAATCAAGGATGTGACCTCCTTGCTTCCCCTTTCTAGTTATCTTACCCGGCGTATCCCCCTGGGTATTTCTATTTAAGATAACTATCTCTCTTGGCCCAAAGGTTTTTATCCAAGTCAAGCCCCTTCTTTCAATGGTTGTTCTTACTAGGGAGTCAACCTCGATTAATAGTCGGTTGGTATCAAGACAAATACAATTTAAGTCACCACACAAGATGAGCCACAGGTCTTTTCATTTGGCTCTTTGATTATCAATCAGGTCTGCCACCTGGTTTGTGAAGTTGCAGCACTCGACATTGGCAAGATTCCAATATAAATTGATCAGAATTAAGGTTTTCTCAACTCTGTCTGTACCTCTGCTTACCCTGCCCACCAGTAGTTCGATTAATGGATTCAGTGATAATTCATTCAAAAGGGCAAACTGAAGCTGATGCTTAATTGCTATCATAAGGCCCGACATTGTTGTTCCTTTGGGGCCTTTCATGGCTGCATTTAGCTAGACTATGTAGCCTTCCAGGATTGGCGGTTCTCGCAGCCATGTCTCCTGGAGACATATAATATCGTGGTCCCCAATTTTCGAGTCCAACAAGTGGGAAAACCCCTGGTGTTCCAGCTTGCCAGTGTCAGGGTTTTATCCTCTGGAGAACTGTGGCACTATGTGGACTTGATTTTAACGGCCTATAGACCCGCCAACCATTTCGTCAGTTCCCTCGCTGTCCTTTGGTTTCTTGAATTTGAGTTGATCGGTCAGTCCCTCTTTGTACCCCCGAACATGCTGTCCGGGAGATATGTATCTATTTACACCTCTTTCTTTTGCCTCTGACCTTTCATACCTACAAAGACCGAGGTGTTGAGGATTTTCTCTTGGTCTTGGCGCTGTTGTTTTGCATTCCCTTCTTTGAGGTCTTGGTTCATCAAGATCAAAGTCCAAAGGTCTGAAGCGCCGTGCTTTGTCTTTTATGAGTTGCCTGATCAAGGGAATCGATGGATAGAGAACCACTCTATCCATTCTTTCTTCCTCAAGAAACTCCACTATGACCAAGTCATCTGATGCCAAGAGTCTTAGGCTTGGTACGTGGTGCAGTAGTCTAATTACGTTAGCTCTGTTCAATATCAAACCGTCATCTATGGGTAACATTCTTTCCAATAATAGACCATCTTGGAGGTTACGGGTAGGTCTTCTTGAAATCTCACCCTGATCAGTTCTATCGTGTTGATTTTACGTATGACGGTTTTCCTTGGCATTCACTCTATGACTAGTTCCTGTTCTCAATTTCGGTAGTTTCAAAGGAGATGTTATGTATTCTACATCTTGCTCAATGTAAAGTTTTTCCTCAATCTCATGGGAGGTTGCAGTGTAATCATTTTGTTCCTCTTTGTTTGTCAGCCTATTTGCTTTACTCGACTCCCCTTCCAACCTTATTCCTCTTTCTTTTGTTGATTTTAGAGTGTTAGACAATGGGATGTTGACGTTGGCCGTAGAGGTTTGAGGTCCCCTTCCTGTCCAATTCTCTCGTTTAACATTTCTCATTTGTGAATTGGTCTCCAAGTCTGATAAATTGTAATTTGTGTTTCGGGTATGGGAAAGATTTGTCACCCGAGAATGATCAGTTTTATCCTTCCCAGGAAATATCACCTCCTCATCGTGCCAACTCACACAGGAATTTATTGGCTGTGCTGCTCGTTCTAGCAATCTAACTCCAGGTTGTCCTCCTTGGTGTCCCGTTGCTATTAATCGCTTTGGCCCTACTGGTCTTTTATCCCAATCTGGTTTCTGATTCAGCTTCAGGGATGCGTCATGATCTGGTGAGTCTAATTCATCAGCATGTTGGTTGGGCTCCTGGAGTTCGTTTTCATCATCGGAGGCTTGATAAGATACAGAGTAGGATGATAGGTCCAAGAAGTCTATTGTGTCACTCTCATCGTTCACCTCATCATTCTCAACTGAATCTTTTTTACGTTAAATACTTGTATATTAATTTGTTTTTTCTCATTACTTTTTTCCAAGAAGGAGTGGATTACTGTCAACGTTCCTTGTTGTGTATGTATTTTTGGTAAGGTAACATTTTTAATAAAGGTCTGTCTTCCATTCGATTTAAGTTTTAACGCCGCTGGCAAGTTCTTAGTTTTTGTTGACAGATTTTCTTATCCATGGTGGACCTTCTCTTAGTTACGTTCTCGTTCTGTTGTTTTTTCCTTATGCAAGTTCCTTTATTTGTTTTTTCTTTTTGATCTGTGTTTGGTTTACGCAAAAATTTAGCATAGCTTATGTGAAGGGTTAGTCTCCATCTCAGAGGCGTTTGGTTGCTCTTTGTCATTTCTCTGGGCAACCGGCCCTTGGTCAGTAATTTGAACAGCCACCTCCAGTTCGCTGGCTAAACCCTGGTCCTCTGGTCTCGTTATGTTACTCCTCCTTTCTGTGTCATCCCTGAGTTGTGATGGGGCTTCCATTTGAGAGCTAGTTGTGTTTCTGTCTCTATTTAATCGCGGGGAGTTCTGCTTCTCCTGGTTTTCTTCTGAGGTTTTGAGTGAACCCTCACAGAATACCTCCATGTCCAGCTGGGTTATCCTAGAAAAAACGGGGTTTGGAGGTAATGTGTCTGGAAAACACAGGTCTGTCTGGTCAAAAGCTCTTGATGCTCACCCATTTTGTTTCTCCTTGATGATTGGGTCAAATATGGTATGTAGTAGACTGGTGACTTTCGCTGTACTGTTTTCTAAGTTATTCTGAAGTCCTGTAACGAAACCCTCCACAAACACCATCTTAGAATGTAGCATTGCCAGCATTGTAGTTTGGTCCTTGAGCTGGTCGCCCATCTGCTCATACAATTTCATGAACGGGTCCATTATTGATGTTAAAGTTGAAATTGTCCGTAAATCCATGTATGTTATGCTCCACTTGCAACTTTGTTTGGTTGTAAATCTGGACGTTGTTCTCAGTTTGGATGCTAATTGACTCTGTTTTCTCCACCCCGCCTTCAGCAGGAACTTCCCATGAGTCAATTCTCCCTCTTTTATACGGTTCTTTTTGGTTAATTCGACCTGTGGTTATGGGGGGAGAATTAATAAGCGCCAAAGGATTGTTCTGTGTTACTGTCAGACCCCCAAACTCATGTTGGACTGTACGATTCAGAGGCTGCCTTTGGTTGTTTCTATCTTTTGAGTTGATAATTTGTGGATTTAAATTTGCAGAGTCGCTAGTATGATTTCTTGTAGGGCAGCCACCCACTTCTACTACTAGAGTGCTTTCCAATACTAGTTGGTCCGGGATCTTGCAAAACACGTTGTTTTCACCAGACTTAGCTGGTGTAGATATCAATAATGGATCCCGGTAAATAAAGCGTTGTCCATTAAGGTTGTCTTTGTTAGTTAACCCAGTGGGTTCCAATATGTTCCGTTCTGATTGCTGAAAGGTATAGTTGTTCACCCGCAGCGGTGCTCTGTCAGTATTGGGTCGGCCTTCATCTCCAGCATTCTTGTAGAGGTAACCCCTTCTTTCAGCACCTTGCTGGCATCGACTAACAGTGCTGGGAAATAATCCCCAGCGTAAGTCTTTCTTCTGTGCAATTGTTTGAACAGCTGTTCGCTTGAAAACAGTTTTCACACTTCTCTTTGCACACTGTTCATCAATAGATGATGTACCAACGGTGTTGACACAAAAAACACTCTGGTTTCCAAACAATTCTCACAATTGGAGGAGCAAGTTGTACGGCGCCAGCCTTTAAAGCCTCTGCACTTGCTCCTGTAACCGTGAGCTCCTCAGACCCGATTCCAAGTGAAACATCAAGGCCAACTAGTGGCGAATTTCCATCTGTACTCACTGTAATGTTCGAAATGTTGTGATCGCCATTTTTAGGTGTTCCTAATATGGCAGCATCA
The DNA here is from genome assembly GCF_040938575.1 of Ambystoma mexicanum. NCBI lineage: Eukaryota > Metazoa > Chordata > Amphibia > Caudata > Ambystomatidae > Ambystoma > Ambystoma mexicanum. Next base: position 1,257,811,180 of record NC_090922.1, read on the forward strand.
TTACAAGTTGCTGTGTTAGTATCCTGTGGGCATGTGCGAACTGCTGGTGCAATATTAGAGTCTGCATCCCTGATATTATCCATGTTGTCAATGAATGTCCCGGTGCTCGTGCCTATCAACACCTTGATTGTAAACGGGTGAGTGGCTCCCTAGGAGGACACATACTGACTTTCTGTTGCCTCTCCCCTTTGGCTCACCTCGACTTGTGTTGGGGTGGACGTTGCCGGCGGGGTCAATCTGTCTTCCAGCATAGACGTGCTTTCGGTGCCTGCGTCGAGTTCAGCAGCCGCATGGGTCTTCATTTCTGGTGGAATAGGCGTGGCAGTCATCTCTCTCTTCTCCTCTTCCATGGACATCAGTTCCCACACGATAGGCCTTCCGTGCCTTCCTGCCCAGACTGCTTCGACTGCAAAAACCTCAGCTAACAGCTCTGCGTTGTAGGCTGTTTTTTAAGCAATCTCCTCCTCTTCCCAACAGCAGAAACTGTAAAAAGACTGCAACCAAGCTGAGTGAACACTGGCAGCAGCTCCAGCCTCGACTGCAAAACCCTAGGCAAACGGCTCTGCGTTGCAGGCTGCTTTTTAAGCAGTCGCCTCTTCTTCCCAACAGCAGAAACTGTAAAAAGACTGGAACGAAGCTGAGTAAAGACTGGAAGCACCTCCTGCCTCGACTGCAAAAACCTCAGTAGTACACATTTTATGCTGATAATAAAGTAGAACTTTGCCATATTCTTTGAGTCTGTCCGGTTATTTGGGTCCAATATCGTTATTGGTAATTCCATCTAGCACATGAGACACTTCAAGGTGCTATAGCAAATTTTGGTAGCAGAGCAGATGGTTCTGATCTAATCAACCTAGGCCCAGATCTAGACTCTCAGACGCTCGATTGCTTTCGCCACTAGCCAGAAGACCATGGAGCTTCCTGTGGAGATCGGACCACAAAAACACATGTGTGAGAAGAATCGGTTGGCAGGTGCTCCTTTCATGAAATTCCTGTCCGGTCCCTGCAGGTGCCCCACAGACTGAAGGCAAACTGGTTGATTGGGTAAGAGTCGATGCCGAGGGACTCGAGCTGAGCCACGGATGTAAGTAGAACATAAAAGGTGGCAAAAATAGGGGAAGGGACTGTATAGTAAATATATGTATGAAAGTAACAGGATTTTTGGGGATTAGAAAGACGAGAAATAGATACCTTGTTTTCCTGGTTCAAAGAGGGGCAGAAGAGTACGCACTACAAAACTCCAAGTGGGGGTATTAAGAATTCCTAAGGCAAGGCCAAAAAGAAGAATGCGTATCAAACTGTAAAATGGGGTAAAAAGTGAGATGAGATACATTTACTAGATAGTAAAGGAAGGAGTACATGGAAAATTCTAAAGTGCACATGCGTATGGGGTTATAAACATGTCAGTATAAAACTTGTATGTGCCTAGAGTAGAAGATATAAAACGATAGTAAAAACGAAGGTGATCAACAGATTTTTTAATCAAGAGATTGACGTCAATCAGGAGGGTAAAAATCAAAGTAGAATAATAAATAAATAAAGAAGACATTTGTAAAACATCAATAATAAAACAACAAAATGGTTAAAATTAATAGAAAGTGTAAACGAAGAAACAAAAAGAACATCAGTTCATACAGTTTTAAAGTGGTTAAAAAAATGTTTTTTGGTAATGAACAGCGATTGATAGTGCCTGCTCAATTTAATCAGTGTAGTATACTTGATAAAATAAATAGAAGAATAAAAGATATGGTAAGTATTGACAGTCGAGATCGAATTGTCATCATGGGGAACACTCCCCTTTTACACCTATGCAGGACACTGCCGAGATATACATCCAAGATAAGGCAGTATCACGCAGAGTGGGTTAGAGGCATGACTAATAAAACACTCATGCCGTGCCCTCAAGAGGGTTCGTTTGTCAAAAACAGTATTGCCAAGGGGAAGAAATTACAGAAAAGGATGCCCGTTTTAGAGTTGTGGAAGATGTATCAGAACGAGAACGAAGATCCGCCTGAGAAGGAGTGGATGTTTAATCAGCATAAAGAGGAGGGTATAACGCCTTTAGCTCCTATTTCCTATTTTGAAAACAAGAACGCAGATACTGAGGAGCAGTGGCGCGGTATGATAATCCAACATATCAGCCGCTCCGTACAACAGTGAGGATAAAGCAGAAGAGAGCAAACGTAGAGCACGCAAATATATATCGGCACGCGACGAAAGTAAACAGTGTGATGAGAAAAAGGACAGACGGGACAGACAGATGGAGATAGAGTAAGAAAAAAGGAGACAAAGGGAAGTGAAAGACAAGGCTAAGGGAGTAACGATAGTACAGAAGGAATGGATGGGAGGACAGATATTACTCAAGCTAGATGATAAGGGCATTGAAGGAGTTCAAGAAAGAGAAGAAAGAGATTAGCTGGAAAATAAAGAAAGAAAGAGAACTCGTGAGAGCATACAAAGAAGAACGAAGACGGTATGAGGCAAGAAAAAGAAGGAGACACTAGAAGAGAAGAAACGAGAGGAGATAGAAATACAAAGATTGAAAGTACATGGGTTGCAAAGAAGGCAAGAGGAAGAAGAGTTGAGAGAGATGAGGCGAAGGGAAGAATAGAAGTAGGGGACTAAAGGATGATGAGATAAATAGTATAGTGCCGATCGAAGCACGAGAAAGATGTTAGGAAGAGAGAGGGTCACAACAGCCCCGCAGGGAGCTGCAAGGGAAACGGAGAATACAAACATGGGCATGACGAGCATGAAGCAGAAGAAATAGGAAGAGGATGGGGATTTATATGGGCAAATGAGGGATAAAGATGGGTGTAAGACCAAAGAGAATACCGAAGGATCTTCATTGAGGGGAACAGGAGGTAGGACATATGACGTCATAACAGACAAGCACAGAACACTGTCTTTAAGTAGACTAGATCTTGATGATGTTGAAAGGGACGAAATCCATACAAGCTGGGGCATAATGATGTCAGATGAAAAAGGAAAGAAAAAGATTAAGCCCAAAGAGAGGGAGCAGGTGGTTTTTTGAAAGGTTCAAGTGTAGAAAGAGGAGTAAAATGGTCAGACCTAGAGGACCCTAAAGAAAAAAACACCAGAACCGACATCATACACTGAGCGACCACAAGCATGATTGTGCAGTGCATTGGATGTATCTCTACCTTATGTAAGCAGATTAACGTCACTACCAGGACGTATCCAAATGGGCAAGACTAGCCCCACCTGGAAAACACAAAGTGTAGATCAAGAACCGGAGGGAGGAGTCAAAGAGGATTGAAGAAGAAATCCAGCTAACTCATCCAGATAGCCTCTTAAAACAACCAAGCTTTTATCCAGAGGACCAGGTGCTGGTGCGTAAATGTGTCCACACATGGAATAAAACCCATTTCAAGGGATCCTACAAGGTAGAAGAAGCTACCCCCACAGCTGTTAACCTACAAGGAAGGTGAGCCTGGCTGCTTCAACCCCTCCTGCATCTACCAAGAGTGACGCAAAAGAAGAAGTTTGGCGCATGCAGACAAGATCAGCAACCAAGAGCAGAGAAAAAGAATTTATGGAATAACTAAACACATTTTAAATTAAAGATCGACATTTCTTAAATCTAATAAGGAATGAATTGACTTGCAGCTATCCTAGAACTTTTTTTAGACAGGAACAATGAACCATGTGTTGGAAGTATGTAAGCCGAAAGAAAAGGAGCACACTGCATATCCTATGCTACCCATCATAATAAAATTGCACACATTCTTGTATGCTGTTTTCACTTACATATTACAGTCTTACCCAGCTCTGATAAGATGACTCGTGAACAATGTAACATTTCTCGGCATTCCCAAAAACAAATGATATTATTATCAGAATCCTAGTGGTAATTAGTTTACACTTTTTGATATGAAAGTGTGATTGATAAAAATTAACAAAAATACATATTGAATTAAAAACAAGGTGAGAAGGATCCAGAATATAAGAAATGCATTGCCATCAAGAAAATCGATTCACTTTTCTGGAACAGTAATTGTGATGTAATTTTGTATTATGATTTACCTGTTCTTTCTTATTATGATGGCATTCAGACACATAATGATTAAAAATGCAGATATAGTGGGTGATAATGAAACCTGTTTTATGATCCCTAAAAAAAGCATGAGCCTCATCTATCCTGCTTTTACTAAACAAATTGAATCACTTAAAAGAGATGCTGGGGAGGGTCTTGAAGATACAAATACATATCTTGATAATTCGGCTAATTTAAAGTATAACCTATGGTACAAGCAAATGAATGAGGTGCGAGAGAGAGAACGTCAGATGAAAGCTGCTACGTATGTTCTCTCATCCCCTATGCCATGAACGCAGCCAGAACGTTTATGGCAAAAGAAATGCCTGCACATGATGCAAAGGGCCTTAGTCTTCTAGCAGCGTGCACAACCAGAGGACTATTCAAAGGAAAATGGGCAACCCTCCGATGGAGATGAATGAGAACATTCCCATATGAAGATACGTAGGTCAAGCGACTGCTTCCTCTAGTGTACATTCATTTTTGGAAATTCACAAATATGGAGGTCACTAATGCAGGAACATGTATGACCTCAATGGAGCACATCCCTACCCAATTTTTGGGCACCTGCATGTAAGCTTTGGATCCACAGGCCCACCTTCATTAATTCCTGGAACTTTGAGCACCTGCTCACATCCTTTATTTTCTCCAACCTGAAGCATCCCCACCATCTGGGGAGAGCTGCCATATGAACTACAGTGTGGCTGAACATATAAAGAATGCAGGTCACCTGAAGGGGTGACAAAGATATGGATACCTATAAAAACAAAGTATGAAGAGAAGATGAAGAAGACTGAAGAGGAGAAGGTGGTCGCAGACTCCACCAGAGGGGGAATGTATCGGAGCAGGTAGATATGGCATACCTAGCTCCCGCCCCCTCACCTCTGTCATGCTGGAACAGCAGAAGAACCCCATGTGGGACACCAGGTATTATCCCAATATCAAATTGAGTGTATGAGAGATGATATGCACTCAGACTGTACCTTCATGCCTTCCCATGGTGGAGTAAATGGAACCCCGACAGAAGCAATAACTATGCTGACAACCCTGTATACGAAGATGGAGGATGAAGTTGATGAGACAGGAGAGACGTGGATTCCAACTTGGCTGGCAAATGCCTTCAAACTACTTGGAACAATACTAGTGTTGGTTTTGCTAGGATTCTGTGTGATAAGGCACATTTTGGGACAATGCCACAAGACAGCCAAGAAAACAATTGGGAATGAAGATAATGATTGATACAGATGCTGAAGCTGGTGAACACATGTAAAATGAGAACAGCAGCAATGAGAATATAAAGAACTGCCATTTGGCACCCCCAGGAACTAAATTCCACTGCCCTAAGGATCAAAAGAAATATGTAGGACGTTGGATATTCTGTCTACCATTTGGGGAGTGCTACCATATGACCTGGAGTGTGGATGAACATATAAAGAATGCAGGTCACCTGAGAGGGGTGATAAAGATATGGATTCCTAAAAAAACACACTATGAAGAGAAGATGAAGAAGATTGAAGAGGAGAAGGTGGTCGAGGACTCAACCAGAGGGGGGAATGTAGAGGAGCAGGTAGGTACAGCATCCCTAGCTCCCACACCCTCACCTCTGTCATCCTGGAATAGCAGAAGAAGAGGCCTATGTGGGACACCAGGTATTATCCCAATACCACATTGAGTGTATGAGGAATGATATGCACTCAGGCAACAGCATTGAATGTACTCTCACAATGAAAGGGTTGAAGGATGTCGGCTCACACCATCGGACATCATAGAGCTTCAAGTGAAATCTGACCAAGGCAGAGTGACATCATGATGGAAGACACGAAGATGCACTGAAACGATATGCAAATACTTAAGAATAAAGGTGTAACTGAAGTAACAAGAGAACCATGTAATCAAATATGAAGAAATCAAATATGCAAAGAAGATAAAGTAACCTGCTGACTAATAAGTGTGTATATATGCAGAAATGCAAGGGAGACGAGACATAGAAGCTTGCTGCAGAGGAAAACATAACGTGGCTAGAGCAGCCATGATGGAAAGATGGAGACTGGACTCGTATTAAAACCAATCAACCTACCTCGAAGACAGACCAGGGCAGCAGAGTCAGGAGATGCTGGGAAAACAGCTTTGTGTGAAGAATAAAGAGGAGACTATTGACCTGGGATCAAGGATGCTACTTTGGGAGGCGTGGATAAGTAGCCATGAAGTAAGGACGAGGTTTCTGAAGCTCTGGCTGATCCGTCATGATCCGCGCCTAAATAACAGGTTGTATGGTGCATTGATGCCTGAAAATATATCACCAGATGCATAAAGGAAGCAGGCGTAGGTGTGAGCAAGCAGAAGGCGGTGGCTGCGAGGACCGTGAAGTACGAGGCGGTAGATGATTGCGACCCGGGGAATAGAGGCAACCTTGTGGAGATGACCTGTGTAAGCAGAGAACATGGTGGTATGGTGGTAGAAACAGCCTGGCAGCCAGAGACTGCGGCGACCTGGTGTGATTCCTCACTAGGGCCACAGCAGGTCGGGACCGACCAGTAGGAGCACCGCAGACAAGCAAGCTGGACGTTGTATGCGTTGATGCGACCATGGAGTAGCCCAACAAGCGGTGAGTGGCGCAGCAGGCACACTTGTGACAACCGGAGGGCTGCCGGAGGTGCCGCAGTTACAACAGCAAGCCGGTGGGAGGAGACAAGGCCCTCGAGCACAAGCAGCCCTGGGACACAGTAAAAGGAGCTTTATGAAGTTCGGGTGGTGAGCAGACACCAAGTTTATAAATAGGTGTGGAGGCACCCGCAAGTGCCCGGTCCCCCTCCCCCCAAAGCCAGAACCCATACTGGCTATGCATGGGAGAGAGTAGAAGCAGGAGCCACCCCTAGTCACAGAGGGCCATCGAAAGAGTGTGCACACTCTGCACAGTTACAGTGGTGCATACGGCACCGGACGTGGTGCAATCACACATCCATGCAAACACGGCCCCGGAACAGGGTCCATGCAGAGATTGAAAATGGCAACGCACATGTGAACATTCAAAGACAATAGACAAAGGCCAAGGCATGAAAAGAAGTAAGACTGATTACTCAGCCAACACTAAGTAAATTAAAAGAACTGCAGAAGTTGGCGTATGCCTTGGCAGGGAAGGCGGCCCGACGAGGCACACGAGGCAGTGGAAAGCAGCGAGGGGACACGCACACACCATTTGGTGCCATGACATAAGGTGAAGGGACTCATGCACGCAAGGCCCACGGATACAATATCAAAGGGTGCATTGGAGATGACTGCTAGTCTCCATGAGCCCAGGAGGTTTCCGAGCGAGAGAGCAAAAGAAACACGAATGGGCAGTCTCATAGACATGAGAGAGCACACTGAGCATCATTAGTTTGCCCAGTGCCGAACACACTGGACATCACAAAGCGCAGAACAAATAGTGTGAACGAAGAGGCACCTTCTATCTTGCAAGAATGACACTAGGAAGTGTCATTCTTGACACTGTGCGTTAAGAAGAGCGACATTCGCCCATCAGCAGAGCATTGCGGATAACAAGGGACCAGCATTGTAGCCTTGGAAAACGGGAAGCAGCCCCCAAAGAACACCTGCTGGAGAGAGGCGGGACAGACACTAGGCTAGGGGGGCTCATCCGGCAACAACTAGACCACAGAGGCAAAGACACGAGGCAAGTGTGAAACTAAAAGGAGATGATCAAACTGTCACGGACTCTACCAGCCAAGGCTTCCAAGTCTCAAAAGAACAAGGTGAGACAGCCCACACTAGACACGTTTGCTAAACCCGCAAATCCACCTGAAGGCACTTTGCCAATGACCCCAATGCCACATAGGGAGCATGTTCAAATGAAAGGAGACCAACAGGTCCTGGATGCCATAGCAGCTTTGATGATTGCATTGGAATCTAAAATGGACGCAATCAGCTTAGATGTGAACCTCTTGAGACAGAATGTTCGGTCGCTTGCAGAACGCACTGGAGCTCTAGAAAGGGAAGTGGCGGTAAATACAAGTAACTTGAAAGACAATTCCAGAGAAGTAGCGATATTGCTGCAACAAGTACAGAACCTCGAAGGAAGAGTGGAAGATGGGGAAGATGGGGAAGGGTGAGCCAGGCGCAATAACTTAAGAATCAAGGGGAGGAAGGGTCAAACTCAACCAACTTCATAGAAAATATGCTGCTACAAGAAATTGGCCCAGGGGCCCTCACACAAAGGTTCACAGTAGAGAGAGCACATAGGTCCTTGAGGAGGAAACCGCTACCGGGAGCCCCATCTCGGCCCATAATAGCCCGGATATTAAACAAAAAAAACAGGGAAAAGATTCTTCAACACTTCCGTAAAGGAGGAACGATTCGGCAAGCATCGGCCAACATCACTGCATACCCAGACTACACCTTAATGGTGCTAAAACAGAGGATGCACTTCACATCGGTCAAAAGGAGACTGCAGGAGGCGAACCTGAAGTAAATGCTGCTTTACCAGGCCAGACTGAAAATCATACACAAAGGCCACACCATCTTCTTTGATATCCCTGAAGATGCACATAAATGGATGACACAGAAAACTTGCCAATCGGAACGGATAACCGAACGAGTGGCGCAGGTGACACATCCTAAAGAACTACGGAGAAACTGAAAGAATATGAAGGAGCACAGCTATTTGATGACAATCGGGCGCAACCTTGGCACATACAAGACACAGGCGCCAAAATCGTTGCGGAATGTAGGAGCCAACAGCGCAATGCCCATCCCGGTACGCAATGTGAGGAAATGTCCTTCACCTAAGACTGGATTTGTTTATTTTCAGATACTAGTGGTTACGTATCCGCCTGCTGCACTCCGAGCACCACAGCAAGTATCTGGGGCAGGAGTGAGAAGCAGGGATGCCTGCGCTCAAGGTATTGAGCTGATCAATTGTTGGGAGGGGGGAGGGAAGGGGAGTTGGAGTGGTTAGTTGGGAGTTAGCCTGTAGATCCACACAGGGTAGGTATAATCTGTGCAGCAGACTGTTAGAGTATGTTAGAACATTTATGTGTGATGGGGGAACTTAAAATAGCGTCCTGGAATGTCAGGGTTTAGACAAATACATCAAACGAAATAGAATAATGACATATCTGAGATGCCAGAAAATTGATATCGTTCTCCTTCAAGAGACACACCTCACAGGAGAGAAACAAATTGCCCTAGCCAAAAATGGAGCACACAACCCTAGGCTCGCCATATTCGCCATATGCTAGAGGGGTCCTGATTTGGGTGGCACCGTCTGTACCATTCAGAGACCTCAAGACCTTCAAAGATACAGATGGCAGGATGATCGTAGTACTGGGACTAGTGGAACAGAGAGAAATCTGCATCATTAACACTTACGCATGGAATCATGACACAGCAGCCTATTTCCGATCACTATATCCATATCCTCGAATCAGCCCATACAGGGATGGTACATTAACAGGCGGTGGGGGGGTTGTTTTAACTGCATGCTTAACCCGGCAGTGGATGGATCAGATGACAAATTCATACACCCAGCCCCTTCGGCTAAGGCCATGAATACACTGATACGAGCATTGAAATTGTCAGATATATGGAGGACCCTACACCCGCAGGACCGGGGATACTGACATGCCACTGCCCCTCAAGATCTATATACTAGACTGGATTACGTTTTCACTGAGGAAGAAAACCTAGGAGAATTCAAAAGGGCAGAGTACAAAGCACAGGTACTATCAGACCACGCCCCCTTAGTGGTTGCATGGCAGAACATTTCCCCAAGGGCAAGAATTCCGACATGGAGGCTTAGAGGCGAATCACTGAGGGGTGCAGTGTTCAGTGAACACATAAGAGAGGGATTGAAGGAATACTTCAAATATAACAAAGGTGGTGTGGAACCAGCAGGCACACTATGGGAAGCTTTCAAATAAGTGATTAGGGGGACAGCAATAGCTAAAACAAAAGGAATGCAAACCACGATAGAAAGAGACCTACACAAGGCAGAAACTAAATTAGAAGCCATGAAACACTCAGGGGACAGTACTAAGGATCGGACTCAAATGGCTGCCTGCCTGCAGCAGGAATTTCTAGAGCACTAGAGTAGGTTGGGCATGCTGAGTTATAAGAAATAGGTTGAAAGACAGCATGAGAAAGGCAATAAGGCGCGATGCCTGTTGGCCTGGCTATACAAGAGTGAATGGTTGCTTATTGATGCACACCTCAAATTAAATGGCAATGAAACATACATTTAAGAGATGCTGTAGATTAATTTTAGGTGCGGGGGAGGAACTGAGGCCATGGCACAAGACCCCTACAAACAAGAGACAATTGGAATGAGGATTCAACAAGGGAACCCTCCCGTCCCCTGCACACTTTAGGATGTTTGGACTAAGTCCACTACTGTTTTCTCATATTAATACAAAAAACATATAAACCAAAGGGTTCAGTTGTGTGTTTTTATAGCAAAAGTTTATATCAAAGTGTCAAATACACAATATTTCAAAAGGAGAAACATTTACAAATTCAAGAAGCAAAGCAGTGCAATAGTAGGTCACAATAAATTTGAAACAATGGTGGAATCCAATTCATGTGGCGACGCGTTTCGAGGATACTTTCCTCTTCTTCATATGGCCAAAATTGGGAAATATAGTTTGCTGTTGTCTGATTCAAGGTCCTCCGTGACAGTTATTTCAACACTAGCAGCTGTGTCTTCTTCTTGACTACAGCAAACTATATTTCCCGTGGAGGATCTACACATCGCTTGATTCACTACCAAGGATCTCTATCTGCACCCGATGCCCTCGAACACTTTGCTTACTGAATTCAATTTTGGCCATGTTTCTCCTTTTGAAATATTGTGTATTTGACACTTTAGATATAAACTTTTGCTATAAAAACACACAACTGAACCCTTTGGTTTATATGTTTTTTGTATTAATATGAGAAAACAGTAGTGGACTTAGTCCAAACATCCTAAAGTGTGCAGGGGACGGGAGGGTTCCCTTGTTGAATCCTCATTCCAATTGTCTCTATACAAGAGTGAATCTAAGCAAGATAAGATTCAAGAGATAGTAGGAGGACATGGGGAGAAGTGTGGGAAGCAAGAAAGCATAAATAAACGTTTTTATGATTACTACAGGGGGTTATATGCAGAGACATAAGTAATCCAGATGTCTGAGATAGATGAGGCTCTCACAGATAGATCACCCGAAGCTGGACGCAGTGACAGCTAATAGGTTGGAAGCCCCCATAAGCATAGAGGAATTGGAATATATTATAAAGGGTTGCCAACTGGCAAAGTCCTTGGGGCAGACGGGTTACCCAGTGAATTTTACAAAGAATTCATGGCAAAGGTCTCGCCCTGACACTAGCTATGCTTAATGAAGCGTTAGACAAAGGCACTCTGCCTTGGTCACTGAGAGAGTCAATTATTATCCCACTATTGAAGCCCAACAAGCCAGATACAGACTGCGGCTCATATAGACCCTCTAATTGCTTAATCAAGATGGGAAAATTCTCACAGCTCTGATGGCCAACAGGCTTAAGCCAGCTATAGCCAAGCTTATACATTCAGACCAATCAGGATATGCTCCAAACAGAAATATTGTGTGTATTCTTAGGAGGCTCCACCATATCATAGACCACACATAAGGCAGCATGCATCAGTTAGCAGTGGCCTCCCTCGATGCAGTCAAGGCATCTGACTGGGTCAGCTGGCCATGGTTGATGGCGGTGTTGAAAAGCTTTGGCATGGGGCCCACATATATTAAATGGGTACGGCTGCTATATAGTAATTCAGTAGAGTGGGTCAAGACAGGCCCCCTTATCTCGGAACAGTGGCTGCTAAGCAAAAGCACACGACAGGGGTGCCCATGGTCGCCAATGCTATTTATTCTGGCATTAGAACCATTAGCAGTGTATCCCCAGAAGGAATATCTAGATGCGGGTATAGCTAAACAAGGCAGCTGGAACCTGATCTCCCTATATACGGATTATATACCTCTATACCTACAACACCCAGAAACTAACTTACAGTATACTCTAGATGTGTTCGAGCGCTACGCTGACCTGTCGGGTATCACAATTAATGCGCAGAAGTCGTGCTTGTTCCCCTTAGCGGGGAATAGAGGGAAACCCGTGAACCTATTGCTGGTGCTACCGATTAAGTGGGAGGTGAACACATTTAGATACCTAGGAGTACAAATGTTTCATGATCCTAAGATAGAGCACATACAAAAAACACTGAAAGCGATAGATAAAAACGAGAAATCCATGACCTTCTTGGCCAGGTTGCCGCTCATTAACGGGGAAAGCTGCACTGTTGAAGATGGTGGAGCTCCTGAGGCTTCTTCATTACTTCACTAACGTCCCATAAACATGGGTTAGAGAGAAGTTGGGTTCTAGTCGTGGAACTCTCCTGTGCTAAGCTCTGTTTATTAGTTTTTGTAGCCCTGATTTTTTTGTGCAAGGTCACAGGTTAGTAGGGGTCAACCCAAAACACTGGAAAGGTTTAGAGTAACAGTCCTGGTTACCTCGCAGTTCCAATTGTTGAGAAACCTATGTATACATTATTTCCCACGCTAGTTGCAGTGTTTTACAGTGACATTTTTATTGTAATACAGGCACATAGTGGTTGTCAGCCGACACGCGTTTCGACCTCGAGTGGTCTTTATCAAGGTTGATATTAAAAATTACAGTTTGCATATGTTCAGTAGTTGGTTGGTATGAACAGCATTTGTGTGGTAAGTGACATTTGTTAACATTCAGATGAATGGGTGAGTATAGGTGAGACATACATGTTTTATTTGTACAAAAATGTGGTATATGACATTGTAATTTGGTGTAAATACATTAGTTACATTCATTGAGGGCGGTGCCTGAATCGTGGGATGTGGAGAAGGGAAAGAAAGAGGGGGAAGAAAAAGGATAGGACATGGTTAGCTAGTTGCAATCAGGGTTGCATTGAATTGTGTTTCTATGTAGTTGGCTCTTACCAAGATATAGGTTGCAGGATGAGGGGTATTAATTGCCCCTGGTTGGGCCCCTTGGGGATGGAAAGTTCTGTATTTTCTCCGAGTTTTGGGTCATGGAATTAAGCTGTGGCTGGGAATGAGACAGAAGAACGTTCTTTCGATGGGATGTTCCTCCGACGTATTCCTTATCTTTGATAATTTGTCTCCAGCTTGCTGGCCTCGGATATGTTTTCAGTAGAGGGCGCCGCGCGTCGACGTCCGCCGAGTCGATGTCCCTCGATGGCCACGTATCGGCGCTGACGTCACCATGCCCATAAATAGCAGCGCGCAGCGTCCGTTGCTCAGTCCCGTTTTGTAATATAAGAAAAGTCATGCCTGAATTGGTTATTGACCTTGAAGGAGCATAAGCTGCAACCGCAAGGGAAGTATTACTGCGGGAATGGATGGGAGGGGCGATAAGGAATACGTCGGAGGAACATCCCATCGAAAGAACGTTACAAGGTAAGAAGTAACTTGTTCTTCGAAGGGATTGTGTCCTCCGGCGTATTCCTTATCTTTGATAGACTCCCATAGCAGTGGCATGTAATTGGAGGTGAGAGTAAAAATGTCATGCACCCCTTTGGGATGAACCGAATGTAATACGGCTTTGCCAAATCTGGTCTCTTGACTAGTGGAGGAATCCAGGTTGTAAAATTTTGTGAATGTATGTGCGGACAACCATGTGGCAGCCGCACATATGTCTCTGACCGGTGACCGGTACTCCTCTTTGGAGGGCCAAAGAGGCTGCGATACCCGTGGTTGAATGAGCCCTAAGATTTTGGGGTGGCTCTTTCCCTGCCAGTTTGTAACATTCCAGAATGGCCAAGATAATCCACCTGGAAATGGTTTGTTTTGTTATGGGTAATCCCAACTTGTGACCTGAATATCCTACAAACAGTTGGTCTGCTTGCCTGATCCTAGCCATTCTGCTGATGTAAAAGCTTAGAGCTCGCCTTGGGTCCAGCCTATGTAGTCTTTCTTCCTCTTTCCCCGGATGGGGATGAGGGTAGAACGAAGGTAAGGTAATTTTCTGAGTAATATGAAATTCAGAAACCACCTTCGGGAAGAAATTAGGCTTCACCTGTAGGACAACTTTGTCCTTGTGGAAAATTGTATGTAGGGGTTTACAGAAGAGAGCTTGTAGCTCACTCACCCTCCTAGCAGATGTTAGTGCTACCAATAGGACAGTTTTAAGCGTGAGAAATCTCAGCGAACAAGAGTGAAGTGGTTCGAATGGAGTGCCCATTAGGAAGTTTAAGACTAAATTTAAGTCCCATAAGGGAACCTGGAATGGTTTTGGAGGATAAACATTAGTCAATCCCATGAGAAATTGTATCACTATAGGTAGTTTGAAATACAATGGTTCCTCCGCAGTGGGCTTGAAGATTGAAAGCGCTGCGAGATAGCCTTTTACAGTGCCAACTTGAAGGCCTGAGTTTGCCAAGTAAAGTAGAAACGATAACACCGTTGGTGTACCACATGAAAAAGGGTTGATATTCCCTTCTCTACACCAGCTGCAAAATTTGTTCCAACAGCAGCGGTATAAAGACTTTGTTGCTGGCCTTCTGGTCGAAAGCAACACCTCCATGACGTCATCAGGGAGGTCCCAATCCTTGTACCTCACCCTTTCAGAAGCCAAGCGTGAAGGTTGAGGGTTCTGATGTCTGGATGGAGAACCTGACGTCCCTTCTGCGAGAGAAGATTCTCTTTGAGTGGAAGACGGATTGGAGAGCAGATGGACATATCTAGAAGATCCGGGTACCACGTTCTCCTGGCCCAGTCCGGGGCAATTAGGATCATGGTTTTCCAGAATCTTCTCAACCTCCTGATCATTTGAGGAATAACAGGGACTGGTGGAAACGCGTAGAGGAGTGGAAACTCCCAGTCCACTACGAACGCGTCTCCTAGAGCTCCTCTCGGGGGAAATTCCCTTGAACAGAACAGATTGCACTTCCTGTAGGTGCTTGTGGCGAACAGATCCACCTGAGGGGTTCCCTAAAGGGCGAAGATCTCTTGAAGGACTTCCTGAGCTAGCTCCCACTCGTGGGAGACTGTGCTCTGCCTGCTCAGAGCGTCCGCTGTCAAGTTCTTCTCTCCGGCTAGGTGGACTGCCGATAGAGAGATTCCTTTCTGAATTGCCCAAAACCAGAACTGCATTGCCTCTCTGCACAGTGGCAGTGATCCTACGCCTCTTCTTTTGTTGAGGTAGTGCATGGCCACCGTGTTGTCTGTCATTATCAGGACATTCTTCCCCTGTACTGATGGCAGGAAAGCTTTCAGCGCTAGTCTGATCGCTCTCAGCTCCAATAGGTTGATGTGTAGTCTGGACTCCGATGGAGACCAACGACCGCTGATGGTCAAGTCGTTGGCCTGGGCTCTCCACCCCGTGAGTGAGGCGTCTGTGACTACTGTTATCTCCGGCCATGGTTGCCAAAACAGTTCTCCTTTCAAGATGTTCTCTGGATAGGCCCACCATAGAAGGTTGCGGGCTACCTTGCCTGGAATCCGGAGGAGATCTGTCATTCTCCCTGAGAATTACGACCACTGAGTTCTCAGTGCCCACTGAAGAGATCTCATTCTCAGGCGAGCCTCTGGCACAAGGAAGATGCAGGATGCCATGAGGCCTAGCAACCTCGAAGGCTGGGAGACGTTGGGCATCTTGAAACTTGTTGACCATCTGCAGAATATCTTGAGCCCTCACATCTGGTGGCAAGGCTTTTCCCAGGGAAGTGTCCAGGACCGCTCCAATGAACTGGAGTCTCTGTGATAGTATCATTTGTGACCTCTTTAAATTGAGGGAGAAGCACAGTTTGTGAAGGAAGTGGCAGACATAATCTAGCTGGATCTGAGTTTGTTCTGAAGATACAGCCCTGATCAGCCAATCGTCCAGGTAGGAGTAGACGTGGATCCCTTCCCTCCTTAGACTCGCAGCCACTACCGACATTAGCTTGGTGAAGACCCTCGAGGCGGAGGTCAGCCCAAATGGCAGAACTCGAAATTGATAATGAGAGTCGCCAATTGCGAACCTCAAGTATTTCCTGTGTTTGAGATGGATTGGCACATGGAAATAAGCCTCCTGAAGGTCCAGGGATACCAGCCAGTCCTGGAGCTGGAGGACCTGAAGGATCTGAGAGAGAGTTACCATCTTGAACTTGTCCTTCCTGAGGAACTTGTTCAATTCTCGTAAGTCCAGGATGGGTCTCAGTCCTCCGTCCTTCTTTGGTATGAGAAAGTAGGGTGAGTACCAGCCCTTGTTCCTGTCCGCTACAGGTACCGGTACTATGGCACCTTTCTCTAGCAGGTCTATAATTTCCTGCAAGAGGAGCGGATCTGGAACTTTTAGAGAGCTGTGCCCCGGTGGATGACTCTGAGGGACGTGTAGAAAGGGTAGGCAGTTATAGCCTGCCATTCCATCAGATGGTGAGTTAACCTGCCCCCTACAGGTGTATTGTGTGGAAAGACCTCAGAGTGGTTTGGGGGCGGCTGATGCAGATGCCGAGGGTAAAGAGGCACCTGCTGTTGCTGTGGCTTTAGTACTTTTGACCCGTCCACCTCGGGTGGATCTCCTTTGGCCTCTTTGAGCCGGCTGTCCTCTGCCTTTCCCGAATGCGGAAAATAGCGAAAGGACTTTCCTCTTCCAGAGGTTCCTGAGGGGCGAAAAGGAGTTTGGCGGATTGCAGCTCATAACGATTTTGCTGCTGCTTTAGATGTCTGCAACTTTTCCAGACTGTCATCAGCCTTTTTTCCGAATAATGAAGAGACCGTCAAAAGGCATATTCAAAAGTCTGTCCTGTACATCTGGAGCAAAGCCAGACTTTCGCAACCACGCATGCCTGCGGATTGTTGTACTTGCCGCGATGGCCCTGCTGATACTGTCAGCGGAATCAATGCCAGTTTGAAGTGACTCGCACATGGCATCTTTGCCATCTTTAATAATGTTAAGGAAGGCTTCCTTTTCCTCTCCTTCGGGTATGTAGTCAGCCGCTGATGAAGCACACTCCCACAGTGTGTGACTGAACCTGGCGAGTGTACAGGTGGTGTTGATGGGCTTCAACGCCATACTACAAGCAGAGAAGACTTTCTTCGCCATAGAATCGTACCTCTTGTCATCTCTATCCTGTGGGACAGTAGGGTAAGCGGTCCTACTGCTAGATGAAGTTGCCGCTTGGACCACCAGGCTCTCTAGAGTCGGGTGTTTTGATAAGTATTCAGGGTCAGCTGCAGCTACCCTATACTTGGCTGACAATCTTTTATTGACCGCAGGGATAACTTCAGGAGTTTCCCAATTAGATGTAATCTTCCTTTGTAAAGCCGCATGGAAGGGGACCACAGGACCCTCCTGTGGACCTTTGTCTAATATGTCTGTCAGGTCATCCTGTTGAAAAACAGGCAAAGGCGCAGACCAACCCATAAATTCAATAATTCTTGCCATCAGGGGTCTATAGGGTGTTTCGGCATGTTCCCCTGGGTCTGTCTTAACAAATTCCACTTCTGGGGAAGTGTCCAGCCCACTTGCCTCATGTAATGACTCCTGTAGGTCCTTCAACCTTCTTTCTTCAGAGATGAAATCCTCTGAAACAGGTAGTGTGGTCCTCTGCAACCCAAAGGTTTCCTGGTCAGAATCTTCCAGGAGATAATCCAGGGTACTCTGACCTCTGAAATGATCTCTAAGGCAGAAGGAGCCAAACTCGTCATTATTAGGCGAGAAAACGTCGATGTCGTCGACGACGATGTGACAGGCTTCAAAGGCGCTGAGAACGGCATCGAGAAAACTGGAAGAGGCCTCAAAGAACTCGAGAGGATCGGAATCCTACTCGAGGATGTTGACGACGGTCTCAGCGTTGTGCCGGAGGCTCTTGGAATCACCGTTGGCTGTGGAGTAGCCTTGGTCTTCTCTTTCATCGGCGTTGATGTCGCCGTTGAAGAACCCTTCGACAATGGCGTCGATGGCGCCGATCCATGCGTCGAAGGAATCTTAGACGACGGCGTCGAAGACGGTGCCTTCTTACCCGATGACTCGTGGCGCTCTCGGGTGGAATGTTTCGCCGGGTGCAGCGACTTGCAGCGTTCTGATTTTTTGGGTTTTTCACCCGGGGTATCACCCTCAGCTGTCTTCGAGGGGGTTGAGGCTGCTTTCTCGAAGACGCTTAACATTTTCTTTCTGAATTCCTCCCACTCAGCCCGAGAGCTGTGTTTTGTGGGACAGAAGACCCTTTCTGGGGAAACAGAAGACGACGGGGAAGGGGATCCTCGATGTCTCTTCTTTGAGTGTCTTGATCTCGACGAATGGTGGGAGCTACTTCGAGATCTAGAATGGGAATGTTTTCGACGGCGAGGAGACGAATGCCTCGACTCAGCCGAAGAAACTTTCGAGGAGGTTTTGACTGACTTACCTCTCTCAAGCTTCCCCTTGCGCTCCTTCAAGGCTTTCGCCGTCATGGACATGCAGTCCTCACACTCCGAACAATGGTGCTCGGCTCCCAAGCACCACAAGCAGATCCTGTGTGGATCCGTTATAGATATTTTTTTTACCGCAGTCTCGACATTTCTTGAAGCCGGATCGTGGCGTCGTCGGTTCCGATGAAGATGCCATTGAGAACGAGTTGGTATATTCGAGTAGATATAGAAGGTTTTTCTGACTGAACTGAGCAACGATGTTCCGAGGCCCCACAAAGGGTGGAAAAACGGAACTGAGCAACGGACGCCGCGCGCGGCTATTTATGGGCAGGGTGACGTGGATGCCGATACGGTGGCCGTCGAGGGACATCGACTCGGCGGACGTTGACGCGCGGCGCCCTCTACTGAAAAAATTTCCGAGGCCAGCAAGCTGGAGACAAATTATCAAAGATAAGGAATACATCCGAGGACACAATCCCTTCGAAAGTCTTGATTTGATGGCAAGAGACTGCGCAGTCTTGTGGTGATCAGACGATAAATACAAGTGGTGGTGCCATTGACTAGAGCTTGAAATAGGGTGCTGCTTAGTGGTGTACTGTTTGCAAAGGCACTGGTAGTGCCATGGCGTTATTGTGAGCTGCATACCAGGTCTCAGTCCGTGCTGCCTTTGCAAAGTTGAGAGGTCTGTGGCAAGTGATGGTGCCTTACTGTGCTTTAGGAGCAGAGGCATGTGTGGTTGTGGATTGAGAATGGGGGTGGCGTGATCTATTAGGGCACAAGCCCTGTGAGGCAGTGGCAAGTTGTTGGGCGTGTGACCATTTGCCGTGCCGCCATTGGTAGGTAGGAGAACCTAGGGTGACAGTCTTGCGTTGGGAGTCCATGACAAAAAGTCGGTGATCCATTTATACATGTATCAGTTGGTTAGGGCGGATGTCACTTACCTCACAAATGCTGTTCATACCAACCGACTACTGAACATGTGCAAACTGTAATTTTTAATATCAGCCTTGATAAAGACCCCTCAAGGTCGAAACACGTGTTGGCTGACCACCACAAGACTATGGGCCTCATGACGAGTTGGGCGGTTAATAGCCCTACCGCCAAACCCCTCGGCGCTATAAGCGCCGGATCACGGGTTTGGCGGAGGGTTATTGCCCATTCCCCATTGGGCCCATTTGGGAATTCCTCATTCCCCATTGGGCCCAATGGGGAAAATTTGCGCTATTACCGCCGGCGGATTTCCCACTGGTGGTATTTGCGCTGAAAATCGGCAATTTTTCTGTGGATTTCCCCCCAGCTCAGAGCTGGGGGGAAATCCGCCAAAGCCATGATCTGGCGGACCCTTAAATGCGGCGGTAATAGCGCTACCGCCGTATTTAAGGGTTACCGCCAGACTCGTGATAAGGCCCTATGTGTCAACATTACAATAAAAATGTCACTGTAAAACACTGCAACTAGCGTGGGAACTAATTATACATAGATTTCTCAAAAACTGGAACTGCGAAGTAACCAGGACTGTTTCTCTGTCCCGTATGACATACCTGAAGCCTTTTTTAGGACACTTGATGATATATGCCGCGACTTCCTATGGCATCCCTCGAGGTGCAGGATGCATTGCTCGTACGAGCAAGGTGGTATAAGAGTGCCCAATTTTGAAGCATAGTTTGTGGCTAGCCAAATATTCATCACAAACTGGCTGTCAGATGAGCAGGCAGCATGTGCCCGATTCTTTCTGAAAGAGGTGATATGGACCGTTGCGCCGCTCGGCCTGCAACCTCCGCTGTTGCTGAAGCTGGTCAGGTCAATATGGCACAAAGCTTGTCGTCTGTTGGGGAAAGAAGCACCATACTCCCCCCAGATTCAATTGGTGGCACTTAGAGGGGAAGATGTACAACTGAGTCTAAATGTAAGGAAGTATTGGGAACCAATGGGGGTGGCGACGGTGGGGGATGTGCTATGGGAAGGGAGACTGAAGAACTTCAGTGAACTTGCCTTAGAAACGGGCATACAACTAGGCCAACATATAACTTATGCCAGACTCCTCACTAGTCTAAAGCAGAAATATCTGGGAACAGACAGGGAACTGCAGGAAGACGAAACGATAGAAACACTGTACGATATTTCGGAAGAAAGGCTCTAAGTGTCGAGAATATATGAGTTATTGATGTCAAGGCCAAGGGATATGCTAGTGCAGACCAGGCGCAGATGGGAAGCAGATTTGCAGGAGCAATTGACAGATGAAGTATGGGGCAGAGCGAAGGCTTAAAACAAGGAATTGTCCAGAAATGCAATGTTTCAGCTGATCCAATTGTATGTTACTCATAGGGCATATCTAACCCTGAATAAAATAGCCAAATTTAGTAAAGCAACGAAACAATCCTGCCCAAAATGTGGACTGATTAATGACGACCTAGTACACATGCGTTGGGCCTGCACGAAGATTAGACAATACTGGGAAGAGATAGCCCAGGCTTTGCCACGGGCGGGAATAACATTAGACATTAGATCTCCCACTGTCTCTTTGCTCAGTAACTTTGCAAGACTGAAACAGGCGAGACATGTGAGTAATTTTAAAGACCTGGCATATATACTAGCAAAATGTAGAATAGCGATGGGTTGGAAAGCACAAACAGGTCCGGAAGTACGCTTATGGTGGGGGGACCTCCAGAAATGGACAACGGCAGAAACCTCAGTATGGCTAATGGCAGCCCGCAGAGGCCAGTAAGAGCGAAATGTAGATCGGGACTCCTGGAAACATATGTTGCTGGAGCTGACTGACTCCGCTCACAGTGATACCAATGAAGGTGGGCAGGCATTGATACAACTGGTGGACTAGAGACTAATGTAAAACTGTAAATATTGAGCACAGTCAGTTGCATTGTTGTAGAGATGACAGAAGTGGAATAGGCTGGGATGTGGGAGAGGGATGTTGGGGTGGTAGGGGAACAAGCAGACGTTACATGGATACACATTGTCATGTGAATGGATATGCGAGTCTGTATGTTACACTGTTGTGAATACATTAATAACATTGGGGGTCATTACAAGTGAGGTGGTAAGGGGTTAACGGCGCCAGTAAAGGTGCCAGAGCCGTCAACCCTTGCCGCCTCATTACGAGTCTGCTTGCGGGTCCTGCGAGCAGGCCAGGGTGCTAAGAACGGGCCCGTTAATAACGGCCCATTGTTAGTACGCTGGCCTGCTCGCATTTGAGCCTATGGGGAAGCGTTCCTCCAATGAGGAATTACCAGGCCCTCCAAGGTCGGAATGGCCCGGTAATTCCTCATTTGAGGAACCCGGATCCGGTAAGGGGGTAGCCATGCCACTGATTGTGGCATGGCTACCTCCTAACTTGTAATGACCCCCATTGTTTTTTTTTTTTTAACTTTCCTTTATTGACAGGAAGCAGTAGTTGGCGCGTTACATATTACATCAACAGCTCAAGTTTCATATTTTGAAGCGTGGATAACAATGCAAAGACACTGCAGAAGATCGCGTACATTCACAGGAACAGGTTAATTACGACAAGGGTATTCACAATTCAGCTTGCTCAGTCGCCTGCTCAGGCGACGGAGGAGAGGATAGAAGCTCCAAGTCCACCCTGCTGTTCAAATAACTACAAAACTCTGTCCATATGTTTTTGGGGCGAGCATTCACAGGCAGCGTGTTAATATAGTCCTCTTCACACATTTGTGTCCAGGTAAGGGCCTTTAACCACATCTCTAGTGAAGGGGGGAACGTTGCTTCCAACACTGAAAAATGCATTTTGTTAGCCACTATCGCCCCCACATTCAGGAATTTAGTGACACGCTTTACCTCGATCCCCTCCCAAGCCCGAACAACAGAGCCAGGGGGTCAGGGACGATCCAGAACCTGACCATCTCAGAGAGGGCCTCGAGCACTGCCTCCCAAAACGGAGCCAGAGCCCCACAGAACCAGAATATGTGGGCATGGTCCGCATCACTGGCTTTACATCTCCAGCAGGGGTGGGGGTGATTTCAAGCAAATTTCCCAACCGCGTGAGGAGTATAGTACAGGCGGTTAAGTAACTTGTATTGCACACATCTAAATCTAGAATTGAGGGAGACCTTGCGTGTGTGTATGCACATTTTTGCCCACATACCATCAGGGATGTCCAACCCCAGCTCCCGGCTCCAAGCATCCCGAACCGCATGGGGAGGTTCTACAGCACGTGCCATCAACATCTTATACAGGGCGAACACTATGCCCCTACCCCCTGCGGAATTAGCAATGTAGCAGATCTCGGGGGACTCAGGGGGTTTGTCCGGATACAAAGGCCACCTGTCTTGGACTGCCGCTCTGAGTCTAAAGTATTGCAGCAACTCGGGTGAGGACTTGGAGTGCCTTGACCTCCATGTCTGCGGGGTGATGAATTTACCTTCAGGGAACAAGTCTGAGAATGAATGATAACCCAGGTCCTGCCAGTGTCGCATAAGGAGCTTATCCTGTGTAGCGGCGAGGCCCGGGAATTACCACAAGGGTAGCCATTTGTAGTACGGGGGGTTATCCGATCGGGGCAGCAGGACCTGTTTCCACGCTCTGATAGTGGCGGCCACTGGGTCGGCCGGGGCATCCGAGTGATATGAGTGGAATAGGATCACGGACATAACATTTACCTCCCCAGTCGCGAGGCTCTCAAGCTTAACATGCGGGGGAAGGTCCTGGTGTCGGTACCAGTGTGTAGCATGCTGAGCTTGTGCGGCTATCCAGTACAGGGTTAGATCCGGAGCATTGAAGCCACCTTTCTCATAGGGCAGTGTCATATGTTGCCACTTCCTGCGCACAGCACCAGAATGCCATAGAAAGCGGGTGCACCCCGCATGCAGGTCCGCAAAGTATTGTTTCCCAGGCCAGAGTGGGACGTTAGCAAATATGTAAAGGAGTTTTGGAACTATAACCATTTTGATTAGCGATAGTCTCCCAGATAGTGAGAGGGGGAGGTTACACCATCTCTTCATCCTGGCCTCAGCATATTGCGCGGCAGCCCCATAGTTATCAGCCAGTAAAGGGGATTTCGAGAGGGATACCTGGACCCCCAGGTACTTGATGCCCCCGGGAGCCCACTTGAGCGGGAATTCGCATACAGGTTGGGGAGTTGCGGGCGTGAGGGGAAAGATTTTTGATTTGGTGTAGTTTATGGTGAAGCCCGAGAATGTACCAATTTGGATTATTTCACATATGATTGGGTCAAGATGGACCGAGGGGTCCCTAATGTACAGAAGTACATCGTCCGCATAGAGGGATATAATCTCGGGGGTATCGCGCAGTCGTATCCCCTTGCGTGTATGATTGTCCCTAACACTATCTGCCATGGGCTCAATAGCCATCGCGAACAACAGGGGAGAGAATGGGCATCCCTGACGTGTCCCTTTGTGGAGGGCGAAGGAAGCTGACAGATGAGAGTTAACCAGGACTTTGGCCACGGGGTTGGTATATAGCAGTTTGATGTAGGACAGCATGCGCGGGCCGATTCCCATCTTCTCAAGCACTGCCCACAGGTATTGCCATGAAACCATGTCAAACGCCTTTTGGGCGTCTAGAGTCACAGCAACCACGTCGGCTTTAGGGTCAATCCTAGAGATGACATTGAACAGTCGCCGGATGTTTAAGGCAGTGGAACGTGCGGGGACAAAACCACTTTGATCCGGGTGGATCAGATATTTCATGATTGGGAGGAACCTATTTGCTATGATCTTGGCGAATATTTTGGTGACGGTATTCATGAGGGACAGAGGTCTGTAGAAGCCGCATTCATCAAGGGGCTTGCCCGGCTTGGGGAGCACAGTGATGACAGCCTCATGCAGGGACTGGGGGAGGATAGCGAGACGCAGCGACTCCTCCCACACCTCATACAGGCGCGGAGCCAGTAGGGCGACATGCTCTTGATAGAATTCGGCAGTTAAGCCATCTGGACCGGGAGCTTTCCCCTTAGGGATGGTCGAGAGGACCATGGCGATTTCATCAAGGGTGAAGGGTATGTCTAATAGCTCTTTAGTGGCACTAGATATAAGGGACATGGGGATGCGGTCAAGGAGCATATCCAGATCTTGTGGGCTGTGCTCGCGCTGCTGAGCGTAGAGGGTTGCATAGAAATCTGCAAAGGTCTCGAGAATTGGCTGGTCGGACCAATGCCGGACTCCATCCTTGTCGATAATACTATCAATCCGGGCTCTACCCCCCTCGATCCGGGCCAGATGGGCTAGGGTTCGACCAGGCCTCTCCCCTTCGCCATACTTCCGAGCCGCAATGGTTCGGGCAAAGTATCTTATCTCGCTGAGGGGGAGGGACTCAAACGCGTCCAGTTCATTTCGTATCTGTGCTAGCTTGGGCGGAGAAGGGGCGGAAGCGTACTCGCGCTCCAGTTCCTTGAGTCTGGACTCAGAGCGACGCAAGGAGTTCCTAATGTCTTTCAGGACCCCAGCCTCCCTGGAGATACACATGCCTCTGGTGAAAACCTTAAAAGCCTCCCATCTAACCCCATCTGTCGTGTCGTGGCGTTTGTTGTTATCAAAAAAGGAGGTGACATCCGCGAGGATTTCGGCCCTGAAGACAATATCCTGTAGTGCCTCTGACTTAAAGCGCCAATCGGAGTGACAGGGAAGGGCAAGCTGCAGAGCTATATCTAAGGTGACAGGGGAGTGGTCGGAGAGCGTGCGCGGCAGTATCTGCTTGTCGAGAGTTCTGCCAATGAGCCCAGCCGACAGAAGGAAAAGATCAATTCTGGAATGACTGTCGTGCACAGAAGAGTAGAATGTAAACTCTGTAGTCAGAGGGTGGAGCGCACTCCAGGCATCGACCAGACCAGCAGGGACCATGTGTGCATGGAGGCGGCGGGCGGCCCTGGACATTATTCTGGGTGCAACGCTTGATCTGTCCAACTCGGAGTCTAGTATGAGATTCATGCCCCTCCCCCAGATAATCGGGACCCCAACATATCTTTGGAGCATGGCGTTGATGTGGTCAAAAAAAATCAGGTGCATCTATGCTCGGGGCGTATGTGTTGACCAGAAGGCACTCTATGTTAGCGAGCAGACAGTGGAGGATCACATATCTACCCTCTCGATCTACGTGACTGGTACGCAGGGAGAATTTCACAGACTTATGGATTAAGGTGAAGACACCCCTGGACTGGGAGGAGTAGACTGTGTAATATTTGTTGGGGCCCCATGTCGGAGCGAGAGAGGACGAAAGGTGTGCGAGGGCATGGGTTTCTTGCAAGAGGAGTATCTTGACCCCGTGCCTCTGGGCGTACGCAGTTATCCTACGGGCCTTCGTGAAGTTGCTGAGCCCTCTGACATTCCAAGACATTAGCCTAATAGCCATGCTGTAGTTTTCAGGGGGCATCCCAGCAGTGTGTGCATTGTATGCTGAACATGCGTTGGCTGTCAATGCAATGGCACGTTGCCTCGCGCCCAACAGGACCACTATCTTGCCATTTTTGTTATAACATCCCACAACTGTACCCCCCCTCCTTCACTGCCCCCCAACACAGCAGTGTCCAGGAACCCACCCGAAGACCCAATGCGAGCGTGCCAAACCCAACAGGGCAACGCTCGCCTGTACGCCCAACTGGGGCGCAACCAGTGATCATAACAAGCCAAACTCAGCATTGCAGCTGCAGCGGAGGTCGCTGCTGCCGTGGACCCGACTAAATGAATGAACGGTGCAATGCACCATAGATCGTACAGCGGTATCACATGTTAAGTTTCCAGGAGATATTACAACAAATTACGACTAGCAATGATATACAAAATAAAGGATTCATGAGATAGCAAGGAAAGTGCAAATGTCAAGTATGCCAGTGGTACAGAAGGAGGCTCAGACACTGGGGTCAGGACAGGCCACCTCAACCCTCATCCAATGGCTCGTCCACCGGACCAGGGAGAGGAATGTGGGATTCAATGAATTTGACCGCCTCCTCCGGAACTGTAACGAAATATAGCTTATTGCGATGGGTGAGCTTTAGCCTTGCGGGGAACAACATGGCGTATTCCACTTTCCTTTCTGTAAGCAGCTTTTTCATCCTGTTGAACTGCCTGCGCTCCATTTGAACATTAACGGAGAAGTCAGGAAAGATTCAGATAGTCTGAGACTCCAGTTTCAGTTCACCCCTCTCTCTGGCCAGGCGTAGAATGTGATCCCTATCCCTGAAGCTGAGGACCTTAGCAATAATCGGCCTGGGGAAATCGCCTGGCTTGGGGCGGGGGGCCAACGCCCGATGGGCGCGTTTAATCGTGAAGAATGGGGAGAGTTGAGGATTGCCCAAGAGGTCTCTCAGGAGGTTTTCAACAGCTTGTTCCATTTTGCCTTTGAGGGCCGTCGACGGGACCCCCACAATGCGGATATTATTCCTGCGGGATCTGGACTCTAAGTCATCGCACTTTGCCTTGACCTGCTTCATATCGCGCACCAGGTCAGAGACCGTGTTTTGGAGCACGTGCACCTCGTCCTCATTGGCCTCGATCCCGGTCTCGGCCTCAACCAGCCTAGCGCCGTGTTGATCCAGTTTGGTGCGCATTGAGGCTACACTAGCGTTGATATCATCTAATTTTTCGTGGAATGACGCAAAGTTCTTTGCCATAGTTTCCATAAGTGTTGTGAGGTCTGGCTGAGGGGAGCATGAGGGTGCAGCTGGATCGTCCTGGGCGAGGCGGCCCCCCCCTGCTCCTGTCTAGAAAGTGTTTTGGCATACTTGTCCATCGCCCCCGCCTTGTTGGCCCTGCGTAGTTTGCTGGACATGTTTGGGGACATGCTGAGCCCCAAGAGGGCAGTCTTTGTAGGATGTTAGCACCGGGTCTCTGGGCTCCTGGGGGACAAGAGGGTCAGGAGGGGCCTCAACCCACCGCCCAACACAGGACCAGCCGATGTATAGAGGCTGGGGCAAGGTATACACCAGGCAGGTGCGTTCCAGGGCTCTAGTACCCCCGTGCAAGGGCGGACAGTGCGTCGGTCAGTTCCAAGCTGCAGTGTAATCTGGTGGGGGTCCTGCCGGGCAGGGCGCTCTACAGGGCCAGTCGGGCCGGAGGCAATCAGTGCCTGCTGTGGAGGGCAGTGCGGTCAAGGGGCGCCGGTGGGTGGAAGCACAGTTTGGGGAAGCTGTCAAGGTGCCTCAGGCAGCAGAGCGATAGGGAGAGGGCAGTGATGGAATACCCAGGAACGGAGCAGCGCCGCACTGACCACCAGGGGGGTCGCGCCGCCCCACCGGAGTTAAAGGCACCTAGTCCCAGGGCAGCCAGGTAGGTGTGGGGATGACAGTGCCCTATGAAGTGGGGTGAGCGCAGCCCCTAGGAGTGTCAGCTTGCAAAGGGACCGCCCAGTATCAATCCTAGGCCCCCAGCTCCTCACCTGCAAGAGTCCAGTTCAGCAAGGGACGTAGGCAGCAACCGGAGCAGTATCAGGCCCCCAACTGAGAGGGGCAGCTGGCCCACGAGGCACCAGCAGGGGAGCCACGTCGTCCCCGAGGGACCCAGACCACCCGAGCCACCTCCACGGGGCCGGGAACCCCGGCGGGGAAGCCGCCCGACAGATCTGGGTATATGTCCTCGTTGCGGGGGACCGCTCCAGCGGCCCCCGCGGTGTGATGGATAAAGTCAGCCCGCCTCAGGGGCAACGCCGCCGCCACCCGGCCGCAGGGAGTTCGGGGCCGGGGGGAAGAAGCGCCGCTCCAGAGGTACGTGAAGTCCGGCCCCGAGGCGGGCCGGGCAGAGGAGAGATCGGGCCAGCCGCTCCAAGCGGAAGCGCACAGCACAGCTTGGTGGAGGAGCCGGGCAGCCAGACAGTCAGGGTTGTAGAACTGACTCTCGGAGAACACAGGCAGTCGGGGCCGCAGCTGGAGTACGCGGTTCCGGAGGCTTCAGGAATCTGCCGCTTGGCCCTGGCGCGGAGCGGCCAAGTTGCTCTGATGTCCGCCAGCCGCCAACCACCGTCTTCTTTGCGGGGGACCTCTCCAACGGCCCCCGCGGTGCTATGGACCCAAACTGCCTGCTGCAGGAGAGATGTCGCTGCCTTCCCAGGGGCAGCCGGGGAGAAGAGCCGCACGGGCGAGGCGCCGGCACCCGGCCGTAGGGAGAGCGGGGCCGGGGGGAGGAAGCGCTACTCCAGAGTCGCACGAAGGTCTGACCTCGAAGCGGGCCGGGCAGAGAGGCAATCAGGGCCGCCGCTCCAAGTGGCAATTAACAGCTCAGCAGGACGGAGGAGCCAGGCAGCCAGTCAGGGCCGGAAAGCCGACTCCCGCAGGACACAGGGGGTCGGGGCCGCAGCTGGGGCACGCGGCCCAGGAGGCCTCAGACAATGGACGCCCAGCAGAGGTGCAGAGCGGCCCCAGAGCCCCCAGAGCCCCCGATTTTCGCCCAGACAGGACCGATATGCTGTCGAGTCAATAAGCCGCACAATGCTCGCAGTCTCAGCCTAGGATGATGGAGGGAACCGCTGATTGAAGCGGATAGTCAGGAGACGGGCCACAGAGCAAAAGAGCTAGGCAGCCATCTTGCAGGCTGCTCAACAGCGCCCCCGACCCCCATTGTTTTTTTTTTAAAAGGATGCTATTTTGAGGAATAATTGCAAAGCACAAAGAGAGTCAAAATGATAAGCTATTTACGTACAACATATTTCTCTTACATTAAGCAAAGAGGAAATCATCTGCAAGAGCAAAGTATTGGACAATTAGAAGTGCGGAAAGCCTATGCCAGGTGGAGTGAGCAAGTATCTAGAGGCCGAGAGGAGTAATGGCATCCAGTATAATTGAATCAAATAGCAGTAAATAGAAGGTTGAGATGGACAGATTCGTGGTCTCCTCACACGTGATTCAAAAGTCGGAAATAAGGGCCATCATTAAGCTTCAGACAAAGATAATGATGTGCCTACACTCCCTGAAAAGTCCCAGAATAAGATAACAGGCTCCAAAGTCAACTACAAAGGAGAAGCCTTGGCTTAGGGCCGGACCGCTGAGAGATGATGGACTAATTGGGAAAGTGGGAGTAGTCTGACGTTACTCTCAGCACCTGGTTTCCAGTTTGCTTATGAGCTGCTAACGAGCCAAAGGTCCAAGGTTGGGAGAGCATGCCAACCACTGAGAAGGTCTATGTAGCAACATGCTATACAATTTTGCAAAGACCAACCTGCTGCAATATTAATATTAATAATAATAATAATCAGTATTATACGTATTTAGAGGTAGCTGGAGGCATGCCTAACAGATAAGGGACAGCCAATGATGCTATTAACACTTATACATACTATAGGTATATATGTTCCCTTACCCAATCCCTCCCTTCAATAGGTTTTACAGTTTGTCACATAGGATTTGATTTGAATTTATAAGGCGCTGTAGCCCACAGGCATCAGGGCGCCAAAAAGAACCCATCAAAGGTGGGGGAAGCAGAATAGACAGACAGGCCTAACCCAACCAAGGCGAACGTCATAGCTGACACACATTGAGGTATAAAACCTTTGTATAGTCAAGTTTGAGAGTGTGTGTGTGGACTACAGCTTGTTGTTCACTAGATTGTGCTGCTTTATTTTATGCTGATGATAAAGTAGTACTTTGCCATTTAATTTGAGTCTGTCCGGTTATTTGGGTCCGACATCCTTCTTGGTAATTTCATCTTGCACATCACATGCTTCAAGGTGCTAGAGTACAGT
Source organism: Ambystoma mexicanum (assembly GCF_040938575.1). Lineage (NCBI taxonomy): Eukaryota > Metazoa > Chordata > Amphibia > Caudata > Ambystomatidae > Ambystoma > Ambystoma mexicanum. The sequence goes on from NC_090922.1 coordinate 1,257,841,288, forward strand.
TCTTTGGAGAGAATTCTATAGGAGAAGATGTGTTGCATCAGAAAAGCCCTCTTAATATTAATACATTATTTTGTGTTGATTTCTATTTTAACTGTAGTTAATCTGACGGTACTTTTAAAATGTGTCCCCTTGAGAACCATTGCAGATGATTTTGACAATGTGTCCTTTGTTTCACCTGTTCAGGGGGAACACGTTTATCCAAATTCCAAGATTTGTTTATGGACCGCATCAAGTCCTGCAAACAGGCATTCACTGTACTAGTAAATAGGTCAGTATTCTGATCCTTACTGAGAAAGTCATCTAATTAACTGAGACCAATAAGCAAATTGTTTGCAGGGAAGCGTAAACTCACACTTCAGAACCAGGTCAACTCTTATCCTCAACATTCAAATTTTAAGTTGCTTCATGAGCCCCAAGCTGAACCTCTTTTGTTGACTATCATTAAGTATGAAATAGTGAAAACCGCTGAGCAGTCCACAGCAAGTATACTACCTCCTGTCGGTGCCACTACTGGACACAGTTTGTAACATGGAATGCCCTACTGGTAAAAACCCATGTCCAGCAAATCTTCAAATAAATGTTCTGTTAATTAGATCATCTGAGGGCATCAACACTTTTGCAAAGAGTTGACCCACAGCTCAATATCCAACAGGTAAAGCGGATCCCCTTTCCCTGCCCCTTGGTTTCCTTTTCTACTCTCCCTCTGGCTTGTCTTGGGTCTCCCTCCCCCAGACAGTCCTTTAATTCCTCCCCATGGGGCTAGCACTTGGTCCCCCCACCCTGGGCCAACCATAGGTTTAACCTCCCCATTTGCTCTGACTGGCCCTGTGTTTCCCTTACACTCTCTAGCTCACCCTGGGCACCACTCTGGCTGGTCCTCAGTTTCCCACCCTACATCCCAGAACTAACATTTCACGACCACCTCTCCCTTAACCTATTTGTCTGTATTGTTGTAACATCTTCGCCAAACTCCTCCTTGGTTTCTGTTCCCTCATATGCGCAACATGTCTGTGAAATGTGAGTCACTCAGTGATGGGATTGCTACCATCTTTATTTGTCCTATGTAAGGTGTTCTGTTCAAAACATATTTTCAGATTCCGCCCCCAGCCCCCTATTAAAATACAGTGGCTTATGTACCTTGGTCATGTGGCCACCTAAAATTTGCTACACAGAGGGCATCAGGAATTCCAGAAAGATGAGATCTGGTTATCCACCATAGCGAATGTGTGGTTTCTGGACAAAATACTATTCTCTCATTGTATCTCTTTCTTTCCATCAGGTTCAACGGGTAAGACACTAGATGGTTGGTGGGTGGCAGTAAGGAGGTCATTCAATGTAGCAAAGCAACCAGTAACTCACGTGTCTTGACTCAAGAGTAGTAGCGATTACTGGTGAATGATTAGGAGAAGTGAGCTCTGGTATTATCAGAGCACTGGATTCCTTCAACACACTTTTAACAGGACAATACATTACATTATCCTCACTATAGACTGCATTTAATTATTTGTGTATATTTGTCTCATAACCTAGGTTTGGGTAAAGTTTTAAAGATACAATCTAAATATTCATCATTAGTGCCTGATGTTTTGTGCCAGGTCTAAATTGCTGCACCTGTTTTATATTTGTAACAAATTAACGGGCAACTAGAAACATTTGCTGCCTCAGACATAGTTATCAGGTTTGAATCTCTATCAACATTTTAGATTTGTTGCAAGTTAATGGCCAAGATGGAACAGAGCGGCCATTAACAGTGAGAGTAGAGTGCAGATACACTGCACTCTGCTCTCATGCTGTTTCTGCACCGCAACAGACACGCAGTTCAGGTCAAAATGATTACAAAAGTGTTCAGCTTGCCTTATGAGGGTTACAATCTGATAGGGCATGATGGTACACTATGTGCGTGTTTGCTTTTTAATTGCATCACTCCAGAGCGTAGGTCTTGGTTACACAGTAGCTATGGTCAACAAAAGAAACAGAAGACCAACTTGAGTCCTTCACTCATTGTATCAAAGATGATGCATTATATCCTTCCAATGATTTTTAAATCCTTTGTTTAAATGCATTGTATTAAATTCCACATAAACAGGTCGCTTATCTAAAAATACATGTGGGAATGGCCAAGATAGTGATGCAAGCAGCTGTAATTTCCATGCTCCCACCCCTGGCTGCCCCCTTCTCCCAAGGGGATGTTGCGCCAACTCATACTCCCCCGTCATCCGAAGGCCTCAACTCCAGGAACCATCCAATGATGCTTCGACTCATTTTAGGTATTCCGCCGGTGGCATCACGGGTTGGGGTTAGGTTGGGAACAGAGAGCTGAGCACAGAGCTCCCCCCCTATCCAGAGGAGTTTGTGCTGTTCAAGCTCTATGGATGCTGAGCCCCCTCTGCCACCCCCCGGATGGTGGAGTGCTAGCTTATAGGGCTCTGATATGATTTTTCGGTGCTTCAGCAGGTTTCCTGGAGTATTCTGGACCTACAGTCAACAATGTGCTGAGCCTGTAGCCCTCCGCCACAGTTTGGATTGCATGCTAGGACTGACCGTTCTAGACAAGGAGAGCTGCCAGCAGCTGTGTGGCAGTAAGCCCCATTTCAACCCTGCGATTCAGGCCTTGTAGGGTTCCATGGAATGAAATGGGTGCAACAGAGCCCCACAGATGCTTGGAGCTGGACATTTCCTCAGCTGATCCCACTGCTGAGGCAGTGCTGGCTGGGGACAACTACTATGCATCAGCACATCCGAACTATGTGGGCTGAATTTGATGGTGACCTGACGTCCAGCCTTCAAGATTGGTATTTGTGAACCTAGAGCAGCCGCTGACTTGACAGAGCCCTGACAGCCTTATTGGTTGAATTCTAGTGGTTACATTAATGGATTGCTTGACCCACCTCCAACACTACACTTCACGGCTGCCCAGCAAACCTGTTCTTTTACAGTAGGTGGGGGTGCATGGTCATCCCTGTATTTGGCCAGAAAATCTATTCTCTTCATGCCTTCCAGGCAGGAAATGAAAGCCAGCCGACTTGACACCCAGACTCCCTGCTGGGGAAATCTTTGGTCCCGACCATGAAGGAGTTCAGACGTGGCTTGCAGTGGGTGGATCCTAAATAAAAAGGTTTTTGAGTCTTTTCTGAAAGCCTTCAAAGTGTGTTTAAATCCATCTTGAGAGACACCTCTAAAGCTATAAGTGAGAACCGTACAGAATGTGAACCCTGGTGGAAACAATAGATGCCTGTGAGAAAAATATTGCAAGCCTTCAAAAATCAGCCCATACGATGCAGAAATGCCATTCCTACATGAATCAGTTACCTGTCTACAAGACAAATGCAAAGATATAAAAAATGTCGCCCTTACATTTAACTTACACATCAGATCCCTGAGAAAGGAGTCAGGGGCAAGGATTTGGTGAACTGCCGGAATCATCTTTTTTCAAGTATTCTGGGAGAAGGTTTGACGCAATATAAAAATATGGCTTCCAAACTAAAGAAACATTAATGTCGGCACCCAGACTCCAACACGGAATTTCTGGACAGTGAGGCCCAGTGTACCACAAAGTGATGACAGTCATTCCATCTCATGTAAGTTAGCAGAATCTAGCTGTGTAAGTCCTCAAGTTGAGGAATATCCACTACATGTGGCCATTCGTTTTTAGCCTCCCGTTCATACTCCATGATAAGGTCATGTCATATATCTTAGAGATGTATTGGGACAACAAAGCAATGACCAGAAGACAATTATCCTATTGGCAGTCTCTCATCATCTGCAATCCAGTGTACCTGTACATAACTGATGTACAAGGAAAAATACATATTGTATTTGAATTGTTCTGTCAGGGGTTACAGGAAACACAGGAACCTTTTCAACAAAGCATTTTAACACTGGCATCTCTATTACAAGAACGTATTGAACCAGGGGAATGATTCATTTTGTCTGAAAACATTATTTTCAAGTGGATGTGCTTTATCTTCCCTTTCTCTTACCACCTCTCCCTCACAGAATCTTCAGTCCTGCACATGTAATCAAAAAGGCAATTCATTCCTCTTCCTTAGTCTCGCATTGCTGCCTTTGCTCACAGTGGAGGACCTCGTGGATCTCTCAAAAAGCCATATTTTTCCTACCGATCCACCGTGCACATTCCCAATGTAGCGTTTGGCGCTCACTGATGATATCATAAAATAAACTATTTTCTTCAGGGCTTTCTCTATTTATTGTCTCAGCTGGCTGTTAATGCACCTAGTGGATACCAATTTTAACTGTTTGTCTACCTCTGCTTTACTTGGAATAACTTATTCTAGTCTGACCTTCTCTAACACACATTGATGATTCTATCTTTCGCAGCGCTCTTTAAGTCACATTGGAGAGTGACAGGACTTCCACTCCCAGTGAACAGTTCACTTTGTTTCTCTTGAGACTCCCCAAAGGAACACACTTTCACTTAAAAAACTATAGAAGAATTTCCAAAAACAACTAATCATCGGTTCTTTTTCACTCTCTCTCAGCATATTTTGCACAACATTGTGGAGCAACACCACTCTATTTGTTAATTTATTTCATTTATTTATTGGGCATTTCTACCAGAAAACAGTTCACCTTGTCTTCTTGCCTGCTCTTCTACTGTGTGTCGCCTTCTCTCAGCACCTCTTGCATCAGCTGGGGAGTGTCGGTATTGCAACTCTCAGGCCTGATTCACAGAAATGTTTTATAATGGTGCAATCCCATAGGAAAATGCTCTGTGAATCAGGCCCCCATTGTGCCCTGTACGTTGCCTTTCTTCCTTCTTGTTCCAGTGATGGAACTTCGCCACACAACTTTAGATCTGATTGTTTATTGCACTAGCACCCAACTTGGTTTCAGAAGGCAATGAGAAACTGGAATGCAGGAAGTAATCCGCACACAGAGCTCTTTGTGAACTTCTCCCTCCCAGAACTCTGGCTCCAACTTATGTTTACCCATCTGTACTTAACCCTTGGTAGATTCTTTTTCCCACCATCTCTGGCAGTGAAGAGATAAATTACAGCGCAATTCCATGGCTTGTGGGTCATCCATTTAAGAACTGCTTTTAATAACTGTTTTCATTAAGTATATATGGTTTAAACCTTTATACTATAAAAATTACATCAGACATTTATTAATACAACATTTAACAATACAGACAAAATTCAGAAATACATCAACAATTCATATACTGTAACCTATCAAGATATCTAAAATTACAGCAAACTTACATTTTCATCTAAGAGGCCATACATGATTTGAATAAAACATATTGTAGCTATTATCAAGGCTGACTGATCTCCATTCAACATACGATTCAATAAAAGGCCATTGTTTACATTTGCAGGATCTCTCACAAAACTCCCAAATACATTTAATGTATTTATTCATGTTTTATGACATTGCAAGATAAGATGTTTCCAGGTTTCTGATTTTTCTGATCTTTTACACAAACGGCACCCTCAACGATCTCTCGGAATAGCCCTTTGGGCCCACATTACTGTGCATGAAACATTCAATCTCAATTGCATGTATATAGCTCTATATTTCTCGAAACTTCCTGCAGTATTTTGGAATTCTATTACATTTCCTAAATACAGTCCTATATTCACTACACAACTTAACATTTCTTAAAACATGGTTTTCTTTCATCCAGTCATGTCAGCAAAGTTTCCTTTTTACCTTTCCAGGATTTACTACTATAAATTCCTCCAAGGAGCCTAGTTCATCCAATATTGATATACAATCTTGTAAATTGTATAAATGGGGGAGAAGTACCTTTCCTTAATATGATGTAAATGACCTCAAACAAAGTCCCTCTCATAGGATTACAAATTTTGTGCAAAATCATCAATTTAATTTTAACCTCACTAAAGATTAACTATATTGGAGAACAAGTGTTCTTACACAACTGTACCTCCAATAAATTCCAATTTTTCTCTATCCTATCACTACTTCCATACGATGCGTAATTGCTGGAATAAATTTGGCCTTGTAAAAAGTCAAGAGTGGGATTAGAGAAAACGAGCAATATTTGGTGGTTATCTTCCTCATTTGTGCCACTAAAGGGAATCATTTTCTTCGGAGGCTGCAGGGAACTGTCTTAATATTAGGTTTACTAGGAACAGGAAAGCCAAAGGAGGTAAAATAGTGGGTTCATTGTAAACGTTTCCCAAAGATAAAATAATTACATTGCAACATTTTAAGAGCGATTAATAGTAATTATAGCAGTTTTGTTAACATTAATTCGCAGATTATTCTCCTTCACATAATTTCTCAATTGATTCAACGATCTCTGCAAGCCCATTTGTGTGCCATCGAGTAACACTATATCATCACCAAAAGCCAAGACACCTATGTGCTGATGTCCTAACTTTGGAGGAACGAACGTATGCACTTTCTCAATTTCCACTAAAACATCAGATATATATAATTTAAAAAGCTTCAGGGCCAATACACACCCCTGACATAAGCCCATTCAGGTTTTGATTTCTTTAGAGTAGGCTCCTGCTGAATTAATTCTCACCTTAATCACAGTATCAGACTACAGGTGAATAATAATTTTTAACAGGTCCTTAGGAATCCCCCAATTTCACAGCATCTTCGACAATTTCTGTTGACCCACACAGTAAAAAGTGTCACTTAGATTATCATATGCCACATAACTATGAGTATTTCCTTTCGTTCTAGCATGGGAAAAGAATACATTTAAAATGGAGCCCTTTAGTGTCGTCTCTACCCGTTTCCTAAAACCTGTTTGAAAAATCAACAGTCTATTAGTGTTAACAATCTATTCTTTTAAATTCGTCAGCTCTAATGATGCAAAAATCTTGCTGGCAGAGTCAAGAAAGGTGGTGCAGCAATAATTATACGAATGTGAAGGCTCATCCTTTTTACATATAGGCCTAAAAAAAGTGTGTGCCAGGTCTCAGGAAATCTACATTGATTCCTAACTTGGGAGAGAAAAGGGAATAACAATTCCAACGATATGGAGCACTTTTTCAAATAACGTGTGGGAGTCCATCAGGCCCTACTGCTCCAATTCTTAGATTTTGATGGCCTATACTCGATTTGTGACTTTGTTAGAGCCCTTCTCCAAGAAGGCAAATCCTCATAGGAGAAGTTAGCTTGACATTTTGAGGGAGCACCACATTTCCCCTAAAAATGTTCTACCCATTTTGCTTCCTCAATCAGGTTTATCAGCATATATCCCAAAGTTCCCCCATGTCATTTAAACAATCCCAAAACATTTAGCATTCTTAGAGCCCCGCACTTCTAACATAGTAGTGCTAAATCTCACATTCATTATCACCTTGTGTTGGATCATCCAATTCATGTGATTTTGTTTACATATCTTCAATGCTATTCTTTTTGCCTCCTCTTTTTGCAAATTATCTCTACCTATCTTCTTAATCATCATCCACAACAATTGTGTTTTCAGCAAAATCTCCATATCAAATGTATGGTTGTGCAAGGCCGTTCATGGATACTATTCAGAATTGAGTGGAATAGCTGTCCCAAAACCAAATTATAGTTGTCAATTGGAAATGTTCTTCTCAATCCCTCCAAATGTTCAACATCACCATTTCAGCCATCTTATTCTTATTACCAACGACCTGCTGGTATATTTGATCATAAGGCTAAATCTGCATAATCGCTTGGATCAGTTTCTTGGATTCCTAGCCAGGTATTAACGCTTGTCATGTTTGCCTTACCCTTGATACACAGTAAATGTATCCGTAACAGTGCATCAAGGGTAAAACAAACCTAAATGGTATTACGTGGCTAGACTGGCCTACATTCAATATAGGCCAATCAAGCGACGTAATAACACTTAATTTACCATTTTTGCTTCAGCCATGCTCTGTGCATCAAAAGTAAAGCAACAAAGAATGCCATGCCCAGTCCCCACCCCTACATTTAGGGGTGGGGCATGACAAACACGCATTCAAACACTTTCACATGCACCTTCACACAACTCCTTGCATGTGCACATTCATAAACACAAATCTCAACATACATACAGCCCATATATGCATATCATATTCCATAAAAAAAAAACACTTACCTGCATGCATCCTCCATATGCGCCCGCGCTGCCACGGGGAGGGCCGGATGGCCCTCTCCTGCTCTCCACAACATAAACACTCTGAGTGACAGGAGGAGTCTTCTCCTGTCAGTCAGCACATTCATGTTGTGGTTCTCTGCAATGTCAACAAGCTGACTGACAGGAGAGGACTCCTCCCATGTTACTCAGCGTGTCTGCCCTGCCAGCTCAATAATGGGAGGCGGCGGGGCTAGTCTACTGATGCCCCGCAGCCGCACATTAATCTATGTTGCGTTTGTTGCAGAGCCGAAAGGGCTCTGTAGAAAAACAAAAAGAATACATGGCGGGTGATGTCACTGCTCAGAGGCAGGCAGCACAGAGTGTGTGCAAATAAAGCACACAGGGGACTGTGCTGCCTTTCACGTGGGCCGTCACTGGACATGTACGTCCGCATCTAAGCATGGGGCCTGATTCTGAAAAAAATCTGCTCAAGGCTGGCCTTTTCTCAGACAGTGTCCAGGCGAAACAAAGTTTGGTGTCCACTTCCCACGGCAGAAAAAGAAAATCTCTACATAGATCTATACAACTCTAAATGGCAAACAAATTGCGATAAATACATACAAAAATATTATTGTGCAATATTTCCTCAGGGAGTAGTGCCATGTGTGAATTATACTGTTAAATATGGTTGATGGATAACCTAGCCACCAAATGCCAACTGTTGTCACATTCATGGAAGGGGGCAGATGAGATCAACTGACCTAAGTGCTGTGTGTGTGTGTGTGTGTGTGTGTGTGTGTGTGTGAGTGTGTCCTGCAGATTTTAAAGTAGTGTGATGCAAAAGGAAAAACACAAAATGGAATGCTGTGGAGTGCATTCTCTTTCGATCACAGGAAGATCTGGATATACCATCAATGTATAATGGGCGATATTTTTATTTTTATTTTATTTCTAACGGCTGAATTAAATCAACCTTTCAAATATACAAAATCATAAATCAAAAATACATTAAAACAAATTTACACAATTTAAACAAATCCATGACAGTCAATCATAAAAATCAAAATAATCAAAAATAAGACTGTACGTATACATAAAACAGAGCAAAAACGAATGGGGGATATACGCTGCCACTCTGAAGGTTGTATTACATTACTCACGTCCAGCTTCATAATTTCTCGTAAATAGTGAGTACCTGGGTACTGTTTACCAATTCATGGAAATTGAGTGAGAGTGTGGACATTTGATGGAAATCCCTGGCAATGATGTGTCTGACTTGACTTCTGTTCCCAATTAAACGTTTATGACAACAATGTGTGTTATATGGTGTGGGTATTAAATCAAATTATAGCAATACATTGGCATTCTGTATGATGGTAACAGTGCTTAATGGAAAATGTTTGGCAAATGTCTAAGCAAAAGGCAGAACTACTGTATTTTTCAATGCTTTTTTTTGTATTTTTATTTCCTGCTCCAGGGATCGAATTTTATTTTTGTCTATTTTCAGTGTTTCGAGGGGGTGGTGGATGCATGGAGTTCCAGATATAAACACTGTCATTTCCTAGTCACCCTTTCCAACAACAGCTCAGTTGCACCCTGCTCTTTCCATGCCAGTTGTCAATGATGTGTGGGCAGGGCAACACCCCTTTGAGTACCATACCGTACCATATTAATCAGAAAGATTACATTATTGTTTGCCAATGTACACACAAACCAACTGCAAATAAAAATCAGGAATTGGCAAGGCCAACGATTTTGCTTTTTTGTAGAAGTTGGATAGGCATTTCAAAGCATTGCCACAATGGCAACAACTGGGAATGGTGTAAGTACCTGGGCGTATGAGGACTGTAGTTGCCAAATGCCTATACAGAAGCCAAAACTGTTGGCTTAGTTAATGTTTGTTTTGAAAGGACTAGTGCAAGGAACAATATGTGATGTTTGACACACACATTGCTTATAAAGGAAGTGGGTGCAGGCACACTTGTTTAAGACATTTTCTATTACAACAGGAGCTCCTTTAAAGCTGAAATAAAAGCATTCGCTCTCAGGAGCCTGCCTAGAAAGAACACTGGCAAGGCCTTCAGCACACAGTTTGATGTTGCTGCACGAAAGAGTTAGATTAAAGAGATCCCAGAAAGGGTGGGAATGGCATTAGGGATTAGCATGGCTAAGGACAGTCAATGCGTGTCAGGTACAGCTTGTCCATAATGGGTGAGGGGGCACCAACCCACCAGAGCCCTCGCCCATTATGGAGGAGTCGCACCAGACCATGAACATTCCCTCAGCTGCTAGTTAGGGCAGAGCCGAATCTAGAGTGGAGAAACGTGCAAGTAAGACTTTCATAATGTATTATAATGTGCTTGAATGAGTGACTGTATGGTGAGTGAATGCTGTGTGTGAATGTGTTATGTGAATGTGTAAGTGTGTGTGTTTGTGCTGGGCTGGGGGAGCAGGTAGGGGTGGTTGCGCGTAAAATCATCATCATTTCTTTCATCAACCAGCGGTTTGCAAAATAAATGATGATGTGTTATTACCTGGCTAGAATGGCATTTTGGGGCAGGCAGTTTAGCCATTTCTTACTGTGGCATGGCATTTCTTATTGCATAGCAACAATAAACCAAGCAAGATATGTAGTATTGCTTGGCTAGACAAGCATTTTGGGACAACCAGTCTAGCGGTTTCTTACTGTGGCATGAGTTTGTTTTACTGGGAATCTATGATAAACAAAGCATGATATGTGTTACTTGGCTAGACTGACATTTTGGGGCAGCCAGTCTAGCCATTTCTTACTGTGTCATGACCTTTTTTCTATAGGCATCTATGATAAACCAAGCAGGTTATGTGTTACTTGGATTTTTGGGCAGCCAGTCTAGCCATTTCTTACTGTGGAATTTTTATTTTTATTTTGTGCCTCTATGATAAAGCAAGCATGGTAAGTGCTATTATCAGTTTAAACTTTGGATCTTGGAACCTTTGAGAGCAATAAAAAATGCTGATGTTACGTATCCAATGGCAGTCCATCACAGAACAGAAACTCTGAATGAACCTATAGAGGCACTGAAAGGTATGTGTTTAATAACTGTTAAACAACTGCAAAGAGGTGGTAACCGAAAACTAAAATTACGACAACAGGAAGCAAGATGGACCCATATAATGGATACATGTCATATTGGACTCAGTCAAAACAATGAGTTATTTACCTATCTTTAACTAATATTGGAATATTGGACACTGTCACTCCATTCCTTTTGAATTGTGAATTGTTCAAATTATGAATATTTGGCTATTTTTGCACATTGATATCATTGATGATACAATATCAATGTATACATTGATACATATGGTGGGTCGATACTGCTACGTTAAGTTACAATGTAGTAATAACTCTTCTCACTAATGCAGTACCACTCCCCCTTCTACTCCCTTCTCTTCCTCTGGCCTTTCATCGGCCACCTCTCCTCCCTCCTTATCTGCTTTTCCCCTGTCCTCCCCAGACGAGGTTTCTAGACAAGTCCGATCTATGAAAGTCTCATCAAAACAGGTTCATCCCTGTTCCTCCAAAACCATTAAGGACCACATCTACTCCCTGGCTCCTGCTCTGGCCGACTTCTGCAACCACACCTTCACCACGGGAGTCGTCTTCCCATCCCCCTGAAGCTCTCCCTTGTGCACCCTCTTCTTAAGAAGAGGGTGCACAAGGGACTGTCCTGTCCGGCTAACTATCGCCCAATTTCCATCACTCCCTTCCTGTGCAAACTACTGGAAAAGCTGGCCATCTCCCAGCTTAATCTTCACACAGAGTCTGTTGGTTGTCTTCATGACCATCAGTCTGGCTTCAGAGCTGCCAGAAGCACGGAAACTGCTCTCCTGATCATCCGTGAAGACCTTCTCTCCAACCTTGATTCCAACACCCCCTGTGTCCTCATCTTACTTGATCTCTCTTCTGCCTGTGACACGGTCAACCATGCCATCCGCTCAACCATCTCTGTGATAACCTGGGTATCACCGCTCAGGCCCTGGCGTGGCTGAGTTCTTTCCTCTCTGATCGACCCTCCCAGGTCCAACTTGGGTCCTTCCTCTCCTCTATCTCTATCTCTATCTCTCCCTGTGGTGTCCTCCAGGGGTCTAACCTCTCCCCCTGGCTGTTCAACCAATACCTGGCACTTCTTGCCCACTGCATTGCTGCTCTCTGCCCCAACTTTCAGTGCTTTGCGGATGGCACTCAACTCATTTTCAGTCTTCCTTCGGACACCTCTTTTCCGTCTCTCATCTCTGACTGTCTGCTATCCAGGAGTGGTGTGCCGCCAATGATCTGTGCCTTAATGCCAGTTAGACAGAGATTCTCCTCATCGGCACGCCCGATTCCCCCCTTTCCTGTCACTCTGTGGCCAGCCTCCCTTGGCCCTCGGCCTGCTCCCACCTGCAAGCTAAAAACCCTGGGGTCATCTTCGACTCCACACTCTCCTTCTCTCCTCACATCTCCGACGTCTCTAAGACGTCAACCTACTAGCTGCACCTCCTCAGAGGTATTCTCCCTTTCCTCTCCTTCCCCCAGAAGCTCACTGTCTCTAGAGCTATGGTCCTCTCTAGGCTTGAATATTGCAAAAGCCTCTTTCTAAATCTGCCTACCTCTACTCTCAGCCCACTGCAACTCATCCAGAACAAGACTGCGAGACTTGTCCTTGGCCTCAAGCCCAGGGATCGTATCTCTCCAGGACTGAAATGTCTGCACTGGCTCCCATTGGCTGCAAGGATTAAGTTCAAAACCCTCTGCATGGTCCTCAAGGCCTTCTGGGGACTGGGGCCTCAATACCTTCAACTCTTTCTTCCTAAATATCTTCCTTCTCGAGCCCTTTGCTCATCCGCCTCCAACTCCATCAGGTCAGTCGCTTCTCCAAGCAACAAGTTGGTGGTAGATCTCTTTCTTCGGCTGGGGCCTCCCTCTAGAACAGCCTCCCTGCCTCCCTGAAACTTGAGGAGAACCATCTCAAAACCTTCCTCTTTGCTTCTGCTTTCTCTCCTCCTCTCCCCTGCTGAATTCCTGGCTGAAACTGTACTGGTCACCTGGCCAGACTCTGCTCTCGAGCCCAGATCCCCTCCCTCGCCAGTTACACACATGCACTGCCTCCTGGCACCCCCTGCACTTGGGGACTCTTTTCTGTATCCTTACAGTCCCCCACCAGCACTTGACACTTGATGTCTGCACTTACCCTTGCACTTGCCACCAGCTGGCCCTACTTCTCTTACTGTTTTATTTATTCTATTTCCCCATGTACTGCACTGTCCCCACCCCCTTCCTGACCATCATCTTGGGGTATCACAAGCGAAAGGACAAACAATCATTTAGGATTATCGCCTTAAGGATAACAAATGTCTGCAAGATAACTGTACATTTATAAGTGTTATTACATGTCTAGACTCAAAAAAGGTTGAAGGAGGGCACTACGTCATGTAGCTTATATACTGATTAAACTAAGTTGGCTTGTGTTCATTAATAAAGTTTTGGCCTGGGGCTACCAGTCAGTAAAGGTCCTCTGGCATGAGGATCAGATAATCATAAGCGAAAAAAAATAGAGTGAAATTACTCTCTTATGACTGGTGCTCTTAGTTGGCCCTACGGTGAGGGCTGTACGCTTTAGCTATATTGATTCTAAATGTCCACTGCAGTTCAATTTAAATCATCCAATGCTTGTTCATTTTCTCAAAAAATATATATTTATTGGCTGTGCTTCTTTGAAAGAATATTCTATTTCATATTCCATGAGGACAAGCACAAAATACTGGCCGTAATTGTATGTACATAGTGCCAATGCATTTCGGTAATTAAACCTTCGTCAGGGCCGTACAACAACTTAAATGTGCCCAATATGTTACTCTGTTACATTTATAAATCAACATTCAAAGAAACATAATTTTTCACAGTGGTGTAATACATAAATGTAAATGTAAATGCACATACCGGTTCCACAATGCATCAAAATGATCCCGCAATTGCAGTGGTAGAAATGTTGAAAAAACAGAAAAGAAACAAAAATGGAAACCATTGTTTGTTTTTTTGTCAAGGAAACCAATATTACCATCAACATGTAAACGTCAACCAAATAGGTCAAATGTACCTTCAAATCCAATGGATTATAAATTCACGACTGAAGTCTCCAATCTGAGTAAGTATTCCTGTAAGTATTGCGTAAAATCTCATTACTAAACAGTAAAGGTTTCAACCATTAATCACTGTAAGCGTGTGCTAATTACCTACCATTACTCAGCAGAACAGCGCTCTGCAGGACATCGCTCCGTGGAAGTCCAACGCATTTGTGAAGCCGCGGGCGCGACTTCGAGAGGAAAGGGAGTATTTATCTGTTGTCATGGAAACCCAAAGGCATCGCGTGGAGACACGTATGCCTTGGGTCTCGCCTCCGTGCGAGCACGGGAGGCGGGAATGTTACCATGGCAACTCTGAATGCTAAATGGTCAGGTAAAACGAAAGTGCGAGATAAACAAAAACAATTATTTTTGGATACAAAGTCGTTGGAACACGGCAATGTGGAAGTAATTGTCAATGGGACCCAGGAACGTTGTGTGTGAACACGTACGTGTTCGGTCTCATTGCTGCAGGGGTGCAGGACACGGGGAAGTCTAAAAATGACAACCCCGAGTGCGAAGGAAGGTGGGACTTTACGTGTTAGTAAGTCATATTCAGGAACCGGCACCTAAATAGGTGTGATTTACCATTATGAAATGTTGAACCATGTTAACTTTGGAAAATACCACTGGGTTATAACTCCTAAATGTCTATGCAACACAGGAACTATATAGGGATGTTCAAATCATTATTCATGATATGTGATCAAAGTTATATTATGAAATAACCATACATTAATGTAAAATAAGGAAAAAAGAGGAAAAAAGAAAAAAGAAAAAAAGAAAAAAAGTTTTTACATTGCTTCACAAAGAACACTCGTGAATTAAAAGGAACACTTGTCAAAACGACAATTATTTGCAAGCAAACACAATAACCAACTGATGGTGTAGAAATGTGACACCACTGTTTGCCCATCCTGGATCAAGCTCCACCATTTGTATCTACCCTGGTGACATATGAGCATAACCATTGTGTTTGCTTGCAAATTATTGTCGTTTAGGAGTTATAACCCAGTGGTATTTTCCAAGGTTAACACGCTTCAACCTGCTAAAGTCCCACCTTCCTTCGCACTCGGGGTTGTCATTTTTAGACATCCCCGTGTCCTGCACCCCTGCAGCAATGAGACCAAACACGTACGTGTTCACACAAGACGTTCCTGGGTCCCATTGACAATTACTTCCACATTGCCGTGTTCCAACGACTTTGTATCCAAAAATAATTGCTTTTGTTTATCTCGCACTTTCGTTTTACCTGAGCATTCAGAGTTGCCATGGTAACATTCCCGCCTCCCGTGCTCGCACGGAGGCGGGACCCAAGGCATACGTGTCTCCACGCGATGCCGTTGAGTTTCCATGACAACAGATAAATACTCCCTTTCTTCTCGAAATCGCACTCGCGGCTTCACAAATGCGTTGGACTTCCACGGAGCGATGTCCTGCAGAGCGCTGTTCTGCTGAGTAATGGTAGGTAATTAGCACACGCTTACAGTGATTAATGGTTGAAACCTTTACTGTTTAGTAATGAGATTTTACGCAATACTTACAGGAATACTTACTCAGATTGGAGACTTCAGTCGTGAATTTATAATCCATTGGATTTGAAGGTACATTTGACCTATTTGGTTGACGTTTACATTTTGACGGTAATATTGGTTTCATTGACAAAAAAAACGAACAATGGTTTCCATTTTTGTTTCTTTTCTGTTTTTTCAACATTTCTACCACTGCAATTGCGAGATCATTTTGATGCATTGTGGAACCGGTATGTGCATTTACATTTACATTTATGTATTACACCACTGTGAAAAATTATGTTTCTTTGAATGTTGATTTATAAATGTAACAGAGTAACATATTGGGCACATTTAAGTTGTTGTACGGCCCTGACGAAGGTTTAATTACCGAAATGCATTGGCACTATGTACATACAATTACGGCCAGTATTTTGTGCTTGTCCTCATGGAATATGAAATAGAATATTCTTTCAAAGAAGCACAGCCAATAAATATAAATTTTTTGAGAAAATGAACAAGCATTGGATGATTTAAATTGAACTGCAGTGGACATTTAGAATCAATATAGCTAAAGCGTACAGCCCTCACTGTAGGGCCAACTGAGATTAAATGTCTAGACTAAATTGTACAGCTAGTTAGCACATGTTTTCTTATTGTGTCATGGAATTTTAACGACAAAGCCAACAGAGGTATGTTCATTTGTGGGGATACTTCTTTATATTGGCAGTCAGTGAGGACTGCTTTTATCACATTGCTGCCATTATGTGCAAAGTAAACAGGAGTAAGTTTTGTATACAGGAATTCTGGCATATACTTGTGCTTCTAGCATGGAAATGTATGAGCACGGCCAGCGTGAAATTTATTTTATACTGGCATACATTTTGGATAAAGGCATCATGAAAACATGTTGGAAAATACTCCTGTGCACTATTGGTGACTTGCAGCAATTGCATGTTTGCTCTGGAGTTACCCTACAAAACCAATTGCAAACTGTTTAGCTTTTTACCCAGTTTTTCACAGAAAGTGTGCTGTATAATGCACCATTTTAACCCAATAACAAAAAATAAATCTTAGGGGTGAAACCTCCTGTGGTTGGTACTTGAATCCTCACTATGCTCGGTTGCTCTGGCATATCTGTGGGGAATATTTACACCCCTCCAATTAAATGATTCATCAGCCACCACTGATAGGTGTGTACAAACCAAACAGCCACAAGCTGTGTGTCCCGTCTAATACCCCATCTACCACCTATCTTTACTCCAATGCAATAGTTCCTGCTTGTGGGTGGGGTCAAAATACTACCTAATTCGCTAAAACAGAAAATGAGGCAGCAAAACAAGTATTTATTATTCAGTTATAGCAAAACAAAAGAGGTGTTGGCTGGCAGGTTTAGAATTAATCTTTACCTCTGGCATTGCTCTGGGCAACCCTGCAGCCCATCGTGCTTCACCTGCCAAACCATTACAAAAGGAGAAAGACCATATACAAATCAGGCCTGGTCCCATCACAAAAGGGGCAGTCCAGCCGAACTGCTTGGCCACATCCCTTCTGCACAAGACCACAAGCATCCCAACTCAGGTAAAAGTTTTCAAGAGTGTCAAAGCTGTGTGAAGCATTGCTTAGAATGGGCAAGGTGACTAATACAAATCTGGATTAGTGAGTGGTTTTATCATAGGGGTTGCATAACATGAGCTACGCCTTGACATTCATTACTTGTATTATTTTATTTATAAACAGTTATTTTATAGTGCGCACCAAGCATGAGTGCATTGGAGTGTTTTACTAAATTATGTATATAACGATTAGGAGAAACACACAGATGTCAATGGAGGACAAACTGACTGCTACAGACAAAATGGTTAAGTTTACAAAAGAATATCAGCAATACATTGAACTAAAAAACGGATTGCCATAGCCAGGCTTTGCAATTCTTTTTCATTTTCAGATAGTTGTCACATGAAGATACTTCGGCAGAGCCTTCCAAGCTGACACTGTGGCGCCCAAGAAGGATCTCTTCATGGAAAAGGTTGACTTGAATTTTGCAACTTCCAGACGAAGAGAGACTGCTTGAGCCTCCTGAAATGTTTACTTTCCCAGCCAGGTAACCAGGAGTTGACCAATGAATTTCCCTGTATAAAATGCATAGCATTTTAATTGTAACTGTAGTCTCCAAAGGTAGCCAGTTTAAAATCGATTAGAATCCGTGTCAAATGATCACATTTCCGTGCTCCCACCACAAGTCGGGCTGCAGCATTAAAAACTGCTTTCAACTGAGCCAAAGAGGACTGGCGGACACCTGACAGGAAAGCATTACCCTAATCTATACAGGATAAAACAAGGGACTGCACTGGAGTACAGAAATGGCTACCTGAGACAGAAGGTTTTAAAGCCCACCATGCAAAAAGATGGAGGTTTGCTGATTTCACTAAGGCATTTATATGTTATGTGGTGTCAAGGTAAGTTGAGAGTCCAGAAAAAATCCCAGTGATTTGACTGACTGGGAAAAACCAGATTGTGGGCCTGGGATATTAGTCTTTATAAACTAGTTAGAGGGGAAATGGTTGATTACCCGAACAAGACACAAGAAGACATTCTGTCTTAGATTAAGTTTTTTGAAATGTTCCAACATCCTGATTTCTATCTCAGCTAGTCATTCCCCAATACAAGACAGATCTTTCTCCGACGAGATTCTAAGATATAATTGGGTATCGTCGGCGTACTGATGCATATCTATATAAATTTGCGAAATTGCCAAGCACATTCACTGCCCCACACCAAAAAAGCTGAAAACATAGGGACGCAGGTCTGTAACTATTATGGGGATGTTTATCCATTCTTTCAGTTGCCCTCCCTCCAGGCCGTGAGGAGCCCATTTCAATTGAAAGGCCTTGATGCCCTTCCCTGCTGATGTTCTTGGTAGTGCAGCGGAGGCTGGAGGATGGACTTGTCATTAAGAGGAATGTGAAATGTGGCTGTGAAAAAGTTGCAGCTCCATGTACTGCCTCTTGTGATTAGGCGCCCTGCGCAGATGCCACAGTCGCTCCTGAATATGTACACGCATGGTATGAGGTGCAGCTTCACCTTGCATCGCGCATGCACAGATTTATAGCTGAAGGGCCCTGATCCTCACGGGGTCTTGCTACTGACTGAGGCAGCATCCCTCTGAATACATTACTAAATCACTACTTCATTTATTTGGACCAGCCCTTCACACATCTCTTTTCAACAAACTCGAGAACATTGCGCTTTCCCCTGTGAGTCGGCAAAGGGGTCACGGACGCTGGAGAAGTGTACTGTGTTCAAAAGGGAAAGGATGCGTTTTTCGAGTGCACCCGTCACTCCCACCAGAGCCTAAAATTCGTGGCCCAATTCTCAGAAAGCCATCTGTGTGCATCGCACATGCAGATATGCACAAAACTATTTGGAGCTGGGCCCAGAGTAACTTATTGTCTGTGCATTTTAGGCAGAATACAAATGTTCTGAAATATAGGTGTGAAATTGCAAGTTTTCTGTTTGTACATGAAATATACATGCCTGCTCCATGTCAGAACCCGGCTGCCATCGGGAAGGGCAATTCCACAAGAATGAGGCCAGCGCATGACTTCTGTGGGGACCTTTCAGAAAGATCTGCTTGAGTTGTATGGCATTATGGCCATCAGTTTGAGGATGGCGTTTTTTTCTGTCCATTACCACATGCTCATTACCGTTACCACGTGCAGTTATTAACGGAATTAGGCTAATTGTAACAATTTCATTGGTAGGGCAGTGATGTTGTGTTTCCAGAATGCAACATGAAGTATTTCAGAAAATGCACATGCAGAGTCTCTATTTTTTCTAATCCATCTTCATCTCTGCGTGAGGATGGAAATGGGCTGTGTACATTAGCAGATAATAGCGGTACTGTATAATACAAAATAATGCAGACAAGAGTCCCGATTGAGCATTCTCTACATGTTATTGCAAAGGCGGTGACAATGGGGGCATCTGCACTGCCCACGTCTCACCCCACTTGGGGGTGACCTTATAGATGTTGTCGTCAAATTAAAGGTACGAACAGTAAATGCCACCTGGCCCCTAACCCGCCTGGTTAAACAGCAGCTAAGAGTGTTCTATTTCAAATGTCTCTGTGTGTGTCGGGCTGATGGAACTGCAGCTCTCTCCTGAGCACGCAGCACAAATGGGGAAACTGTCTCAGACAGACTAGGTGTGGTGACATTTTCTGCCGTCCTTTGTTAAAAACAATACTTTCCTTTCTGACAATAAAGATGACGTCAATCCCTTTAAGAGAGTTTAAAAGAGGTGGGTGTTTACTCTTTAGCACACAATAATACAGCCTATATTTTAAAATAAAGCATAATTAAATGTGGGTTAGGAATATCTTTCTCTGACAAAAAAAACTATTCAACAGTACGGTAGTGCACACACAACCACACCTGAGCAAACGGTGTGCCAGTTTTTTTTTAAATAAAACACAGTTTCATTAGTCAAACATTATTTTATGGTTTTTAAACTAAAAAGGAGCATGGGATTTTAAATTTACGATACTCAAGACTATTAATACCCTGGAACTCGGAGGATTTAAACCTGCTCTCTGGCCATTAAAATTGGCTTTTTATGTGGCTTCTCGTTCGGCGACAGCCAAGGTACGCAAATACATCTTTATTCCAGTATTGCCCTTCCCTTAGTTGGTGCCTCTTGAGGCGACAATCCTTTTGAAACTCGGGCACTAAGGCCCCTGGGTCCTCAGTCCAATTCAGTGGCGGCTGGTGACTTTGAAAGGTGGTGGGGTGTAAACTTAGCAGGGCCAATTTGGAAGTGAGCGAGCCCGAGCCACATCAAGGCGAGTAGTAGGTACCTTGCTGAACAGTCAGCCAAGAAGGCTAAAATTTCAAGGGGGACTAACCCTTCAAATGTTGGAAGGGGCGCTAACTTCAGAGACTTTGGGGGAGGGGCAAACATACCTGTGTGCGGGGCATCCAACTTCTTTATACATTCTAATCAGACTATTTTGCTGAAGCTCCAATGTTACAAGCAGTTCAATATCTCAATTTCTGCAACCTCACACTTAAGGATTGCTGTGGGAATGAGCGGTCTATTATCCCTCTACCCTTCCAATCACTCCCCTGCACGCAGGTGCTAACCCGACACCACCATTCAATTTCCTACAAATGTATGCCTGTGAATGCAGGTGCTAACAGTGTAATGTTTTATGTTATTAATTGCAGGGCCTTTGTTAACAGCAAAGACCAGCCACCGTTTGTCGCTCAGACTGGTTCACCTGGACTGTTTTTGTTTGTTACCCTCTGCTCTGAGGGCTCTGCAGAACGTTGGCTTCTGGGAGCGTTTTTCAACCCACCCACAGGGAGATCTTTATAAACCTTCCTATTCCGGAATTTTCATAAATCAATCAACGACAAATCATGCATGACAAATGGCCTGCCAGTAAAACAAGGTTGCAGGCCAGAAGAGCCACATATCTCGGGCCAGTTGGCAGCGCTGCTGCTGCACATATTATATTGTGGAGTGCAGCCGATGTTGTGCAATGTGTCACGTTGACACATCACATCCAGGTTGCAAAAATGCCAGCGAGATTGTGCCGTGAGGGCTCCTCCATTGCACTTGCGTGCGACTGTCACTGTACTGTTGTGACTAACGCACAGAGCACTTAACATGTACTAGTGTAAAGTGAAGAAAAAACGAATTGCACGTTTTTGTTTGTGAGGGTTTGAACTACTACAGAGTTCAAACAAACAAACTCTCGCTAACAAAAACGTGCAATTCATTTTTGTGTTTACTTCATTAGACTCAGAGGTAGATGCACTCTCGCTGCTCGCAAGTCTCCTCCCTTCCCTAACAATAAAGTGCTTGGATACATCGCGTGAAGGACCATCGTCATTAGACAGTTCCAATCACCAACTGTGTCTCTTTATTAATTTACCTCGGCCACTCTAGGCATTTTAAAAATTACTTTATTGTGCATTTGTAAGGCGCTTATACATCAAGTATATTTTGTTTCAAAGCGCCCACAGGGCACCAGGGAGGGAACATCGGAATGAAAAGCAAATATAGCAATGAGAGATAGAGGTGGACCTACTAGGCCTTGTGTGCATTCAGAACGTAGAAGGAATGAGGGAGTGGGAGGTAAGTGCTAGGTGTACCAAAGATGGAAGTGCTAGGGAGTAAGCAGCTGTTAAGTGACTGGGTGAGAGTGGTCAGCTACGAATAAATAAATGCAGGCCTGTGGTGGCAAGGCCAGTGTGTGCCAAGGTTATTGCAGGGAGCGGGCGGAGATTGAAGGTGATTGGGTGTGGGAGGACAGGACCCAGGACGACACATAAGGGCCCTGGTCCCCAATCTCAGCAACTGTGCAGTTCAGCTGAGAAGGGAGGAAGAGAAAGAGGAGGAGAAAAGGAAGGTCTTGAGGTTCTTCAGGAATTTGAGGAGATCTGGCTCAAGACAAAGAGGAAGGGGGAGGCTGTTCCAAAGGAGGGAGCCTGCCGAGGAAAGAGATCGGCCACCACCTTGCTGTTTAGCGAAGCGCTTGACATACAGAGAGTTGGTGCCAAAGGAAAGTAAAGATCTGGAGGGAGAGTATTTTGTGAGAGCCAGTTGTAGAAAGCCTGGTCCCTGGCCCCAGACAGCCTTATGGATGATGCAGAGGGATTTGGATCCTTGCTGCAAACGGGAGCCAGTAGAGAGATTTTAAGGCTGGAGAGAGGCGGTCTCTGGGCTTGAGGACAAGGATAAGTCTCGCAGCCCTATTCTGGATTAGCTGGAGGGGACATAGAGAAGAAGAGGGTAGATTAAGGATAAGGCTATTGCAGTAGTCTGCCAAGAGAGAACCAGAGCATGAGAGACATTGAGTTTCTGGGGGAAAGTGAAGAAAGGAAGAATTCCTTTGTGGAGGTGGAGTTGAAATTGGGCCTTCTTGGCAAGGTCCAGAATGTGAGGGAGGAAGGAAAGATAGGAGTTAAAGATGACTCCAAGGTTTCTGGCTTCAGATGAAGGAGAAGGGGGAGAGCCCATTGAAGATGGTCAGAGTGAGGGGAAGAAAGAGGGAGCAGGAATCCCTGTGGGAAGGATCTCAGTCTTGCTGGCATTGAGGCAGAGATCATTGGAAGTACACCAGGACCTTCATGGTGATCATGTGGGCCAAGGAAGACTGTGCTGCAGAGAACCGAGTGCCAGCTGGCGGCACCTCCTGGTGAAGGGTGGAATCGTCGAACCTCCATTTTTCAAGTGGAAAATGGAAAACATCTGCTCTCGGAGTTGGGAGCAGGCGGGCACTGGATTACCCAATCAGGAGGGTCAGGCTGTCGGCTGCATGTGACAGCAAAGTCAACCTTCCATTTTACACTTGGAAAGGTCAAGTCCGACTCCAACCTTAGCTTCCAAGTGTAAAATGGAAGGCTCAGATCCTGGCCCACTATAAGCGACGACGAGTCGAGTACACAACCCATAGTGCTGGTTCGCTCAGGCTGTCGTGACCAGCCCCACCCACACTCAGTCATAAAATTATTAATTGGCTGACAAACAGCCAACAAAATGAATGTCAAGCATCTGCTGTTACTATGCAGATGCATCTTTGATGACAATGCGTGCGCTGTTTGCGTATAATTAATACTGGCGGGGCCAGACCTTGAATCCAGCCGCGCAAGTCTCTACATATGACTGAGATTTATGCATGCTGTTGTTCTTGGGGATGGGGGGAGCGGCACCCCCACACCCTACACAAGCAGCCACCACTGGTCCAATTACTTGGCCTAAAAACCATGGTCGCGTGTGATTACAGAAGTTGCACTGCAAAGGTGGAACTGCCATTTTGACTTATTTTTCACTACGCTTTTTAGGGGGTGGGCTGGGTTAGGGTGTATTAAAACTTGATTTTTGGGATACTAGATCTGTGGGGGGACGGTGGGGGAGTTGAGTTTGATGGGTCTGGTCCCATAAAAAACACAAAAATAGCAGCAAAAACACAGATGTAATCAGATGTGCCTGTTACAAAACAACATCTTGTGGATGTATTTCGCTCCTTCTATAGTCAAGATTATCCATACAGGAGGTGCAGGGGTAGTCATTAATATAGGCAGGACTGCGGGACGAAACCTCAGCCCAAGTGATGCAGTGCCTTATTTCGAGGAAGCAAGTGTACTGTAGCTGGAACCTGCAGGAGCGAGTCTTGGCTAGTTGCATATAAGCAAAGAGCATTTAGGGAATATAGGAATGAACACAGAATTGTATAATTGAAATATGTCTGTGATAGTGATTATTATTATTATTAGGGTACTTATTGAGTGCGGACCTAGCAATGGGAAGCAACAGATACGCTTCACAAGTCATGGGGGAAGTACACGCAGGAGGAAGCAGAGATGCAAGTGTTAGGAAAGATTTCTTTCAGGCAACTTTCCCTCCATATTTTATGGACCCCCAAACGTTTTGCTTTTGTTTTATACATTGTCCTGACTTTTTACAGAGAAGTGAAACGTTCAGCTTCCCTTCACTGGCCTTTTAGCTCATTTGTTATGGGGAAACTGACTAGTCCTTCAGACTGCCAGTAATGGGAAACTAGGTTTACCTTTTGTCTTTTCACTTGTTATCTGTTTGGGTAACTTCTTCATATTGTACACAGCATCTTTTAATGTAGTTCAATGGGGATACTCTTGTATCACCCTAGACTTACATCAAAGGGATTTCTGGTTACTTTTAAATGTGCCTAAAGACAAGCTGGTGGCAGCAGTTCATTTTTACAATTTATGCAATATTTTTAGTTAGCACATTCGCGTTTACCGCGGTTGGCTACTAACTGTGCCTAGTGTCCTACGATGGCCATGCCATGAGATTTTTCTTTGGCCTCCTCAGGTCAGGAATTCCCTTCTATGGTCATGCATTTGCGAGGAAAAGCCGCTGTTTTCGCAGGCTAGTGCATGGCATGTGTCTATGGACTCAGGAACTAGGGTGGGACGGTCTGGTTTCAAACCACATACTAGTGCCAGTGTGTCTAGTGTGCATGCATGAGTCAGCCCCACAGGGTTCCTTTATTGGACCACTGCTGGTGTGCATGAGTGGTGAAGATTCTTGCTATTGGAGGGCTGAGTTTGATCACTCACCTGAATTTAGGATAAAAAGAGGAGTCCTCCAGCCATTGCAGCACATCAGAAGAGGAGCCACATATCCTGTGTCGCTGTGCAGACAATGGAAGACCCGGAGACGAATCCTGAAGAGGCCTAGCGACCATTCTTGCTGTGGTCCCGTTGAAGTCCTGCTGGGCTACCTGGTCTCAGAAGACTCTTGTTGGTGCTTCAACCCTTTGGACTGGTGGACCCAACCAGTCTCAATGCCTTCTCATGATCCTGCAGCCTGGAGTCTTCGGAGGTGTCCCTGGAGTACCCGGTGCACTGACCAGCTTTGTTTTGCGCTGCCGTGCCAGATGCATCGCCGTTCTGTGTTTTTACCTGGAACTTCGGTGGTCTCCAGCTAGTCCTACAAGTCGCCTTCCTGCCTAGTTTCAGTGTCCCAGCTTCAACAGGTCCTGTTCTGGATGGCTTCCTTTGTCCGTGACTGGTGAGACGCCTGCTGTCGCACCTGTGAAGTGACTGTCACTGAAACCGGCCTTCCATCATCTGGTAGAGTGTCCTGAAGACTCCTGCATCAGTGTCTGCTGCATTTCTTTGCTGGAAAGAGTTGCACTCAGCTCCTGGACCCAACCAGAGACTTCCGTGCAACTGCAGCTTCTGGGTATCTTCTACTAGATCCAAAAGCGGGAAAACCTACCTCCAGCGACCCCCATCTGACCTGCCAAGTCCTTTGGGAAATTGGGAAAATCGGAGTAAGGGGCAGTGACTAGTCGCAATACTTACCAGTGCCCCTATCTCCTCCATTATAAAGTTTGTGAAGAACTTCTATTCAATTCCATTGCTTTTTTAACATTTGTTGAAAAAGATGCTAGAAGCTAGCAAAAGAATTTTACTTAACTGTAAATGCCTTTCAAAAGACTTCTGGAACAACCTTCAAGCCTGCAAGAACATTTCCTAACTTGGACCCATCTTCTAAAGGTACTTTGTGTAAGTTTTTGGGCACAAGGCCCCATTCAACTTAGGGTTGGACTCATAAAGTTCCCTTCCCTTACAGGTGTGTAGGTGATTTGCATGCATTGCATTAACAAACTGTGACTGTATATATGTTTTAAATTTAGAGTGTTTTGTGATAATACTACATGCTTGATTCATTTTTATGGTATGTTTTTGGGCCTATAATAACTAGAGCATTTATGTACTTATGTCTAAGTAGAATCATTGTGTATTTCGCTGTGTGGACTCATTGTGGACCCCTGAAACCAACTCACCTCTGCTGAGACTTAGCCTTGACCACTCTTCCACACTTACCTTGATTGGCCTGGCTATAGTCACAGAGTTCCCCTATTCACTATTGCTAGGGTGGCCTCCTAAAACCTGTCTGCAAGACCAGACTTTAGAAATCCATTTTAATAGCGACGGATAACAACTGGGGAGGGATAGGGCAGGCAATATGGGAGCAAGGGGTATACAACCCACCAGGGAGACAACAGAGGGCAACAGATCATGCAGTCTCAGGTTAGATGGGGAGAGGAGGGTGCATGGGTAGAAGTGTTAGAGAACGGCCATTCCTCTAAGAGGAAGGGTTTGAGCTTCTTCCTGAAATGTAGAAGCAAGGTACCGTGGTCTGGGGGCATCAACAGAGAAGGACCAGCTTCTGATTCTGTCCTTTTTGCACCGGTGTAGTTCAGACCTGGGCATGCCTTACTCCTGGTGGAACGTAGACCTCCGGAGATGCAGAGTTTCTCAGTAAGGCAGCTTGAGGACTTCAGGTTGACGGCATTGTAGCTAATGCAACAGAATTTGAATATATGTGCATGCAGAGGGAGCCTGTGCAGTTCTATGACGGTCGGAGTGATTTTGTCGAATTTGCAGAGTCCGTTGATGAGTTGTACTGGAGCATGTGCAATACATCTCTGGGGTGCCAGGGTAGTTGCCAGAAGCCCATCCAGAAAGGGATGGGCTCCAACCAAGTTGGAGAGGACCTGGGGCAGAGCCAGCCTCCACATTGTGGGGTGGGGAGCTGGATGACAGTTTTGAAAGCTGGTAGTGAGTAGAGACATTAAACCCATTGCAATTTTGCCCCCTCATCCTCTGACCACAGAAGGCTGAATAGATATTACACCTTCCTTAGGCCCATTAGATGGATCTTTCATCTCAACTCAGTGGCTATTTAGTTAAGCAAAGCAATGCCAATTATTGGAGGTGTGGGCCATCTAAAAGCTGAATCCAGCAGTGAAGCTTTTAGTTTCCTGAGAGGGAGGGGCTATTGATACCGACTGAGCAGGCTTTTGTCCTCTGCACGTCTGCTGCTGTTGCCGTTATCTTAATGACAGTTTAAGAGTGAGTAAATACGCCCCCCCCCCTTCAAGGTAAGAAATCTGACAGGCTCTTCCCATCAGAGCCGGAGGCTGAGCATCACAGCAGAGTAATGCCTTCTGCCTCAAAATGTGAGAGCTTATACCCTCCCAAGCCTTAGGCTGGCACCACCCATGGAGAGGACCAAGGTTTGGACAGAAGATTTGAAGTTGTTTTCTAAGATGAAGAGTTTGATTTTCCGCAGGAAAGAAAGTTGGTGCCAAGCAGTTTATTTCTTCCTAACAATGTGCTGGTTGAAGTAGAGGTGTCTGTCGATGTCGAACCCAAGGTAATAGACACAGGTGGTCAGTTGGGGTGTGAAGCCCTCAAGGATCATAGCAGAGAGCCAGGTCTGGATTTCAGGGTGCTCAGTGTTGTTGGTCACAAGTAGGAATTAGTTCACAGAGGGGTTGAGTTTCAGTATGTGGCAGGCCTTGAGCCTGTGGGTGCCTTTGATGGCGGATATGATTTGGTATTTATAACGTGCCTGTACACAAATTTTTCTAGGTGCCAAAAGACAATGGCGGGAGACAGAGGGAAGACAAGGCAAACAATCCTACTAGGCCTTGTGTCATTTTTATTGTGCAAGTGGGACAACAAGACATGCAGGGGAAAGTTCAGAGGGGGGGGGTGGAAGTGCGGTCAGGGCAGCATGGCTCTGAGTAAGCGCAGCCAGGGAAGCGCAGCAATGGGTAAATGCAAGGCAGCAGGGGACTGTAGGAGTTGCAGTTACAGTCCCTAAGTGCGCGGTAGGCCAGGAGGCAGTGCAAGGATGACTGGTCATTGAGGAGTCTGGTGCCCAGTGAGGCTCTGAGGGTACCAACCAACCCATCAGGGCAGCAGACAGGTGGGTTAGTAAGGAAGCGGGAGAGAGAAGGCGGAGGAGAAAAGGAAGGTCTTGAGCAACATCCAGAATTTCAGGTGGTCTGGCTGAAGTCTGAGAGGGGCCTGGATCCCGTTCCAGAAGGAGGCACCGGCCAAGAATAAGTCTTGCAGTCCTGTTCTGGATTAATTGAAGGGGCGAAAAGTGGCTGTAACAGTAGTCCAGCCTGGAGAGAACCAGAGCTCTGGAGACAGTGAGCTTTTGGGGGAAGGTGAGAAAAGGTAGAATGTCTCTGAGGAGGTGTAGCTGGAAGTGGGCGTTCTTGGTAAGGTCTGTGATATGAGAAGAGAATGAGAGAGTGGAGTCGAAGATGACACCAAGGTTTTTAGCTTCACCAGAAGGCAAAGGTAGAGGGCACAAGGAGGACAGCCAGAGCAAGAGATGGAAAGTGGGAGCAGGGGTCCCAAGAGAAGGATCTCCATCTTACTGGCATTGAGGCAGAGATCGTTGGAGGCGCACCATTCCTGAATCGCAGATAGACAGTCAGGAATGAATGGGGAAGGAGAGGTGGCTGATGGAAGCCTGAAGGAGAGCTGAGTGTCATCCGCATAACACTGACAGTTAGAAGAGAAGGTGGAAATCAGGTGAGCCAAAGGGGGGAGACAGATATTAAAGAGCCAGGGTGAGAGGATAGAGCCCTGGGGGACAGCACATGTGAAGAGAGATGTGGTGGAGAGAAAGGAGTGGGCATCAGCCACAGGAGTAGGAGGTGCAGAGAAAGGTGAGGCAAAGGCGGCCACTGAAACTCGTCTCATGGGCCAAATGACCGCAAATGAAGGTGGCAGTGCTGGAGTGGCTTTTACCTGCGGGACAAGATGTTTCAGGTGGGTGGAGAGCAGAAAATGGTCAGTCCAAGAGAGAGGAGCAGTGAGAGGGTTAGAGAGGGGGATATCTGAGGAGATGAGAACTTCCAAGGTGTGTCCAGCAGAGTGTGTCGGACCAGAGGGTAGAATGGAAAGGGAGAGTCGCAGAGGTTGTGAGAGAGCCCAGAGGAGGGGTTAGAGGCATCCAGCTCTATGTTGAGGTCTCTGAGGAGAAGTTGAGTGGTAGAGGAAAAGAGAGAAGAGGAGAGGTGAGCCCATTTTGAGAGGAAATGGGTGACCTGGCCAGGAGGCCTGTAGATGGTGGCCACAGTCAGGGAGAGGCCAGGAGAGATACAGAGCCTACAGACCAAGCAAAGAAGGAATAGTCCTGCGTAGAAATGACAGAAAAAGGACCCACTCGGGAAAGATCAGGGTGTTTCACCTCCGGGCTGTTTGAATCTGTACCCCTCAGGGAGGAGATTGTCAAAAAAGCATGACAGAGCTGGCGGTACACCATGTCTCAGTGAGAGCAAGGATATCCATGTCAAGGACTTTGAGGAGTGTTTGACGGCAGAGCGAGAGTTGAGAGTAGCTACATGGAGCAGGTTGCCACACTGGAGGCAGAGGCGGAGGATTGAGGTGGCAACGGAGCCAGAGAGGTGGTAGAAGGGGTAGCAGGAGAAGGGAGGAAGTTTCTAAGATGCGGGGGACGCCTATCAAGAAGGAGGCAATTGGGCTTAGAGCCCTGGACCATGACTGTACCGTTAAGAAAGACATTGATGACTGCGCATGCGCGCGCGACGCATGCGGACCTAAACATCTCGGCTCCCGGCGGCCGCTGCATTTATCCTAAAATATAATCCCTTTCTGCGGCACGAAATTACCCCATCTGCTCACGAGAAGTGGAGGACACACTTGTGCAGCCGTCGCTGCAATTTGGGGACGAATCGGACCGGGGGGACTCCAGTATTTGCCTGAAGACCGCCGGCGGGTGATCCGCGGCCAGTCCAGCGTGAGCGGAAGCGACCGCCCACCCTCCCCCTCCAAGACACGCTGACTCCGAAGAGCCCGGGCAAAGGCACACGCCGGAGAAACGCCGGCAGACCGACAGGAGGAAACCCCCCCCCCCGGGGGCTCCACCGGCACCGTCGGAGTCACAACTGTGGTCCCTCCCTCCTGCCTGCTCCTGGAGACACCGCAGGGCGACGGGATCGGAAAGGCTGCTGCCGTCGATACACCGCATCCCCCTCGCCCCTGGCGGTGCTACGCAATCGAGGAGCCCCCTCTCTCCTCCCTGAACTTCCAGAGGAACACAAGGGAAATGCTCCACCGTTCCCCACGCACAGACCCACGAGCTACCGTCAGCGAGACTGCATCGCCCAGGGCCGAGTCGCGGCACGACTAGGAAGATCGAGTGCTGTGCTCCCCTGCTGGTGGACAACACAAGGGCAACGGACCTATCAACGGCGAGGTAGGAGTGTGTGTGGGGCTGGGAGTTTGCCCTGTTCCCCCCCCCCCTACACTTGGACCGGCAACAGGGCCTGTGAAGCCCATGAACTGAACTGCACGGGGCGGAGATAGGTACTTGCTAGTGCTACGCCAGGGAACAATACAGCGGCACTTCCTTGAAAGACTGTTTTCTCACTCCCCCCCCCCTCCCTAAGCAAGGCCTCAGCACACTTGGACTGCGGTGGGGGACAACCCGCAGAATAGCTCCTACAGGGCACCAATACTGCGGGGGCGAGCTCTCCCCTACTCATACGGCACCACCTCTAAGCGCCCAGCAGCCCTGAAGGAGGGGGCCACACTCCGGAGGAACACGCTTCACTGTCTTCGACACCGCCTTCGCGTGGACACACCGTGGGTGCCCTGTATTGCCGCAACGTAACAATCTGACCCACGTAGGGCCCCTCCAGGCCTCATCATCCATCCTACTTGCCCGACAACGTGGAATATTCGGGCCTGCTGCCATACCAGACACGCCACCTGTGACATGGGGAAAGAAAAAGCTAAAAGGCAAACTCTTCAAAGTAAAATGGACTTCTACACAACAGCCCCCCCCCGCCAGGGGACTCAGACTCCAGAAGAGGAAGGTGCCAGCGAAGAGCCCCATGACCCCCCAATCTCTCTGACAGACCTCATGAAAGCGATTGGGGACTCGAGAACATCACTGGAACTCAAACTGGGAGGCCTATCCACAGAGGTGTCCCTTATACGCCAAGACCTCCGCAATCTATCGGCCAGGGTTGGTGAGGCGGAACAGAGAATTTCAAACACAGAAGACACAGTGCATCGTTTAGAGCAACAACTTACCGCGATCACTCGGAAAGTAGCCCCTTGTGGAATACCGTGCGGAGGACAGTGAGGGGAGGGCGCGGCGCAATAACCTCAGGATCCTTGGAATACAGGAGAGGGAGGAAGGCCCCAGCGCTGAACTCTTTCTTGAGGACTGGCTGGCTCATATCTTCGCCCCCAGAAAACGGTCCAAATTCTTCTCCATAGAAAGGGCGCATAGAGTCCCCACCGGCCCACCAACTCCGGGCGCCTCGCCCAGAACAATAATCGCACGCCTGCTGAATTACCGGGACCGAGATGCGATCCTACAAATGGCAAGGGCCTCCGGCCCGATAACATATAACGGCTACAGGATCGGGTTCTACCTCGACTACACTAAGGACGTCCAGAAAGCCAGCCAATCCTTTGACTCGGTCAAGAAGAAACTTTACTCGCTCTCTATCAAATACGCTTTATTCTTCCCGGGATCGCTTAAAGTCCACTATGAGGGCACCACTCATCTGTTCTACACACCCAAAGATGCATGGGACTGGCTGGAAACCCAAGTTCTCACTGAGTTCAGAGCGAGGCGCACGCCACCGGGACCGCCCACACAGAGGCCCCGGTCCGATCGACCCTCGCCCCCTCAATCCCCGAACAACGCAGATAACGACGTGACGGGGACCCTCACTGAAAAGGGGAAAGGACCACGCAACGGGGGGACTAATCTGCAACGTAATAACATGGGAGCGCTCAACTAGCGGCTGCCGCCCTGATGCGGCGCGGGCACTATCACAGTCAGGGTTATCCCGAAGAAGTTCACAAAGTTATAAGTTTGTTCACCAAGTTATAAATTCAATGTTTGGGCGACAGGTGCTCCCAGTTGGGGGGGGGGGGGGGGGGGGGAGTACAGGGTGGAGGGAGTTTTGGGGACTCAAGGAAACGGAATCACGAGACAAGAGCGCCGGAAACCGACGAGTACAGGCATTGTAAACGGACACTGTTTTTGGCCAGGACCGCGGATGCCACTGTCAGCCAGTCGTCAGGCACTTCAATGCGAGGCAACCCCTGGATGTCTACTCTGAGAAGAAACCGACATATGCTCCCAAGAATGGCGTAACTGCCACTAATCCCCCAGACACCCCAACAAGAGGACTCACGCAGACAGGATGAACTCCAGCAAGGTGACAATAATGTCATGGAACGTCAACGGCCTCGGCTCCAGCATAAAACGGAGACTGGTGCTCCAGTACCTAAACCGACACTCGCCGGACATTGCCCTCTTAAATGAAACACACTTGATATGCACAAAAACCACGCTCCTTCTAACGTTTAAAAACTCCTGCCGCCGCCCGGATCGTAACTGGCGCCTCAACGCATACCATCTCCGTCTTCCCGAAATTGCTGAGGAGCTGGAAAGGAAGACAACGGAATATTTCAAACTCAATGAAGGCTCCGTGGACTGCCTGATTTCGATCTGGGAGGCGTACAAAACAGTCCTCCGAGGGGAGGTTATCTCTGCGGTTTTCACCTACCAACAACGCCAAGTCCAGAAGGTCAGAGAAGCAGAACCACGCGTCTTGGAGTGTGAACGACAAATCCTAATACACAACACCCAAGAAGCAAAGGAGGCGATGCTCACGGGGCAAGACGCCCTCAGCAACTTATCTCTAGACAATGCACGAATCGCCCACCAATTAGTCCGGAGCCAAATATACGAACGAGGCGACAAGGCTAACAAGACCTTGGCCTGGTTGGAGAGACGCGAACTAAGCAGAAGACACGTAAGGGCAATCAGATCTCCGGATGGAACACTGTTGACAGAAGACTCTGATATTGTTGAGGTATTCGCAACTTACTACAAAAACCTCTATACCCCACCCACTGGGAACCCACCAATTGAACCCTCATGCTACCTCGACCAAATCGAGCTCCCGATACTTTCACAGCACCAATCAGATCTCTTGAATGCGGATATCATCGACACCGAGGTGCAAGAAGCGCTAGCACAACTCCAACCTGGGAAAACCCCGGGCCCCAATGGGTCCCGACAGAGACATGGAAATACCTTGGAGGCATGTTACCCACCCACATGCACCGCATGTTCCTACGCAGCAGAGAACTGGGAGCTCTCCCCCCAGACCTCAGGAAGGCATGCATAGTTGTCATACATAAACCCGGGAAACCCCCAGAGGAATGCGCCCCCTATCGTCCGATATCCCTGATTAACAGTGAAGCAAAGGTCCTCGCCAGAACACTAGCTAACCGACTACTGCAGGTGATTGAGACCCTCGTCCACCCAGACCAATGTGGTTTCATGCCTAATAAATCAACTAGAATGAACTTACGAAGAGTCCAATTGGCGCTGTCCAGGGCAAATGAAATTCCAGCCCCACTGGCCCTCCTGGCGGTGGACTTTGAAAAGGCATTCGACTCTGTGGGGTGGGATGCCCTGTGGGAGATCATGGCCAGGATGAATCTGGGGCAGTCATTTATATCATGGGTAAAACTCCTATATGCATCCCCGGAGGCCACGGTGAGGGTGAACGGCAGGTCCTCCAAAACATTTCCCTTGGGCCGGGGCACGAGACAGGGATGCCCACTTTCCCCACTCCTCTTCCTCCTGGCCATCGAACCACTAGCGATTGAGCTTAGAGCTAATACCACCTGGACCGGTTTCGTTTGGCCAGGTGGGGGTAAAGACCGCCTTTCGCTCTATGCGGATGAACTGCTCCTATACCTCAGTAACCCGAGTATCTCGTGCCCGGCTGTCTCACTCATTCTCAGGGAATATCAGTACTTTGCGGGCCTAAAGGTTAATGATGCCAAGACCATATTCTTCCCGATTCAGGGTGGTGAGTCTGCGATCCCGGAGACCTGCCCATACCATGTCTCTATCAGGGATTTTAAATACCTGGGTATACGGCTTGACCCGACGCTCGTTGGGTTCCTCCGACTTAATCTACAACCTGTAATCGAGCGGTTCAACACAGACACCCCCCATTGGCAATCACTTCCCCTATCGCTAATGGGCCGAGCCGCGCTATTCAAAATGATTACCCTCCCCAGACTGTTGTACGTTCTCCAGAATGCCCCACTCCCCATTCCCCGCGAAACCTTCGCACTCATTGACAAAAACCTGCGCACACTGCTATGGGGTGGGAAACAATCCAGGATCGCCCTTGATACGCTCCAGAGATCGGTGTGGGAGGGGGGCATTGGTTTACCCTGCATACGCACCTATTAACTGGCCACACAGATAGGAGTAGTGAATGACTGGATGCACGCGGACCCCACACTACCACACACCCGTATAGAACTGGAGACCATGGCCCCGCTAACACAGCTGCAAATACTCTACGCCACCCACGATCAACTCCCGGCGCTGCCCAAAATGACCCAACACATCCGTCGTGCCTGGCGGGACGCACATAAACTAATCGGCTGGAAAGGACAGCCAACACTGACACAACCCATATGGCACAATGCGCTCCTCCCGGAACTAGTGAAAATGGGCTCCTTTGGCCACTGGCAAGCAAAAGGGATACACACACTAGCACAGGTGATACAAGGGGGTCGCCTCCTGAGTTTTGAGACCATGCGAGAACAATTCGACCTGGCACCCATGAACCGGTTTCGGCATGCGCAACTGTCCCACGCCATCCACACCCAATTTCCTGACACGACGATCATACCCCCCCCCTGCTCTCCCATTGAGACCAATATTCTCCCGCACCGCATCTCTTCTAAGGTCACCTCCACTCTCTATCAGGCCCTTAACTCGTTTGGGGCTGCGCAGCTCGATGGGCTCAAGGCAAAGTGGGAAAGGGATGTGGGTCCCCTGGAACCTGAAGATTGGGTGGAGTCATTAATGTCCCCCAGAGAAATTGGTATAGAATCTAAGCTTAGACTAATACAGCTGAAGATCCTCCATCGCTCATACCACTCACGCACTGTAATGGCCAGATGGGGTGGAATAGAAGACGAGACATGTGCTCGATGGAAAAATGAACCCGCCACCTTCTACCATATGATATGGGACTGCCAGGTGATACAGGCCTTCTGGGTGCAATGTGTTAACACAATCTCAGCTGCTCTGGTGACACCAATCCCTACTGACCCCAAGATGGTACTCCTGGGCATCGGGGGTGAAGCAGACCTGTCTAAATACGAGAAAATGTTTTTGACAATTGCGCTGGGGGCAGGCAAAAGACTTATTGCGGCCAATTGGGGATCAGCCGACCCACTGTGCTTGAACCGTTGGAGTAATGAGTTGGACAGGTGCGCAGCCTCAGAGCGCCGGATCTATAACGCACAGGGTTGTCCCCGCAAATTTGAAAAAATATGGGGTAAATGGCTTGTTGTAAGCTGAGACCGGTGGTTGGGGGTGCATCCGCAGCACTGTTAGCATTGTTTGCCTGCCTTGGCCTATTTCTGTCTTACGGTCCTCGTCTCCGTGGGCCCATGCGAGCTGTTATTATTGCCAAATTGCCTTCGTCATATGTAGCCGCTGATTCATGTCTCATTTATGTTCATTCTTTTATGTTATGTTGTTTAAACTCAATAAACAGTTATAAAAAAAAAGAAAGACATTGATGATGGCTTTGGAGGAAAGGAAGGAGGCCAAGAGGACCTCCCATCTGGTCCCACCATTAATGGGAGAGGAGGAGAAAGGAGAGAGAACAGAGACCATATGAGGGGTCCATAGGTCTGGAGAAGGAATGACAAACGGGATGTCTGTGAGAATCTGTCTGGAGGAAGTGCTGATGTAGGTATCAGTGATAGGAAGGCCTGGGTTGGAGACCAGGATGTCCCTCTTGAACTTTCTCCTTCCAGAGTTAGTGAGAGGGATAGGAGATAGAGTATCAGTTAGAGAGCATAGAGGGTGTGAATAGGGAACAGGTGGAAGTGACGGAGAGAAGGGAGTGGGAGGAGCACAGCCCAGCGCTCCACAGTGCAGTAAGCACAGAAATGGGTATCACAACAGTAGGGACACAACAGAAGAAGCACAAAGCAGGTAACACACCACAAAAGGGAACACAAGAACACAGCGGGGACTAAGACCAAAGGGAGATCTTAGTGATACCAACAGTAGAGTGGGAACCTAGAGAGTAGAAGAGAGCCTAGTGGAACAGCAGAAGCACAGTAACCAAATAGTAACCAACAGTTGAGCGGGAACCTAGAGAGTGGGAGAGAGCCTAGTGGAACAGCAGAAACACAGTAACCAAGAGTAACCAACAGTGGAGTGGGAACCTAGAGAGGGAAAACAGACCTAGAAAGCACAAGAGTTAACAGTGTGGAGGCACAGCAGCCTCAGAATACAACAGAGACTCACAGAACACAAAGTACAGCTAACTGCAAGAGGCGAAAGCCTATGGTTGCGCAGAGAGAGAGCACATAAAGCCAGAT
Source organism: Ambystoma mexicanum (assembly GCF_040938575.1). Lineage (NCBI taxonomy): Eukaryota > Metazoa > Chordata > Amphibia > Caudata > Ambystomatidae > Ambystoma > Ambystoma mexicanum. Next base: position 1,257,877,782 of record NC_090922.1, read on the forward strand.
GGTAAGTAGAATTCTGAATTCGAATTAGAGTTTAGTGGAGAGCAGTAGTGACTGCTCCCACTGACCAAATCTTTCTTACCATACGGTTGCTGCCCCTTCGTCGCCAAACACCTGCGGCGCACAACACTGCAGCCTTGTCCTGTGCGGGCTTTGCTGCAGAGGGTCCGATCCACAGCTCTAAAAGGATCGGTAGTGTGTACGTAGCGCAACGTGCTATGTGTCGACGGACAGCGTCTCCTGCGTCCGTGTCCTGCAACCGTCCTCCGCGATCTTTGCCACAGAGGGTCTGATCGCCAGCTCTTAAAGAATCGGTAGTGTGTACGCAGCGCAACTTGCTACGTGTCCATGGGCATTGTCTCATGTGGACCTGAGGCGCACAATGCAGCAGCCTTGTCCGTGAGTATCTTTAAATTATGGCCTGCATGCTTTTTCTCTGAGCCAGGAATATAAGACTATTTTAGAATGTCAGAAATAATGCAAACATTGGATTTCTTTGCATTACAAATAGTCTGATGCTCTGATACAGTCTTTCCCAGACTTGTTTTAAGTAAGCCCGTTGCAGGGTAACCCGAGTTCAGATCTGTATTCTTTATTGTTTATTGTTTAAAGCACTGACCTAGCTCGAGAGCAAAGCAGGGTAAAGGGTGTGGTAAGCCAGCGTAAGAACGGAATTCATACCAGTAAGACAGTATTGTACCTTGTGGTCTGTGTGTTAATTGGGATTATTCCTTGGTTGGGTGTTTTTGAAAAAGACACATTCTGAGAGATTTGTGAAATTTGAGAATTGTGGGGGCATTCGAGTCAATACCTGGATCGAGTTCCAGGGGCTGGGTGCGCGTGACAAGAGAAGGATTATTTGTGGGCCCTCCCATTACCAGATATGTAGAGCTTAGCCACCAAGTACACTGGTATGCTACTTGTGACTGCTTTGTAGATGATACATGCAGTCTTAAAAAGTATCCCGGCCTGGAGAGGAAGCCAATGTAGTTTGCGTAGGATGAGGGCAATTCTGATACATTTCTTTGTATCTGTAATAAAGCGTGCTGAGGCATGGTGCACTGCTTTTACTGGAGCGAAGTGAGAAGCTGGCAGCCACATGAGGAAGAGTTTACTCCATCGATCTGTGGGACCACAAGGGCCGATACTACGGTCCGGAAGTCCTGCAGCGGGATGAAGTGTTGTATTTTGCAAAAGGTGGAACTTTGGAGGCAGGCCCCTTGGGTCTTATTCGCTATATGTTTCTGGAAGGAGAGGCTGTTGTCGATGGTGACGCCCAAAGATTTTGCTGAATCGGATAGTTGCAAAGCAAATCCTTCTTGAAAAATTGTTGGACGAGTTGTTTAGCGGAGGGACCGATGAGGACGAAGTCCGTCTTGGGGGTGTGGGCGTAAGTTTGAGGAAGGCAGTCGACATCCAGGACTGGGTGATGGCTAGATAATCATGGAGATGACTGTCATGGGGGCTTTTTCTCTCATGTACAACTGAGTTCCGTGTCTTGGTGGATGGCCTTATTGTGATCTTCATTTGATTTCATTGAGACTCCATTTGAAGGTTAAAAAGGATAGGTGTGAGAAGGGTGCTTTGCAGGACTCCGCAGGAGACTGGGAGTCGGTTACAATGCCAGGTCTTCATCTCGACAGCCTGGTGTCTGCCCGAGAGGTAGGAGGTAAATCAAGTTAGGACAATGACAGGGAATCCCATCCTGTCGGCGAAGTTACTACATTTTCCAAGATGTTGTCGATAAATCGGAGAGGTTTATAATGAGTGTGAGGAACCTGAGGGTATTCTCACTTCTACTCCCCCTGGATCCTCCTCTCAGGTGCCCAGAGAAAGGCCATTGCTCTTGGATGCCGACCTTGGGGGTGGATATGTGAGGAAGGATTACTTGGGATGTCTTTGGGTAAGAGATGGTATCCTCCTTCCTCTTGACAAAATGAACCCCGACCCCCATGCTTTCGGAGGTTATTGTCAGTTATTGTCAGTCATTACCTCTTTCTTACACACAAATTGTCACACAACCATTTTACTTTAAGACTGGGACGAGGAGGCGGCAACTGGGAGTTATGCACACCTCCATTCATTCACACCACTTTGGTACTGAGACGAGGAAGAGGACTGTGGAGGAATACCTTTGCAATAGCTAGTCATGTCCAGCTAATAGGCTTAACTATGGTCAGGCAACTGATGACAAGGACTTGCACCTGCAACCATTTTACAGGCCCCAGGTGCATAAAAGGAGAGACCGCCACAGAAAAGAGAGAAACCTGCCTGGAGGACAGGACGCGGCTGGTAGACGTGGAACAGGCTGGAGAGGAGCCGGCGGGAAGGACGCTGTGTGCAGCAGAAGGGTGAAAGAGACGCCGGGTCCGAGTGGGCCGCGAGAGGGTCGAGACACCTGCAGCACCCCTTGCCTCGTCTCCACAGCCACAGCTGTGTGACACTGAAGGCTCCCAACCCCTGCAGGCCGCTGGTAGCTTTCGCAAAGGAAGAGTGGAGCTACGTGTAAAAAGCAGCAAGGTTTGAAGACGGTGAGCGCTGCTTGCCGGGCTCCCGAGAAGCCCAAGAAGAGCGAAAGGAATCCAGAGAGGCAAAAGAAGACACCTGAGGAGCGGCCGCATACCGTGGAGTGGAGAGAAAGGAATACTCAGACCTGGCTAATAGTTTTACATTTTTTCAGCATTAACATATGCCTATATGTTAATGCTGAACAAATTTAAAACTATTACCGTTGGTATTGGAAACCAAAGTGAGGGTTTATGAATGCCAAACAAGCTGCATAGTGTTATTGATACTTTTCAAATGCAGCCAGTAATACTGAATAATGAACTAAAGGAAAATGTGATCAGCATATGGAAAATACCGAACAAGTGATAAAAGCAAGTGATGAGCACTTATGAACAAAGTGAAAAGCAAGTGATGAGCACTTATGAATAATGTGAAAGCAAGGTGGTGGAAAAAAGACTGCCAAGGAGAATCAGAAATTAATGTTACCAATGACACAGGTTTAGAGAGAGAAAACCTGTGTTTGCAAAACAGCCCGAAGAGCGAAGAAACATAAAAGTGCCATGGGTTATCGGTTGCATGACCGGTAATGGGTGGACTGTGTGGTCTGACAACTGCGCCTAGACCGAGTGACCCCTGCTTGAAAAGAGCCAAGGAAAGCAAAGATAAAGAAACTGTTTTATAAAAGGTTGCTGAAGTGAATGAGAAAGAAAGCAATCTGTGTGAACTATTGAAAAGTCTGGATGGTTACTAACTTAAGCTAGAACTGTTTTTGAAAGGTAAGAGATTTGAACTGATAATAGGGTTTGAAGCTGGAAGAGCTGACATCTTGGGGAAGGGCACCCCGAGACTTTGTGAAATGTGTTGACCTCTTGGGGAAGGAAACCCCAAGGCTTTTTAGAACTGTTTTGAACTTGGGGAAAGGAAAGCTGGAAAGTAAGCCAAGAGCTGGAAGAACCTCTGAACTTAATTTGGAACACAGTCTCTTTTGTTGCTGACATCCCCACACATTGTGTATCTTTAGTTGTGAGGGCAAGTATAGGTTTTGTACACAGACAGACTTTTGAGTTGAAGTTACTGACACAAACTATCCTTAGTTTCCCACCTTAGCAAGTAAGGCCTTACTCCATCCTGACATATAAGAAAAATAAAAAAAACAAATAAAAATTGAACCTGTTTTCTGTGTCTTACTTCATGATGCCTTCAAAAATTGTGTCAGAATGGGATGCAGCTCAACAGATACAAGTTGGAGAAAGCCTAAAATTTGAAAAGCTAAGTGCCAGAGCATCAGACCCCTCAGTAGCCACCAAGGGCTCTATTGGGTTTGACATTTGCAGCAGTAGGGACGAGATCATTCACCTACGCAAAAGAAGACTGATACCCACTGATATGATTCTAATAACACCACCTCATACTTGCATTAGACTGGTTCCCAAATAAGGACTAGCATGGAGGTTTTGGTGAGGGTTTGTTACAATGCTTTACTACTCTGGGAGTGCCAACTTACTATGAGAACCAATGGGAATACTCAAACAATCAGAAATGATTGTATCAAATGACAGTGTGGGAAAATGTAAAGTCGATATAAGTTCAAACCCATAGAAACAAGAGAGCTCTGGGATTATAGAAAGTCTGCAGATGGTGGACCCATGCTTGAATGAATGAGTGCTAAAGTGGGATAATATCTTGAGATGACGGGAGGGCTCACTATGACCTGTCCAGAGAAAGCCTGAAACAGACTTTGCCTAGATCAGATTACCTGGGAAGAATTCCTGAATAGAGAACATTGGGCATAGGTGAGGGTTGACTGGAGGTGTGAGATTCCATGCCAGTTATGAGTCTTACAAAAAAACAAGAAGTGAGAATGAAAGCCCCAGTGCAATTAGATACATGACTTCAAGAAGCATTTATCAGTAGGCTAACTGAAGGGGGTCTCTCTGGTAGGGAAGTCACTGGGGGGGGCAGATGTAAAATAGAATGCTGTAGCATTTTACAGCTCAAAACGCACCTTGAGCACGGACAATATGGACAACAGCAAATGGAGAACTAATGTAAACTAGAATAACTGTGTTTTATGCCTAAAATGTGCATTGTCTTTTGGTGACAGCGGCTAAGTAAAATACACACTGTGTTTTCAGAAACGGACACGGCGTATAGAATAAGGATCACTGGTGAAGGTGGTCTCACAGACCAGATAAAAGCACATCTTGGACTTAAACAAGGTTGTAATCTAGCCCTAATTCTGCTTAACCTTTACATGGTAGACTTGGATCAGTCCTGGTAGGAAGCAAATCTTTTCTCAACTAAACTCGGCTCACTTCGTCTTCAATGGTTAGCTTTCGCTGATGATATTATTTTCGACCCTACTCCAGCAGGTCTCCAACAGAAACAAAATTTATTTGAAAAATGTGCAAATGAACATAATCTGAGTCCAAATCCATCTAAGACAGCTATTATGACTTTTGGTTTAAGTAATAGGAAAAAACAATATCAATGGCAAATCGTCAACATTGCCATTCCTTTGATTACGGACACTATCTATTTGGGATATTATCTCTCTGAAAAAAACTCTACTAAGAAATGGGGCAAGCAATTGAACCTAAGAGCAAGGCCCCTACATTCACAACTTAAAATAATTTATGGGAAATACTGTAAACATTCAGTAGCCCCAGCACTTGATTTCTACAGCCTGAAGATAGAAAGCGTCCTTTTATATTGCTTGGATATTTGTTTACTTAACATGTATACATTCCTAGGCGCACTTCAAAGACGGCTACTGAAGAACAAGTTACTTCTTACCTTGAAACGTTCTTTCGACGGGATGTTCCTCCGACGTATTCCTTATCTTTGATATTACGTTTCCAGCTTGCTGGCCTCTGAAATTTTTTCTGTAGAGTGCGCTGCGCGTCGACGTCCGCCGAGTCGATGTCCCTCGACGGCCACCGTATCGGCGCCGACGTCATCATGCCCATAAATAGCCACGCGCTGCGTCCGTTGCTCAGTTCCATTTTGTAGCATAAGAAAAGTCATGCCTGAATTGGGTAATGACCTTGAAGGAGCGTAAGCTGCAACCACAAGGGAAGTATCACTGTGGGGATGGTTGGGAGGGGCGATAAGGAATATGTCGGAGGAACATCCCGTCGAAAGAATGTTACAAGGTAAGAAGTAAGTTGTTCTTCGAAGGGATTGTGTCCTCCGACGTATTCCTTATCTTTGATAGACTCCCATTGCAGTGGCATGTAATTGGAGGTGGGAGTGAGAATGTTAAGTATCCCTTTAGGGATGGACCGAATGTAATACGGCCTTGCCAAATCTGGTCTCTTGAGTAGTGGAGGAATCCAGATTGTAAAATTTTGTGAATGTATGTGCGGAGGACCATGTGGCAGCCGCACATATGTCTCGGACCGGTACCCCTCTTTGGAGAGCCGAAGAGGCTGCGACACCCCTGGTTGAATGAGCCCTGAGATTTTGGGGTGGCTCTTTCCCTGCCAGTTTGTAACATTCCAGAATGGCCAAAATAATCCACCTGGAGATGGTTTGTTTTGTTATGGGTAGTCCCAACTTGTGACCTGAGTATCCTACAAACAGTTGGTCTGCTTGCCTGATCCTAGCCATTCTGCTGATGTAAAAGCTGAGAGCTCACCTTGGGTCCAGCCTATGTAGCCTTTCCTCCTCTTTCCCCGGATGGGGAGGAGAGTAGAACGAAGGTAAGGTAATTTTCTGAGTAATATGAAATTCAGAAACCACCTTTGGGAGGAAATTAGGCTTCACCTGTAGGACAACTTTGTCCTTGTGGAAGATTGTATGTGGGGGTTTACAGGAGAGAGCTTGTAGCTCGCTCACTCTCCTAGCAGATGTTAGTGCTACCAATAGGACAGTTTTAAGCGTGAGAAACCTCAGAGCACAAGAGTGAAGTGGTCCCAATGGAGTGCCCATTAGGAAGTTTAAGACTAAATTTAAGTCCCATAAGGGAACCTGGAATGGTTTTGAGGATAAACATTAGTTAATCCCTTGAGAAATTGTACCACTAAAGGAAGTTTGAAATACGATGGTTCCTCCGCAGTGCGCTTGAAGATAGAAAGCGCTGCGAGATAGCCTTTTACAGTGCCAACTTGAAGGCCTGAGTTTGCCAAGTAGAGTAAAAACGATAACACCGTTGGTGTACCACATGAAAAAGGGTCGATATTCTCTTCCCTACACCAGCTGCAGAATCTGTTCCAACGGCAGCGGTATAAAGACTTTGTTGCTGGCCTTCTGGCCGAAAGCAACACCTCCATGACGTCATCAGGGAGATCCCAATCCTTGTACCTCACCCTTTCAGAAGCCAAGCGTGAAGGTTGAGGGTTCTGGTGTCTGGATGGAGAACCTGACCTCCCTTCTGCGAGAGAAGATTCTCTTTGAGTGGAAGACGGATTGGAGGACAGATGGACATGTCTAGAAGGTCCGGGTACCACGTTCTCCTGGCCCAATCCGGGGCAATTAGGATCATGGTTTTCCGGAATCTTCTCAACCTCCTGATTATTTGAGGGATAACAGGGACTGGTGGGAACGCGTAAAGGAGTGGAAACTCCCAGTCCACTACGAACGCGTCCCCTAGAGCTCCTCTCGGGGGAAAATCCCTTGAACAGAACAGATCGCACTTCCTGTTGGTGCTTGTGGCGAACAGATCCACCTGAGGGGTTCCCCAAAGGGCGAAGATCTCTTGAAGGACTTCCTGAGCTAGCTCCCACTCATGGGAGACTGTGCTCTGCCTGCTCAGAGGGTCCGCTGTCAAGTTCTTCTCTCCGGCTAGGTGGACCGCCGATAGAGAGATTCCTTCTTGGATTGCCCAAAACCAGAGCTGCATCGCCTCTCTGCACAGTGGCAGTGATCCTACGCCTCCTCTCTTGTTGAGGTAGTGCATGGCCATCGTGTTGTCCGTCATTATCAGGACATTTCTCCCCTGTACTGATGGCAGGAAAGCTCTCAGCGCTAGTCTGATCGCTCTCAGCTCCAATAGGTTTATGTGTAGTCTGGAATCCGATGGAGACCAACGACCGCTGATGGTCAAATCGTTGGCATGGGCTCCCCACCCCGTGAGTGAGGCGTCTGTGACTACTGTTATCTCCGGCCATGGTTGCCAAAACAGTTCTACTTTCAAGATGTTCTCTGGATAGGCCCACCATTGAAGGTCGTGGGCTACCTTGTCCGGAATCCGGAGGAGGTCTGTCATTCTTCCTGAGAATTGCGACCACTGACTTCTCAATGCCCACTGAAGAGATCTCATTCTCAGGCGAGCCTCTGGCATGAGGAAGATGCAGGATGCCATGAGGCCTATTAACCTCAAAAAGTCAAAGGCTGGGAGACGTTGGGCATTTTGAAACTTGGTGACCATCTGTAGAATATCCTGAGCCCTCACCTCTGGTGGCAAGGCTTTTCCCAGGGAAGTGTCCAGGACCGCTCCAATGAACTGGAGTCTCTGTGATGGTATCACCTGTGACTTCTTTAAATTGAGGGAGAAGCCCAGTTTGTGAAGGAAGTGGCAGACATAATCTAGCTGGGCCTGGGCCTGTTCCGAAGATACAGCCCTGATCAGCCAATCCTCCAGGTAGGGGTAGACATGGATTCCTTCCCTCCTTAGACTCGCCGCCACTACCAACATCAGCTTGGTGAAGACCCTCGGGGCGGAGGTCAGCCCAAATGGCAGAACTCGAAATTGATAAAGAGAGTCGCCAATTGCGAACCTCAGGTATTTCCTGTGTTTGAGATGGATTGGCACATGGAAAAAAGCATCCTGAGGGTCCAGAGATACCAGCCAGTCCTGGAGCTGGAGGGCCTGAAGGATCTGAGAGAGAGTTACCATCTTGAACTTGTCCTTCCTGAGGAACTTGTTCAATTCTCGTATGTCCAGGATGGGTCTCAGTCCTCCGTCCTTCTTTGGTATGAGAAAGTAGGGGGAGTACCAGCCCTTGTTCCTGTCCGCTACAGGTACCGGTTCTATGGCACCTTTCTCTAGAGGAGCGGATCTGGAACTTTTAGAGAGCTGTTTCCCAGTGGATGACTCTGAGGAATGTGTAGAAAGGGTAGGCAGTAACCCTGGGCAACTGTCTCCAATGCCCAAGCATCTGACGTTATAGCCTGCCATTCCGTCAGATGGTGAGTTAACCTGCCCCCTACAGGTGTATTGTGTGGGAAGGCCTCAGAGTGGTTTGGGGGCGGCTGATGCAGATGCCGAGGGTAAAGAGGCACCTGCTGCTGCTGCGGCCTTAGTATTTTTGACCCGTCCACCTCGGGTGGATCTCCTTTGGCCTCTTTGAGCCGGCTGTCCTCTGCCTTTCCCGAATGCGGAATAATAGTGAAAGGACTTTCCTCTCCCAGAGGTTCCTGAGGGGCGAAAAGGAGTTTGGCGGATAGCAGCTCCTAAAGATTTTGCTGCTGCTTTAGAAGTCTGCAACTTTTCCAGACTGTCATCAGCCTTTTTCCAGAATAGTGAAGAGCCGTCAAAGGGCATATTCAAAGGTATGGCCTGTACATCTGGAGCAAAGCCAGACTTTCGCAACCACGCATGCCTGCGGATTGTTGTACTTGCCGCCATGGACCTGCTGATACCGTCAGCGGAATCAATGCCAGTTTGAAGTGATTCACACATGGCATCTTGGCCATCTTTAATAATGTTAAGGAAGGCTTCCTTTTCCTCTCCTTCGGGTATGCAGTCAGCCGCTGATGAAGCACACTCCCATAGTGTGTGACTGAACCTGGCGAGCGTACAGGTGGCGTTGATGGACTTCAACACCATACTACAAGCAGAGAAGACTTTCTTCGCCACAGAATCGTACCTCTTGTCATCTCTATCCTGTGGGACAGTAGGGTAAGCGGTCCTACTGCTAGATGAAGTTGCCGCTTGAACCACCAGGCTCTCTGGAGTCGGGTGTTTTGATAAGTATTCAGGGTCAGCAGCCGCTACCCTATACTTGGCTGACAATCTTTTATTGACCGCAGGGATAACTTCAGGAGTTTCCCAATGAGATGTAATTTTCCTTTGTAAGGCTGCATGGAAGGGGACCACAGGGTCCTCCTGTGGACCTTTGTCTAATATGTCTGTTAGGTCATCCTGTTGAAAAACAGGTGAAGGCCCAGACCAGCCCATAAATTCAATAATTCTTGCCATCAGGGTTCTATAGGGTGTTTCGGCATGTTCCGCTGGGTCTGGTTTAACAAATTCCACTTCTGGGGAAGTGTCCAGCCCACTTGCCTCATGTAGTGACTCCTGTAGGTCCTTCAGACTTCTTTCCTCAGAGGTGAAATCCTCTGAAATAGGCAGTGTGGTCCTCTGTGTGGTCCTCTGTAACCCAAATGTTTCCTGGTCAGAATCTTCCCCCTCTTCATAAATTGAAGATAGTCCAGGGTACTCTGACCTCTGAAATGGTGTAAAACCCATTTCTAAGACAGAAGGAACCAAATTCGTCATTATTGGGCGAGAAAACGTCGATGTCGTTGACAGGCTTCGAAGGCGCCGAGAACGGCGTCGAAAAAACTGAAAGGGGTCTCGAAGAACTCGAGAGGATCAGGATCCTACTCGAGGGCATCGACGACGGTCTCAGCGTCGTGCCGGAGGCCTTTGGAATCACTGTTGGCTGTGGAGTAGCCTTGGTCTTCTCTTTCATCGGCGTCGATGTCGGCGTCGACGATGGCGTCGAGTCGATCGACCGATGCATCGAGGATCCCTTCGACAACGGCGTCGATGGCGCCGATCCGTGTGTCGAAGGAATCTTCGACGACGGCGTCAAAGATGGTGCCTTCTTACCCGATGGCTCCTGGCGCTCTTGGGTGGAATGTTTCGCCGGGTGCTGCGACTCGCTGCGTTTTGAATTTTTGGGTTTTTCACCCGGGGTATCACCCTCAGCTGTCTTCGAGGGGGTCGAGGCCTCGTTCTCGAAGACGCTTAACATTTTCTTTCTGAATTCCTCCCACTCAGCTTGAGAACTGTGTTTAGTGGGACAGGAGACCCTTTCTGGGGACACAGAAGACGACGAGGAAGGGGATCTTCGACGTCTCTTTTTTGAGTGTCTTGATCTTGACGAATGGTGGGAGCTACTTCGAGATCTAGAATGGGAATGTTTTTGACGGCGGAAGGAATGTGTAGAAAGGGTAGGCAGTAACCCTGGGCAACTGTCTCCAATGCCCAAACATCTGACGTTATAGCCTGCCATTCCGTCAGATGGTGAGTTAACCTGCCCCCTACAGGCGACTCAGCCGAAGAAACCTTCGAGGAGGTTTTTACTGACTTACCTCTCTCGAGCTTCCCCTTGCGCTCCTTCAAGGCTTTCACCGTCATGGACATGCAGTCCTCACACTCCGAACAATGGTGCTCGGATCCCAAGCACCACAAGCAGATCCTGTGTGGATCCGTTATCGACATTTTTTTACCACAGTCTCGACATTTCTTGAAGCTGGATCGCGGTGTCGTCGGTTCCGATGAAGAAGCCATCGAGAACGAGAAGGTATATTCGAGTAGATATAGTTAGTTATCCTGACTGAACTGAGCAACGACGTTCCGAGGCCCCACGAAGCGCGGAAAAACGGAACTGAGCAACGGACGCAGCGCGTGGCTATTTATGGGGATGATGATGTCGGCGCCGATACGGTGGCCGTCGAGGGACTCCGACTCGGCGGACGTCAACGCGCAGCGCCCTCTACAGAAAACATTTCCGAGGCCAGCAAGCTGGGAACGTAATATCAAAGATAAGGAATACGTCGGAGGGCACAATCCCTTCGAAATCAGCTTTCCATCTCCCGATTGCTCTTCCAAATAGTATTATCAGACATGAGTTTGGTTTAATTGCCCTTTCCACATGAAGGAAATGGAGACAATTGTCTAATTATGGGAAAATGACTTCCCCTCCACTTAATTCCTTATACCAAGACTTGCGAAATAATATTTCCTTGAATAATGTATATTCACTTGACCTATATCACAGGAAAATGCAGACACAATTGCATGATATCAGTTTAACAGCGGATGATGTATGTATTAGACCAGGATAGGCCAAAAAGAATATGACTGGTGCCAGACCTTGGAAAATATAAAAAAATATAAATCATATACTGAATATTCGAAATTTTAAAAAAGAAGAATTCCTCGACATAGCTATCTGGAATGCTTCCCATGTAATTACATCAGGAATTACTAAATGAGGTTCAAATTCAATCAATTCCACACAATGGAGAGGTGTGGTTACTGGAACAAGGCTAAAGGGGAAGAACTCAACTTGAAATGTCGCTTCCATGCTTGTGTTGATCCCATAGAAACATTGAAGCATTTGGCGTTATTCTGCCCTTATTTTAATAATCAGCGAACTAATCTTTTAATGAAATTTGTTAATTCTCAATTTGAAGATTGTCTAGAGGCCCTCTGGGCAAGAATGATGAATGGCTTATATCGGCCGCTGATTTTTGCCCTTGTATGGTTTATGAAATTTATTGTAAGCGAACTGGCTAAGAGTTTGTGCCGTGAATGAACTGAAAATCCCAAATCACAAAAATTGTAACCAGAACTACATGACTCGTTAGAATTGCTTTTATTTTTATTTTCATTTGTGAATTCTTTTCAATCATTAATGACTTTAAGGAGATTGAATGTTATATCTGTTTTATCTATTCTGTATTGAATGTTAGAATTGTTTAATTTATTATGTATCAAATGTAAGAATTGTTTTATTTAGTATGTATGAGGCAAAATGTACATATTTTAGATATTGATGATATAATTGTTTGTAAAGGTTCTTATTGGAACCATGAACAAATAAAGAAAGAATAAAAAGAAGTGTATTTTGAATCTGGAATTGTGAACTAGTGTACAACGCTTCACAATCTTTAATTTGACCAGTGGAAGTCATAATTTTACAAAAAGAGAAATTCGAGTGAAATAAGAGGGAATTTCCATTCCTAGAAAAGAAAATGATGGTATTTAAAATGACTATAGAAAGCTTTCTAATGATATTGCACAGAGACGATTCTATATTCGAGAGACATGAATTGTCACGTAGCATTGAATTGATAGTTTCTGTCCTTGCAGAAAATCATAATTCATGTTTCTATGTTGTGAGATAGAACTAAGATTCTGTGCACAGTAACATTAAAAGTACAGCTTCCATAAACCCAAGCCTGTATATTCTTAATGCATCTCACCAGTTGGTATTTTATATACACGCATATATTAGAACCCAACAGCACCATATACGAATATAATAACACTATATACATGCAGAAATGTTTTTTAAGCCATATGTATATGTTTGATGATGGGTCTCCTGTGAAACCTTTCTATGATACCAACACTTGTTGATGTTGGAGGAAAAAAAGCTTTTTAGGTAATCTGTCATTCAACAAAAGAGAAGCATTTGAGATGCCTATTGTTTATTGCATTCTTTTGGCAGACAAGCTGCCTGGAATTGTATACCATTGTTGGTGACATCCCCAGCAAAACGTTAGGAGAGCTTGGGTTTTGATTCACTATTTTAATAAAATTGAATACAAAGCCCAAACACGACCTGTTTTTTTGTCACAGAATTATGTGGTGGAGCTGTGCTAGGGGTGTTAGGTCAGAGGTGCCAGCTCTGTAAAATGAATGTTAAGTGTCATACATATTCTAGAAACCAATTAAATTGCCTTACACACACAGGAAGTACCATTAATTGTCACGCACTGGCATAACATGCTCTCATATTCAGATCATATGCCAAGTATTGCTTTCTTTATCAGGATATGTAAATATTTACACCTTGGGACTCTGAGGTTTTGGATGGAATAGCGGGAGCAGAGTAAAGGTTGGTATTTTATATGCATAGGCAGTCCAAATCTGTTGGAATGAAATGCCAAAATCTATGAAAACATCTGCCATAATTTGCTGAAAAGTCAAAATCAACCGGGAAAAATCAATAAAAAATAAGTGATATATAGTAAAAAATGTACATTCTGATTTCTCTGTTTAACTGTCAATCAGTGAAATGGCATACATTAAGCTAAGAAAACTATATATTTTTCAAATGAATTCCAGATGCATGGCCACCATAGTCTACAGGGATGCTGTTTATCATTTCAACATTTGTGTCTCCTTGTAATTTAACAAGGGCCGAAGAAGCTCTTGCTGTTCCAGGCACAATCGCACTTAGCAAAAGAAGAGTGTGGCGTAGGTTTCTTTCAGCACATATGCATTCTGGCATCCTGTAGGGTGTCCTGACCCACGTTTAAGCTACCCTGCTACAACATTTGGTGCTGTGGGCTTAGGAAATTCAAGATGGCGGAAAACCCACATGTGCGCCGAAATCCAGGAAAGCTGCGCAGTTGTGCGCACACCAAAATGGTTACCTAACTTGCCACCCACCAGGGTAAAGAAAGGTCTTTGTTAACAAAATCCACTTTTACTGATGTCAAAAAGTTGCTGAAATCGTGACTCATTGGACCACTTTAAAGATTCAACCCTTTTTGTGGGGTTCCACATAACCATCTTACTGTAAGGAGCCCCATCAAAACAATGTTAAGCAAGGATTTACTACCATGTAAGAACCATTCCTGTTTAGAATGCATTAATCCAAGAAAATCCCAAAAATGGGTGCAGTACCAGTACTCACCACTATCCAAAAGCCGGCGTTTTAAAACCCACTGTGTGTTTTTCTGAAGGCAAGCAAAATGCCTATTTCAAACCTTGCAACATATGCAAAATATTCACTGAACACCAGCAGGCATTTGGCAGAATGGAGTTTTGTGTGCCTACAAAATCTGGGAAATGAAGAGCCCAAAAACAATGCTTATAACAAAAATGCTATGGAGTCAGCAGCTTAAGCCTAACTGCAACTGGATTTAAAACCACCAAAATCGAAAATGTTAAATTAAATGAGTGACCTATGTTTGGTGTCACATGCCTTTGTAACTGTTGAAATGTCATAGTTTTGCACTTAGAATCAGCATTCTAGCTGCATGTGTAAAATTACAAGTTATTTTAAAAGCAACAAAAAGTTAGCTGAAGGTCTGGCTTAAGGAACTTGATTTTGCCTAGCAACGGATCCCATCAGGAGTGAAACTTGAGTCACAACTATGTTCCCAGGCCAATGTTCCTTTTGCTGCCCACACTAAGGATATGCCATCTATCTGATAATTGAATTTCCTGTGCTCTGCCAGAGAGTGAACAAAGCCCTCTCCACTCAGGCAAAGGTTTTTATTACAGACGTCGTAAAAAGTGGCTTCCTCCTGGAGAAGCTGGGAGGGGCACTGCCTGTGAGAAGCAAGCTGGCTTGGCAGAAACTGGAAAGACTGGTTTCTGTACCATGTGACCTGAAAAGACACACCCCTGCAGCAAGGATATGGTTTTATAAAAAGGGGGATAATTCATAGTGCGGACATGTGAAAATTTTATAAATGATACCATAATTCTTGTGATTTTTCTGCCCACAGTTTAAGACGTGGTAGGAACCGGTGGTATGTTCAGGGGGGTTTTAGCGGAAAAGTGGATATTACTCTAAATGTGTGCATGTTAAAAATCTGAAACTTCATCAGTTAATGTCCCTACCCCCTGCACACATGTATGTAAAGTTGGGTCCATGTCGGAAATTGAAAAAGCAGTTAAAAAGTCAATTATGTACACTCTTTGAATGCAAGCTCCGAGAATGAGCAGATTTGGACATAGACATGGCTAAATTCAGCCACACCATGTATATGTAATTTCAAACAACTGTGTAACTCTGAAGTATGGATTTTGATCATATATATATTTGGGTGCACAGATGATAAGGGAGGTTGTTTCAAGAGATCATAAAATGACATCAATCTGACTCACAGTTCAGTTTGCCAATCAAGCGGAGGAATGGAAGCCTGACCAATGACGAATGAGAGGGGCAAGTCTAGTGATGCAACACACACACCCATTCTCAAGAAACAGATAAAAGCAGAGAGTCAGGACACATAGAGACATTCAATTTCATCTGCCGCTGGAAGCCCTGCCGGAAAAATCCATACTTACCTCCATCAAACTCCAGAAAGCCAAACTAGAGACTTCAATCTATCCAGAGCAGAGACCAGACCAGAGAGAAAGCAGTGCTGTGCCTAGCAGAGACCAGACCAGAGAGAAAGCAGTGCTGTGCCTAGCAGAGACCAGACCAGAGAGAAAGCAGTGCTGTGCCTAGCCGAGACCAGACCAGGCGCTGTGAGCAGAATCCGGAAAGACCTGACCAGACTGAAGATCGTGACCAAGTCGCTTTCCTGTTCAAAATCTCTTGTGAGTACTTAGCAAAACTCAGAACACATCTCTTAGTTTAAATTCATCTAATTCAATCTATTTAACCTAAGTAGAACTGCCTCCTATCTGTCACCTGTCATTTCTAGTAAAATTTGTCATTTTGAAAAAGTGTGCGTTTAAAATTTACAAAACCAAAAACGACCTTTACTAAATTACTCATATCTCCGCAACCGTTTGGGCTAGAGACTTGCAATAACTTTCATTTGGAAGCTGAGATCCCAGGCTTTCCTAGGACCCCAAAACGGTAGAGATAGTCCTTGCGGTTCCTTTGTAATAGCGCTCGGCGCATCCGCGAATTTTGCCGCGATTTGCAATTTCTTCACATGTAAAAAAAAACTGCTGCTGCCTGATTTCATTTGCCAGAAATTCGTTTAACCTGCTAACTATCCCTGCATCATTGCTAGTGTGAGCCTGGACTAATATTAACTAGATACCACTCATCCTGAACCTCTAAAAGGGAATTAAGAGCGTTTCCAGCATATTTCTCATTCATTGCTAGCACCTATCAAAGCATTTGCCTGTGTTTTCAAACTTCTGTTTAAGCTTGCTGGATTGAACTGAATTACAGTTGATTGCATTTCTGAGAACTGTGTGTTTTCCTTCCATTTCCTTGCCTTGCATCAAAGGGGGGGAGGGGAGTAGCCAGAGAAAAGTGATTACATTGTTTGGTTGAAATCATATTGCGTATTTTCTGTACTGCATTCATTGAATATTGCATCCACCTGAGCTTACATAAAGCATTCTGTACCACCTTATACTTTTGTTCCGATTCACCAGTGTGCCACTTTATTCATTTCATGTCAACTCCTTATTGATTATAGAGAAGCGTGTTAGTGCCAGATTCTCCGTTGTTAATCTTCATCATATCAGATTAAGGGTGATATTCAAGTATTAATTTATTATAAAGTGTGATATATCTATTTTAAATTATCAAATAAACCTTTTAAACTTGCAAAACAGAACTACTTCTTGGCTCAGTGGGGTCAGGGGGATTCCAAGAGAGGGGTGTTATATAGGGGTAGTCATCCAGAACGCATGAACTGGACCTAAAGATATATCAATAAGGGTTTTCATTCAGTATTATAGACTAGGCGTTGACTTAGCTGTAGTGTTGAATTGAATCCTCTTACAATCCCCAGTCTGCTGTAACATAGGTGAACATGGTGTTTGTGGAGTGCCTGCCTGGTTTACCCATAGTCGATTGGGGAGCAGGATTGCCCAGTTGGTGAATGCCTCACCAACTGCGCCACACCTGATTTAACTGGGGATTGTGTTTAGAACGACTTCACCAATGTTATATTTTGTCATTTGTAATACAATCAGAAATGTTGAAGCCCTCCTTTCACATGTTAATTATGCATAGTAAATTCTATACTCATATTCCAACAATATTGATGCCACCATTCCCTTCCCTGCTACAGAATGTATATTGCATTTATTGTCATGTATGTGGTGTTTACAAAATATAGTCCTACACTTAAAGTATAGCAAGAATGGAACCAAGTAGCACTTTTTTTTTAAACGATATTTCAGACATTTAGGAACAAGGCACTCTATTCACATCTGGGGATACTGTTTAAGTCTGTACACTCTATTAACAGGGTCACTGTAAAAACTAAATTTTGGGTACAGGCCCGGCAAGCAGGGGTTGAATGAAGACTTACCTTCCCTATCTCCTGGCTGATGCCTTTCTCAGTAACTCCACACACAGGTGGAATCCTACCTTAAACTTCCCTCCACAGTCTTTCACACTACAATACCATTTTATTTATTTCCTCACCGTTGTAGAAAAACAAAGCTTAAACACAAGTATAGGACATGTATTAAAATACACACAAAATCACACACATTGGTCGCTGACCTAGTCTTTTCACAACCACTAGCCTTTTTAACTAAGGAAATCGCCCTGCAGCTAATATTTGCTGAAAGTATACAAAAACAAAACGTGTTGATGCCATTGGCTTGCTTTAGCTTACTCACAGGTTACTGAACCTGTTTTAAAAGCCGGTTGAGGTGTGCCACATGATTTCAATCAGATTTAAGTCTAGTGACTCAGTCTAAACCCACAAAAGGTCCCAGCACTCCATAATCCTGCAGTCGACACATGTTTTAGATAATTACCCTGTATTATTCTTTGTTTTCGGGGTGTCCTGGGTATAAAAACTTTGCGGAGGTGGACAAGTGTTTCACAGACAATATGCTCAAGAATATAAATAAGTAGTGTGGTTTTTAAAGATTTGCCGCACTGTTTGGAGAGGTAAAAAAACAGCAAAAACGGCCTTTGTCATGAAGGGGCTCTGAACTGCGCGGTACCTTTCAATGGGCCATCGGCACAACACCCGAACGCACAACAAAACTCCTTGGCTACTAAGACTTGAAGCTAATTGCTGCCCCATTTATTCATAACTGTAGATCCCATATTGTGTATATCTGTTATTTTGTGTTTTAAAATGAGAAAACAAGGCAAATTAAAAAGTCATATGAGGAGGTGAGATTCAAACCTAGCTCCAGTTGATGCTCACTTTTCTGACACAGCCAGTACAAATCCTGCTGAAGCTGGTTTATACATCATCATGCGCTCATCTTTGCCAACATACTGCACATGGCTTCTGTTTAGAACGCAGGAGAGATGCCATTGCTTTCTCTTTATGCCAATCAGAGAAGGGAAAGACATAAATCAACCAGCAATCATTCACAAGACAAAAGGTTTCGAATTGGGGCATAGAGTGTATCACCTGTCAGCCAATATTACAAATGTCGATGACAAGTACAGCAATCAAAGAAAAACCATGACTGGACATGCGTCTATATGAGAGCTCTGATCCTGGTCAATCAGGGGTCTGCAACCTTTGGCTCTCCAGATGTTTTGGACTACGACTTCCATGATCCCTCACCACTGGCTATGGTGGCCATTGATGATGGGAGCTGTAGTAAGAAAGGTGCGCCTGATTCATGCTTCACAAAAAATCTAGTACCCTGATGTTGAAAATGTCTCAAAATACATTTCAGTTCGATTTGCACTAGTAAATCTGTCTGACAAAAAAGTTGTCTTTATAACGGAGCTCCCTAAGGATGAGCATTGTCTCAAAACACATTTCCTTTTGATTTACTTGATGTGATGACTGTCATCACGAAACATTGGTGAAAGACTGTATGTGCAGTCTGTTTTACGGGGCTGCTGTCAGGTGACAGTCTGCAGCCCAGCGGCCAGTTGAAAAAGCCAAGTAAAGGGTGACAACAGAATCTCCATTTGGCTGTGTCCTGGTGTGGAGCAGTCACCAGCTGTGTTGCGTGTTAGACGACGGGGATTCTAAAACATGCAGTCCTACCGCTCAAAGAATGATGCAGATTCTGTCAAGGGAAGCTGAAGCGTATATGTCTGACATGTCTGGATACCTGACAAAGAACCATTGACCAGTATCAGGGATGAGGATAGAACTCCCATCAGTAGTGAAGACGCCAGTCAACAATGGCATACAAGACAATGGTGGGGGCTGCTGGGGCTGAGTAAATCTGCCAGCGAGTCCTGATGTATGAACTCAAATAAAGCAGCGCAGGATCTGAGCAGTCTTGTTATCCCTTAATGTCTCAGCGCTGCTACTGCCTTGTTTGTATGTGTGGGATTTATTATAAAGCACAAGCCTAGCTAGAAACCAAAAGAGCACTGTACAAAGGGAATAGTCCCGGGGGTTACAAGTAGGGTGCAATGGTAGCAGAGGAGATGGGATGGGTTCGTACTTCATGCTTCTCTCTTTATCATACTCTGCAATTACCACAATTCCTTTCTGGTGATCTATTCTTTTTCGGGTCTGCAGCTTTGCTTGAGGTGTCACAAGACTATAACCATAAAAGAAATGTTCATCGTCTCCCGGATTCCATGCATTCAATGGAACTGTTTCACCTGTATCACCTTTGGCTGCAGTGGGCACCTACGTCTCCGATGAAAGCAAACAGAGAACAATAAGAGAACAGGGACCACATCTCGGGTACAAGTAACAGCCTTCACCAGCCTTCAAACTGATCCAAACCATAATGTCATCTAGAACAGAGAAGGAACCCCTACCTTGGATGAACCATTAAGGGTCATATTGGTCTGATTCTATGTTATTGTCTGGATCATCTACAAGGTTTTAGAGTAGGGACTGAGTAGACATTGCAGCATGAAGGGTAGTTGGCAGAGTGCGCAAAAGAGGAAGAATAGGAAAACAAGGATTGGAAGAGAGCGTCTAGATTGGCTAAGGTATAATTTAAAAAAACGTTGCATTATGTTTTACAACTATTCGAAGTCAAAGAACAAGAAATGTGGGCTACAACCTTTGAATTTGAGGAAATGCAACTCCCTTGTTCCACTCATGCAACTTGGGAAATGCAACTCCCTTGTTGCACTGCAGATAACAACATTGTTGGTCACTCATTACTGGTACACGTTCCTTTTACGCCCTGCTATGTCAGTTGCTTGTGCAGTCTTGTAAACATAAGTGTCTTGGTGTACAATATGAAAATCAATTAACTCTTTTCTTAGAATTCTGTATTTCATAATGTGCATTGTATGGGGTTGCAAGACCTGCCATTCTTAGGGTGTTTATGTATGGACTATGCCTTCCTTTCTTTAAATGTACTTTAAAGGAGCCATCTTTTATAGATCAATATCACTTTCCTGTTTCCTGTCAACTGACAGCTGCTTAATCCTCTCCAGAGCCCTCATCCTATCAAAACTTGATTATTGTAATGCCCTCTACATAGAAGCAAACAAACAAATTATCAATAGAATTCAAGTGTTAGAAAATAACGCACTCAGGGCTGCCCTAAGCATCCCTAGAAGAGCACACATCTCCGAAATAAGAAGGAAACATAAATGGCTCTCCACCCAAGAAAAAATTAACCTCAAATCGGCTTCCCTAATCTACAAATGCCTAAATAACAAAGCGCCTAGCTACCTAACTGAACGATTTTCTAACAAAATCTTCACCAGACCCCCAAGAATACCCAACCCAAACTGTCTTCAAGTGCCAAGATTCAAACTGTCCACCATTGGAAGATCCAGTTTCCCAGTCAGGGCAGCACAATTGTGGAACTCCCTGCCACACATACTCAGATCTGACCAAACGTTTGCCAAATTCAGAAAGAGCACAATTAAATGGCTCATCGAGAAAGATATGTAACCTACTCTACCGCACCACACTAACTTAGCCCTCCTGCCTACGTGCACTGTATTTTTGATTTAGTTATGTTAAATATGTAAATATCTGTACATTTTACGACATATTGTCCACACCTACATGCCACTAGATTTGTTCTATGTTAATTACCTTCATCCTGTAACTATGAGATAACCTGTCTTTACCACTCCTGTAACTAAGCTGTAAGTTCTCTTTGTACCTGCGCCCTGATACTTCTGGGTCCGGCACGCACAATAAATAAACAAACAAACAAAGCCCTTTTTGTAAAAGAATCCCCGCATTGATCTTTAACACCCTATTGATCCTGGACATGGGATATACGTATGAACAAATAAATCCAACACTGTCCTTTTGGTGGAGACTCTAAACGAACACACGCAGGCTGTATTCACCAATTGATGGTGTTACCATCCACATCTATTCTCTTGACTTATAGGTTTTGCAGAGGCAACCAGACCAATTATACGCGAATAGCTTTATTTGTATTATGATTCTAGCCCTGCTTTCTCCTGTAATAAAAAGTAAAATCGCAAGTTGAAAAGGCAAAGAGCACAGAGGTGCATTGTGCGAACGAGGGCAAAGAGACCACTAGCACTCCTCTCCAAATCTGAATGAACGGTTTAGAATAAGTCACATGGATTGTATGTTGCTTGCTAAGTAGAATGCTCATGAATTGTTTTAGAGCGAGGTTGAAATGGCATGACAGACACACAAAGCCACTGGCATGGACACTGCAATCACGCTACTCTGTCATGCAAGAGATATTCTGATTTGCATCTTGATTCTTCCACAAATTCACCACCTTAACCTACAAATGGATGGGCATGCCCATTGGCAAGTGCCATCCTGTGCACCACAAGCCGATTACTAGAGTTCCCTGTGAACTTAAGTCACATGCAAGCATTTATAATGGTGCAGAACCGCATGCCGATTACCATAGGTCCCTGTGGAGTCAGGTGAAAGCATGGCTAAATGGGGTGTCCGAGTGCGATGCAGCAGCAACCAGCCTGCTTTAAGGATGTGATTCTGTGGAGGAATGCCTGCCTTGAACAATCACGAGGGCCTGGAGCAATCGCCCACTACAACAGCCACCTCCCAAAACCCCATCTCCCCCGTCGCACACCCTCTCCACCCTACTGCCCTGGGACCTTGAAAACAAATGTGAAACTGCAGGGTAGTGCTAAGGTCCTGTGAAGTGTTGGAGCCATCCATGTAAAACTTTATTCAAATAAAAGGAGTTTTGTTTACAAATACCTTTGTACTAGTTCACCAGGCAATGTAGTGTGCGCACTGCTCAGAGTCTGATCTGATCTTCAATGAAGCCTCAGAGCTCCTCTACCTAGCATCACCAGCTTTGTCTGTTGATAGTTTGCTCTGCTATGTGGGGCGCTAACTGGAAAATGCTAGCCGACTGTGCAGTTGGTGGAAAATACAATTTGCAAAACACAGCAAAACAAAATTTCCTCATCTTTTATATCAAGAGCCCCACGAAGGTGCTTTTCAGCCACTTGTTGCCACTCTTTCTATATGCTCATCTGTCGAACAAGTCAGCTCGGGCAGACGCCACCTACTGCCCCATGCTGCACATTGCAGCCTCTGTGCATTGCAGAACTATTTGAAAAAGGCCCAAATTCGTTAAACCGTTGTGAGGTAATTAAAGGTTATTGGGCCTCTTTACGAGTATGGAGGTAGCCATGCCGCTTTAAGTGGCATGGCTACCCCCATACCGGGTACCGAGTCCGACTGCCAGGAATAGGGAATTACCGGGCCATGCCGACTTTGGCGGGCCCGGTAATTCCCATTCTCGGGACCCGGGCCCGGTACATCCCCATTCCCATTTCAGCCCCCATAGGGCTCAATGGGAATGGGGAGGATGCTAACAACGGGCCCGTTAATGACGGGCCCGTTGTTAGCATCCTGGTCTGCTAGCGGGTTCCGCTAAGGACATCCGGTCTGGCCAGGGGTCCTGAGCGGGACCCGTTACAGACTTCGTAATAGGGCGGCCCAGAATGAACGATGCCTGTCCCTTACTGGTACCGTTCACTCCGTGGCCACCTTCCTTGGGCCTCATTACGAGTGTGGAGGTAGCCATGCCGCTTTTTGCGGCATGGCTTCCCCTATACCGGATACCGGGTCCAGGTTCCAGGAATAGGGAATTACCGGGCCATGCCGACTTTGGCGGGCCCGGGAATTTCCATTCTCGGGACCCGGGCCTGGTACATCCCCATTCCCATTTGAGCCCTCACAGGGCTCAATGGGAATGGAGAGGATGCTAACAATGGGCCCGTTAATGACGGGCGTGTTGTTAGCATCCTGGTCTGCTAGCGGGTCTCGCTAAGGACGTCTGGTCTGGCCAGGCGTCCTGAGCGGGACCCGCTGCAGACCTCGTAATAGGGCGGCCCGGAATGAACGGTGCTACTCCCTTACCGGCACCGTTCATTCCGTGGCTGCCTTCCTCGTAATGAAGCCCATTGTCTCATATTTTCAGAGCCCACAGTATTCATCCCGGTATACCTGTGTACCGTTACAACCCTAGTCGAAGCCAATGTCGGTGCCTTCAACGGTCACTTCGACCCTTTCGAGGCCTCTGCCTAGTCAGGAAAAGGTTTTTAAACCTACGCCGAAGAAAGACGTTTTCAAGTCTATGGCCTCAATTTATGAGGAGGAGCAAGCCTCTGATGAGGATTCTCCACCCTTTGGCTTGCTTTATGGCATGCAAAATGCTCCGGAGAAACTTATTAATCAGGAATCAAAGATCCCTGACCTTTACGATTGCCTCCAGCTGGCTTGTGGTGTAGACACTATGCCGGAGCTGGAATTTGGCAGGCGCCTGATCCAGTAGAACATGTGGATTCTGCACACAGGTCCCTCATGAAGCGAGTCATTATGTACATGGGCTGGAGCAGGAATTATCCCGCCTATGAACAAGACCATATGAAGGATATACTAAATCAAGGCCCTCAGAAGGACCCAATATTACCCTTTCATGCAGCCCTTCAGAGGAAGGTCATGGCAAACTGAGAAAACTCCAGAGTCTGGACCTGCTGTAAACAGGAACTTTGCCAGAAAATATAGGCCTTCTAGTATTGTTCCGGACTATCTGACCAAGCACCCTACACCTGAAAGCTTGGTGGTTCAGGCGGCAACGTCGACCAGGCAGTCTGCTTACCCCTTTATTCCCCCGGATAGGGACGACAAGAGGGTTGATGCCTGGGCTTGGAAGATTTTCTCATCGGGCAGTATGGCCTTGAAGTCGGCCAATATTACTTCTACTCTTTTGAGGTTTACTTACACCCTGTGGGAATGTATTAGCATGGCGACGGAGCACATTCCGGAAGGCAGGGAGAGAGACGGCTTCCTGGCTATAGTGAATGATGGAAAGGAGGCAATGGGGGAGTGTCTCCAGTCAGGTCTGGACACTGCTGACAGTATCAGCAGGTCCATGGCTTCAAGCACCGTACTACGCAGGTTTGCGTGGTTGAGAATGTCGGGCATTGCACCGAATGTGCAGGCCAGGCTTCTCGATATGCCCTTTGACGGCTTGAGGTTGTTTGGCAGCAAGACAGATGAGAGTCTGGAGAGGTTGCAGACCCCCAAGGTAGCAGCTAAATCACTTAGCGCCTCCATACGTGAACCTCAACAACAACCCTATTCAGGATCATCTTCCTCTAAGGGTTGTACTTTTTGTTTCTATTCCTCATTTGGAAAGTGAAGAGGACAGGCCGTAGTGAAGGGGACAGAAAAGATTCCCTCATGGTGGATGAGGAAGGGGTGCTAAATCAGCCCCAGCAGCTGCATCTTTACCCTCAGACGCTGCTGCAGCCGCCTCTAAGCCACTCTCCGGCCTTGACCCACAAGACCCCGATGGGAGGCAGAATCTCTCAGCATCTGAATGAATGGCATTACTTCAGATGCTTGGGCACTGTTAGGGAGAATTCTCTGTTTAGGCTGAATTTCCTAACCTAGTGAGTCCCCCAGAAGCTTTGCTGGATTTCTGGAGTTTGTTTTTTTCTCTCCTGCCAAGAGTGAGACTGTTTTTCCCACTCTTGGACATGATTCATGGTGTTCCTTTGACTGTTAATGTGTTTCATGGGCTATGGGGTCCTTTACTCCATAGGGTCTCATGTGTTTTTTACTATGTGTGTTACACAGCACCATCCGTGCAGTGACACAGAGGTGTCATAGGGACACACCACCATAGACTCCATACCCTGGGACTGACTACTGTCTCCCAGGGCATGTAAAGTCACCATTGGCTTTACTAGTCCCAAATTATGAACAGAAACCATTACAAACCATCATATTGTGGACGTACTGGTCGGGGCAATTCGATTGCCCCGGGGTCTGTTAGTCGAGGGGGCACGTCTCCGTCCCCCCTGATCGAGTTTTGGCTGGTGGCAGTGGATACTACTTTTTATATTCGACCGCAAATCTATCCCTATGGGATTTTCCCATTGTTCGAGGCTACCAACTTTAATTATTTAATTCTCATAGCCTCGAACATACCGCCGGTTTATTTATTTAATATTAATTCGCCGGTTGGTAATTTTTGCCAGGACTCAATTCTAAAATGGCGTTTGTGTTCTCTTCTGTGACTCCAACCCAAGTCGAGCCCTTTGTTCCACTTTTGGCGGGCTTCTCCACAGAAGCCTCCAAAAGTGGTGCCACTCTGTCTGGGTACCACAGGGGGTGTCAGAGGGGGTTTAGGCACCCTGGACTGAGTTACCTTGGTAACTCAAGTCGCACTCTTGTGTGATTATCCCAAGTGGTGAGCCGGTCGGCTCACCACTTCGCATGTTTGAGTGACAGCTAGGCTGAGTGAATGGGGGTGTGCTGCATAAAAGCAGGGCTTTGGGGACTGGAACTTCAGAAGTCACCACAGGACCTGAGAATCTGACGAGGGAGAAGCTGAGCCGACCTGCTACGATGACACCACCGGTGGAGCCCTGCGGAACCGACTCACCACTTCCCGACGACAGAGAAGATCTCCCGGCTGGAGAGTCTTCTTCCCCTGACTGGTGGGCACAACCAGTTTACCTTCTTTTTCTCGCATCCCAGGGCGTCTTGTGGTCGAATTGCCCGTGCCAAGCACCCCGGCAACCGGATAGCCACTTACCACTGGACCGCGAACCAAAGGACCGCTCCTTTTAACTGAGAACTCCGCGGCTGGTTTCTTCCCTGGCAGTGCAACGGACTTCTGTCTTCCTCCCCGACGAGATCCTCTCTTCCCCCGGATGAAGCACCGACTTGCACCCGCTGCCAGGAACAACTGCCCCCGCTGGAGTATTCTCACCACTTTAAGGTACCGTGTCCGCCAGGCCTCCCTTTCTAAAGATTGCTACAAGGTAATAATAACCCTTAACCTTCTGGACTGGGCTGGCCGCCTTGACCCTCTAACTGGTCCCTTTCTTTTGGTCTAACTCTTTCTGAACCTTTTCGAGACTGTTATGCACTTTTCAACCGTGTGACCTTGGACACCTTTCGTTCTGATCCTCTTAAAGTGGATCCGGCCTTCTGAACTCTAACTTCACGGTTTTACTTTGCCTTCCTCTCTTGTTGTGTTCTTGTGAAAGTGTTGGGATCTGTTTCAAATTATACTCTGCTTTTCTCTCCCTTTTAAAACGAATTATTAGAGAGCGCTCACCGCTGTCTGAAAATAAGTGGGGCTTTTACTTTAGACTTGTCTAATGTTCTTTTAATGGAGTGTATACCTTTTAGTGACCATGTTTTTGAACTGCTTAAAATTAGTGCCTGTGTGTTTTACTAGATGTGGTTTTAAATAAATAATTATATCTCTTTTACACCAAGCTCTGTTCAGTGTTTGCTTGTTCTACTGTGTTCTTTTGACCTATTGTGGATACTCTGTATACTGCCTAACTCTTCTTGAGGGAAGTCTGACTGCTCAGCCACAGCTACCAAGTGAATCTGTGTGGTACAGACTGCTACCAAGTGGGTTTACTGCCAAACACCTGTAGTCTTAAATCTTTTGCAGTGGTCCCAGAGGGAACTGCACAGGTTTCTGCCTAACAGGCACTGGAAACAGTAGCCCAGGATTACTGCCTTCTTTTTCAAAGAAGGCCTCAGAATCATCCACTGCGACCCAACTCTGTCAAATTTCCGGATCCGCTCCTTGTGCAGGAGGTTTTAGAACATGTACCTGTGGCGGAGAGGAACAAGGGTTAGTATTCCCCTTACCTTCTCATTCCAAAGAAGGACGGAGGATTGAGACCCATCTTGGACTTAAGAAATTAGAACATATTCGTCAGGAAGGACAAGTTCAAGATGGTTACCCTTTATCGGATCCTTCAGGCTCTCCAACTCCAAGACTGGTTGGTATCATTGGACCTTCAGGATGCTTACTTTCATGTGCCAATCCATCTCAAGCACAGAAAGTGCCTGAGGTTCACGGTTCTCATTATCAGTTTCGAGTTCTGCCATTCGGGCTGACCTCCTCCCCGCGGGTCTTCAGCAAACTGATGGCGGTAGTGGCAGCGAGTCTCAGGAGAGGGGGGAATCCACGTCTACCCTTACCTGGACGATTGGCTAATCAGAGCACGTTCTCCTGAACAAACTCTGGAACATCTCAGTATCACCTGCCACTTCCTACACAGACTGGGCTTCTCCCTCAATTACAAGAAGTCCCATATGATACCATTCCAATTCATCAGAGCAGTCCTGGCTACTTCCTCGGGGAAAGCCTCGCCTCCCGAGGAGAGGGCTCAGCACATTCTGCCGATGGTAACAAAGTTCCAAGATGCCCAACATCTGCCGGCCTTCGATTTTCTGAGGTGGCTCGGCCTCATGGTATCCTGCATTTTTCTGGTGCCAGAAGCCTGATTTCGAATGAGGTCACTTCAATGGGCTCTCAGGACTGAATGGTCCCAATTTTAAGGGAATATGTCAGATCTACAAGTTCCGAGCAGAGTTGCTCAGGATCATCTATGGTGGGCTTGCAGGGCTAATATTCCCAAGGGAGAATCTTTTTAGCAACAATGGCCAGAGATAGCGCTATTGACGGACGCCTCACTCACTGGGTGGGGAACCCACACCAACAAACCTACAATCAGCGGTCGTTGGTCTCCATCGGAGTCCAAATTAAACATTAACCTTTTGGAGCTGAGGGCAATCAGACTAGCGCTGTAGGCCTTTCTGCCCTCTGTACGGGGAAAGAATGGCCTGATAATAACGGACAACACAGTGGCCATGTACTACCTCAACAAAAGAGGAGGTGTAGGGTCACTACCACTGTGCAGAGAGGCAATGCAGTTCTGGTTCTGGGCAATTCAAGAAGGAATCTCTCTATCGGCAGTTTACCTAGCTTGATGGCAGAAAACGGCAGCGGACGCTCTGAGCAGGCAAAGCACAGTCTCCCATGAGTGGGAATTAGCTCAGGAAGTCATTCAAGAGATCTTCACCCTTTGGGGAACCCATCAAGTGGATCTGTTTGCGACCAAGGTCAATCACAAGTGCAAAGAGTATTGCTCAAGGGTATTTCCACCGAGAGGAGTTCTAGGGGACGCGTTTGTAGTGGACTGGGGGTTTCCACCCCTATACGCGTTTCTTCCAGTCCCTGTCATTCCTCATGAGATCAAGAGGTTGAGAAAGTTCGGGAAATCCATTATTCTAATTTCCCCGGATTGGGCCAGGAAGACGTGGTACCCGGACCTTCTTGACATGTCCATCGGCCCTACAATACGTCTTCCACAAAGAGAGGATCTTCTCTCGCAAGAGGAAGGTCGGGTTCTCCATCCAGAGGTCAAGACACTCAGCCTTCATGCATGGTTTCTGAGAGGCTGAGATATAAGGATTGGGTCCTCCCGGACGATGTAATGGAGATGTTGCTTTCGGCCAGAAGGCCAGCAACCAAATCCTTTTACTGATGTCATTGGAATAAGTTCAGTAATTGGTGCAAGAATAACAATGTGGATCCCTTTCTATCTGGCATACCTATGGTGCTTTCTTTCCTGTTGCATTTAACCAATCTGGGGCTCCAGTTTGGAACGATAAAGGGATATCTGGCTACGCTTTCCATTTTTAAGCACTCCTCTGAAGAGGTCTCTTATTTCAAGACGCCATTGACTGTACAATTTCTAAAGGGTCTCACTAACGTGTACCCTCCAGTCCCATTTCATGTGCCTGTTTGGGATTTAAATTTAGTATTAACATTTCTCACATGCATGCCATTCGATCTACATTCATGTCCTCTAAGACTCCTAACATTAAAAACAGACCTACTAGTGGCTTTAACATCAACCCACAGGGTGAGTGAGTTACAGGCTCTCTCTTGTAAGTCTCCTTACACCGTTTTCGATAAGGATAAAGTCATCCTCAGAGTCAAACCATCATTCCTGCCTAAGGTAGTCTCTGACTTCCATTTGACGCAGAAGATAACTTTACTGACCTTTATCCTCCCCCTCATGCAGGTACGGAGGATGAAAGACTGCACAGGCTAGAACCAAAAAGGGCTCTGAGCTTTTATATTTCAATACTTGATAAATTTAGACAAGAGGATCAACTCTTCATTGGGTATACCGGCTATAAATTGGGCCTGGCCGTAACCAAACAGAGTATATCCAGATGGATAGTTTTAGCAATTGCAGAATGTTACAGAAGGGCAGGTAAAGAACCACCAGATGGACTAAGAGCTCATTCCACAAGGAGCTTGGCAACTTCTGCGGCTCTGCAAAGGGGTGTCCCAGCAAAAGATATCTGTGCAGCAGCCACCTGGTCATCTATGCATACATTCGTAAAGCATTACTGTTTAGAACTGGCCTCGTCTCAAGGAGATCTTTTTTAAAAGGCCGTTCTTCATACCGTCCATGACTAGATTACTTGGTACGCCCTCCTCCAAATTGTCACTGCTTTGGGAGTCTATCAAAGATGAGGAATACGTTGGAGGACCCAATCCATTCGAAGAAAAAGTTACTTACCCCTGGTAACGTTCTTTCAACTGGATGTTCTTCCCACATATTCCTCATCGCCCATTCCAGCCTACCCCTACATACAATTTACGTGTTTTACACTCTGCGCTGAGAGCTTGCAGTCTTGGGGTACGCCTGGTCAATTCCTCGATTGATGGGAACGGAAAAAAACGGAACTGAAGCCAATGGGCGTGGCTCGAGCTATTTGTACTGCTGATGACGTCAACACCCAACGGCAACCCCCGAGGGACATCGACGCCACGACATCAAGCACAGTGCCCTCTGGTGTGGACATTTTCTTTCCGAAGCAGCAAAGCAGAAGATACGAATATCAAAGATGAGGAATACGTGGGAGGACACAATCCATTTCAAATAATATTTTGGAATACATGCTACACTGAGTTTCGCAGTAAATGCTGGTCTGTGTGTCATGGGTTTCTAAGTGCCAAACCGCTGCCTTTCAAAAGTAAGTATTGGGAAATGGAGGTAATGCCCTCATTATGTCATCTTCATTACACTTACCTGTTACTGTAGATTGGCCTCACCCATCCATTTGGGCAAATCATCCTTGATCCTTTGGTAACAGAAAAGAAATGTATGATATAAGAATATTGGTTTCTCAGTCAGAAGTTGGCAAATTGCCTTCAAATGTAAGGACTGGGACAAGAAAAAGGGATATGGGGTTAATTACCTGCCTCCCATAATGGTTTCCTTGCCGGGGTGCAGACAGTTTAAAGCTGGTAAGTGAACACTGTATAGATTGTTGTTTGTAACATATGATCTTACTTATTTCATGGAGGGTTACCAGCCATTAGTAGCCGGCACGCGCGGCGCAACGGGAATACAGCATGGTGATTGGCTCATTTGCAAGCCATACCACACGGTATTCCCTTGTACGCCGTGCGTGCCGGGTACTCTGTTGCCGGCGAGGGGCGTGGCAGCCCCTCAGCCAATGAGGAGGCTCGAAACGGGGGCAATCCCCGCTCCCAGCCTCCCCATGGCTGGAGGCTTCCTTCGTCCCCCGCCGGGGACTCAGGTAAGACATTTTTTTTGTTGTTTCCCCTTTCCTCCTCCCTCCTCCCACCCCACCTCACTTACCTTTTATCCCGCAGTCTCCGGCAGTGGACGATGGAAACCTCCAGCCGTGTGAAGGCTCGGAGCGGGGCCATCCCCACTCCGAGCCTCCACATGGCTGGAGGCTTCCATCGTCCCCCGCCGGAGACCGCGGTACATTTTTTTTTTTCCTTCCCCACCCCACTTACCTTCTTTTTTCTTCTTTTCTCGGGAACGGACGCGCCCGCTCCTGATGGCCGACATGGAAAGGGAAAACGGACTACGTTTTCCCTTTCCCGACGGCCATTTTTTTGACATTATTTTTTTTTTTCTGTTCAGAAACGTGTTTCGGATTAGAAAAAAAAGCAATTAGTACCTCGGTCTAACGGGCTGGGGTACTAATGGCAATAAGCCCCTCGACGCCAGGTCAATACCGCCCGCGGTAATGCCCATGGGGCTTCGTTAGGGCCCGGGGGCATTACCTGGGGCGGTATTGGCCCGCCGTCTCGTGGCTTATTGTCACAAGATTATATGGACTGCTGGAGTTGGATCTACAATGACGTTTTGGAAGCTACCATGTTTTTAATGGGGATCAGTGGAATTTTCTGTTAATATTATGCAGGGTTGGCTACTTTAAAAGCATGATGTGGTTTCTAATTGTCTCTCTCTCTCGTTATCACAGCTATGGGTACAGGGATCAGTGTGAGCAGGGCCAAATAAGAGAGCATCATTGACGCTGCCAGCACATAATAAAATCATCCCAAACCGTATCATAGCTTGTGAAAAGCAGCAGGAGGTAGAAATTCAGCAACAGAATAATACATGTGCAGCTGTGTCAATGCCATTACCTAAACCACTTCTACCCAGTGCTAGTGCCAAGGAAAATAATCTCCGAGTCATCTTCGATGTAGAGATTCCTCCTACTGCCATGGAGGAGCTTTGTAATCATTTGAGACTCCACTCCATGAGTGTATGAATGTGTTTAATTCAGTGACTCATTGCACTTTCAATTGGGCTACCGCAAGGCTGTTTAAAAGTAATCTATCTAGAAACTATGCTTCCAAGAATGCTTATGGCCATTATGTTCCACAATAGTGACCATGCTTTCAAGAACGCATTATCTCCAGCAAGGGTTAACGAATCTGCCCACAACTAAGTGACTTGTACTGGCTCACTGTAGAATCCAGCATGCAGTGTAATACACGGTGTCTTATTCAAATGAGGGTATAACGTGAAGGTCTCTTGGACTCTGCCCGTCTTCTTCCACACTGCTGAAGTCCTCAGCACATTTTGGCATGTCACACACAAGCAGAAATGTGATCGTTAACAATCTAGTGTGGCTCCACTGCCACACATTTGAAATGGCCTGCTGAAAGCAGTTGGCGTCATCTCAATGTACCGAGGCGTCCAAAGCCTTTTCTCCTAATGTGAACTTTGGTCAAAGCAGATTGCGCCAGCCTAAACCTGCACTACGAGGGACTTTGCGCTTCCTTGAACACAACACGTGATTATCGAATTACTCGACTACTGCATCTGTCTAGGAGGTAAAGCGCTGCCACAGCAACAAATGCAGTGTCAGTTCTTTTGCTGCCAGCTACAACCGTGACAAAGATCAATCATTTATTTATACTCCGTGTGCTTCCTCGGACCCGAGGAGTAACAATAGTAATGCCTGCGAGAGCTGGCCCACTCCAGCAAAGGACCAGCAGAACATATAAATCTCAGTCTCACCTGACTGGCAGACCAAAAGGTCGAAATTCACAACATGTATCAGTATTACAAAGTACTGTACATTTACTTGGTGCTGTATAATTGAAAAACAAGCAATCACTGAAGATGACTGGGCAAACAATAATTCAAACACTATTACCAAAAAGAAACGTTCACCGTAAAAATAATTAGGGTTATTGGTGTTCCCAAACATATATACTAGTGAATAAAGGCAACTATCATCTGACTGACTAGAAATGAGTGACATTGACTGCCATTCTCCAAATAGACATAGGGAATCTGGGCCAATCGCCACACAGGTGACATCATTTAAGCAACAGGATGAATGCCCCTTTAGATGTTCTCGTCAAGGCGAGAATAGGCTCGTGCACATTACAAAGAAGTATCCTGAAGCACACGTCCCTTCATACTTTAATAATTATATTTACATATTGATTTCGAATCTAACACAAAACATCCGACTACCTTTACCATAAACTCGTGGCGATATTACAAACTATGCATAAAACAACACAGTAAAAACGGACATACATTTCCCATCTTGTTCCAACCATTTAAAAAATAGGATATGCTGGTGGAGTGAAGTGGCTGCGCTCGCCCTTTAGCGTGGTCTTCAGGACCCGGTACGGCTCGCGGCCAGGTGTATAACGCTTAATTAAAAACGTTACTATGGTAAAGTGAATTCAGGATACGCACCAGAATGAAAGTGTAATTTCCAGACTGCCTAAAGGCGATATCGTTTGCTTTTTTTTTAACACTTTACGGGCGACAATTACAATGGAGTCCTATGCAGTCCATAGGCTTGTAGAAGGTGCTCGATTAGTTTTGGTGTAAAACTAAATGCACTTTGAAGATGATCTAGGAATGCATGGCAGACACGGTCATATTTTAGTCATATTTCTGTTGGTCAATATCTGGTGTGATACTGCAATCTTATGACTAAATGTATTTTGTAGTTAATAGAATATTTTGAAGTGGAAGATTTAAGGAGTTTGTAGATTCTGGGATTAAGAAAATTGCCTTTTATTCCACAATGTAGGACTCCTCTAGTATTGATTATTTATTTTCCCATGATGGAAGTGGATTTTTTTCAATTTGCTCTATGTTGCTTGACATTCTTGCCACTTCACATGCTATAAAGGACGACTCCCACCCAGAGCAAGTTTAAATTAGAGGATCATTCCTATCTGGTATTTAAATTCTGAATGAGACGATATCTGGCTTCTTTTTGTGGAATGAGGGTTTGCCCAACAATCTGGACAGGTTGGAGAAATCCGTCAAGGAGAAGGGCTGAAATATATGGGCACTGATGAAATGGCAAAACATACAGCTATTAAACAAGCATTGGCAATGCCAATAGTTGGGGCATTTACTGTTCTTTGCATTATGTTATGTTGTAGTGCATTTGTATAGTGCCTTATGTACTCAAAGCACTGTGTGATGCCCTCAGGGGCCATGATCCGTATCAGTTGAGAGAGTAGTGTAGCATATAGCGCTTGGGTGCACTTGGTATGTGGGCAGCCAGAGTGGTTTGCGCAGGTTGACTGCATTATAATGCTAAGTGTGGTGCAGTGGATGTGAGAGTTCAGTGTAATGTGCGCAGCAAGGAGGGTGGACTCTGAGTCTGCATTCTGGCTGCCGAGGGGCATGTGTAGGAGATTATGTGTGCCGCTAGGCCGATTTTTTCGTGGGTTATAGCGGCGTTCCACCAGGCTGTTGAGGTGCTCTATGAGCGATGTAGGTATGTGTGCAGCTAGGCGGAATTGATCGAGGGGTGTAGCTGCGTTCTATTGTTTGTTGATGTAAAGTGGAGAGAGAGCATATTGGTAGGAATGAGTGTTTGGTTATCGGCGGCGGGTGGCCACCCCACTTGGGATGTTATCGGAGCTTAGTGCGCCGACTGAGTCTGTCTAGCTGGTTTGTGGTAGTGGATTTGATAGAGGTAAAATGGCCAGTGAGGGTATGTTGTGTAATCTCAGTTGGGCAGTCCTTTTCCAGACGTTCTGTAGTGGCACTAGGAGGGCCCCTTTTTCCGGGTCCCTGTTGGAATTTTTGAGTGTTTCTTGGGCTATTGCGTGATTCTCCGGAGAGTTTAGCCAAGCATAGTTACTTCTGTGTTGTATTTCCTGTTGGAGCTGATTCTTACAGAACTTTGGCCATTGGGGAAGGGTTTGTGGCCATATGTGGATCCTTTCACGGATTTGGGAAAAGCCATGTTTTTACCGCTTTACGGAAGGCCGTGTAGTCCTGGTTGTGTCGAATATGGGAAGGTAGTGAGTTCCATAGAGTTGGTGCCAAGGAAGAGTAGTCTGATCCTCCAATTCAGGCTGAATTGCAGGCTGGGATCATTAGTATGAGGGCCGTGCTTGACATTAGGGTGCGTGTTGGGCTGCAGCGGATAGTCTTTTCTTGAAGGTATGTAGGGCTGATCTTGTGCACTTCTCGGCACAGGATTTTGAAAGTGCCCTTTGTCTAATAGGTAGCCAGTGGCGGGTGCAGAGAGCAGACGAGATGTGGCCCTTTTGCCCCAGTGCAAGGAGGAGTTTAGGAGCAGCATTTTGGACTCTTTGGAGTTTAAGTCAAGTCGGTATGCCGGAGCACCCAGGTACCCAGTTTGCATAGTCCAGTCTGGACATGACAATTGACATAATAGAAGTCAATCTGTTGGGGAAGGTGAGATAAGGGAAGATGCGTCTCAGCAGCCTTAGGCGGTAGTGACCAGATTATTGATCTGGTGGGACAGGGTTAGGCCTGAGTCCAATTTGCAGCCAAGGTTTTTGACTGTATTGGAGGTGGTGGTGGGGGGGGTGTTAAGGGAGGGAGACCGTGGGACTGGTTGCAGGAGTAAAGCGGTGTTGCCACACACCATGATCTCTGTTTTCCCTGGGTTAGAAGGAGGTGGTTTATAGTCATCCACTGGTCTATATCACTGAGGCAAGCGACTGGGTCGGGGCGATGGTCAGAGCTGGTTTTGGGGATTCTCAGGATAATTTGTGTGTCGTCTGCATATTTGTAGCAGGTGAGGTTGTGCAAAAGGATGATATCTGGCAGTGGGGGCATGTAGAGGTTGAAGAGTGGCGAAGAGAGGCAAGCGCCTTCAGGTACTCCGTTGTTCACTGGGCGAGCTGAGGAGGTAAAAGGTGGAAGATAATGATTTGTTTCCTGTTGTTAAGGAATGGGGAAATCTAGTAGAGTGCCAAGTCTCGGATTCCAAGGGAGTGGAGCTGGTCGAGGAGGACTGAGTGGTTGATGGTGTCAAAGGTGGCTGAGAAGTCAAGGATAACCAGAGCGGCACATCCTTCAGCGTCTGCCGTGACTTTGAGGTCGTCCCAGATCGAGATCAGTGTGGTTTCAGTTCCATGTCGAGGTCGGAAGCCAGACCAAGCGGGGTCAAGTAGGTTGGTGCACTCAACAAAAAGGGTGAGTTGAGAGTAGGCAGAACGGTCGATGAGTTTCAATAGGAATCTGGTGTTGGAGATGGGCCTGTAGTTGGAAGTCTGGAGGGGGTTGATGCCTGATTTTTTCAAAAGGGGTTCGACGTGTGCTAATTTGAAGGGGTCTGGGAAAGAGCCCGAAGTGAAGGAGTCGTTGAGCATGGACCTAGCCTGTTCTCATGCACACATGGAGGAGAAGATGTCTGTGAGGAGAGAGGTGGGGCAAGGGTCAAGGGGGGACCGGGATGGTTTGCTGCTGGACAGTAGTTTGAAGAATTCCTTGCTTGAGATCGGCTTAGGGGAGTTGAAAGTTAGTGCTGCAGGGTGTGTCGGATCTTGAGCGGCGGGTGTAGGGCGGGGAGGGGGGAGTTTGGCATTGAGGGTGGCCATCCTGTCCAGTGTTGTTCTGTAGAAGTGACGGGAGAGAGCACTTGCGTGGGCGTTTTAGGGGTAGTGGTGTAAGAGGGCTTCACAAATTCCAAGATGATGATCCTGTGGAGCTCTTTACTGGTGTTGCAGCAGTTCAGGATTCTTTCTATTATAGTAGGTTTGGCCTTTCGGATCTCAGATATGTAGTTACGGTGATGGTGGGCTGTGATAAGGGTTTTTTTTATGCTCGCCATTTGAGCTCGAGGGAGCGGCTATGGGTTTTGACAGTGTTTAGGTGGGGTGTGAACCATTTGGGGATTGGTCCTTTGCGGATTCAGGCAGGTCGTGTGGGGATCACAGGGGGGAGTGAGTCTTTGAGCCAAGAGTCAAAGGATTTGATAACTAGAGGTCTGTTTGTGGTTGGGAGTGAGCGTAGCAAGGCGTCAGCCAGTTCATGCAGTACCTTGACCATGTTCCAGCATTTGTGGTCGTGTGTTGAGATCGGGCGGGCCATGGGCAGTAGGGTTGGTATGCGGATAAAGAAGGGTAGGGCTAAGTGATCTGTCCAGATGAGGGGTTTAGGGGTGGACACTGAGACAAGGTCAGAGGAGCTGAAGATTGCGTCAAGGATGTGAACTCCGGTTTGGGTGGGACCTGTGGTATGTCCAGAGAGGTTGAGTGCCTCTAGGCTGTCGACGTTGGGTTGTGTCATGGGGTTGTTGGGTATATCAAACCAGATATTGAAGTCCCCCAGTAGGATGAGTGAGGGATGGTTGACCATAATGGTAGCTAGTGAGTCAAAGAGATTGTTGGCATACGGAGTCGAGTGGGAGGCGCAGACATTTTTCTTGAGTTCAGTGCGTTTTGGCACCAGAGGTGTGTGACAGAGGGTAGGGGGTCGAAGGGGAAAGGAGATGAGGTGATGGTTCTGGAGAGAGCAAGTCGTGCTATGCTGAGAGAAGGGTGGGGTGGGAGGGTGTGGTCTTGAGATGGACCGTGAGTGGGTGCTGTGTTTTTGTGTGTGTGTGTGTGGGGGTGGGGGGCAAAGCCGGTGGAGAGCGAAAGTGGTCTGACTGAGGGAAGATATATGGCGGTGGTGGTTTGAGCGGGTTGTGCCTGCTGTGGGAGGCTGTGTAATGGAGGGAGGTGGGTAAATGGGAAAGCGAGGCAGGCTGGAGGGGTGTGAGGGTGGGGGAGGCGGCGTGGTGATAGGGTTAGTGGAGGGATAAGGACACCTCCATGAATTGGTGATTGGAGTGTTTTGAGGGTAAGAGGAGGTGTGCAGGGGTCTGGCTGAGGCATGGACGGGTGTGGGTGGTGCTGAAGATCTACAGGGTTGATTTCTGTAGCAGACGAGGCAGTGGTGGCAAGGGGGTTGTGCAGGGAGCACCAGGGTGCTCCTCTGGCTTGGGAATTGGATGTAGTGTGGAGTGGGGTTCTTGTTGATGTGGGCACGGATGGAGGCAGCGGATCAGGGAAAGCTGTGGAGTTGGGTTTGGAGTTTGGAGGGAGCAGACAAGGCGGTGGTCGCAAGGGGGTTGAGTAGGGAGCGCCAGTGTGCTCCTCATGCTTGGGAGTTGGATATAGCGGAGTGTGGGGTTCTTACCTATGTGGGCACGAATGGAGGTAACAGAATTGGGAGGGCTGAGGAGTTGGGTGTGGAGTTTATGGGGGAGATGAAAGTGTTGTTGTGGTGGCCTGGAGGTTGTGTTTGGAGCACCAGAGTGCTCCTCTGGCTTGGGAGCTAGAAGTGGCATGGTGTTTGGTGGAGAGGGGGTGACGGTCATTCTTGGTCTATGACGAGGGGAAGGTGTACTGCGGGGGTGGAGCATGAGCGCAACTGAGCAGGGTTTGCCAGATGGCTCCTCTGGCTTGAGGAGCAGAGGCAGTCTGGTGAGAGCGTGAAGGAAATGGGGCAGATGCTTCTGGGGCTGGTGGTAGAGAGGAATGGTGGTGTGTGGTTAGAGTTTGAGAAAGAAGGTGCTTCAACGGCAGTGGCGGGTTGGGCAGAGTGTTTGTAACCCAGTGTCTTTCTCTGGTTTGCTTGTTGGGAGGTGTAAGTGGAAAGGCTGTGTGCGGGATTGCTGTTCTGAATGACTGCATAGTTGCTGGGTCAGAGTTGAGGGGGCAGATAGGAGGTCTTGGTTCTCGCTCCATTTTAGTTTGGCTGGAATTGTTGGTCATGGTCGTGTGGGGATGTGGCAGATGGGGGTGGTCTGGCTTGGCTTTGTCACAGCAGGTAGGGGGCGTTGTGATCAGGGGTGTTTTGGTGGAGCGAGTCACTTATGTCCAGTAAATGCAGTAACAGCTGGATATCTAGATTTGAGACAGTGATATATAATAATAATTTATTAATTTGATACAGTTTTATACAAAAAGTAAAAAAACTTTACACATATCAACATAATTAAAAAAAAGAAAGAAACATCAGACATAATTAATAGAATTATACTGAGTCATAAACGGAACCAAGCATTTCCCAATACATGTAATAAAATAGAGAGCTAATAACAATACAGCAACAGCAGATAACAGATAATATCAAAAGTAAAACTCATACAAACTTCTTACTTAGTAAGTATGTGTACAGATTATTACCTGTTTTAGTGCTATTTAAATATTTGCATCTGACTTTCTCAGCCGCCTTCCAGAGGAAACGCCTGGTTACAGGGCCAGTCCTAGAGCAGCAATTCATACGGATAGAGGCTTCCCGCCATACCTGGGAAAGTGCTATATGTAGTTTAGGATTCAATGAGTTGACGCATTGGTGCCAAAATTGTACCTGCTCCAGATATTCCAAGTTTTGGGCAAACTTCCCAAGATTTTTAGCACGGCTTCTACTCATCGCTCGACATTGAGTTAAAACATGTCGAGCAGTTTCAGACTCAGTGCGCAGTGCACATATTCTGCAATACCTTTCTGATTCCGCAAGGCCCATTTCGGGGCCTCTGGAAACCAGAGTAGGCAGATGGTTGATACGCAGAAGCAAAACAAAACGCCTTAGCAGGTCAGAAGGGCAGAGATTTAAATAGGGCTGAGGGTTTTTATATGTAAACAACACATGAGAGATGAATTTATAACTTTGCAAGCTTTCTAGGTGTGTGAAATTATTCTGCCACTACCAGAGATTTAAGCGTTTCTGCATACTATGGAACAGGAGCTCATTCTCCTGTCCCCACTCCGGGGACCAGCTGATTTCTTCGAACAGGGTTCATTTGCATTTCTAATTCGTGTTGTCTACCAGCTCGTGCATCCTCTTTAATAGCCATGAGAAGCTTGTTGGTAGGCTTATTAATGCTTCTAATATAGAATTCCACTCTCTTTTTTAGAACAATAGCTTTAAGGGAGGTCATTCCTAACTCAAGCCTGATCATAGCCATTGGGATGCACTGAGGAAGGCCAAGAATTTTCCTCCAGAACTTACCCTCCACCAGCTGTAACCACCCCAAATTCATGTTGATTAAAAGGTCTAGGCCGTACGTTACCATAGGTACCAAACATTGTATATACAATTGGCGAGCAGCCCAGATAGAAAAACCTCTCTGATCACATGTGAATTTGTGAATTAACGTTGTGAGCTGTGCAGCCTTGGTTTTGCGCGCCTGGAAGCAGGTGGTGTAGTTTCCCCTGTTATCAAAATCAACACCTAGATATTTGTACGAGTGGGTGTAGTTGATTTCAATAATACCCACCAACATGCAAGGCCTTGCCACACTGCCTGCTGTATATAATAGCAGGTTCGTTTTGCTATGGTTGATGACTAGTTAATTGGCCTCGGCATATCGCCAAAGTTGTTCCGCAGATCTTAGGATCCCACTAAATGTGTGGTCTAGAATCACAAGATCGTTGGCATATGCCAATATCGTGCAGTGGCAGGAGCCGACTTTTGGAGGGCAGTTGTTAATTCCCCGGAGACATTCAGGGACATCAGAAACAAATAGGTTGTACAGAGTGGGGGCCGTTACACAGCCCTGCTTTACCCCTTTCAGCTGTGGCATAGGGTTGGTATTAGACCCACAATTATCAAATCTAAGTTGTATTTGTATTTATTTTATTTGTATAGCGCACCAGGCCCGAGGGCAACCAGGCGCATATCTTAGAGCAATAGGTACATGCATGGCAATGGATACAGTTACAATCAGTCAATGATAATCACAAGAGCAGTAAAGTACATAGTGGTGCAGATAGTCAAGGAGGTAGTAGTGGAGCTAAAAAAGGTAGAGGAAATCAGAATGCCTATGAAGGCAATTGGTCGGGTGTAGCGGATAGCCAGAGCATGGCTTTTTGTTGGAATAGGGTAGGAGATGGCACAGATCTGATGGTGAGTGGCAGTGTGTTCCAAAGGTTGGCAGCTAGAACTGGGAAGCTTGCACCTCCGGCTGTCTGTAGCTTGTATCTGGGGATCGTGAGGCAATGTGCTTGGGTAGATCTGAGTGCCCGCGAAGGTGTGTATTGAGAGAACTGAGAGGCTAAGTAAATGGGGGCCCGATTGTTTACACATTTGTGTGTGAGGGCCAAGGATTTCAGTGATATCCTTTGAGCGACTGAAAGCCAATGTAGACTCTTCCTGGTTTCAGAGATGTGTGCAGATCTGGGAATGTTGAGGGCCGCTCTGATAGCATTATTTTGAGTGATTTGGAATTTGCTGAGGTTGCGTTGGTTAGTGCTTTGATAAAGTGCATTACAATAATCGAGCTTGGACATAACCAATGTCCTAGCTAGAATAATGCAATCTTGTGTGGAGAGGAATGGACGGCAGGCCGTGATAAGCTTACATGTGTAAGCAGAGGCGGCAACGACCGCATTGGTTTGTCTGTTGAGGGAAAGTGTAGAATCGAGATAGATTCTCAGAGTTTTAGTATCTTTAGATACTTTGATGGAATTGCCGTCAATGTTGAAAGTGTTAAACGAGGGGTCAAGCTTGTTGAGTCTTTGTTGGGTGCCCAAGATGGGGAGCTCTGTCTTGTCATCGTTGAGACAGAGCTCGTGTTGGGCCATCCAGACTTGGATAACTTGGTAGATGTCATTCAGGGCTTTAGAGTCAGCAATGTAGACACCAGTGATAGGAATGAGTATCTGAGTGTCATCAGCGTAGTTAGTGTAGGTAACACCCAGATAGTCAAGCACATCAAACAAAGGTTTGGTAAATACATTATAGAGTGTAGGGGATACACAAGACCCTTGTGGCACTCCACAGGGGACCGGAGTTGGATCTGCTGATGAGGTAGGTGAAAATACTCCCATATGTCTATTGTCCGGGAAGGAGCTAATCCAATTAGTGGCTTTTTCGGAGAAGTGTGCAGCTGATTTCAAATGATGGCAAAGGATTTGGTGATTGACCAAATCAAAAGCTGCTGTGAGGTCAAGGAGTAGGAGGAGGGCCAGTTTGCCATTGTCTTTTAAATCCTTGATTTGAGTTTTGAGATCTAATAAGCTAATAAGGCTGTTTCTGTCCCATGCTTGGGTCTGAAGCCAGATTGTCTTGTGCCAAGTAAGTTGTTAGTTTCCAAGTACTTCTGGATCTGTATGTAGGCTGCTCAATCTGGTATTTTTAGAAGGAACGCAACGTGGTGATGGGTCTGTAGTTGGACAGTATCACAGGGTCCAGAGTGGGTTTTTTCAGCAAGGGGATGACCCATGAGTCCTTCAGATTGTTGGGGACAATTCCAGAATGAAATGAGGAGTTGATGAAGGAGGTGATGAAGGGGGCAAGGTCGTGAGCCGATTCCTTGATGATGGGAGCAGGGCAGGAATCACCTTGGCAGTTGGAAGGTTTAAGATTGCTAATGATTCTTTTGAGCTCCGGGATGGAGAGAGGTGCAAAGCTGAATGCGGAGTGGGTGAAGAAGGGGGTGGCTGTCTTGGGTGCAGGGAGTTTGGATTGGGCAAAGGTTAGAAGGCAGTTTTGTTTTGCATTGATTTTGGCTGTAGAGTGGTTATTTTGGTGAGGAGAGCATTTTGGATATTATTACACCAAGTACTATCTTTGCTACATGCGTTTAGGATGGGCGAGGGGATTCTAATTCTTTAAGAACTTTGAAAAGCTCCTTCGTGTTGGATTCTGCTTGCGAGATACGTTGGTTGTAAGTCTCTTTTTTTGCTTGTATAATCACTTCCTTGTAGTTAAGGGATGCGATGAAAAGGTTGTCTTTGTTAGTCGTGCATGGGAGACTTTTCCAAAGCGCTTCAGCCTCGCGTTTTTCTTTGCGTAGTGCTCTGAGTTGCGGCTTAAACCATGACTTCAGGTGAACTTGTTGTTTAGCTTTCCGAAGTTTGAGGGGTGCTATAGTGTTAATGGCTTTGAGCAATGTTTGATTAAAGGTGTCCCGATGTACCGATGTATTAGTGTGTAGAAGCTCTTGATAGTATAAGAGAGACTCAGGGCAATCCAGGCTTCTTAATTTTCTCCACAAAAGGGATCTATTAACCGAGTCAAAAGTATCCCTGAAATCTACATACAAGGCATATAACGGAGGGCTAGAATGTGTGAGCGCCTTACTTCTGAGAGAGTTCATGATAAACAGATTGTGGCATGTGGAATAACCAGTTCTGAAACCGCTTTGAAAGCGGTCCAGAATTCACGCGCCCTTGGCCTACTTCTGTAATTCCTTTAGGAGGAGTGCAGCAAACATCTCACCAGTACAGTCCAGCATAGACAGTAACCGATAGTTCCCAGGTTCGGTTCTGTTCCCTTTTTTAAACACTGGTATAAGAATAGCAGCCTGCCAAGACGCTGGAATACGCCCGTCCGCTAGGATTTTCTCAAATAGAATTTTCAGGAGGCCAGCCCGGAATGGGGGGTTATTTCTCATCACAACATTGGATAAGCCGGTAGGACCTGGAGCACGGGATGCGTTCAGCTCTCCAATTCTAAGTTGGAGCTCCTCACTAGAGACCACAAAGGGAGGATTAATAGGTTTAATGTTGCTAGTGCTGGTAACCTTTTTGCATTCCTTACCATTACGATTTTCCAAGTAGGTAGACCACTCCACAATACCTATAGGGTTAATCGTATGTGACTTTTTACTCCCCTTAGCCTCCCCCAACACAGACCATATGTTACATGTGTTTCTACTGCAAAGTGTTTTAACAGTATGCTGCCATCTTTCCAACTTCCTGTACTTATTATGTCTTTTTAACCAGGTACGGTAACCATTTTTCAATTTCCTAATGTTCTAATGTTGTTGCAAATA
Organism: Ambystoma mexicanum; assembly: GCF_040938575.1. Lineage (NCBI taxonomy): Eukaryota > Metazoa > Chordata > Amphibia > Caudata > Ambystomatidae > Ambystoma > Ambystoma mexicanum. The sequence continues at coordinate 1,257,921,435 of NC_090922.1, forward strand.
ACCACATGAGAGAAAACCCCAGATTTAATCATACAAATGTCTTTCCTAAGCTTCTGTTTTCTATCTCTGATGGCGCGATCAAAAGTGGCATCCTTCGATGATTTCCCCACCGTCATCTGCGCTCTACAGGAAGCATGCGTCCCGGAGAAAACACATATCCATCTCTCAATTTGTTCGAATGTCATCAGATTAAATCTATAGACCTGATTCAGGTCCCAATCACCAGTAGCCTTAGTTGCTTTTAGCACATTCTTCTCTGACCATGAGATACGATTTAGAGTATGGCTGGCTGACAAATCCCCCAGATTACTGCTCCCCACCTGGGGGGAGGAGATCCCCAGTTTCATAACAAGGGGATCATGGTCGCTCCATTCGGTTTCCCAAACCCCCATGTCTTCAACAATGGCAGCAACCTCAGCACTGGCAAAAATGTAATCGATGGTACTCCCCCCTTGCTCATTTCTCCAAGTAATCTTGCCTGGTCTATCACTCTTGGTACGGCCATTGATAATCTCAAGGTCCCAACACTAAATCCAGACCAACAGTCCCAGTCAACATCTGGGGGCATGTGGTTCCAGAGGCTGTAGCTACTTAACAGTGGATTATTTCCCGTACCACTCCTGCCATTAATATGGGAATTCAGGTTACCAGCCACAATCACAAAATAATTCCCGTTGTCAAGTCTCCATCTGTCCAGTAGCTCATGCAATGATTCCTGGATGAGTTCTCTCTGCTTGGCCCCAGGCGGGTTATATATGTTAACTAATAACATTTTTTCCCGGGCTGTTTTTATCATAAGGGACACTTCAACAGCACAAATGTGGTTGCCATACTCAGCGGTGAACTTCTTACTAGGAATCTTATTAGTGATCCCAATAGTGAGCCCCCCCAAAAGGCCGCCCGCACTCCTTTTTGGGCAGGAGTATGGTGTAAAATAAAGCCATCCATGGCAATAGGAGACTGTAACCACGTTTCTTAGAGAAAAAAAGGAATGATTATTGATGAGAGAAAGGGAGCCCCTGGACGTCAGGAAATGCTGGTGACCATGAGTGTTTCAGCTAAGAAGGGAACAATCTCATGGCTGTTGCCATACCATAAGAAGAGAGTCAGCTAGCCATTTTGGGGTACTCTGGATGTCGCTCCTCTACACCTCCTTTGCGGGTGGTTGGGCAGGCCTGCCACCCTTGTTTTTAGTAGCTGGGTAATTCTCCCTAGGTAGGGAGGGGTCTTCCTTCTCCTTGTTCGCATCAACCTCTAACCCAACCTGCATGAGACTTTTCTTATGCGCCCGAATCAATTGTGCAGATGCCAGAACCCTGCATTGGAGGACTGAGACATTTGGATTACATACCCTCAGTGGTTGCACAAACGAAAAGTCCTCTGAGCATATAACACGCAGTTGGAGTATGAGATGGAGTTTAGTCAGGACCTCCGATCTCGACAGCCACCTGTCCCATTTTTTCTGATTCAAGTTTTTGATTATGCACATTTTGCTTGCTTTGGGGTCTTCGTATCTGCGACCATTGACTGTTCCTGATGATCCTCAGCCCTTAGGTTATCTTTACTACAGGGTGTTGAGAACTTTGTTGAATCGCCAATTGTGCATACCGAGAGGTCTGATTCAGAACCTTCTGTATCTGCACTTACTGAGTCACCATTTTTGTCCGGTAGGACCCAGCTAGTCAATTTCCCAGCCCCTTTGCCCAAACGTTTCTTGGTTTTGCGGCCCCTTTTCTTTGCTTTTTTAGATTTAACTAATGGGGCATTGGTGGCAGGTAGAGCGGAAGCAATTTCCATCACTGCCTTTTTTGAGGCCGCCTGCTTTATCATACGTCGCTGCTTTTTTATCAAAGGTGGAGCAGGGCTGCCAACAGCAGGTTCAGTAGAATTTCCGTTTTCCGGTGGTGCCACAGGCACTTGGGCCCCCTTCGGATACACAGGTTTTCTAGGCTCGTGATCCAACCCAGCCTTTGGGTTGGGCAGCCCCAGTTGTATGATAGAATTTGTGTGAATCCTCCCGCATAGCTTTAGAAGGATCAAAGGGCAAATTGCATTGATGCCATAGACGCCTGCAATTCAATTATGGCTGTATTATTTAGGCGTTCGGCCGCCCCGCTCCCTTCACCATCAGCGTGCTCCAGATCTTCCGTATCAATGTACAGATCAGGGGAAGCCGATAAACGTCCCATGGTTGGTACCACAGGGGAGATGGGTGTCGGATGTATAGAGCGATTTCCCGACAAATTTGACATGGAGTTGCCAGTCTGTTTTGGACTTGTTGTCTCAATAGCTGCTTGAGAATCATTGTGTGCAGCATTCAAGACCTGCGCCTCGACCACCATAGTGCTTTTCTTCATTGGGGTGGTAGGTCTGTTAGTTACAGCCATGGACTTTTGGATAGAGGGACAGAGATCAAGCAGCAAGTTATTATCAATATCATTGTAGTTCGTAGTGTCCAATGTCTCGCTGCTATTGTGTGTAGGGGAAGGTGCCCCTCCTTCCGTTGTACCATTATCCACCATAGGGGTCACTTTAGGAATGGCTTTAGAAAACATAGCAGTGATAGTCCCCTTATCCGAGTCACCACCCTCTGCAGTGTTAGAATTCTTCTTAGAGGGCAATTTTGTCACTTTCTCAGTATTTCCTCTGCGTAGATTATATCCAGATTTCACAGCTTTGGTTTTAGTCATTTTATTTTATTTTTGCAAGCTCAAACTCAGATACCGTGACAAGTGCAAATCAAGAGTTGCAGAGATTCAAATGCTTAGCTCATCCCTAATAAAGGAAGGGCGGAATGTACCGTAAATCACAGTAAGCCGAGGAGAGGGGTGGAGGATTGGTAGAAAAGAAATGCAGGCCTCCACACGGAACGTATTAAGCTCTGAGGAAAGTGGAACGCGCTGCTGGGATCAAAGAGAAAGCACAGCCCTCCGCAGTGTCCCAGCCGCAGGTAAACACATTGCAATGACTTTTATTACCGCTCCGTGCAGGAAAAACGCAGTGAAGTAGGTCTCCTATCTGTGTATGTTGCACACCGCATCAGGCGCGAAAGTAAAGTGCTCCTGCCCACCACAGCCCACAAGTGACCACAAAGCTGAGAGAGCCCACTGTTAAGTTGTGGAAAGTCCCTTCTTTCCCCTTAATTTGGTTTCCCCGTGCTCTTCTTTGCACGAGTACAATGTTGCAGAGCCTTAGAATACAGGTCGAGGTAGCAGTATATATATTGTGGCTGTGTTCTTGACGCTCAATGAGCCCTACTTGCAGTACAGGAAATGAACAATTAGGTGTTGAACTTACAGATTTTTTCTGGCGCCCGACAGCCGTCCACGCCGAACAGCCAAACAGCACCAGCCCTTGTTCAACCAGGGCTTACGCCGCGAGGGTGACAGTGCGGTGCTTTTCAAGTTGCTGGCGTTGTAACGTGACCGAGTCACGAGCTCCTCAGAGGCTCCGCCTCCCTCAATGCAGCAAGAGCCAGACGCTCGCAATGCTGCTGGAGGGGGGAGCTAGCTGGCAGTTAAAACAAAGTTCAGGTAAAATAAAGCACTCCTGCTGCTCCGATCAAAATAACACCAATGTTTCAGCTCTCAACAGTGATATATGGAATGTGGAATGGTGCCTAGATTTGAGACTCCAGAATAGAGGGAGGAACTGCCTAAACTGAGGGCGCAGTAGTGAATGCAGCAACACCCAGATCTTAGTGGCCTAACATGTGGTCACTTAAGCTGGGGGCACAGTAGTTTGAATGCAATAACACCTAGATCGGAGATGGATAAAGTGGGGGCACAGTAGCTACTGCTACACTGGAGGTGAAGGAACTCCGAAAGGTGCCCAGTAGAGCTCCCTGGACTTGGGGTGAAGATTATGAACAACTCATCTTCTCCTAGAGCCCCTGGAGTGGGACTCACAGCACCCACAGAAGTCCAAAGCAACTTGGACATCTATTTCCACAACCTCAAACTGCCTTTGAACTGATTTAACCTTTCTGTAATGGCTTGGCAGGTGAAGAACAATGGTCTGGAGGGGTGCCGAGAGCATTAGTCAGAGGTTTCAGATTAATTCTAAACCTTCCAGCCGTCACCTCTTTGTTTTGCTTTGACCACATTTAAAGCCTTCACACCACACAGGACCCTTTGGTGTAGTCTTTGCCACTGGTCGATATCAGCACTTGTAGAGCTCATTGCTGCTTTGGCTCGAAAAACAGCTCATTACTATGGAATTCTTTGAACCAGCATAACTACGAGCAACCCATGGAACCACCTGGACCTTCGCATCGACCCGACCGAGACCTTGACTTGAACCAGTGCAAGCATCGTGTCACGCACCGACTCAACCCAGCAGTTCTCAAATTAACTTGACTGGAACCTAATGGACTCATCCAACGGCAGCTCCAGACCACTGCATGGCCGGCACAGAGTTCCACTTAAAACTTAACTTGACGCTGACCGGCCGCTTCGATCAGCTCGACTCACCACATTGGAACATGGCTCGAACTGCAAGGACAGTGCCTAGATTACTTGTTTCGATGCTACTGAACCAGCCAAGAACCGGAGCGAGGTACTGTTGAGAGGCCCATACCTTTTGGTCTACCTTTGGGATCATATGGACTTATATGCCACACTTTTGCATCGATTTCTAATAAGGCATATTCCTTTCAAGTTACGCTACTGCAATTGCTTGCCTATTATCCCCTGCTCCAGTACCCAGAGTGCTAGAAAATACATGTTCTGCATTGTCTCTGTTCTTTCCACAAAGGTGGGCTTTTGTTAGTATTTTTAGTTCAGTTATTAACTTTCTTGATTGTTTAAAGTCTTTGCACTATTGCTATTTTGGTTACTACTGTTATCACAGTCTCACCCTTTTAAAAGTATAACCTGCCCTCAGCCCTCTTTACCACACAAGGCAAAGGAGGCATATCTCTTGGCTGTACCTGCTTCACCCTTTTGAATGGTATCCCTGCTAGTTTGTAGTTATGTGAGGACTTAGTAAGTGGTTTCGCCACTACTTACCCCTGTATTATTATGTCGCAAATTCCACCATTGCCACAAAATCCTCCATCATTTTAAATGTTTGTTAGGACGGTCTTTGAAAATAGTTAAAACTCTTCATTTTTTCATACATATTACATTTCCCCACGGTTGCTAATAGGTCTTAAATATCACAGCTGTTGATAAATTTGGTTTGTAGTTCTTATGCCTTATTAAGAGTTTCTGCACATGGATGAGTCTTAAGAATACTTAAAGGTAGCAGGAATACAGTGCAAAAAGTGTTTGTGTGCTTCTTTGGCACATTGAATATATTTGCACATGGTGATTTGTTGTACAGTGCTCATTGTAAAAGTCACACAACAGGGAGCAAAAATTAAAGATGCATGCTACTAGCCAGCCATAAAAGTCGCTTGCCACCTCAATTCTATGCATGCACACAGCACACTATTTCCTACTCGCCAAAAGTCAAATATCATTAGTCAATGGCTAGTGGTGAGTGCACATTTTGCACACAGCATACAACATTTCAGGAATACTGGATTCATCAATAAAAGAGCCAATAGCATGTAGTAACCATACAAAGTCTTATGGCCGGGTAGACCACACATGTCACAAATACACTGATGAGACATTATTAGTTGCAGTGAAGGACAGTAAAGAGCCACATTAAGATTCACAGAGCGTTTTACAATGGTTTTCTTTTTCCATTTTTAAACGATTCTATTAATTAGTCCCTTAATGTCACAACATATTTGAAGCTGTTAGACAGATTTTATTACCTTTTCCTTATATATCAATAAAGTCAAGTGAATCGAATAATCGCTTTAGGTACATGGTATGATTAGCTGAGCACATATGCTTCGCCACTTGCAATGCTGCACTAAATACAGTCTAGGTTGGATAAACACTGATTTTGTTAGTCTGTTAGCCTTGTATCATCAACATCATTGGGGCCGGGAGGATAGCTCAGGGGCAACACGTTTGTCTTGGAATCGAGACAACGCATGAGCTTAGAAACTGATCTCAGGTATTAAGCGCGTTATAAAAGTACAATCATAATCATAATCAGTCTTGCTTGAAGATTCTGTGCTCTTAACAGTCAAAGCACTAGAATGTATTATACTTCTAGTTTTGCATACAAACCATGCCAAGACTATTTAGAGGCTGATTCGCAGAAGTGTTTTATAATGGTGCAATCCCATTGGAAAACACTCTGTGAATCGGGCCCTTTTAACTTTAGGAGCTTTGAGTAACTGTACCCGTCATTTATCATGTAGCAGGGTAATTGCTGCACGAAATAATTCAGCATGTTTGTGTCATACAATGTTATGGCTAGACTATTGCAACAGTCTCTTTCCCAATCTTCCTACTTCTACTCTCCGTCCTCTTCAACTCATCCAGAACAGAACCGCAAGACTTATCATTGGCCTTAAGCCCACGGACCGCATCTCTCTGGCGCTGAAATCCCTCCACTGGTTCCCTGTGGCTGCAAGGATCAAATTCAAGATCCTCTGCATAATCCATAAGGCTTTCTGGGGCCAGGGTCTGCACTATCTACAATGCTCTCTTCCTAAAGTACCTCCCTCTAGATTCCTCCGCTCGTCCGCATCCAACGCTCTGCGGGTGAGATTTGGGGGTAGATTGCTATCCTCTGCAGGTGCCTCCCTCTGGAACTACCTCTCTGCCTCTCTCCGTCATCAGCTGGAGCACCTTAAGTTGGGGTAACTCCTCAAGACCTTCCTCTTCTCTTCCTCCTTTTCTCTTCCTCTTCCCTGCTAACCTCAGTTATTTTTCTCTCCACCCTCCTTCTCCTCCCTAACTCTGTTCAGTTTTTGCTGGCTGGTTGCTTGGTTCACCTCCAGAGCCTAACAGGTCGCAGGCCCCCCCGCCAGTCTTTTGCACTTGCCTCTGGGCCACTGCACCATGTTCACCATTACTGGACTTTCAGCTTATGGTCCATGAGTGGGGCAACCTCTCTGCACTTAACCCAGGGCCCTGCTGGACTGGACTTGTTTGTTCCCCCCATCCTCGCACCTCCGTCTGTACGCATGCATGACCTAAATGTACTTACTAGGACTAGTTATTTTGTCTGTCCTGTTCCCTCCTACCGCCCTTTTTTGTCCCCCCTCTCTAGCTTGGTCGCTACTGTAACACTTCATGCACTTGCACTAGGAGAAATACCGTCAGGCATAGTAAACTAGTTTTTCTGTTAGATCATTTGGAAACTTTAAGGCCTATGAATGATTAATGTATTCTCTTATTCCTTTCACGCCTTGAAGCGCTTTGGGGCACTCCACCTGTGTATAAGCGCTGTATAAATAAACAATAAATAAATACAAAGCAGTCACGAGTAGCACACCAGTGTACCTGGCAGCTAAGCTCCATCTATCTGGTGGCATACACTCATAGCGCAGCACATGACTAACCGGCTTGAATAACAACTAGCTCGCAAAGAGGGGACCCACAAACAGCCCTTCACTTGTCACGTACCCACCCTCTGGGAATCTATACTTGTATCCGCTCAGAACGCACCCACACAAATTTCACAAATCTCTCCAAATATGGCTTTTTCAACAGCACCTCACCAAGGACTAATCCCAATGGATGCACATACCGATGCACAAACCTCAATTCACAGTACTGCGCTACTGTTAAAATATTAGTGAAACTGAATAAACACTAAGCACACCTAGTTAGTTACTGTTAAAATATGCCAGCCCAAACGCTGGCTACCCACACTCTGTACAGAGCCCCGTTGCTTTTAGACTCAGTCCACGCTTTAAGCAATAAAATAAAATAAAATGATAGTACTACATAAAAAAGGTAAGCACTCAGACTAAAGCTCTATCGTTCCATTTCTCTGTTCAATGGTAAAACAAACGTTTTAGTCAGGATCCTGGCTGATAGTTTCATCAAAAGGGCCACAGATCCTATAAACACAGATCAATGAGTATTTCTCTGTGGACGGACCTTGCACATAAAAATCAAAAGGCTCAATAATGCCCTATCGAACAAACATTTTCTACACAAGCACTTTATGGTAGCCATGGAGCACCTGGCTGAGTAGGCCAGAAGTGACACTGCACTTAAAAGGTTTAGATGAACAGGAGGCTGGGAAAATTGTATCTGGCTATATGTGGAAGACCGTCTAATATTTCAGGGCACCCCAGCTTTGTCGGGTCCTAAAGTGAGAGGTATGATTGAAGACTATGGGCCTCATCATGAGTTGGGCGGTATCTGTTAAATGAGGTGGTAACACTATTACTGCTGCATTTAAGGACTGACCCCATTATTGGTCGGGTGGAAAGTGTGGAGTTTTACCTCTGGCTATTTGCTAGAGGTAAAAATCCTGCTTTCCGGCTGTTTTGGGTGCTATTCGGCCAGCGCTAATTGTGCCGGCGCTGATAGCATCATAAAAACCCCATTGGACCCAATGGACCCAATGGGTAATGTGCAATAACCGCCCAACCGCTACTTGTGATCTGGCGCTAATAGCGCCGGACCGAGAAGAACAAGCTACTTACCAACTGTAACGTTCTTTCGATTGGATGTTCCTCCCACGTATTCCTCATCTTAGATATATCCTTACCTTCAGCTTTGCTGCTTCGGAAATTTTTTCTCTCTCTCCACCAGAGGGCGCTCCACTCGAGGCGACATCCGTCGAGCATCGACGTCATCCGTTGTATAAATGCCTCGAGCGCCCCCGTTGGCTTCAGTACTGTTTTTTCGTGTATCAGAGCCCATGGATTATAATTAAGGGCGTGCCTCTTTTGACCCAAGCCTTAAAAGAAATTAGAGTGTAAAACACATAAACTGTACTGCGGGGTAGGATGGGAGGGTTGATGAGGAATACGTGGGAGGAACATCCAATCGAAAGAAGGTTACAGTTGGTAAGTAATTTGTTCTTCAAATGGATTGTGTCCTCCCACGTATTCCTCATCTTAGATGGACTCCCAAAGCAGTTTTGTATTGGAGGTGGGAGTACAGACATTTTTTAGTCATGTACCGAATGGAGTACTGATTTAGCAAATAGACCTCCTAGAGAGGTACTTGAGTCCAGAGCATAATGTTTTATGAAAGAATGCATGGATGACCATGTGGCTGCTGCACAAATATCTTGTACAACAACATCCCTTTGAAGTGCTGTTGAAGTTGCCATGCCTCTAGTTGAAGAGCTCTTAATCCCTCAGGGGGATCATTTCCAGCTAGCCTATAACACTCAGTTATGGCTAAGATTATACATCTTGATAATGTTTGTTTGGTTACAGCTAGTCCTAATTTACGGCCAGTGTATCCCACAAACAGTTGGTCACAATGACGTATTTTTGACAATCTTGAAATATAAAAGCTAAAAGCCCTTCTAGGATCTAATCTATGTAGTCTTTCCTCTTCCTTACTTGTGTGAGGAGGAGGGTAGAAAGTAGGTAGTATTATTTTCTGTGACAGGAGAAAGTCTGAGACGATTTTTGACAAGAAAGAAGGTTTGACTCTAAGGACAACTTTATCTTTATAAAAGGTGGTGTGAGGAGGACCACTAGAAAGTGCCTGCAACTTAATTACCCTGCGGGCTGATATCAATGCAATTAGAAGCATTGTTTTCAGAGTAAGAAGCCTTAATGGGCAAGAATGTAAAGGCTCAAATGATGCATATGTCAGAAACTTTAGTACCAAGTTTAAATCCCACACAGGAACTTGAAAAGGTATTGGTGGAAATACATTGTTTAAACCTTTTAAAAATTGTGTTATTTAAAAGGTATCTTTAAGTAGGATTCTTCTTCTGATGAGCGCTTGAAGATAGATAACGCTGCTAAGTATCCTTTTATCGTACTAACCTGGAGCCCCAGATTAGCCAAATGTAACAAAAAAGATAACACTGTTGGAATATTACATTGAAAAGGGTCCACATTCTTATCCCTGCACCAGTTACAGAACTTGTTCCAACGACACCGGTACAGAGATTTAGTTGCTGGCCTTGTGGCCGAAAGCAAAATCTCCATATCATCATCCGGAAGGTCCCAATCCTTGTATCTCAACCTCTCAGAAGCCATGCGTGAAGGTTGAGTATGTTGACCTCAGGATGAAGAACATGACCTTCCTTTCGCGAGAGAAGATCCTCTCTTTTTGGAAGATGTATTGGAGGGCAGATGGACATGTCGAGAAAGTCCGGGTACCACGTTCTCCTGGCCCAATCCGGGGCAATTAGGATGAATGTTTTCCTGAACTTTCTCAACCTCCTGATTACCTGAGGGATCACAGGGACTGGAGGGAACGCATACAGAAGAGGAAACTCCCACTCCACTACGAATGCGACTCCTAGAGCTCCTCTCGGGGGAAATTCCCTTGAGCAGTGCAGTTTGCACTTCCTGTTGACACTGGTCGCGAACAGATCTGCCTGATGGATTCCCCAAAGGGTGAAGATCTCTTGAAGGACTTGCTGAGCTAGTTCCCACTCGTGGGAGACTGTGCTCTGCCTGCTCAGAGGGTCTGCCGCTGTGTTTTGCTCTTCTGCTAGGTGAATGACAGACAGAGAGATCCCGTCTTGTATTGGCCAGAACCAGAGCTGCATTGCCTCTCTGCACAGTGGTAGTGACCCTACTCCTCCTCTCTTGTTGAGGTAGTACATGGCCACTGTGTTGTCCGTCATTATGAGGACATTCTTCCCCCGTACAGAGGGCAAAAAGGCCTTCAGCGTAGTCTGAACACCCTCAGCTCTAATAGATTGATGTGTAGTTTGGACTCCGATGGAGACCAACGACCGCTGATTGTCAACTCATTGGTGTGAGCTCCCCACCCCGTGAGTGAGGCGTCCATTACTACTGTTATCTCCGGCCATGGTTGCCAAAAAGATTCTCCCTTGAGGATATGTTCCTTGCAAACCCACCATTGTAGATCCTGTACCACCCTGGGTGGAACTTGTAAAAGGTCTGTCATTTCCCCTGAAAATTGGGACCATTGAGTCCTGAGGGCCCACTGAAGGGATCTCATCCTCAACCTGTCTTCTGGCACCAGAACAATGCAGGATGCCATGAGGTCGAGCAACCTGAGAAAATCAAAGGTCGGTAGATACTGGGCATTCTGGAATTTTATTACCATCTGCAGAATGTGGTGAGCTCTCGCTTCGGGAGGCGAGGCTTTGCCCGAACAAGTATCCAAGACTGCTCCTATAAACTGGAGCTTCTGTGATGGTATCATGTTTGACTTTTTTAAATTCAGAGAAAACCCTAGTTTGTGAAGGAAGTAGCAAGTCTTGGATAGATGATCCTGAGCTTGTTCTGGAGAATGTGCTCTGATCATCCAATCGCCCAAATAGGGGTAGACGTGAATCCCCCTCTTCTGAGACTCGCTGCCACTACCGCCATCAACTTGGTGAAAACTCTTGGGGCGGAGGTCAACCCGAATGGCAGAACTCAAAACTGATAGTGAGAATTTCCAATCGCAAACCTCAGGTACTTTCTGTGCTTGAGATGGATTGGCACATGAAAGTAAGCATCCTGAAGGTCCAATGATACCAACCAGTCTTGAAGTTGGAGAGCCCGAAGGATCTGAGAAAGAGTAACCATGTTGAACTTGTCCTTCCTGAGGAACTTGTTCAAGTTTCTCAAGTCCAAGATGGGTCTCAATCCTCTGTCTTTCTTTGGTATGTGTAAATATGGGGAATACCAACCCTTGTTCCTCTTTGCTACAGGTACATGTTCGATTGCACCTTTCTGTAGCAGGGTTAAAACTTCCTGCAACAGGAGCGGGTCTGGATTTTTGGCAGAATTGTATCCCGGTGGGTGGTTCTGAGGTTTCTTTTGAAAAGGAAGGCAGTAACCTTGGGATACTGTTTCCAAAGCCCAAGCATCTGAGGTAATGCCTCGCCATTCCTGCAGATGCTGTGAGATCCTGCCTCCCACTGGGGTCTTGTGGACAGATGCCGCTGCTGGGGCAGAACTAGCACCTCTTCCTCGCCCCCGAGGAAATCTCCTTTGTCCTCTTTGACTGGCCTGACCCCTTCCTCTACCGAATGAGGAGTAAAAATGAAAGGGACGACCCCTCCAGGAAGATGAGCCTGTGTAGGGGCTTGTTGAGGTTGTCTTATAGCGGCACTGAGTGATTTTGCCGCTGCCTTGGAGGTCTGCAGCTTTTCTAAACGTTCATCTGCTTTGCTGCCAAACAACCTCGAGCCGTCAAATGGCATATTAAGAAGTCTAAATTGTACATCTGGTGCAAAACCTGACTTCCTTAGCCATGCAAATCTGCGTAGCACTGCGCTAGATGCCATGGACCTGTTGACACTGTCAGCTGTGTCCAAACCTGCTTGAAGGCATTCCCCGAAGCCTCCTTGCCATCCTTTACTATGGATAGGAAACCATCACGTTCCTCTCCTTCTGGGATGTGTTGAGCTTCCGCTGACATGCAGTCCCACAGGATATATGTAAATCTCGCCAGAGTGCAATATACATTTGTGGATTTTAGAGCCATGCTCCCTGATGTAAATACCTTTTTAGACCATGCATCAATCTTTTTGTCATCCCTATCAGGGGGAATTGTAGGGTATGCAGCATTCTTAGTTGATATGGCTGCTTGAGCTACCAGGCTTTCTGGAGATGAGTGCTTACTTAAGTATTCTGGATCAGAATTACAGGCTGTATATTTTGCCACATATTTTTTATTTACTGCTGGAATGGTTTCAGGCTTTTGCCAAGCAGCATTTACTCTCCTTTCTAAGCCAATATGAAAAGGTAGATTGGGATATGGCTGAGATCCTCCTGATAGGATATCCGTCATGTCATCATCCTGGTATACAGGTGAGTTTCTACCCCATCCCATAAACTCTTGTTACTCTATTCATTAGTTTTCTATAACCTAAATCTGCATGCTCTGCTGGATCAGGTTTTTCAAATTCGTATTCAGGGGACGTATCTAGTCCACTTGCAGATTGTAAACATTCATAAAGGTCTTGCATTTTAGCTTGAGGATTAATTAATTCCTCAGGGACTTCTCTTGTACCTTATTTTATCCCTGCAGATGAAACCTCTGGTTCATCTTCTTCTTCATCCTCATTTCCTGACAACATTTCTCCATATATAGATGACATGGTTTGGAAAAAATCATGTCGGCTTTCTGGGTGAAACACCTTTTCAGGTATAGGTTTTAAGCTAGGTGTTGATTTCACCACTGTAATGGGTGTCGACGTCGACAGAAGCGTTGATGGCGTCGATGTTGTGGCTATTACCTTCGATGTTGTCGAGGTAATCTTAGATGATTTCGAAGGAGTTATAAATGTCGTCGAACGAGTCTTCGAGACCATCAACGCCGTCGAAGGAGTCTTCGAATCCGTCGATAGGGTACTCGATGTAACTTTTTTCGTTTGGGTCGTCGACCCCTTATACTCGACAGCCTTCGATGGAGGCTTCGGACATGTTTTCGTCGAGGCCTTCGATGACATATCGAAGTCTAAGGTCCTTTTCTTAAGGTCTGCCTCCTGTTTATGCACTGGAAGGCTTTTCTTTTTAGGTGTTTGGGAAGAATCCCTTGAAGACACCCTCGACAATTTCTTGTCGGATTTCCTAGTCTTAGAACTTCCTCTGTCACTTTTTTTGTGCGTAGAGGCATGGTCTTCATCAGACATTTTTGAGGGGGTCTGGGCCGCATTCTCAAAAATGTTCATCATCGATGCTTTAAACGCTTCCCACTTTTTAGGGGAGTCATGCTTTGTTGGACATGTAATAACTTCCTCCGATGTAGTCGAGGAAGAGGGAGACCGGTGTTGTCTTTTCTTCATTTTTTTGGACGAAGAAGAAGGACTTTCTTGATCTACTCCTCGACCTGGACTTTTTATGGCGTTTTACCGAAGACTTTCTTCCCTCTCGCAGAAAACTTCGAGGATTCCTCCCCCACCGCCAGTTTACCTCTTCTTTCTTTTAAGGCCTTATGGGTCATTGACTGACAGGAACGACAGTCGTCAATTCGATGGTCGGAACCGAGGCACCAGAGGCAATTACGATGAGGGTCGGTCAGCGAAATTTTTCTCCTACACTTTTGGCATTTCTTAAAACCAGTTTTCGGTGTGGACGGGTTCGAAGAAGATGACATAATTTGTTATAACTGAAGCGCTGTTGAAGCGCTAACGGAAAAACGGAACTGAAGCCAACGGGCGCGCTCGAGGCATCGACACCACCGCCTCGAGTGGAGCGCCCTCTGGTGGAGAGAGAGAAAGAATTTCCGAAACAGCAAAGCTGAAGGTAAGGATATATCTAAGATGAGGAATACGTGGGAGGACACAATCCATTCGAAGTGGTAGTGCTATCTGTGCTGGCGGTATCCCACCAGACTCGTGATGTGGTCCTATGACAGAGTGAGTGGGCACAAAATTGATTGGGCGAAATCAGTATTTGTATCTTGATTCCCATTATTGGTACAGGACGCAGTCCCAATAAAGACAGAAAATGACAATTTTAAACACTTAGGGATTCAGATATGTAAGAGAGAGGAGGAATTTGTGGCCAGGAACATACATCAGATCCTGACTAAACTCAAAGGTGACACTGTACGCTGGTCCGGTGTGACGATCTCGATGATGTGTTGTGCTAATCTTTTTAGTATGTTCTCATTTCACTGACTCCTTTACATGTATTTACTTTATTTTCATTTTACTTTAAGAATCAGTGGTTACACATAGATTACAGTAGTGCACCTAGTCGTTATAACATACAATGTGGAAACCTAGGCACAGGTAACACGCAGTACTATGATATTGAGTCCATTATATCATCAACAGTAGAGTGGATCTATTTCTCATGTATATTCAGCACGCCTCATATATTTCTTTAGGACAACAGTGGTTATTTACAGCTCTTCTTTCTCATTGGTATAAGTTAATAGCCGCAACCATGCAGTATGCATAGGGGCCCTCTGCAACTTCCACCCCATTAGGATACATTTCTTAGCTATTAGACAGGCCAGAATAAACAGTCTGCAAGTTTGTATGGTCACTTTACTGATATCTCCTAGTATATATTATGCTAGCGTCAGTGTAGGGTTCACCCCTGACATTCTTGACAGTGTATCTGCAATTTCAGACCAAAATGTATGTATTAGCGGGCACATCCATGTGTAAAAGGTTTGCTGCCATCGCGTGACATTTCAAGCATTTATCTATGAACCCAGAAGAAAACCTAGAAACCTTGACTGGTGTGTGGTATAGTCGGTTCAGGAATTTGAATCAGGCGATACATGCCGTTCAAGGATACCTCCTTGGTCAGGAGGAAACACTGCGCCCATGTAACATCGGAAAGTTCTTGTCCTATATCCAATTCCTATTTTATACGTGTGTTAGATGTACTCCTCAGCTCGTGATGTATCTTAGTGTCTTGTGTTACAATATCCAACATATATGCCTCTGGCTCTACTGGAAATGTGAGCCATTTCTTCTGAAAGGACATGCTAATATGGATATATTGGAGTTGCAGAGAAGGGGTATCACCCACTTTATCCATAAACTCTGCCTGTGTGACGAACCTGCCCCCAGGAACATGTCTCCCACCGTTAGTTTTTTCTCAGGATCCCATGTGGTCTGTATATTTGCATCCTGACTGGGCAAAATGTCTGGACGCCCCCGCAGTGACGCACTTACGGGGTATCAATCCCTACGGGGTATCAATCCCTATTCGCCAGAATATCCAAGCACACGCACTGACGTCGTACGAACCGGGTCAACTGTGCAATTGTAATGTGCCCCATTTTTACATGGTGGTGGACCGTGTTGGTTGCATACCAGTTTGTTGCAAATTGTTCTTGGGCTACTAATCAACTTCCATGGCACCAGTGGTCCAGGGATGAATATCGGTTTCTAAACCATCAATCAGCCCCACACCTATAGTACACCAGAAGGGATCCGAACAGATTGGAAACACAAGCAAATTATAAACCATCTTGTCCAATTTTGGTAAAGTGGACGGAACGGCAGGCTTATCTCTGCAAGGTTGTGGATCGTTGGTTAGTTGCAACACAGCGAAAATACAATTATTACCCAATGATAAAAGGGACTGTCCAATTAGGGTTGTATACACATATCTACTTTATTATAATCACAACAGACAGTTCTAGCACACCACAAAATAGACCCCATCCTGTAAAGGAATGCAGAGGACAGAGAGTTTCAAGGAAGGAAAAAGGATGCACTCCGGATACTGACAGGAGGGTAGTTGGTCAAGAAATTAATCGCAATAGTTAAAGAATACTTGGTTTCAACACAAAGGGAGCAATGGGTCGTAAAATGTCACTAAGAACCTTCGGACAAGGACCAGGGGGACAGAACCACAATGTACCTTGTGCTTGTAGAGGTTCTTGGTGCTCAACAGTGTAGAGTCGGTTTCAGGGAGCTTTGCAGCTTCCCTGACAGAGTTCAAGATGGTAGACAGGTGCGGGTATGAGGCAGCAGTCAGTTCCGCGAGCGAGGCTGGACGGACGGCTGCAGGCTGACCTACATGGCGCTCAGCAGGGTCAGGAATCGTTGTCTCAGTGCTGGTCGGCCGTTTTGAATCACTGGTCGAGGCGTCTCGGACAGCTTGCAGTCGGATGCAATTCGAGGGGCTTGAAAATTGTCGATGCACTCCTCCTAGCTTTTTCACTGGGCTTGTGTCGTCCTTTAAGGTGGATTGCCCAAAGCTGAGGAGAGGGTTGCAGGCAGCTATCTTGTCCTTGGTTTGGTTCAGATACTCTATGGCACTTCCCACTTAGGAAGCGTCCTGCAAAGCCTAGCAGGGCACACTGTGTGCTGGCTGGGTATTGGTTCTGGAGCTGCTGGAGGGTCTTCTGGATTCAGTATCTCCCTCTGTTCCCTGGGAGATGTTTAGAAGAGGGACCTTGCTTCCCTCTTGGATGTCCTGGCCTTCCTTCACTGGCAGAAGATGCAAGGCAGACTGCAACTTCAGCCAGGGTCCAATGCGGAGTTCTTCTTGCTACTCCTTGCAAAGTCTTCATATGATCTCCCCAAAAGAGGGGCTCAGCCCTCTTTTAAAGCCAAATGGACCACAGGGATTGGTGTAGGGTAAGCCTACCATAGTGAACCAATCCTGGATCCCCACCAACATTCTCCTGTATGCACGAGGTCATAACCAGAGTGCTTTTCAAAAGAAAAGGTAAAGGGGTGAAAACATATAATACTAGGTCCACCCCGTCTTCATGTCTGTTGTGGATCAAAGGGTCTCTCTAGTTAATGTAGCTCTCTGTGGTTCCTGATTAAAGCGGCAGGTCTCCCTTGAAACTGCAGCGAGAACAGACTTTCTGTCTCTGTCAATCCACATTCTCGTACCTTCTGAATGGAGCCCCCCTCCGGGGATGACTACTGTAAATATGCAGTCCCAGAAATGACATTTCCCTGTCAATCAATACTGAAGGCGGGAGCTGGCATCAGGTTGACACAGTGCATAGGAAAGCGTGTTGGGGGTTTCCTGTCTCCTTTGTTAGCCTCTGCAGCCATGTCGGCCTGTTTGAATTAAACTCTGATTAGTATGCGAAACTGCAAGCAGCAACAGAGGTAAGCAAAAGGACAGGGTGGATCCATGGAGCCTTTGTTAGTTAATTAGGCTGGCCATGTGTAAGGAACTAATGGTCGCAACAATAACGACAGACACAAGTGATCAAGGTTCAAGGGTGTCTATTGAACAATGAATGCAGGGTAACACAATGCCTAACCTAAACCTAAATTTAAGATGGGAGCAAGCGTCGACCATCAAATGAGAAATAAGGCAGTCCTAGTGGCTCTGTGTCAAAATAAAAGGGCCTATAGTAAGAAAAACCTATTGCCAAGTTGTTACAACTAATTACAGAAAGAGTGTAGGATCGGGTTTGCTACTTTTCGTTCAACACAGTTCGGTTTCCTATCCATTCTCCCCTCGACTAGAGACGGGCGTACATGGAAAGAGGCAGTCACGACCAGAAGTGCAGTTTTGCTTTGAGAGCGGCGAGATAAGCAGCAATTTATTTAGGATAAAGGGTTTTGGTGGACTTAGGAACTATAATCCTCAGATATGCAAATATTTCAGGCGCCCACAGGAAGATCAGCATATCCATTGAGGGGTGTTGTATTCCGTGTAAGTGGGAATAGGATAGGACCAGTTGATACGATTCACTGAATATTTGGAGAAATCCTGTATTTCGTTTAGGATGAATGAGAGATTCCGGTCTGGGTCAAGGACAAAAAGCAGGGCATCATCCCCATGAAGAGATATCATCTCTGGAGGTCCTGAAATTCAGAGTCCTCGATCCACATTTCACTGCAAGGCATAAATAAGTTTTCAAAAATTGATTAGCAGAGTTTGCTAATTAAAATGTTTTTGATTAGCAAAAAGACCCATTTGATTAGCAATTTTTTTTACTAATATTGTTAATGTCACTGGATGTTATTTGTACCCAAGACATGAAATGAGCAACAATACAGCAGTTTTGCTTACCACTGAAATAAGACATTTGTGAGAGGAGTCAGGCTTTGCAAATTATTTAAATTTCAGCTATACCTGCAGGTCAGGTAACTCAGTTTACCTATTCAACCTAGGTGAAATGCACTCGACCCATAGCAATGGAGGACCATTTTATAATGAGATTTCTGTAAAATGGTGCGTGTCATTACAAACCCACTTTATGTTTGGCACACTGCTGCCACCCAGAGTCCAGCCATGCACAGTGAAACTTGTATTTGACATTAACTGCAAACCAAGTAGATGGTAAATACAAGTTTCAAACATCTCTTGTAAATGCTACTGGCCCATCATAAAATCTACTCGACTCAGTGGGTGAAATGACTTTGCGAGCCATAGATGAGTGTCTGTAAAATGTAGAAGGTTAGCTGCATGAATGGACACAAATAAATAGATGTGCCAAAAAGGCTCTGGAAACAGTTTGGCCAGCTGTCACCTGCAGTTGGTGATATATAATACAATTATAAAGAAAAGCGAGCTCTAGAAGCTAACTACAGTGTTTGGTATTGAAGTAGATCAATAGACTGGATGGTACTGTTCATCACTACTTTGCGCAAGCATTTAGTTCGCTTTTTGTATTTGTTATGTAAGAGGAAAGAAGGAGACTAATCAGAGTGGATTGAGTAGCAGGCAGGGAACTGGTCAAACTAGGTGAAATATTGTAGTTTTTGGTCATCTCACTTTCAGGGTACCTGGTATAAAGCAACATGGTGATAATATAGAATGTCAAGGTGTATGGGTTCAATCATGAGTTGAGCACCAGTTGCAAGATGTATGCAACCTGCAGGTTACAGAACTAGGTCTGCCATCAAAGGCATTTGATCATGTGATAATGTACATTTTCAAAAGTTCACAAGTCAACATGATGCATCTTCTGCAACAAAATGAAATACAGTTGACACTATGATATTCAGATAGATTAACCTAAACTTTACTGTACAGCATGGATCGATGCAAGGTTTTACAGTGTCAATACTGTAATTATGTATTATTTAACAACTTCCATTTTAGGAATGGAATTGCAGGACTGTCTTTAAAAGATATAAAGTTGACACATACTTGTCTTTGCCAGACAGGATATAAAAAGCTTAATCAAAGTATCATCCCAATTACTTCTGGTTCGCAATTATTTGAAAAAATAATTCTTGCACTCCTACACATGCATTTGGTACGTATGTGTGGAGGAGAGGATTACTACTGCCCCTTTTGGGGTAGGACCTAGCCTGATTCGCATGTGGTTTTTCCCCTTCTGTAATGGCTTGGCAGGCTGAAAAACGATGGTCTGGAGGGCTGCCCAGAGCTTTGCCCGTGGTTATGATTAATTCAAAATCTTCCAGCCATCAACTTTCTGCTTTGCTTTTCCTCCATTAGCACTTGAAGTGAACAGAGAAAAGAGGGTGAAGAGAGCACAGACGGCAAGAGAGGAATGCAGGGCGAGCTGTGCTTTCACTGAAGAGGGCAACTTAAATAGCTAACTTTGCTACACAAGTGTTCATTTGATTAGCAAAACTACAGAATTGCATAGCAAATTGCTATGCGACACTGCTTATTTTATGCCTTGCACTGACGGATCACTTCCGCAAGAGGCTCAATGCATAGCGCAAAAAAAAGGTGGGGAAAGTGGACAACCTTGCGGTGTGCCCCTGCCTAACCAGATCGTTGATGACAAAACCTCATTTACACATACCTTGGCTAGGGGGGCAGAATACAGAAGTTGGACACACCTGATGAAATAAGGTTCCAGTTTGAAAGTGTCTAACACCAAGAAGAGAAAATGCTAGGGGACTGAATCAAGCGCTTTTTCCGTCTAGAGTTGCGGCTATTGCGTTTACCTGAGGATCAATCTGCAACAGTATAGGAATAATCGCTGCAGGTTCAGGACCATCGACCTAGTGGGAACAAAGCCTGACTGGTCTGGATGTATGAGATGTGGCATGAGCGGCAGCACTCTAGTTGCAATGAGCATGGGGACAATTTTGGCGTCAGTATTAATGAGGGATAACGGTCGGTAGGAACCCATATTGTCTGGTGGCTTATTCGGCTTCAGCAAGACTGTTCTAATGGCCACATGCAATGTGGGAGGAAATATACCATTGACATGGGATTCATTCAACACTTGCAGCAACTGCAGAGCAAGCATGTGTACATAGTCCTTGATGAATTCTGCTCCGAGCCCATTCGAGCCAGGGGCTTTGCTAGTTGGAAGATCAGAGATTGCTGTATCTCTTCCAATGTAAGTGACACATTTAGGAATTACACTGCTTACATCGAGAGTATTGGGCGGTCGATGTCAGCCAAGTATAATTTAGATTACAATGTGGTCTTTGTATCTTTGTTCGAGTGTTATCCGTTATAGAACCTGGCAAAAGCGTTACATATGAGGCCACCAGGGGGCGCAGACAGGATGACCGCCTGAGCCGGTAGCTCTGTACCCAGCCCCGGGAAACTTGCGGAGTTGAGGCGGAAGAAGGAGCCCATCCCTCACAAGATCCCTAAAAAAGGCTGTGCGAACCCGTGGCCCCCCAAAGGGTCCAAACCAAGAGTCTCTCCGACGCTCCTCACCCGAGTTCGGCCGCCTGGAGCCCCCGCGGCCCCTCCCCCACAGTCCCGTGCAACACACCGGCGGCGCTCGCCAAGGCCCTAACAGAGAGCGGGAGCAAGGAGACACCGCAGCGACCCGCGGGGGGCATGCCCGCCTTGAGCGAGGAGGAGCTGTGGGCTAGGGGCCTCAGAGATGCGGCCCGCCGAGCTGTGAGCGTTCGGGCCACGCCGAGGAGCGCCTTGTGGCCCGGGGTGCCACCCCAGCCTCACAGGAGTATGTCGAAGTGGTCCCGCAGGCCGGGGGAGTGGTTCCCTCCTTCCGACTCCTGGCCCCGTGGGCCACACGGCTCATCTGAGCCACCGCTGCCAGGCGCAGCAGAGCGGCGTCGGGCCGGTGCGGGTGCGCGCCCCTGCTGTGGCCGCTGCCTTGTGACGCCACTTGAAGGGCTGAACACGGACCCTCACCATACTGGCAAGAATCGAGGCATCCCAGCACACCATCTACCCGCAGGCGGAGTTGGACAGGCCCACCTGCTCCCACACCGGAGCGCGCCCACACTATACCTGACTGGGGGGCACAGGAGTAAGCATGTTTCAGGTGAGGGGCCCCTGGGCCAGGATCTTTTGAACTAGCCCCCACAAGCCGGGTTGTGGGGAGGGGGAGCGCCACCTGGACAAAAGACCTCCCCCGCACTCCATCACAGAGGACATTTTCTCCTCAACGTCCACGGCCAGCCACCTAGTGGTCCCCCCAACCCGGGGGGGGGGGGCTAATCCGCCCACCCACTGACACTGCAGTCCTAGAGTGACTTGGCCTGAGCATCCACAGACAGCCATTCCGAGGGTGCCTCCCTGCCTTAAACAAGCCAGGTTCATCTCAAGAGCCAGCGCCCACGTATACCACACACCCCCTCCCCTTAAACGAGTCCCGCCGCGGCCTCGGGTCACACAGTGGACAATTGTCACGCCGGGCCGCACCCAAAACCCCATGAGCTGGAAGGAGGCCCTCTCCAAGTACCAATTTGTGGTCAGTGAGGACAAAATGGCCACCGGGAGCCCATCCATACCCCCCCCGACCTGGGTGCCATTCGAAACAATATCCAGATGATTCTGGAGGAGATTCGTGGGATTCGTACCGACATGGGAGCCAAGCTGGTTGACCTTACCACCAAAGTCACCACCCTGGGGGACCGTGTGGATGGAGTCGAAAACAACCAGCTCTCCACGGCGCTCCTGGAGACTCAAATGGAGGCCAGGTTTCAAGAGGTGCAACGTCGCGAGGAGTAACTACGGTTCAAGGTGGATGACATGGAAAACAGGGAAAAGAGGAACAATCTACGCATTTTTGGCCTAGTAGAATCGGATGGGGCGAACCCTCAGGGCCTGGAGGGCAAGGTACACAATATCATAAAGATTGTCATGGGGGCAGAGGCCGACAACAAAATCAAACTCGACAGGGTACACCGCGCTGGAGGTGGGAGAAGAGGGCCGTGCTCGGTGTTGGCCCGACTGCACTACTACAAGGACAAAGCCAGGATCCTGGAGAAAGCGAGGAACCTTGGCGACATTCAATATGGAGACTCCAAGGTGGCAATCTGTCAAGATCTCTCAGCCCTCACCCTGGCAATGAGGAAGAAATGTGGCAACCTCACTAGATGGCTACAGGGAAAGGGGGTTAGTGTCACGATGCCCGCTCCCGGGGAGCCGGCTCAGGCCCTGCGTCCCCGAAAGCGGACATCAAGTCGCCGGGGAAGGTCCCAGCAACCCCTTATAGGGGCCCTTTGGACAGCGTCCTGGCGCCTATGGCGCCAGGCTCATAGAAAACGTCAGTCCTGGCGCCATAGGCGCCAGGCTCATTATGAAAGTGTTTGGGTGCACTTACCTGATGCAGACCATGCTGCAGAACCCCGGCATCCTGGAGGCCTGAAAGGAACTACTTTACCTGTGGGACTCATTTACCACCCGGGCATGGTCGGGGAAGGATACATACCTGATTGGAGGAAGGACACATTCTAGGAACTTCTTCCAAGGCTATTTAAACCACACCCGATCAGCCACAAGTGCTTCGCGTTGTTCTGTATCTAGCAGCTGGACGCTCACCGTGTCTGCTCCTGCATCTTGACTTCTGCCACACCTGCCAGCATCCTGAATCACCGGCAAAGGAAGGGAACAAGAGAACAGAAGAAGGAAAAGGCCTCACCTGCTAAATCTGCATCCCAGAGACATTTCGCCGACAATCCTGAAAAGGAAGACATTTATTTTTAAAAGCACATCGCATCGATCACTGCAGCGCCGCATTCTACTCGCCTTTACAGGGCGCCTCCATGTTCAGCAGCGACCATCCGGATTTGCAGTCGCGCCCCCGCGCCTAGGGAGAAAAAGACAAGAACAAAGGTGAGAGAAAGAAGGGAAAAGGGAAGCTAAAACTCCATGTCAAGACTTACCTGTTGGGTCATTCCCTTTTCATTTCGGGTCCGCGCCGCATCCAGGCATTTTCGGACCCCGGCCCCTAAGGGGAAAAAGACATCAGCGTTAATGAGTGAATGAAAAGACATTACCAAAACACTCATTAAAGACTTACCTGATTTCCACAAGGATTTCACCGCTCACCTCGGGTCGGTGCCTGTTCCCCGGCATTCCGTACCCCGGCCCCTATGGGGAAAAAGACACTAGCATTAGAACATTAATGCATGGACACAAGGGGAACCACTTACAGAAAAACTTACCTGGAAGCCAAGCAAGTTTGGTTCTCACCCATCCGAAAATCCAGTGACATAACTGGATACCAACGCGCCCCTGCATCAGAAGCAGGATGGAGAGCTCGTCCTTCCAGACCCTAAGGTGAGACGCTACGGGGAAGCACAGAAGGGTTTTGAGGAGGGTGCAAGGGGTAAGTGGGAGGCCGATTGCATTACCCCGCAGACAGTTAACCCCCTATTCTCACCTACAGAAGGATACTTCTGCGAGTCAGACAAGCCAGATCTGGGGCCTGGTCCAGTCCGTCTTCTGAACCCTGCGCATCACCTTAGACGAGGTCACAGCAGCGCGAACCAGGCCAGCGCCCCCGTGGGAGTCAGGTGAGCGTTACAGAACGCAAAGCCTTCCTACAAATTCCCACCCAGGCGCTATGGTAACTTCTGAGACTGATCAGTTGGCCCAATTACTGGGGGAATTACGGGCCGAAGTACATGCCGCTCGTCAAGAGACTAATGCCCTCAAGAGGGAATTAATAATATCAAAGGAAAGAACTGATGACCTGGCCAGACAGCTTTTGCAAGGTCAAGCTGGACAAACTCCTCTACCCTGTTCCGGAGGGAACCCCGCTCCTGTGGTTCCCAGTAACCCTGTGCAGATTAATCTACCCGGAAACATGCCGCTGGCCCCACCTGAACGCTTTGCTGGGGACCCCAAACGATTCGCCATATTCATGAATCAGTGTCGTTTGCACTTCCTATGCAGACCTGGGGCCTTCCCTAATGATCAGACCAAAGTAGCCTTTGTATTGTCATATCTCAGCGGCTGCGCTGCCGATTGGTCAGTTCCACTGGTTACTCAAGATGACCCGATTCTCCGTGATTTTCAAGGATTTCAAGCAAGCATGGAAAGGTTATTTGCTCGACACTCTCAGGGGCAGGCTCTGGATGACGAACTTCTATCCCTGCGACAGGGCAATCAGGACCTCCTATCCTATATTGCAACCTTTAATAGACTAATTGTGGAAACGGGATGGCCAGAGGATAAAAGAGTCACGTTATTTTATCGAGGTCTACGCGGAGAACTTAAAGATGTCTTGGCCCAAGTTGAAAATCCGCCCCAAGAATGCACAGAATATATAGACTTAGTGGTCCAATTGGATCACAGACTTCAAAACAGAAAAACAGATCGGTCCAGGTTTGAGACCCGGGTGTTGGTCAAGACCCACGCTAACCCCAAGGGAGTTGATGTCTCTGAGCCTATGCAAATTGGAGGGGTTAAAGAATCCTTAACTCAAAAGGAACGTGAAAGGAGGCGGCAGTTAAAATTATGTCTTTATTGTGGGAACTCTGGACACTTTCTACGAGATTGCCCGGCAAAACCGCCCCGAAAAGCGGTAGGAGCCGCTGATAAAAACCATGAAGACTCTGTTTCGGGAAACGACTCAGCCCGACAAGCGTAGGGGTCCGCTTGCCGAGCTTCAAAACTAACTCTCAGACCTCGCATTTCATTGTGCCAATGGTTCTCGTAGATCCAGAAAAGCCTAAGCGGTTGCATGCAATAAAGGCATACATCGATAGTGGGGCTATTGGAAACTATGTGGATCGTGAATTGGCCTCTAGGATTAACCTCCCTCTCCGTCCTAAAACCAGCAAAGATGTCATCACCACAGTCGATGGAAGTGAAATTGCCTCTGGACCGGTAGCACATTCCACTACTGGGGTGACTCTTATTGGTCCTGACGGCCATCGGAGGCAGTTGTGTTTGATGTAATCAAGGCTCCACAGTTTCAGGTTATTCTTGGAATTCCTTGGTTAGTGACACATAATCCTCGAATTGATTGGCGAGCTAAGAGAATAACCTTCCCGGATTGTGCACAAACTTGCTACCCAGAAAACCTGAAGATTAATATAGCATCTGTAACCTCTGCCTCCATGCAATTACCTCCGGAATACCAGGACTTTCACGACATCTTCCAAAAGGAACAGGCCAACACGTTACCTCCTCACCGATCGTATGATTGCCAAATCGATCTGGTGCCCGGTGCACAACCCCCTTGTAGCAGGATTTATGCCCTTACCGAACCTGAGAACCTGCATTTGAGACAATATTTGGATCAATACCTCGCCAATGGTTTTATTCGCCCGTCAAAGTCCCCGGCACCCTCGGCTTTGTTCTTCATGCCTAAAAAAGAAGGCGACCTTAGAACTTGTATCGATTACCGCGCATTGAACCAGATAACGGTTAAAAACCGTTATCCTCTGCCTCTGATTCCTGAACTCCTTGACCAGGTGAAGGACGCTTGCATATACACCAAGTTAGATCTCCGGGGGGCATATCATCTGGTGCGAGTAAAAGAAGGCGACGAATGGAAAACAGCCTTCCGTACAAAATATGGATTATTCGAATATCAGGTAATGCCTTTCGGGTTGTGCAATGCGCCTGCTGCCTTCCAATTCTTCATGAATGATGTCCTTCGGGAACTCATCGATATTTGTGTTGTCGTCTATATCGATGACATTCTAGTGTACTCCTCTTCGGAATCTGATCACAGAAAACATGTTAGGGCAGTTCTGGAAAAACTGCGCCAACACAAACTATTTGCTAAACTGGAGAAATGTGTTTTCCATACCACAGAAGTTGAGTTTCTCGGTTTCATCCTGACACCCAAAGGAGTCCGAATGGACTCAAGAAAAGTGGATGCCATCCTCAAATGGCCATCACCTAGCTCTGTAAAAGGGGTTCAAAGCATGCTCAGCTTTGCCAATTTCTATCGCAGGTTTATCCCGGAATTTTCACGCATAGTACAACCCATTACTGCACTCTTGAGGAAAAATAAACGTTTTGAATGGTCTGAAGAAGCCGAGCAGGCCTTCCAGGATTTAAAAGCTAAGTTTACCTCTGCACCTATATTGAAACACCCACGTCCAGATCTCCCGTATGTCGTCGAAACTGACGCATCCAGCCTAGCCATGGGAGCAGTTCTGTCTCAAAGAGATCCTGAAACCAACCAACTGCATCCCGTAGCATTTTGGTCCAGAAAATTCTCGGCACCAGAGATTAATTACGCAATCACTGACAAAGAACTGTTAGCCATAAAGTCCGCTTTTAAAGCCTGGCGGCATTACCTGCTTGGCGCTCGACATACCATCACGGTGATCACTGATCACCGGAATTTACAGTATTTGAAAACCGCCAAGGCTCAGTCATCACGGCAGCTCCGATGGGCTTTGTTTTTCGCTGAATTTGATTTCGTGATTACCTATCGACCTGGCTGCAAGAACGGCAAAGCAGACGCCTTATCCCGAATTGGAATGGGAGAATCTGATACAAACTTAGAACCAGTACCAATAATTCCCGAACAGAGAATTCTAGGCCTGACTTCGTTACAGACGCTTGAAGACATTCAAGTCAGAGTGAAACAACTCCTGGACCCTACAGTCCTACAGGATTGGATACAAAAGGGATCAGACTTTACAATAGATAATGGTTTACCTTATTACCAAGGACGCTTATTCCTGCCGCACAAAGATTTACACGAACTAGTTATTTCAGGATATCATGCTACATTAATAGAGGGACACCCCGGTATTGCCAAGACAATGGAAAAGGTGAAAAGACAATTCTGGTGGCCCTCTTGGCGAAAAGATGTTAAATCTTTTGTGATGTCCTGTGTGTTTGCGCCCAAAATAAAGGTCAAAAGAAAAGACCAGCCGGCCTCCTTCAACCTCTAGACATTCCGCCAGCACCCTGGCACACCCTATCAATGGATTTTATTACGGACTTGCCTCCTTGTTCGGGATACAATACCATTCTGGTAATTGTGGATTTGTTTTCCAAAATGGCACACTTCATTCCTTTGAAAGGTTTACCTTCAGCTTCTGTTCTAGCCAAAGAATTCCTCGAAAATATTGTTCGGCTACATGGATTCCCATCTATACTAATCTCTGACCGAGGAAGCCAATTAATTTCCCACTTCTGGCGCAAATGTTGTCAAATGGCACAAATCGACGTAAGATTATCGACCAGTCACCACCCTCAGACTTACGGTGTATGTTACAGCAATCTGAAAGCAACTGGAAAGACATTCTCTGGATAGCCGAATACGCATATAATAATTCGGTACACTCTGGAACTGGCCATAGTCCTTTTTATACCTTGTTTGGACATCAAAACCCCCGGAGGGAACAACCTTGGGAGGGGCCTTGAGGGGGGAGTGCTGTCACGATGCCCGCTCCCGGGGAGCCGGCTCAGGCCCTGCGTCCCCGAAAGCGGACATCAAGTCTCCGGGGAAGGTCCCAGCAACCCCTTATAGGGGCCCTTTGGACAGCGTCCTGGCGCCTATGGCGCCAGGCTCTTAGAAAACGTCAGTCCTGGCGCCATAGGCGCCAGGCTCATTATGAAAGTGTTTGGGTGCACTTACCTGATGCAGACCATGCTGCAGAACCCCGGCCTCCTGGAGGCCTGAAAGGAACTACTTTACCTGTGGGACTCATTTACCACCCGGGCGTGGTCGGGGAAGGATGCATACCTGATTGGAGGAAGGACACATTCTAGGAACTTCTTCCAAGGCTATTTAAACCACACCCGATCAGCCACATGTGCTTCGCGTTGTTCTGCATCTAGCAGCTGGACGCTCACTGTGTCTGCTCCTGCATCTTGACTTCTGCCACACCTGCCAGCATCCTGAATCACCTGCAAAGGAAGGGAACAAGAGAACAGAAGAAGTAAATGGCCTCACCTGCTAAATCTGCATCCCAGAGACATTTCGCCGACAATCCTGAAAAGGAAGACATTTATTTTTAAAAGCACATTGCATCGATCGCTGCAGCGCCGCATTCTACTCACCTTTACAGGGAGCCTCCATGTTCAGCAGCGACCATCCGGATTCGCAGGTGTGAGAAAGAAGGGAAAAGGGAAGCTAAAACTCCATGTCAAGACTTACCTGTTGGGTCATTCCCTTTTCATTTCGGGTCCGCGCCGCATCCAAGCATTTTCGGACCCCGGCCCCTAAGGGGAAAAAGACATCAGCGTTAATGAGAGAATGAAAAGACATTACCAAAACACTCATTAAAGACTTACCTGATTTCCACAAGGATTTCACCGCTCACCTCGGGTCGGTGCCTGTTCCCCGGCATTCCATACCCCGGCCCCTATGGGGAAAAAGACACTAGCATTAGAACATTAATGCATGGACACAAGGGGAACCACTTATAGAAAAACTTACCTGGAAGCCAAGCAAGTTTGGTTCTCACCCATCCGAAAATCCAGTGACGTAACTGGATACCAACGCGCCCCTGCATCAGAAGCAGGATGGAGAGCTCGTCCTTCCAGACCCTAAGGTGAGACGCTACGGGGAAGCACAGAAGGGTTTTGAGGAGGGTACAAGGGGTAAGTGGGAGGCCGATTGCATTACCCCGCAGACAGTTAACCCCCTATTCTCACCTACAGAAGGATACTTCTGCGAGTCAGACAAGCCAGATTTGGGGCCCGGTCCAGTCCGTCTTCTGAACCCTGCGCATCACCTTAGACGAGGTCACAGCAGCGCGAACCAGGCCAGCGCCCCCGTGGGAGTCAGGTGAGCGTTACAGTTAGATATCGCTGGGGGCACCCCTTCTATTTGGCATTCGAGTGGTCAGGGGAAAGACACCATCTGGTGACGGAAGAAGACATTCAACGTGCTACCGATGACCTGGTGGGCGACCGAGCAGGTTACTCCGGTGGACAAGGAGGAGAGACCAGGAACCCCCCACGGGGCCCGACATACCGGGACAACTCGGTGGCAAGACCAAGATTAAGAGGGCTTGCGAGTTCCGAGAAACCAGACACCCATCATCGACCTCTGAGGACCACCCGAAGTGACAACAACATCACCTCATCACATGGGCATGAGACTTCCTGGTGACTAAGGACACTGGGGATACGTTAATGGATCAGAAGGGCCGGAGTCCGGAGGCATTACAGAGGCGCGCCACGTTGGCGTCAAGTTGGACCCACAGGGTTCTGGGTCTGGTTGCTGTTTTTTCAAAATGTTTATTGACTTGTTCGATGGACCCACACAGGGGGTCCGAGTCTGAGGACACAGGCGGAGGTGGGGGGCCTCAGACGTAAGGTTACGTCCCACATATTTGTTCCAAGGCTTAACACATACACACTGAAAAGAAGGGAATGGGTTATCCGCACGCTTACACTATGGGGCTGGGGTAGAGTCCTTGGTGGTTTGTTGATCGTCCCCGAAGGAAATCAGGCGACATGGACGAACGCCTCATGATGGAAGGGAGGGGGGGAAGGGACGGGGGAATTACCATTGCGAATGCCAAAACGGTGTCACCAAGAAGGGTCGATGGGGGGTGGGGACTAGCCAGATCGAACCAGAGTCTTTTATTCTACAGCAGGCCGCACAACAGCACTACATCAAGGTGCAGAAAGAGATGGACTCCCTAGACGAAAATGGTTGAAGACAAGATAGGCACACTCAATGTCAAGGGCCTAAACTCCCAAAACAAAAGGTCATTGACCAGTAACATGTAGCACTAATGGTGCTTTTTCTCCAGGAAACCCACTATAAACAGGGCAGGGAATCACCCATCAGGGGGAGGTAAATCGGATCCAATTTCTGGGCCTCCCACAGAAGCTCGAAAAAGGAGGGGGTGGGGATCCTCTTGAGTAAAACATTCCACCTCTCAAACATTGAAACCAAAAGAGGCTTTGGGGGAAGGTTCTTGGGGATCAAGGGCATCTACGAAGGAGAGCGTATAACTCTGGCCACCCTTTATGCACCCAACCCAGGCCAGATAGGGTTTCTGACCCAAATCCTGGGGGTAATGGACGAATGGCAGAAGGGGCCATGATATTGGGGGTGATTTCAACCTTATAATAGATCCCAAACTAGGTGGACGGAGAGAGGGGTTGCACCGAAGGGGATAGCTAAAGATAATCTAGCGTTACAGACCCTCTTGAGAGAACACTATTGGGAGGACGTTTGGCGAGTGGCACATCCGGAGCCGGGGTGATACACATTCTTCTCCCCCCACACCACACCTACACCAGAATCGATATGCTTTTAACTTCAAAGGAGGGGAGTGGGCTGGCTACAACCCCAAAGGTCGAGGCAATAACATGGTCCGACCACAAGCTCCTAGTGGCGGATTGGTCGTTGCCCTTATCCCCCAGATCAGCCCGCTCGCGGTGCAATGACACGCTTCTGAGGGATCCAGTCTTCAGGGACTTCCTAAGAAGCGAAATGGTGGCGTACTTTGAGATAAATGACAACGGGGAAACAGACATGGTGACAGTGTGGGAGGCGGCAAAGGCCACCTTTCATGGTCTTCTCATAGCTGAGGGTGCCAGGCGCAAACGGGAAAGAGGGCTCATTGAGGCCAGGATACGAACGGAGCTCAAGACCCTGCAGGGCAAGCTTACCCAGGAAGGAGCTGACAGGGAGTCCCTTCTGTTGGAAATGCGAGAGAAGTGACAGGCCCTACATACAGTCCTCATAGGGGAGATGGTCAAGAAACTGAGATATACATGACAAAGGTACTAAGAAAAGGGAGACAGGGCGCGTAGAGCCAGGGGATGTAGACTGGAGAGGAGGGTCGGGCCTATTAAGGACAGGGAGAGTAATGTGCTCAACAAAAAGGCAGAGATAGTAGGCTCCTTTGCAGATTTCTACAGGGACCTGTACGCAAAACAGGGGGAGGGGAAATTGCTGGGGGAGATCCGGGCATACCTGGAGAAACACCAGCTACCCCGTTTAACGGAGGCTGAATTGCAGGATCTTGAGGTGGACATAGCCGTGGAGGAGGTCGGGGCAGCCATCAAGAGAAACAATTCCAGCCCACACTGACAGAGCCCCTAGGCAAACTGTTTAACCAAATCCGAAATAAAGATACGACCCCCCCCCACCTTCCTGCAGGCCCTCATCACGGTAATCCCCAAGCCAGGAAAGGATCTGACGGAGTGTGGTTCTTACAGACCCATTTCTCTCCTCAATCTCGACGGCAAAATCTTTGCCAGGATCCTGGCCACCCGCCTGGAGAAATGTCTGCCCCGCCTGGTCCACCCGTGGGCTTCATACTTAATAGACAAGCCTCAGACAGCATGCGCAAAACCCTCCATGTGCTGCACTCCAGGGAAACTCGGGACGAGGGGGCTCTACTGCTATCCCTGGACGCAGAGAAGGCTTTCGACAGGGTGAGCTGGGCATTCATGGGGGAGGTTATGTCGGCAATAGGGATGGGCCAGAGGTGGTTGGCAAGGATGGCGGCATTATATTCCGCCCCCACGGCCGGGGTGGTCGCCAATGGGATGGAATCGGAGGCCTTGCCTCTAGGGAGAGGAACAAGACAGGGCTGCCCACTCTCCCCCTTGATATACGCCCTCATCATGGAACCCTGGGCGATCTCGGTGCGCAACAATGAGGCTATCACTGGAGTTCGGATGGGCGACTCCCATTGTAAGATCAGCTTGTTCGCTGACGATGCTCTCCTCTATGTCACCAAACCGTCACAAATGATCCCCCACGTGTTGTGGGCCTTGGCGCGCTACAGGTACCTCTCAGGGTACAAGGTTAACCTAGGCAAATGGGTGGCTTTCATAGGGGGTCAATTGCCGGAAACCAAGATAAAATACGTGGAGGATCTCCCCTTCCAGTTGCACAGAGAGGGGTTCCGGCACCTGGGAATCCAAATCACACCCAACCCAGCTGACCTCTTCTCGAGCAACTTCACCCCACTGTGGACAGAGGTCAAGAGAGATATAGAGAGGTGGCGGCCTCAGGGTTTTCATGGATGGCACGACTCAACCTGATCAAAATGGTAGTACTCCCTAAATTTCTGTTTCTCTTACAGATGCTCCTCACTCAGGTGCCTAAAATTTTCCTACACTCAATGAAGCGCACCCTGGGCGGGAAAGAAACACAGGGTCTCCTATGACGTCCTAACGAGGTCAAAGGAAGACGGAGGGGTGGGATTTCCAGATCTTGACACGTACTACAGGGCATCCCAGTTGAGGATCCTGGTTGATCACTTTAACCCTAGGTCAGAAAAGCATTGGGTGGCCCTGGATAATAGACTGCTCGCCCCAGTCACGCTCGATGGGTGGTTATGGGTTCCAAGAGCACATATCCCCAGGCGGGTCCTGGATCACCCGGTACAGGGAGTTCTGTGGTCCGTCTGGAAGGAAGGGAGCTACTACAGATGGCTCACAACCTGGCCCTCCCCGCTGAGCTGTATTTGGGCTCCGCCGTTCTTGGCTAAAGTGGCGGAACCGGCCACCTACCAGAAGTGGTACGAGGCGGGCCTCGTCAGGGCTTGCCACCTGTGGGTGGGAGAATCCTTCATGCCCCTTCTAGATCTTGAGGAGGCCCTGGGGCTGGGCAAGCTATCACCTTTCCGCTACCTTCAACTCAAGGGAGTTCTCTCTGAACCCTCATGGGGTGACACCCTCAGGAGGGACCTCACGGACTTCGAGAAAATGATCATCTCCACTCGAGGTTCCAGGGGGGTCATATCCCGCTTATATAAGCTCCTTTTGTTCTCGATACCAAGGGAACCCCCACCGGCACGGACACAATGGGAGAAAGACAAGGGTATGACTATAGATGACAAGAGGTGGACAAAGATGTGCATCCGGGCCCACCGCTGAACGATCTCCCACCAGTATAGACATCAAGCTCTAAAGGTCCTACACAGATGGCACTACCCTCCACAGAGGATATCCAGAATGAGCCCGGGCTATGACCCTCACTGTTGGAAATGCCGAAAAGCAAAAGGTGACTACATGCACATGTGGTGGTCTTGCCCTAGGGTGCAGTCATATTGGGGCGAGGTCCTGTCCTGGATCAGGGGGGTGGATGGAGTCAGTAGACCCCTGTGCCCCTGGTTGCTTCTCTTTGGCATCGAGGTAGGAGATGATCAGGAGGACACCCAGGGTCACATGTTACAGGTCATGCTGGTGGCGGCCAGGAGCTGCCTGGCCCAGAAGTGGAAGAACCCACATATGCCCGAGGAGAAGGAATGGGTCACAAATGTTCGGGCGATATACGACATGGAGTTCCTAACTCACGTCCAGGTTGAATCCAGATCCAACATTGAGGAACTCTGGCTCCCCTTCTTTGAAAAATACGAGCGCCCGGCCTGAGGGGTGAAACCGACCGCCAACCTGCCCATGCTTCAGGGCATGACGAGGTTGGGACATCACAGGTACCCTCATGGGGCGCCACTAAATCGAGCCCAAGACTGTGTGTGCACTAGACTATCTGACAGTCCGAGTCTGAAAATGCATATTGTGGGCCTGCAAGACAAATTTGAAATTGATACTCGATCATTGGCTGTGGGGGGGTGGAGGGGTAGCGGTGAGGGGGAGGAAAGGGTTATTGTTAGAATGTTCTTTAAGGGAATGGAATCGATTTGAAACAATATGTTTGTTGTAATAACCTAAAAATGACAATAAAATTATATTTATTTTAAAAAAGTGTTACATATGGAGGCATTGTCTGTACAGACTTCGCCCACCTGCATTTGAATGCTCATCACCGTTGTGTTGCCTGTATACGAGCTGAGAGCGGGCACTAGAGCCCTGCCAGGCCTCTCGACTTCCCCATATCTATTTGCCTGTGCCGGCCTTATCATATAGAGTGTTTCCCTGTCCGCTAACTCACCCAATTGTAATAATTCTGCCTTAATGTCACCCTGGAGGCCTGTCACATGTAAGATGCTGTATCTATTTTCAAGATCCCGTATCCTGACCTCACGCTCGTCAAGTTCCCTTTAAGTGCTCTTAGAGACCGATCTTGTTTTTGTGTCAAAATACAGGGAGATATTCTCATCAAGGGTCTTCAAGAACGAACCATCCAACAGCGCTGATGGGGCCAACCTGCCCAGGGGGCGGGGACGATGATCAACTCCTATTCTTAATGTCGGTATTATTGGTGTTTGGTTCGACTAGGTTCAGGGCAGTATATCACCCTTAACAACCTGGTCTAGCAGCGAGGAAGAGATCAACCGAAAGTCAATGCACAACAGCCTCTCATGCGCTGAGGAGTAATAGGTATAATGCCTGACCGTTGGGTCCATAGCCCCCCAGGCGTCAGTTAAATGAAACTGCTCTGTAATCTGCGTAATGGCTAGAGAGCTGCCGGTAGGGGTGCTGTATGTACTTGTGGAGCGATTGAGTTCCATACGGAGGATCGTATTGAAATAACCCTACCACACAGATCCACTATTGAGTGGGAAAGTTGGAAAGGGTGTGTGTGATGAATCAACGTGATTACTCCTTGCGCTTGCGATGCGTATGTGGTGTAATATCTATTCCTTCCCCTGGCTCCCAATGTGGGTAGAGGCAAGCACATGTGTTTCTTGTAATGTCACATCCTGGGTCGAGTTGTGGTCAATATAGGCTGCCGATTTCCTAGCCTTTCCTGGGTTGTTGATACCGTGTACGTTCCAACTAAGGTATGTCAACGGAGCCAGCAAGGTCATATCAATACTACGTCAATATTATTGCCTGTTGTCTCAGGCCGCAATGCCAAGAACATAAATACTTGAGTTGTGTACCACCATAACGATGCAACCTTAAAAAGAATTTCAAAACCAACCCGCCCCCACACACACTGTCCACCCCAACTCGACAGTGAAACCCATACCACCCCCAAACAAATAATCAAGATTTGAAAAGTCCTGCCCAACACCCATCCATATCGAAATATGAAGCACTCCACTCAAAAAGCCCAAATAGGGTGGAAACATCAATAGCCGGAAAACCCGGCTAGCATAGTAGTCGTGCAATGATGGTTCTTACAGGATACCAGGGCTAGGTGGGGGCTGCAAGGCCCTATGGGCTCTTTCGACCATGAACTGGGATGTGAATTGTGTCTTACTGGATATTATTCCTTTGGGATCAGGACTTGAGGTCCTCGCACTTGCCCCGTGTCTGACCCAGTTCCTTTTTGAGGGACAATATATTCACATCTATAGCTGGTACTTTGTCCTCTGTGTTGCTACTTCTGGTTTCTGCATGTGCATTGAGACCACTTTCCTTGTCTAGCTTCCCTCGCA
Organism: Ambystoma mexicanum; assembly: GCF_040938575.1. Classification (NCBI taxonomy): domain Eukaryota; kingdom Metazoa; phylum Chordata; class Amphibia; order Caudata; family Ambystomatidae; genus Ambystoma; species Ambystoma mexicanum. Next base: position 1,257,957,177 of record NC_090922.1, read on the forward strand.
GGGAACTAATGTTCGTCGATAGGTCATCCAGTTTCTCAGAGGCAATTCCATTCTGCATAGCTGTAACTATAGGATCTTGTGGGCATTGGACAGCAGCGAGCTCTGAACCCGATCAATGCGCCAGTGGAGGACCACTGGCGTGTGTGCTCATGTAGTCCATGGGGCCATGTTTTTTGTTGGAGCCTATGGTCATGGTGAGCCAAAGGAGGAAGTGTGAGGAAAGACATACCGCAGTTTGGCTGTTCCAATACTGGTCAGCACGTGCTTGCGTGAAGGCTCGGGACCACATGTTCTTTTGCACCAACACTGGCTCTATCACAGGTGTAGGAAATGCCCCACACTACAAAGATGGTCAAGGCCTGCACTGGAGTCATGGGGTTCACTGGACAGGCTAAAGATGACGGACCCCTCACTGCGCAGATCCAGCGAAGCAGCTAGTCTCCATTTTCCACTACCCCATCCTCATGCACTAAAGTATGGATACAGTGTGTGTGATAGTCAAAGAGGGGCTAAACAAGGGCCTCCTCAAGGGGACACAGGCTACCAGCGTCACAGCCTTGTCCATACACTGTGGCGCAGGATCGCTGTTTCCTCTCACTCCATGTGTCAGTTTGTGCCTTTGGCGATGCCAGTCATCTTCCCCCATCAACAGTACAGGGGAGAGAGCTCCACCACAGTCCCTCACGATCAGGAGCTGTGCTCGCCACCAGTGAGGCCCCCCTCCTCAACGCTCCCCTCCAGATGTAGTCACGCCAGCAGGGGAACGTTTAGGGGTGGCCCAACATATCCTCTGTCAGGATGCGCCTCAGGTGAAGCTACCAGCCATCAGTTGGTACCTCCTTCACTCCCATGGTCAATGAAACATCCTGTTCTGTGTCACCTGCCAGACCGCCCCTAGGTATGTATAGACCAGAGCTGGTGCCCTCCATGCCCACTGGGCTTTTTCCGTCACACCCCAGCCACAAAGGAAGAAAGAGACCCTCACAGCAGCACTTCTTCTCTGCGCTCAGGCTCCACAGCAGCGCTACAGCCTGCATTGCAGTGTCCATCCGACAAGGTGACGCTGTGCTGGGACCACAGTATGGGCCTCCCGGGTATGAAGGTAGGTGGCACCACGGCCGATCGCTGATGCCCTCTCTACTACCAACATGAGGCAAGTCACAGGACTCTCCACCTGGCCACCTCCATCAGGCTGGCGATCGTCAATGGACACCAGGCCCTAAGGGAGCCCAACCACTCATACGATTAGCAGTCCACCAATACGCTCCAGGTAGCGGTCCTAGGGCATGATGACACCAGCAGGCAGCTCCACGGGGACCTAGCAGCGTTTACACAGGCTTGCAGCCGACACTCAAGGTCAGGGAGCGCAGGATATTTGATAGGATCTTCAGATGGGTGGCAGAGCTCCAAGATCAAGCAACCATCTTGGTTGCCGTTCAACAGCACCCCCCCCCGACCCCGCCTCCATCCTTTATATTTTCTATAACTCCCCAGTGAGGGTATATCATTGCACATTTTTGGGAAAATAGATGCATTAGCTAGGAAGGTGATTTCAGCAGAGGGGCACCAGAAGTGGCTCTAAAGTCTCTATACCGATCGTCGAGGGGGGTGGTATCAACCTTCTAGGTATCTGCAAATATTACCGGGCCTCTCAGATTGCGATCGCTAATGAGTGGTTGTTTGATGGGCAGTCCAAAGCACATTTGAGGCTAGCTGTTTCCTTAATATGAGGGTCGACACCATGGTAGGTGCTGCATGTGTCACCACAAAGGGAGGACCTACCATAGGCAACAAACCAGGTACTGCAAGCAAAGAAAGAAGTCATGAATGCCATGGGATGGAAGGGTAAGGTCTCGTTACAGGACCCAATTTGGAATACTCATCATGGGTGGCCAGGGAACAGGAAAAATTGTAATATATTATCCCAATAGCGATGTTTAACCTTCGATGAACTACAAGACAGGTATTCAGATTAATTCAAAACTTTTCAGCCATCAACCTTTTTGTTTTGATAACGAATGTTATGGACAGAGGATAACATGTTTAGTTGACCATCTCAAAAAATCTTCTACGGTTCCTAGAAATAAAACAAACCGACTAATGTTTTTGTGTGTTATGAGATTGGTGGAGTGTCATGATGCTGTCTTGATTAAGGAATTCCTTCCCATTATGGGTGGCAGGCTAAAACTAATTTCAATAGGTGTATTTTATTCCACTGCTACAAACCAGCAGAAGGCAACTGACAATTAATCTGTAACCTTCCCTGACTGTACTCAATAAAATCCTCAGCATTACAAACCCCTTCCCAGAAGCTTTACATAAGGCTAAGATTGATTTCTGCAGCTTGTTACGGATTAATCCAACTACAACCACGCTAGAGCAGTTCCGTCTAGAATGACAGTCTGTGTATAGTGACTTATGTGTTTAATCCATTGATTGAGAAATAGATCTGCATTTAGGCATAACAAGGCTAACTTTATAAAAACACTGAGAGAAAATACTGAGCATTTCTGCATCTGCAACTGTCTATTTATCAGCCAGCCACTCTAGAGAGAAACCAAAAAACAATTACAGTGATGTTAATGGGGACAAATGAAATGGTGTGCCTAGGAGTAGGCAAACAATCTTTCACCAAACTAAGTATTTCCCACAAACACATGAACCAGTATGAAATATGTCTAATTCTACAAATAAGAATGGGAAAACTGAGAAAGCGGGGAATCCATTATGAGGCGGTTTAAGTGGATTTCTTCACTAGGAAATGTTGTATAGGTTCGCAATCCCTGCGTTTCAAGAGGATTTTTCTGAATTACATAGCTCCTCTTTGTACCTCTTTCCCTGAACAGTATTAGCTAGCATGTTGTAGATCGGTTGTATATCCCTTTTCTACAATATGTGTCCAGGTAGGGATTGATATGGAGGCTGCAGCCCTCTGTGCTTAATTCTTTTCATTTGCATGTGTGCCGTTCCTTTTCTAATGGCATTGGAAGATGTAGGGTAACAGTCCTGTTTGTTGGTTGTGTTCTGGTGAAGTACCATTTTTGAAGGGCCCTGACATCAATATGCTGAATGTTTGTTTTCTTTAGTGCCAAGACTTCGCCTGCCAGGACTTATCAGTGCCCACCAAAGAACCTGGCACCTGCACCCCCATGCTCCATGAAGATGTTCAATACATCGTACAGGCAGAAGTGGCATCTAAGAAATAGTGTGAGCCTTTTTGAGACTGCCTAAAAAACAGAATGGAGAGTTGGCTGCACAGTTCAAGTTGCTGGTCGAGGCGGAGGAGGAATAATCCATGACTTCTCGTCAAACGTTGCATGCATTCTGCTCCAGAACCCTCAAATGGCAGTGTTTCTCGAAATGTTCACACTGTTTTACCCTGCATACCCACAGCCATCATCCCAGTGCACACCCCTGATCAAGGTGTACACATTCATTGTGCTGGGGGTCACACCTCTGGTTACTATTAGGTTTTTTCTTTTCAGGTGAAATCAACTCCTGAACTTGTAGAGCAATCTCTCTAATGTCCCACACCTCTCTTTTCCACCATCAATACTGAGTAAAACATTGCATGGCCAAATGCCTGGCCATGCCACCTTCACTATCACTCCAACCCCAAAAATCGGCTAAAAAGCGAGAATAACATACAATATTCTTGAGGCAGGATCACATATTTGCCGCTGGCCCATTCCGTTCAATGACCGCAGTACATGAACAAACAAAACATCCATACATTCTCAACATGTTTACCGGAATTCTGTGCTTATTTCCTGCACTTAAAAAATATATGAACAATGCCATAAAGGAGATCAATTATATCAATGAAAACATAAATAATAAATAAATACCCCATGTGCTAAATTACTGTTTACTAAACATATTCAAAATAACAATGGTGGTTAGATTGAAACCAGTGACTCAGCTAATGAGGCACACACTGGGTTCGCACCCTGGTCCCCAATCCATCAAAGGAAGATCAGGTAGGCTCGTAACCCTGCAAACAATGCTATTAAAAGAGAGAGCAAAGTGTGCCTGAACGCCTGTGTTTCTTTCGAAGGATGCCTAAGGCACACTCTTCAGGAATGGCATTGTAGTGCCACAGTGCCAAAAAATGCTTGATGGGCCCAAAACCGTCAAGACCTGGGCTCTCAGTCAGATATGATCAGTAGGAGGAATGACCAAAGGGAGGGTTGCTCCAGCGAACACCACTTTCGAACAAACTAGTGGTAAAGAGGAGGGAAGGTTAATCAAGAAGTGGAGATTTTTCTGTGTACTGTATTGTATATCTTCCTAAACACCTCCACAAACTCAGGATGCATGTGTTGTGTGTAGTACATACCAATATGCCCCATGTATTCTGGGACATGTAGCCTTGTACCAGTAAAACCAGAAATGAGGCTGTGAGAGTATGCATATCATAAAAACAAAAAATTATAAACACACTAAATGTGCACTCGCCACTAGCCAATGGCTAGCGATATTTGACTCTTGGCGAGGAAGAAATAGTGTGCACTGTGTTGCATAGAATTGAGGTGACAAGTGACATTTGTATACTAGCTAGTAGTTGGCAACTTGAATTTTTGCCCTTGAATAAAACAATGAATAATAAAAAAACAACAATAAATATCAACAATAAATATTAAACACATCCACACATTCATCAGCGCCCGATGGTTATTTCCAGCACCCAAAAAACAGAGTTCATAAAAACACATCTAACAATAGAAATCAAAACAATACCTCAGGAGTTAAATTCCTTATGTATTAGATATTCTGTTTACTGAACACATTCGAAAGCAAATCCACAATAAGAAATTATAGCCAGACCAGCTTTACCAAGATATGCCACTCTAGCAACGTAATAACATTCATCATGCTTGCTTTATCATAAATGCCTATAAACAATACCATGCCCCAGTAAGAAATAGCTTGACTAGCTGCCAGTCTAGCCACGTAATAGTTTTCATGCTTACTTTGTATATATATGCCCAGTAAAAAACACCTGATGCTTTAGTATCTGCAACCCCCCCAACCACATTGCCCTTTGACAGTTTAAGCCACGACTCCTCCATAATGAGTGAGGGAACTGGCGGGTCGCCACCCTTGCCCACCATCGACAAGCCACCCCTCCTGCCGCTTTGAACAGTTAAGATAGACTTTTCCTTTTGAGTGCAGTTTAGGTGCTAAAGGTTTTCTTTTTTGAGTGTGGTGATGCACTTGCAGTATTTGATTGTAATAATTTGCACTGTACTTGTTGAGTTTTTCAGGGCTGTCAGATTTTCTCCTTCTCAATTCAATTTTTTGTTGGTTATGGAATCTGTGAATTATGCCCAATTACCTCTTTTCTATGGGCTATGATCGTTTTTGTTGTATAGTGTATTAGCACCCTTGGTGGGTGCATCAGCCAATCAGGTTGCTCCAAACCCAGGCTGAATCTAACAATGCAAGCCTGGGTTCGGAACAACCCCAGTGCTCTGTGCACCCCCCTCCACCAGGCACTTCCTGTTCTCACTCCTCCCCTGCCTCCTGCCCTCTTCCACAGCCCGTCAGCCCGTCACCCCCCATCCCTCTCTCCTTACCTTAACAGGGCTGTCCCAGGTGGATAGCTCAGCGGCAGTCTGGTCGACTTGGAAACAAGACGACACGGAGGAACACAGGTTCGATCCCTGGGTCCGCGCTTAGAAACCTCTGGGTATTAAGCGCATTATAAATAACCTATCATATCATATCCTCCGCCCTGGCCGCACCGTTTGGCTTCTGGTTTACACCATGCAAATGGAAGAGGGTCTGTGAGCAGAGCCCCGCCTACCATTTCCATGTAAATCTCTGACCGCTGCTGCTAACAGACCTCAACAAACGAGTTATTATTGCCATAAAGAAAGTCAGTGTTGAGTGTGGTTTGCTGGTACACCTTTGTGAGTTTGCACATTATAAAACAGTTACATAAATAAATCAACTGGAGGGGGATTCCATAGAGGACATTTAAAACAAATCATAAAGGCAAACATGTGGGAGCACTGTAAATTAGGAAGCCTGCTACACAGAAAGCCAATATGATTGTGGAACAAATAGATAAATGCCAGTAGATAGAATTACATTTTTCATGAATATTAGAAGTACTATGGACCAAGGGAACCTTAATTTGGTTGTTATGGACTCATTTGGTTCTATATTGTGTCACAAATAAAACAGTAGTTCAACATGTACCTTATTTTGATATTGTTAAATGGATCCAAAATTAGTTCTGTTGCAGCAGTCAGAGAATCATAGATGCTGCATACTAATGGAGATCATCGGTAGGAAAACAGCGGCTGGAATCCTATTACAAATCTGTAAATGATCCAGAGGAAACCCAACGCTTGTTGTATAGTTTGCAGAGGACAAACCAACGGGGAAGGTAAAAGGGCTGTGTATAATCAGTGTGCGTTTGGCAGGGTGAAAACATGTAGAATTGGATGATGCTATCTAAGCTTAAAGGGATGGTCTAGTAAAAATGTTTATTTAAAAAATAGATAGGCCACATAAAAAAAAAAATACTAGCCTCCTCCGTTTTAAAACTTCCTATGTAAAATTTTGAGCTATTCAAGCTCAAAATTCGAAAAAGCAAGCACAGGGGCGCAGCCATTTTGTGAAATGGAGGCCCTCCTGTGCTGGCTTTTGCTTTTGCGGCACTAATGAAGGAAAAGCCAGCCAGCTGTAGTAAACAAAGTCTACCGCTGGGTGGCTTTCCCTTCATTAGTGCCGGGACTCAGAGGACGCGGACCGGAGACCAGAGCAGGAAAGCTGCAGCTGAATCTCGGTAAGTGCTATTTATTTTTTTTACAAAAAATAAGCACTAGCTGCGTTTTTTTTTCTAAGTTTTCTGGGCTGGAGGAGCCCGGAAAACTTAGAAATAAAACCGGAGCTTTAAAAACGTATTTATGTTTGCGGTCGCTTTTGAAGCGACCGCAAACATAAATACAACGTTATTGTGTTGGAAAACGCTGCGGTTTTTCTTTCCAAGTTTCTCAGGCTCCTCCGGCTCGGAGGAGCCTGAGAAACTCGGAAAGAAAAACTGCAGCGTTTTCCAACACAACCGCGTTGTGTCTGCCTGAATCTGCTTTACCATTTGGGGCTCTCGGGCTCCCCACGGAGCCCGAGAGCCTCAAATGGTAAAGCAGATTCAGGCAGACACAACGTGGCATTGCGGAAAACAACCGCGTTGTGTCGGCCTGAATCTGCTTTACCATTTGGGGCTCTCGGGCTCCCCACGGGGAGCCCGAGAGCCCCAAATGGGAAAGCAGATTTAGGCAGACAACGCAGCATTTAGCATTTCCCATTTGGGGCTCTCGGGCTCCCCACAGGGAGCCCGAGAGCCCCAAATGGGAAATCAGCTGCAGGTAGAAACACTACGCGGCATGTAAACATAACCGCGTGTGTTTCTGCTTGCTGTGGCTTTCACTTTGGGTCTCCGGTGCTCCCCTGGGAGCACCGGAGACCCAAAGTGATAGCCACAGCAGGCAGAAACACACGCGGTTGTGTTGGAAAACGCAGCGGTTTTTCTTTCCAAGTTTCTCAGGCTCCTCCGAGCCGGAGGAGCCTGAGAAACTTGGAAAGAAAGACCGCAGCGTTTTCCAACACAATAACGTTGTATTTATGTTTGCGGTCGCTTCAAAAGCGACCGCAAACATAAATACAACGTTTTTAAAGCTGCGGTTTTATTTCTAAGTTTTCCGGGCTCCTCCAGCCCGGAAAACTTAGAAAAAAAAACGCAGCTAGTGCTTATTTTTTGTAAAAAAAATAAATAGCACTTACCGAGATTCAGCTGCAGCTTTCCTGCTCTGGTCTCCGGTCCGCGTCTTCCGAGTCCCGGCACTAATGAAGGGAATGCCACCCAGCAGTAGACTTTGTTTACTACAGCTGGCTGGCTTTTCCTTCATTAGTGCCGCAAAAGCAAAAGCCAGCACAGGAGGGCCTCCATTTCACAAAATGGCTGCGCCCCTGTGCTTGCTTTTTCGAATTTTGAGCTTGAATAGCTCAAAATTTTACATAGGAAGTTTTGAAACAGAGGATGCTAGTATTTTTTTTTTTATGTGGCCTATCTATTTTTTAAATAAAAATGTTTACTAGACCATCCCTTTAAAAGTGGCATGCCTCCAATTGTAAATAGATTTCAATCACGGAAACAGAAGTGCATGCAAGTATTTAATGCATCTTTATATATGCTCTGCTGTGAATTAGAAATGTTTGAAATAACGGATAGTGACAATTTTGTAAGGACATAATTGAAAGGTGTAATCTAGTGGACCCAGACTCCCAACTATTTATAGAGAAGGGTCTCCATGAGAACTTTTGGAAGAGTGGATAGTGTATTTTAACTTTTTCATGTATAATCTTTATCTGTATGCATTTGTAACTCTTAAACGTGTGTTTTTCAAGTGTATTACTTTGTTAATTACAGTGTTTAATCAAATATTCAAATAATCACTCACACTCCGATTTGTAAATTACATTTCTGTCTCCTTCGTTAATCCTGGTTAGGGATAGTCAATACTTCCGGTAAACTCAACGAAAACTACTTCAAGCGAGAAGATACAGTACTAACACCAAAAACGAGTCAACCGCTTGACTTTTGCAAAAACATTATTTTTGTGTTTTCATTTAGTCAACTTCTGCAATGTTCACATGATGATATGTCAATAACAGCACCTACCAGTGTCGGTAATGTGCCACTTTTCTCAGGAAGTAGTTTTGTTTGAATTTTACTTGGAGTAATTGCAGTGTTTAGCAAGGAATGCATTTTTGTTTAGGGTAAATACTTATTTTTGTTGTAGTTACTAGAGCAATAACAGCCACATGGTCCAACTGAATTATTCGGGAACGGTTCGGAGTCCAAGTGACAAAGATGGGACCTTGTGCCATTATCAGGCTGATCCAGTCAGTCATCGCCACGGGTGCTACTGCTATCAGCAGCCCGTGTTAAAAAACGGAGTGCTGATAGAAATGTATTTAGTTTAATGGATGAGTCATGCACTAATACTCACTCAATATGACCAATATGGAAATGGAAGGAGGGTCTCTGTGTAGAGCCACTCTTCCATCTCCATGGCGGCTCAAGAACGGTGTGGTGGCCTGGACAAACAAAAAGGTAAACGAGTGAGGAGTTGACAGGAAGTAGCGAGATGGCCGGGGGCGGTGAGTAGTGGATCAGAAGATGGCGGGGAAGGTGGGAGCAGCTGCCAACTTGGTCAGAAAATGGAAGTGGATTGTGAGATTCACCCCAAGATCCGAGTAACCTAATAGGCAGGTGTGGCTAGTCCGGGTTCTAATTTAGAACAACCTCTTGCTAAGTGTTTCTTAAGTGTTGGACAAAAAAAGATGCCCTTAACAACTTATGGGGCTACCTGTCCTGTAAATCTTTTTCTGCAAAAATATAGCAGATGGAAGCCATTTAATAAAAATAAAACTGGATTGCAAATAGTCTTCCTGTGATATCACTTCCTATGAAGCTGTTGCCTGTTTCTTATTCCAATTAGTTCCTGCTTATATGTTCAGCGCTTGTCCCTTGCACTCTACCTTCATTATGTACTCCATTCACCCCAGAGTCCAAGCTCCTTCTTACAGTCATGAAACACCATTTATTAAATTGGGCAAATAAGTAAGCCAATTCCACCTGGGATTTCAGGAGAATTAGCACACAATATAGTTCTCCATTAAGCTCACTTACATCTTCCACGTCCCTTTCATTATGACATGAGGTGTCCACCTCCCAATGAGGGCAATATCAAAGCTTTCTTCTTCTCAAATAGCACAGGGACAAACTGCTTCCCTTCTGGCCTCTTCAGTATATGGGCAGCAGCTCACAGAGCCACCTACCCATTCTTTTATTTCCCTTACCAAGGGAACACAGGCAATTTCTTCTGGGCTCGGCTTGCTCTTCTGAGATTGACGGCATGATGTAGGAGTACCCCCCTCCTGGATATCGAAGTTTAGCTGACATTAAGTGCTCCCTAGTACCCTAGCAGGAATGGCCGCACTTTGAACAGGACAATACCATAGAGGGTAGGATGCCGCGTGCCAGACCAGGTTTCGTTTTCCCTGGATATAGGAACTTGTGGCAGTAGGTGGAGCAGAAGAAGTGAATGCTCCAGATATTGCAGGATTTGTGCAGGCACCGGCTGCATAGGTGGATAGTGTGCGCATGCGTTAGGAATGCGGAAATGGGACTGCCTCTTGGACGCTTACACTGCTCCTGTCCTGGACAGTAGGCAAGTGTCAGGACTGCACTGGGGGCTCTGTGACAGTATTCCTGCCTAGCATCCATGACTGCTTTGATTTTAGGGGCTTTAGTTGTTGCATTCCCGCTGGGTAAATGGAGAAAGACAAAGAGAAAATAATACGCTGGAGGGAATCCGCATCTTCCTCACCACAGAACTCCACAGGCACAAGAAAATCCTGTAAGAATAGGTCACTGTTAAGAGGGAGTATTCTGAGGAAAGAATCAAGAATACTGAAAGGAAAACCATACAGCATCTTTGGTGAGCAGGCACAAGCCCTCTGCCCATAGGTCTCTTTCATTTCTAAATCCAGGGTGTCACATGAAAGTGTTGCCTCCCAGCAGCCAGAGCCAGTCATACACTGCTCCAATTCTGCCAGGCTACAGCCTCACGCTCAAGAGGCCAAACTGAGCATGCATGGCTTGTGGTTTGTAGACATTTTAAAGATAGGGTGAGTGTTGTGACACATAAAATTAGCACCAAGACCGTTGTGTATTACCTGCTCAGTGGGGTTTCATGCTTGAATCATCATTACAGACATATTTTATGAAAATTGACAGATGCTATTCATCGCCCTCCTCTTTCTTTTAAGTGCTTTGTTTACACAATTAGGGAGTGTTATTCACTGATTGAATTGATATCTATACTGAGTGAAATAGTGTGTTATTTACAGTCAATGTATTACAAACTTAGCCAGAGTTTCGTTAAAATATGCAGAATGGTTGCAATCGAGAGCACCTGAGAGCGTGCTAGGTGGTCTAAAATACATGTTTGCAGGACCTCGTGATTTGTTTGGGTTTTTAAGGCAACACCCATCCTTTTATAGACCACGCCCCCTTGTTAGAGAGCCCCTCTTCATTTCCCAATCCACTTAAAGCACTGCCCCCAATTATGTGCGCCTAAGCAAGTAGCGAAGGAGGTTGGAGGGCGGATGGGGGTCTTGCCTCGCCTCTCCTACATACACAGTGTGCACTCTCTGCCTTGGTCCCATTGAGCTGGTCTGGCAGCAAAGCACTCTTTTTTTTTTTAAGCTCGCAGGCATGAGCTGCATGCTACGCCAGTCCAACGACATTCAGGCTGCGCATAGCTCCACCAATAAGTTCCTAGGTAACCAAGATGGAGCCCGTTAGACGCCCGACTTGTTATGGAGTGCTGTCATTACCCCACCTGGGCTGACAGGAGACCACTGAAGTAACAGCATGTCATCTTGACAAAGTGATATATTTGAAAATCTGGTACAGACTGTTTCCACACTTTAATGAAAGTGGCATACCTTGACCATACTGTCATAGATTGTGGCTGCAACATCAAAGTGATTTAAACAGAGAATGATGGCATATGTTATGGGTGCAGCTTCAGGAAGTGATTTACAGTGGCAATGCTGGCATGTATATCGAGGGTGCAGCTGCATGAAAGTGACTTTCTATGGCAATGCTGGCATATGTTGTAGTCACCAGCATCATGAAAATGATGTAAAAATATCATGTGTACAATTGGTGAAATGGCATCTACTGGATTTTTTCTTGTTTTAGCCTAGTAACCCATTTGTAAATTACAATACTTTGTATTGCCCTTTTTCCTGTAAAATACACCAATTAAACACATTATTCATAAAATGTTCTGCGCGGGAGAACACCCATGAACTCCACTTTATTACTTAGTGCTCCGACGCTATGCTTGGTTGCTAGCTCTAATTCATGGCAGATGTCAATGCCCCTATACTAAAAATATTAATTTCCACCATTGACCTTCAACCTTGAATGCCAAGGCCCGCTCAGGAGCCATCTGCTGCCCCAGGCACCAAAATATGCCTCTGCTAACGTTACTGACTGTGCTCAGTCGCAACTGGTACACGTTTAGGTACGAGAGGTCAGGTGCCTTGCTCCCACCTTGTTTCTACGCTAGGTGAAAGATGTAAGGTTTGTTACCAAAACATATTGCCATTTTCACCTACTGCAGTGTGTGACGTGCCCCTGAATCTCAAGCTAGCCCGCCTGTTTTTGGAGCACCTTGTGTTTCTGAAAGGTGCTTGGGAGGGGGCCCTCAGCAGGGCTTGCAGGCCCCCCCATTCTTTGTTACACCTCTCAAGTCGATGTATAATCAGGTAATCTTTTTTTTAATTTTAAATTGCATTTTCTTTGAAACTCATTGTTATAGATCTGTACCAATAATGAACCGATTTCTTGCATTACTACTGTTCCAATTTGACTCTAATCAAATGTGCTCCACAAACCGGATATAATTTACCTGGGTTTCGAAATCGGATCTTAGGTCAATTGGATGAGAGTGGAACAAAATGCATAAGTTAAAACAAACGGGTCTTTGTCCTAACCTGCATTACAAAACAGGGTTAACACAAACAAAAATCTAAGAAATAGATGACAGGTTACAGGGACGCCTTAACCTATTAAGACACCCATTTGTAACAGTGGTCAATATTTCTTAAACGAGGTAATTGAAATAAACAACCCACAAAATAAACTGAACCAGGTAACACAAAAGGAACACAAAGAAGAAGAGTAACAGAACGTAGTTGGTGACCGTAGAAGATAATGGGCCTCATTATACAAGTCGGGCGGTAGACCTGCCGGTGCTATCAGCGCCTTACTTCCCGGTAACACCAGGGTATTACCACCCCGGCGTTCTGAGAAGTCAGGCGCGGGTATCTGTAAATCCCCATCTCCCTTTGAGTCCCATAGGACTCAATAGGAATGGGGACCACGGAAGCACCGGCACCATCAATGACGGTGCCGGCGCTTCCATGAAACTCTGCAGGCAGAGTCGTAGTGTGCGGGTCCAGTAACAACGTTGATGGTAGGTTTACCGGCACCATTGTTACCGGACCGGCACACTTAGAATGAGGCCCAATGTCTTGGTTACTCTACCTATGCTGCAGCAATGAACGCAAGGAATGTAGTCCCAAAGGAAGTATTTTCTAACAGACTTGTTCAGTGAGCCCAGATTACTTGACTTTGGAGGTAAAACAGAATATGATATTCATTAGTTTTTCTACTAGTGTGAAGGACTTCAGCTGTCCACATGAAGTAAGGTACTCATATGGGTCTCATCACAGCCTTGGCAGTATCCCGGCTGTAAATGCGCTGGGATACCGCCAACGCAAATAGCGTTACTGCAACTCGGTCCAGCGCTATTAGCGCAGGATGCCGAGTTGTGGTAAGGATCCGCATTTTTTGTAGGGTCTGCAGGACTCTGTGGGGCAGTGGCAGCAGTATTAGCGCCACAGTAATAGTGCCGCAAATGGGCGGAAAGGGGAGATTTTTACCTCCAGCAGAAGGCTGGAGGTAAAACTCCAAACTTTCCACCGAACTCGAGATTGGGCAGAGCAGTAATGTGGCGGTAATAGCGTTACCGTCACATTTAAGTTCTACCACCCAACTCATGATTAGGTACATAGTCTTAGAAAGTAGGCTGCCGTTTTGTATGTGCCAGGCCCGCACAGCAAACAATATAAAAAAGCAGGGTCTCTGTGCTTTCGAGCCACTCTGCAGATATTGATTGACTTGGGTGTCAGATGAATATGCTAACAACTATTGCATCCATTACTTCAGTGCTTCCAATCTGGCTTCAGCAAAGAATGATACATTCTGAAAAGACTGAAGAATATCTCTAGAGCTAGAAGTAATAGGGCCTGCCTTATGAGACGACACAGTGTTGCATGCGGTGGAAGTAAGGACTGAGTGAAGACTGGAACAATGGAGAAGGGCTAAGGGGCAGAGGAGTAGATTCAGGAGGGAAGGACTAAGGATAGAATGGGAAGGCAAGGACAGAGGGAGGAGGTCCAGGAATGTCAATTGCTTTACTGGCAATTTAAAAATGCAACGTATGTACCACTACATGCATGCATTTACTTAGTTCCTCTGGCAATGCTTGTATGATGACATGCCCATAAGGTATTAAGAATTCTACTGATGGTGGAAGCAAAGGCTGTGGAACCCTAGAGAGTGCCCATTGATGGAGGTGGCCTGCATTCCCCATGTGGTTCAATCTAACTCAAAGCAACCATTAGGCCCTTTTCCATTTCAATATTACTGGAAATTACTCACACCTCATCTACCGGACTTCAGTAACACATAGTTTCCTACTATTCCATCACTGTGAGGCAAAGGCAGATGCTAACACGCCTCAAGTCTGCCCTTTTTCAGTAGTGGAAGCCATACACACCTACTCTCTAATCATACAGTTCCCCTCCGCTATTTGAGTACTGAGCCCCACCCACATCCCTTCCAATGCATCTCAAACAACACCTTCTAAACTCGCTAATATTGCAGTACTTGGCATCCATACAGAGTTCTGCATTGCCTTCACATGCATTCTTGACACTGTACATAATAAATATACACAGTTGCAAAATACAAAGGATATTTTCTAAGGTGCCATTACTTTGCATTCTGATACATGTAGTCTTTCATTGTCAATATTGTGGGGAAACCAAGCTAGATGTATATTGTTTTTGCTAAACATAAGGATTTATGTACTTGTCAGGTTGGTTTATAACGGGATTTGTGTACTTGTAAAGCAACCTCTTTAAAGTAATCCATTAACAACATATCATTGTGAGCTAAAGAGGGCGGATATGTGGGTGAGTGTCTAAAGTAGAGACTGGGTTAAAATCCTTGCTTCCCATCTGCTTCGCTTCTTAGCTAAACTGTGTGATTCTTGCCAAATTATTTTAAGTTACATTCATATGTCGGTTAACATTGGCAAGCCAAATGTGTGGGATTATGGGGCGGCAGAGAACCAGTAAAGAGTTTTGCATTTCAGGACACCACATATGGGTTTATGTTGTGAGATGTACGAAAGTAGGATTCCAGATATGCCAATTGTACTCTTTTGATCTGTTTCATGAAGCTTTTCTGGAGAGAACCCTATCAAACTCCTCAGAGAAGTTAAGCTAGCTCGCTATGACCACTCTGTCCAATATAGAGCAACTATTAAAACACGTCGAGGGCCTCTTTCAGTTCCCAAAATGTAAACATGTGGCATTCATAAATAATAACCATCTGTCGTATTTGTTACTCGCTTTGTTACTTTTGAGTCACACAAGGGATAGCACTCACCTGGTAAATAGCCTTGAAATTCACACATTATGGATAACTGGTTTTTCTTATTATAAACTACAGTGATGCTATAATTTCTATTAGCAATCTGAAACAACTGCAACACAAACACAATGTTCTTTCTGATGGCATTCTTAAAATATTGGATTTGCTCGGACACTGTCTATGTTCCACAACAATTAATTAACATTTGGCAGACTCTGGCCTGTGCAAAAGGCCAATGACAGCACAAGTCTGCCTCTGCCACCTTTATTTTCAAAGGTCATGAAAGGGTGTGAACCCAAAACACACAACGAGAAGCTTTAGGATTGTTATCGTAATGTCCTGCTATAAACTGCAGGGTTATGATACACACTCCCTATGGCGACTAAAAGATGTTGAACTCGTTTCTGATACTCCACATTAAAGCTCCTAATGGCGTAACGCGGTGTGCATACACAGGTATTAAATAGTAGGTGGCAGAAAGAGGCCCTGTACGATACCTTGTTAGATATCTGAATGAGTTTTGTTGGCCAAAACCAGCAGACAATTCTTCCCAGCTCAAATCGATCTACTGACTTTCCACAATATGTCATGATATAATCGTTTCTTCGGGAAAAGGGGCATGGCATAAACACATTGGTGAGACCCCGGATCTCATAGCGTGTTAACAGATTTGTATCGCTGGTGAATAACATGATTGGCTAATGTACGAAAACAAACAGCATAAGGCTATCCAGTGACGGCAAAAAACAAGCAGAGCATCCGTGATCCACAGGCAAAGGAAACTAAGACTGTACTTGGTGCCTTTCCTGATTCAACAATTGTGCACAGAACGCGATTTTGTTTACTGTAAAGTTCTTAAGGGCTGCTGTGGGTATTTGGGTGTCTAGAGGGGTTTTTATTTCACAAGTCATGAGTTTTCTGAACTATACACAGTGACGATAACCTCCTGAACAGATCCAGTACATGCTATCTTCAAAACGCCAGTCTTCAACAATTCTGCACTTCTTGTAAATACCGTTTGGTATCATTTGTGATATGTGACATTCAACCACTTTCTTAACTGGCAAATTAGGTTCTGTGCCATTTCTTAGCTAGCTGACTGCTCATGACAGACCACAGTTTGGGATGGTATATCGTATAGTGTGTCTTGAGTTGTTGCTTGCTTTTTAGCCTTTGACAGCCTTACTCCATAGATCCGGACCACATCATGTTTACATACCTAATTTTACCAAAGTGACTATTGGTAGGTAGAAACTGGCCTTTCGTATGTGTATCACAATTCATTTTTGAGACTTTAAAGTCTATTCACCATCAGCAATATATATAATTATGTGTGTTTTTGCTAGTAGTGTACTGTGCTCCTTAAGGACAACAACAACATCTATTGGTCAAATGTGACCTGTGAGCAAAAGATTTAAGAAAGAATCAAGAAACAACTATAATAAAAACATCACAAGCTTATAAAAATGTCCTGTTTAAAGAATACGGCATGTGACTATGGAGAGTTTGTAATCAGACACATGTCATACAACAGAAGAAAAAACAATGGCTTAGGATTTATTTTCCAATACTGTCATGGCAGCTCCTTACATATAGATTATAAACAAGCCCTGGCATATTGGCCATACAGTTTACACAGAAAGTGTTAAGAATGGTGATACCCAAACTGGTAACTTTAGAATTGCCATGATGAAAACTGACACTGCAGGGATAGTGCTGTCCAGGTCCTGCCCTATTGGCAGGCTGCTATTTCGTAACATGATAGCGACGACATGAAGGTTTATTGGTGCTTACGTTTGATTTTTCTTCTTTTCTATCAGCACTCTCGATAATTGTACCTCTGTTTGCCAGATATTGCACTGCTGGACACGCCTTTGCTTGAATGCTAACGAAACCTGCAAGTCGATACGGGTGGACACCTAACACCAGCCGCATTACCACCATAAGACAACAAGTGGTTGAATTCTTCAAGTTCTCCCAAAAATAGACTGTGAAACGGATTATTATGCACAAGAGGATAGCCCCAAGTGAGAAGACAGCTGGCCACTCAGGTAATGGGCATATACTATCCTGGATATGTACTGTAGGAATTCTCTTTTTACCCACAACCCGTCTCCTTGACAATTCCCTCCTGAAGCACACAGAGGCAGCAGAGAAAGGCTGTTCACTGCGTTAAAAATAAAAACAAGAACACTTTTTAAGCTAACCATATTGATAAATAAATAGATAGTTTAAAGGTATTTCTTTTTTTTTTAAATACCTTTAAGCTGAACCCATTGTCTACCTTGACTGGGACACGGTCTTAGGCACTGCTCCACGAACCCCTGCGCCACGCGAAAGGTCCACTGGGCGTGACTAGAAGACATGCCCAGTGACTATTTAACAAGAAGCAAGACCGATATGCCCATTAAGCTTAATTACATGGCCAGACCCAGTGACTACTTTGACTGGGGCATGGAACCCTGCACCGGCCAACAGGCAAAGTGGCAAATTGGCTACTTTGATGGTGGCAGGGTCTTCATCCCTGCCTTCTGCATCCTCAACCCATCCACAGTAGGCACTGACCATGGCCTGTGGTCGTGTTCAGAGGCCATTTAGCCATGCCCTCCCAAGCCAAACAAACGAGACTCAAGATGACCAGTGGTCCCTCCCTCTTCCAAAGTGGTCACTATATATGGCCTCACTTTAGTTAGGGCATAGCATGTGTCCATAATTCAGATTCCCCTAACTGATCTGTATTGGACACTGGTTAATTAATTGGCAGGCTATGGCCAGTGGCTAATAAGGGACCATGGAATTGTCTCCCCCAAGCATCAGGAAATGGCCAATAATCACTTGCATCTGTGCCAACTGAAATGGTGTATCCTTGGCCTTTGTCCATGCCCGTGACCCTCCCAAACCATATGGGCCAGGCTTGAGACGAGGTACTATGGCCATATTGACCCTATCAGTGGCTTATGTGCCACCAGGCGGGTCCATGGGTCATTGGTGTGCTACGGGTAACCACCCTTGTACGCAGTCATGTCTTGCAAGTTGTGACTGACTGGCTGTCTTTTCTCCTTTTTTGGGGGGCATATCACATTTTTACATTGCAGGGTCTGGCCAAAAGCTGAAAAGAATCTCAATTAAAAGGTTTTCTCAAAATGTGTTGCCCCACATGGACACCAACCTTGAAAATAACCTATCCGGTTTCCCTTTACTCGGGCTGTGGGTCCTGTAACCGGATTTTGTTAAGAATTCAACTGACTCTATGCATGCACTCTCTCTTGTCTAATATGCACCAATCCTCTGACCCAGTCATCCCTGCTTCCCGGGTTAGTATATTTTGCAGGTTTCACACTACTCTAAATTCTTAATACTATGCATGATGACAAATGCCTTCTCCATCTGAGACCCCTTAAGGACTTCCAAACTGTCTACTAGGGATTTTCGATTTTGTCTTGCAGACAGACACTCTGACTGATTATGTCTCCTTTCTATCACAACCTTGCACTCCTCTCCCTCTCACCTCCTGGGTTTCTCCTCTTATTACTCTCCTCTAGCCAACTCCACCCTCCTTCACCCCTCCTACTCCCGGCATCTTCTTCCTCTGTCCCTTCAGTGTCTCTCACTCCTAAATCTGGCCTCTGCATGTTGATACTATTACTTCCTCCCTTATACTACTACTCCCTCCTACGCATTTCCATCCACCTGTCACCTCAAACACCCTTTTGTCACTCACACAAACACCTCATACCCACCCTACACGTTCTCTCATACCCACTCATTACCCTTTCATGAACACTCACAATGCAGTACAATGCACTTGCTCTCACTAATCTTCACCTCACCTGCCCCAGAAATCCACTTCTCCTTCATTCCTCCATTTGGTTTCTTGGTCTCCTCCTCCTCTGACCTCACCAGAACAACCCACACCTTCCTGCTTCCCGTTCCTCTCTTTATGCTGTCCCTCCTTCTGCCATTGGCTTACTTGAACTGGCTAATTTGGCCATGTCTTCCCCACCCGGGAGGTGACACAATCAGCAAAACTGTTCTCCACATGGGTCTGCCGTGGAATAGTGACGGCGGCCTGTGGCATTCAGAATCCAAGTTCATGTTAGGGGCTTCGTTCTGGGCTGCTATACGGTAAGTACAGTCTGTTTTGAGCTCTGAGCTCTGGTGTTTAGTCCCTGGTGGTCTAGGGAGCGAAGCACCAGAGGTGGTAGGCTGCGCTGGCAATGGACAGTGTTGCACGGCTTCTGTCGCAGGTGCATAGTTGCTGACATGCCGGTTCCCTCTATCCCCATTGGGTCTCTGTCACCGAAGGCAGAACGCTGGCAGTGCTGGAGGGTTGCTTTCACTTATTTGGGTTCAATCCTTGGATGACATGCTGCGGACCATGTGTGGTGCTGGATAGCTGCTTTCTCTTTGGTGCTGTTGGTTATGGCTCAGGCCACGTACGTTGACTATACAAAAATCCAAACGAGACTGGCGAGCATCTAGTTCATGAGACACAGTGTCAGACAAAGAAGCACTGCATAGCAGCATGCTTAGAACAAGGGGGGAATACTGCAACGCGTTTCATATGCAGCCGCATTAGTTCATAAGCATGTGTGTGGAAGTCAGTGTTTTGTTTGCTTTGTGGTGCGTGAGGGAAATTGCTCATCTGTGAATTTAGCTGTTTATTTAAGTTGGCCTCTCCACCTTCCAAGATGGCGGCTACAATGTGATGATCCCCTTGCTGCCTTGACTGGCCTACCACCATTTGCTACCTCGTGATCTTTAGCCAATCGGTGGGACCGGGAGGCGGGAGCGGGCCCATGGATTCAAAGGCCCACTTGTAAGGCCACTGTCTGCTCTGTCTGATACCAGCGCGCTACTTGTGGTACTTTCTTGTGTCCCCTGCACTTGAACTTCCATCATGCTTCCATTATGCTGCCACCTCACTGTACTAAGTAATCCAGACTTCCATAACACACCTATGAGTTATTTCCCTCCTCTGGACATGCTTTTAACCTCTTTTGACTCGGTTTCCTTCTTTGCTTGTCTCCCATGTTGGCACTTCTGACTGCACAGCATTTTTGCTTCCATTACTAGCTTCTGTTCCCGGTTGCCATTCACACCTGGCTGTATTTTATGCATTTACCTTAGTTCAATTCTGGCTGTGTTTTATGCATTTAACTTAGTTCACATCTGGCTGTATTTTATGCATTTAGCTTAGTTCACACCTGGCTGTATTTTATGCATCTAGCTTAGTTCAATTCTGGCTGTGTTTTATGCATTTAGCTTAGTTCACACCTGGCTGTGTTTTTTAATGCAAACTTGCTGTGTCATTTGCTCTGCCACCCCCCCTTGCTTTATGTTTGTGATCTCTGTTTGCCTGTCTGTTTGCGTGCCCCTGCCCCCCTGCTTGCCTCTTCTTCTCTTTCACCACACTCACCGTCTTCTCAGTCTTTTGCTCCTCTCACTATATTTCCCCTACCCCTTACCATATTATTGCACTTACTCTATCCGAATTGTCATCTGACCTAGTATGATAGTAGCTGTTTGTTTTCCTCCACCTCCCTCCTTGTTTCTTTCTCCTCCTCCAGCACAACCTGAAATGCTGTACGGCCTAGTACGATAGCTGCTTGTTTTGTTCCTCTCCTCCTCCCTCTTCCCACACCCGCACCTCGTGTCAATTCTCCGGCTCTATCAGAAATGTCATCAGGCCTAGTACGATAGTTGCTTGTCTGTCTCATCTCCTACCCCACACCCCAGCCATCCCCTCCTTATCTTGACATAGCTCTTACTTTATCCGAAATGTCATATGACCTAGTACGATAGTAGCTTTCTGTCTTCCTCCTCCTCCTTCCTTTTTCTTCCTCCCCCCTGCAGCACTACCTGAAATGTCATCAGGCCTAGTACGATAGTCGCTTGTTTTGTTCCTCTCCTCCTCCCACTTCGCCTTGCACGCACCGCTTGTCAATTCTACAGCTCTATCAGAAATGTCATCAGGCCTAGTACGATAGTTGCTTGTCTGTCTCACCTCCTAACCCCTCCAACCCCCTCTTTATTTCTGTCATAGCTCTTGCACTATCTGAAATGTGGCCAGGCCTGGTAGGATAGTTATTTCACATTCTGAAGTCTCAAGGGCCTTTAAGAATGTTAATTGTATTTTCCCTTGCTCCCTTCCCTTACCTTGAAGCGCTTTGAAACACATTGTGTATAGGTGCTTTATAAATAAACAAACAATTCAATTCAATTCAATTCAATAGGAACTGGGACCCTTAACTGCCACCATCCTCAGGGTCAAGAACCGGCTCTTGATTTCCTGTCCTGGGCTCCTACCCCCAGATAAGAGGGGTTTCCATCCCCTCTTGACAATGCCACGTTGGGTACAGACCTTGTCACAGGACCCTGGCCCAACTTAGCCATTCAGGCAGCCAAATGGCTATATATTGGTCCACAAACAGTTCCAGTTGAACAGAGATACAGTTGATTACTTTTAGGCTACACATAGGCTACACATTTGGGCATATTTTAAAGAAACCACAGGACAAATTGGCACCAAACTACAAGGGAGATCGTTGGTCATATATGCGTTTGTCACAAAGCCTTGATGTCTATATTTGTTTGAGAAGGTTTTGTGAACATTCCTCAAACATTTTCAAAGTTCTCCAACACCCAAACAATGGGCCTCATTACACGGATGGCGGTGAACCATGGCGCTATTAGCGCCATGGCTCATGCTGGTAAAATACCGGCACCGCCTTGGTGGAAAGGGGAATTACCACCCTATTCCAAGGTTGGCGGGGCGGTAATTTCCCCTTCCACCATTGCCCTTCCCCATTCCCATTTTTGCCCCATAGGGCTCTATGGGAATGGGGAAGGCGCTAATTACGGTACCACAAATTGCGGTACCGTAATTAGCTCCCTGGTCCCTTTGCGGGTTGGTTTTTACCGCCTGCAAAAAGCAGGAGTTAAATTCCCCAACCCGCAAAGGGACCTCGTAGTAAGGCGGTAAGGGTTTACCGGTACTGGTAAAATACCGGTACCGGTAAACCCTTACCATCTACCGTGTAATGAGGCCCAATGTTCTTCCAGTGGGGAGTACAACCTAACCATAACCACACATTTTATTTAAATCATACAAATTCATAGAAGAAACTGCTTTACAATACAGAAACAGTAACTAGAACTCTGAAGTAGGAACACTGAATGAAAGTAACTGAACATACACATTAATGACTGCTCTGCAATATCAGACTAAAAAGAACACACAACCAAGAATACAGATTAGTAAGGGTGTAGACCGAGATTTGCAGCAACACCTAAGCATTCTATATTTTGCTCAAGTCACATTAATCCATCACACCACCTTGTTCACTGTAATTGCAGGAAGGGACACGTTTTCTTCTATGCTGATTGGTGGGCCATAGTATACATATCTATCAGACCTTCTTGCTTTAATTTAAACAAGCACTGGCAAGGCCATCAAATCGGAAGTTGCAAATGTGGAGGGCAAGAATATGTTGTTCAATAGGGGCTTTACAAACACATCTCCTGCCCACTTCTTCCCGGATACCATCAAATGGATTGAATCCTTCCTGAGCGAGAGAACCATGAGAGTCTTCTCTCCCTCAGCAGCAGCAAACCCAACCCCTATCCTGTGCGGTGTTCCTCAAGGCTCCTGCGTCTCACCAACTCTCTACAATATCTTCACCAAACCCTTGTTCAATGATCTGGACCATCTGGGTATCACCTACACCAATTACGCAGATGATACACAGATCCTCCTCCCGCTTTCTGGGGATCACAGTAAGGACACAGGGTTGATGAACAAAGTTTATCTTATCATCCAAGCATGGATGGCCACTTATGGCCTATGTTTGAACGATCATAAGACCAAGTTGATAATTCTGGGTTCACAGGCCAACATTAAAAAACTAGGCCAGGAATTTTCTTCACTCAATATTGACGGGAATACCATTAAAGTCTCCAAGGAGGTAAAAACCCTTGGCTTCTACTTGGACTCGGACCCCTTGTTCACTATTCTTAGAGAGGCACAGCTACACCCTACTGAAGAGGTTCAACCAGACCGAAACACGTGTCTGGGGTTGCTGTTGGTACTCGTGTCCAGAGGAGAATTGCCTAGCATTTCGGTGCTGGACTGCACCAGGGCAGGATAAAGACTGATATGTTTGGGATATTTCTTCTCTGTGAAAGATAGTGAGTTAAAGACTCTGGGTAAGGCTCTTGTAACCAGGACTTATGTCTGGCAGAGAGTCTCCCAGGACCCCCCTTGTTATCTGTGCCCTATTACCTACGGGTTTGGTGCACATTACAAATGAATAAACAAACAAACAAACATCTTAACCTCTACATTTGGAAAGCCAGATCTGTTGTCATTGCCAATGCATGTTAAAATGGCAGCTGCGATTGAGTCAGTGCAAATGAACGGTTTATGGACAATGCTCCCATTTCATCATGGCCACATTTTGTTACCTTCTACTTTAACCATGCTGACAGTGTATGTAATTTCAAGAATTATTAAGCGCAAACCTAGATGGCAAACATTGAAGTGCTGTTATGCGGGGAACACCCAAGGAGTTAAAGGTACAGTGCAAGGGTCACACAGATGGCTGCGATGGGTAAGAGAAACAGGGGAAAGGGAGGAGGGGCAGTCCGGAAGGAGAGAAGTAGGATTGAGTGGGGGGGATACCCAATTGGCTAAATGTTCTTTGAACAGTAGAGTCTTCATGTCCTTCCTAAAATGTAGGATAGAGGGAGCCATCGACATTAGTAGTTATAATGATTACAACATAACTAAAACGCACAATGTAATGCAGCACATTGTGCTTCCTGCTTTGGAGATTCATCAGTAAAAGGATTTCATGGGAATAAAAATAACTAAAATAAAATGTATTAAAAATAACTCTCTTCTTCTCTGCTCTCCTTCTGGTCTAGGTTTTGGTGGCTCTGTTCTAAAATATATCTGTTCTTACCTGGCAAATCGTACTCGGTGTCCTGAGCTGATCTTACTTCCTCCACTCTTCCTCCACAGTATGGGGTTACTCAGGGCTCAGACGTGGATCCTCTACTTTTCTCTCTCTAAACAATTCCTCTTGCCTCTCTCATTTCTTCTTTTGGTCTTTCTAATTTTTACGCTGACAACACGCAGATCTTTCTTTCCTTTTCTTTTTCTCTTCCTCTGTAGACTCTCCTCTTACTACTTGTCCTCTCGTTATTCAGTCTTGGATGTTGGCTTACTTTCTTCATCTAAATCCCTCCAAGGCTGAAGTTCTTTTCTTTCCTGCCACAACTCTCCTTCCTCCTTTGCCTCCACCCTCCATTTCCTTTTATCATCCTCTTCCCATCTCTCTTTCTGCCTGGAATCTTGGGAGTCATTCTTGGCTCATCTCCTTGTCACCTCATATTTCTGCTCTCTTTCCCTCCTGTTGGTTCCAGCTTTTCAATATATGGAAGGCTAGAACATTTCTTTCTTTTTCTGCTACAAAGATTTTAGTTTCTTTCTTAATTTTTTCCCTAACTCTTCTATTGTTCTTCTCTTTTACTTGGTCTTCCTGCGGTTCATCCTGCTCCTCTTCGCTCTTTATGTAAATCTGCTGTTCGCCTTCTTTTCTTATCTTCCCGTGATTCTATTACCCCTGCTCTTGCCTCTCTACAAAGCCTCCCCTTTGAGTCACGGCTGTTTAATTTTCTCTGTCTAGTTTGTAAATGCCTTCACGGTCCAGCCCCTCCCTATCTCTCCACTCTTATTTCTTTTTATGTCCCATCACGTTCTTTTTGCTCTCAGTCCTGCTTTCTTCTTACCGTTCCTCGTCCTCCTTGTGCTAATTCCTGTTTCTGCTCTTTTGCCCTCTAGGCCCCGAAGCAACTGAACACGCTTCCCCTTTCTCTTCGATCTCTTCTTTTCGTGCTAATCGCTTTCATCTTAAGACTCATCTTCCCACTGCTTAACCTGTGCTTTCAATATTGTCTTACATGATTTGACCGCTTTTACCTTAGTTCAGCGCTTTGGCGTGTAGCGCTATATCGATACAAAATAACATAAAAACATAGTTTTACTGGCAACTGACATATTTAGGCAACTAAAAATGTTTGCACTAAAAAACAATAGGCATTTAACTTGTAGCGTTGTTTTCATATTGGACGTCTTTGCATCAAGCAATACTATAGCAGAAGTTCACTGTCTGCTTTTTCTGAATGGTGCAGTTCATATCCTTGGTCCGATCACATCACCTGAGCAATTCAGTTGGTATAAAGGCTCAGAACTGTGGAGAGCTGTTACTTCCTATTTTTCTTTTTTGGAAATATTTAAGAAGGCATTAAGAACGGATCCAGGATAGTGGGTTTCACAGTCTTCTCGGTCTTTGCCCTCTTTATGCAACACAGGTATATGGGAACTCTTTGTAAAAGCTGCTTTGTTGAAGTTATGATTATAGATTTTGCTAATCTAACCATATAAAACAAGAATGCCGAATGTTAGCAGCATATTTCTACTGAGCACTTGTAAAATAACTTAGTGAGTTTGAGAATTCACAGTATACATCTTTGTGTGTAACTTGCAGGTCCAAGTCGCAAAAAAGGTCTGTTGCTGTGTTAGTCCAGTTTAAAAAACAAATAACAAAAGTTTGAGTTTTGTTACCGTTTATTAGATTAACTGAAAATATTATGCTGAGTTGCAAAAAATGCTTTGAAAATCCCCAAGACCTTCATCAGATACCAGGCAGAAAATGAAGGGAGAAACCCATTCTGAGAGTTGAACAGAGTTTAAAATTCAAGTTTAACATGAGGAATCAGTGGCGTAACACAAGATGTGGGGGCCCCCCTGCGAGCCATGCTGCGGGGGCCCCCCAACTCAGCAACAAATCAAGGGTCGCGCCACACTCTAGGCCGGCCTAGATTATCACACTTGCGCAATACGCACAAACGTGCTGCTGAACGGATATGCCGCACACTGCACTAGGAGAAAGATATACATATGTGTTTTAATATAACATACAGCACACTGTCTGAGAAAAAATGGCTAAAAAGCCAGAGTGTTTGCAATTGTTTTGCAGGGTAACACCAATCCAATAGATGCAAGTCACCAACAGTGCACAGGAACATTAATGCTTTGCTATTAAAAATGCCATGCCACAATGAAAACATGTCCAACTGGCTGCACAATGTAGACCAGTGTAGACATTTAATAACAATATAATAAAGCTTGCCAGGCCACATTTAGACATATCTAGAGTGGTTGCACCAAAATGGCAGTCGAAGCAATAACACTCATCAAGTATAGAACACACATTCAAGCCTGTGTCTTTGTGGCCTCTAACAACACGGCCAAACTCTTTAAAATCTGAAAAGAACTGGTCAATCCTGTTGCGGTCTTTACCTCTCCTGTTCCCTCCCAGGCCCTCTGTATGGCTCTGTCATCTCACCTCTATGCTAAAACTCATGACAGCCTATCTTCCATCTCCTCTTCCTCTCCCTCTTCCTCTGTCGGCCCCCCTTTGGCCATCTCTATCTCTTTTCCTCCTTTCTTCTCTTTCTCTCTGACAACACCTGACGAGGTTTCTAGACAAGT
Source organism: Ambystoma mexicanum (assembly GCF_040938575.1). Taxonomy (NCBI): domain Eukaryota; kingdom Metazoa; phylum Chordata; class Amphibia; order Caudata; family Ambystomatidae; genus Ambystoma; species Ambystoma mexicanum. The sequence goes on from NC_090922.1 coordinate 1,257,984,056, forward strand.
CCGATCTATGAAATTGTCATCCAAACAGGTGCTCTCCTGCTCCACCAGAACCATCAAGAACCATACTGACACCCTTGCTCCAGCCTTGACCGATTTCTGTAATCACTCTTTCCCCTCTCCCGTTAAGCACTCCCTTATGCACCCACCCCTCAAGAAGCTTTCTGCCGATCCTGCCTGCCTGGCAAACTATCGCCCAATCTCCATCACCCCTTTCCTGGGCAAACTTTTGGAAAAGCTGGCCATCTCCCATCTTACACTCCACATGGAATCTGTTGGTTGTCTCCATGACCATCAGTCTGGCTTCAGAGCTGCCAGAGACACGGAACTGCTGTCCTGAACACCTGTGAAGTTCTGCTCTCTAACCTTGATTCCAGCATTCCTTCTGTCCTCATCCTCCTTGATCTTTCCTGTGCTTTCGACACGGTCAACCATGCCATCCTGTTCAATCCTGATCAATCGACTCCATGAGAACCTGGGCATCACGGATCAGGCCCTTGAGTGGCTGACCTCCTTCCTCTTGGACTGCCCCTCCCAGGTCCAACTTGGTCCCTTTCTCCCCGGTCCATCCTCTCACTCTGGTTTTTTAACCTCTATGTGGCCCCTTTGACCCACCTGATCTCTACATTCTCCTCTAACTTTCAGTGTAATGCGGATGACACTCCGCTTTCCTTCAGGCTCCCCTCACACTCCTCTCATCTCTCGCTCATTCCCGACTGTCTATCCGCAATTCAGGATTGATGTGCCTCCAACGATCTCTGCCTTAATGTCAGTAAGATGGAGATCATTCCCATTTGGGCTCCTGCCCCTGCTTTCCCTCTCTCACTCTGGCCGCCTTCCTGTGAGGCAAACAACACTGGTGTCATCTTTGACTCCACTCTCTATTTCTCTCCTCACATCTCGGACGTCGCCAAGAAGTCCCACTACCAGCTGCTCCTCCTCAAAGGAACTCTTCCCTTTCTAACTTTCCCCCAGAAGCTCACTGTCTGCAGAGCCCTGGTTCTCTCTAGGCTGGACTACTGCAACATCCTCTTTCTCAATCTGCCTTCCTCTACTATCCAGGCCCTGCAACTAATCCAGAACAGGACTGCGAGACTTATCCTTGGCCTCAAGCACAGGGATCGTATCTCTCCACCCCTGAAATCTCTCCACTGGCTCCCAGTTGCTGCAAGTATCAAGTTCAAGACCCTTTGCATTGTCCACAAGGCTTTCTGGGCCTGGGGCCCGCACTACATCCAGCGCTCTCTTCCAAAAATATCTTCCTTCTGGAGCCCTTCGCTCAGCTACCTACAACTCTCTAAGGTTTCGACGCTTCTCCAGGAAGAGAGTGGGGGGTAGATCTCTCTCCTCTGCAGGTCCCTCCCTCTGTAATAGCCTCCCTGCCCTTCTCAAGCTTTAGCGGACCACCTGAAGTTCTGGAAGCAGCTCAAAACGTCCCTCTTCCCCTCTGCGTTCTCTCTCTCCCTCCCCTGCTGGCCTACCTGACCTACCTGTCTACTGTACCGACTGGTTGCTTGGCTACTCTCAGAGTCTCACTGAGTCGAGACTCTTTCTTGATCGGTCACCCTTGCACTGCCACTGGTCCTACCATGCACTTAGGGGCTGTAACTGTAACCCTACAGTCCCTTGTTCTCCTTGCACTACCAAGAGCTGTGCTGCCCTGACAGCACTTACTCAGAGCATTGCTGCCCTGTTTTTCCCCTCCCCTCTCCCTTGCACTTCCCCCTCCCTTTCCCCTTGCGCTTCTCGTTCTCGCACTTGCACGATCTGAATGACACAAGGCCTAGTAAGATCGTTTGTCTTGTCCTCCCTCTATCTTCCATCCCTTGTCATGTCGCTCCTAGAAACACTTGTGTGCAGGTGCGTTATAAATGACTTATATCATATCATTTGATCACAGATGCCCAGAAAAATATACAATGCCGTAGTAAGAAACGGCTAGACTGGCAGCACCCAAATGGCAGTCAAGCCATGTAATTCACTTAGCAGGACTGCTTTATCATAAATGCCCCATTAAAAACAAGTCATACCAAACTGAGGAATACCTAGACTGACTCACCAAAATGTCTCTCTAGCCACTAATACCACATATCATGCCTGCTTAGCCTGGACATGGACAGCCATTATAATTTGTCGTACAATCCTGCCCCCCTCACATATTCCCTCTCCCTTACACCCCAACCTCCAAAATTAGCTCCTTGGCCCAGAATTACCTCCACGTCCCTCTTCCTTGACCCAGATCTTACGGTTGAGGCTCCTTGCCTCATAGGTAAGTACTGGGATGAGGAAGAGTGGGACTAGGAGTAATGAAGAGTACAAGTAGCTAAATCAAGCATTACCTCCATGTACCTCTACCTCATCCCAGTACTTGTGTATGAGGCAGAGTGCCTTATACACAAGTACTGTCTCATACACACTGGGATGATGAAGAATAGGTCTAGGAGTAATGAAGATTACCAATAAGTAATCCAGGCATTAAACACAAGTATTGGTGCAACACCATTGAGTTGACTGGGATTCAGCACCTCACCCCGCATGAAATGTTGGGCTATGTTGACTAGACCTGGCTGACCTTCAGAGCAGTTGCCAGACAGAAAAGGACACAGATGTTAAACACCACCTGGGTTTCTCTGTTAACAAGAACCCACCAATTACTAACATAAAGGAATTCACTGTTAGTACCTGCATTCAAATGCCACATTTTTTAGGCAATTGAAATCGTGATGTGGGTTTAATACTTGCATGCCAAGTGAGTGATTGGAAGGGTAGAGAGGGAACAGGAGACCAAACATTCTCACAGCAGTCCATACGTGGGTGCTTTAAACCTTAAAGGAGAGAGTTAACTGCTTGTAACATTGAAGCTGCACTAGAATAGTCTCATAAAAATGCATAAAGAAATTAGATGACCCAAACAAATAAGTTTGCCCCTCCCCCACCGCCCATGAAGTTGGCACCCCTCCCAACATTTGAAGGGTTAGCCCCCGAAATGTAGGTTTTGTTGCGCCCCTGAACGCAAGCACACACACCATTCACCATATACACACACGCACACCCAGCCATCCATACATTTAAGTGTGCATTCTTTCACCATACTGGCACACCAAGGCAGCCATCCATACATTTAAGTGTGCACCCTTTCACCATACAGGCACACCCAGGCAGCCACCCATACATTTATGTGTGCACCCTTTCACCATACACTCACACAGGCAGCCACCTATACATTTAAGTGTGCACCCTTTCACCATACAGGCACACCCAGGCAGCCACCCGTATATTAAAGTGTGCACCCTTTCACTATACACTCGCACAGGCAGCCACCTATACATTTAAGTGTGCACCCTTTCAGCATACACTCACACACATCATGGGGTTGAGGGGAGACCTAACACTTAAAAAAGAAATTGGGCCTCATAACAACTATGCTGGACTGTAAACAACGGTGCTGTAAGCTCACCGGCACTGTTGTTTCTGGGCCGGCATATTACAGCTCTGCGGGTGGTTGCCGTCCTGCCCGGCAGGTCAGACCTGCCGGGCAGAACGGCACCCACCCGCATAGTTTTCACAGAAGCACCGGCACCGTTAACGGTGCCGGTGCTTCTGTGGTCCCCATTCCCATAGAGTCCGATAGGACTTTATGGAAATGGGGACTTAACATTTGCCGGGACCGGACTTCCCAGACCGCTGGGGTTGTAATCCCCCGGTGTTACCGGGAAGTCGGGCACCGGTAAATCATTACGGGTCCGGCAGCAACCTGCTGGTAGCAATGGCACGGTTTCCGCAAAACCCGTAATGTGGCCCATCATTTCTTTTTGAAGTCACTCTGACTTCATAAAGACATTATTTCTGTTACAGAAATAATTTCTTTATAAATGCAGAGTGAATTCAAAAAAGAAGAAAAAAAACATTTTGCCCAAAACATATTTTTCTTTTTTTACAAGTGGGGACCCTTCCCAGGACATGTTCTGGCGGGGCCGCAAGCCCCGCAGGGGCTGCGGGGGCCCCTGTTACGCCAGTGAAAGGAATACAGTGCTACGATGTCTTATGTAACAGCTGTTGCCCAAGCTATCCTCCATGTCCAATGTTGGGATGGAAACGAGTCTATCCCACCCCCCTAGGCACTTTAGAGTGAGGCGAATCCAATAGATAGCCATGTAGTGTGCTAGGGGGTAAAGGACCATGCTAAGAAAATCGACACAATATAATGTAGCAGGAACGATAAGAGGCACAGATACAGTGCGTGCATAGAAAGGAGCGCCATTTTGTAGTTATGGTAGACGCATGGTTTCGCATGGCCGCGCGGCATAACTTTAGCTCAATGGAAGAACTCGACTAGGCCCAGAACATTAAGACAAGATGAGCCTGCACGCCCATTTCTCACGGAAGCTTCCACCTGTCCCTTCACTGTTGCAATTACTTAGTATCACTGGGAGGAATGCGCCCTGCAAGGCCATGAGACAATACCAGGCTCCTTGCAGTGTCCATTCATCACAGCCAAGCTATCAGCAGGCCTCTAACCTCCACCCAGCCTACCCAGAACAATGGGCCACACCACTGGCCCGGTCCACAAACCCCTGCATTCCATGACAGTAAGTAGGCCCAGCAATACAACCAATGATCATAAAAGATCTGAGCATGTACGGCCGTTTCACCTTTCCACATAAATACATCTTTTGTAGTGCGAGGTACAGGGAGGGATACATTATACACCAAAACGAGGGTGGAGGCCTTGGGTGCGAGGAGTGCAATATCAAAAAAGCACAGAATGAGTGGGTCAGCGTGACTGCATTTCTTCCTCCCTTCCCCCTGGCACCAGTCCCCAGGCCTCCCAGGTGCATGCCATAGTGATGTAGTAGTAGCCTTAGTGTATCATAGCAGTTATGATATTGTAACTTATGAGGAACCGGACCTTCAATCCTCTGAGACATGAGCCCAGCTGACCCACGTCAGAACAGACAGACGGTGGAAAAGAGAACCAATCGCAGCCTGACATCCCCTATGGAGCAGGCCCATGTATAGGGGCTCACCAACCCGTGATGCTTGTTTTTACTCTATAGTGATAACGATGTACTGCCGTTTATGCTTCTGCTTGTACTAAGTTTGGCCAGAATGTTCACGAGCAGCAAAGTTCTTTGCTGATACTTTTGTATTCTGTACAATTAAACCTGGTTATCCTTGCACGCAATCTCTTGAACTTTTTCCCTAGAGGGTTGTATTCTTTCTGGTGTGAGCGTAAACAGGGACTTGCCTTCACCAATAAGACCCAATGTCGAGCCCTAACTCAATGGCGGTAAGGGTTTACCGGTACCGGTAAGGGTACCGGTAAGGGTACCAGTGCCTGTAAACCCTTACCGCCTTACTACGAGGTCCCTTTGTGGGACCCTACCTTAACGGCTGGTTTTACCAGCCGTTAAGGATGGGACCCACAAAGGGACCTTGTAGGTAATTACGGTACCGCAACTTGCGGTACCGTAATTACAGACTTCCCCATTCCCAATGAGCCCAATGGGGGCAAATATGGGAATGGGGAAGTGCCATGGTGAATGGGGAATTACCGGCCCCACACACCTTGGAATAGGGCGGTAATTCCGCCATTCACCATGACGGACTCGGTAAAATACCGGCGGCAATAGCGCTAATAGCGCCATGGTTACCGCCGTCCGTGTAATGAAGCCCAATGTATCTTTTGACACACTTACGTTAAGTTAGTTGAACTTCTATGGTGCCCAATACTGGCATCTTGGCACTGAAGACATGTCCTGGTTGGGAGTTTAAGCTGACGGAAAGAGTAGGGTCCTATTTTTTTCTCCTAAACAAGGATAGAAGTAAGAGCAATCATTTCAAGGGGTAGCTAGTTCCTATGAAAGGCTCCCGGAAGACCACCCTCGAGAAGGAACACAAAGTAGAAATGCTCCAGTAGATAGAAGGCATGGCAGAGAGAATGTTTCCACTAGGAAAGTATGGACAAAGCTGTTAATAGATATGTGCACTATGCACAACACTTTGAACATGAGTCGCAGGCCAACAGGAGGCAAATGCAATATCCGAAGAGTTACGCTAGTAGCAGAGCGAGGTTGGTTTCATTCTCCTTGCGGCTTTTGCCTGCACCACCTGAAGTCAATAAAATGGGTCACTTGAAAGACCAAGATAGGCTCCATTCCCATGTCCAGTGTTAAAGTGGCTGAAATCTGATGAGGCTTCACCAAGTATTTGAACATATATATCTGAGGGTTCTGTGAAAAAAACAGCTGTTTTTATTTATTTGACAGGGAAAGTGAGCTTGAAATTAAGAATCATTGTTAGAAAGAAATGCCCAATGAACCAAACATAATAACCTGAGTTTTGCTTGGCTTTTAATTGATTTTCCGCCATGAAATAATCAAAGCGGAAATTGATTTTTTGAGCACAATGGGATCAAATGTGTGTAGAACCCTTAGTTTAAATAGAAAGTGTGTATCATCTGCATATTGTAAAAAGCTCAACCCATAACAAAGAATGGATCAGAGGTAGAAGGCACACATAAAAAGCAATGACAACATAGCTTATCCCTGTGAGATGCCATAGGCAAGCAGTTGGGTTGAGGATGAGAATGGTGCAATAGCAAACCGATTGAGTACATTGGGCCAGTTAGTTCTTGCACCACTGAAGAGCAGCATCTTTGATGAGCTCTGTTTCACACACTGCTTAAGAGGACAGCATGGCATACAGAATCAAATGCACTGAAAGATCAAAAAGCAGGAATGCAATTGCTTCCCCTTTATCCAATCCATGATGGATATTGTCAAGCATGGACATGATCACTAACTCGGTGCTCCTGCCAACCCTGAACCAGGTCTGCAAGGGTAGTAGAATGAAGTAGGTTTCCAGAAACTCTTGAGGTTGACTCTGAACTAACCTTTCCAAGAGTTTAGTCATAAAAGCCATGTTAGAGATCGGCCGACACTTCAACATATCTTCAGCATCAAGATTACATGGTTTTCAAAAGAGTAGTCACCACAACAGATTATAGATATGGATGGAGAGCTCATTGAAGGAGCAAGTAACTGTGTGCAGAACAAAATAACATTAGGAAAGTAGGTGATTGCAGAATGTTTTTACAATTTTTTGGAGTGCCTGGGCCATTTGGAGATCTTCACCATTTACTAGAGACAACCAAAATCTTCTAACTGGAGGGGGAAAAGGGAGTTGAATGTAGCAGGACCTTGCTACTTGGAAGTTGGGGAGTGCAGAGAAGGAAGAATTACACATTCGCGCCATGATGCCCCTGGGCGTATGTGCACTTAATAAATTCAATTAACATAACATAACATAACATGGTCTAGAGTCCTTTTTTTGCTAGATTTTGCAGAATATTAGTAATTTATGAGGTGAACAAATTGACCAGATAATCATATAATGTATGAGATGGCATGATGGAACAAGTAATCGGAGGAGGGGTCATGAGTGGAATTACAATTTTAAATAGCTATTTTTGTTTATAAAGAGCTGTATCCATACGGTCATAGAACATGCATTTTGCAGAGAGAATCATAATTTTCTAAGGATTTAAGGTGAGTCTTAAACTTGAATTTATCTTTGGTAGATTAAGAGCAATGCCAGGGTTTTGGCAATGTCCCTGAGGTGGACTTTAATAGTTTAGTCTCAGGTGAGAGCCAGGGAGTCTGCCTCTTGCTACGGGGCTTGACAGCTGAGTTGGGAATGGTTCCCTCAGAAATTGGGAAAATGTTTGGAAAGTGATTCTGGAGATACATCCGACACAGCACTTTGACAGTCAACAGGGGTTAAGGTCGACATTTGCAAGTATGCGTTATCTTTAGCCTTTGTCAAGCTGAATCCATGCACTGGTTTTAGATACATTTCAGTCTCAACGTAAAGTCGTTATGGTCTTTTTATCATCTAGCGCAGTGGTATCCAAACTTGTTTATGCTGAACCCTCCTCAAGTAAAAATGTTGCCGAATACCCCCCCCTCGGTAACACCCTCCCCCACCACCCTGAGTAAAAATATTGTTGCACTTGGGACGTCCTATGGGGCCAGCCCCACAGTTTGAAGGCCACTGATCTGTATTTCTCTTGGTAGGTAGGGTTCAGGAGCAGGGATTAGGTCTTGCATGGCTGCTAGGGTGCATGCTTATATGTGGCAGGTTGGTCGAGTCCATGAATATGCTGAAACAATCCTGAAGTTGTCCAAACATGAGCTCACTGGCTAAAGTCAGGTAGGCTGCCACCCCAAACCCATGTTCTACATCAGTCTTAGATTGTCTGGTGTAGTTGTCAGCTCTTTTGACTCTACAGGTTCAGACAGCTCAGAATTGTTGCCTGTAAGCACAATGTTTCCTGAATGTTTCTATCTCTCAGTGTCATGGTTGGGTATATTGGCCCACGGTCGAACTCAAATAAAACCGATAAGTGCTGCACAACACCTTTACATGCTGTGTTGTAAACAATTGACTCTCCAGAAAGATGTCTGAAGACTGAAAGAGCTTGTGCAATTATCCATCACTGGCCCTATCCGTAGAATGATGTCAATATAAAGTCTATTGTCGACTCAATCACACACTCCACGGTTCTGGTGCTCGGCAAGGATGAACTAATCATTTGTTTTCACTAAATAAATACATTTTTATTCACAATTGCTGCAAATAATAAAGCAAAGTGAGAAAACTATTCAGAATGCAAGTAAGTTCTAATCTCTAATAATTAACAACATGACCCACGTTTCCCCTTCCAAATAACACGATGTAAACAATAAATGCAGAAAATAAGGTATCTGTGTCCTTCTGGCAGAAGTATAAACTGACATAACATTCAACAAGAAAATAATGCATTACAACAAAAATTGATATGTTTGAAATGTTGAATTTAGTCTTTACCGTTTTACAGTGTGGACTCAATACCTGACACGTTAATATTCTACTGGGGGCCAGTGGTAGAAATAACCAAATAAAATAGTGGAACTGTGACCTCGCCAAGGGATGGGGTAAGCGGGAGCATAGTGCAACACGTGACAAGTCCTTGCGGCCGGGGTGGGTTGACAGACAAGTTGGTGGAACGAGTGAAAGAAGGCAGTGCCCCTGTATTGATTTTCTTTTTTATTCTCAGTCTGTCAGTCAGTGGGATGATTTATATACTGCCTAGACTCGCTGATCATAACTACACTTGAACTTATACATAATATCTACGCGAACAGATGGCGCTTCAACAGGGTTCTGCAACTAGAAAAAGCTTGCGTTGTCATTAACAGAATCTGGTAATTTACTCCAAGTCCTGGGTCCCAAGAATGCAAGTCCTCTCTTCTCTGGCCTGACAAGGTTTTAGGGATTAATAGTCTGTGACCCAACGTAGAACAAAAGTTCCATCCTGGGATATACTGTGTGATGCTATCCTGAAGGTAGGCAGGAGCAGTCCCATGGGTGCATTTGAAAAGGATGCAAAGATTTTAAAGCGGAATTATCTACTCTACTGGAAGCCATACCCGGTTCCTGTGAACAGCTTGGACATAATCACATTTCCTACATCCAGAAACCAATCAGTTTGGAGTCACCTGGAGTCTGCTAATATGTTTCATTGAAGTACCCCCCAGGAGTGCATTACCATAGTCCAAGTGACTAGTCATTAAGGCTCTTACTACAACTTTGCACTTGTCAAGTCAAATGATTAGACAAATCCCATATAGCCACCTAATATTAAAGTATCACTTGCGAATGGCATGGACCATTAGAGACTATGGGCCTCATTCGGGTTTGGAGCTAACCATGGAGTAATTAGCTCCATGGTTGCCTCCGAAACCGTCCCAAATCCGGCATGGTGAATGGAGTAAATACTGGTCCATTCCAGGGTTGGAGGGACCGGTAATTCCCCATTCACCTTTTGCCCTTCCCCATTCCCATTTCTGCCCTATAGGGCTCAATGGGAATGGGAAAGGAGGTAATTACGGCATCGTAAATTACGGTACCGTAATTACCTCCGAGGTACCTTTGCGGGTCCCGTACTTAACTCCTGCTAAAAGCAGGAGGTAAGGAAGGACCCGCAAAGGGAACTCGGAATACGGAGGTAAGGGATTACCGGCATCGGCACCCTTACCGGTGCCGGTAATCCCTTACCTCCAACCTCGTAATGACCCCCTATATTGTCTTCACATTTGCCCTGAGATAACAAGCTGACAAGTTTTCCAAAAATCAGGGGGAGATGGAGTGTGAAGAGAGAAGTAGTACATGGAGCACCCTTTTTAAAGCAATGACATTTTGACACGTGGAAACGCGCGCTGCTTCCGGTATTACACCCTCCCTTTTGAAATGGTTTGATATGGGTTTGATATACATTTAATATAAAACGGGTATCAAAGCTGATATCAATTTTATATCAAATGTATATTTTTTTATATAAAGTGTTTTTGTAATTTGATAGGATGTTGAGATGATTTGATACAAAGTGAATCAAAACTTTATATTAAAATCATATTTATATACAGTCTATATAAAAATGTGGCTGGGAGAGCGTGTAAGCGCTGTTGTCTGGTTGAGGTCAAAGTGAGTTGTGAGGAGTGTGAGAAACCAAAGAGTGTCTCACTTACTAGTCCCCTGGGATCTCTCTCTCAGGTGGCTAGGGCACGGCCATCGCCTTTGGATCCAGACACTGGGGGTGGGTGAGGGATCTTCGGGGAGCGGGAGTGTGGCAGCCGATAGTGATACGCAATATCCTCCCCTTTCCCGTGCCCATACCCCATCCTATTTTATAGGATTCTCCCACGTTCCAACTCCCCCCGCTTTCTACACAAACACTGGGCGGGCCGAGGAAGAGGACGACTGAGAGTAAAGAGTCTACCACTTACATATCTCACTGGACATGCCCCTTAATCAGGCAAAGTCAGGCACTTGACCTTAATCACATACATCTGATACCCATTGGGGTGTTCTCCCCTCGACATAACTATAGCTGTTCATAATAGCTGTTTCATGAATAGCCCCTGCAAAGCCCCTGTAAAGCTCAAAAAGCGCTGTTTTCCAACCTGCCGCCAAAGTTATATATTAGCCCCGACGCCATCACAGCCTTAAGCCGGCCCTTTCAATCAAATTTATATCAAACATTCTAGAAATATATACCAGCTGTATATAAAATAATATAAAATATGTATAAAGGGTATATAAACATCATTCAAGTTCCTATCAAAATGTCTTCCAACTTTATATATAAATAATTTAAATTATATAAACATTATTCAAAAGTCTTATCAAATGAGCCCCAGCTTTATATAACAATATGCCGTTTATATAAAGTTCTTATCAAATGTACACCAGCTTTACGTACAAATAATTTACTGTTTATATAAACATTATTCAAAGTCTAATCAAATGTCCGCCAGCTTTTTATAACAAAAAAGTATATAAATAATATATAACATGTATATAAAATAATCAAAGTTCTTAACAAAGGTACTCCAACTTTATATAAAATCTGTTATAAAATTATGCCATCAGGTCATAAAAGGCCAAACACAGCTTTATATTCCATCTCTATTAAAGCTGTTATCAATATACACCCAGCTTTATATTCCATCTCTATTAAATCTATATAAAATCATTATGTCAACACTATATTTACAAAGCCAAAGCTACTCCTGCGTCACACAACCTAACACTCGCAGTCTCCTCACAACTCACTTCGACCTCAACCAGACAACAGCACACAAGCGCTCTCCCAGACACATTTTCTATAAACTTTATATTAAAATTATTTTAATATAAAGTTTAGATTTACTTTATATCAAATCATCTCAACATCCTATCAAAGTACAAAAATACTTTATATCAAAAAATATCATTAGATTTTAAATTGATATCAGCTTTGATACCTGTTTTATATTACATTTATATCAAACCCATATTAAACCATATCAAAAGGGCGGGTTTAATACCGGAAGCGGGGGGCGTTTCCACCTGTCAAAATATCATCGCTTTAAAAAGGGGCGCCACATACTACTGAAGTTTCCTTCTTAGTGCCAGTAGGACCTCCTCCATCTCCCCTGGCTAGAAGCAAGCTCAAATCCATTCAGGGAATGTCATTTAGGCTTCATAAATAGATGTACAGTCAGATTTCAATTTAGCTGCATCTGCTATAAGACGGTAAAGTGAAAAGGTATGCGATAATTTCAAAAGGTACAGTACATAATGGTGAATATGGTTGTAAAAAGTAGTGAATATATACTACAACAGGGTATAGTCATAAATGTACAGTCCAGATCTTCTTCAATATTTCACAGCGTATCACCAAAAATGACTACAATGGACCAGTCTAACAAAACTACGAAATGTCATACATGGAGAATAGGTATCAACTGATCTATGTTATCTTATGTTAGGCATACCGATTAAGCGCACGTTCGCCGAAGACATCTTGGCGCTGGGGAGGAGAGAAGATCCATGTGCACGCTGCAACAGCACCAGAACAAATTAGTTTTTAAAGCCTTTCTGAAGGCAAGGTGGTCATTCAAGGTTTTAGAAGAGGGGGCAGGCCATTCCAAAGTCGGGGTGCAACAACAGAGATGGCCCGCACACCACAGCATAAACGGCGAAAGACAGGAACAACAAGTAGGCCAGTTGATGCCGACTGCAGAGGCTGCGATGGAACATAGCGTGAGAACTTAACACACAGATATTCCGGCCCTTGAGACTGGAGGGCACGATGAACCAAGCATAAAGTTTTAAAAACATTGCTCTGGGCAGCCGGCAGCCAAGGCAGGGTCCGCAACACAGAGGAGATGTGAGCACCATAAGAGGAGCCGGTGGCAACCCAAGCAGCCATATTCTGTAACCGTTGCAGCCGCTGGAAGAGTCCCTTAGGTTGGGATAGATAAAGGGAGTTGCAATAGTCTAAGCGACTAAGCACAAGAGCGGCCACAACAGGAGGATGAAGATGAGTGGGAACAAAAGGGAGAACCTTTCTGAGAATACATAGGTGGAAGTGCTGCCCTGCTTTGCATACAGCAGCAACCTGGGGTGGACGAGATTATTACCCACAGATTTCTAACCTTATCGGCCGGTATCGGAAGGGGACCCAAAGAGGAAGGCCAAAAGGAAGACACCCAAAGTGAAGGATCAGGGGGGATCCCACCACCAACACCTCAGTCTCGTCCCCATTGAACTTCAGCCAGTTGCGGTTCATCCAATCACCCACGGCTATCAGACATCTCCTCAAGTCCGATGACATCTCAGCCTGATCGATATCCAGTCCAATCAGGATCTGAGTGTCGTCGGCATATGAGTAACACCTGATGCCGAAGGAGCGGATGAGACACACAAGAGGCCAGATGTAAATATTGAAGAGAATGGGGGACAGGGGTAACATTGTGGGACACCACACAGAAGAGAGAAAATAGAAGAGAGAAATGGGGGAGTTAAAGAGTCTGAGTTCTATCGGCCAGGAAAGAGGAAAACCAGGCGTGAACCTGGCCTGAGAATCCGACTTGGGTCAGGCGGTCGAGCAGGATGGGGTGATCGACAGTGTTGAATGTTGCTGACAGATCTAACAGAATCAGAGCTCCCACCTGTGTTAGGGAGAATTCTCTGTTTAGGCTGAATTTCCTAACCTAGTGAGTCCCCCAGCAGCTTTGCTGGATTTTTGGGGTTTATTTTTTTCTCCTGCCAAGAGTGAGACTCTTCTACCCTCACTCTTGGACATGATTTGAGTGTGTTTCTTTGAATCTAGATGTGTTTAATGGGCTATGGGGTCTTTTACTCCATAGGGTTTCATGTGTTTTTGTGATGTGTGCTGTTAGTTAAGCGCTCACCTCTGTATGAAAATAAGTGGTGACTTACTGTGATTTTCTAATAAGGAAAAAGGGGTGTATATATCATAATAATAACTGTGTTTAGAATATTTTACAACAAGAGTGCTGGAGTGTTTCAACTGTGTGTCTTTGCATACTGCCTAACTCTTCTTGAGGGAAGTCTGACTGCTCAGCCACAGCTACCAGGTAAATCTGGGTGGTACAGACTGCTACCAAGTGGGTTTACTGCTAACACCTGTAGTCTTAAATCTTTTGCAGTGGTCCCTAAGGGAACTGCACAGGTTTCTGCCTAACAACCTGCATCAACCAGCCTGGCCAAATCGTCCAAACCGAGGAGAGAGCGCTAGAGAGCCATCCAAGATGGCAGCTCACTAGAGAGCTCCGTACCGATCCCGAGAAAGATCCTGATAAAATAGCTTCATACTCCCCCGAATCCCCCTCCATCGGTCTCGATATCGTGTCCCAGGACTCTAACGTCTGACGGACACCAATTTCAACACCGTCCGCCAACATCCTGGTCAACGCAGCAGCGGCGGGGCGAGGCCGCGGTGGTGCTGCACTACGGCAACGTGGCGTTCGATCCTCCAGCAACATCCTCACCCAAGCGACCACCCCCGGATTCAACCGAGGAGCGGGCTGCCGAGTAAAGTGTGCGGTGCCCGGGTCCCCTGGAGGTGGTGCCCGCAGCGGGCCGGAAATCCACGGTCCGAGAATAGCAGAGGCAGCTGAGAACCCGCCCGGCCTACCCACGTCATCGGGCCACCGGACGGACAGGGCGCTGCCGCTCGCCTCCAACCTGCGGGGCCCTCCAGACCCAGCCGGAGCAGAGGGGAAAGGACCCTGGACACACTGCCAGCGCCAGGTAGGAGAGACGCCGCCCCGGCCTTGTCCACCCCACCCCAGGTCTCACCCCCGGCCTGTAGAATACCGTACGGCTGCCCGACCCTGCGGGAGTGACAATCCACAAGCCTCCGACTCCTCAAAATTCTAATGGCCCCGGCCGCAGCCCCATCTCCAGCGAACGACCCGCCAACATCGAAGACCGCTGTGACACCCCGCGCGACAAACAGGCGAGTGGCATACGCAGCCAACCCATCCAGGCCTTTCTGGTCCGGCCGTGGGAGTACCTTAAAGCTCACAAACTCTCCAGCTCCCCAAACGGCCCTGGGCCCCAGCATCGCCAAAACGCCCTGCCGGCGGCACCCCGATCGCGGCCAAGCAAACAAGGAACACAGCGAAATAATTCACTGCTGGGGCCCACACCGCACTGCGATAACTCCACGGCAGCAGCGGCCACGTAAAAGGGCCCTGCTGTTATTCTGAAACCCGACAGCGGGGCGCGACAACCACAGCTCCACAGAACTATCACTCAAGCCGCCCACTCAATCTTCTGCCAAAACCACGCAAGTCCGGTAGCACCCCCAAGACCAGCCGAGCGGGCCCTCCACACCCAGCGGCGTTAATTCAAACAGTATGCGCTCATCCAAGCTGAGCGCCGCGCTGCCGGCCCAGCAAAGTCAAGAATCCACACCAGCATGGGCAAAACGGACAAATCACAGCGAAAATTATTGTTTGAAACCGGGGCCATAGCCAAAACTCCCAAGCAGACGAATAGAGAGATAGCGCCATCGCCAAGCATGGAACAAGAGGCCGAGTCGATACCCCCCAATCTCTCGACATACGAGAAATACTGCTCGAACTCAAAACAGGCATAGGCAACCTCGATGCCAAAATGGACACCCTCTCATCCAAAGTCGACCAAATACAACACCGCCTTGATAAACACGGCGAGAGGCTTGACACCGTTGAACAGAGGGTCTCCGATCCTGAAGACAACACCACATCCCTGTCCTCAAAAGTGTCATCATTAGAGCGCCAAGTAAAAGAAATTGTCGCCAAAAACGAAGACTTAGAAGGGCGCAGCCGCTGCAACAACATTAGACTGGTGGGGATCAGAGAGCAACAAAATCCTGCAAAAATGGAAGACTTCGTGGAACAACTATGCAAAGAAATCTTAGGAACAACCACCTTCTCACCACTATTTGTGGTTGAAAGGGCTCACAGGATCCCAACCAACCGCCCAATACCAGGAACGGCACCTCGCCCTATTACCGCCAAACTGCAGATTTTCAGAGACCGCGATCTAATACTTAGGCTGGCCAGGGACAAAAGCGACATTAAATTTGATGGTGACAAAATCCAGATCTTCCCCGATTTTTCACAGCGGTGCAAGCGTCCCGCAGAGCCTTCGGTGGAGTTAAACGTCGCCTCCGAAAGGAGCAAATCCAATATTCAATGCTTTTTCCAGCCAAATTACGCATCCTCCATGCAGAAAAAACACAATTTTTCACGTCACCAGAAGAAACCAATATCTTTCTCGACAATATCAGATGTCGCCCATTACGCAAAATGCCTAGACCACGAAGGAGGGAGAGGAACGGGAGCGATCCGCACTGAAAAGTGCTCCACATTCAGCTCAACTTGGGAGATCGGAAAATGAGCAAACGTTAGTTTATACACCTCGGGATGGGTGTTCTTGGAGGGCACCAGTGCCCCGTGCACAGCACTGTTCACTAAGTTACCTAGGGAGGGGACATCTTCGGGCGGGTTGGGGGTTGCCCGACAGGGAGGGGAAAAGGGGAGATGGGACTCAAGTTGGGGAAAGAGTTCCCAGAAGAAACAAGCCAGCAGTTTAAGACGTGCACCGAGCGGGGCCAAATCCAGCCCCACCCGAACCCGACCGGGACCAATGTCTCCACCTCGAATAGACGAATTTCCTTTTCGAATCGACATGCACTCAAGAAAAGCCGCTTCAAGCACCCAAAACCACCAAACAGTAATAGAGCAGCAGAAACAACGCACCAACTTTAAACAAATTCAAATTAGCTACATGGAACATTAAAGGGGGCAACCAGCCTTCCAAAACCAGGAAGTTGTTACACTATCTCCGACGTCACAACGTCGATGTGGCCCTCATCCAAGAGACACACTTACGACCTAACTCAGAAAACCACTGGGCGAAAACATGGGGATGCCACAGATACTTCGCCTCGTTTTCATCATACGCAAGAGGAGTCGCCATACTTATCAACAAAACAACAAACTTCAGGCTAATTCGGACCCAGAGCGACTCCGAAGGGAGAACACTGCTTGTCCACTGAACCACAGACGGGGAAGAAATACTCTTGATTAATTCCTATGGCCCCAACATCGATGGCTCCAACAATTTCGACTGTGTCCAGACCCACATTGCATCAAACAGGGAGGCCACAATAATATGGGGTGGCGATCTAAACACCCCGCTTGATCCTCGCACAGACAAATCACACAAGACAACCTCCCCTCGCTCCAAGGCGAGTATGCAAATAACCGAAATATGAAAAGCACACGATCTCATTGACATATGGAGAAGCAAACACCGTGACTCTCTGGAGTTCACTTTCTACTCCTGGGTACACAAATCCAGCTCGAGACTCGATTACATCTTCGTGTCGGCTCACAGCAGACTCCAATGGGGCGAATGCCAAATCCTACCCAGGTCCATCTCCGACCATTCAGCGGTCACCTTAGTGTGCGCAACATCTCAGAGCGGCTTCACTAGGCCCCAATGGAGATTCAAGCCCAGAGCTCTCCAAGATCAACTCTTTGCCGATGAACTACGTTCAGAGCTGAGCGCATTTCTTGAGACATACCAAGGCACGGTAGCTTCGCCGGGAACACTCTTGGAGACACTGAAATGTTTTATCAGAGGAGTGTGCCTAGCAAAAGAAAATGGAATCCTAAAAAGGTTAAGGGAAGAATTAAACTCATGAGAAAATCGCCTCAAAACTGCACTCAAGGCAGAATTGGAAACCTTCAGATCACTAGCAGACAGAGAAGCCAAATTCCTAGCAAGCCACCACAAAATCCACAAATATGGCGAAGGACAACGACCCGGTGCACTACTTGCAAGACTAATCACCGCAGAACGAAAACCCACGATAGTCGAAGCGGTGTGGGACACGTTGGGAACCCTTGTGTACTCTGAAGACGATATATTGGAAACTTTCCGCAAATTCTACCAAAATCTATACGACTCCAACTATTCCAGGGAGCCCACCGAAATAACGGAATACCTGAATACCACCGAATTATATTGGACGAGTGCAGAGTTACGCGAACCGTTGAACGCACCCATCACTACGGCAGAGATCCAAGAAGTCATCAAAGAATTACCGAGCACCAAAGCCCCAGGACCGGACGGCCCAACAGGTGAATTTTACACATTTTTCCCAGATATTCTAGCCCCGCTCCTCCTCCAGATCTACGAAGAAGCCATAGCCAAAGACCAACTACCACCAACCCTTTACATGGCGAATATCATTCTCCTACACAAAACAGGTAAACCCAAGGAAGATTGCGCCTCCTACAGGCCCATATCGTTAATAAATCTGGATAACAAAATCTTTGCAAAAATCCTGACTAGAAGGTTGATGCCACTCATGCCCGCAATGGTTCTGGCGGACCAAGTAGGATTCGTTCCAGGTAGAAACACATCATTCGGCCTCAGAAGAATGTTTGGAGCGATGGAGGCCCTCAACCCAGAAAAACAAGCGGTAGCAGTGCTTCTCGACGCCGAGAAAGCGTTTGACTCTGTGGAATGGCCCTTTCTATTTGCAATATTAGAACGAAAGGGCCTCTGCAAACGATTCATCCAAATGATAGGCCTTCTCTACAAATACCCAACATCTAAAATTAAACTTGGAAACAAAAGCTCCGCCGAAATCCTTTTACGCAGAGGGACCAGACAGGGCTGCCCGCTGTCAGCATTGCTCTTCGCCCTGGTCATGGAACCCCTAGCGTCCGACCTGAGGCTTTATCATCTGCACAGAGGTCTCGCCTTCGGCCCGCACAAATTGGTGGTTTCACTTTACGCAGACGACATAGCACTCTTCCTTTGCGACCCATATGACAACCTGAATCTGGTAATGCGAGCAGTCCTCAAATTTAGCAACTTCTCAGGACTAAAAATTAAATGCACAATCGATTATCTTCCCTCTCACAGAATCAACCAGAGAATTCCAGGACTACTTCGGCTTCCACTGGCAACACTCGAAGGTCCGGTACCTGGGGATCCTCATGTCTAGAACTAGCACTGACATCATGCAAGACAACTACGAGACGACACTCAACACTATCCAAACAAAATTAAACAGATGGAAAACGCTTCCCCTCACACTCTGGGGCAGAGTGTCCCTAGTGAAAATGGTAATCCTCCCCAAACTACTCTACCTCTTTACAAACATCCCTCTACTACTCACGCAAAGATTCTTACGGTAAATTAACTCCATCCTTCTTGACCTCGCCTGGGCGGGCAAGGTTGCCCGAATAGCACACAGCACCATGATCCTGCCCATAACGCAAGGCGGACTGGCTTTACCCGATATAGAAGGCTACTACTGGGCAGTGCAAGCCCAGTTCTTGAGTCATTGGTATGCAACACACTTCATCCGGCCACATCTGCAAATCGAAAGAGCTCTGGTAACACCCTATCTACTTCGCGCAGTCATACTTACCGAACCACGACACCTTCAACACCAATGAACACAATGGTCACGACGCACACGATTTGGAAAAGAAATTGCCAAAAGAAATGGAATCCAAATCAGATATTCTCCCCTCCTTCCGGTGAGAAGTATTCCAGGGATGCCTATAACATCCGAAAAAGTGTTCCAGCTTTGGACCAAGAAGCTGCAAGTCCACTCATTGGGCGACCTGTTTCCGAACGGCTTGTTCCTCTCGATTCAAGAAGCCCGCGACAAAGGTGGAAACAACGCCCTTGACGTTTTCATGTACTACCGAACTCGACACGCCATGCAGTCCAACTTTGCTACATTCCCACTCCAACCGCCGACTTGGCCACTGCTCCACGGAGTGATACAAGCCCAAGGTGATGGCCGCCTGGTGTCAAATATCTACAAAGCCCTGCTAACGGAAAAACTCACTCGCTGCTCAAAAGCTCGAACAAGGTGGGAAAAAGCTCTGAACATTACGATACTCGACAAAGACTGGTCATACATACTACGACTCACAAAGAAAGTTGCAATAAACACAAGGTACAAACAAATTCACTTCAACTTTGTCCACCAGGTTTACCACACTCCAGCAAGACTACACGCCCAGAGGACGACAATATCCGCCTCCTGCTCTCGCTGCGGGCACTCGGAAGCCGACTGTGTCCACCTGGCTTGGTCGTGCCCCGAAATAGGAACGTTGTGGAGAGCAGTCCTAGAGAAAATATCAGCCATAATCGCAGTGCGACTAGAACCCGACCCAACACTGACCATGCTGGGTCTAACCAACCAACTACCAGAACATACCAGAAAACTGGTGAACCTACTTTTAGTCCTGGCACGCAGACAAATAGCTCGCAACTGGGGCAGAGGACCGCCACCCAAACTAAAGCAATGGCTCCACGATGTCACCTACTGTCAAGATGTCAAAATGAACTACTTATAAACTCTGCCCCTCCACGCGCGCCCCCCAGATATCTGGGGCCTGTACATAGCGTACCTGTTAAATGCAGACGACGACTCGATCTCACAGTCTCCACCACCAATACAAAACTGTCACGAGCAACCGGATACTTCAACAGCAGCCACGAGTGCCGAACAACAATAACGCTAGAACTGATAAGAAACTGAACCTAATATCAAGCCGGGATCGTTCCGAGGGAGGGAGGGGACATACGGGGTCTCGTTGACCGGTGCACGGTCTTGTAATGTCTTATTCTATCATTGTTGTAAAACCAATAAAGAAAGTTACAAATAAAAGTCCAAACCGAGACCAGGACACTCGAGGGTTGCCTGAGCTGAACCCAGATTGGGCAGGATTGAAAAGCCTGGTAGACTCCATGAAAGATGACAGCAAAGGAGAAACCAGAGACTCAAGGAGTTTCATAAGAAACGGCAGGAGTGAAATGGGACGGTAGTTAGATGATACCGAAGGATCAAGTGAAGGTTTTTTAAGCAAAGAGATTACTGTTGCGGACTTAACTTCGGGGGGGATAAAGCCAGTTTGACAGGAATTATTCACTGCCGTAGTAATCTCAGCCAACAATTCAGAGGAAATGTCTTTCATAGTAGCCAAGGGGATGGCATCAGAGGGAGACCCCGACAATGCGAGAAATGGCAGACTGGACATCCAAGTGGGTGAATTGAGGAAATAGAGACCATCAACCGGAGAGTGAGTGGTCTATATGGGTAGGAGATCCAGATATAATATTAGTGTCCACCGGAAGACAAGGGACTACGGTAGCAGTTTGCTTTAGGGTCTTGGCAATGTTAGTACGAATAGTATCTATCTTTGTGATAAATGAACAAGCCAGATCATCACGGAGATTTTGGGTGGGAAGGGCTGAGGGGGAGAGTGCGGCTGTGGACGAAAGGGATCTCACCACAGCAATAAGTGACTTAGGTTGACAGATGGAATTTTTAGATTTTGTGAGCAAAGAAAGCTTTTTTGCTGCCAAAATAGCTGCAAAGTATGCCATGGCACATGCTTTGAAGCGCACGTTTAGGCTAGGATCATACATCCGCCGCCATTGTCGCTCTGCCTGTCTCATCGTAAGGCGCAATGATCTAAGGTTATCTGTAAACCAGGGCTGTGAAGGAAGCCTTCGAGGCTGAATAAGCTGAAGAGGGGCAACCAAATCGACTGCAGTGCGCATCACATAAGTGAGCCCTGATAATGTGGGTTCTAGTGCCTCACCCTCATGCCTTTTAATAATAGACACCAAATCTGGCAAGTTAACTGAGCGCCAGCTCCGCAGCAGCTTTGTCATAGGGGCAGTCTTTTGATAGATACAGGCCCTGTTAAGTGTAAAAGAGACCAGGTAATGATCCAACCAATGGACTGGTTCTACTAGGAACGTGGTCAAAAGGCCTTCATTAGCAAACAAAAGATCCAAGGTATTCCCTAATTTATGATTGGGTTCTAAGACAGATTGGATAAGACCCAAATCAGCTAAACTGTCAAAGAAGGTGCTGAGCGCTAGTGTAAGAGGTTTATTGAATTTTAAATTAAGATCTCCTAATACCACAAGATTAGAAAATTGTGAGTGAAGATTAGCAATAGTATCCAGCAGAGGTTCGAGAGCACCAGTGTAAGAGCCGGGAGGGCGATAAATAAGTAGAATACAGCACAGTAAAAGAGATTCCATAGCCAGATTGGCAGGGCAGTCAAGTTTAGACACTTTTAAATGGTCTCTAAAGATGACCGCTAACCCACCACCCTTCTGTGGAAGGGGGCGATCTACATGGATAGTAGAGAAGCCCTCTGGTATGGCTTGATTCAAAGCAGGAGAAGAGGACACTTGTAGCTAGGTTTCTGTGGCAAAGAAAAGATCAGAAAGACACTCAGATAAGACATGATAAATGTCATCTGCATGGGCAGGCAGGGATCGAGTATTAAGGAGGAGTAATCTAAGATTACCTAGGATCGATGGCTGAGGCGTGTGTAAATGGTAATTGGTGTTAGAAAAGGACCCTCGGTTAGTGGGTGAGAGCTGGCCATCCAGCTGGATAGCAAGTGCCAGGGGGAGCTAGAGCAGGAAGATTAGCCCGAGAGATCTTTATATGCCCTTTCAGAACACTCGTAGCACGGTCGGGCAGTCGGGCTTGCCTTAAGCGTGCCTTTGGCGCGCTGACGGCGTGCCTGCTGCGCCCGACCGCTGCGCGAGGGCCTTTACACATATACCCCTGAAACATCACGCCCACTTGATTAAAGGAACAGGACGACCCAGAACCCGGTTTGCTTAAAACAGCATAATATCGCATACACAATAAAAACACAAAGTGCAATCAAATGGTAAAGTAAATAATGAACGTTACGGAGCAGCACCCTTCAAGAAAGGTTTTAAATGGAGTCCTGAAAAGGACAGCCTGCCTCTCTCCACAGCAGCGCACGCTGAGCAAAAATATCCGGAAGCGGGATGAAATTGAGGCAAGTTATGCCCACTTGATTAAAGGAACAGGACTACCCGAAACCCGGCGTCCTTAAAACAGCATAATATCACATACACAATAAAAGCACAAAGTGCAATCAAATGGTAAAGTAAATAGTGAACGTTATGGAGCAGCACCCTGCAAGAGAGGTTTTAAATGGAGTCCTGAAAAGGACAGCCTGCCTCTCTCCACGACAGAGTTCATGAAAGAATGAGTTGTGTGTATCCATTCACTTCTATCCACAGTAACATTTAATAGTAAGAAATATTTTAAAATAGTGACAATTTTCAAATTAGATAACATAAGTAAATACAAATACAATCATGTGATGCAGTGGCAATCCCCACTAAAAGTACATTCAAAATATTAACACAAAATTTGAACACAAATCATGGATCCAAAGGACCCATTTACACCTGGCAAAAATGCCAAGTGGCAGTAATGTCCACTTAGTTTCAACACTTGATGTAGTGTTCCAAGAATAGCTCTAACACTGATATTTGACCATGCAGGAGATAATTTAACTGATTAATCTCAATGTAGTGTCGGACTACATCAGTGCATATTAACAAGCCACGTCGACATGTTTCTTTCCCTTGGGGCACTGCAGGAACTGTATCAGAGGACAAACGTTGTAATTCAAATTCGGCTGTCTGGCATGACTCCTGTAATAGCAACTGACTTCCTTCCAAGTGAAAAGTTATTTTCTTCTTTATTCAGTTTCTATGGAGAGCAGATATTCTTAAAAACCCACAGGTTCTTGGTAGATGCCACAATGTTCATACCATTGACTGATGGTGTACATAAGTGGGCAAAGTTAAAAAGATGAATGGACCGGAGTAATTTGTTTGATTCTCCTATATCCTAGTGCGTGGAGTTGTTTGCACCTTTCTAAGCTGCAGTTGCACTGTGGTCGAATATCATATTACGTAGAATCTAACAAATTACTCCGGTCCATTCATCTTTTTAACTTTGCCCACGTATGTACACCATCGGTCTATGGTATGAACATTGTGGCATCTACCAAGAACCTGTGGGTTTTTAAGAATATCTGCTCTCAATAGAAACTGAAAAGAAGAAAATAACGTTTCACATGGAAGGCAGTCTTCCAATGGTATAAAGGCAACAGAAACATAAACCAAATATTGGCCTTCAAAAACTACTAATAAACAAAATCACCTGAATCAGAATGTGCAACTACTATGATTAAGGGAAGATTCAGGTGTTAGATTACCCGTCAGGTCCAACACGTGGACACCCTTCCTGTAATAGCGAGCAAAGAGGGGACGTTCAGATCTTGTATAATTCAGGCATAACTATGTGCTCCTGGAATGCCGTAGTCTTTGAGTTGCTGAGGTACATTCTCTAGTGGTCCCAAGCAGATGTAACGGTCTTGGGTGAATGGATCCTTATTTTTAGAGAGACAGGAAGAGTTCCTTGTTAAAGCATGTCAACGAGACTGCTTGAGAACTTGAGCGATCTCTTTGAAATGTACCTAGTATAGGTGTCTATTCACCATAGATTACCTTTCAGAGTTTTGTAAAAATGTGTGGAACTCTTAACAATAAAAAAGTAAAAGTACTTAGATCTCTGCCTGGGGCCCTAACTAGGTATGTACCGAACTTCGGCTTCGAGTAACTATTCTGTTGAATTCCAACTGAAAAAAAGATGTCTCTGGGTGAATAGTTTCTGCCTTTCGGCTACTAACAAATACTTTGTCTTCTCATTTAAATGTAATAACTCAGTGAGGAAATGATACAGTGCAGATTGTCTATCAGCATTCAGGTTAAAATGTCAGAATAGGTACACATGTTTTTGTAATGGAGCGAAGGAGCAGTGAGCATGGTTTGTTCCTCGGGAAATGCCCAACGAGAAACTTTAAGAATTCACATTGTCAGGCAAAGTCACACGCCCCCGTCTTAAAGGCCGCTCATAGGAACTTCCTGTTTGGAAATCACTCCTGTTTCCCTATTGATCACTCTGCCAAAGGGGGTACAGCGAGAGAAGAGCAATGACCCTCTAGGGGGAAATGTGCACCATTGGCGAACGGCCTGACTTTTGGAAATCAGAAGGCTTCCCAACAGGCAGTGGAAGATGTGGCTGACATTTCCCAACCCTCATTGGTCTCTGAAGAGAACTTGCTTATTGGGAGATCTCTCTGTTTGCCCCAAACAGGAAAGGAGTGAGTGATAAGAGCACTTTTCTGTGTGGACAGAGTGATTGGAAGCATATTATCCGCTGGTGTCCCGGCGGTGGTGGATTGAAGCGTAAGAGGCATAGAATAAAACGTAGATTCTCTAATGTGGTGTGCAAGAGATGGGTAAGTGGACCTGATAGAAATTTGGTGGAACTAAGTGATCGCCCAACAGGCATAGCGTTTGTGCAGATGCATTTTCATGCCAGGCTTTTTTTATATGTGATTACCTCTGCTTAAGCTTTATTGGCCTCTCTGGGTGAGTCCTCTCATCTGTTTGTCCTATGGGGAGGTGGAGTCCACTGACCTCACATGCACCCTCAGCTTGTGTCCTTTAAAGGAATAGTGCGCTCAAAATGTTTATGGTCTTAAAAGAGGGGCAATAATAAAAAATATATAATAATAAAAGTTCCTATGTAAAATGTTACACAAATAATGTTTAAACCCCTTTAATATCAAGCACTAGGAGGCGTCCATTTTGTGAAATGGACAAGCCTCCTGGGCTTGAGTTAATCTCTGCCCTCGCGGCACTAATCAAGCAAAAGCCACCTGCTGGTAGCTTTTATTACAGCGGCTTTTGCTTCATTAGTGTCAGAGACACGGAGAGCAGAGAATGCAGGCAGGAAGGCTGGTTCCGCCGGTAAGTGCTTATTTTTTTTACTTTTTCTCTGCAAACCACAGCAATCATAAACAGTGTTGTATTTATGATTGCTGCGGTTTTCTTTCTAAGTTTCCCGGGCTCCCCTGGCTCGGGGGAGTTCGGGAAACTTAAAAAGAAAACCATTGCAATTATAAATAAAATGGAATTGTATTCATGATTGCAGCGGCTTTAGTTTTGAGTCTCCCGGGCTCCTCCAAGCGGGGGAGCCCAGGAGACTCAAAACAAAAGTACCTGCATTTATAAATACAATGTTGTTGTATTTATAATTGCTGTGGTTTTCTTTCTAAGTTTCCCGGGCTCCCCCGGATCGAGGGAGCTCGGGAAACTTAAAAAAGAAGACCATGGCAATTATAAATGCAACCGCGTTGTATTTATGATTGCAGCGGCTTTCGGGTTAGACTTGGAGACTCAAAACGAAAGTACTTGCATTTATAAATACAACTTTGTTGTATTTATGATTGCAGCGGCTTTTGTTTTGAGTCTCCCGCGCTCCTCCGAGCCGGCGGAGCCCGGGAGACTCAAAACGAAAGCCGCTCCATTTATAAATACAACAAGATTGCCATGCTCCCCGGGCCGGAGGAGCCTGGGAAACTTATAAAGAAAACCACAGAATTTAAAAAATACAATGCGGTTATATTTATGATTGCGGTGGCTTTCGCTTTTAGTCTCCCGGGCTCCCCCGGCTTGGGGGAGCCCGAGAAACTCAAAGCAAAAGCCACTAAAATTATAAATACAACGTTGTTGTATTTATGGTTTCCATGGTTTTGTAACCACAGCAATCATGAATACAATAAAAGCACTTATCTGCTCTCAGGCACTGATGAAGCAAAAGACTGCAATAAAAGCTACCAGCAGGTGTCTTTTGCTTCATTAGTGCCGCAAGGACAGAGATTAACTAAAGCACAGGAGGCTCATCCATTTCACAAAATGGATGCCTCCTAGTGCTTGATATTAAAGGGGTTTAAACATTATTTGTGTAACATTTTACATAGGAACTTTCATTAAAAAGATGTTTATTATATATCTTTTATTATTGCCCATCTTTTAACACCATAAACATTTTGAGCGCACTATTCCTTTAAGAGAGTACAGAACCCAGTTATACATTTCTGTGTGAGCTGCAAGGAAAGTTTGAACCTCACTTTCCACCGAAGCTGCGAAGCTGCCGTGCAACCCGCAAGAGATTGCAATGTGTGTGATTAGCAATTTCAAACTGCAATACCAAGTTTATCCATTGCATCCTAGAACTTTTGCATTTGTAAAACCTGTCACTTTGAGTAGCGTTGATTTGATAGAATGCCATGCAACATCCTTACATACATTTGATTCCTTCTTTTTTGTTCATCTGTTCTTTTCTGGCTTGTTTGCTTTATACATTGATGCCATGTTTACAACAGTGTTTTTGACGTTTAGAACATGATTTATTAAATAAAATAATTATTCAGATTTGCCCCAACCCATAAGAAAAGAGAAACATTATTACTGAGAAGCTTTAACATGGGATTACCCATGTTCAACAATATAGTCATTCCAAGAAATGGAAACAATCACACACACCATTATGAAGGATTCTTTGGAAGAAGGGAAGTGGGATTCTTGACAACTAACGATTGCAGCAGCACGAGAATAACATAACTTCTAATATCTTACATCATAAACCCATACAGAGGTGCCAACAAAGGAAAAACCCATTGATGCTTTTCCTAGTGAAACGAGATAGAAGTTTCAGCTCCCCCATCAACAGCATGAGAGGACCAAAACAGGAAAACATGCACTTTGTATTTACGCATGAACATCATCCATGAGAAGTACATTATTAGCACAATTTCGCAATGTAAACACGTACTTAATCCATTGATCTGAAAAACAGTGCGTGTCCCTATAAAAGTTGCCTCTGTTCCTGAGCGATACTCCGAACAAGAGGTGCTGTGCCCCCTGTGCTACTTCACTCCCAACTGAGTGCCTACAAGAAGTTATCTGCCCCGTGTTATTTTCATCTGAGACGGTTGGTGTCCCTGAAAAGCAGTAAAATGGCCATTCCTGCGCCCCTGCACGATGTTCTTATGCACAAAAGACGTGTATTGCATTACGGTGTGTCCCGATACCCCTGGTAATTGATAAATGGTGAAGAGTCTTTCTGGAAAGGCACCTGTATATTAAATTATGCAAAGTATTTGTGTAAGTAGGTAAGCAACATGTCCTGCGCCTCTTGAAAATGAAAATCGTGAGTTTCTAATGTGTGCCCAGGTAAAATATATCCTTTGAGAGACTGATAAATAAATGAGTATGCAACCCTTAAATCCTATGTGCTCTTGTGTGATGGTACCTGTCTGGCAGGTAGCATGCTTCCCAACCTCCTACCTCCCTCACCCGACTACTGTAGTTGATTCTGAATCCATTAAGAGACTGATCGTGCAATTGCTCTGCTGCGCCAATCGTGATATCCGGGCCGGGACAGTGTTTTCTTTGCCCTGGAGGTGGAATACCTGGTGAAGGAAACTTGCTACTGTCTCCAGTGGTGCAGAATGAGCCACGGGCTCGACTGGCCCTAATGGACAAAGTGACTGAACAGCACATCAGACCTTAAGCAGGCCACCCCTGTGACCATTCAGTGCCAGCCACAGTCTTTCCATGTTCCACCCCCTGCCCATCCAGCCAGCAGGCTACCTTCACACAGCGCCGCCCCCTCCGCTGCCCAACGTCACTCACCCACAATATGAGGCTCTCGCAGAGCTCGGTGTCCTTGGCCTCCATGGCCCCTGCTCCTCTCAGCGCTCTTTTGCCAGCGGGGCCCCCCTGGGAGGATTTTTGTTCACTTGCCAGCTGCTGAAGTTTCGTAACAGCCCGTCCACCCGCACAGTTACGTTGCAACAAAAGCGCGACATACGTCGTTAGACACAAGGGTAGTATTTCTGACACCGGACCCGCCCCCACCACTTCAGGAGCCTGTGACGGGCAGTCGCGCTGTCCATTCAGAGGGCAGCCTTTTCTGACTGACACGTAGACATAACCAATCGGAAGAAGAACTGAGGCGTTGTGTCGCAGCCAGAGAATTTAGGCAGAATATCATTGGCGGGGAAGAGTCGCGGGGGCTGGCCCTGGACAGGTGTATGGCTGAGCGCCTGCCGGGTGTCTGCTGTGGGACTTGCAGCAGGGTTTGGACCTGTCCCGCTGGAACCTAATTTCTGATTTGTGTCATCGTCTGCGGGGACAATTTTGTTTCCTTCCCGGGCAGTACTTAAAAGGGGACTCAGCGTCAGTGCAGGGTGCCCCACTTTCGGCAGCCAATTGTAGTAATAACACGAGGAGTATGGCAGTGTCCAGGAATTGTGTTCGAATCCAATCTCAATGTTATGGGCTATTTAATTAAGACATTTCCTCACAATGCACCTGTGCATGCATTATTGGGTTAATATTCAATATCTTGTATATGATGGGATTGTATTATTGTTTGTTTATTCTATGCCGCTTTGTAAATTAAGTAGAAAGTCGTTTACAATAATTTAGTTTCTGTTTATATGTTTGTGTAGAATTTGGTATGAAATGAAGATTGAACGTAATCCTATGGTACAGCAAACACATTTGTATCTGTTCAAACACGTTGTTTAGGCTGTACTATGGCTACATGATGGAGTTTCACGAGAGGTAAAGCTGATAGTGTAGCACTAAAAGCCACAATGAAAGATAGCCATGAGTTTCGGAACTAAACACTTTTATTGTTTAGTTTTTCTCTCAAAGGTGTCACCCAAATAAGCTTTAGTGCGAGCTTTCTTTATTCTGCAAGTATACAGCTGTTGGCTTGCTGTTTCCATCCTGTTGCTCAGTTAATGCTTTAGCCTTATAGACTGAGGGGTCATTATCACGGGATAATGACCTGCTACCCATAAGTTCGGGGAATGGTAATTATCCCAAGCGATAATGGCCCCTTTCGAGGTCTAGAAGGCTATTAGCACACGGTGGTAGAAACAATACATGTTTCGGAGGTTTAATGGCGGAGGAAAATATTTTAATTTAGGAGTAAGTACATTAAATAGACTGAGTTGGTAATTAAATGTACTTTTTTGTAGCGTTAAAATAACATGGTAGTCTTCATAAGTAAAGCATTTTAATTACAACTTGGTTTTCACACGAGAATGCATTATAGGCGTAATGTAAAAGTAAATTGTTTAAATATGAAGAAAATGAAATGATTTACCAATATTTTAGTGTCGCTTTCATGTGTTAAATAGTATGTTGCATTAACAAAAAATATCATCCATCGTAGAGAGGAAGTGTCTTGTTGAAAGCCACTTCCTCTCTGCCAGGAAATGGCATTTTTGTTTCCCTGTCTGCTTCTGAAGGAGGATAATGCAGTCAATATTAGTAGTTAGTGACTGCACGCCAAACATTCTGATTGGTTGAGAGGAGGTCAATAACGATATCCATGTGCTAATAGACAAAATTCCTTAGTTTTCAGGTTTTCAAAATAGTTTTGAGGATAATGATGAAATTACAAAACATGATATTTCACCCAATAACATCACAGGAAATCATGACATAATTATTCCCTCAGCACAAAGGCATCTCTATCCTGACACACCTCACCGTAGGAGTTATAATGACAATCACTGGCATCATAACACCACAAATAATATAATCATATGTAATCCTGCAATACATGTTGGGGTTAATACTATGCAAATTGCGGTGTAAATTGCAGTCTGCGGCAGTCCTCTTCGAGTCTGCATTCACTGGCTCCTACTTTCTCTGGGAGGACCCACTTGAACATTTGAAGTACCTTACTGACCTTGGAGCGGACCGCGGTGCAAATTGCGGTGTAAATTGCAGTCTGCGGCAGTCCTCTTCGAGTCTGCTTTCACTGGCTATTACTTTCTGTGGGAGGACCCACTTGAACATTTGAAGTACCTTACTGACCGCGGAGCGGACCGCGGTGCGAATTGCGGTGTAAATTGCAGTCTGCGGCAGTCCGCGGTGCTGCGAGCCGGGCCGAGACAATGAAAGCCCGAGGGGGAGAGTCGAACCCCTCGCAGTCGAACCCCTCGCAGTCGGAGGCAGGCCCGCAAACCCCGTACAGGCCCACCTACGGAGGAAGGCATGCAGTTAAGAAGTTCAAAAAAACTTACGGACATGGGCAGACACATGGCTCACGAGCCCTTAGCAGAAATGGAAGAGGCCAAAGAGGGCAAAAGGTGGGCCGAAACAGATGAAAGGCTTTCACCCCCGACTCCCTGCCTTCCCAAGAAAACTACTCTGCAGCCTGTCGAGAAACCGGGAGTGCGTCTCGGAGGAGAGGCCCTACCGGAGGATCCAGGTAAGGAGCAGTTTCAGGGAGAAATGCATGGGGCGGGGTGGGAGGAGGATCGGGTGCTGGTTGATGAAGTGCCCCGCTCCCTTTACCCCGCCGCCGGCGCTTCTGTAGCCCTTATCGCTATAGATGAGGGACTTACACGGCAATCCGTCTCATTGGGGGGAAAGGGGCCAAGGTTGCCTTGGCAAATGTGTCGCCTGTGTCGCCCTTGCCCACCCCAAACCGATCAGAAGTCTACATCCAGCTACACCCCCGCCCGTCCTTATCTGGGGCGGGGGCGTTCCATGAGCGTTGGGAAGCTCAGCAAAGCTTCACTGAGGATTCGGTTATGCCTACAGAAACATCATCTTGCCAAACCAGCCCAAAGAGCCCTCAAAGTGGGTCACCAAATCTTCGACCACTAAAAATAAACTACAGCTCCTCAAACCAGCGTCTGCTAAAAATAAAGACAGCTCCTGCTCGAAGAAAGCGTTGTGTCCATCTCCGCCAAAAATCTGGGAAAAAAGTGTTGCACACCCTAAGCTTAAAAACGCCAAATCGACCAATAAATCCTACAACGGCTCCCTCAAAGGGTGCAACAAAATTCACAGCAGCTAGGTCGCCTGTAAAAAACTTCTTCGCCAAATTCCGCAAACGGAAAGACACAACACCAGAAGAACTCTCAGATGCAGAAATTCTGAAAGTTGTCCTTGAACAGGCTGCTCCCCAAATAGGAACACTGAATCAACAATGTGCAGCCGAGGTTCCAGCAATAGACCAGGAGGGGGGCACCACGCCCCGGACTTCTCCCTCATCAGTCGTCAGGTGGCACTTTGGATCTCAAAGACCACCGGACCACTTTCAGCAGTTTGTACCAAACCCAACCCTGCGGCCCATAGTGAAGAGAGGTCCGGTGAACCCCACAGCTCTATCATTGAAAAATGCAGGAGAAAAGACTCTGGGCCCAAAGACAGTTCTCTCTTTTGCCCCCTCTCCTTCCATCGCCGTCGGCAACCAAACTGTCTTGCCGCAATCTTCTGAAATAACTAGCTTGAACATTGCTACCCCTCACTCGGAAACTGGGACTGCGCCCCTAATACACCTGGAGAATGGGCGTGGGGGAGATGAGCAGGCCGTAAATACAGGCACAGAACCAGACAGTGAAGTCCTATCTCTTGCTCCAGTTCCAAGTGAGCATTGCCCCATTGGGGTTCACCTGCCAAATGGGTGTGGGGTCGACGAGCGGGCCTTAAATGCTGGCACAGAGCCAGACACTGAAGATTCATCTCTTGCTCCAGCTCCCAGTGTGCACCGCCCTACAGGGGCTCATTTGCCAGCCCAGGTCGACGAGCCTGCAGGTTTTAGACCCCCTATTCTGTTAGATCAACCGAGGGGACCTCTCATGCAGAACAGTCCGCGGAGGAGCCAACAGCTAAGTGAACTACCAGCAAATACTCTTAAAGATCCTCCGGAGAAAAAGCCGGACCTGAAGTCTATCATGTCTACAGTAACAATTGCTCTTGCTCCGTTTTGTAAATTATACGAATCCATAAACTATACCCTAAAAGATCATACATCAATTGCAGCTTCCATGAACAGCAGGCTACCCTTTCTTGAGGGGTATATAAACGCCCTATACAACAGAACAGAAAAAAAACTGGGAGGAAGTACCGATCCAGTCAGAAAACCTTCTCACTTCTCGTACATTACTGGTGACACTTCCACTTTCAACAGTCCACCTGAAACTGCTGAAACTAGATCCCAGACTCCTTTGGTCCGGACGACCAGCAAAAATGAGATCCACTTGGAGCAAAGAGCAGATCAGGCAAAAATAGCCACACCGATAAAAAAGAAAAGCATACCTGTGGGCAAGAGTACAAACGGTTCCATAAACAAAGAGGTGATTACGATTCAGTCTGATTCGAATGACCAAATCAAAACGGTCTCCTTAGACAGGACCCCCCAACTTCAAATAAAGATTTCTTTAACCCAGCTGCGCGGAAATCAAACAACTCGAAATCAAGATCGCAGCCGGTGCTCCAAGCAACGGTCACCTCTAATAGTGAGGGGGGGCCCTGTATATGGCTCCCGACACAAGCTCAAGCAGAGACCGCACCCATTAAGGAAAACAACGTGACAACCGAGGCGAAACTTAAGATCAAGCCCATTGGCGCGGCTACAATCCCCTGCTCTGCTCCTATTGACAAAGAAGCTGCCGTGGACTTTGACGCGGATCTAATGAACTTAAGTGTCTATTCAGTATCCGAAACGGCAATAACAGCTCTTCCAATTAACCTTATTGCAGAAACCGACTCCAAATTTCTAACTCTCGAAGATCGCTGCAAGAAATTGACCGTAAATTCCACCTGGGGCCCAGATGAAAGAAGTGTCTCATGTATCCAAAAACGAACTAGGGACCAACTAAATACTGAATACACTGCGTCACCGGTCTCTAAACAAAATAATTCTGAGAAAGTTAATATGCGGTCTCTGTCCCCCGTACGGCCATCTGCAAAAATCAGCAGGGGGAAAGTAAACAAAGATCTCTCAAATAGAAAAGTAAAAACTCAACTTCAAGATCCTGCAGACCCCTACTCAGGAAAAGACAATCTGCAGGGCCAAAAACGCAACGCAAAAGCAAGCTACCGGAAATCGCCCTCCAGATCTATGAAGACTCGCACTTTTAAGTTAGAACAACTTCCCGACAATAAGAAATACATCATTCTAAACCGCGGCTATGTATTAAACCTCTTCAAATGCATCCCGTCCTTGAGGCGTCTGAAAACTGAAGATATAGCGTTGGTTGAACCGTTCCATGAAGGAAAGCAAGCAACCGCATATCTATACATTCTTTCTAATTCAGCAAAACTCATGATCTCGGACGCTGAAGAACACTTCCTAAAATTGGGGTTTGATCTTCTTAAACTGGACACTAGAGCCCTACATTCAACCAAAAACAAGTGCTATGAACTTACTTCCACAGAAGAGCCCAAAGGTCCAGTCTACCAGGAGCATGACATACAAGAGCACTCTTTACGAAAAACAAAGGACCACCCCCAAAAAGATAACTTAAGTGACAAATCCAGGTCACACGCCCTGGGAGTGCAGAGTCAAAGAGAATACTGGAGCTCTTGCACTTCTAAATCTTTGCAAGATGAGACATCAAGAAAGACAGGGAATAACCAAGTTTATAAAGACCCGTTAGGTATTGGCCGGTTCCCTAAAGGCTCGATAGACATAATCGAACGCACGATTCTGCAAGTTCCGAACCAGAGCGGCACATCTTCTCCCCTAAAAACGAAGCAGGCACCGCTTGCTCATCTTTGGTCCTGGATTCCGAAGGCTTTAACAATTAGCACGAAACAATAGCAATGCGCCCGTCCTCTACTGGACGTTGAAACTGCAAGACCTAAGCGGAATGAAAAGCTGGCCTTAGGATCCTGGAATACCAGGGGTTTTCTCCATTTGACCAAAGAAGGCGACACAAACCTGGGCCAATTTGATGTCCTTTGCATCCAGGAATCATGGATGATGGATAAACCCACTATGGATGGATATACCATAGCTTTTGCCCCTGCCCAAAAAGGGGCTCTTGGCCGCCCCTCATCCAGACTTTTAACCGCGATCCGTTCAGGTAGCGGGCTACACCTCCTGAAAATTGTACTGTCATCTACACATCTGCTTGGAACACTACTCCAATGGGAGCAGCACACAGACTAGAAAAAAAGACCTCGGACATTGTTGCTGGGTGTCATAAATGTTTATTGGAACCCACCTACCATCGATGATAAAACCTTTCTCCTCATGGTCGAAAAAGCCATTGATACAATGCTGGTGGACCAGTCAGCAGCAAATGTAATAATATGCGGTGATTTAAATGCTACCTGCTGCCCACGGGAAATGACAGGCGCCCAGCAAACATTTGCGCGAAACAGGGAAGCTAGAGGCAAAAAGTGGAAAAACTTAATGTCCTCTAGAGCCTTCGTGAATGCAGGCGGTCTTTTCCCAAGCCCAAACCGTCTGCCTTCCTGGTCGAGAGGAGGATCTTCTGCGGATATTGACCACATCTTTGTTACCAAGCCTCTGGCTGAGCAAGCTGTCTCCTTTGAGGTAATCGCCACAAGTGCGAGTGATCATAATCTGCTATCCTTGAAGTGGAAATCTCTTCATACCGAAAAACCTTCCATGTTGTGCCAAATTGAGTGTAATCAGCAATGAAACCGTCTGAAACTTTCGGTAAAGTCTTTTGCGATCATCACATCACAATACTTAAGCAAACCGGAACCACGATCAGCTAACGCTGCGGCAATAGTCCCCGATTATCAGCCTCTCCTGGTCCCATTTACATCACAAGCCACAGAGTCAAAACCAATGTCAGGTACTCAAAGCCACACATACTGCAAGACCCTGGTAGAAAAACGACGGGCCCTAAGGAAACTGAAGCGACACGCTAAAGTTAATCCCTCGCAAGAAACCCTTGACCAGCTGCGCAAAGTTCAATCTGATCACAAATCCTGGGTCTCGCACCACCGTCATACGCTCTATCAGCAGGACGCCGAACTGATGTTGCAGAAAATGAGCCTTCAAAACTCCCGTGAATTCTGGTCCCTGCTCAGATCCGCTACAACTCCAATGGTAAAAAGTGTGGTAAACAACATTGGAGAACAGTCCTGGGTGAATTTCTTTAAAGATCTTTTTAAGTCCCCATCAACCCTGACTGAAACTGAAGCTGACCTCACAAAGACATCATGGATCGATCTAAGTAACAAAGACGACATAGTAGAGGTCATTCGTAGGCTTAAATCTTCAAGAGCCCGGGAACCGATGGAGTCACAAACATCGATCTAAAGGCCCACCCGGAGGAGTGGTCAGAGCTGATTAGCGCGATTTTCAAGCGATGCGCGAACTCAAAATCTATTCCATCTTCCTGGACCACCTCTATAGTGGTCCCCATATTCAAGAAAGGCAGAAAAAAGGCCCCTTCGAACTATCGCCCCATAGCGCTAATCGATGTAATTGGAAAAGTGTTTGGGGTCCTCCTCCTAAAGCAATTCCAGCACTGGACACAAAATGCTGAGTGTGCGGATCCTTTTCAAACTGGATTCACTAAAAACATCGGGACCTCAGCAAATATTCTGTTTCTGAGCGCATTAAAAAAATAAAATTACTGAGGGGGCACCTCGCGTTTTTCTGGCTTTCATTGACCTGGCACAAGCGTTTCACCAGGTCAATAGAACAATTCTATGGAGGAAACTTCGCGAGTGGAACTGCCCACAAGAAATTTTACAACCAATCCGGGCGCTGCATGAGAACACCAGGACAAGAGTCAGGCTAAACCAAGCGGGCCTGCTATCAAAGGACATTCCATCAAGCAGAAGGGTGAAGCAGGGCTGCCCTTTAGCGCCCGCTCTCTTCACAGCTTACATGGGCGACTTACAGGCCACCGAATTTTCAATTCGCTCCTTTCCACCAACTATGGGATCCAGAAAAACTACTCGTCTGCTGTATGCCGACGATACGATCCTGATGGATCTTACCCCTATCGCCCTTCAACGCCAACTTAACAACTTGGCAGAATTTATACAGTTCTACGACCTACAAATTAATGTAGCGAAAACCAAGATCTTGGTACTGGAAAAGTCAAAACGGACCAAAGAACGCTTGAGTTGGTTCCTAAACGGATCAGCACTGGAAAAGGTTCACTGTTTCAAATATCTTGGTGTGATGCTTGACTGTACAAAAAACAACGAAGCAGCACAGGAAGCTGTCCTGAACAAGGTTTGGAACTTAGCTGCACAAGCTCGAGCGGTAGACAAAAAATATGGCCGATTCTCATTGGCCCCAATGCTAAGATTCTATCGAGCAAAGGTGGTGCCCTCACTGTCATATGCGGCGGAGGCCATGCCACAAATCCCAGAGAAACTTTGGATTCGGTTGGAGGGGCTCTTTTGGCGCGCTGTCTTAGGCCTTCTGAAGGGTACATCTATGCTGCTGATTCGAAGAGAACTACGCCTCCTTTCGCTGGCAGCGACCATCGAAATCCGCAGCATGATGCTTTATAGGAAAACCCGACTCCCAAACCGACCTACCATTCTGGACATAATTAGGGAGGAAATCGAAGGTGGGAAATGTCCAGTACTGAAAACCTGGGAAACATCGTGTAAAAACAAGCTGAACGAAATCTCACAATCAGAAGAGGAGCTTACACAGAGCCCAACAAAAATAAAAAGGAAACTGGAAGAGTTAGACTGGATAAAAACTCTTGATGGAGTCGCTCAGTTTAAGTCCACGAACCATCTCCCATCGCAACAGACCAAACTGAACACAATTCCGAACTACCTAGCAAAATTCCCTAACAAGTCAGTAAGAAACATCTTTTTGAGGGCTCGTCTCAACCTTTTGGAGACAAACGAAATCAGGATGATCAGAGGCCAATCCAGCTCAAATAGATGTCGTTTTTGTAAAAATGAAGAAGAGCCCGAAACCCTTTGGCATCTTCTACTGAACTGCCCGGGAACTCAGTCAATTAGCAAAAAATATGTCCGCCCCCTCCTGATGGCATCCTACACTCAGGAGGAAGCAATCTGGTGGGAAAGATAAATCAGCAGTGAAAAGATGGCCTGGACAATTACTACAGCCCAAACCCTGAAACAGATTCTAAACGTCAGTCCTGAACTTGATAAGCAGTGATTTGGACTTCGGACATATTTTCGCCCTCTCTGTTTTCTTCTGATTTCTTTTGATGTCGCTGTTTGACTCATATGTTCTTTATGACTACGTTATTCTTCTTTCTTGTAAAAATCATTTATTTTATTAAACCAAGTAAATTAAAAAAAAATAAATACTATGCCATCCAGTGGTATGAGCATGTGAACAAAAAATAAACCATGATTTATTTTGTGAGTTATGCTTATTGTATTTAAAAATAAATACATAAATAATAAAAGGCCTTTTTGTGTGTCAGGTACTGCACCTTGGTCGCGTGTTTTGCTTGGGTTGTGCATCGGCAGGGAAAGGGCATCCCCATCTCTATTTTGTTATATTCCACTTTCTTAGCCATCCATTTTAGGTTTCATGTCGAGCCAATATTGTTATTTGACTGCCCAGGCACTTAATGTAAAGACTGCAGGGGGGTGTCTGTACTCCTGCTCTCTATACGGCAGAGGAGAGGCACAGAGGACCCGAGCCAAGATTCTCTATAGGGTAGTGCTGGTCGAGCAATCTAGGCCTAGCCTCTCAGGAGGTGATGCAGGCTGGTTTTTAAGTACAGTGTAGTCCTCAAGCACCCACAAAGAAATGTCCACACACTGTATTAGTTAAAACACAGTCTTTATATAATTAATATTCAAGGTTATGTACACTATCTCAATAACTCACTTTGTGCTCAGAAAATCCACAATGGCAAATATATACAGTTCTAAAGTGGTACCACAATTATTATCAGATCTCATTAAAGTGTATCAACTATACTCTGGTCAAATGTCACACAGATCAAGGAATAAAAGTAACCAACAATAGATATAAGAGGAAATCAGTTGGTTAGAACAATGGGCAGAATATTGACCCCTACCAACTAGGCACAATTCTATGTGGAGGTCCCCCCACCTGGGCATCCTGTAAATTAAAGATATATCACAAGCCCAGTCCATATATTGTTCATTAAATCTTATTTCCTTCTATAAGGTTTCTACCCCCCCAATTTACCTGGTAGAGCAGAGTTCTTCGATAAGGCGTCGATGGATCTTTCTTGAGTGACTCCGTTTAAAGCAGCAGCCACGGATCGTCAAGAGGCGTCGAAGAAGGTGAACTTGGCGTTGACGGCCTTGATGAAAAGTTTTATGGTGCCGAGACCACGACGTCGATCCAGGCGGTGCTCGTCCGCGACGTCCTGCGAGGATGAGGTGTGCGGGGCACCTCGGTGTTTGATAGTTCAGGACCGCAAAGAGTTTCTGAAAAACTATGGCCCGACAAGGGCGTCGAGTTGTCGAAGTCTTTGTAGTCTTCGGGTGGCGGGCAACCCACCGGCGGAAGCTCCTCAGCGCATCGATGGCTTGGCCTTCTCCGGCAGGATAAGGCGGGCGGCGGTGCGGATGAGCGCGCCCGTAAATCAAAAGTCTTACGCAAAGGAGCGTGCAGCTGTGGTCGTCAGCGGCACAGCGTCAAGCAGTCCCCTCTTCTGGGAAACCCGGCTTCGGCGGGCCTCCAGCGGCTACGCAATACTCCGAACCCTGGTCAACGGCAATGGACTTCGAAGGCATTGGTGTCCGGGTGCTTTACTTCGTTCTCCTCAGCGGTCCCCGTCTCCGGTCAGCAGTCTTTCGAGGGTCTGACTTCGAGGGAGCTACGGCGAAGGTTAGCACTGTTCG
This sequence comes from Ambystoma mexicanum, assembly GCF_040938575.1. Lineage (NCBI taxonomy): Eukaryota > Metazoa > Chordata > Amphibia > Caudata > Ambystomatidae > Ambystoma > Ambystoma mexicanum. The sequence goes on from NC_090922.1 coordinate 1,258,023,329, forward strand.
ATGATCCCTCGGAGCACGGGAAGAGTACGCCTAAGCAGGTCCTCACTTGGATCAGTCCTTGATGAACTTGACAGCTTTTGGATCGGGTCGAAACAAATGCAGCAGCAGTTCTTCTTCCAGCTGGGCATCAAGGATACGCAGTTCCAGTTACTCTTCAAGTGTCAACTCAGCTTCTGAACAATTTCCAGTGGTGAGAGTTCCCGAGATATACTATTCTGTCTCTCATCCACACTGATGGGTCACACTCATCAGCCAATCATACAGAAGGGCATTCATGCAGTCAGTCAGCCAATCAGGCATATAGTGCATTCAGGCCATACTCCTCCCTTTTCAGACACTCACAACAAGGAATGTGTATTGGGACAAGTACCCAGCCATTCAACACTACACACTGCATTCATAACAGTTTCGGGCAGGGCTGTCCCAGTCATTGTGTCATACACCAGAAGCCAGATATCCACAACAAGAAGTGCATGTTGGTCACACACTGCATTCACCCAGGTCCCACCCAAAGGGTGTACCCACAACATACAGTCACTAGGAAGGCTCCAGCCAGTCTGGCCTGGACTTCACAACAACACCATATATGGAACTTCCACCCAACAGCCAGTCAGGGGGGAAGGGACAGAGTCAGGGCTTCCCAGGACTTTGAGAAAACAAGGTAACAGGCAATAGAAAGCAATAGGCCACAGGGGCCATCTTGTTTCCTATCAGGAATCAACTGATTCCAATGGCAGGGCCTGGGTATCCCAAAATGGAGGATACTCAGAGCACTCGTCAAATTCAGCATGGAGCTGCCACCAGCCCATACCCTGCTCTGTGGACCACACACAGGTGCCCTGTCACGCTCACCTGCTTACTCTGCGGGAGCGATGAATCCCTCTGTGGCTATCCCGTAATGCGGTTCTCTTCTCTCTTCTAATGGAGCAAGACAATCTGTCAATACAACACAACAGGGTCAGTGACCTACTATCTAACATGCAAACCCCCTTCCTCTGGAATGTATGTGGTGTGGGGTTAGGTTCTAGGCTCACCTCTGTTGTTAGTTTGGCGCGCTCTCCATCCTGCTAAACGCAGGGGCGCTGAGTCGTGTTCGTGTTTTCGTAGGTAAGTTTTAGATGAAGCTTCGAAGCCTTGCTGAGATCAGTGAACAGTCAGTAGAGGCCCAGGTGCTCCAATGGGTTGGTTGCAGGTAAGTTCTATGAAGACCAGCTACTCTGCTGAGTTTGCAGATTCACAAGGAAGTTCTGTATAGAGTCCCAAATGCTCCTCTGGGTTTGCTGGTATGCAGGTAAGTTCTAACAGTCCCCGTTATTCCACTGGGCTTGCAGGTCAGTTCTTGAGGCCTCGGTTGCTGGTAAGTTCTCGGAAACCCCTAGTTGCTCCACTGGGTGTGCAGGTGAGTTTTATGAAGTCCCAGTTGTTCCACTGGGGCTTACAGGTATATAGGTAAGTGACTTCCAAGCTGTTCGCAGGGTGACTGGGCACGGAGTGCGCCCGTAGTTCAAAAGGTGCAGTAATGTACTCACAGTCTTTTTCTTTGTCTTTTCAGGACGCCGCCGGAAGTTGGAGAAGCTGCTGGGCGCCGGGACGTGCAGAAACAGAAGATGCCAGGAGCGGACGGAGCAGTGCAGAAGTCAGAAGCGGGGGGCGCGCTGAAGATGTCAGGAGCGGCGGCGCTGTGGGAGCTGAGATGTGCAGAAGCTGGAGAATGTGGAAAACAGCTCTGGAGGAATTGCGTAGGGCAATCCGATGAATAACGTGTTTCTTTCTCTCCTTACAGGTGTTGCGAGGAATGAAGGAGACGATAAGAAGCCGGAGCTGAAGTGAGCCGAGGTGAGCGTGTGAACTGGATTACATACGAAGCACGGGACTGTCTCTGGGCGTGGCTTATATAGCTAACCACGGCCAGAGGCTGGAATACACCATGTCAGTTCTCCTTCCTTTGGCATACGGCCATGTTGGAAGGACCGGAAGTGTGTAGTAATAACCTTATCTAAATTCTGTTACTAATATGGGTGAAAGGAGAAGTGTGCCCAGCCCAGAGTGATGCTGCCAATGTTTTCTTTTGCCAGGCTCTAGCCCTAATGGCTCCCGACTGCCTAGACCAGGTTCCCTTACAAACCAGAGGCAAAGTAGAGGAGAGGCCAAGACTAGCACCCATGACAGTTCTCCCCCTCAAGTCCCTCCTCAACGGTGTTGTCACGGATCCTGGTTTGGAGGGGTTATCCCGATGGTACTTGCTTAACAACCGATGAGCATGAATATTCTCACGAGGCTCCCAGGATCTGTCTTGCACCCCATATCCCTTCCAGTCCACCAAATAGTACAGTTTCTTTTTAACTATTTTAGAATCTAGGATTTGTTTCACTTCATACTAAGGTTAATCTCCTACGATTACCGGGGCAGGAGCAATCTATAACTTGGATCCAGGATGCACAGGTTTCAGTAGAGAGACGTGAAAGACTGGATGTATCCGTACATGGGACGGCAGATCCAGTTTCATGGCTACAGGGGATATTGCCTCCTTAATTGTGAAGGGTCCCAAAAACTTTGGGTGGAACTTTCTTGGCCCTTTTAGTGTGATGTATCTAGCATCCAGCCATACAGAGTCACCCACCTGGTAATTAGGAGTTTCTCTACGATGGCGGTCAGCGTACCTCTTCTGGTTTCTCTTAGCAGCCTTTAGATGAGTATTTGCCTTTTCTATTGCTTGAGTAATGCGGTTGTGTAAGTTCTTTATTGCCGGCATCTCAATTGCTTCAGGCGGGTCGTAAACCTTAGTTTGTGGATTCCGCCCATGCAGGACGTAAAAAGGACTCAGCTGGGTGGAGGAATGTACTGAGTTGTTGTAGGCATATTCAGCAATCCATAAAAGGTCTATCCAAGCCTGTTCTGTTTGGTGCAGAAGACAACAGAGGTATTGCTCAAGGGTTTGGTTCATGCGCTTAGTCTGCCCATCGGTCTGAGGATGATGGCTGGTGGATAAGTGGATTTCCACTCCCGTCAAGGCACAGCATTTTCTCCAAAACTGGGCTACCAACTGTCTACCTCTGTCCGAAATCACCACGGATGGAAACCCATGCAGCTTTACTATGTGTTCCAAGAATACATGTGCTAACTTGGGAGCTGAAGGAACCCCTTTTAACACCACAAAATGAGCCATTTTGGAAATGTCCAAGGAAATGGGGTGCCAGGATGCAGGTGGGATTGCAAGAAGCTGTAGTAATCCTGCTGGTTTCAACTTTGTTGCCTTATTTTGCACACAAACCCCACAGGAGTTGACAAGAGTGGCAACATCGCCTCGCCAGGTCGGCCACCAATATGACCTCTTGATTTTCTCCATTGTCTTGGTTATTCCAGGATGGCCCTCCATAGGAGAAATATGGTAATTATTGATCACTTGCTCCTGTAACATCTGTGTTGGTAGAAAGAGTTGGTCTTTATAGTACAGCAGGCCGTTCTGGATGGAATACCATGTTCCCTTCTTTTCCCATTCCTGTAATTCTAAACTGGGCACACTGTCCTTAACTGCCACCTTCAGTTCCTCCAAGGGTGAATCGACAATCCCACATAGTCCCAGGATCTTATGACCAGAAATGATGTCTACTGGATCTGGAGTGGAATATGCATCTTCGCCCTTACCAATACGTGACAGAGCGTCTGCCTTGCCGTTTTTAACCCCTGGTCGATAGGTGATTATAAAGTTGTACTCTGCTAGGAACAGAGCCCAATGAAGTTGTCGGAAAGATTGGGCCTTAGCGGAGCGCAAGTACTGTAGATTGCGATGGTCTATTACAATCGTGACAGGATGCCTGGCACCTAGCAAATAGTGTCTCCACTCTTTAAGCGCGTCCTTAATTGCTAAGAGCTCTTTGTCTGTTACTGTGTAATTCAGTTCTGCAGGAGAGAATTTCTTCGCCCAAAAGGCCACTGGATGTAAGCGCTCGGTTTCTGGGTTTCGTTGCGAAATGACTGCTCCCATTGCGACACCGGAGGCATCGGTTTCAACAATATACGGGAGCTCAGCCTGCAGATGTTGCAGAATGGGTGCCGAGATGAATTTGCTTTTTAGGGCTAGAAACGCCTCTTCGGCCTGTTGAGTCCTCTCAAACCTTCGGCGCTTCTGAAGTAAGGAGGTAATTGGATGCACCACCTGTGAGAATCTGGGTATAAACCGTCTGTAGAAATTCGCAAAGCCGAGGAAGCTTTGCACTCCTTTGAGCGATGTGGGGGATGGCCATGTGAGGATTGCTTCCACCTTCCTGTTGTCCATTCTTATGCCTTGTGGTGTTAACGCAAAGCCCAGGAATCCCACTTCAGTAACGTGGAATGAACATTTTTCAAAGTTGGCATAGAGATGATTTTGCCTCAGCTTGTGGAGTATAGCACGTACGTGGGTTATATGTTCCTGCAAGGTGGTTGAATAGATGAGGATGTCGTCGATGTACACCACAGCACATACGTCCAGCAGTTCGCGCAATACATCATTCATGAAATGTTGGAATGTCACCGGTGCATTGCACAGCCCGAACGGCATTACCTGATACTCGTAGAGCCCATATCTGGTTCGAAACACGGTTTTCCACTCATCACCCTCTTTGACGCACACCAAGTTGTAGGCCCGCCGCAGATCCTACTTTGTGAAAACTCGTGCTTGCCTGACCTGGTCCAGTAACACCGGAATTAGAGGCAGTGGATATCTGTTTTTAATTGTCACCTGGTTTAGGGCGCGATAGTCTATGCATGTCTTCAGGTCCCTCTCCTTCTTGGGCACAAAGAAGAGGGGAGAGGCTGCCAGAGACTTCGAAGGTCGTATGAAACCGTTTGCCAAATATTGGTCTAGGTAGGTCTTTGGATAAGTGTTCTCTTTTTCCGTTAAGGCTTAAATCCGACTGCATTGGATTTGCGCTCCTGGCACCAAGTCGATTTGACCATCGTATGAACGATGCGGGGGTAGTGTGTTAGCCTGTTCCTTGGCGAATACATCCCAGAATTCTTGATACTCAGAGGGCAGAACTCTCACCATTCCCAATACTGACACGGTCTTTGGTACTGTTATCGGAGAACGTCCTCCTGTGAGCCCTTCCATGTAACAGCGCTGGCAATCTTCAGAGAAGAGTAGAGTCTGTCCACGCCAATCGATGCAAGGATTGTGGATTTCCAGCCAGGGTATGGCCAAGATCAACTGGAATTGTGGGGCGCTGATAAGATCAAACGAAATCTGCTCACTGTGACCGTCTTGGCAACACAGTGTGATTGCTGCTGTACATTGTGTGACCGGACCAGACAGTAATTGTGATCCATCCAAAGCCATAATGTTCTCTGCCACCTCTTTGGTACAGATGGGCAATCCGATTCTCTTTGCTACTCCCAGATCCATGTAATTCCCTATAGCTCCACTATCCACAAATGCCTCAAGTGCGTGCATCTTGGAAGGGTGCAACTGATCGACCAAAATTACTGGGAGCACAAAATGGGAGGCCTAACAACCTGCTTTAGCGCTCGACAAACTGGCCTCTAGGTTTGCCGGGCGTTGGAGTTTTCCGTGTCTTCTTTTTCACAATCAACGACTCCTACCATCTTTCGAGAAGGCTTAGTCGGGCTGTTCCGAAGAAAATGACCTGACTGGACACAGTACAAGCATAGCTGCTCTTGGCGTCTTCGGTCTCTTTCCGCTTTCGTGAGAGGCCCCCGAAGGACACCTAGTTGCATGGGCTCAGGGCGATCAGTAGACGGAGTGCGGGCTGCGGTTTCTTTGGGGTGGACTTAGAAGGGCTGGTTCTCAGAACGTGAACGGTCGACCTTACGGTCTTGTAATCTGTGATCCAACTGGATGGCTACGTCAATATATTCTGCGCACCCTGCAGGGGGATTCACTACCTGCGCGAGAATGTCTTTTAGTTCCCCTCGTAGGCCTCTATAAAACAAGGTGATGCGCTTTTCCTCAGGCCAGTTGGTCTCGACCACCAGGTGGTTAAAGGTTGATACATAAGCCAAAAGATCTTGACTACCCTGCCGAAGGGATAATAATTTGTTGTCCAGCGCCTGTCCCTGATCATGACGGGAGAAAAGTTTCTCTAACTCGCGCTGGAAACCAGTAAAGTCAGGTAATAACAGGTTGTCTCTGTTTACAATGGCACTGACCAATCTGCTGCATGACCCACCAGATATGATAACACAAAGGCTACCTTTGACTGATCGTTTGGGAAAACCCTGGGTCGACAGAGAAAGTGCAAACGGCACTGATTTAAAAAGACCCCAAACTTTTTAGGATCGCCTGTGAATCTTTCTGGGGGTGCTAAAGGAATATTTCCTGGGACCACAACTTGTACTGGAGCCAACACTGGCACTACAGGAGGGGCCAGTGCTCCACCAGGCAGTGGGACTTGTCCTGCCTGTGTTTGCAATACTTGACGGGCGAGTTCCTCCGTTCGGTCCCTATTAACTACTAACTCTCGCCGTAAGGCGCTTGTTTCAGCTCGGTCTGCATGTACCTCAGCACGTAGTTCCCCTAGGAGTTGCGCCAACTGGTCCACCTCCGAGGTCCCCACCGCTCGGGCAGAGTGATTTAGGGACGGCTTCGTGTTCTCTCACTCTCACCTGCTTACTCTGCGGAATCGATGAATCCCTCTGTGGCTATCCCTTAATGCGGTTCTTTTCTCTCTTCTAGTGGAGAAAGACAATATGTCAATACAACACAACAGGGTCAGTGCACTACTATTTAACCTGCGATCCCCCTCCCTCTGCAATGTATGTGGTGTGGGGTTAGGTTCTAGGCTCACCTCTGTTGTTAGTTTGGCGCGCTCTCCATCCTGCTAAACGCAGGGGCGCTGAGTCGTGTTCGTGTTTTCGTAGGTAAGTTTTAGATGAAGCTTCGAAGCCTTGCTGAGATCAGTGAACAGTCAGTAGAGGCCCAGGTGCTCCAATGGGTTGGTTGCAGGTAAGTTCTATGAAGACCAGCCACTCTGCTGAGTTTGCAGATTCACGAGGAAGTTCTGTACAGAGTCCCAAATGCTCCTCTGGGTTTGCTGGTATGCAGGTAAGTTCTAACAGTCCCAGTTACTCCACCGGGCTTGCAGGTCAGTTCTTGAGGCCTCGGTTGCTGGTAAATTCTGGGAAACCCCCAGTTGCTCCACTGGGTGTGCAGGTGAGTTTTATGAAGTCCCAGTTGTTCCACTGGGGCTTACAGGTATACAGGCAAGTGACTTATAAAGCTGTTCGCAGGGTGATTGGGCACAGAGTGTGCCCATAGTTCAAAAGGTGCGGTGATGTACTCACAGTCTTTCTTTGTCTTTTCAGGACGCCACCGGGAGTTGGAGAAGTTGCTGGGCACCGGGACGTGTAGAAACAGAAGATGCCAGGAGTGGGCGGAGCGCTGCAGAACTCAGAAGCGGGCGGCGCGCTGAAGATGTTTGAGGTGGCGGCGCTGTGGGAGCCGAGACGTACAGAAGCTGGAGAACGTGGAAAACAGCTCCGGAGGAGTCACGTGGGGCAATCCGATGAATAACGTGTTTCCTTCTCTCCTTACAGGTGTTCCGAGGAATGAAGGAGACGAGAAGAAGCCGGAGCTGAAGTGAGCCGAGGTGAGCTTGTGAACAGGATTCCACACAAAGCATGGGACTGTCTCTGGGCGTGGCTTATATATCCAACCACGCCGAGAGGCTGGAATACACCATGTCAGTTCTCCTTCCTTTGGCATACCACCATGCTGGAAGGACCGGAAGTGTGTAGTAATAACCTAATCTAAGTTCTGTTACTAATATGGGTGAAAGGAGAAGTGTGCCCAGCCCAGAGTGATGCTGCCAATGTTTTCTTTTGCCAGGCTCTAACCCAAATGGCTCCCGAATGCCTAGACCAGGTTCCCTTACAACCCAGAGGCAAAGTAGAGGAGGGGCCAAGACTAGCACCCATGACATGACAAAAAACATACACTAGGGGCACAGGGTTGCACCCCTAGCCCTGGGTACCATAAGGGTATACCATCGGTCTGTACACCAAACCAAAAACAGGAAGAGCTACACTGCCAGGAGTCCCATATGTACTCCAGGGCAGAAAACAATACAGAACACAAATGAAAAAGGACTACAGGGCAAGGACAGGGAGGCCCTGTCGCTCCAATGCATTTCCAGCATCACACTTAAAATGGTGGACAATGGTTTTGTCCGCCTGCAGGGGGAGCAGGTGTGGCCATAAGGTCATTGTACCTCAGTATGGTGGGGTGCATCCCTTCCTGGGGCGTTGGTGGAAGGTCCCATGGGATGGTAAGGTGTGTGGGGACGTTAGTATATTTCTTTTGTCAATAAAAATGTGAATATTACAAAGGCAGGTACATATTTGGTCATTTTTCATCTTTATTTTTCTTGTGACTGGTTTTAATTAATTGCCATATTTTGGCTTGAATAATTCTGATATGTGTGACTAACATTACTTTATGTCAAGTGATACAATTGTGGATTCGGATAATGCCACTTACATTGGTTTTTTTTATTTCTGTATTGTTGTTAACTGTACATATGATCTTGTGGATTTCCTTGTGTTACACATTTGGAGTTCTTCTAGCTGAAGTCTCCTTCTTTGACTATTGCACAATGCATATTTAAAACACTGTCTATGTTAAAGATCTGCTTTTGAATCTAAAAGTGACCTGTCAGCAATGTCCATTAGCCATAAAAGTACAATTTGTTATTCGTCAGTGGGATGGACAGTATGGTGCGCTCCCCGGTGACCATACTCGCTACGGGTAATAGTGCAGGTGTGTCCTGCTGCACGTTCTGTACTTTGCTTCACACTTTCACAATTATGGTCTTGCAGCTGGGTAGGTCAGGAGGCAAGCTTTGTTGGCCATGCAGTGAACCTTCCTGGTCTCTACATTCCTCCCAAATTGGAGAAAAAAAATAAAAATAAAGCTCAACTCCTAGATCAAATGTCACTGTGCTCCACAGACTTCACGTGAATGTCTCTGCAGGAGCCACGATCAGTGTAGAAAAGAAGAAAACATATTTTATGGGAGACAGGTTCGTCCTTCTGGAAAATATTGTTCCACCGACAATGCTTTTTTCACCGGTATCACTGGGTACCATCCTTACACAATACGTAATATGGTTCTCTACTACTAACATGGCCATTGGCAGGATTCTGCATCACAGCCTAAGAAATCTCAGATTTGACATCATCTAAGCCAGTCACTTTGGCCAATTCTGTTTTTGGAGCACCTTTTGTCCGGTATGTGTCACTTGCCCGAGAAGGTTGACAGCACAGCTGTAGATGAGCCGATTGGTGAGACATTATGGATTGTTGGGCCACACATATCGATCAAGTGCTGTGCCAAGACCAAGGATTCCAGCAGTTGATTGAACGGCAGCAGTTGGGAGAGGGCGTGGCTGGTGGTGAAGGAGAAAAACATCTGCATCAATTGAAAGCAAGCAAGAGCCACTGAAGCAACTTCTGTGAACAAGGGAGGCTCTCAGCCAGTGCAGGAAGGCTCTGCTGGGGCTGGTTACAGGATTTGGGATCATGGCCTCATGATCTACAGGAACATCTGAATAACAGTCTGTGCTTCGTGTATGCCTTCGACATGAAATAGGTGCAGGAGGCACTGCTGCAGCTGGGTTTATGCTGGAAATAACCAGTGAGCAGTGGGAGTACCTGGACATATGTTGCCCAAGACTATTTGTTACACATCAGCGCAAACCATTGACCCTGTTATTGATGTTACTTCAGGAAGTGAGTGATAGTGTTTTCTGAGAGCAAATAATATATTCATTTACTATTTAATCACGTTATAATGGTACATACAGGATTGGTTCTAGTTCAATGCTGTACTAGGACACCACCAATAGGGTAGGTAGGCTGTCTGTTTCGTGACACAAGTAGCAAATACAGCACCTTTGCCAAAATAGTGGGCCTGCATAATCGAAGTTTGTTTATGGTTGCAACATTTAGCGCATTGGCATATATTTGATTAGATCATTGGATACATGCACTGACCTCCTCCCTCAGTCAGTCTACACTAGACCATACCATATAAGTACTGTGGAAGTTTAAATCTCACATGCAAATCACAATGTGGTCCAAAGACAAATTGTTCAGACATATGACTCTGGCCCTCATTATGACCCTTGCGTTAAGGGGTTAATGGCGCCGTAAAAGGTGTCGGCGCCGTTAAATCCTTAACGCCTGATTACGAGGTCCCTTTGCGTCTCCCGACCTTAACGGCTGGTCTGGACCAGCCGTTAAAGTAGGGCCCCACAAAGGGACTTTCGAGGTAATTACGGTTCCGCAATTTGCGGTACCGTAATTACCGCCTTCCCCAGTCCCATTGAGCCCTATGGGGCAAAAATGGGAATGGGGAAGGGCCAATGGTAAATGGGGAATTACCACCCCGCCAACCTTGGAATGGGGTGGTAATTCCCCATTTACCATTGGCGGAATCGGTAAGTTACCAGCGTTAACCATGGCGCTATTAGCGCCATTGGTTATCGCCGGAGCCGTCTGTCTCTGATAGCAGTTATACCACTATCCAGCATGAGCCTCTTCACGTTTTTAAATATATATATATATATATATATATATATATATATATATATATATATATATATATATATATATATATATATATATATATCAGAGCATTGCAAAGGAACACAACTGCCTGTATTAGGAGTTCTACAGAGGTGTTACACCTGACTGAATATGAGCTTTACAAAATGGCTCAATTTCCTGCAATAAATACCCACAAATGGAATGCTTATGTGCAGTAGACTTCCACAGAGAGGCATGCCTGTCCTAATTAGAGCTCCACATAGGGGAACAGATTGGTTGCATTAGAGCGCCCCACAGGACAGAACTGACCTGAACTCCACAGAGAGGCACCCCGGGATGCACTATAATAGGTGGGTCTGTCATCTTCCTTACCGCCAGATGTTTTGGCTGTCTGCAATTCTTTTAGTAGTAGGGTGTGCATTTTTGCCCAACTCCTCATGTGTTTTTAAGTTGCCTCTGCAACTCCCTCCACAGTGCTGACATTCTGATAAACGAGACGGTATGTAGGCATACCTTTCCTGTGCTCTACGTGTAGGATGTATGCACAGTTGTTAACCTAAATGTGTGCCTTTAAAATACGTCCTAATTTAGACCTGACTAATTAGAATCTTGATGGTACTATTTATGTTAAAATTAAAACACTGAGGAACGTTTTGACAAAACTTTGGATTCAACTGACATTGTTTCAGGTCCTGAAATATTAGTAAGATTTAAGTGTACACATATTTTGTGGGTTTGGTTGTTAAAATAAAGCAAGCATTTGGCTATATTTGCCTATGTTCTACACGATTCCGGCTAAATAACGGTGTGACATTTGGACTTAAGCGTTATCAGCAAGGAAATGAAACACTCCCCCCCTTTCTCCACTGTGGGATTGGGCGTGAGCATTTTCTCTGCTGACCAGATGACTACATCTACCAGTAGCCCTTGCAGCAGATTTTTATCACCTGCACCTGCGGTGAGCTGCAAGTCCACCGAGCCTCCCTGACGACGTGTATTGGCACAGAAACCGGTCGGAGGAGTACACCAGTGGCATGGAAGGTTATGCAGAGAATTGGAGTGCGCACCTTTCCTTGTTTTTTCCATATTTTGCAGGATCTTGAGGGGTGGAATCCTCAAGACCTGACAGGGTGCCGCACCAGGGTTATATATGCCCGGCTTTGGAGTGCCTCACTTGAGGCTACACTCCCCCCCTTTCTCCACTGTGGGATTGGGCGTGAGCGTTTTCTCTGCTGACCAGATGACTACATCTACCAGTATCCCTTGCAGCAGATTTTTATCACCTGCACCTGCAGTCAGCTGCAAGACCACCCAGCCTCCCTGATGACGTGTATTGGCACAGAAACCGGTCGGAGGAGTACACCAGTGGCCTGGAAGGTTATGCAGAGAATTGGAGTGCACACCTTCCCTTGTTTTTTCCATATTTTGCAGGATCTTGAGGGCTGGAATCCTCAAGACCTGACAGGGTGCCGCACCAGGGTTATATATGCCCGGCTTTGGAGTGCCTCACTTGAGGCTACACTCCCCCCCTTTCTGCACTGTGGGATTGGGCGTGAGCGTTTTCTCTGCTGACCAGATGACTACATCTACCAGTAGCCCTTGCAGCAGATTTTTATCACCTGCACCTGCGGTCAGCTGCAAGTCCACCCAGCCTCCCTGATGACGTGTATTGGCACAGAAACCGGTCGGAGGAGTACACCAGTGGCCTGGAAGGTTATGCAGAGAATTGGAGTGCACACCTTTCCTTGTTTTTTCCATATTTTGCAGGCTCTTGAGGGGTGGAATCCTCAAGACCTGATAGGGTGCTGCACCAGGGTTATATATGCCCGGCTTTGGAGTGCCTCACTTGAGGCTACACTCCCCCCCTTTCTCCACTGTGGGATTGGGCGTGAGTGTTTTCTCTGCTGACCAGATGACTACATCTACCAGTATCCCTTGCAGCAGATTTTTATCACCTGCACCTGCAGTCAGCTGCAAGTCCACCCAGCCTCCCTGATGACGTGTATTGGCATAGAAACCGGTCGGAGGAGTACAACAGTGGCCTGGAAGGTTATGCAGAGAATTGGAGTGCGCACCTTTCCTTGTTTTTTCCATATTTTGCAGGCTCTTGCAGGGTGGAATCCTCAAGGCCTGACAGGGTGCCGCACCAGGGTTATATATGCCCGGCTTTGGAGTGCCTCACTTGAGGCTACACTCCCCCCCCTTTCTCCACTGTGGGATTGGGCGTGAGCGTTTTCTCTGCTGACCAGATGACTACATCTACCAGTAGCCCTTGCAGCAGTTTTTATCACCTGCACCTGCGGTCAGCTGCAAGTCCACCCAGCCCCCCTGATGACGTGTATTGGCACAGAAACCGGTCGGAGGAGTACACCAGTGGCCTGGAAGGTTATGCAGAGAATTGGAGTGCGCACCTTTCCTTGTTTTTTCCAAGGAAATGAAACACTGAACATTATTCATAAAACCACAATTGTTATTCCAAATCCCCCCAGATTAAATAATTATTGTAAACAGGAAATTAGTCTGTTTTCAGAAAAAATATACTGTATACAATCATCAGTATAAGTGAACAACAATCATCAGTATAAGTGAGCATTTTCGATTCCGAAATCTAACGCTACATATTTTGTGTTTTAAAAGAGACAAGAGAGCATATGAAACTGCTCTGAGTTTTATGAAACTGCAACCAATGACCTGCCAGGGAACTAAATAAAAAAGGCTTACCAGACACCTATTATTGTGTCACGTATAATGGTGACTAAAAGATAAAAGTGAGCAAATGTGCTCGATGATGCAAGGTGCCTACTCCTAAAATACTGTGGTACACCATTACCCATCGGTTTCCCACTTGAAGAGAGACTATAAAAAGCGTATCACACCAGCACCATATCTCTCGATTCAGCAAACAGGGCTTCACGCATTTTATGTATGCGTTTCCATTTTAACATAATACACACCAAAGAGGTTCTATTACGATATTGAAAGGCACAAGAAGAGCCCATCTCATGCATATTCTGCGCAGACAAAACACAAACAGAAATGCTAAAACACCTTCTCATGCAATGTAACCCTTTAAATCTTGGCGCAAGCGTGAAAAAGGAAGCGCACGCGCACGCGTGTGATTCATGGAAGGCCCTGCGCGTGTTTTCCCCGAGATGTGCGCCACATCCGTGGGTGAACGCTGTGCGCGATGTGCACAGCGAAAGCACACAACGTGTAGCGCACACACCAAAAATAGGGCGGAACATGCGGAATGGGGAACAACGCGTGAAAATGAAGGCATAACTGGGGAAGTACCGCTGGGAAATACACAGAACACCCACACGTACACGAACAACACATATTCATGGAATCGAATACGGGAAACCCGTGCACGCCAAAAGACAAGCACAGGTGTAAACACGTCTGCCACACAAAGGCAGGCGGAAGCGTCCCTGTGCAGTGTAAAAGTGCGCGCAAACAACAAACACGTATATACAGCTACAATGAATGTCCCATTTCTCGCAGAACTGATCGTGGGACACCACAGGAGGAGGAGAATAGCCAGGCCCTGCATTTTTTTTCCCAGGACCATCCTTTTTGGGATGCCTGATGACCAGGTCTATGGCAGGTATAGGTTTCCACCTCGTATCATCCTAGACCTGGTCACTGAGTGGGAGGATGACCTCACATCACACACTGTGTGCTCCCAAGCACTGATCCCCTTGGAAAAGGTGCTCAATGTCCTGCATTTATTGGCCACTGGGTCATTTCAGTGGACAACTGCCATAGTTGGGGATGTCTCACAGGCCACGCAGTCACGCTGCCTACACCAGGTGTTGGCAATCATGACTGCACGCCCCTCAGTCCACAGCCACATATACATGCCCAGAACATCCGCAGAAAGTCAGGCCGTGGTCCAGGACTTTTACAGGGTGGCACACTTCCACAAAGTGCTTGGTGCCATAGATTGCACCCATGTGGCCCTACGTCCACCTAGGGCCACTGGGCACATCTATCGAAACCGCAAGCACTGGCATTCCATCAACGTACAGGTTGTATGCGATGCCCATGGAATCATCACCTCTGTCTATGCAAGCTATCCTGGGTCTACCCATGACAGTTTCATATACAGAATGTCCGCCCTGAGCCGGGACCTGGAAGCGAGGAAGCATGGCGACACATGGCTCATTGGTGAGTACAAACGTCTGTGCACACGCATACATGTCGCATACATGTCACACACAGACAAATACACAAACCCAACTAATGACAACCATCCTCACCTTCCCAGAGGACAGTGACTACCAACTGTCACAACCTTACCACCTTGAGAATGTTGCCATCGAAGTGCTACATTGTGTGCATCCCTAGCTACTTAAACATAACCAATCCTGTGGGACCAAAAGGAACACATGCAAGGTGTTTATCGCACCACCACCATGCAAAAAACAGGCCATGCCAATCAGTGGTATGTCACCCAAACCCTCCCAACCCACATCACCCTTGTCTGCCACACCATGACATGGCATGCAACAGCAAAAGAGCAAACCAAAAGCACAACACATGACCAATTAGATATGAAGTGACACGTGATAAATGGAAAGAGGCCAGACACAATCACACCTGACATGGAATCAGATGCAATGACTGACCAACAACCTCCCACACATATGCATGCCACCAGCGGTACCATCAACAAAAGACAGAATGCCTGTTGGCATGCACATTGGCCAAGCCAAATCTGTGTGTGCTGTGTGTGTCTCCGGCAACACACTGCTCAGCAAACAGCACAGTGAACAGAACAGCCATTGTGTTGGGGATACACCTTGAGCATCACATAAAAAGGACAGGCAACAAAAATAACCTATTGATGCATGTACATGATCCCGAAATGGTAAGTGATCATGCGCTGCAGGGACACAGCATGCCAGAGAAGGCAATCTGTGTACAAGTGTGGGCATGGAAGGGTGGTTGTATGTGTGGTGGAGCATTGTGTAAGTGTGTGTTTCAGTAGGAACATGCACTCAATACATGCAAGTGAAATCTAGTGACCCTCAGTGTCCTGTACACATCACATGTGAACATTGGCCATGTGTACACCCTAGTATGTCAAACCACAACAATCCCCTGACACCTGAAAAGTAAACACAACACAGGAACAGCCATTGACCAGCAGAACACATGTACATAGTACCCCACAATGACAATGTCAGAGAGTGCCCAAACACTGTAGCCCAAGTGTACTGTCCGACAACAAAAAGCCCTCCCTCATTTACTCATCACCACAACCTTCAGAAGAACTGTGTCTGGGGTCCGTTGGCTTCTTCATTCTAATCTACCTGGCTTCAGGATCCCCCTACCCCTTGGTTTCCTTGTTCCACCTTTTGTGTAAATAGGGTCCAGCCCCCTTAGAGGCCACCTTGACTGGTAAAAATACCAAATCACAGAGAACTCCAAGGAGCAAAACCCCCAAACCTGGGAAAAAGCCTGTAGCCACAAAAAAACCCTGGAAGAGTCTCCAGTAGATTACTTGAAGTCGCTGAATATGGACAAGCACATGTCCAAGCAGAATGATAGAATAACTACCAAGGTAGCACAGTTGAACAATGGTTCAACAGAATGGGGAGCAATTTCAGTACACAACAATCAATGAGGATGTAACAACTGATGGGTAGTGTCACAACTCCAGTCTCCAGCTACAGGAGTGGCACGAACCATCCACCCCCTCTGTGGTCTGGGTCCCTGTAAGGTAAAACTTACACAGGCCTCCGAGACCCCAGCGGGGAAAGAGGGTTAGGGATCCGTTGGTTGGATAGGCATCGGTATTTAGGATAACCTGAAAGAGGGTCAGGAGAGGGGAGGTGGATGGGCAAGGGAAAGTAGTGAAAATACAAAATACAACTATTGCCAATTACACATACTCAATCAGAGAATCTATGTACTTCATGCACATTGTACAAACTGGCTCCAAGGCGAGCAAAAGAGAGACTTATCTCTGGGGTAAGTGTTGGCCTCCTGCATGCGCACTCTCAGGTCTGGTAACAGGAGCAGTTCAATGCTACAAAGAGAGCGTGAATTACTATTCTGTGTGTGTTTTCCCCACACACACATAACACCATTCATGCCTCGAACTTAGTGACTCCTCCCCAAACAAGCAATCCTGTCTGCTGCTTTGTTCGTATAGTTTTGCTTGCACCCGTGATGGTTTATACACTATTAATGCGGTAAGGTAGCCGCACGTGGCCCCACGTTAAACGGAAGACCAGGTATTAAGAATCACACATGATAGAATGTGCCTTGGATGTGCTGCTAGACGCATGTTGCGAGGCGGGACTTCAGTACAAGTTGCGTTCTGCCAGCCGCTGCTTTCTATAGGCAGCACACGTGGATAATTGCATATGCTAATGATATGCACTGCACTAGAGTTTGTGCGTCGCTGGGTGCCCCCCCTTCCGCTGTATTAGTTTGTGGCTAGGAACACTACTGCGCTAATAACTTAGCTTCTATGGAGCAGGGGGAACTCGAGGATATGGGCGACGCCCCCTGCGTGTGCCCCTGACAACTTGGAAAGCTTCTTGGCATTTTCTCCTCAGCGTGGCTTAGCTGTACTGTGCGCATCCTCCCCAACGCCTGGCTAAGCACGCCAGCACTGGCACTACTTAGCTTGCATGTGCGAGGGGCCTGGAGGAAGGTCGGCTGAGGCGTGGCCCCTCGTGCTGCTCACCTTGCTCGTAGCTCCTGGAAACACATCTGCTTCTGTCAGACGTCTGAGCACAAGCCCTATGCGTCTGCTTGTGCACGCATGCGCACGTGTGCACCACCCAATGTGGCCAGGGATTTGTAGTTCTTGGCCTGGTGTCTGCTGGCAAAGGTAATCTGGAGGCTCCTTTTCCTGCAGAAAAGGCATAAACGCTTTTAATAAGGCTGGAAAGTTTCCTGTGTGTGTGTCTTTATGCTGCTTGTCACTGGGCCATGTCTGAGACCTACATCTGACCTCCTCCCACACAACCCCAGGTTCTGTACCCTGACAGGTAGAGCCGGAACTTGAGTCAAAAATAACCAAGGAGGCTGGCACAACTGGATGGTTGAGCTGAAAACCAATCAATCCTTGATAGCGTGAACAAAGAAAGGCAGAGACAGCACACGTCTGGAAAGGCACAGAGAACGCGAGATAGCCGGAAACAGCTGACAAGTTAAGAGCCACAACAGTTGTATAGCATTGGTAAAAGCCAACAGGCAACATAAAGGCATTGATGTAATAGATGAAAGACAGGAGGAGGGACAGAAAGATGCTGTTTAACAGAAGTGTATTGAGGCAAACCGAGGCAGTGTAAGAGTACGTGCAAATAACAGCCCGAGAGATGGGTGGAAAGATCTGCAACAAGGACAGTAGCAGGAAGAAGAACAGGGACTAAAGGCCCCAGAGTGTGAAAAACAAGTAAAAGAGCAGTAATCCAGTAGGATAATCTGCACCGTCAGGCAGCCTCAAATTCCAAGAGGGAAGCCAGACTGTTGCAATGTAAATATCTCGACACATTTATAGTTCTTCAGATCGTAGGATCAGGGATCTTCAGGATAGTGTTTATTATCAAGTCTCCGGCAGGCTACCGCAGTCCGGCCTCAGCGCTGCCTCCGCTCACGTTCTCCTCTCTGCATTCCGAGCACGGGAGAATGCAGAGAAGCGAAACGTTTGCAGACCCAACACAACATGAAATATGATGTAATGATTACACTGTGACATCTCCCTTCCTAATCCATAACTGAGGAAATTAAAGAAAGAGGAAAGAAAGAAAGAAAGAAAGAAAGAAAGAAAGAAACCTAAGCTTAAAAATCACACATTAATCAAAACATGTACTTGAAGATAAATAACGAACCATTCCTAAAGCAGAAACTGTACATAGTGATGTACTCATCCCTTCTAATATTCATAATAACCACTGCTGAAGTAAAGGATACACCCTGGCTGTTTGTGGCAACAGCGTAGCGTCCCAGTTCACATAAATGTTCTTGAATGTGGACAACAGTCAATAATAAATGAACCCTTCCTTATAATTGGGTATAACTCTTCTGGATCTTGAACACCTTTCGCCGTTACCACTGGAAACTCTGCAGTTCTCTCCTTTTAGTTATTTTCCACATCTTCTTTCCCTTCCTCTCTCATCCACGCTTTGTCTGCATTTGATAGAGTTATTACCAGTATATTTTAATTCATTTTTTCCAGCTACTGTGATGTCATCACACGACCACTTGTCTCCGTTTTCCAACACTACAGATTTTTTTAGACGCTTGACAACTTTCTGAGGAGCCCGAAACTTAGACTCCCCCTTCAAAACCTTTCTCGGTTCCTTTATTCTGATCCAATCCCCAGCTTTGGTATCACTTTCCTTCACACAGTTACGCTGGTCATAGTACCTCTTGTATTGATCTTGTCTTTTCTTAACCCTCTCCATGATCTCATCCATGTTAATGTCAACATTCTTCCCTGTCGACATCCAAGCTGGTTTGAGTCTATTGTTAGCCGTTCTACCCCTCATCAAGGTGAACGGTTCTATTCCAGTGACTGAGTGAGGTGTAACTTTATATGTATCTAATGCTTCTTTAAGAGTATCTTTCCATGGTAGATCATTTGCTATTGCCAGTTGAATCGTTCCTTTTATAAAGCGATTCATCCTTTCTACAAGACCATTGCTCATTGGGTGGTACAAAGCTGTGGTAGTATGCTTGATGGCTCTATCATTTAAAAACTTTTGCATCTCTTGCGACACGAACTGGGTGCCATTATCTGAAACTAACTCTTGTGGATCACCCTCTCTACTAAAGATTTCTTCCAAAAATCTTGTAATTTTGTATGTCGACACAGATTCTTCCAAGATTCCACATTCGATCCACTTTGATGTGTAATCAACTAAAACTACCAAATATATCTTCATGGGTTCTAACACTTCATATGGGCCAGCAATGTCAATAGCTAGTTTAGACCATACTGCATTAGGCACATTTACAGGTTGAAGAGGCGTGGTTCTTATTAGTCTGCTTTTGTCACTGGCCGCACAAGCAGAACATTCCTTAACCAGTGACTCCACATCACCCCACATACTGGGCCACCAATACATTCCTCTAACTCTCCTTTTCGTCAAATCTCTGCCAATATGTCCTTCATGGGCAATGTCCATGATTTTTCTCCTCAACGTAACTGGTGGCACAATGCGGTCACCACGATATACATATAGGTCATCATATGATATTTCGTCTTTGATCTTTTCCCATAGCTTAACATTATCTTGTACATTTTTCCATCCATCCGCTACAGCCTTTTTTAGCATCTCTTGTTCAGGATCTGAATTGGCGGCTGCCACCCACTCTCCTTTATCGAAACCAGGATGAATCTGTGCAATAATGGAATCCGTATTCTGACCCTCACTTAAACTCTCATCATTTGGCACTTCAAGATATTCATCAGTACAAGGCAACCGGGAAAAACAGTCAGCGACTTTGTTAAACCTGCCTGGGGTATATTTTATAACCACATTGTACTGCATAATGATCAAAGTTCATCTTCTAATGCGAGGTGATGTTAAGTGAGAGTTCTTGGGATTGAGCACATGGATGAGAGGTTTGTGATCTGTTTTCAATTCAATGGGAACTCCCCAAATTAGTCCTTTGAAGTGTTCTAAGATCCATTTGACGCCTAGTGCTTCTTTTTCAATAGTAGAATAATTTTTCTCTGCTCCCTTTAAAGTTCTCGAAGCAAAAGCTATCGGGACAAGTAAACCATCATGAAATTGTTCCAGAGCTCCACCCAAACCAACATTACTTGCATCAACCGACAACACAGTTCTGGCACCAGGGTTGAACATCTTGAGTGTGGGTGCCTTATTAATCAAATTCTTTATATTGTCTAATTCTTTCTTACATTCCACTGACCAATCAAATTTTGTGCCTTTGGTCATCATATTCCTCATGTGAACAGTTTTTTCTGCATAATGGTCGACGAATTTGGAGTAATATTCAGTGAGACCAAGTAGACTTCTAAGTTGATCTTTATTCGTAGGATCAGGGATCTTCAGGATAGTGTTTATCAGAGCTTCCTTAGGACTTATGCCTTCTTCACTGATACAGGGGCCTAAATACGTAACCTCTTTCCTTTTGATTTTGCATTTCTCTATTTTCAGGGTCAGACCCCTTTGTTGAATTATTTGCAGGACTCCTAACAGTTTGGCATCATGGTCTTCTTCACTCATGGCTGATATTAATATGTCATCCTGAAAATAATGTACACCTTTTAGACCCGTAAACAGGTGCTGCATCAGTCTCTGGAATACGGCAGCTGCCGATGCTAAACCAAATGGCATCCTTTTATATCGATAAGCCCCCAACGGTGTTATAAATGATGTGAGGTGCCTAGATTCATCATCTAGTACAATCTGGTGATATGCTGATGACAGGTCTAAAGTCGAGAAGAATTTTGCTGGTTCCATCGTTGTTAACATCTCTCCAATGTTGGGTAACGGATGTCGGTCAACCCATATATTGTTGTTGAGATCTCTTAAGTCTACACACATCCTGATTGTCCCATCAGGCTTTCTCACGATGACAATTGGAGAAAGCCACTCTGAGCTTTCAATCGGCTCAATAATATTATGGAAGCATAATTTATCCAACTCCTTCTGAAGGGCCTCTCTTGTACCAATGGGGATATTTCGTACTCTATGCACAACCGGTTTAGCTCCTCTCTTCAATATTATACGATGCTTAAATCCTTTCAAGGCTCCTATGTTGTCATTGAAAACTTTGGGAAAACTTTTCACTAAAGCTTCAGCAGAGTCACAAGTAGTACTCACTACACTCATTATTGGTTCTTCTTCTCCGGGATGTATTCTGATCCCTAGTGACGCTTGCTCCCACCAGCCAACTATTGAGTAACCCTCTTTGGCAACATAAAGTTTACAAAAGGTCTTCCTCCCTTTGAAACACAACTTCACCCAGGCGTATCCAATTATGTCTATGGGTGTTTTCCCATAGCCTGTGGCTCTGACGGTAGGCGCATGAAGCTTTCTCATGTCCATATTCAGCACATTTCTAAAAGTATTTGCATCAACCATGGTATAAGGTGATCCTGTGTCGACCATCACTTGCAACATAGTATCATCTATTGTCATCGACACCCATGAGCCCATAGTATTCCCAGTTGTGGCAATGGTAAGTATATGCACTCTATCTTCTAGACAACTGGTAATCGCGACCAGATCATTTGACGTAGAGGCTTCTTCTATTCTCCCCACTGATGCCATAGACCCTCTGTTCCATTGGCCATTGCTTCGCATATTATTATAGCGTGAATTGAATCTGCCTCTGCCTCTCACATTGCGGCAAACTTTACCAAAATGGCCCACATATCCACATTTGTAACACTCCACGGAATGAGCCGGGCATTCTTTCTCAATGTTTACATGTTTCGCCCAACCACATTTAAAGCATTTGTTCTGTGATCTTTGAACTGACTCTCTGTTTTGTCTCCAATTTGAGGTAAAATCTGACTTTACTATCTTTTTCACCGCGGCAACAAGTGTTTCTTCATCACCTTCGTATTTCCCTTCACTGTTGACATGTACAGATTTGATATCAACACTGTCGTTTTTGTTCTGAATCTCCTTCATACACTTTTCTCCCAGTTCGAAAGTCCGCGCAATTTCAATGGCTTGTTCTAAAGATGGGTTCTTAGCTTGCCAAAGACGTTGCTGTATACGGTTGTCGGCTACATGTAGTACCAATTGGTCCCTCATATACTCATCAGCCACACCAGTGAATTCACATGTCGAAATGAGTCCTCTAAGGGCTGCGATATAATCGTCAACAGATTCATTTTTGCCTTGTTTCCTGGATAGAAATCTATATCTTTCTAGAACAATGTTTGTTTTTTTGCCGAAATGTTTGTTCAATTTTAACAAAGCGATCTCGTATTTCCTTGAAGTGGAGGCAGAGTCCCCAGCCCCAAGTTCATTATAACTCGGTTCTGGCAAAGTCCTAAAAATTCTTAAGGCCTCTGCCCCTATGCAATTCAGCAGAGTAGCTTCTTTTACGTCGTCATTGTATTTTGCACCACCTACTGCTCTTAGGTAAACCTGGAAGCTGTCTAGCCATTGTTCCCAGGAACTCGTCGGATTTCCAGGCAAGGGTAGGAATTTCATTGGGGCCACCACACTCTGCATGGCTGCTGTTGTTATATATCTACAGGTTTCTTATCTGGTCTGTCTTTTTTTTTTTTTTTTTATGTCCTCTATTTGTTTGTTTCTCTCCTTTTTCCTCTTCTTTTTTTTTTTTTTTTTTTAAAACATTTTCAAATTCATTATGCAGTCTCCATTACTCTTTTATAACCATTACTGCAAACTCTTAGAGCCAGGACAATGAAACTCACTCCAGTTTTGTAGCAATTGTCTAATTGTGATTCTTTCCTTGCTGCTAATGTCTTTAGCAATGTCACTCTTGCTGAAACCACCTTATGCACAACTATCAACCATTACATTTTCACGGAGGTGCTTGTTTCCACTTGTTTGTATGGTTGCCATGGTGTTTCTACCGAAAATACTCAATATGGAGGCACGTCCACTCACGTCGTTAGGTCCTTTCCTCTAATAAACCAAGCACAGCTTGCTAAGATATCCGTTGGCAGCCCGCGCGCACACTTAAAAAATGCCACTCTGAATTGTAGGGTACCGGGACCTATATGTACTTCCTTTAGTCCCCCGTACCTCTTCACATCACTATCGCCATCTCGAGGTGTCCGATGTCAAACTTCTCGTATAGATACTCGGGGAACCACCGTAATCATAGATTAATGTGCGCATCCAGTCGGAGACTTCTTCCTTCCGCACACACTAGGGAACGATCCTCGTCGCCATTGTTGCAATGTAAATATCTCGACACATTTATAGTTCTTCAGGAGATTTATTATCAAGTCTCCGGCAGGCTACCGCAGTCCGGCCTCAGCGCTGCCTCCGCTCACGTTCTCCTCTCTGCATTCCGAGCACGGGAGAATGCAGAGAAGCGAAACGTTCGCAGACCCAACACAACATGAAATATGATGTAATGATTACACTGTGACACAGACACAACGTGCCTTCCAAACGGAACGAAGCGCAGTAGTAGTATAGGCGAACATCTCAGCTGAGGACTGGACCGTGAGTCGTGCCTCTTGGGTCACATTCCTAATGCATCCTCCTTTGCCACAATCCCCAGGGGCTGAACTCAACACGTACCAACTTGACATTGTCAACATCCGACCCCCTCCCACCATCAGTGTGACTTTGACAGCCAAAGGGTGCAGGCTACCGTCTATAGCATGAAGTGCATCAAGCACGTATACAGGCAAGAAAAGAACATATATCACAAATAACATCAATAAATGGACAGTTCAATAATGTACTCACCAAAATTGATTGCAGACATGCTGTGGAGAAAACATCCATAATCCCCACTAAGGGTGTTAACACAAGTAGCACAGCAGCAGACAGGCCACAGATATGATGAAAGTCCAATACCCTTGTGTAAATGGTTGTCACACCAAACCATCCTTGTGAGCCCATGGATAGGGGAAGCAGGAGTGGCATATGTGTCAGGACCCCAATTTTATGCTCACCTGGTATCCACAGGAATGCCACCCAACCCTGTTTGGATGATTTGCACTCTCAAACCCTCTCCCGGTCCCTTGGTAATGCATCTGGTTAAAGATGGGTCTGCAATATAGGAGAGCTGGATTCAATACCAGATTGTCTTTATGTTTTCCCACCTCCCTTGGCCTCAACTCCTTCCTCCCCCTTGGGCCTTCTCCTCACCTTAATATTGTAAAAGGTGGATTCTCCGTCGTGCTCCTCGTGACAGGGGCGTGTAGATTTGGGGGCAAGCAGCGACCAAGTTATTTCACTGGTGCAAGCCCCCCTGTGGGAATCGAGGCCTGCTGCAACTCCGTAGGTTTGCTGCTTTACAGTCTTTATATGCAGTTCTTATGTTCCGTTTAGTTTGAATAATAATGTCTTGCTTCTTTCCTTTTAGGAATGGAAAGGTATTTTGGTGTTGTCATGCAGTTTGAAGATGAGCATGGGCCGGTAGGCGAAAGCACGGTGTGCGCAATGCTGTCTGGTGAGTAATGCGCGATGCGCGGCGCTTTTTCGCCTTTATATTGCTAACCTGTGTCTTTCCTCTCCTTGCAGGTTGCAATGTTCCTCGCAGAGCGCTGTAGTGTTCCAGCGATGATACTGACCAGGAGATCACTACCCAGGTAAGAATTGTGTGGCTTTCTTCATTTGGGAGGAAACGTGAGTAAACGCTTACTAATGATGTCTTTCTTTCTCCTCTTTCCAGATTATGGTATTCCAGGATGCATGCGGTGCCGGATGTTGGAGTTCGTACCTTCAGGTGAGTGGAACTGAAGTCAGCGATGGATTGAAGACAGGATACTGCTCCAGGTAAGTTTCGTAGTGTTCTTTCTCTCTCTGCAGGTACTTGGTTTCAGGTAAACTGGCATCAAAGTACTGGACACGTTGAGCGTTACGCTGCCCACAGCAGAATAAAACAAAGCATGTTCTGCTGTTTGGGTGTGGTTTAAATAATCTCAGGTAAAGTAGTATAGGTAAAATAGTCCCAGGCCTGCCACACCCAAAGTAGTCCAGGTAAAGTAGTCCCAGGCCTACCACGCCCAAAAGACTAGACCGCATAGCTCAGTTCCTTGTAACTGAGCTATGTGTGTGCCTCCATGTTGGCTGAACCCCCCCCAAGTTGAAAAGTCCCAAGTAAATAGTCCCATTCTAATGTTGGTCTTCATGATGGTTATGAGCCTGGTGCAAAAGGTGCCAGGACTGACTCCAAGAGAGTCTTGGATGAGGTTGTAAGGCCTTTGACCTGGCCCTAACTGGAAGGCTGACTTGCCAGTGAGGGCCAGGGGAAAGGGTCATAACAGCTACGGGCAAGGGTCATGACACCCAAGCCGCAAACACATACACGAGACAAGCTTGAATGGGCCCAGCTGGAACAGACAGTGGATGCTTTCAAAAGCCACAAAGCACCACACAGTCACATTAATGCACAATAGACAAATAATTTTAAACTATATTAACTAATTAAATTAACTAGAAAATAAAAAATGGCCACATACGACCCGGGGGAAGGCATCCAGGGGGGGGGGGGTACAAGGTGCACCTCAACACCCACATACAATGATGTTGAGATAAAAAAAAACCTCCATGGGCTCAACGCCTGCACGGCCTGACCTGTGTGGGAGATAAGTCGTTGTCCGAGTCACCTGCTGGATGGAAAGCAGAAGGTGGACATGGCACAGTTCCCTGACCATGCCTATGTGCAGCTTGCCTCTCGTTGGCAGCAAGTCTGCGGGACTGGTAAACCTGGTCCTGTGCGGCGATGACACGTAGGTCAGCATGCAGCACCTCACGTGATACGTGTGCTTCCTCTTGCAATGTAGCACGTGTAATACAGAGTTCTTCCTGTATGGCCTCGTATGACATCCAGAGCACATCCCGGCATGCACATAGCTCAGCCGAGATGGCATTCTCAAGCTGCTCCAACCTCTCCTCTGTCCGCTGCCTCTGGGACATGTTGAGCACACCCAGAGTAGATCTGAGGGATTGATGGTCATCCCTCAGAGCCTCTCTGTGTGCCTCTGCGTGAGCAGCAAGTGCTTGACGCAGAGACACCATTTCAGCCTGGCGTGCCCTGTCTGAGGCCGCCATGCATAGCCTGAGCGAGCGGGCCATGGACTGTGCTGTCCGCTGCTGGAGAGCACGGATTGGGTGAGCACGGATTAGGCCACACGTTCCATGCTCTCAGCGCTCTTATCAATTGCTGCCCCCTGTTGTTTGGAATTGGCACACATGGCTTGCTCACACTCAGGATACCCCGATGGCACACGGCCACTGCGTTGTTGGGCTTGATACCAGCGGGGCCCAAGGAGCCGTGGTCCTCGCTGGGTTGGCACCACCCGCGCCTGCAGGACTACATCCCTCCGTTGACGTGATGCCCCAGGCACATCACCAACTGGTGTGGAGTGTCACCGTGTTCCAACAACGTCTGGCCCCTCAGTGCAGGTGTCGCGGACAGAGGATTGTCCACATCAGAATCACCTACCGTCAACGAATGGACATGACGCGCATCCAAATCAACATTGTTGTCAGAGTGATCATCCGAGCTAGACCCATTGCCAGCTTTGGACACGATGGTCTGCAGCACAAGTGGGTTCTCTTGGCCTACCACCCTACGACCCCCACTTGTGCCGGGTTGCCGATGTAATAGCAACCCTGTGTCAGGATTGATATCACCATCCACTGGCTACATTGCGTCATCATCTGTAATGTTGAAAAAACAAATATGAGTACACATGTCAGAGGCACATAACGCACACACCCATAGACATCCCATTGACAGCCGACACACGAAGCAGACATGTCACACACAAATGAAATTCCGGCATGCATCCAGTGGCATCGATATGCAAACACATCCCAAAAGCAGAAATGGATGTGTGTAAATAGCGAAGCCTACACATGTACTAATTGTAGTATAACACCTCCATCACATATCACCTCTGTCAGGCACATGTCACAGGCAGAACTGACAGATGGCAACAAAGAGATGGCACATACCATAAGGATGTCTGAACTGCCAAATGGCCACAGCTGCAAGTGAATCCAAACACACCATGACTCACAAAATATGGATGTACACATGCATCACTAAATCATCATCAACAATATTGCTTCATCCATCTGCAGCTCGGCCCGTACCGGGTGTCATGGGCCATGTAGACATAGTGAATGTCCCGAGCAAAGCGAGGGCCTGCAAACAGGCATGAGGGACCATAACGCCCAGTACGTTCCGAGCTGCCAGCATTAACATCAATCAACTACATATTAGTCAGTCAACAAAAAAGCTGCAGAAGACACATGTGTAAATGAACACTTTCACACACACATAAGTGAGTAGCCACAATGTTGCACTAAACAACGTTGAAGCTGCTTGCATATGTACATGTGAAAGTGTTCAAAAACACCTGTGTCCCTATACACCCGTATTGTGATCATAAACAGCAACCAATACAGCAAAGCAAGCAGCTATAACGCTGCTTGCTTTGATGTATGTGAAAGTGTACACATACACACGGGCAGGCAGCTCCACAGTCATTACAACCCGATTGGGAGGCTACTGTCAATCTGAGGCCTATACCGGTTAGTATAGGCCGCAGATTGACCTATCAAGTTTGCTAAACACCCATTAGGGTGTTTCAATACTGAGTACATGTGTCACAGGATGCACTGTGCCTTTCATGACAGTGAAGGGATGACAATCTGACCATACATGCCAGGTCACTTTGACATTGCATCAGTGAGCAGGCATGTAGAACGGTGTAAGATGGCTCAGAAGTGGGTTGGTGCAGTGCAGAACATGTGCACGTTACCAACTATCTACATCAACAAGTACATTATGATGTCAATCAATAAACAAAAAGGCAGTGTAAGTGCAAGGTCAGGCATCACATGCAATGTGCATGCAATGGGTTGCATGGATACAGGCACCCCACTCCCCTTAGTGAAAAT
This sequence comes from Ambystoma mexicanum, assembly GCF_040938575.1. NCBI lineage: Eukaryota > Metazoa > Chordata > Amphibia > Caudata > Ambystomatidae > Ambystoma > Ambystoma mexicanum. The sequence continues at coordinate 1,258,051,453 of NC_090922.1, forward strand.
GCAGGGGGGCATTGCATGGCAGTGAAAGGTTGACCAGATAACTGTGCATTGACAGACAGTGTTGAGTAGCATCAATTGCATCATCTGAGTCAACTGACAACACAGCCGATGAGAATGGGACAGTGAGCAGGACACATGATGAACCCTCTGTAGTACACCCATTTGTGCAGAAGGCACTACACCAGTTTGACAGAGGTAGGGGGGCTGAGACAGGGGGAGGCCTGTGCCCCACACAGACTATGACACCCTAAACATGTGCGTGATGCCCGACTGAGCCACAGTGAGCATGGAATGGATGATGAAATGCCATTAAATGTATGACATCCTGGGCATATACTACAATGATTATCCTGCAAAGGACACATAGGGGCATGCAGGGAGTGCACATTTAGCATGAATGGGCACTCATGTCCCTGCGGAGCATCTGCCATCTGCACAGCCCGAGAGAGACAGCCTGCATCAAGGACATAGGATGTACCCCACAGTATGTGTCTGGCAGGTTGGCAGGGGGAAGTGTGCATGTACACAGGAGTGTTGAACAGGCCATTGCAGTAGTCCAACATGTTACCCACTAGTGCAATGGTGTAATAGTGGTGCAGGGGGGTGGAGGCGCAAGGGAGCATGCCTACGTGGAGTACCAGCATGCAGGCAGACAACACATGCATGTCAGTCATGCCATGACATAGTCCGAGTGCTGATTGGAAAGACACCCCAGGCTACATGCAAAAGGGCCAGTGAGCTGGAACATGGACCGGAGGGGCAGCCGGGTGACTAGCATGCGAGTAGGGTGCAAGTGTGGTGATGAGGACAGTCTCTGTCTGGACTACATGTTGAGCATGCTGCACAGCAGGCACGCATTAATGAAGCATTGCATGACTCGCACATGAGAACCATGTACACATAGCATGTATTGGCAGTCAAGCACAACACATCGCATAAGCAAACCACACATGGCCTAGACAAACACGCAAAAACACTCACTGGACGGGGTGCCAAAATCCAGCATCTCTCCCACTCTTTTGACCAATTCTGCCAGTATGAACTCCGCAGTAATCAACTCATGCGGAGTGAGTTCTTCCTCCTGAGGTGGTGGCCCACCCCCAGTCACCCCAGTCATGGCATAATTGGAGGCACGCTTTAGCTTAGCACAGCGTCAGGGGTCATCCCAACGCTTTTTGCACTCCTGAGCTGTGCGCACCTCATGTCCGAATGCACTAACACTCTCTGCAACACGCTTCCATTGGTCCCAACGCTGGGCAGCCGTAGTGTGAATATTTGGGCCCACTAGCATATCACATTCGTGTTCCGACATGTAGCCCACAAGGAAGTCCAGTTCCTGCTTGTCGAAAAGGCTTCTTCCTCAACGTGCCAGAGGCCGGAGCCGTGTGTGGGGTCCCAGCCTCTTGTGCAGGTGCAACCTTCCTCTTCTTGGGCAGTGATCCGGACCCTGACTGGCAAATGCCGCCCTGATCAGTAGGGGCAGTGGCGCTGGTGGATCAAACCGAGGGAGTGGCAGGTGGAACTAGGACGGAAGCCCCGACTTGCCTCATTGGCTGCTGGGTGCCCTTGACTGGACCCTGTGCAGCAAAATCCGCTGTGCCAAGGTCATTGACCGGGACTGTCCTCGATGGTAGACTCACAGCTGGGATGGTGTCGGATGCATCTGCCCATGCACTTGCCAACAACCGGCTGCTCGGGGTAGCAGATGACAATACTGCCCAGGGACATGTGCCTCGGTCAGGGCAGCCCTGCGTGCACTTACCACATGCCTCCTGACCTCCTGGAAATCATCCTGGGACTCTTCAGGTGCCAACGCAACATGCGCTGGCCGACCCTGAGCCTGGATGGTGGTGGCCTCAGCTGCACCTGCAGCTACCACTACCCTTGGGCCTGTGGCAGTCGATGAAACGGACTGCCGAGTCACAAGGGCGCCCGTGCCAGATGCAAGAGCTGCATCTCCCTGTAAGCCCGTATTCTTTGTAAGCTATGTAATAATCACGTTGAGACTGAAAGTAGGGGTTAAACTGATTCAGAAACAACTTTTATTAACTTTAGTTTTCTTTACTTATAGGTAAAAGGATACGTCTTCAACTCTTCCGTTGACCTTGGCTTGGAATGACTTCAGGTAATGCAGTTGGAAGTTTCAGGTAAGTCTCTCAGAGCTACTTTCTCAAGTTCTGAAAGTTTTCCTTACAGTCTCTGTTAGCGCAAACACTCCTTACTCTCTTTCCACTCCATTGTTATTTTCTTTATATTGTCTCTTGGCTTTGTTTTCTTTTAACCAACCCTTGTATTTTTTTGTTCTTCAAACTAAAGAGTCTTTAGTATGCGGTTTAGAGCTTTCTTTATGCCTCAAGATTCATCTTGTCTTTTGTACAATGGCTCTTTAAATTTGCCTTTTTGACACTTGCACTTCCCCTCTCAGTCTTTTAACTGCACTCTCCCTATGACTCACAGTCACGTTCATGGACTTTCAATTACTGTTGTCTGTTCTTTTCCTGAGTAACATTAATCAGCCCGTGCATACAGTCAAGGTGTTCGGCAATCTCTGCCCTTCGTTGCAGCCTTTCCTCTTACCTCGACAGCTGAGAAGCGCTCCTGTCCTCCGCTCAGCTGTTCACTGAAAATCGGCTTCGCCGGGTGAACTCCGGCCCTCACTTCCGCTTTCCACTTCGGGCGACGGCTTCGAAGGAGCTCCGCCTCCCCTCTCAGCTGATTTCTTTAACTCGGCGGCTCCGAGTAAACTCCGCCCCTCACCTCTTCCGTTGTTGCGATCCACCGATCGATCGCCTCAGGAGACTCTTTAGCAAACTCCGGACAGCTATAGAGGCCTGTACTCCGTCTCTCCTCCTTCAAATGGACACGACGGACACCTGTTCTCCCACTCGTGATGGCGACCTGACACTCAGTTGGGAAATCACCGCCTCAAACTCTCACCCACAGCGTTTCAGTAGTACACTTCAAAACATCGGGAACATAACTTGATATAAGCGCAACGGCGCAACTTTTATCTGCTTCTATATATATTTATATTTCAGTTCAGGTACCGCTTCAGCCAGAGCTTTTCAGTAAGCCCATCCATAACTGTCATTTTCAATCTCCAGCTCCCCCGTTCCCTAGCAACCAGCAAAACAAGAGAACAAAGCCAACAGCTTGAATCTCTGCTGTGATTGGCTAAACACACTGTCAATTAACCTCTCCAGCTGATATAAATATTTAACCCTTTGATGCCCTGCTTATCCTGCTTATGCTGGTATTGCCAGAACCAACGCCTGACGGAAGAACTCCTGTGCACTTCAGAGTGGATCCATCACACTCCCGGAACCACGGGGGGTGGTGGCATGACTGCACCAACACGTGGCAGAACATCCTGCCGAAGTGGCGCACCCCTGCCTCTTCCCCCTTTGCAGCCACCCTGGACCACCTGGAGTCCCCTTACTCCCTGGTCACCCCGGCCACGTCCCTGACCATGCCCGCCACATGGAGGACGCCCAGCTGATGCGCTTCTCACCTTTCGTGGAATCCCAACCATGGCACAGATGAAGTAGTGCCGGCACAGATGTAGTAGTGCCAATGGGGGGTGTACATGACAATTATCCTGGGCAATTGGAGTGAAGGGGGTGGGATACTAGATGTTAACAGCACCCCTGTGCGCCTGCAAGGCTGTATGTGACCCCGGTGATGAAGTGATGGGTCACGCAACACTCAGGCACCCCAAAACTGCACTCAAACCGTGCATGCATCCCCCAGTAGCCCACCTGTGTGGAATTAAACTCCCGCAGTACGCGGTGGCACCCAGGGACACGAAAAACACGTATGCATGGGACACGCAGGCTACTATGACCTCGAAAATGGGTACACGATACACAGGGGGACCCGCAGTGGGAAAAATAGCGTGCACGACTCACCATCTGACTAGCGTGGTAATGAAAAGCACGCATAGCCAATACCCCCGCTAAAAGAAGAGGTACGTCCTTGATCCACTGTGAAGTAGTGATGGCGCGTGAAACAACCAGAAGTAGCAACACACACGTCGGTCTCCATGAAAAGCACGTACAGCAAACTGCTGGCCCCGCTCACCTTTAACCCGTGCCGAGGGAAACAACTGAGCGCGTCACGTCACTTACGTGCTTAGGCCCTTTCCTCGGATTTCACGCAATAACACAGTTTTTTCATGTGCTGAATCACTATGCACCCGTGCCGAGGGAAATGTCAGCGCGTGTTACGTCACATAGGCGCTTACAGGCTAAGGCTCTTTCCTCAAATTACACGCTGATGTGCTGTTTTTTCACGTGCAAAATCACTCTGTATCAAGCTGGCCTGGCGACAACACACAGAAGACCACGCTCCTGCCCAGAAGGCCATTTTCCTGCCCCGCAGAGCCCCGAGCCGACTCCCACCAGCCATCTGCTGCTGCCTGTCTGCCTGCTGGCCCCGTGCCCAGCTATTTGTTGCCTTCCTGTCAGCCATCTGCAGGGGTCCAGTTGCTGTGACCACCCCTTCTGGAACATAAGACTCCCGACTGCAGTTCCATCGCTCCACAGCCCAGCACCAGGACCCAGTTGCACACCCACGCCTTCCTCGGGGGTTGCCATGTCGGGGGAAACAACATCTGAGACCACTGGCAACCCCCAGCCAGAGAGGCAGAGGGCTGCCAGCTGCACAGCAGGAGAGGTTGGCATCCTGGTTTAGCAAGTCTTGGTGCATTATGATGCTCTCTTTGGAAGAACACGCGCCGACAAGGATGGACGGAGAAGGATCTGGATGGACATCGTAGTTGCCAACAATGCGGAGGGGGTGGCAACCCGCGACCTACCACACATCCATAAGCACTGGGAGGACTTCAGGTCCAGGACCCTCAGGAAGGTCCGGCGCCTCTTGGATGCAGCGGATGCAGAGGGGTGCCGGGGCCTTCTTACCAACAACCAGATGAGGGTCCTGGAACGCATACGCCCAGTGCTTCACCTCCAGGTCCTTGACAGGCAGACCCGTCCAGAGTCGAGCGGTAAGTGTCCATGTGTACTGATTGGATGCAGTGCATGTTGAGGTGTGCCAGGATTGTGCAGCATGGACATATGTCTGAAAAGGCCCATGTATGGATGTGTATGTGCAGGGACATGAGCCTGCCACATGTGAGTCCAGTCATGTGTGATGCACATCAATGGTGTATGTGTTCCAAAGCATGATGCACAAATGCATGTGGAGACGCACACATGTTAGCATTTCTGTGTATGCACTATGCCATGGTTGGGGTGTGACACATGTACGTGCATGGTGTACATGTGCGTGTGTGTGTGTTTGACATGTGTGCGACTGTGATACGCCAGGGATGCATGTGACACAGACATGTAGTGAGCGGATTAGCAGATGTGACATAGTTGTCGGTGATTGCACTGTGACAGGTGGTGGAGATGTACAGATGTATGTCTGTCTGGTGGAGTGTGTGCATGTGTTTGGCACTCCCCGTGTTGCTTGTGACGTCAGGCTGATCTTTGGATGTTCATGCTGTTGTGTGTGTATGGATGCTGCTGCCTGATGCACCATTCCTGTTAATTTGTGCATGTGTGTGGGTTCAAATGATATGTGTGTTGTGGAGTGTGATGCCATCTGTGAAGTTTGACACTGCCACTCATGTGCAACTGTCATGTGTGTATACAAACATTGTACAGTGCCCTGATGCCTGTGTTCTGTCTCTCCCTGTCTGCAGCGTCAACTGATGAAGAGGGCGGAGACGGTGCTGTGAAGCACAGCGGCAGGGATCCCACCGCCAGCCGGAGACGCAGGGCCCAGCTCACCTCCCGGGTAGCCATCTCTTCAGGGAGTGCAGAGTTTGGTGTTGCGTTCATGGCTGCAGCTGCCTAGGGTACATCCAAGAGGCGACGTTTGGAGGTGGACTCCTCGGCGCCAGTAGGGCCAGCTGAGATCCCACAGGGGCCTATGGAGGAAGATGGCACGGAGTCATCCAGGTTGGTAGGGGGTTTGGTTGCGGAGGAGGCCGCGGAAGGCCCACGCACAGGGCCTGGAGGGGGCGATTCCACTGGTGCTAGTGGTGCAGTCCAGGGGCAGGGACAGAAGGCAGCACAAGCCACTGCGGAGGTGCCTGTGTGTAATCCTGTCCCCGATCCTGTGACTGCATCATCCGGCACCAGCAGGGATTCCTCCGTCCAGACCCGTTTTCAGGGAGGGGATGCGCATACAATAACTGGCCTTCCCCTCCCTGCGGACGTTGCAATCCATGACCGTATTGAGCCTGTCCTAGCTGGGGTGGCGTAGCATCAACATGGGATTCGGGATGACGTGCAGCGTTCTCGTCTGGACAATGCACGTCATTTCGGATCCCTCTTTGGCCGCATCGACCTACCTAGGACAGGTCGTCGGCACTGGGTTCATCCGTGTGCTGGAACTCCTTGCAAACCCCTCCTCAACTGAACACCCTATGCGCCTGTCGTCCTCCATGCCATCTTCCAGCCCAAGTATCACCTGGGCCCCCTGTGGAGCTGCCCTTAGCCAGCGGCCAGGCTGGTGGAGGACACATCCCTGCCACAGTCGGGAGTCGGAGGTCCAGCAGGGGTGGCCGGCCACACCAACCAGACCACAGCAAGAGGAGGACGTGCAGGCATCAACAGGCAGGGCACGTGCACGCCAGCAGCAAGCTTAGGGTGGGAGCGATCATGGCTCGGGCCATCAACATCACAGGGGCAGGCATCGGCCGGAAGGGAGGAGGACCCAGGATTGGGAGTGTCTTCTGTGTGGCAGCGGTTGGGCCAGCAGATAGATGCGGAGCGGCGGCGGGCAGAGGAGGCATGGCTCACAATGGTCAGGGCGGAGAACTCCATGAACAGGGCATTGAGGCGGGCTGAGTGCCTCGAGGCAACTCGCAGGGAGTTGGAGGAGGCCATGGCTGCATCCTTTGGAGACCTCGAGGCCAGGGAAGAGGCCCGCCTCCGGAACATCGACGTGGAGTTCGATGGTGCCCTGGCCCGGAACATCAAAGAGTGAGCCGTTCGACTTGCCCGCCGCCTCTGTACATAGTTATTTAGGCTTAGGTTTCCTTTGTTTTATATATTTATTTGGAGTTTATGGACTTTGCTCCACTTTAGGTATATAGTTTTTTATTTATAGGATTTTTGGTAGGTTTCCTTTTGTTTGGGGATCATGGACCCTTTGGACTTGCATTGTAAATAGACTTGTACATACTTTCGTTATTTCAACTTCCCATGGATCAATGGTTTTGGTTTTTTATTTAATTTACTTTCTATCGACATTGGCGATGGACCACTTTTCAGTTTTCATGTTGTGGATTTTTGTTTTTCATTGGATTTTATATATTGCTTTCATTATTTCTTAATTTGCAAGTTTGATTTTCATTACGTTATTTCATTATGTTTTTTAATACATTTCATATATCTTCATTATTGGTGTTGTGTACTCTCATTGGTTTTGTGCATGTCTCTATGATCATTGCCTCAGTCATGTGTTGCCACTGTGTAGCTCTGTTGTACATTCATGCATGGCCAAGCTGGTTCTTTTAAGACTCTCATGGCATGGGTAATTTGGGAGTGGGTGCAGTGGATGGTTGCGTGCTTGTACTGGGGGACAGCAGGGATTTGGTTTGGCATTAGGGCCATGGGTTTGTGTTGTTATGACATGGTGTTTGGTGGGCCATGTGTCGGGGCCTGCTGGCAGGTGCCCGTCAATAGGGGTGGGTGGGTGGGGGACATGAGTCGAGGCCTGCTGGCAGGTGCCCGTCAATGGGGGGTGGGTGGGGGTGTGGGGACATGAGCCTGGGCATGCTGGCAGGTGCCCATCAATGGGGGGTGGGCGGACATGAGTCGGGCCTGCTGGCAGGTGCCCGTCATTGGGTCGGGGACATGAGTAGGGGCCTGCTGGCAGGTGCCCGTCAATGGGGGGTGGGTGGGGTTGGGGGGACATGAGTCGAGGCCTACCGGCAGGTGCCCGTCAATGGGGGGAGGGTGGGTGGTTGGGGTGGGGGACATGAGTCGGTGTGGGGTGGGGGACATGAGTCGGGCCTGCTGGCAGGTGCCCATCAATGGGGGGTGGGTGGGGGTTGGTGGGCATGAGTCGGGGCCTGCTGAAAGGTGCCCGTCATTTGGGGACATGAGTCGGGGCCTGCTGGCAAGGCCCCGTTAATGGAGAGTGGGTGCGGGTGGGGGGACATGAGTCGGGGCCTGCTGGCAGGTGCCCGTCAATGGGGGGTGGGTGGGGGTGGGAAGACATGAGTCGGGGCCTGCTGGCAGGTGCCCGTCAATGGGGGATGGGTAGGTGGTGTGGAGGACATGAGTCGGGGCCTGCTGGCAGGTGCCCGTCAATGAGGGGTGGGGGTGGGGGAAATGAGTCTGGCCTCCCAAGTGCATGGTGACATGTGGCCTGCCTGTGGGGCATGCCCAGGGGTGAAGGGCTACTTGCGGGGCATGGTCAGGGTGGATGGGCTGCCTGCGGGGCATGCTCAGGGGTGATGGGCTGCCTACGGGCCATGGGGGGAGGGCCACACCCGGGAGGGCCCACACTGCCCAATCGCATGTAAAACACCCTGTGCACCCATCGGAATATGCGTACCCCACTCACGCCAGCGAAATCGCGTGGAAAACTCCCCACGGGCCCCTCGGAATATGCATACCATGCTCGCACCAGCGAAAACATGTGGAAAACTCCCTGCGCACCCCTCGTAATACGCGTACCCCGCTCGCACCAGTAAAAACGTGTGGAAAACTCCCCGCGCACCACTCAGAATATGCATAGCATGCTCGCGCCAGCGAAATCACGTGGAAAACTCCCAGCGCACCCCTCGGAATACGCGTACCCCGCTCGCACCAGCGAGAACATGTGGAAACCTCCCTGCGCACCCCTTGGAATACGCGTAACCCGCGCGCGCCAGCAAAAATGCATTGAAAACTCCCTGCGCACCCCTCGGAATACGCGTTCCCCGCTCGTGCCAGTGAAAACGCATTTAAAACTCCCCGCGCTCCCCCAGTATACATGCAAGCAGACCATCCACCCTCCCCATCCACCATGGGCATGCCCCACAGGCAGCCTTTCACCCCTGGGCATGCTCCACAGGCAGCACACACCACAGGGGGGACTTTTTCGCTGGCGCGAGCGGGGTACGCGTATTTCGAGGGGTGCGCTGGGTGTTTACCATGTGATTTCGCTGGCGCGAGCGGGGTATGCATATTCCAAGGGGTGTGCAGGGTGTTTTACATGCGATTTCACTGGCGCAAGCGGGCTACGCGTACTCCCAGGGGTGTGTGGGGAGTTTTCCACATGTTTTTGCTGGCACAAGCGGGGTACGCATATTCTGAGGGGTGCGTGGGGAGTTTTCCATGTGATTTCGCTGGCGCAAGCAGGGTATGCGCATTCGGAGGGGTGGGCGGGTAGTTTTCCATGTGATTTCACTGGCGCGAGCGGGGTACGCGTATTCCAAGGGGTGCGCGGGTAGTTTTCCACGTGATTTCACTGGCGCGAGCGTGGTAAGCATATTCCAAGGGGTGCGCTGGGAGTTTTCCATGCATTTTTGCTGGTGTGAGCGGGGTATGCATATTTTGATGGGTCCGGGGGGTGTTTTACATGCTATTTCGCTAGCACAAGCGGGGTAGGTGTATACAGAGGGGTGCACGGAGTGTTTTCCACATGATTTTGCTGGCGCGAGCGGGGTACGCGTATTCAGAGGGGTGCGCAGGGAGTTTTCCATGCATTTTCGTGGTTGGGGGGCTGTATGCTGGTCCACTGGCCTTTGCGCCATGTACTGGATTTGTGCGATGTTTTTGGCGCACAGGGCGGGGTTGGGGGCGTAATTGGCACTGCTGCAGGGCCGCTGCACCACTCTGCGCCACGGCCGATTATGGATGTTAGTAGCCATGAATACGCTGTACGTCAAAATGGGTTTTGGCGCATGCGGCTGGCGCAGACTGGCGCACCCTCCCTCTGTGCGCCAGCCGCATGCGCCACTTCTGTGCTTAATTCTATGAATTACCCCCATAGGGTGTTAGGAAAATATCTTAACAGCATGAACAGACCAGGCTCAGACGACCAGTGGTCCTACTGCCTGTCTGGATCGACCACAGCTGTAGTAAATTCAGTAGCCACTTTTTTGAAAGCTCTGAACCTGGAAGTCTGTAATCAGCTATATGTTTGTTCTTTTGTGTTCTGATATGTGATTTCGTTTATCTTTTCCTTTTTATTCCATGTACTGTATGTTAAAGGTTGAATTTAACCAATAAAACATAAAAAAGAAAAAACATACTGAAAAAGACATGAAATACAGGTATTGAGACCTGCATTCTAACACACTGATGGTTTTGTATTTTAGGCCAACCTTCCAGCACCACCTACAATTATGGCAATTTCACTGTGAAGATAAGTATGTGTTCCTAGGCAGATGGCCAGTAAGGTCCATTCTCCTTTGACATTGAACCAGTTTAAGAAATAAACTGTTTGCATCATGCTTAAAAGAATTCTTTAACTAACTAATTCAAAGAGGAAATCATTAAACTGCCATCTGGCCAGCTAGACATCCTTTAAAAAACAGATGGCTGATAATAGATACATGGTCAGATACATGGTCAGCTTTCACATGGGAAGACAAGATTACACAAAATCTAATGTGCAGGAACTCATTTTAAAATATGTACTGATATTACAAATTGTAAATACAATTCTGTGTGTGTAATGAGTGTGAGTATGAGTGTGTGTGTGCCGAGACTTTACCTAATTGGGGATCACTTTTAGCCAATACTTCACTTGAAACAATAACATTAACAATCAGAGGTTAAGAATGAAACAAGTTATTGGACGTTTGTTTAGGTTTGCTATGTCTCTGTGGCAATTTGTGTGTCTTTTACTTTAAGGGCAACAGTGTTATTAATATATGCAAATTATGCTAAAAGTTTGTATTTAGGATATCATCTTTACATGTCTTTGAGTCACGTGATCAAGACTATTTCCGAACGTTTTTCAGTTTTTTAGTGAAATTAATACCTGAAAGGTTATAGCAGAATTGTAAATATATCGTCTGTTATAATTATATAATTATAGTTTTTATAATCTATATAATTATATAATCTGGAAGTGTAGGACTTTTTTCATGTAAAAGTGTATGTGTGTGTATATATCATATAATGTGGGCGTGCTCGTGTGAGTGAATGGCAAATGGGTACCATAGTCAAACTCAGCGTTAGGTGCAATCTGATAGAAGGTTTATCCCAATGTGCCATCTCACAGACTTTCCTGGACAGACCAGAAATATGATTTAAGCAAAGGACTTGGCAATCTCTCATTGCTCTATGGGTTATTGAAATGACAGGCCAATCCCACGCTGCCTAGTGTTCTCTTGATGTGGCCTTGTTCCCCCTTTCCCCTGCCATTGTTCTCCATATCCTCCCTCTTTTTTGTCAGTGTCTCTTCCCACCCCTCACTCCCTATCCCCTATGCTCTCCTACCCCCCTCTCTCTTATTCTTGCTTCTATGCCTCATACACCCCTCTATCCTCTTCTCCTTCCCCTCCCTCCCTTTTCCTTCCCTCCCTCTGTCAATTTTCGGCACTACCCCAATTGCAGTTCAGCCATAGTAATTCGTAGCCGCCTGTCTTGTCAGCCGTCTTGCCCCCCTGCCCTCCTCTTGACTATATTTTAGCACTTCCTCTTATCACAGGTCTATTGACCTCAGATAACAGCTTGTCTGTCCCCCCTTTCCCTTCTTGTTTTTCTCCTCCCACTCCCTCCCCAGCACTGTCTTGAACAGTCTTTGGCCTCTAATGGATAGTCACGTGTTTTGTTCCTCACCTAACCCTTTCTCTCCTCTCCCTTTCCTCCCCTCCCTCCCTCTCCTCTTGTCACTCTTGCACTGCAACAATTGTCGTCAGACATAGTAATGTTACTGCTAGTTTTGTCTCCTTTTGTTCCTCCCTTTCCTCTCCATTTACTGTTCCATGCACTTATACTATCTGTTATGATTTGATAGTCATTTTTCACATTCTGTACTGTTTCAAGGACTAAGAATGTAACTGTATTCTCCCATGTTCCCTCCCACCTTGAAGCGCTTTGAAACACATTGTGTATAGGCGATATACAAATAAACAATCAATCAATCAATGTGTAGTAACCAGCTGAGGATTCCCTGGGTGAGGCGGTTCCTTAGAAGTGATCTGGTTAGAGTTCCCTCTTTATTCACTCACAAAGATAGCCACATCAGGATTACCTTTACCCTCAACAATTCTGTAAGAAAAGGTGTGCCAGTTTCCAAGTGTGTCATGTACATGGCTGTAGTTGAATGCATGCTCAGTAGGCGAGCAAGGAAAAGATTCCCCTCTCTGCAGTGTATCAAAATGTCCATATCCCCAAAGCGCACACCCATAGGCCACACTACCAATGGCCTTGCCCCTGTAAATCTCCCACATGTGCCCAACCGATAACTGCCCTAGAGACCTAGCAAACCTAACAAACCTCCAATAACCTGTTTCATTCTCAACCTCTGATTGTTAATATTAATGTTCCAAGTGAGATATTGGCTGACGGTGATCCCCAACTAGCTAAAGTCCTGGCAGACCTGGGGTCTTTGGTCATTCAATAGAATTCATAATTCATTCAGTGGTCTTCTTTTCTTGGAGAAGTGTATAACATTGCATTTCCCAGCATTAGCAGTTAAGTCGACCCGCTGTTTACTGCTATGTGTTTCCACTAGTACCTGCAGTGATTTGGGGTTCTGGCAAGTAAAACAACATAATCTGTGTAGCGCAAGACCGGCAACCTCCTGCCTCCGCATTGGGGAATGTAAGTGTTTGTAGCAGCCACTGTCAACGCTATGGAGTTAATATATAAATTAAGCAGGAGGGGTGCAAGTACACACCCCTACCTAACTCCCTACTCCATGCTAATTGGCTCGCTTAATTCACCTTCCCTCCCGTAGAGGACCTGCACCTGTGAGTTAACATGGAGGCATTCCATCCTCTGCATGAGGGATTTAGGTATACCCAACTCCACACAGTCTCCTAGAACACTCTCCTGTCCATGTGGTCAAAGGCTGAACTTAGGTCCGTGTTAGGCAGAAACCTGTGCAGTTCCCTCTGGGACCACTGCAAAAGATTTAGGACTACAGGTGTTTGGCAGTAAACCCACTTGGTAGCAGTCTGTACCACACAGATTCACTTGGTAGCTGTGGCTGAGCAGTCAGACTTCCCTCAAGAAGAGTTAGGCAGTATACAGAGTATTCACAATAGGTCAAGAGAACACAGTAGAACAATTAAACACTGACCAGGGCTTGGTGTAAAAGAGATATAATTATTTATTTAAAACCACATCTAGAAAAACACACAGGCACTAATAGTAAGCAATTCAAAAACACAGTCACTAAAAGATATACACTCCCTTAAAAGAATATTAGACAAGTCTTAAGTAAAGCCCCACTTATTTTCAGACAGCGGTGAGCGCTTAACGTAGATGGCACTCTAATAATTCATTTTAAAAAGGGAGAGAAGAGCAGAGAACAAGTTGAAACAGATCCCAACACTTTTATCAGAACATAACAAGAGAGGAAGGCAAAGTAAAACCGTGAAGTTAGAGTTTACGAGGCCGGATCCACTTTCAGAGAATACAAACGAAATGTGTCCAATGTCACACGGTTGCAGTGCACAAAAGTCTTGTAAAGGTTCAAAAAGGAGTTGGACCAAAGAAAGGGACCAGTTAGAGGGTCAAGGCGGCCAGCCCAGTCCGTAAGGTTAAGGGGTTATTATTACCTTTTAGCAATCTTTAGAAAGGGAGGCCTGGCGGACATGGTACCTTAAAGTGGTGAGAGCACTCCAGCGGGGGAAGTTGTTCCTGGCAGTGGATGCAAGTTGGTGCTTCGTCCGGGGGAAGAGAGCATCTTGTCGTGGAGGAAGACAGGAGTCCGTTGCACTGCCAGGGAAGAAACCAGCCGCGGAGTTTCTCAGGTACAAGGAGCGGTCCGTTGATTCGCGGTTCAGTGGTGAGTGGCTATCCGGCCGCTGGGGTGCTTGGCATGGGCAGTTCGACCACAAACCGGGCTGGGGTGCGAAGAAAGAAAGGTAAACTGGTTGTGCCCACCTGACTGGAAGAAGCCTCTCCAGCCGGGAGATCTTCTCTGTCGTCGGGAACTGGTGAGTCGGTTCTGCAGGGCTCCACCGGTGGTGTCGTCGTGGTAGGTCAGCTCAGCTTCTCCCTCGTCAGATTGTCAGGTCCTGTGGCGACTTCTGAAGTTCCAGTCCCCAAAGCCCTGCTTTTATGCAGAAAACCCCCATTCACTCAGCCTAGCTGTCACTCAAACATGCTAAGTGGTGAGCCGGCCGGCTCACCACTTGGGCCAATCACACAAGAGTGCGACTTGAGTTACCAAGGTAACTCAGTCCGGGGTGCCTAAACCCCCTCCCACACCCACTGTGGTATCCAGACAGAGTGGCACCACATTTGGAGGCTTCTGTGGAGAAGCCCGCCAAAAAGTGGAACAAAGGGCTCGACTTGGGTTGGAGTCACAGAAGAGAACACAAACGCCATTTTAGAATCGAGTCTTGGCAAAAAATACCAACCGGAGAATTAACATTAATTAAATAAACCGGCGGTATGTTCGAGGCTATGAGAATTAAATAATTAAAGTTGGTAGCCTCGAACAATGGGAAAACCCCATAGGAAAATATTTGCGGTCGAATATAAAAAGTAGTTTCCACTGCCCTCCAGCCAAAACTCGCTCAGGGGGGACGGAGACGTGCCCCCTCGACTAACAGACCCCGGGGCAATCGAATTGCCCCGACCAGTACGTCCACAATATGATGGTTTGTACTGGTTTCTGTTAATAATTTGGGACTAGTAAAGCCAATGGTGACTTTACATGCCCTGGGAGACAGTAGTCAGTCCCAGGGTATGGAGTCTATGGTGGGGTGTCACTATGACACCCCTGTGTTACTGCACGGAGGGTGCTTTGTAACACACATATGAAAAACACATGAGACCATATGGAGTAAAGGACCCCATAGCCCATAAAACACATTACCAGTCAAAGGAATACCACACATCATGTCCAAGAGTGAGAGAAAAAACAAACTCCAGAAATCCAGCAAAGCTGCTGGGGGACTCACTAGGTTAGGAAATTCAGCCTAAAGAGAGAATTCTCCCTAACAGTCCATAAAGGCATTCACAAATGTTCAAGGTTCCAATGTGCCATCTTCCTGGTGTCGTAATTAAGTGTGCGTTAAATGAAATGAAATTTTCTAGAGTCAGCTAATCATAATGTGAGATTTATTATTACATCCAAGTCAGCTGGATAAGCCATATGAACTAACTGAGCCGACACGTGTTTCGAGAACAGATTCTCTTCCTCAGAGCTCTCAATATTGTCAAAACATACAATTCGATAAACATAGTAACAATGATACAGTTGAGTGATGTTAGAATTGTGATATATTTATACAATATTATTTAAATGTTTACAATAGCCAATCCCTGTTTTATATATGACAGATAACCGTTTTGTAGTAATCCATTAAAACATCAATAGCTAATAGTTGCAACATCATACATCACAATAAATATGTCGTAGGAGGACAAACAAACATAGAGAAAAGAAAATTACAAATTATTGGAATGTCTCTATATCTTAACAAGGTTGGAGTTCCAACCTAACATGATGTTCTTGGTAACGAATATCTTGTGTGACTCCCCAACAAATGCCCCCTGCCCGCATACAAATGGTGAATATCATCTGTGTAGACATGCTCTGAATAAGGAGGTATTATGAATGGAGGATGGAGGTAAAATTGCCTGTGTGTTCAGTATAGTTCAAAAGTAAATAGTTGAGTTGCGATCACACTAATTGCTCATGTTAATGAGCCCTCAAGTGGTGTCCTTCACCATGTAAATATTACTGAGGGTGCTACCAGTGTAAAGCTAAGACTAAAATGAGTAACTGTATGTGTTGGAATGCCAAGTGCCATGTCAACAGTATTACAAGTTCTAGGGTCCAAGGCTACTTTTTGGAACTTTAAATGCTATAAATACACAAAGTGTCTGTAGATTTCACATGGGTTGCGCTGGAACAGCGAAGGTTATGATAGGTAAAATTAGTGTTTACTTACAGGATTCATTTAAATCATGCGTGAATTCAACATTAGCTGGAATGGGTAGCCGGAAGATAATTTATGCTGTACAGATATGCGTTCGTAGATCTGTGATGGTGGTCTAAGATTCAATCAATGCGTGCGGATAGCAGACCAAGTGATCACCGCTCACTCGCCTGATAGGTGGAGCTAAAGTGATTGAATATATAAGATATTTAAGGCGCTCAAAAATGTGTAAGCTGGCGAAATCTAACATGGAGCTCAAAGTCATATTAATGTAAATATGCATCCAGATTTCTGTCTAACGTAGTCAAGGACTGCCGAAAATGCTCAGAAAGTAATGGATGGTTGCCCGGTGGAGGACAGTCCTGATAAGCTCTTTCCCGCCATGGAAAAACAATCACGTGAGCGACCTGGGGTTGGATGATGACCAATGTTTAATGTTGTCATAGAAACACGTATAGTAGCAAGAAATGACGGACTGGAACTGTGTGTATGATCTAAGGTATTAAAAGGTTGCTTCCAATGAGAATTATTCAAGGTATACTTTCCCATATTTTCGATTGACATAGGTCCACCAATCAGCTTCTGTGATGTGTTTTAAAAATGTAACAAAAATGTTGTATGCCAATTTAGCAAATTGTGTATAAAAGGTTAAGCCGCAGTGGGCGGCATCGAGATTGCATTTCATTCAGTTCATTTCCACAGGACTGTATGAACCGTGATTCCTAGTGTTTTTGGTCCAATAAACATGCGTTATTTCTTGCTTGGTGTACGTTCCTTTTTAGATTGATTTTTTGGTTCCTGCCAAGTTCACAGTCCCCAGACCCGCCCTATTGGCAAATTGAGTGTCAGTTAGGAGATCTTCGACCCACTCCTCCAATCTATTGAGGAAAATCCCTGAGAAAAGTTTAGATGTGCCATCCAGCAATGTGAACGGGTGGTAAGAGGAGGGATTAGCCTTCTCGCCCTTTTTATAGATTGGGACGATGATTCCAGTATTCCAGTATTCCAACTGTCGGGGATCTGCTTACAAATGCCTTAAATACTTGCGTTAGAACCCAAACCCATAAATTACGGTTTTCACAAAATAAGTAGTTCTGCAACGCATCAAGACCTGGGGTTTTAAGTGCTTTTAGTTTCCTCATGACAGTTAATACTTGCCTGACAGACAGAGGGGACATAGTCTCTGTGAGTTCCACAGGAGACTCCTCTTTCAGATCCATCAAGGCGTTTCTACAACTATGAAGAGTATTCAAATGTCTCACCCAGTCCTGTTCCAGGATGCGCACTTATGGAAATACGGCATAGCCTAAGTCCAAGCTGTTCATATTCCGAGATATAACTCTCCAGAATGATTTTGTGTCATGTGAACCATCTGCCAAACACAGAGTATCCCACTGCTCTCTTGCAAACTCTGCCCTTCTATTTAGCAGTTTACGCTTATAATCCTGCCTCCTTGTCCTTATGTTTACAGCACCTGGAAAGGGAATTTGTTTGATAGCAGCGAGAAGTAGTCTCTTTTTCTCTTTGCAAGTGTTGGAAAATCAAGAATTTCCTGTAACGGTCCTTCTAGTTTTTGCAGGCTTAATAAGGCAAATAATGCACCTGCAGTACTTCATACATAGATGAAGTAATCTCCATAGGTGAAGACATTGGGTCTAGACAAATCATAAGAACTTCCTTATTTAATACAACAGCCTTGGTGGATAGCTCAAACTCTCTGTCTGCGTTGCAGCAAAGCACCTTATCTTGAAACCCATTCGCCAGTGGTTGGGAGTATTTTCCTAATAGGGCCATATGGGGACGAGAGTTTGGGCACACCTTGCTTCCCGGCTTCAAAAGGTTTTAGGACAACCAGATGACTTGGAGGTCTAGTGCTTGCGCAGAGGGGCCTTGAGGCAACTTTACCAGAGACTGATTGATGTGCACAAGAGTGAATTAGACAACTAAAAATACAACTCAACTTTTGTCACAATTGTATTTAAATATAAATCCCTTAGCAACTCTTAAAAAGGGCAGGAGGGCTTTCTCTCCCCAGATAAAATAAAATGATAATTTCCTGAGTTTGTTTTAGAAAGCAAATAGTCACATGTAATCTGTGGCCTCTGTTTCTTATTCTTAACAAGTCACAGATTTGACAAAGCAATTGAAAGCTTTGATTCACTAAAATTACTCTTTTATAATTAAATGTCTGTAAATAGAATATCGTTTCCAAGGAAGCAAAAAACATTGATCAGAACATTGATAAGAAGTTCGATTTTAGAGACAGGTTATTCATGGTGTTTCATTCCTTACAAGTCTCCCCTTTATAAAAAATGCAAAAGCCAGACCCTTTTTAATTTCTGTTTATACGCTCAGAATAGGAAATTCTGTTACGTTTGTCAGACAAAACCACGCTCACCAGTTTAGGGTAGTGACAAATAAGAGACAGCATCATTACTCTTGCAAGACAAAAAATATTCACATAAAGGGAACTGATCACAACATCCTGCCTCGTCCTCCAGGTCTCCCACATTTATAGGTCACTAGTCAGGTGACTAATTCGAAACCAAAGTTTGAGAACATTCGAGAAACACACTAGGCCTTCCTGTGAAAAGGAACCTGTCATCCCACACAAATATATTATAAACCTTCATTACATGAGTCCAGCATTGATGCAAACACCCGGATAATGGTATCATGTGACAAGTTATTTCTTTGCACTTCCAGCCGGGGAGAGTCCATTGAGACAACTTCTTTTGTTTCCTCAACTGTTCCTTTGTCTAAGCTGGTTAAAACCAGCTCCCTCCGTCACATTGTCCTTCATAACCTTGGGCACGAGAAAGTGCAAAGCAGCAGTTTTGCAGATACGATCTGCGCAAGTCCAGGAATATGCTCAGCAGAAAACAAGCATTGCCCAGAGCAAAAGTTAATAATATCTAAAAAGAATAAAGTCTGCTAAAAAAGAGTTATTAGACCAACCCAAAGAGAAGGTATTGTGGGCATCATCATCAGACATTGGTTAAATTGTGATAAGAATAAAATACACAGTGCAGTAGCACGACTTATCATCACTATTTTTGTCATTTATACACTTACACTGTTACAGTCTGAATAGGGCGTCATGGTATCCGGGCCCATGCACACAGACCTTTATTTTCACCATTACAATACAATATAAAAATCTGTGTTTATCAAGGCATCAATCTCTTTATCCATTTCACTTTCTGGTGTTCAAATATCATTGCCAACCATAATACTATTACAGAACATACTATTTTCCTCAGTTTGTGGTCATCTGGAGCCAAATTACAGAAACCTTGCACCGGTACACGTTCAAAGTTGCACGGTATTAGCACTAAGGCAAAGTTTGCCCAATTTTTAAAACCATTGGGGCATATTCCAAAACTATTTCGCCATGACAAGTGTAGTTTGGCATTGTAAAGCACCAGGGAAAAATTGCAGTAGTGCAAAAAAGATAGGTTTTCGACGGCAAAGTTTGCTCTAGTGCTATTAATACTAGGGTAAACTCTGCTCTGGTGCAAAAATGCTGTGAAAATGTATCGAGGAGGACTAGAGCGATGAAGATTGCTGAGGCTGAGAAGCAAGAGACGAGCTCTAGTTTTTAGAATTCGATAGGTGCCGGAACATTCGAAAGCACCAAGCATCAGGAAAGATGGAGTCTCACTATTCCCAACATGAGTCGGGAAATTCAATAAAAACAAGCTGCAGTGTGGATGAGGAAGCTCCTGGAGGCGCCGTCAGAAAAAGCTCTGAAGTGGGAGATTTGCTGTGTGAATGCCATGGGCTGACAAAGCGCCAATTGAAGTCTGAGGCATCATGGGAACTGGAGAGCCAAAGAGACACCTGTCAGACAAGGAAGCAATCCGCTGGGGGAACTGAGGATCGTGAAGAACGCTGAAGCTGCTAAGTGAAGCCGGTGAGACCATGGAGCAAAGCTGGGATGTCGGGGCTCTTCGTGGCATGTGTTGCATACTGTTAGAACAGAATTATATGAACTTGGTGAGCTCGAACAGGGGAGTTGGGACACCCAAACATTTATTGAGAGAAACAAAGGTGGATGCGAACAGGTTGAGTACCCAATGTATAAAAGAAGCAAATATCAAATCTTGGAACTGTGCAACATTGAGAAAGGAGGAAAGTTTGTTCATTGAAAGAAAGCCCTGGCAGGAGAGTACACCCGGCATAAGGATTGCGAGCCTGGGACCCGCACCCAAATACATATAAGGAAGACAAGAAAGCCCTGGAAGTAGAGTATACCAGGCATAAGAATTGCGAGTCTGGGACCCGGATCCAAATACATATAAGCAAATGAAGAAAGCCCTGGTTGTTACGCTCACCTGGTCTCTGCGGGGACGTTGGGGCGCGGTTGCATCCCTCCCAGGAAGTAGGACCCCCCGATCTGCTTCCTCCCGCTGCAAATAGGCTGTGGGCTGCTGCGATGAATTGGAACCCTGCTCCTGCGTAGATATAACAGGATGTAAGTTTACTGGCCTGCAAGTGAATTCCCTCTCAATCCCTTCCTCCCATAGCGTGGTGAGCATGCATTGTCTCATTAAGGCTCCCCTGTAGATTATTAATGGTCAACTCTCCGTCCTGCTACTTCTGGCAGGGGAGCATGTAGAATGAGGACCGAGTTCCTTCACTGGTCCTTTATACATGGTGTCCAATCCAGCTGCGACAATTCCACACCTTTCTGGTAAGTGTCTTTCTGTTTTCTATTTGTCTTGAAGTATTGGTATTGTCTTGTTCACAGCCTGTTGCCAGCTCTGTAACAATGTCTATCTTTCTCCCCAAAAAGGTGTGATTGCAGTCCAGCAGAGCAACAGAGCCCGAGGTGGCTCCAGATGGGAGCAGAGGATCCCGTGGCGGTCCGGCAGTAGGTAAGTAAGCTTTTAAGGACAAGTACGAAGAATTTTGCAAGCGCAACCTTAAACTGCAGGTTCGTATGTCTAATCTTGCCTTTTGTCTTTTTACAGGGTCCGTCTTCGTGGAAGAAGAAGATTTCGAGCTGCAGAGCCCATAGCCGAAGTCCCGCGTGTCGGAAGATGAAGAAGATGTGGTGCTGCGGTGCCAAGAGCTGAAGTTCTGCGTGCCAGACATGAAGAAGATGTCATGCCCAGAGCTGAAGTCCTGCGATCCGGAAGATGAAGAATGGACGCCAGGCTCAGCAGTGAAGAATGCAGTTGTAAGCTGACCCCAGGAGGTAAACGTATGGACAGGAGACTGGATTCCCAAGGTAAGTGCTACTTAACCCAGGTGGCGGTGAGCGTTACACTGCATGCAAATGCAGATTAACGCGAAGCATGCGCCTTGGGGTTGGGCTGGCTTTTATAGGTGAGCTCTTAAGGCCACGCCCACTAGCTCAGTTCTGTTTGCCACACCCTGCCACTCCTTGAAGTTGCACATGCAGCTGAAGATAGAAAGCCACACCTGGACTGATTGCACACAAGTGGAAAGTTCTTGAAAGCACTCCTGCCCATAATAAAAGAATCTTGCTTATGTTTCAAGCACTCCTGCCCATAATAAAAGAGTCTTGCTTATGTTTCTCCATGAGCCTGGTGCTAAAGGCACCAGGACTGAGTCATACCGGGCCCCCAGTGTATAAACTTCCCAAAGGAACGTGTGTGAACCATGGTGTCCGTTGCTCCCTTCACCTGATGGTGCAGCTCCTGTGATCCTGGGCAAGTGGCCATGACGCTGGCAGGAGGTTATACGAGGCATAAGATTTGCGAGTATGGGCTTGCACCCAAACACATATAAGCAAGTCTAGAAACCCCTGGCAGGAGAGTATACCTGGAAGAAGGATTACAAGTCTGAGACCACACCCAATTGTGTTGATCCAAACTGTTGAAAGCATAATAGGAGAGTGTACCAGACTGGCAGAGGAGGGTGTGGGACTCATTGTCATGCTTGTTGAACTTGTTGAACTTTCTGGAGTGTGTGGAGTCCAGTCAATCCCCCTGGAACTGGAATTGGGACATATTATGACCAGGAAATCATTCCCCTGGTGCTGTCAAGAGGCTAAGAGAAGTGGAGCTGCTTCTTGACCTTGTGGAAATCTGTGAAAACTCAAGGGGAGAGTCATACCCCTTAAGATTATGAACTGTGAGAATCTGGGAAAAGCTCAAGGGAAGAGTGAAACGCCCTGAGATTGTGAATTGTAGAAATCTGGGAAAGGTCAAGGGAAGATCCATACCCCTTGAGAGTGTAAACGTTATTATAAAATGGAAGAAACTCAGGTGAAGGAACCCCCTACCCACCTGAGACTTGTGGAACTTTGTTTTTAGCAGCTTCCTTTGGAAATTTATGTTGAAACTTTGGAAAAGAGCTACGAGTGGCTAGATGAGAGGCATTGCCGTTTCACTTTATAGCGAGTTTAGCGTGTAAGCGCCAGGTTAGGATTTGGACACAGGACAGAGAACTTTACTTTGGACATTCTGACATGGACACCATTTAATTTTGTTGAGGCAGGGAAACCCCTATTAGAGTTAGGTTGAGATAGAATTTTCTCAAAACCCCTTTTTACTTTGGTTAATAAAAGTCTTTACCAACCACCATGACACCCCAGTGTCCGCGTCTTGCTCCTGATTCCTTACACAGTTTATATGTGAAAGTCATTCATTTTGTTGAAAATTGAAAATTTTCATAAATTCAATTTTGCATAGAAAGTTAATGTTTATGATGATGATGCATTGTAAAATTAAATATCTGAGTATGTTACATCAATAGCCATTCCTCTCTAATTGCATGTATGGATGTTTGTCTGAATAAGCAAAGTGCAAATGATCTGTTTAGAAAAATAAATAGTGAGACAAAATGACCCAAATTCTAGTATTTTGGGTGACTTCCCCAGCATTGGAACTTAGGGACCACCTACATTTTGACCACCTTTATTATTTTTGCTAAAATGATAATATTCTGATTAAAAGAGCAAGTTTCTTTTCTCAGATTATTTTGTGGGACAGTTGTTATGGGGCTGGGTATTACATTAGTGCCACTGCTGCATAATAAATATCCTTATAGTATACACTTGTGAAACTTGTATTCCAAACAAACATTTCACAGGAGCCTCCTTGCAAGTTGACAAAGATATGGGAATTAGTCAGGGTTGACCCCTGTGTAGCCCGAGAGAAGTCAAGTACCGTTTTGTGACTAACGAAACACAAGCAATGGGTCTCTAACAACAAAGCTCAACAGGCCTAAAGCCCAACCTCATGGTATGAGTATTTTTTTGGTTCAAAACCACGGATCATTGCAGCCCATTATTTAAACAAAATAATTGCTTTAGCACACCAATTGTCAATTGTGGGGTGTTAGTGGCACAAACATAACACTAAGCAAGGGCAATCAGTCATAAAATGGGATTATCAGACTGATTTAGCCCCTGTTAATTCCCTAAAAAATCGACCCCAATGCTTAGATTGTACTTGGAAGGAAGGAGTGCAGACGTACCTGTTCGATCTCCCTTTTCAGAATTAGACGAGGTTTCTCCTGGTGTTCAGATTAAGAGTGCCACAGTAAGAGCTTGTGCTGGGGACTGTTTACACACTTTGAGGGAATAGCTGTGTAGGCTTTGTGGGTTGGGAATTAAAACAGAAAATCATGTGTTTGGAGCACACGGAGTGTATAGGACAAATTGTAAGAAAAAAGCTCCATCATATAAATGAAGCTTTTCAGTTTTTATTGAGGGGCAATCAAGGTGTGTTTGTTGTCATGTTAGTCGTTTGTTCTTTGCTTTTATTGGCTAAAATATAAGTTGGAAATGCTTGAGGTGCTCGTAATTTTTGGATAGTGACTGTATTATTTGTCCCTTTGGTATGTTGGATCCACGTGATACAATGTGTGAACATTATTGGACTAGTCTTTTTAAACTATGAGATCATTCGTCAAGGACAAACAATTTTCTTGAAATTTAATTCAATAAATTAAGAAAAGTGCAAATATTTCTAATATATATTTTTTGATATAGTGATATGCAAACCCATTCACTTGATTATTTAACAATAACTATTTTTATAAATAAACCTGAGAAATTAACATAATATGACTGATTATTATTAGCAGTATGCATGTAAATTTACTGTATTATTGAGATCGATGATCCCATTTTTAGCTTCTGGACTATGGGGTGCTTGTTTGGTTTTTGGGATGTTGTGTTTGATTTCATTTTTGTAACATCGTTTTATGTTGATAGACTTTGATTGTATGGTTGTATGCTTGAAATTCAAAATTGATTATCTGCCAACTGAAAATGAACATTTAACATTACAGTGAAAGACCGCCCTTCTGACCCTCTGGTGAAACTACCTCCACAGAACAGCAAGAAATGTGTTGCTCCTGGAAGGATTCCCAGTATAGGGTGGCTGAGAAACACACAAGAAAAGTGCAACCAGGATCCCTCATTCTCCAACAAACGAGCAAGCAAGTAATGCAGCAGCTGTGGTACAACAGCCCACTTTCAAGGCCCTTCCCAGGAGAAGCAAACCAGTTAAGGTTAGTTAAGGTATCCAATGGAACAAAAGGCTGATTGGCAGGGCACATAACTTATCTGGCATTGTCTTGTGAAAACATAAAAATTAATATGAGGCTGGGAAGCCCAAAAGAAACACACCAACACAGGTTACAAAGGACATACAAGTGCTTTATTTAAAAGCTACAACAGTTACCAAAGTCAATTGACAAACGGATAGCTATTCGGCTCTCAGAGTAACGTAACAAACTTCAACGAGGGTTCGATGCATTAGTAGAGAGACCGTACATTGGAATACTTGGGCTTTTATATCCTTTATCCAGCCCTTGGCCAACCCCCTCGCGGGTTAACCATTCTTGGGATCAGGCCTAGGGTTCCTTGCCAGGTCAATCCTACAATGTATGCATTTTGATTAGTTCCGCTGATACAGTTGTTCATTTACACATAGGTCAGTGATAGGACAAGGTCTCAGTTCGCGACCCCGACAAGTGGCCTGCAGGCATATTAATTATTCGTGTGTGCGGAGGTCACAACGGCCAGAATCTCACTCAGAATGTCATTCAGCCTCCATTTTGATGTTCAGGGTGACTTCCACATTACAAGAGAACCTAAAATGGCGGCTAAATCCAAGATGGCGACTTACATTACTTTTCGTTAAGGTCAAGACCTCGCCGCGGAGTCTATTTACATGATATTTTAGACAACTTGGCGTAGGCCAATACACATTCAATTACTGCGATAGGAGGCATAATACTATTTCAATTCCAACAGTCTGGTCATGCTTGGTCACTAGGAGGGGGAATGGGGGCACAGTATATATTAAATCCTATCCTCATAAAGTCAGGTGGCAAAAGAAGATCACAGGTCAGACTCACTCTATCACCCTGAACACATCCGTTCTGCCCACAGCATGGGCTGGTTTCCTCTGACAAGATAACGGCAAGGGCTGTATGTCGGGGTATAGATTAGAAGCCTTTATTACATGACAGAGTGCTCTATGGTAATAGGTTGTTGCATACACAACACACCTCATATGGTCACATACCCATTGGAAGGATCACAGGCTGCTGTAGACTCTCATGCTTGTGTATATGAGCCCTACTCAGCCAGTGTCCTTACCCCGACTAAATCCTAGGCCATGGAAATGCCTTTGGCCTAGAGAAGACAGCCAAGAACACCTGAACCCAGGTCTGCCATGAAATCTCTTGTTAGGAAAGATTTTCTTTTTGCATTGTTCCTCCATTTTCTTCAATTGAGCCCCCAAGCAAATCTGGTTTCGGTCTGCATTCTGAATGAACGCTGTTTGGGGTGAGTTCGCTCCATTGACCACATTTTCCTGCTGCTCCCATTCCATTTGGGGGTGCACTGGCCAGTCCCTATGACAACCAATGCAGGGATGTGTATCCCTTTGTTTGTCTCCTTTCGTTTTAATGTGTAGCACAAGCCACCTGTGGTGAAAAGCAGTTTTGACCCTTTGTGTTCCTTTTCCTTTTTCTTTAAGAAGCAATCCAGGTACCCATGTGATGTATAAAGGAGTGTGCGCAATTTGGTCATGAAATCATACAATGTAACAGATCTTCATCCACATTTAAAACGCACATGTATTTTTTCCTCTCTGGATTGCCACCTTCCCACGCTACTCGTACATCCTTCAGGTGTAAATATTTAGCCTGAATCTTGTTAAACCTGACTCAGAATAAATATTTTTCACCCATGTTAGGTATGGTTATATTCCCAGGGCAGTTTTTAGCGGGTAATTATTCCTCACCGATATCAATGGTAAATATCTTTCTTCTCTTATACCCCCATATATATATATGTATAGAGACCTTTGATAATCTGTTTGTAGTTGCCCTCTATTAATGAAGGATTCATGAACCAATGGTCAAGTACAATATTTGGTAATCCTTTTCTAACATAGGTTATTCTGCATGCCGTTACACTTTGCACCACTTCGGCTAGTATTTTCCTAGTGAGCCCCAATTCTTCATGTCTCCATAGTGCACACCATGTCAACAATTATATAATTTTAAAATAATCCTCTATATATACAGAGCCCCAAGTTCTTGGAGGATAAACAACACGGTTCCTGGGCAAGCTTTAATATATCCTGTAGAAAGGCTTTTTCCACTACAACAGTGCTTTGCTAAATTTGTGTATCCCCGTACTCCAACTGCATAGGATGCTAGACCCAATGTCTTCTCTTGATATGCCTTCAATATGGTTGGTATAGGAATGCTCCTGGACTGTTTAGCCAAGGAAAAAAAAGGGCAGATTTTAGTTGACTTATGTGTGTAACTATCTTGAAAATGTGTTGAGACCATGTCGGCGCTTGTTGGAGATAGTGGTCCCATGGTAATTGTAATTCTCAACCCATTCTAGTATCTGAGCTTTACACAGTATTTTCTAAGAAGGCGATTTTTATAAGCCTATAAACATTATTGTAAACTTAACTATATTCACAGATAAACCTCTATTGTCCATATGCGTAGCAGGACCCCATCATCTGCTTATAATTGGACAGTAAGTGAACACCCCTCCACCCCATCACTGGGATGGTCTCGGGAGGATAGCTCAGGGGCAACGTGCTTCTTCTTGGAAGCAAGACAACACAGGGCAACATAGGTTTGATTCCCGGGTTCAAGCTTAGAAACCTCTGGGTATTAAGCATGTTATAAATAACCAATTAAAATAACATCTCTAATCTTTAATAATAATTCTCTCATTTTATTTTTTATTGCCTTCCCAGTGCACAACCGTGCACCTTCATTTTTTACAGCGATAACTCCTTTTCAACTACTGTATACTTAAAATGTATGTACATCATCGTACAAGTCCAGTCCTTTGTGCAGAGTCTTTTTTGGACATCTTTCTTCGTTTTCATGCCAACTAAGAGTTTGCACCTTCGTGGTAATTCGTCTCTTGACTACTGATTAGTGCTTTGTGTGAGTGAATTTACAGCAACTGGTATTTGGCACTGTCTGGTTTTAATCCACACTTCAGTCAGGGTATGTTCTGTTGTTCTACAGATTGCAGGGTGACAAACTGTCTGTGACTGTACAGCCCCCAACTGTTTGAATGTCGTAGACCACTTGTAGAGGTGGACTGGGGAAGACCCAGCCTGAAATCTGGATAAAAGGAGAGGTCATGGTGCCATTTTAGATTGTCAAGCACAAGATCCAGTTATGTGAAGTTGAAAGACCAGCAGAGAACCACCAGAGGACTGCTGCTGCAACTATCATTCGCATTGGCTAAGCCAGTCACTGTATTTTGGACCTCTGCCTTCAGCTTGACCAGAATACCTGAATCAGTTGCATTCCTCCTCTGACCTGGTGGGACCAACCAGCCTGAAGTCCTGCTCTGCATCCATTGCTCTTTCAAGGTCGGTATCATTACCGGATTTGCATTTGGCCTGCACCTCACTGAAACGGGAGTGCAGATCTGCATGGGCCCATCCATGCCTCTTTGCTGGAAACTTGTATCCTCAGAGATCCAGTTTGACCTTTCCAACCTGCTGCTGTCTCCCACCACAAATCAGGACCTACTGAAACCAGACATCTACCTGTGCTAATCCTGAGAGCCTGCTGACAATGTCCTTGGTTAAACTAACACCTGCTCACTTCTTTTGCTCCCGAGAGGTCCTCTGGTGGTGCTGGAACCAAATTTGAGCTGTCATCATTCTGTTCTGAAATCTCTGCATGAGTTTGCCCTAATCATCACTTGAAGCCTCAAACCCACAGCCTATAAGCCTATATATATAGCAAAGCCTACAGCGAGTCTCATTGTCCCCACCAATCCCTGGTGAAATGGTGTCTGTGCTCTAACAAGTCAGAGTCTAAGTGTTGAGATAACTTATATCTCTTTACACCCCCTAACCTCATTAACTTGCATTGTGCAGTAAGTAAGGTGTTAGGTTGAAGGCAGCAACCTTACCGGCCAAAGGCAGTAGTGTCTGGGTCAAGATCCTCTCTTCGATCATCTTGGACCTGGGGCTGGTATTCTACCCCATCCATAGTTGGAAGACCATTTGGCACATTTATACAGTGGCCTGGCTTAATATAAACACAAGCTTGATATAGACTGAACTAAAACAAAGCTAGGAATGAACTTCTCAGTGTTATAATTGTTGCTAAAATATCTCTGGCCTAACTTAGGCTATTGCAATTCCCCACTTTAGCCATGTATGGTTTACTAAACTATGATAGATGTATAATGAAAGTAGTAGGTAACTCAATGTGGTGTTACTAAACTGCAGTGTTTATGTGTTTGATGATATTTTATTTCGGCAAAATAAGCCATCATCATATGGGTTTAATAGTGACTTTAGTTACCAGTAGTGTGTTGATTTTACCTGCTGCCTGTGTTAAATAAATAGTATATTTTTCCTCGTACCTATGTGGACCTCTGTTCCTTTACAGTCATTGCTTTTGGTAATTGTGCTTCACACCAAGCCTACCCTACTGAGTCTAAGCCTGACTACTCAGCTATGTTACCATTGAGAGCGGTTTGGGTCTGCTGCTTGCACAGTAAAAGGTTGAATTATTTTTGCTCAAACTTTCTTTGCTCGAATTAGCACCCCCACATTGTAAATTGTGATTTGGGGTCAGGCAATATTAGTGGGAGTGGGGTGGAGGGTGACGAGTGGTAGTGGAAGGATTGCAGGGAGTTGCACCCCCCCCCCCGCTTTCTACCAGAAAAAAACAAATTGACAAATTCAAAAAAAAAAAAACAAGCGCTTTGTTTTCAAGCTTTAGACAAAGATCCTTGAGAACTTAGGTAGGAACTGGCTGCACCTTTTAACTGTCTTCTCAGAATCCATCACCAGAGTAGGCTCTGAAAAACCCCCTTATAACCTCATTTATGTTTTCCTTGGGAAATCGATTAATAAGTGATCAAGGAACACTGCCGAACTAGACAGGCTGTCTTTCCCACTTTCTGACTGAGTGGCACTGCCACTTGTAATGCTTCCACAAGACCAGTCAGGCCTCTGAGCTCATTTCTCTCAGCAAGTATTCCGATAGTTATGTTTTTGAAGGCGAACATTCATTGTGAGAGTTGGGGAGCAGTGATGCAAATCTTCAAAGATTTCCATCTGCTCTTTCTTTAGTGAAAAGATAAGGTGGTTTACCATACATTTAGTACCCCCCACAAGGACAATACTGTACTTGAGTTCGGTTTCTAAGCACATATCCTGGATTCGAACATCTGTTGCTGTGCGTGGTCTTGCTTCCAGACCAGTGAATTCATTGCCCCTGTGCTATCGTCCGTTCTATTAAACTTGAAATGGCAAGTTGTGGAACACTAAGAATTTTAATCATCTTGAGGCCTGGATACCTACAGCAAGAGTTTGTAGATTTCTGCTGGTACGAGGTCCTTTACTGTGTACAGGTCAGATACTAGAATGGGTTGAGAATTACGATTACCATGGGACCACTATCTCCAATAAGTGCTGACATGGTCTCAACACATTTTGCAGATAGTTACACACATAAGACAACTAAAATCTGCCTTTTGCTGGTCCTTTTTCCCACAATCGTTTTTCGATGGACTTTTTACCAAAATAATTCTATCCAAAAATCTAATTGAAATATGTATGGGGGCGGGCAAGGGGGTCGGGTCGGGCAAATATCATGGGAAAATGGGTGGGTTTGGGGGGGGAATCCAGAAAGCATTGTGGATGATGCAGAGGGTCTTGAACTTGATCCTATCAGAAACCGGGAGCCAGTGGAGAAATGTTAGTGCTGGAGAGATGCGGTCCCTGGGCTTGAGGCGAAGGATACGTCTTGCAGTCCTATTCTGGATTAGTTGAAGGGGGAGAAGGAAGGATAAAGGAAGATGGAGGAAAAAGGTTGTTGCAGTAGTCAAGCCTAGAGAGAGAGCATATGGCCCTGTATCGTATTGTGTATGAAATGGATGGGGATGCAGAATAACTCCGACACCAAATAATCAAACCAACTCAGGAAGATTGCAAAGGTACCGTTTCATTAACAATTATCTAAAAAAGGGAGTTACAACGGACATCAACGGACGTTCGCTCGAGCTCTCAGTGCATTTCTTATGAAAAACATCCTTATATGTAGAAAATATGTCAGACATGACGTCATGCTACGTGGCAAATAAGAAAAACCTATGGGGTGTTGAGATAGGTTTAAGGGGAACATCTAAGTATACTTTCTATAAGGGCTGGGATTGTGATTGGCGATCTACTGCCTACCTCCAAAACATGTCCTCTTCAACACTGTTAAGTACATGGTATATCATTGGCTCTCAAACTGTACGGCCCTTAGTTACATGGCCTTCTATAATTGGTTGGCACGCTGTCATAAGCTCAGACCCAGGTGCCAGGAGGTGGACTTTACCTCCCACCAATTAGCCCAACACCTCTCATCACCCATGCCTTCTGCCTTGAAGCTTGTCTTTGAACTTGCTCTTGAAAAGTATTCTTGTTGCTGGGAATACATGGGAGTGCGAGCACTCACTTTTGCTGTTTTAGAACTCCATGCTCAACTCTATTTACATCCTGGGTTCACGTGACAGGAGACCACAATTTGGTCGATTTTGCAGCATTTTAATGCTTTAAATCAATAAAACTTGGCACTCTCTGTGTTCTTTCTTTGCACCTTAACAAGGGATGATTCAACTTTGCCTATTTACTGCCTTCAAGAATAGATAACAAACCTTGGCTGCTTCAGCTTTGATACCAGACCAAACAGCCTTGCCATTCATTTCCACGATCTCAGCTTATTCTTGCTGCAAAACAACTCTCGCCTTTTCTCTCCATGAGTCCTGGCTTACTAAATTCATGACACTGATGTCCAGTTTCTATACAATGGCGGCTTTGCCTGCAGTCTATTCACTACATATAGCCTGCTTCTAAGATTACTTAATCTTCTTGCGTTACAGCTTCTGTACAGTTATTGAACAGCTTTAATTTTCTGCAGTGCTTCGCACATGTGCAATTTATCTTTCGCATATGAATGTTTACTCGATTCTTAACTTGGTCATCAGTTTCTTTAAGGTCCATGCATTCTCTTCAGCCAGTATTCTCAGGGCGTCACACTCGTCTTTCAAGACGTCACCAGCTCCTCTTTTTGCTCCTTTTCATATTCCTTCAGGGATTTCCTCCCTCAGATTATCGTCTCTTCGGGGACACATTCGATAGGGCTGTCTCAGAGGGTACTTTCTTTTGAATACTCACCATGGTATGGGCACAACTACTGATGTTAAGCATGGCACAATCTCAGGCTTACAACATATAGGAGGTAGGGGGTCAGGATTTCCTGCAGAAGCATGCAACTGCTCCTCTACATTCCCCCCTCTGGTTCAGTCATCAACCAACTCTTCAATGGTCTTCACATCTTGGTATTTTCTCTTGAAGATGTACTTCTTCAGAGTCCAGATCTTCATCAACCCACTCAGCGTGCCGGCTGATTTAACATGTTCATCAACACTCCAGGACATGTTGCACTGTCCATTCGAATTACAATAGACTCATCGTCCCACGTACTTCGTATGATTCTTTGGATGCAGGAACTTTGTTCCTTCAGGTGCTATGATGCTGGCCTCTATGTATTTTCTGACATCTTCATCAGTCAATTCCTTGTGTCCAAACCCAGATTCGACATAGATCATGATCTTCATTCCTACTGCTCGGTTTGCCGTCTTCTTCATTGGGCAATCACTATCCTGATTACACAGAATCCAAATATCATCATCACCAATATTGCTCCAGGAAACTTAAAGATGTTTGCCATTCACTGCAGAATCCATGAGAACATGGAAGCAAACCAACTGTCATCCGTAATGTCCTCTGTCTCGTCTTCCATCTTGTTATGCAGGTTTGTTAGCAACGTTATGGCCTCTGTCAAGGTCCCATTCTCATCATCGTGAGAACGTATGAATGTGCAACATGATTGCTTAGATCATATCAAGGACATATCTGTTCTGCATTGTCATTAGTCGTATGGCCCTCAGCTCTTCCTTCATAGCATTGAATCCCTTTATGGTGGTGTTGATTGTCTGCAGAAGCTCCCATCTCGTAATCTGCAACCACTTGGCATTGGCTATCGTCTGCATCCCAGGCATGAATATAGTCATACATATTGAAGCAGTCTTGCTGAACAACCTGTGTTCATAAGGGATGGAGTCATATGCTTCTATTGACTTGGCTGAGAAGTAATTCTCTCTTCTGGTCCGATTGTGAAATTCAAGCCATCTTCTTTTTCTCAATGGGCATTTACTTTTGGAAATTCTCCAATGTTCAGGTCGCTTTGAGGAATCACTAATGCTGGAATATGGATGAGCACCAAGGAGCTTACTCCACCCCAATCCTTGGGCAACTTCATGTAGGCCCGAGGCCCACAAGCCCAATATAGATCCATGAGGACAGCTGTCCTTTCTCGCATCCTGGAAACGTCAACTGTAGTTTTGCAGTCTTTGTTATCTCCCACACGATTCTTCCCGTGTCTTTGAAAGCACAGTGTTGCATTCCCCAATGGGATCACAATCATGGGACTTGATTATTCTTCTACCCATGTCAGTAGTTTGGCATGTTTAGCCCTGTGGGCTACATTGACCCATTCAACAGACTACGTCCCCACATCACTAAGCTGCACTTCAGCAGAACCAGCAACATGGCTGTGCTGGCTCCTGTGAGTACCATTGCATCCAAACTGCGTTTTTCACTGACAAAAGGAGGGCTGCACTGTTTTGCCAAGCGCCATTGGGCAAAATGGAACAGGAAGCACCCCAAGAAAGGCTACTAGGGTGTGTTCTTGTTTGTCTTAAAGAAATTGAGTCAAAAAGCAGCGCAAGCCCAAAGTTCCTATTGTAAAAGGGAATATTTCATCTTTAAAATGATGCCGCTCTGATGCTATTTTATCCTGTTCTTCATCACACCACCTTTGTCAAAAAGACCCTGTAATGGCCAGCCATATTCACATTGTGCTCCACAAGAAAAGAGACTTATTCCTGAATGGCAGGCTGTGCCAGCCAAATCTGAGAAAATCAACAAAAGCTTTACTTCAGCTGCACAGAGAAACGCTTAAATATTTGTTACAAAATGTCAAAAATAACTGCTTGAAAAGAAATTCTAGCTTTCTGTGCACATGTCAATTTCAGGAGACCTTTGCCTTGTACAGACTGTTGTATACAAGAAGCCAACTATGGCTACAAAACAATGTGGAAGTGCAGATGGAAGAGACAAACTGAATTTGCAAGGAAATTGCTGCTGGCTTTACACATGGAAAAATGGGCTTTTGCAAACCAGAAAAAAATGCCTGTTTTTGTCACAACCGCGGGTTCCTGGCGGTTGTGGAACAGGTGGAAACATGGCCGCCAACGTGTTGTGCCGTCATGTCTCCTCCCTAATTGTCTATTGACGGTCTAGTTCTTTCCAAGATGGCTGCCGCCTAGTGTATTTATTCTTTCCACTTTCGGCGGCTCGGCGCGTTGCAACTTTCTTGCTACCCTTCGTTGTCACCCTCCTTGTTATTTCCCTTGGCGGTGTTCCGCCCATTCCTTGCCTTGTTTCCTGGCTTCCTCCTTTTTCTCTCTCTCTGCCTCCTTCCGGACTCTCCTTCACCCCTTGCCATTTTTCTCCTGTTCCAGCTTAGCATTCTCTTCCTCCCGGTTCCCTCCGCTCTCTCCTGCATCTCCCAGCTCGGTCTGTGTCTGGTCATCGGACTGCTACCTTTGGACGCTTGCTTCCCTTCTCTGCTTCCGGATCGCTGGGATTGTCATCCAGAGGGGTTTTTGTGCCGCAAAGGCTTTTCCCCTACTCCGTCTTGTCTGTCGCGGAGGGGAGTCTCTGTTGACCCGTTTCCGAGGTCACAGTGGCTTCCTTCCGAGGCCGGCCTTGCCTACTTAAGAAGAGCAAGACTCACGGACATCGCACTCGTCGGAAGAGGCTGGACTACTCCTCTACATCAGGTGAGGAGGAGGGGGAATTTGGAGACACTCTTTGTTTGAGTGAAGAGGAAGACATAACCGAGGTACTGGAAAACTTACCCACTCAGTCTTATAAACCTGATAGCTTGCAACGCCAAAGCCCCGACATGGCAACTCCCGAACAGCTACAGGAACTCGTAGCAGTGGTACAGACTCTTAACCAAGAAATGCTAACCCTTAAGACAGGCAATGCTGCTCTTAAGCAAAGGGTAGACGCCCGAGAACAGCAAGCCACAGATCTTCCCCCTCTGCCCTTGGTGTCAGGCAAATTTGACGGTTCTGAAAGGAAGGTTAAAGAATTTTTAGAAGCCTGCAACATTCATTTCGCCTTCAGACAGCACACCTTTGCCACAGACCATACTAAAGTGGGATTCATGATTACCCACATGACCTCCTAAAGGCTGTGGTGCGAATTGATTTCCGTTTGACCGAAGGGAAGAATGAAAGAAGGAAGACCCGCAATCTCGGTCCTTCCCTGGAAACGCATCCTTCTACCTCCTCACCTGCTACCCGTCCTCTCACCAGAGAAGAACCTATGCAAATCGGAACTACCAGAGCACCCCTGACTGCTGAAGAAAAGAAGAGGAGAAGGGAGGGTAACCTCTGCTTGTATTGTGGCTCTGCCACTCACCTCCTGAGGGACTGTCCCAACGTACCCCCCCAGACGGTCGGGAAACGAACGCCCTCGGTAGCCGACAGGACAGACTACTGAGGGGCTTTTTCCAGTTCCTACACTACACTTTCTGTAACCACCGCCAAGTCCACTGAAGATCACCGTCTAATGGTGATATCGGTTCTGCTCCAGTTCCGAGGAAAGGAGATCAAGACCCAGGCTCTGCTAGATTGTGGTGCTGCGGGAATTTCTTGGACACCCTATGGGCCGATAAGGTGGACCTACAAAGAATCGCCAAAGAAGAAGACCAGAAGGTAGAGGGAGTAGATGGTACTCCTCTGTGCTCCGGTCTTATCACTCACACCACAGAGGACGTGCTTGTTTCTATCCAGCAACATTCGGAAACATTGAAGTTCGACATCATCCGCGCTGCCCATTTTCCGAGTATATTGGGGATTGGCTGGCTCCGAAGGCATAATCCCACCATTGACTGGACGAGGAACCTCTTGAGCTTCCATTCCACCTACTGTCAAGAGAAGTGCCTACCGGAACCTTTGTTTGAGAGTGTCAAGACTGTATGTGCCACAGAAAAAAGCTCCATCCATTGTATTCCGGGCTGTTTTAAGGAATTTGTTTCCGTCTTTGAAGAACAGCAACCCAAAGAGCTACCGCCCACCGTCCGGAGGACTGTAGGATTGATCTCGTTCCTCAGGCCTTGGTTCCCTTTGGCAGGATGTATCCCCTCTCTATTTCTGAAAAAGAAGTCCTCCGACGCTATCTGGAAGAAAATCTAGCCAATGGTCTTGTCCGACCATCCAGATCACCTGCAGGGGCCTCTTTGTTTTTTATACCCAAGAGAGGTTCCAAAGAACTAAGGCCATGCATCGACTACAGAGGCCTAAACCAGTTGACCATCAAGGACAGATATCCCATGCCCATACTCTCAGAGATCTTGGAGATGATCCAGGGCTCAGTGATATTCACTAAACTTGATTTACGTAATGCCTATCATCTGCTCAGAATCAGGACAGGAGATGAATGGAAGATGGCCTTTAGCACTCCCTTTGGCTTGTTTGAATATCAGGTCATGCCTTTTGGACTAGTGAATGCTCCCTCTATTTTCCAGAGGTTTATGGACCGCATATTCTCGGATCTGTTGGGTCTGAATACTGTGGTCTATCTTGATGACATCCTGGTTTTCTCCTGCCAGACCGAAGAGCATACCCTCCAGGTAAGGGAAGTAATACGCAGGCTGCAGCAACACCACCTTTTGGTCAAACCGGAAAAATGTTCTTTCGCCCAATCCTCCATATCCCATCTTGGGTTTATCCTGTCTAAAGAAGGGATCACCATGGATCCTAGGAAGGTTGAAGCCATACTTGACTGGCCCTCTCCTTCTTCGGTCAAGGATATTCAGAGGTTCTTAGGTCTGGCAAATTTCTATCGGAAGTTCATCCCTGAGTTTTCCAGACTCACTCTCCCAATCACTGCATTGTTAAAGAAGTCCTCCACGCCTTTCCAGTGGTCTACCGAAGCCGAAGACAGTTTCAACCGTTTAAAGAACAGGTTCTGTACAGCACCCATTCTAAGACAGCCCGACCAACGTTTACCCTTTGTTTTGGAAACTGACGCCTCGGCTGCAGCTGTGGGAGCTGTTCTCCTCCAAACCAACCAGGGCCTGGAACATCCCATAGCATACTATTCTAAGACATTGAGTCCGAGCCAACAGAACTATTCCGTTATCGAGAAGGAACTGCTGGCCATGAAATTGGCTTGTTTGGAATGGAGACATCTGCTCCAGGGAAGTTTGCATCCTTTTTTGATTCGCACCGACCATAAGAATCTTCAAATACTGCGACAACAAGAATGCTATAACAATCGTCAAGCTAGATGGGCACATTTCTTTGCTCAGTTTCACTTTTCCATCACCTATATTCCCGACTCTCAAAATCAGATTGCTGACGCTCTGTCTCGTAGAGAGGAGATATCTCCAATTTACCGAAAGGAATTAATGTTTCCTCATACCAAGATCATCTCCACGGTATCCTCATTCCTGGAAGAGGTCAGAGAAGCATCGCTTTCTCCGGAAGGATCGACCTTGTCCATGGGCAAGCTGCTGGTTGATGAGAGGGACGGTCTATACTTCACGCAAGGTAAATTAATCCTTCCCTCACAAGCCCTCCGCCAGCAAGCTCTTCGGTGGTGCCACGACTCTAAGGTAGCAGGTCATCGAGGCCTGCGGGGCACCCTGGATCTTCTCAGAAGATCATTCTATTGGCCCAACATGAGAGCAGACACTCAGACTTACCTCCGGGCCTGCGTAATCTGCATGCAAAACAAACACTCCACACAAAGACCCATCGGCTTGCTTCAACAGGACCAGATCCCTCCGGGTCCTTGGAAGCACATCTCGACCGATTTCATCGTGGACCTACCCAGTTCTCAAGGGTGTATGTGTATCATGGTGACAGTGGACTCTTTCTCCAAGTTAGCTAATTTCTCACCCCTGTCAAAAATACCTTCGGCTTCTGTCATGGCAGAGGTCTTTCTCAAAGATATATTCAGGCTACACGGGCTTCCCAAAAAGATCGTGTCCGACCGTGGTAGCCAATACACCTCTAAGTTCTGGACTGCATTATGTCAACTGCTAGGCATCGAGAGGGCTCTGTCTTCAGGTTTCCACCCACAAACTAACGGACAGACGGAAAGGCTAAATTGTACCCTGGAACAATACCTAAGGTGTTTTGTCAACCAGCTTCAAGACAACTGGGTATCCCTACTCCCCACCGCAGAGTTTACTTACAATAACTCAGTTCATGATGCCCTCAGGTTTAGCCCTTTCTATTGTACTTACGGTTTCAACCCTCAATCTATTGTACCTGTCTTTTGGCCTGAGACTCTTATACCCTCCATTGAAACCTCCCTGGCTGAAATAAAGGAAGCTCATAACACAGCTAAACAAAGCCTCCTAAAGGCCAATATCCGGAACAAACAACAAGCTGACAGACACCGAAACCAAGTACCGGCATGGGAGCAGGGGTCCAAAGTTATGTTGTCAACTAAGTTCCTGCCTCGTTGGGTCCATCCTTCTAAGTTGTCTCCTCGATACATCAGACCCTTTGAGATACTGCATAAGATCAACCCTGTGGCCTATCGCCTCAAATTACCAGGAACCCTTAGTCGTATTCATCCGACGTTTCATGCCTCCCAATTGCGCCCTTTTGTGTCGGACGATCGGAAGCAGAATACTCCCAAACTACACATCCTACCGGATCCCATCTCGGATGAGTATGAAGTCTCCCGCATCCGAGACTCCCGGTAGCACAGAGGACGCCTTGAATATCTCATCCATTGGAAAGGATATCCTTCATCTGAAGATACCTGGGAACCCCGGCCTCATGTACATGCTCCCCGTTTGTTGCGACAGTTTCATAGGCTCCATCCCAGCAAGCCGGGAGGGAGCCACCTTGGAAGGGGGCATACTGTCACAACCGTGGGTTCCTGGTGGTTGTGGAACAGGTGGAAACATGGGCGCCAACGTGTTGTGCCGTCATGTCTCCTCCCTAATTGTCTATTGACGGTCTAGTTCTTTCCAAGATGGCCACCGCCTAGTGTATTTATTCTTTCCACTTTCGGCGGCTCGGCGCGTTGCAACTTTCTTGCTACCCTTCGTTGTCACGCTCCTTGTTATTTCCCTTGGCGGTGTTCCGCCCATTCCTTGCCTTGTTTCCTGGCTTCCTCCTTTTTCTCTCTCTCTGACTCCTTCCGGACTCTCCTTCACCCCTTGCCATTTTTCTCCTGTTCCAGCTTAGCATTCTCTTCCTCCCGGTTCCCTCCGCTCTCTCCTGCATCTCCCAGCTCGGTCTGTGTCTGGTCATCGGACTGCTACCTTTGGACGCTTGCTTCCCTTCTCTGCTTCCGGATCGCTGGGATCGTCATCCAGAGGGGTTTTTGTGCCCAAAGGCTTTTCCCCTACTCCGTCTTGTTTGTCGCGGAGGGGAGTCTCTGTTGACCCATTTCCGAGGTCACAGTGGCTTCCTTCCGAGGCCGGCCTTACCTACTTAAGAAGAGCAAGACTCACAGACATCGCACTCGTTGGAAGAGGCTGGACTACTCCTCTACATCAGGTGAGGAGGAGGGGGAATTTGGAGACACTCTGTGTTTGAGTGAAGAGGAAGACATAACCGAGGTATTGGAAAACTTACCCACTCAGTCTGATAAACATGATAGTTTTAAAAGTAGCATGATGAACAAAAACTTGTCTGTGCCTAGCAATGTAAAGGGGTTTGTTGCTGGGAAACATATAGGGGATGTTTTATCCAACAGGTTTGTTTTGATCCAGGAAAAAAGAAAAGAAAATAAAAGGAATTAAACTTCATTGGCTGAATTTTGCAAGCTCCAGAACATGTATTCCCTGCTGGCAAAGCTAAAGCTTCCCCCAAAAGGAACCACCATAAACTTCCAGGACACGAAAGTGATAATTACTAGGTTGGAAAACTTTTACTGACCAAGACAAAGAAAGTTCACATACCCATAAGACTTTGGTCTGGGCAGTGGCATCTTACAATAGAAATTCTGGGACACGAGGATGTGAAAAAGAAAATCACACCTCCCTGGGACTTCTAAAAGAAGCTTCAAAGAAAAACTCCATGACAAACCCTGGACTTAGGGGGATGGCCTGGAAAGTCATGACCATATTTGGAGGACAATGTTGACCATTTGGTTTAAACAGCTATTTTATTAAGAAACTTTTCAGACTTTTATCTTTGAAACAGGACTTGCAAAAATGTGAAAAGTTAAAAGTTTAAATGTGATTTTATGGGCTTTAATTTAAGACGTCATAGGCTTCACTGCCACATGTGGAATAGAAATGGCAGATAATTAGGTATATTAAGGAAAGTATCCTTGATGCCATTGCGAATTTCAATACTTACATGCCTAATGATAATCCACACCCGTGTATAAAGTTATTGAATTTTAGGCTGAAGATTTCTCACTAAAAACGACAAAAACTGTTAAACAGACAAAACATAGTCTCACAAACTGTAGAGTTGGACTATCATGAGCTGCACAAAATATGTAATCTGCTCATGTAATTTGTTAAAATGCTACTACTGTACACATGCCATTTATGGCAAATCTGGGTTGTGGCAAAATTAACTGTGGGAGGTTTTGAACATTGTAAAACTCACATCATAAATCTGACATCAAGCCCTTGAAATCCAACCAGCTGAACGCAAGGTGTCAACCATTACCCCTAATCAATGTAGTGGTTTAGAGGTGTGCTTAGCTAAGCCTGTCCTACCATATTCCTCTATGATGTCACCATACTCAATATAAAGAGTGGTTGACAGAACTAGGGATTCTCTCCTGAATTTCCTGTGCTGCGTTCCTGATCTTCCATTCATCCTACCAGACTCCAGAGCCCACTGCAAAGCCAAATCATAGCTGATTCCAGATTTCACTGCCAGGCCAAAGCATAGCTGACTCTACTCCAGCAAAGACCTATATTCAGAAAATGCCACTAAAATCCCATTAAAAAGTGGAAAAGCTGTGGTACCCTTTTTGGGAAGCATCCTGAAACTAGACTGGCTTCTTTCCACTACATGCATGCCCGCTGACCTTTAGTATCTTGTGACCAGACTTTGCCAAGATGTCTTTTGCCAGGAGAGTCCGCTATCCGGTGACCAGAATCTTTTGTGACCAGAACCTGTGGACTGTCCAAAAATCCCAGATTCAAAAGTGGACTGTGAGTATTTTTCTCCACCCCATAGAAAAAAATAGCCTACATTATCCTAACCCTTTGTCTTTGTTCCACTTTCTAAGTAATCCTATCCATACCCTGGTAACTTGTTAAAACTGTTAGAAGCCTCTCTCCATGCGTTAGCACCACTTTCCTATTCCTTTTTGTTTGCTTGTTTGTTTTGTTTGTTTTAGTCATTTGGAGTGCGCCCCAGAGCCAAGGGTATCAGGGCGCAGGAGCAACAAGGTTATTCTCAGCTTGGTTACAGTGCTGCACAGTATTTTACAGGTGTATACATGGGTCAGTACAGGTACAAGAACAAGGCAAAAACATAGGAAGGGAATTTACAGAATGTACATAAGGTGGGCAAGCATGGGTAATGTTAGCAGTCATTTTCCTTTATCCACTGAATGTAATTGCACCTAAAGTGATGTTAGGTTTGAGGTGTCCTTAAAGTGGGTGGCAAGGAGTTCCAATGTTGGGCTGCTTTCACCTGGAAGCTATTACCATCAGTTTTAGTACGTTTAAATCTGGGGACTGTAAGGAGGTTGGCGTTAGCAGTTCTAGTAGATCGGGTAGGGGTGTATCTCTTGACTCTATCGACAAGGTAGCGAGGGGCTGCATTGTTGAGGCATTTGTGCGTCAGAGAGGCTACCTTGAGCATGATTTTGTCAGTGGTAGTGAGCCAGTTATGAGCTCTCCTAATGTTGGAGATGTGTTCTTCTTTAGAGATACTTTTGGAGATCTTTTTGTCCTGCATAGATCATAAGCCCTCAGTCATATTTAGAATAATCAAAGTAATTTCTGGATAAAGTTGAACGCTGGGGTGACAAGGTTGACATCGCAAATCAACGTTGGATCTTACTGTGTCCCTCTTTATCAATATAGTCTTGATAATCTAGTTAAGTCAAACCTGTACTGTTCTCAGCTGATTTTCTTTTCTCTTTCACTGCTTTATTTTACCAAAATTGAACCTTTTTCTATCTTGCATATCTCATCCAGTTTGGTAGCTAGAGACATCATTTGACCTCTACATTATCCCTGTGATATACATCTGTCTCTCAACCCAAAAACATCGAAAATCCAAGTATTTCACCTGTTATTCCTCAAATTC
Organism: Ambystoma mexicanum; assembly: GCF_040938575.1. NCBI lineage: Eukaryota > Metazoa > Chordata > Amphibia > Caudata > Ambystomatidae > Ambystoma > Ambystoma mexicanum. The sequence continues at coordinate 1,258,093,425 of NC_090922.1, forward strand.
GTTTGTGTCATTATAAACGGGAATTGAGAAAATTGCATCTTTCCAAGGTGTCATTCAGCTGCAGCATGTTCTAACTTGTCACTTGTCTTCGAATTGTATGCCTTGTGTTGGTCCATTGCCTTGTGATTGCCAGTGTTTATTTATTACTGCCATTGTGAGAAATCATATTTGCCTCAAACATTTACCCGCACATTAATTAATTATTTGTTAAAGTCAGACTGTCATTTTAGGCCTTTGTGAGGGAAGGATTTTGATTCTGTTTGCTGCCTCTTATTCCTGACTACCTGCTGCGTCTTTCTATCCACTCAGAATTTGATTAATTGTGGGCTGAGGGAACATTGCAGGTGGAAATCTTAACTTGTGTGCTATCTCTCCTAATTTCAAAAGTGTTCCCATTCATTTGTGCTTTGGATCTGTTCTACTAGAAGGTTAACCAAGTGCTTTGCTTTCATTTCCAATGTCACTATCACCCCATTGGTGATTGCTGCCCAATATTAAAAATTGGATGATTTCTTTGAATTTTAAGAATAAATAAATATTTTATTTTCACCAACCGGCATGGTTCATGGTCCATTGTGACCCGGGGTATTTGCAAAAGGGGGTGTGAGACGAGTCGGGTACCGGCTCAATTTGAATTAATTGAAATTTAAGAAAAAAAATTCCTATTGAGCACCACATCCCAGGCCAAGGCCAAGTTTCCTGGTCCAGTGTGTGATGCTGATTGGAATATTTAACAGCCCATGACTTCACACACACATCATTTACTCTCTGTATCTCTTGTACATATTCTGACATCGGTCGGAGATCTGTACAGGACATCAGTCCTCCTTCCCATCCGTTCTTGGACTTCACTCGTCCATAGACTAAGACTTGAGTTTGTTCCCAACATCCAGGTGATCCAGCTATTTCTGTTACATCAGGCGGCCAATTCATTCTCTTCATATCTTCAATGACTACCTCTTCCTGTCCTGCTGCAGGATACACAAGCATCTTGCTCTCCCATCCATGTACCTTTCCATCTGTGTAGTCTTGATATAATCATCCTGGAATGGAAACGACCATTTCGATCTCCATCGTAAACGGGCACAACTTCCCTGAAATAGTTCTCTGATCATACCTGCTGCAAGATGAATGAGGCACCTGGCATTGTGCTCTGCGACGTCTCTGGAGATGAAAGTTCACACTGTATTCATGGCATAGGGTATGAGAGTGCAGACATAGCAACTCTCCTTAGATGTTTTTTCCCCTACTTCCCTAATGTTCTGGTATCACATGTTATTACCCAAGTGTGCTGCATTGTCTAGATAGGTATTTATCCCCTCATTATCTTCCTCTGCATCTCTCCTCTTTCTTTTAGAAGCCTTGTACCATTCATGAAGTATATCAAAGGAAGTTCCCATAGTAGCAAGAACCATCGGGGCCTCTACCTCAGTGGAAGTACTAACATGATAGAGACTATGAAAAATGAGGAACAGAAAGACAAAGAGAGTAATCATACAGGCATATATTATGCACAAAATCATAGGCATCCATTTCTCTTTAATGAGGCTGTTGAGTCTCTCACATATCCCGTTCGCTTGCAGGTAATAAGCAGAAGAGAACTTGTGCATTATATTCAATAGAAGCTCTATTTGTTCAAATAGCTCATTAACAAAATGTGGCCCATTGTCAGATCTATGCACTTCACACACACACCATCTCGGGAAAACTTTGCGCACTAAAAGCTTCACTGCGCAAGTTGCATCGGGGTGTGTCCACAGACCTGCCTCGATCCACCTAGAGAAGGGATACACCACCAATAATAGATACATACTTGCAGAATATCGACATAGTCGATTTGTAAATGCTGAAACAGACCATTCGGTCAAGGTGCTACCCCTCTGATTGTTCTCAGTGTATGCCCAGTTGTAAACCTTTGACACACAATGCACTTTACCATAAATAGTGCAACGTGCTACGACGAATCCAGAATGAACCTGTCTTCCGCAATTGTAGCAGCAAGACTCTCCCTAGTTACATGCGTGGGGTAATGCAGCTGTCCAAGCTATATGAGGTACACTGAAGGTGCACTATGTATGGAGATATCAGTATAAATTATGCACCAGAGTTACGTTGCACGTAATTACCCTTGATACTTCCCCAAAAAGTAAAGGCGCAATTCTACAGTTATACAGAAATGAAAAGGTGCAAATAGGAAGATCCAAATATAATATAACTTCACAGAATTGAAGATAAAGGAACACTGAATAGCTAAATAGGGGACTCCCACTCGCCAAGCCTCATTCACTAATAAAAGAGTAAACTGCTAGCTCCCATTAAAGAATTGTAGTTTGGTAGCTCATGTGCATGTTCTATCATTTTGCAGTGACAATGCACTACAATGCATTGGAATGAGATCAACACTGTTAGGAGAGACTGTGGCAAATGAATTGCTGATTGAACAACAGCCACTCATCCGATTTAGGCAATATTAGATATAGACAGTAGTAGCCTTATGTCTTCACATGTTGCACACAAACAGGTGCTGCATGAGATACCAATAGATGGATGAAATAAGTAATATAACTGATATCTTGAAGTTGAATCCAATAGTGTAAAAGCAAAAGTTCCTTATGCCTAAGTGTGATTCATTTAGTAAAATGCTGTACATGAGAATAAAATATGTTTGAGGGTTGGGAACCAAAAGGGTGTTGATATATACTGCCAAGGAGAAACCCGGTCAGTTGTTTTATTAAGTTGTTGTATTTGTTTGTTTTTAGATGTGTCAATGAATATTTCCATGTTGACAAGAAAACATGTGGCCTACACACACTGTAAAAGTCTATAAAGTGTCCTGAAGACAGCCCTGGACAAACTCAAACGAAAGATCAGGAGGCTAAGAGTTTCGACCCAAGGCTAGAAACACACTGAGTTGTTGACACTAATTTGTGAGGGCGAACACTCCTCTTTAGAATCGATTGCAGGAAATCTGTCACTCACTAATGGTTATTAACCACACCTACTATTGTTGTGACATATTGATTTGAACGTATTGTCAGATTCTGATAGGCTCCAACTGGATTAATCTGTTTGTTTTATGTATATGTTTTAATTTTTTTTATCCCGATGATTTTATTTATGTCTTTTAAAGGTGATTTTTCAATAAAATGTGATGTTGATTTTCTACTGACCCACTACCATTTTTTTATTTAATTCATATTATGGTATAATTTCTCCTATGTTAGTCCTTCTCCCCAGTTTAGCATGTAACAGCCAGGTTGCCATTGTGGAAATTGTTTATATACTTCTGTCCCATTTGTGTGCAAAAACAAATAAATATTCCTCAGCATAATTGGGAATTCCTAAAACAGGGGCTGTACAAAGTACCTTCTTCAGCTCCTAAAACCCTTCCTCCATTTCCTCAATCCATTCTATTTTTACTTTATCCACTTGTGCTTTCTTTAAAGCTTTAAAGCTTGCAAAAGGGGTCTTGTGTATGTACTGTAATCAAACACCTAGGCTCTAACATAGTTGCATAACCCCAAAAACTGTTGCATCTGTTTCACTGTATTTGGCTTTGAGGTTTTCATAATCGCCTCAGCTCTTTCAGGTGTTACCTTCTTTCCTTCATCTGAAATCAGCTGCCCTATGTATAATAACTCTTCTTGGCAGTATTGTAACTTCTCCTTGTCTACCTTATATTCCTTGTCTGCTAGGATAGTCATCAACTGAATAGCATCTTGTCTGCACTCATCTTCCGTGGTGCTACAAATTAAAATGTCATCAAAATATTGTATCACTGCACTTTTAAGATCAATTGCCTAAATCCATCTGTAGGACTCTGTTAAAGATCGATGGGGACTCACAGTACCCCTGGGGCAGAGTTGTATGCTTCAGTCGAGTTTGGCGGAACGTAAAGGAAGTCAAGTCTTGTGAGTCTTTGTAAAACGGGATCGAGAAAAACGCATTTTTTAAATTGATCACCATGAAATATCGAGCTTCCACCGGGATACTGCATAGTATCGTCGCCAGATCAGGATCTAGAGGAAACTCTGCATCTACAATCTGTTTAATCAGTCTCATATTTTGTATAAATCTCCACGACCCTCCTTTAGATTTTTGATCGGATACACAGAGGTATCATACGATGATACCGATGGCACCAGAATCCCTTGTTTTATCAATGCTGAAATAGTCTGAAATATACCTTAATCAGCCTCTCGAGACATGGGGGTACTGTTTTGCTCGAGGTTAAATTGCTCCTGGCTTAAGCTTTATTTTAATGTCCCCTATTCCCTTTAATAAACCTACATCATAAGGGCCTGTGGTCCAAAGGGCGCTTGGCACCTTCTCCAAATCTTCCTGAAAAAATGCTGGACGCTGCCGCATTATTACCATTTGCTGTGGGACTTCCCTCTTCTCTATCCTTATCCAGTATGCAATGCTCATAAAGAGCACCACTTCATCATTTGTTTGGTCTTCCCTGAACATGTCGTCATCAGTTATGTCAGTCAATCTGTACCCTTCCTTGAGATCTATTATGGTTCTCCATGGTCTACCCTCATCATCTACTCCTTCAAGCATTGCCATTTTCCTTCGTACTATGGCTGCTTCTAATCCTATAGGTATAGTCTGTCCCCCTCTTCGTCTATAGGTATTCGTGGTCTAAACAAAAACTCATCAGGTATCCTCTCATCCCCCCACCCCCTAAACCTGGTAGCCATGTCAGTAGAATTCTCACTCCATATAGAAGAATCTCTGGATCTATTGGAAGGCCTCGCAGAGCTACTTGCCCTGTGAACGCCAGTATAAATCTACCCACGTTCAAATAGTGTATTCCTGGAATGGAGCAAACTATTCCTTGATCAGTAAATGAAATTGTCATGTTTAGTTTTGTCATCAAATCTCTTCCCAAAATGTTAACCGGTGTCTGTCGTGAGTATAACAAAGGAACAGACATGTCACATTCTCCTATAGAGATTTGTATTTCATTAGTAAAAGGAACTCGACTCGTAGCTCGAGAGAACCCTTGAACATTCAAGGCAATTCCAGACATTGGATATTTTCTCTCTCGTATACATGAACGAGTAGCTCCAGTGTCTACTAGAAAAGAAAAAGATGTGCCTCTTAACGTCACATCGATCCTTGGTTCCTCTTGGGGGTCTGGTGTCACAGATAGTACTGAACACATCAAATCACCCTGTGAGCTGTCCTATTGTGGGTACAGGCTCATCCCCGTACCTGTGAAAGGATTTCCTCCTACCACAGTGACACCTCCTGTTCTGGGTGTCATCACTTGTCCTGTGTTTACATACTGCTGTGTCTGCATAGGAGTTTGTTGCAACTGCCCTTGTGGTGGATTCATTTGCACTCGCTCTTGTTGCTGTACCTGCTGTACTCGCAGCGCTTGTGTCTGATCAAATGTATGATCTTGAGCAAACCCTTCTCTAGTTTGTGTACTATATGATGGCGGATAAGCTGTCCCCCCCTCTTGAAAATTGCCCATTTTGTACATTACCTTGGCTTCAACACACGTGTGCAATATGCCCTGTCATCCCACAAGTCCAACATACTGGGGGTGCCCGTCGGACAAGTCCCCCTTGGTTATATCCTCCCTGGGTACTCTGATTCTGATTCTGTGTATTCTGAAACCCACCTTGATTATTTTGGAATCCACCTCCTCTTCCTCAATAGCCCATACCTCTGCCTCGTGGCATGAACCCATATCCACTTTGATCCATCAGGCGGTGAATACTCGCCTGCAATGCATCCATTGCTTCCTGCATTCCTAATCCTTCTCCATTTGTCAATTCCTGCCCCTTCTATGGCAAATGTAGACAATTTTTTCTGAACTAACTTGACTCCTCGATTTTCCTAGTCTCATCTTTCTTCCTTTTTTCTCTTGTAATAACCAACACGGTGTACTATCTATTTATTTATTTATTTAATTTTTTACATTTGTATAGCGCACAAACAGCCCTCGGGCATTGTGGTGCGGTTACTTGAGGGGAACTTAGTTACAGGGGAGGTAAGGGTGGGTTATACAGATACATGCATTACATTGATACATCACAGCTGAAGTTACAGGTACATTTTCAGGCGAAGTGGGTGGCCTCCTGCTCTGGCTCTTTTTAACCTAGGCACAGTAAGCATGTTAGCGTACAGGGTTCTGGTTGGCCTTGAGGAGGTAGAGGGGTGGATTCTTTGCGATAGGTAGCTAGGTGCGGATAGGTGGATGTATTTATTGGTAAGTGTGAGGGCTTTGAATATGACCCTCTCGTTTATAGGGAGCCAGTGGGCTGACTTTCTGGCGGCTGTGATGTGTTCTCATTTGGAGATGCCTTGGGCTGCACGCAGGGCACTGTTCTGGATAACTTGCAGTTTTTCCAGGTTTTTGGCTATGTTGGTGCAGTTCTCTTTGGAGAGAAAAGGCCTAACCGCATTGATGAGTTTTGCATGATACGCTGCTGAAGAGCCGATTACATTAACTTCTCTGGTCATGGATAGGTTGGAATCCAGATAGACTCAGAGAGTTTTCACTGTGTCAGATACTGGGATTTTGATTGTCTCTCACATCATCCATCTGGTTTTTGAGGTCAAGTAGGGTGGTTTCTGTCCCGTGCCTAGGGCAAAAGCCAGATTGGCGTAACCCTAGGAGCTTGTTCTCTTCGATGAAGTGTTGTACCTACGTCAACTATATCTCAGCTCAACATCTCGCATCACCCATGCCTTCTGCCATGTAAATTGTCTTTGAACTTGGCCTTGAAAAGTATTCTTATCTCTCTGAATATATGGGAGTGCGAGCACTCACTATCGTTGTTTTAGAACTCCACGCTAAACTCTTATTTCCATTCTTGGTTCACGTGATGGGAGACCACGATTTGGTCCATTTTCCAGCATTTAAATGTTTTAAATGGATAAAACATGGCACGCTTGGTGTACACTTGTGTATAGGTGTTTTATAAATGACATATCATATCATATCTTTCTTTGCACCTTAACAAGGGATGATTTAGCTTTGCATGTTTACTGCCTTCAAGAATAGATAACCGACCTTGGCTGCTTCAGCTTTCATACCAGGCCAAACAGCCTAGCCATTTGTTTCCACAATCTCAGTTTATTCTTGCTGCAACACAGTTCTCGCCTTTTCTCTCCATGGGTTCTGGCTTACTAAATTCATGACACTGATGTCCAGTTTCTATACAATGGCTGCTTCGCCTGCAGTCTATTCACTACATATAGCTAGATTCTGAGATTACTTAATCTACTTGAACGGCTTGCATTTTCTGCTGTTCTTTGCACATGTGCAATCTTCCATATGAAAGTTTACTCGATTCTTAACTTGATCGTTAGTTTCTGTAATGTCCATGCATTCTCTTCAGCCAGTATTCTCAGGGCGTCACGCTTGTCTTTCGTGACGTCACCAGCTCCTTTTTCTGCTCCTTTCCATATTCCTTCAGGGATTTCCTCCCTCAGATTATCATCTCTTTGGGGATACATTCAATAGGGCTGCCTCAGTGGGTACCTTCTTTCGTATACTAGCCGTGGTATGGTCACAACTGCTGGTGCTAAGCATGGCACAATCTCGGGCTTCCAACATATAAGAGATAGTGGGATGGGATTTCCTGCAGAGGTATGTAACTGCTCCTCTACAAGTGGACCAGATCTCTGGAGACATTGAGTTTCTGGGGGAAGGTGAGGAAAGGGAGAATGCCTCTCTGGAGGTAAAGCTGATACTGGGCCTTGTTGGCAAGGTATGCAAAGTGAGGAGAAAAGGAGAGAGAGGAGTCAAAGATGCCACCAAGGTTTTTTGCCTCTCAAGATGGTGAGGGGAGGGTACCCATAGAGGGCGGCCAGAGGGTACGAGGGAAAGAGTGAGCTGGATTCCCAATGATAAGGATCTCATTCTTACTGGCATTAAGGCAGAGATCATTGGCAGCACACCATGCGGGATAGCATTCAGACAGTCAGTAATGAGATAGAAGGAAGAAGAGGAAGTAGAAGGAAGCTTGAAGGAGAGCTGCGTGTCATCTGCATAACACTGGAAGTGAGGAGAGAAGGAGGAGATCAGGTGGGCCAGAGGGGCAAGGTAGATGTTGATGAGCCACAGCGAGAGGATAGAGCCTTGAGGGATGCCGAAAGGTGGAAGAGAAATTCCAAGTTGTGGAGAAAAGGGCTCAGTTGAACCTGGGAAGGACGGTCGGAGAGGAATGGGGTGAACCAGTCAGGTGCCAGGCCTGTGATTCCAAGCGTGTCGCAGAGCCGATTTGTCAGAGTAGCATGATTGACTGTGTCGAAGGCAGAGGAAAGACCCAGAAGGATAAGAACGGAAGGAGAGTTGAATTAATATTTGAGAGCAAGTCTTCCCAGGTGTTCAGTAGAGCAGTTTCTGTGCCTCTGGCTCCTCCGAAGGCAGACTGGTGCTCGTGGAGACAACCAACAGATTCAGTGTGTTGGATCAGTTGGCAGATGACCAGCTTCTCCAGGAGTTTGCTTAGGAAGGGGTTAATGGAAATAGGGCAGTGATTAGCCAGGCAGAAGGGGTCGGCAGAGGGCTTTTTGAGGAAAATATACACAAGGGAATGCTTGAGGGGTAGCGGGAAGGAGCCAGTGGCAAAGGAGTGATTACAAAAATCGGCCAAGGCAGGCACAAGGGAGGCAATGTTGTCTTTGATAGTTCTAGAGGAGCAGGGGAGCACCTGTTTTGAGGAGACTTTCATAGAGAGGACTAGTCTAGAAACCTCATCCGGTGCTATGGGACAGAAAGAGGAGAGGGGGGCCAAGGGAGGCTCGAGAGCTGGGGAGGAAGGTGTGAGGAGAGTAGAGGAGATTGAGGACTGGATGTCCTGAGTTTTGGTTACGAAGTGGCAGGCCCGAGAAGTACAGAGGCGCAGGGATGGCAGGGTAGAAGCAGAGACTGCAGTAGGATTGGCAAGTTCCTTGCAGATTTTAAACAGTTCGCCTGTGTTGTTAGTGGCCCCAGAGATGCAGGCTTGGAAATGGGCCCTCTTCTTCGAGCGGACGGAGAGTCTGCATTGCCTTTGGAGCAAGCGGCAGGCCAGTCTGTCAGAGGATGTGCCTGCTGACCGTCACTTCCGCGCAGCAACTCTACTCTTGTGTTTCAGAGAGACTAGGTCGGAGTCATACCAGGTGTTGCGCTTGGAGGCAGACTTCATGCGGATCCTCATGACAGGGGCAAGGATGTCCTAGGTGTTGGTAATAGATTAGCAAGTGCAGAGTCAGTGAGGACGTTTGTGGCAGGAGTGGGAGGGGGAATGAAAGTGGCAGAAAAAAAAAGAAGCAGAAGTTTAGTCGGGGGACCTAAGAGATCCAGGAGAGAGGAAAAGAGATAATTGTTGGACCAGGAGAGAGAGATGTAGTGAGAGGGTTGGAGATGGGGATGTCTGCTGAGAGGAGGGAATCCAAGGTATGTCCGGCAGAGTGCTTCAGACTGGAGGGATGAATGGTGAGGGAAGGAAAGTCACAGAGGCTGCAGAAGAGTCCAGTGGCCGAAACCGGTCAGTCAAGGTGAATATTGAAGTCTCAGAGGAGGAGACGCTTGGAGGCAAGAAAAGAAGAGGTGAGGTCAGACCCCTCTGAGAGGAAAAGGGAGACGGGACCAGGGGTCCTGTAGATGGTGGAGAGAGCCAACAAGAGGGTTGGAGAGATACCAAGACTGCAGGCAAGGCACTCGAAAGAAGAGTGGGTCTGAGTGGGAATGATAGTATCAGTACCCATTGAGATCAAGGCCACTCTGACTCCAGACCGGTTCTGCCTGGGCTTAGAGAGTAGCTTGTAACCCTCAGGGAGAAGTTTGTCAAAATCAGTGACAGAGCTGGCAGTGAACCACATCTCAGTGAGAGCGAGAACATCAAGGTCAAAATCTTCAAGAAGGAAACAGCTATCAGAGGAGTGTTTAACAGCAGAGCGAGAGTTGAGGGTAGTTAGGTGAAGTTGGTTGCCACCTTAGAAGGTCTTCCGAGGAGGGGCACATTGATGTAGCACGCCCGTCGGTGGTGGAGAAGGGGCAAGATGGGTGGCAGACAGAGGAGTGGCAGGAGAAGGGAGGAAGTTGATGAGAGATGGAAGACACCTATCAAGAAGCAAGAGGTTGGGCAGCGAGCCCTGGGCCATGACAGTGTCATTCTGATAGATATTAATGAGGCACCTAGAGGATGAGAAGCATGCCAAGAGTACTTCGCATCTGGTGCCACCATTAATGGGCGACTAAGAGAAAGGGGAGAGGACAGAGACCATGTGGGGAGTCCATAGGTCTGGAGAGGGAGTGACAAAGAGGATGTCTGTGACAGTCTGTCTGGAAGAAGCTTTGACATAAGTGTCAGCGATGGGCAGGCCTGGGTTGGGTTACAGGAGATCTTTCTTGAACTTTATTTTCCAGGCTTCGAAAGAGAGGTAAGATAGGTTATAGAATAGCAGTTAGAGGAAATAGGGGAGATGGAGAACACCATGGAGAGAGAGGGCAGAGAGATGAATGGGTGTGAGAGAGAGAGAACTCACCAGGCGGCCTAGCAGCAAGACAGGCACAGACAAATCAGGTGCACAATATCACACAGCTCGCCAAAGGGGTATTGCGCTGCTCCAGCAGAGGAGGAAGGAAGGCGAATCAGGTGGGAAGAAATTCAGGCAGCCTAGCAGCAAGACAGGCGCAGATGGGTCAGGTGCACGAGACGTCCAAGGTCACTGAGAACAGGGCCACGCTGCTCTAACAGCGCCAGGGGTGATAGCAGTTCAAATGAATCTGTCACTAATACAGGCAGCCAAGCAGCAAGACAGGTGCAGATGAGGCAGGTGCACGAGACATCTTAGGTCACTGGAAACAGGTGTTGCACTGCTCTAGCAGCAAGGGCGGGGTGGCGCAGTCCCAGGGCCAAGTAGGAGGGGGAAGGAACCGATGTGACTCTTGATGGTGAGGGAGATGTGAGGTGACTGGAGTCCGAGGCCACAGGGACTTCAGGATTATCCAGGCGGCCTTGAAGGTCAAGTCCTGGCCACCTCAAGCTAAGGGTCCTGCAATCAGATCTGCAGATAATGTTTGGCACCCATGCTTCTTCCTTCAGGTTGTGGTTCGACCATGAAATGGCTATCTTTCACATTAGCAGGCTCAAGTGAAAGCACTGTTATGATAATTAGATCTGCTGTGAAACTATGAATGCTTTCTCATTATCAGCATCCTGATGGACCATGGGGTAGGATTAAATATCTTCCTTAATGCTGAATGAAACAAATTGATGGCGTAACTGTATGGTCTTTGTTTGTGGCACGGCAGGTCTCAACTGTATTGTGGTGAAGGTAGTGGTGGGCCACTGCGTGGCCCTGTGTCTCGGGCATGTACAATGGCAGATCTACTCCACACGGGAGAAAGCACACTGTGTTCCTTCCATGGCGTGACTGTTATGTAGGAGCTTTGCAGGCGTAGGGGGTAGGGCAGTGGCACATACCCGTTCCCAGTGAGCAACAGTCCTGGATTACCTGGGTGTCTCGCCGATCCCACAGTGGAATATGCCAGGCGGCGGGTGGGGGAGGCTACGGTGACACGAGCCACTGAAGCAAAAGAAAAGGATATCAGTAAACGGAATCTTTCCGCAGTCTGGAAACCGTCTGCTATGGCTCTGTAGAAGCTGAAATGGTAGAAAATTATCTCATTTATATGAGACGAGTGGTAAAAAAACCTCTATGATAGAGCACTCTGCTGAGTGGGCATTGACAGATTTTGTGTGGTTCTTGCCCGCTCAGGCCATACCCTGTCTATGCCTCTGGTTGTAAATTACGACTGCGCACTTGACTGATTGGCTGTGCTAATCTTGCAACCTGTGTTGAGACCACCATTTGACTGTTGGTGAGCCTGTACCTCTTGCATGAGTTTCCAAATGTTTCCTTTAGCTCACTGTCCCTTTCACAGAGAAGAAATGTCCCTGCATATCAGTCTTTGTCCTGCCCAGGGGCAGTCCAGCACAGAAATACTAGGCAAGTCTCTCCCAGGGGTTATTCACCCAAGAATAGGTCTTTGGGCTGTGTTCGTGCTGGTAGAGAGATTCCCAGACCCCCCTTTATTTTGCATATTCTTCTTTTCCCCTTTAGGTTTTATGGCTAGCTCATAATTCGTTGACCATAAGTTAAATCTTAAACACATTCTTTTTTGCACAATATTCTTTACTTGAGAATTTCTTTAGGTATGAGGACAATATGCTAACTTTTTTGGGGTGGAAGTTTCCCATGGCAAAAGTTTTATAGGTCTTACATTCTTCCCAATTAGCATACCAGGCTATCTGCCAGCATTTTTCTTTTGCTCTGGTCGGATTTGTCATTACTAAATATAGATCAATATCAGCTTTGAGCATGTTGGTGAAACAATATTGTTCCCCTGTTGATAATGCATTCAGCTTTTTTTTCCCGAGCAGTTCCGGTATAACTGGTAGCATTGTGCCTTGTTTTTTTTCTTTGTTAATACATTTGTTGTACAATGATATTGCATTCCAGATTATTGTTGTTTCCATTAATATGAGGTCCAGCTCATAACAAATGATCTGTATTGGAAAATTGACTGGTATTGGTAAGATCGCTTTCCGGAAGCGACCTTCGATGATGTTCCAGTTTGGATGATTTTCAGGGACTTTGGTATGAGCTCCATATGTAACTGTTGCCACCACTTTTTCCTTATAAAACTTAATAAGCGGTATATATGAGTAGAACCCATATTTTTTGTGTATCATTTTTGCCTGGGGTATTAGGGATTGTACCTTTGCTTCCACTATGCTTTTGTATTGTAAATCTGTTTTGTGATTGTTTATGTTGATCCCCAGGTATTTGTATTTGTTAGTTATTTCTAATACTTGTTCATCAATGGTCCGTCTGAACGGCTTCTGTTTTCTTAGATAGGATCTTGGTTGCATTTTTATAATATTAGATTTAGCAGTGTTGATGGTTAAGTTGTTTTGCATTGCGAAAAGACTTAGCGCCGTTAGTTGCCTATGTAGGCCTATACGAGTTCTGTCAAAAAGTACTAAGTCATCAGCAAAAAGTAGATGTGAAATTGTATGTTGCTCTAATTTAGGCGGAAAGGCTCTTACAGCATAAATATGTTTGCTTAGTTCTCTGCTGTAGTAATTAAACGGAGTAGCGGCTAAGACACATCCTTGCTTTAGACCGCATGTTATGTGTATGTTGTTGGTCAGGAGTCCTTGTGTTAATTTTACTTGGACTGTGGTTTCTGTGTAAAGTTGTTATATTGCTTCAATAATGTGGTTTGGGCAGTTATCTTCTAAAAGGTTTTCCCTTAACAGATCACGAGATATGGAGTCAAATGCTAAGCAAAAGACAATGAATGCAATGTACATGGGTTCTTTGTTGATCCATCCTTGATTTTTTTTAAGGTTGTTGGAATTAATAAATCTATTGATGTTCCGAGGCCTGCTACGAAGCCTGATTGATAGGGATTCAATAGTTTCTTCTCACTTAGCCAAGCTTTTATATTTTTTAAAACAAGGCAAGCAAAGATTTTCCCTGAAGTGTTTAATAGTGCGATTGGGCTATAGTTGTTGGGGTGATTCCTATATCCGTTTTTAAAAAATTGGTATCAAAATGGAGTGCTTCCATGTCTTAGGTATTTTCCCTGTTTGTTTGACTTGTCTGAAAATGTCATATATGATCGCGGCCCAATGATCCGGGTATTTCTTTAGGGTTGCATTTATGAGTCCATCGGGCCTGATGCTCTTGAACTGCTCAGTGTTTTAATTAACATTAATATGTCTTCTTGATCAAATTGGAGACAAGCTGATACAGACTGATCTATTATCAATGTATATTTTGTTCTTGATGTTTCTGTAAATGCGTCTGCTATGTATGCTTCCCATAATGCTTCCGATATAGGGTTTAATAAAAGCGTTGATGTGCCTGTATTCCTTGCTTCGTTCGGTAGTTTCCATATTTGGTGACTTGATTTTGAGCTTAGAGCTGATATCATTTGTTCGTTACTTTCTTTTTTTGATTAAACACTTTTATTGATTTTATTGCATAATACACAAAAAAGAACAATGACCCTGCAGGGGTCCAACAATCAAGAACATCACAAAAGAAAATAAGGTCCATCTTTCAACAACGTAAGGATATGTTAACAATTACTTGTACACTCTTGCATTACAATTACGTTCCGGCCACAGGCCTGTGTCGTACAAAAGTCTTATTGTGCGTTCTCCCACTTTTCCCAGATTTTCCCCGGACATCCTCTGGCCGAATATACTCGGCGCTCCATCGCAATGCATGCATCTACATCATCTACCCATTGTGCATGCTCAGGGGTTACCTCCGAACCCCATAGCTTGGCAATGTTGCGCTTGATCAGTGCCGTGGTGTTTGCAAACAGTAGCTTATCAGTGTGAGACATCTCACCCTTGTCCTCGACACCCAGCAACATCAATTTCGGATCTCTGGGCACAGTCCGACCCAGTACCCTACTAAGTATGTCGCAGCAGCATTGCCAGTATAGCGTGATGTGCGGACAGCCCCATATAATGTGGAAAAAGGTGCCCTCTTCCTGGCGGCAGCGCAGGCAATTCAGGTCTGTGGTTTTACCCCATCGGTACAATGCGACCCTTGGATAGTAGACTCTATGCAGGATTTTGAGCTGGACAAGGTGTAATCTGGCCGAAATGGCGGTTTCTCACAGGTACATTAGGATTGTTATCCAGTCTTCAGGCAGTATGTCTCCCACAACTCTTTCCCATTTAGATTTTAGACTCGATATCACCGGTGTGGCAAACGAGGTGAGAACATTATACATCACCGAGGTGATTTTGGCGTCTATGCTATCTAGGACCAGGTTCCTCTCTATGGGGGTGCAGTCTGCCATGTCACGCAGGTCAGACAAGTACCGCTGTAGGGCATGACTCAATTGCATATGCCGGTATCGGTCAGTGACAGGGAGGATGAACTCCTCCACCAACCTCTCAAATGGCACAATTCCCCCGTCCCGAATCACATCCCCCACTTTTGTTATTCCCGCAGTTATCCAGTTCCGCCATTTTGGGAGCCTTTCCAGCTCAGGGATGTGTTTATTTATCCACAGTGGCTGTATCGGTGTGGTTTTCCCTTCCCAGTTTATTTGTTTATGCGCCTCTGCCCAGATTAGTGCCCGGTGAGCAGCCATTGTTTTGGTACTGTTGATATTAGTTTTCTGGTATAGGGACTCTAGTGGGGTTATGCTCGCTCCATCTAGGGTATCAGGTTTAATGTGAGGTAGCAAGGGGTTGCCGTGTAATAGGTCGTTTATTACTACCATCTGACTCGCCCAATAGTACGTCTGTATACGCGGCAATCCTATGCCTCCCTCCCAGATGGAGCGCTGCAGGATGTGGAGCGCTGTTCTCGGTGTCCATTGTTCCACAGGAGTTTCCGGAGGATTCTGTCGATTTTGTGAAACTCCCGTCTGGGGATGTGTAACGGGGCATTTTGGAGCATGTACAGGAATCTAGGTAGTGCCATCATCTTAAATAGTGCTGCTCTCCCCAGTAGGGTCAGTGGCAGGGCGTTCCAGTGTTTGACGTCCTCTGCAAAGCGGTTTATGATTGGGTGGAGGTTTTTTCCTACGTAATCGTTTAAGTCTATTGTTATCTGAACCCCCAGGTAGCGAAACTGGTCAACTTCTATACGAAAGGGGCAGTTCTGTATCCCTACGCTACCCATCTCTCTCAGTGGAAACAGTGTGGATTTCGACCAGTTTACCTTCAAACCACGAAAGGATTCGTATTCCTTCAGAAAGCGTATCACTGCAGGACAGGAGGTTATGGGGTCTGATAGATACAGGAGCAGGTCGTCCGCATATAGTGAGCCCTTATCCTCCCAAACATCTGTCCACCGGAAGCCCTTCCACATTTGTGATTCTCTTAGCAGAATCGCCAACGGCTCTATGGCAAGCGCAAAAAGCATTGCAGACAAGGGGCAGCCCTGCCGTGTCCCCTTGCCCAATTTAAATGGCTGCGAGAGCCACCCATTAACTCTGGTCATGGCCTCTGGGGACTTGTATAGCAACTGCACCCATCCCAGGAATTGGTCACCGAAACCCATTCGATGCATTATTTCCCACAGTGCTGGCCAGTGCACCGAGTCGAAGGCTTTCTCAAAGTCTATTGCTAATAGCGCCAAGGGACCCCGCAGGAGGGAGGATGTTTCGAGTGCAGCGTGCAGTCTGTGTATATTCATACGCGTAGACCTCTGGGGCATAAAGCCACACTGGTCTGGATGTATAAGTGACAGGCTAACTTTCTGCAGTCGATTTGCTAATGCTTTCGCCAAGATTTTGGTTTCAGTGTTGATTAGCGAAATCGGCCTGTATGAACTACATTTCTCTGGAGGCCTATCTGGTTTTGGGATCACTATTATAGTTGCCCTCCTCAGGTCTGGGGGGAGCTGTCCTTGCTCCCTCGAGTGTGTGTACATCTGCAGGAGATGTGGGAGTATCGCACTTGGTTCTATCCTTTTCCATGTCTCCACCGGGAATTCCACTCGGCCCCGGTGTTTTCCTGGGATGTAATTGTGACATGGCCAACCCTAGTTCCTCTTCAGTAATGGTTGCCTCCAGTAGATCTCTCTGTGTGCCCGTTAGGCTAGGAAGGATGATCCCGTTTAACACGGAGAGGTTAGTGGGGGCTTCCGGTGACCCAGAGAGCGTTGCGTAGTAAAATGCGAAGCCTTCTGCAATAGCCTGATCTGTCCACAGCGGTTCCGAATTGTCGGGTTTCATCATCCTGACCTGTTTCATCCCTGCGCTCCAGCCAGGCTAACATTTTACCCGCCTTATCTCCAGTCTCATATAATCTGGCGCGCATCGTGGTGTGCACCTGTTTAGCGTTGTCTAGGGCTACATTGTGCATTTTTTTTTGGGCAAGGACCAGTGCTCGGTACTTTTCAGGCAGGTCTCGCGCCTGATGTGCGCGCTCTGCATGTTCCACCTGTTCTTCAGCCTCTTTTACTTTTTGCATTTGAGCCTTTTTGTGCGCCATTGTCCAGGAGATAATCTCTCCCCGCAATACCGGCTTATACGCTTCCCAACAACAATCCTGGGTTATCAATTGACCCTGCGTTTAGTTCAAAGTAATTGGTTGTGGTTTCTTGAATACGTTCTACAAGCTCCGGTAAGCCTAAGTAATAGTTGTTAAGGTGCCATGAAGGTGGAGGGATTGGCCTTGACGTTGATAGTTCTATTAGTAATGGCGAGTGGTCAGAGATGCCACGCGGGAGTAGGGTGGCATTAAGTACTCTATGCACCTCTGTGGTTGGAACGAAAAAATAGTCCAGTCTAGAGAGGGATGCATGGACGCCCGAGTGGAAAGAGTATGCTCGATTCTTGGGGTGAAGGTCACGCCATACATCCCTCAGTCCCAGTGCTGATGTGAAGGTGGCTAGCCTTGTGTGCGTGTCGGGATTCCTGCCCCTTAGGTGTGTACGGTCCATACCCAGGTTCATAACATCATTAAAGTCGCCACCAAGAATTAGTGTGTCTGAGGAGTCCTGTACTATCAGGGGAGTTATCTCTTCTATGAGATTTGGCAACAGCGCGGGTGGTGCATAAACAGCTAGTATTGTTATGGTTTTATTCCATAGGGTTCCTGTCATATGCACGAATCTGCCTCCTGTGTCCTGTGACACACTGGAAAGTGTGAGCGGCAGCTTCTTATGGATCAGTATGAGGACCCCTCTGGAGCCTGAAGTAAAACCCGAGTGCAGTGCTGTGCGATAGTTACCACGTTTAAATAGGTTGCATGTGGTGCCCGCCAGGTGTGTTTCTGTGAGCAGCGCCACATCCAGCACTTGCCTGTTTAACGCTTGGGTGACCAGAGACGTAGTGATTTTGCATCGGATCTAGCATTCGTCACCTGGTTGGGGGGCGGGTTACTGTTGGGTAGTATATGTAGGATTCCGGGAAGATGCACAGTCTGTTGTTTCGCCGTGTGATGCGGGTTCGTAGGAGTGAATATTTAGTGTTGTCGGACCATACATGAACAAAAATAGAGACAAAACCCAGAGCAAGAATAAGAACTCCCCCTCCCCCCAACCCCATCCCTCGTTCCCCTGGAGGCATCTACTGCCCCGGTAGTGTTACCTAACCCCCCTCCCTATACTCCCACCCAACCTGGAGTATCTGTCGCCTGAAATTTGAACCGAACAAGTAAACCTTAACTAAGCCACCCTCAGTGGCGCATGAACCTCGTAGATTTCACAGCACCTGTCTGTGGTGCTGTCGCAGACTTCTTTAGTTTTAGTCCTAGCTTGTGGGGCAGGTGGCTGTTCGGCCACTGGCCTGGTTGTATTCCGTGCGTAGATTGGCGTGGGGGGTGAGAGATTTGTGGTGCTCCTAGGTTTAGTAGCTTTGGCATTCTGCCCAAAACTGCTCCCATTTCATATTTCTTCCCGCAGCGGATTTCCTGGTTGTGGCTGCTGCTGTTGGCCCTGTTCTGGCAGACGTTCTGGGCGAGGACTATTGCGTCTATCCCTCCTTCTTCCCTCCGTGTCCCAGTCCCCTTCTATGTGCCGTTCGTCCCAGTTCCACGCCTCTCTGGGGTCAGTGAAGTGCACGGTCGTGCCCCCATGGAATATCTTGAGTTGGGCAGGGAAGAGCAGTCCATATTTGACACCCATTGATTGTAGACGTTTCTTGAGTGGGTCAAATGACTGTCGAGCTTTCTGTACCTCCTTGGTGAATTCGGGGAAGAAGGCTATTTTGGATCCGTTGAATGTGACCGTGCCCCTCGATCTTGCCAGTTGGAGTACCGTGTCCCTATCTCTATAGTTCAAAAATTTGGCAATTACTGTGCGTGGTGGAGCTCCTGGTGTCACTTTGCCAGCTGGGATGCGGTGGGCCCGTTCGATAGAGAAGAATTTAGAGAATGCCTCTCCGTTATAGATATTTGTCAACCAGTCCTCAAGGAAGAGTTCCATGCATTCCCCTTCGGCTTTTTCCGGCAGGCCGATTATACGGATATTATTGCGCCGGATCTACCCTCGCTATCGTCCACTCTTGCTTCCAGGGTCTTTATCCGTACTAGCATACTCGCCACTCGCCACTCACCGATTTACACCTCGCAGGCCATCCTCGGTTTCAGAGATTCATGCCTCTGCCTCTCCCGTACGGGAGGTCAGCTTTCGCAGATCATGGCATAGCAGGGACACGTCTGCACCAATACTGTCCATCTTTTTTTCCATCGAGGTCCTGGAGCTGGTGATGGCGCTCATGATATCTCTTAGAGAAATATTGTCCACATGATCCGGGTCGACCGACGGTGGCCTCTCTGGTGAGCGGGGTGCTGGCATAGCTGCATACTGCTCGATCCTGCTCTGTGTGGATGTTTTCCTGGGCTTCTCCTTACCCATTCTCTGCTCGTTGTGGTACTGTTGCAGTGTGCTGATGTCTGGTCCCGAAGGAGGGGGTCCGGCAGGTGCTGGGAGTGGGAACTATTGGTAAGTTATTGATGGTGGTGCCGGGCACGTTGCGACCGGCGGGTATTTATGCTTGTGCTATCTTTACAGTTCCCTTGCCCAAACAATGTCTATTAGCCACACTTTCAGCAGCTCTGGGGGCCAAGACGGTATGGGTGCGTGATATGCGAGTCGGTCACCGCTTTATAGCACCCACCGGGGCCCTGTGGTTCTGTCCCCTGGGAGCGCCACACGCACTGGGCTGCACGTCGCTGTGGGGACGCCAGTTGTATTCCAGAAATGAGAGGGGTTTCACAGCCCAAGTTGTCAGCAGGAGCCGGTAGGGATCGCAGCTCCATCTGGTGGTCCTTCGCCCGTGGGGGGAGGGGAGGCGGTTCGCTAGCGCTCTCTATCCCACCTTCCCCACATCGCCGGATGTTCCAGGCCTCGAGTAGCGGGTCCACATCTCCGGGTGTAGGGGGCGCGCTAGTCAGAACACCCGCCGGTGCGCCGTGCGTCTTCTTCCGCGCCAACACTGACACGCCAAGCTTCCCGCTCCGGGCCCTCTTCAGGCCCCCGGTTCGAAGGGGTTCTCGCGCAGGCAGAGGCGTTCGCCAGGTGGGCTGGACCTGTGATCGCTGCACCGCCCCACAGCCGCGGTCAGGATATGGACTGCAGAGCCCGGTGGGGCCGTTCGCCGGCTGACAGTTAGTGCGCGCTCGCAGTTATGGCAGCCATCTTGGGCTCTGCACTTGTCACGGTTCCTGCAACTTCCACTCGATCTGGACGGCGATTCCTTTTACGAATTTGCATCGGAGCACCGCGATTCGGTGCAGGAGAGTCTCACACACCGCTGGAGTATTTCAGGGTTCAGCTCGGATATATATTTTAGCAGGATTTCGGCAGGATAAGGCCAGTGGCGCCGGAGCAGCACGGGCTCACGTCCTCATCGGATGGCTGCTGGCCACGCCCCCCCCGTTCGTTACTTTCTTGATGTTTGAGCGCTTTGTGATTTTTTTATAAAATTGAATGTCGGATGCTTTTTTGTCTGCTTCCTGCCAGGATAAACCTCTTAAGGATGTCAATTCGGTCCTCATTTTTTTCTTTGCATTTTTCATTGTGAGGTCACATGTATGGTATTGACAGAAGTTAGGCTGAATGTATTACGATGTCTTTTTTTTTAAGATCATTAGGGCATTCATGTAATCTCCTGTTTCTTCAGTTTGATTTTTGTTCCTCCCAGATAATGTTGTTAATAGTTTATTTAGTTTGGGGATAGACCATTTGATTTTATTTTCCTGTTCATTCAGTGTACACTGGCATCGATGATATTGATTTGGGTTTTTAGGGCGATATTGATATTCAATCTTTAGTATATTATGGTCACTAAGCGTTGTTTCAATTACACTAAATTTCTTTACCATGGTTATAGCTTCTATAGAGATGAATGCATAGTCGATGATTGATGCTGCATTGTCCCTTTTCCATGTGGGTTGTGGCGGACAGTCATCTTCAAAGGTGTCGTTTAGCATTGTGAGATTTCTTTGCTTCATTAATGTTAGCCATCTCTTGGTTATTGGTTGTATTGATTTTCCTTGACTTTTAATACATATATTTAAATCTCCTATTGCTAGGATAGTATATGGTGTTGCTTCACTTGCTATCATATCTAGCATTCTTATTGTCATAGCAAGAAATTCCTCATCTGTGATTAGAGTGGTGTTCCAATGAAGATTCAGTATGGCTTTATGTGAGAGTAGATTATCCGTGCCATTTGTCAGGTCTAGTTTTGCTAGTTGAATGCATGGATGAGGGTTTTCCCATGGTGTTAGTCTTGCCTTTAATTTACTGCAATGAATTGGTCTGCTATTCGGCGACCTTTTGGATGCTTAATGGCTGGAATTGTTAGTATTTCAAAGGACGGACAGATCGGATTACTTAATATCCAAATCTCTTGTAGAATCAATAGGTCATATATGTTTAAACGTTTATTTGTTGCAGTGTTCATAAGATGGGTGAACCCTCTAGTATTCAATATAGCAATGTTTAATGTTGTAGACTGTTGAATCTTCTGGCATTAGTGATTTTCATTTTGCCGTGTTTGTCTTGTCGCCAGTTGTTCCTTGGCAGTTTATGATCAAGGGTTGTAGATCTCTTTTTGAGGTGTGCCATTTCCTTGTTGGGGTTATTTGGTGATTTAATCAGCTAGATTCTGCTTTTTGTTCCTCTTTGTGTTTTATTCTTGTTTCCCTTTCAGCCAAGGTCAGGGCTTTGCCCATCTGTAAGAAGGTCGCTTTTTCCACCCATATTGTTTCTTTAATTAGTTGTGATTTGATTATTAGATTTGCATTATTCATTTGTTGCGATCAATATAGAAGCACCCCTTGTATGTCACTTAATTGTATTCTGTTCAAGGTTGGAATTTGGGGCATGACTGCTATGAGTGTCTTTCTGTTAGGATATGGATTGTTCCTTTGTCTTTCCAGCATTCATATGTTAATTATATCTGTAAAGACTGGAGGGGGTATCTGTACTCCTGCCCTCTATATGGCAGAGTAGAAGCACAGAGCACCTCAGCCAAGATTCTCTATGCAGTAGCAATGGACGAACAATCAAGGCTTAAGCTCTCAGGAGGTGATGTGGGCTGGTTCCTAAGTACAGTGCAGTTCCCCAGCCCCCACAAAGGAATGTCCACACACTAAGTTATATGATAACACAGTTCGTTATATAAATATGGTTTAAGATATATACACAAACAATAACACACTTTGTACTTTGGAAATACTAATATGATAAATATCCAGGTGGTACCACCGTTAACTCTTGACTCCTTTAAAATGCCCCAACTGCTGACAGTTTCAATGACATGCAAATCAAATAGTAAAGTGAATTAACAACCGACATAGGAAGGAAAACAAGTTAGGTTAAACAATGGCAGGATAGTTTATCCCACTACCACGAAACAGTTCTGTGTGAGGATCCCCCCACCTGGACAACCTGTAAATAAAGTGCATTAACAAACTTAGTCCATATATGTTTAACATAGTCATGTTTCCTGCTAAAAATGTTCTGCTACGCCAATGTACCTGGTTAATCAGAGTTTCTTTGGCGAGACAAAGCGATCGATGGTGATGGCAAGGGAGTCCTCGATTTCAAAGTGTCTTAGGCAAATGTGGAGCGATTGGCTTAGGTCATCAGCAGCATGGCGTCAAGCTGTCCCCGCTTCTGGGCAACATGACTCGACGGGCTTCCATCGGTTACGGCAATCCTGCGAACCCCGGTCGACGGCGATGGACTTCAATTGCCTCGATGTCTGGGTGCTTCTCTTGAGGATTCCTCGGCGGCCCTGTCTCCGGTCGACAGTCTTTTGGGACTGACGTCCACGGTACCTGAGTGAAGATAAGTTTGTGCACGATGTTCCCTCGTAGCCCGGGAAGAGGTCTCCTAGCTAGGTCATTTCTTGGATCAGTCCTTGAAGGCACAACAGCTTTCAGATTGCGTCGAAGGAAATCAGCAGCAATTCTTCTTCTTCCGGCTCGGCTTCGAGGATAAGTAGCTTCAAGTTTCGACTTCAGCTTCTGAACGATTCTAGTCAGTGAGAGGTACTGTCTCTCATCCACACTATTGAGCCAGGCTCAGGCAGCCAATCATTCAGAAGGGCATTCAGCAGACAGGCAACCAATCAGGCTCAGAGTGCATTCAGGCCATTCTTCTCCATCCAGACACTTAAAACAAGGAATGTGGATTGGGGCAAGCACCCAGCCTTTCATCCCACCACACTGCATTCATACCAGTTTTGGGTAGAGGTGTCTCATGCATTGTGTCACACACCAGAAAACAGACACCAATAACATGAAATGTATATTGGTCACACACTCCATTCACCCAGGTCCCACCCCAAGGGTGTACCCACAACATACAGTCACTGGGAAGGCTCCAACCAGTCTGGCCTGGACTTCCCCACAATATCATATATGGTTCTTCCACCTAACACCCATTCAGGGGAAGGGACATAGTCAGGGCTTCCCAGGTCTTTGGGAAAACAAGGTAATAGGCAATAGAAAGCAAGAGGCCACAGGGGCCTTCTTGTCTCATATCAGGAATCCACTGATTCCTATGGCAGGGCCTTGGTATCCCAAAATGGAGGATACTCAGAGCAGCTGTCAAATTCAGCATGGAGCTGCCACCAGCCCATACCCTGCTGTGTGGGCCACACACAGGTGCCCAAAACATACAGAGTACAGGGTTGTACACCCACCCATGGGTGCCATAAGGGTACCCCACCCCAAGGGTCTTTTCACCACAACCAGAAAGAGGAAGAGCTGCACTGCCTGGAGTCCCACATGGACTCCTGTGCAGAAAATAACACAGAACACACATGATAAAAGGAGTACAGGACAAGGACATGAGTCCCTGTCCCTCCAATGCATTTCCAGCATCACAATATCCTCGTACATCAGTTGGGTACAACTCATACTAGCACATCCTTTCTTTTCGCTATCGGGCCAAGCTTTTCCAGTCATTTCATTTATTCTTTGTTTTTTGTTCTTTATCACATCATGATTAGATATTTTTTCCAAAAATCGTTTAATCTTTTGATTTCTTTTAGGAGTCATCATATCTATCGTCTGCTTAGCTTTGAATTCTGTCTGTTCTTTTTACTTTATTAGTGTTTGAGTATTGGTCAATTTTAATCTTTTTTGTTCTATCATTGCATATTTGTCATCATTATTCCAGCCTTTTTGCAAATGAATTTCCAAGAATACCACATCCTCCCGTAGGACTAGATTGCTCTTATTTAAGCTATTTTCTGGAATGGTAGTGATAGAACACGTTGATAGATTTAGCAATTGTTCGTCCTCATCACATTGGTGCTCTCTCTCTCTTCATTAGAGCACTTGATCTTGTGGCAGTTTTCTATTTTGTATTCGCATGGTACCAGCGGCTAGTAAGTTTGTTGTTGCTTTTTGTGTTTGGGTCTTTTTTATTTGTTTCGCTTGTTTTGGAGGCGTTGATATGGCTTCAATTAATTGTTTCACTTTGCTCTTTGTTTTAGATTTTTTGGTTGGGTTTGTTGTTTTTTTCATCTTCGCTTGCTTTGCAATTTCTTTGGGTTTTTACTGTTTATAACTTGTTGTTTTAAACACTTCAAAAACAGAAGTTCCTGGAATAACAGTTCGTATATCAAGGTCACTGCAAGGTATATCTTGTATTTCAATTGGAGCTGGCCTGGTGGCCCTCGTCAGCGTCACTGAAGTTGTTAATGGTTCCAACTCTTGTTTTCCAAGATAATTCCACGTTGGGCGGTTTTAAATTGTGGCATTGCATTCAGTATGGGTATGGACGGATTAATGTTACAGAATTGCTGGTCAGTTATTATGGTCAGTAATGCATTTATGAAATTGTCCGTTTTTGAAGTGAGTAAGTCTATTAAAGTTGTGTTATGCTCAATTGTCTTGCTAAGAACTTCATATACTTTTGTTAATGCAAAAAGTCTGTTGTTAATCACAGTCAGTGTTGTTTCTAGTGAGATTGACACATTTTGTGCAAAACCAAAGCAAGCTCATGGGGCTGGTTTTGCAAACGAAATAGATGAAGCAGCTGAATACATTGATGAAGTATTCTGGGTAGAGAATCAGTGAATTCGACACGTTTGCTGTATTTATTGATTGATTGTCTAGATGTATTGTTAGTTTACCTGCACCAGGTGGCTTTGCGGTTTTCAATGTGTACAATGCCATTCTGGCTCGCAGACGCACGTTATTTCGATAAGGCTCGTTTCAGAGTATTTCGCAGTGTATAACGATAGAAATGACAAGGGGGTGCCGATGGGCTGGTTGGCTGGTCAGCTCTTCAGCCGAACTAACATCACTCGCTCGTGCACTCCTTGTGTCCAAAGAAACAGCTTAATAATGTAGTTTTAGGATCCGTGCTGATTCACACGGAAACACAATCAGGTCGATGTGGAGAGGGTTCCCAGCACATCCAGCACTCGCTCGTGCACTCCTTGTTGCGCGCATGCGTTGCGCACGGCAGGGCCAATTTATGTGTTCAAGAAGAAGGGGCATGGCTTAGAGAGCCACTAAGAGGAAAAGAATAAGTATTAACTTACTATTACACAGTTTGTAACAACAGCAGGCGATATTTAGTATAATTGAATTCCTACAGGTTTGTGTCCAAAGAAACAGCTTAATAATGTAGGCTACAATCTGTGCTGATTCACAGGAAAACACAATCAGGTCAATGTGGTGCGGGTTCCCAGCACGTACAGTACTTGCTCGTGCACTCCCTCGTGCACTCGCTCGTGCGCACACACTTTGCGTGTGGCGGGGCCAATCTATGTGTTCAAGAAGAAGGGGCATGGCTTAGAGAGCCACTAAGAGGAAAAGAGTAAGTATTAACTTACTATTACACAGTTTGCAACAACAGCAGGCTATATTTAGTATAATTGAATTCCTACCTGTTTGTGTCCAAAGAAACAGCTTAATAACATAGTTTTGCGATCCGTGCTGATTCACAGGGAAACACAATCAGGTTAATGTGGAGAGGGTTCCCAGCACGTACAGCACTCTCGTGCACTCCTCATTGTACAGCACTGATGTTATTGTTACCCAGTTTAATAGTTATCAATGCATTGATCACAGAAGAATAAAGGGCTGAGTTGGCAGAACATGTTGGGGACAGTCTGTCCCGATGTCTTAGGCAAGCACTTAAATAGTCAAGATCAGAAGGGGCACGACCATAATTAAGGCCAAGAATGAAAATAGGTCATGGATGATTGCTGGGATTCAGAAGTGCTATTCAATTGGTACACTCAAGTTTTTTCTCAAGTAAATGCTACCAGGTATGCTGGATAAACTAATCTTCATGAAGCACTTCATAATGAAAAGAGCCCACCAATCATTGAGCCACCACGGAAGGCAATCTTAAGGGTTTTTTGTGGTCTAGACACAAACAATTTTGTGTTCTCTAAAAAATTTAAAATAAATGAATGGTTCCAAGAATCTCCCCCATCCTCCAAGTCACAATCCATCCATAGCTTCATAGATTGTTCTAGCAGAGATCAGAAAAGGCATGGGCACTTCCTTGAAGTCTCCAGATTCCCTTTGTAGGTTCTGGAATCAGAACAATAACAAAAATGTAATTTCAAGGGAAATATTTTTTATTTTTTTTTTTTTTTTATTGTAAAACTTCAACTTGATATTTCGTATCATGTTTTTGTTACATTTCCAAAAGAAAAAAAGTTCTACTTCGTCCATCTCCGCCGTGGGTATTCTTAGTTAGGTTTAACAATGAATATTGTAGTTTAGGGTAACACATTTTTATGGTAACACAGTTACCGGAAAGAGCAGCCACCAAGAGGGCAGATCTTTCAGATACTGGCGGCCTTCAGTTGGATACTGACTTTAGGGCTTCATCAAAGAAGTTGATGAGGTTGCAAGAGAGCTTGATATTATGACCTGCTGTTGCGTTATCCCACCAATCATCGGGTTCCTCGGATTGTGTTTTAAATTCATTTAGATGCACCTCACGGAGATCTGTCAGCATTGGGCACAGTATAGCTAGGTGCTTTAGAGATTCAACTTCTGTGGTTTTGCAAAAGCGGCAGTAATTATTTGCTGTTTCATTATTCTTTTGCCTCCAGAGCGTCTCATTAGTATTTAAAGCGTTCAGTCTCAGCCTTAGAAATTGTGCCCTGTGGTGGCGAGACGGACAGTTTGTGAGATATTTTGGTTGACAATTCAGTTTAACTTGACTTCTGGAAGTGGGCAGGGTTGATTTAAGGGCTAGGCGGGTATTGTAGGTTGTGATCCAATCCCATTCTGCTATCTTCTTCTTGGCATGTTGTGGGCGCTTGACGAGCTCTTCCTCCGATATGCCTGCGTCAGCCATGATAGAATTTAGTTTGAGCTTCCATATGTGGATGAGGACATGGTCAGTGGTTTCCAGCCCCGGCTTAAAGATGTTATATGCTGGGATGGTAGAGCTGAGTAATATTTTGCGCAAGGTAGATAGAGATTTCCAGACAATTGTCATATACATGGAATTCAAAGCTAGCTCATATCTCAGAGCCGACATGGAGATTTGATTCGGAAGGCTCAGGACACGTCTCCAAAACTTTCCCTCCAGTTGGCACCATAGGTTGTGGTTGATATTCAAGGCTGCTTCGCCGCCAAAAGTAATAGTTGGGATTACTTTTTGAAGATAGAATGTTACTACGGGAGCGATAGAAAATTTCCCGTAGTCGATATTTATTTTGGCAGCTTGGAGACTCAGGATCTTTATTTTGTCCTTCAGATCACCGGTTCATGCAGCTTCGCAGACCGAGTCATTGACCATTACTCCAAGGTAGCGAATAGACTTAACAACATTTAGCACTTTTTTTTCTATGTGCCATTGGAAAGACCTGTCTTTTTTTGATCTACCTTGGCCGATGCACATGATTTTTGTTTTCTCTGTGTTTAGATAGAGCTTGTTAGAGGTTAGAAACTCATGCAGGCGAAGAAGAAGATGTTGAAGGCCAATTTGGGTTTGATCAACCAACACTATGTCATCCGCGTATACCAGGTGATTAATGAAGGTTCCGTTTAGCTTGGGTGGAAAACAATGAACAGACTTTAGCCACTCGGGTAAGTCAGCTATAAAGAGCTTAAAAAGGTCTGCTGCGAGGGGGCAGCCTTGTTTGACGCCTTTAGATGTTCTTATTGGGTCTGTAAGATCGCCTTGTGAATTGACTCTGACTTGGATGGACGTATTGGAGTGTAAGGCGATGATGGGCTCTAACAGAGACTCTGGGCAATGCCACAGACGTAGTTTTGCCCATAGTTTGGTCCTATTTATGGCGTCAAATGCTTGTCGAAGATCGACAAATGCCAGGAAGATTCTTTTTTCCGCTTCCATCGCTGACAGCTTTAAAAATGATAGTATTGTCAGATTCACATCAGTCCCCACGTTTTTCGTGAACCCTGTTTGGCGACAGTCGAGTTTTCCTGTTGAGATTGCCCAATTCACCAGCTGTTGGCGCAAAAAGGATCCGAATACTTTCCCAATAGTATCTAGAAGGGCAATCGGGCGATAGTTCGAAGGGTCGGCTCGACATCCCTTCTTATATATCGGAACTACAATAGCCCTGCACCAGGAGGAAGGCAGTTTCTTGCAGCTTGTAATCCGACAAAACAGCTCGTGAATAAATTTCGCCCAGTGTACACTGTGTTTTTTGAGCATGAGATTTGATATTTGGTCTGGCCCAGCAGCTCTTGAATTTTTCAGCTTGGAGATTGCATATTCAATCTCTTTGCAAGAAGGTATGATGTCCCAGGTAGAGAGTGTCACGTCAGGCTGCGGGGGATCTTCAGGCTCAGGTTTTTCATACATTAAGGTAAAGTATTCGCGCCATTTGTCGCCGGTGATTTCATTAGAAATTGTTGGCGATGATTTGGAGCGGCCCTTATTCAGGATGGCCCAGATTTCACGGGTATTTTTCTGTACAAGAAGTTTTAACATCGTTTCTGCTCGACCTTGATCGATGATGGTTGAGTGTGATCTTAGCCAATTTCGATAGTCTTGTCGTCGGGCCTTGATCTTCATTGCCTTGCAGCGTAGATCGCACGGCTCTCTTTTAATTTGCCTGAGATCTTTCCTTAGTAGTTTTTTTGCCAGTCCGATTTCAGAACTATATAGATGTTTCGGGAGTGATCCGTACGTTCTTGAGTTGGAAATTATTTGACTATGGTCCATCAGCAGATGTGTATATTCTACTGTCTCAAATTCGTTTACGCTGTGGCATAGATTAGCGATAGCTGATCTATTGATTACTAATCTATTGCCTGCTGCATTTGTTTGTAATTGAAAAGAATATTTGTCTGGCGTTTTGCAGAGTTCTTCATGCCAAACAAGCCGCAGCAGGTTATGATCGCTAGATGACATTGGCCGTACTTTGAGGGAAGAGACCTTATGGAAGAGGTCCGCCGAGGCCCAAATATAGTCGAGGGTGTTTGTTCGAGCCATGCTATGCCACGTCGGATTTGCAGGAGAGTCGC
The DNA here is from genome assembly GCF_040938575.1 of Ambystoma mexicanum. Classification (NCBI taxonomy): domain Eukaryota; kingdom Metazoa; phylum Chordata; class Amphibia; order Caudata; family Ambystomatidae; genus Ambystoma; species Ambystoma mexicanum. The sequence goes on from NC_090922.1 coordinate 1,258,122,872, forward strand.
CCTTTGTTGTTCCATTTAGCATCTGGCAGTTGCGTGCCAGAAGTTCCTTTGACCAAGTTTGGCCTCGCTTAGCTACTTCAAGGTCCGGAAGCCGGACATTTAGTTTAGTAAGTGGATCATATTTAAACCAACTGCAGTTGAGGTCGCCGCAGATAAGTACAGAAACATTGTTGTGTTCTACAAAAGTGTGATCTATTTCATTCAATATTGACTGAATGAAAGATGTTGAAGAAATCATGGCAGGATTCCAGTATCCATTTATTATTAGAAGATGGGAGACGGTGGCTTTTAATGAAAGTTTGAGCAAAGTACTTTGCACGAATGGGTTAGGGTTCGTGGAACTAACGAGCGACCACCAGTTCTGGATTTTCAAAAGAGTTAACAAGCCTGCAAATGGTCGACCCTTTGGGTTCTTTCTAGCTGGATTTATCAGCGTAATGAATCCATCACGAGTCGGGGGATCCCGTAGCCACGTTTCCTGTAGACATAACGCAAACACATTCACCAAGGATTCTTGGAAAGTGTTAAACAAGTGCGTGAATCCTCTCGTGTTCCATGACAGTAGAATCAGTGCCTTTTGTTTGACATCGGCTCATTGTTGTTTACGTGGTCCATTTGGGAATCGTTTTGCGTTATTGGCTCTTCTTTCAAATGATTGATGCGTGGCAGCGTCTAAAATGTCGGGTGATGAAACTAGAGATTGGCGCACAGCCTGACGCCTGGCGGTGCCGTTACTTGCTTCATGGTCACGATTTATCTTGGAAGATGAAGTGCCTCTCGTTGTGAGAGGTTCAAGGGTGAGATCAAAGCCGTAAAGTAGGAGATCTTCATTTGCTTGAAGTAGCATATTTTTTACCGCCGTCGATGATATATGGAGAATCACTTGGTCGGAAGACGCTTCTGTTATATATTCCACAATTTTGATGTCGTCTGACGAGATGGCTCGCAGTGGAGGTATACATGCGAACAGTTTTAGAATGTTTCCTCTATTTAGGTTGACTTCGTTGCCGTCTGAGTGGATATTTTGGAGACGGAGTTTCCACTTACTAGTTTGAGGCTCAAAATTAGCAGGACCGGGAGCGCGCTGTATTGGAGGCAAGCATAGTTTTAGCTGATTCGACGTGTGTTTGGGATTTAGCCTACAACTTAGTGGTTGCTGGGCTTTCCTCTTTATTGAGGGTAAAATTTGTCGGGCATTGGTCCTTGATTGTACGATCTTCGATGTTTTATTTGCTTCTAGCTTCTCCCCCATTGATGGCCCGGTTGATATTACAGCTGGAGCTACAAGAGAAGCATTGATGGAATTCTCAAGATCAGCTGAGTAGGTCGATAGATCACATAGGTCAACAGAGGAATCTTGAGAATCGTTTATAGTGGAAGCATCGTTGGAGGCTATGCGTCGTCGTTTTATTGAGGTCCTTGAGGGACTCGGTCTAGCACCTGTAGATCTTGATGGTGCATTGTTTGAAGGTTTTATTAAAGTCGCTGAATGAACATGCCGAGTAAACAGACTTGTCTTTTTGGGGGTTGTTAGATTCCTTATAAATTTTTTTTTTTTGATTTGCTGTTTTTGTTTAGGATGAGTGCTTTTTTTGTTAGAAAGCTCTGCCTCTTGTCCGGCAGGCTTTTTCAGATAAGTTTCGACGTTTGTAGTGATAGTTTTTGCTGGCCCTTTGAATATATTGAATGAGTTCACTGATTTGGAGGTTTGTGCCGGTACATGTCCTTGTAACGAAATTTCTTTTATTGTGAGGCTGCTTGTTTGCGGGACTGGTCCCTGCATTTCCGAGGTTGAAACAGAAGTGTCATAGGAGGGCGCCGGAAGGCTCATTGTTGGATCATACAGCGATGGTTCTTTTCCGAGTGTCGCAGGTGCGGTCGAAACTTGAGAACGGGGGGATCTTGATGGATTTTCTTGTTTCTTGCAAGGGTCTCGGGAGGCCAGGGTTGTGTTTTTTCGCATCCATTTCACGGCGTCCAGCAAGCCTTCCATTAGAGAATCGTTTTGACAGTGATGACGGGCAGCGAGATCGCTCAACCTGTCTTGCCATCGCGCCGCATTTTCAGTATTTGATGTCATTTGGGCTTGAAGGAAGCACGAGAAGTGTTCAAGTTTATCGAGTTTTGCCGTTAGGTTCGAAATGGCAGCACCTTGGTCACTTATTGATCCTATCAATGATTCAAAAATTTTGGTGAATGGAGCTAGGGCAACAGCCGAGGCAGCTAAGACGTTGTTATGTATCTGAGAAAGCGCTTCGGGTGAGATGCCAAACGACTGAGGTGCGGAGTCTTGAAGGGACAAGGAGCCAACAGAATTGTCTAAGTTGTAATGCGGATTAAAAGTGGTAAATGTTTTTGCAGAAATCGTCGGATGAGCTTCTTCACCGAACTGAGATGGCCTTGGGTGTGGGGTACTTGCATTCGGCGTTGAATTTTCGCATACAGGAGGTATGATGGAGGTGCATTTAGCTTTTAGCTCGGCGACTCTTTGCAGGCGACTAGCCCGAGCAATCGCACTCCGATCGCATGGAATGGGGAGTGGATTGAGTGCGGGGGCCGGTGGCTGAGGGGTGCTAAGTGGCTGAATGGCGCTGAGCTGGTCGTTTGCACTCGAGATGGAAGAGCGACCAACGTCTGGAGCTTGACATGCCAAAGCGCTATCGTTATCAGATTCGGTGCATTCAAAGGCTGTTCCTATAGCAGTACGGCCTGCTATTTTTAGAGTAGGAGGATCAGTTCGGGAATAAATTGGATTGGTGGTGACCAAGAAACGTGAGATATTAGCAGGGGCCATCATTAAATTTGCGGTGTTGACCAGTGCGCTCTTGGGGCCACGCGCCTGAACCGGGAAGTGACAAGCGCTTCCCTTCTGTAATAGAATGTCATTGCCTGTGGGGCGACAAGTCAGCCTCACAGTTGGCGTAGAAGGTCGTTTATTGTTCAGAGCTTGTTTGGGAAATAAATTGTTCGTCACAAGGTTTCCCGACTCAAGATTTGGGATTGTTAACAGTTCTTCATCGGTCACTAAATGTGACAAGATACCTTTGTCTGTAGAAAGACCAGCAGCATTCATGGAGTTGTTGTTATGAAAGGGTGTAGATGCCGTTATGGCCGGTTGCGTCGTTCGTAATGTTTCAGATGTCTTAACATCGAACCGAGGCGCCGGAATGTCCCCTAACACGTTCATCGAGTTCGGTGAGTCCACCTTACTCGCTCTGTTTGCAGATATGTCTGTTTTATTGACAAGTGAGATTTCATCATTAGGTGCTGGATTGTATTCCAAATTAATGGAGAGGAAACTCGATGAATCAGGATTGTCTGCTTGTGTTGCTAAGGCATGAGATGGAACTATGAGCAATACAGGTGGAGTTAAGGCATCAGTCTGTGCGCATTGCTCTTCGATAGATAACAAGGCTAGGGGCTTTGAAGAGCTGCAAGTTTCTGTTGGTAGTGACTCCTTTGTAGCCATAAGTGCACGTCCCGTAGCTTTACTTACCTTTGTGCCGACTGCAGCTTTCATCATCGACCAAGGATTTGTAGAGCGCCGTTGCTGTGAGGATTTTTTTCGGGTCTGGGGGCCGTCTGCCGATAGAGTCATTATTTATGACGGCTCGCCAACAGTACGTGGAATGAGGCCACCAGTGCCTAACAGTCGCTTAACAGTCACTGGGCTTTACTCCTGACGGGCTTAACGCCACAAGGGTGGTAACCTCTGCCCTTTGAAGGCCGGCCCGAGTCACGTGATGGGGTCACGTGCCGGTGTTGCCACGCCTCCTCCAGGAAGCGTGTTAGAGCAGCGTTCGCAGCAGGAGCAGGAGCAGGGAGCAGCTGAGAATTTCCAAGTGCTTTGTGGTAAGTTCCACGCACTGTGCGGGCGGCAGCCTCTGCCCTTTGAAGGCCGGCCCGAGTCACGTGATGGGGTCACGTGCCGGTGTTGCCACGCCTCCTCCAGGAAGCGTGTTAGAGCAGCGTTCGCAGCAGGAGCAGGAGCAGGGAGCAGCTGAGAATTTCCAAGTGCTTTGTGGTAAGTTCCACCAAGTTCCATTTCAAGGGAAATATTACCAGTCCACAATAATAGCATAGTCACAGGACAGATTTTACTGACTGCACATGAAGAATGTATATGGGCCAGTGGTGGCCCCTCTGTAAGGGCAGGGGGCTCCACCCCCTCGCTTGGGTTGCAGGAAGCACAGTCCACCAGGGTGCTTTATTTGAACGGGGGCTGTGCTGCTCGCCTCTGAGCAAGTGGTGGTCCCCCAACCATGCATTTTGTTTTGTTTTGCAATGTAGAGACCTTTGGGCCCTGCACAGTACGTAGTCTGCAATAATGAGATGCCATCGGGGTGTAGGAAGCCTGGCCCGGGCTCCTTTCATTATTGCGTTATCAGTGTATTGCAGTGGTCGTGTGTGTACTGCGGAGGGTGTGAGCAGTGAAGTGTGATTTTTATGTTTGTGTAATGCGTTTGTATGTATGTGTGCGTGTATGTTTGTGTCCTTGTTTTTATGCATGCATTGTATAAATGCGTACGTGAAGGCAAAAGTATATGTTGTAGGAATGTGTGTGAATGAGAATGTGCGTGCCTGTGTGTTTGAAGGGGGGTGGGCAGCTGAGTTTAGAGGGTAGGGTAGGCTGCTGGTGGATTGGGTTACGTTACCCTTGATGCACAGTAATGCATTTCATTTAGCAAGGCATATTGTTTTACTGGGCATCGAAGGTAAAGCACACATGATAAGAGATATTACATGGCTAGCCTGGCCTACATTGATGATGTCAGTCTGCTTGTACTTTCTTACTGTGGCGTGGCACTTCTTTACTGGGAATCATGTGTAATGTAAACTTGATAAGTGTTTTTACAAGGCTAGACTGGCCTGTTTTGATGACTCCAGTCTTCGTATAATTTCTTACAGTGGCATGTTATTTTGTACTGGACATCAAGTGCAAAGCAAACATGATGAGTATTATTATGTAACTAGATTGGCCTACATTGGTGGTGCAATCAGCATATACTTACTCTGGGATGGCTTTTTTTATTTGGCACCAAGGATAAATCAAAAAAACAAGTGTTATTATGTGGTTTGACTGGCCAACATTAGTGCCGCCAGTCTGCATTTACTTCCTTACTGTGGTTTGGCACTTATTACTGCGCATCAAGGCTAAGCCAAACATGTGATATAGATGCCAGACACAATTCAGTAGCCATGTGAAAAAAGGACACATATCTCAGCATGGATATAGAAATCAGATTACGCATCACACGGAAGGTACATTGTACCCAGGATATGCTGTGAATTATGAGTTATTGCTTTAGAAGCCAAGATAAAGGTAGTTTGGATACAGGACACATACTGGGAGCTATGAGGTTTACATCCTCTTGCATAAATACAGTAAATGGATTAGAAGCTATGAGGAAACAGATTGAGAGCCATATAAAGATTTTAAATTATTTTCTTAATGCAGGCTAATTATGGCATCATTAGTGATCTGTAATATGAAAACTACACCCCTACTGCTCTGTAATCAGTCATTACAGTGTTGTTGTGATGTCACAATTCCTGTTGCTTCGAGCACCACAGAGCCAGATTTTAGCTGTCACTGCAGCACTTAATTAAAGCCATAACAACATTTTCAAATTCTTGTCCTGTAAGAAAGATTTCTGTGACACTTTACAGCCATCAATTGATAAGGAAGAGTTTATGGCAGTATGTGTTATAGAGTAATGTAGAATGTATGTTTCTGGAACGTTCATGCGTAATACCAGTCTAGAATGGAGAGTTCCAATGTTATTCCGAGAGGCTTTCCCTAGAGTGCTGATGTGCTCCGGGGGCTCTACATTAAAGCTTCATATCCAATGTACTGTTTGCCTCTGCCAATTATTACATTTGGCGATGAGGATTTTGCGGATTGAGCCCCCGGAGCAAGAACGTCAACCATCCCGTGTGTTTAGCTGAGGCGGTGCACTTTGCCATCCTGTGTCGGATGGTTACTCCCTCAACAGACACTGCCGCCAGGGAAGAACAGTGAGAATCCTTCCCTGCACGTTGTCTGCAAGCGAGCGGGATGAGCGAGGTGAGCTCGCAAATGTTACTTGAAGATAGCAGGGACATTTTGAAGAAATAAACATACCTGCAATCAGACGTGATCGCCCAGCGTTTTATGAATCTGCAACGGCCTCACCGTTCCAGTAAAGGACCTTGCAGCGTGCTATGACGTGACAGCCATCTTTGAGGAACTTGTACATGTTGTGGGGTAACCATAGTAACCCGGTTACAGAGCGCATTCATACGCGCATTGACTGTTTAGCTGAAAGTCTGCACAGCGTGGGTTACGCAGAGTATCTGGAGAAACGTTCCTCACGTTTGTGATATTTTACCAGTCATACAGAGTATAGAGAGCACGCTTATTCCAGAAAACTACAATATATGGCCAATGTTGACAAGCTTGTTGTCAGAGCTTGGAAAAGATCTTGGTAGTACAGTATAAAACTTGTGGGTGTTTGGACCTGCATCTGAAACAAAGCTACAATAAATACCACAATAGAAAAAAAAGGAAAAAAACTTGATAGTTATCTGAAAGAGACGGTTGAACTATGCTACGCCAGATAACTAGCACAACTTAGGGTGCACTCAAAGTCATTTATCGATACTCTCCACGTTGCGGCTGCACCCAAGCTCCTCATACAACACACATAATCCCTCCCTACTTGGCATCTATCAGTGGAACGGTTGCCACACAATACAAGTTGGTGAACACAACGATTGTGTCAGTATAATACCCTGACATCATGCAGCATGTCACTGCACCCGTGCAATTCCTTCCATGTCCTGGTAATCCTACATGCCCATGGGAACAATGGATTGATGGCTTCCAGGTGTACCTAAGGGCTATTGGTGGCAATAAATACAATGATGACCTCAAGGAAGCCACATTACTGAACTGTGTGGGAGCTGAAGCATTAAGGATTTTTAGGACACTCCCTGAGTTAGATAATGCAGATGGTGGTTCTGGTGACATTAACTGCAAATTTGAAAGTGCTCTAGGGAAGCTTGCCAAGCACTTTGGAAACAAAACCAACGTCGTGTTAGAGAGGTACAAATTCTTTTCCAGACGACAACTGAAGTGTGAGTCAATTGATGCATATATGGCATCTCTCAGAGGACTTATGTCCACTTGCAACTTCTCTGGCGTGGGTGAAGAGTATTTGAGGGACCAGCTTGTGTTGAATGTTGCCGCCTCACGCATACAACATAGGTTGGGGCAAACCAACAATCCATCATTGGAACAAGCAATGGAGATAGCAAGGAGCATGGAACTTGGCTATCGCTGTATGAAAGAAAGGTTTGAAAAGACTGAGGATAGAGAAATCAAACTAATTCAAGAGAAAACTAAAGAAGAATTGGAGGAATCTTTGGTGGCAATGGTAAGGAAAATGACCACCAATAATTCAAGGGCAAGTTCAAGAAGGGGTAGAGACACAGGATATGGCAACCAGTATCAGAACCATTGTCAGAAATGCGGGTGGTACAGACACAATGACAGCGATAAAGAATGTCCCGCAGCAGCCGTTGAGTGCTACAAATGTGGTCATTTAGGGCATTTCACTAAGGTCTGCAAAAATATACGTGGTAGGATGGGCAGAGGCAATTGATGCCCCTCCAGCAGAATGCAGAGAGGCTCTGTAAGAGCCATTGAGGAGAATAATGGTCAGGATGGCATGTTAACTGTCAATTGAGGAGATGTACACGTACAAATACTCACTGTCTCATCCATACAACGATCTAGGGGTCCTTGGGTGAAAATGCAGATAAACGGTATATCTATACCCATCATGGTAGACACTGTATCCCCGTACACCATGGTGGATGTCAAGACTTTTGTTGAGGTACTATCTGGCAAGATGCAGGAAATACAGTGTACTGGGTTGACGGCGACTGGGTAGGAAAGGCCCCCATAAATATAATTGGTTGCACATGGATCAAGTTAAAATTCCAGGATAGAGAAACATACTGCAGATTGTACATAGCTAAAGACGGCTCATCTGTAGTAGGCTGGGAGGAACAAGCTGCTCTGTGAGTCAGAATCCACCCGGGAGAAGAGGTTCCCATCCTGAGTGTATTGAAGGACCACAGTGACATTAAAGCTGCACTAGCCAAACAATTTCCCAGAGTGTTTAGCGAAAATATTGGACTTTTAGAAGGTTTTCAACACAGGATAGTCCTCAAGAAAGGTGCCATACCCATAGCACACAAGGTTCGAGGAGTCCCAATTGGCACAAAGGAGGCATTGAGGAAAGAACTTGCGTCTTTGTGAACAGAACATAATAGAGCCCATAGAGAGCTCAGAATGCCTTGCTCCAATAGTGTTGGTGAAAAAACCTGATGGCACCATAAGGATGTGCGTGGACTTGAGAGACCTCAATAGAAACATTTGGATAGACAGGCATCCCTTCCCGAATATAAATGAATTATTAACAACAATGAAACCAGCCAAGTTCTTTAGTACTTTAGACTTGTCTTCGGCTTACCATCAGATTGCATTAGAAGAAGGGTCCAAGAGTCTCATGTCATTCATCACTCCTTTAGGTGCATTCATGTTCAAGAGAATGCCTTTTGGCCTTGCTTCAGCTGCGGCGGTGTTCCAAAGGCTGATGTCGTATCTATTTGGAGGCCTAGGAGGTGTACACTGCTTCCAAGACGACATTCTGATTTCTGCCAGCACTGAAGAGGAACATGATGCGAAACTAATGGGAGTTTTACAAGTAATTCAGAAAAGTGGTTTGACCTTAAAACTAGAAAAATGTAAAGTCAAATGTGACAAAGTGTCATATCTGGGACACTCAATTGTTGCCTGGGGTATTAGTCCTAAGGAAGAACTAATAAACACCATTTTGGGCATAGCTGAACCAGAGAATAAAGATCAGTTAAGAAGTTTCTTAGGCATGACAGAATATTATTCTAAGTTTGTGGATGACTACACAAGTAAGGCTAGGAATATGAGAGATCTTATGAAGAAATCAGCAAAATATATTATGGTCAGAAGAATGTAAGAATGAATTTGAACAAATAAAGATAGCATATCAATCAAGCACTGACATCAGGGATGTTTGACTGTAAAGCCAAAACAATAATTTCAGTAGATGCTTGTAAAGTCGGCTTGGGTGGAGTGCTGGAACAACTTTAGAACAGAAAATATGGTAACCATTGCATTTGCATCAAGAGTTTTGAGAGGGGCTGAATTAAATGACTCCACTATCGAGAGGGAAGCTCTAGGAGTAAAGTGGATCTCAGAACACTTTAGAAACCTAATATGGGGTCTACCTGTCATCCTCAATACTGATCACAAACCACTGGTCCATGTTCTACAGTCGAAGTCACCTTACTTGATATCACCGAGAATTAAGAGGTGGTTTCTATATACAATGCAGTATAATATTCATGTATGTCATATGCCAGGCCCCCAAAACCAGGTAGCTGACTGTTTTTCCAGATTACCAATTGACCAGGTAACTGGGATCGGGTCAATAGATGAAGATATCATAGCCACTGTGAACCCAGGTATTGACAAGAAAGAATGGAAGAACATGACTGACACAGATCCTGAACAAGTAGAGATCAGAAAAGCCATGGCTTGTGGTTGGAAAGAATATGAACAAACTCTGGGAGATTTCGTGCAAATTAAGGAAGAGTTATCAATGGACCAAGAACACATTTATAGAGGAGATCGAATAATTCCTCCCATGCAAGTAAGAGGCAAATTACTTGCTTTGGCACATGAAGGACATCTGGGAAGGAGCTTGACCAAGAAAAGAGTGAGGAGTAACTATTGGTGGCTTATCATGTGGAGAGAGGCGGAAGAAATGGTTAAGAATTGCACTGCATGCGCTACAAGTGACAAGTCTATGATCTTGAGAAAAACACCACTGCAACCAGTAGAGGTTCCCGGCAGTGTATGGTCTAAATTAGCAATTGATGTCATGGGGCCATATGAAAATCTTGACCCGGTTAAAATATACATCATAGTCCTTGTAGACTACACCTCTAAGTGGGTGGAGTGGGGAGTGTCTGAAGGAAGTGTTCCTACTGAAAAGATTCTAAATTTCTTAACTGAAGTTTTCAGCAGAGAAGGTGACCCCATGTAACGCTCACCTGGTATCCACGGGGACGTCACTCAGCCTGTTCTGACCTCTTACGACCTCAAACCCTTCCCTGGAGTCTACTCGACTGGAGACTGGGCCTGAAACACAGGATTGATAGAGTTTAACTCCCTATTGTCTCTGTGTGCTTGAACCCTTTCCTCCCTGGGGTCCAACCCTTCCCTTTGATCCACAGCTCACCTTGTTTTCGTGGAAAGTGTGCTGTCCGTCCTGCTTTCAGCGCAGGGGAACGTTGCTTGATGCAGGCTCGTTGCTGCCTAGTTACTTCACTGGCAAGAGTCTGACAGGTAAGTATAATGAGTCTTTTGAACAGTTCTCTAACTTCGTTCCTTTCCTTCCTTAGATGATGGCAGGCGTCCCGGGATGGCGACGTGCTGCTGAGATGAGTAGCACTGAAGGTGAGTGAGAGCGCGATGCGCAATCCGACCCTTTCGTATTTGTATTGAACTGAGTTATTTTTCTGTGTCTTTTAGGTGCCGTAATGTTTTCAGCATGGATGCCGATTATGACGAAAAAATGCGGTTAGGAAGCGCGGTATGCAGCACCTCTAGATGTTTCCACACTAACCTGGAGTGTCTTTTCCCTCTTGCAGATGGATGAGAAGTTCCGGAGACAGAGTTCCCCCAGAGGGGCTGGGATTCAGGTAAGCGTTTGATGCTCGTACAGTCTTTAAAAATAAGCGAAGAGTTGCTGAATGCTTACTAATGCCTTTTTTCTGTTCTTTTCCCTTTTCCTTAGGAAGCCGCGTGCCGGGATGGGAATGACACCACCGAAGATGCCAGCAGAACAGAAGGAGCGATGAATGATGGGCAGAAGCGCCACAAGGTATGGCTGTTCCTAACGGTGTTCTTGCTCTTGCAGGAGCTGAGCGCAGAAGAAAGATGCAGGCCTACTGGAGACCGATCCGAACACGGTGAGTGTCACGCTGCAGCTGCGGAAAACACAAAGCATGTTTCTCAGCCTGGGCGTGGCTTAAATAGTCTCTGGGTATCCCAGGTGTCTCTGGGCTGAACCACACCCAAAAGACTAGACTGCACATGCAGTTCATGGAACCGAAATATGTGGGGGCATCCATCTTGTCCCCATCAATGCACTACAAGTCCAATCCCCAATGTCATCCTATGGGAGTGAGTGAGTCTGGTGCCACAAGCGCCAAGTCTGACTCCAAGTGGGTCTTTGGAGGGATGGAGAGGCCCTTGAGGGCCATGTAGGTGATCGTGGCCTGGCTCCAGCCTGACATCTTGGAGGGCTGGGGACATGAGGGTCAGGAATCATGACACCCAAAGGTGTTTGTGTCTGACAACAGGTCGCAATTTACTTTGTTAGAATTTCAAGGTTTCTTGAGAGATAGAGCTATTGACCATGTAACAACCTCACTGTACCATCCAATTGCGAACTGACTTGTAGAAAGGATGAATACATTTGTAAAGAGTGTGATTCAGCTGGCCATATATAATTCTCTTCCATGGATAGAAATGCTCAAAGAAGCTCTGTCTGCTTATAGGTCTACACCACATTCTACCACGGATGTTGAACCATTCACCATGATGTGAGGCAGGATGGCATCCGACCGATTGAGACCTGCCTGGATGTTCACGGATACAGGTGAGGCAAGATTGGAAGATGATCAAATATTAAGGAGTGTAAAAGAGAAACAGACAAAATACAAAAGATATTACGATCACAGGAATGGTGTGAAGGAAAAGGTCATCAAAGAATGAGACTGGGTGTGCATCAGAGAGCCCAGGAAAACACTCAAAGGTGAATCCAGATTTAGATCGCCACAGAGAGTTAAGAGTTGTCAGGGCAAATCGGTGGTGTTGGAAGATGGGAAAAGATGGTCTGCAGATGATGTAGTGAGAGTAGAGAATGACTTCAATAGACCAAGCACAAGTAAAGACAACAAATGACCACCTGACCATTTGAACAAAGACACTATGAGGAGATTGAGCACCGATGAAGACTGTAACATAGGAATGTTTGACCACATGAACAAGGACGCTGTAAATAGCCACCATGAAGAAAGAAGTGAAGTCCTAAAGAAGGGACTATCAAAAAGGAACCGGAAAATTATACAGAACTTTAACAACGACTATGTATACTACTAGTAGTGGCCAACCACTTGGTCACATGTATCCTTTTACAAAATCTCTTTTGAATTATGAACCCCACCGCATCCCTCCCCTTTTCCACCTTTCCTTTGCTAAACTTTTCCTCACCCTTCTCATACACAATGTTTCTTTCTATTCATATAAGTGAGGGAGATGTTATAGAGTAATGGAGAATGTATGTTTATGGAACCTTCATGCGTAATACCAGTCTAAAATGAAGAGTTCCAATGTTCTTCTGTGAGGCTTACCCTAGAGTGCTGATGTGCTCCGGGGGCTCTACATTAAAGCTTCATATCCAATGTACTGTATGCCTCTGCCAATTATTACAGTATGTACATGTTGTGCACTGCTGGAGTTAAACACATCGGAGAAAGAATCTAGCTGAATTTTATCACTAATTTTAAAGCGCAAAAAGTTTTAGATTCATTTAACTAAACTAATTAAACTGCTGTTATAGTGTAGTCTTATCTTGCCACTTATCTTTTATGCTCTATGATCCTCTGCTTTATTTTTCTTTCTGTCATCCCAATATAGATTTTCCGAAAAAGGATAACAAATAACATAAATATTCATTTTTGAGTTACAATTCGTGAATTGGCGTTGTAGCCACAGTCTCTTCAGGTCCAGATCTACCTCTTTAGTACGTTGAGTACTTGCACAGCAACTGCATGTGCCACACGGAGTATGACCTATAGGTTTGGTCATACCCCAAGATTCGGTGAGCGTCTTCTGGACTAGTTTAGCAGAGATGTCATTTTTTGTCACAAGATCTTTAATATTTGGACCTCTTTTAAACACACATAACGGGCGTTGAAGAGGACATTCGCCTCCGCTGAGTATATGCCAATTCCGCTTAATAATGGCATTCACCTTGTTGGAAAGTGGAGTAAAGGTACTCACGAAAACTATTTGATCTCGGTTTTGACCTTTGTTCTGTACTCTAAAAGGGCTTCTCTGTTATTATTCCTTGCACGTTTCCAAGCTGTTTTTACGATTTTTTTTTGGGATATCCTCTTGCTGTTAATTTGGCGCCTAGGACTGCTGCTTCTTTTTCAAACGTACTAGTATCAGAACTGTTACGCTTTAATCTAAAAAATTGTCCTACAGGGAGATTTTCTCTTGTATGTCTCGGGTGACAACTGTCAAACTGGAGCAGAGAGTTCCGATCCATTGCTTTGTGGAATGGTTTTACCTTTAAGGTGTTGTCTATGGTGTTAGCCCAAATGGTTAAATCCAGTAAGTTGATCTCATTTGCATTGATTGTAGCTGTAAGTTGCAGGAATTTATTTTGTCTGTTGAGCCAGTTCAAGAAAGCTTCCAATTCTGAAACACTCCCATCCCAAATTAATAAAATGTCATCTATGAACCTTCGCCAAATCTGTAGGTGCGAAAGAAATGGATTGGAGAGGTCATAGATGACATTTTTCTCAAAGTGTTCAACAAACAAGTTAGCTGCCGAATTGTGATGACTAAACATGACAATTATTATAAAGAAAAAACGTTTGTATCTCAGTGTTTGGATTGAGAATGGATGAGGAAAAATGTTGCCAATGCGAGATTTAATGTTATTATTAGTTTTAATGTCAAAAAGTTGAAATGTCATGAATCTATGGATATATTTTACAGAAATGTTGAGAAATTGATTGGAAATTATGGGCGCGTAATTGCTGCATAACTTTTCGTGGTTTTAGAGTGTGGCCCTGATCAAACCACCACACAGTGGATTTATATAGTAGGTATTTTATTTTTGTTATTGCAGCACTGGTTATTAAGAAAAACATTTTTTGGGGTGAATTTTGGAAAATGGCAAATTAAGTGTTTGCTAATACTGCCGTTCATTTTTATTATATATGCAGTCAAAAGGAATAATTACTGACTTTCTGGATGTATAACGGTATTCTATACAAGTACATTATTTATTTATGGAAATAATATGTTTGGGCCATTGTCTTATGTTTGTTAATACGTTGTGGCCCGAGGGTACGTTATAGTGCACTTTATTTATTTTTAAATGTTTTTATTGGCATTTATATCGACAAAGAACAGTTAAACATGGATGCATGGCAACATCCGGTTTGTCACGAGGTCGCCCGATGAACATTACAGAACAGTAACAAAAAAAACAAAAAACAAAAAACAAACAATAACTTGACCGTCCCGCCTCCCCCCACCGCGTGAGTACCTGCCGGCCCCGCTTCGGGCCTCGCTCCAGACACCATCCGGTTGTCTCTTAAAGTCACAGGGTCAGGGTTGTTGTGGATGTAACTGTTAAGTCTGCTTCAGGTCGACAGTTCGTGGCAGAGGATGCACTCAGGGGGGCTTAAAGTCCGTCAGGAAGATCATGTCCTTCAGGAGGGTCTTCCAGGACTCCAGTGTTGCACTCGCGTCTTCGCCTCCTCGGTTGTTCCCCTCCTCCCAGGCTTTGGTTTCAGCGCTGGTCCATCTCTCCATTTCCCTGCTCCACGATTCGTATCTGGGGCCTCCTGGGGATTTCCAGGCCATTGCTATCGTTCTGTTCGTTAGAATGCACGCCATGTCCATTAGTTTCACTAAATGCTTGATTTTACTCAGTCTAGGGTATGTGCCCAGGAGGCACTCCTTGGGCGTCCACTCGTACCTTTCCAATCCGGCTCCCCTACAAGTCCTTTCAACAGCAGACCAGAGTTTCTTGGTTTTGGGGCAGGTCCAGAACAAGTGGATTAGGTCTGCGTACTCGCTGGTGCACCATGGGCACACTGGTGGGGTTTTCCTGCTGAATGTGGATACCCTTTGTGGGGTCATGTAGGTCCTGTATAGGACATTCAGCTGGATGAGCCTGAACCTGGCGTTGCGGGACACTTCCTTCGGGTACATCAGGGCCCTGTCCCACTAGCTCTCCGTGATGTCAGTCTCCAGGTCCGCCTCCCACCTTTCCTTCAGGAGTGCACTCCTCGGGTTGCGCCTGTCGTTCAGTTGGGCATACAGTCTCGCCGTGGGTTTCCAGCTGTCGCTTAAGTTGTGCATCTCTTGCACGAGGGGGTGGGTTTCCGGTTCCTCTGGCCATGTGCTCCATGTCTTCTTAGCGACCTGTTTCACCCTTTGGTACCATAGGAATTGCCCAGCAGCAAGCCCTTCTTTCATCTGTAGTGAGTCAAATTCTCTGAAGCTTCCATCCTCATACATGTCCCCCCAGGTGTATAGGCCAAAGTTCTCCCATTTCCTCATTGCTGGTAAATCGGTGGGTGTCTTACAGACGTCAGCGAGCATGGGGATTTCAGGCATGTATGGTTGGCCCAGGCCGAGCGACGTGCGTGCCTTGTTCCAGACTTGTCTCCCCAGCCTCACCAGCATGGGCGGGTCGGGAGGCCCAACCTGTGAGCTCCATACTATTTCTTTAGGGTGCATTGGGGCTATCAGTTGGCGAAGAAGGCCTGTCTCAGCTGTTGGTTCGTCGGACAACCACTTAACAACGTGTGTCAGTTGCGCTGCGAGGTAGTACTTTTGGAATTCAGGCAACTGGATTCCACCCTCTTTGTACGGGAGAGTGAGGGTGTGCAGCGAAAGCCTATGTCTGGCCGGGCCCCACAGGAAGTCTCTGAGGAGAGATTCCAATTTTCTGAAGAAGGGGGGGGGGTATATAGTGCGTTATGTTGGTGAAGTAGTACAGGAATCTCGGTAGTATTATCATCTTAGTGATGGCCGCCCTGCCCATCACAGAGAGTGGGAGTCGGGACCAGAATCTGGTGGATTTGCGTACCCCTCGCATTGCTGCTTCCGTGTTGCTTTCGTGTGTGGAAGCAGGCGTGTGCATGATGGTGAGTCCGAGATAGCGGAACGCTGCCGTCTGCCACTGAATCCCGATGTCTGGTAGCTCTTCTGTTTCCTTCCCTTGAAGCCCGGCCAGGGGGAAGGAGCATGATTTCTGCCTGCTGAACTTTATCCCGGAGTATTTCGCGAAGTTGTCTAGGATGTCTAGCACTGTGGGTGCATTCATTCGGGGGTTGCGGAGGTAGAGGAGGACATCGTCTGCGTACAGTGAGACGATGTTGTCCGTCTCGCCCGTTCTGATCCCTGCGTCGAAGAGCTGCTTCCTGAAGTAGATCGCTACTGGTTCCAGGCCGAGGACGTACAGCATTGGTGACAGTGGGCATCCCTGCCTTGTTCCCCTTTGGATGTCCCAGGATCCAGACACCACACCCCCCGTCTTTACCCTCGCCACTGGGGTGTTGTAGAGCACCTTGATCCATCGTATAAAGCGCTCGCCTAGTCCGAACTCCCTTAGGGTCTCAATCAACCATTCCCAGAATATTGA
This sequence comes from Ambystoma mexicanum, assembly GCF_040938575.1. Lineage (NCBI taxonomy): Eukaryota > Metazoa > Chordata > Amphibia > Caudata > Ambystomatidae > Ambystoma > Ambystoma mexicanum. Next base: position 1,258,139,425 of record NC_090922.1, read on the forward strand.
GTCGAACGCCTTTGTGGCGTCCAGTGAGAGCACAGCCAGATCTTCATTGCTCCCTGCGGATTGTGCTATGACGTGCTGGAGCCTTCTCAGGTTGGCTGTGGTGTTGCGCCCCGGGACAAAGCCGTTCTGGTCCTCGTGTATTATGGACCCAATCACCCTAGAGAGCCTCTTAGCCAGGATGGTTGTAAGGATTTTGCTATCGTAATTCAGCATTGCTAGGGGGCGGTACGAGTCGCACTCGTCGATGGGCTTGCCAGGTTTAAGCATCGGTATTATGAGTGTCTCTCTCATGCTGCCAGGTAATATGCCGGTCTCATATGCCATGTAACACCGGGGCTAAGATCTCCTCGTAGGCTTTATAGAATTCTGGTGTGAGGCCGTCGGTTCCGGGAGTCTTGCATGTAGAGAGGGACCTGATTGCCTCCGAAATGTCCTCCTTCGTGATGGCTTCTCCCAGCATCTCTCGCTGCTCCGAGCTCAGTTTGGGGAGACCCACTTCGTCCAGGGTGTCTCGGATGTCCTCTATTGGGACCAGCTCATCGTGAGTATAGAGCTTGGCATAGAAGTTTGAGAAGACATCGTTGATTGCCTGTTGTGTCCTCTGGGTCACTCCATGTTCGTCCTTGATTTCCTTGGGGGCTTGTCTTGGTTGCTCTTTCCTGCACAGCCAGGCCAATATCCTGCCCGGTTTGTCTGCCTCCTTGTGTGCTTTAGCGGTGCGTGTGGAGAAGTCGAATTTGGACAGCCTGTCCCAGGCGAGTCGACATTCGTCCCTGATTTCTGCTAGCTTGGGTTCCCTCTCACTGGGTGGGGCCGGGCTGTTCTCCAGTCGCCTGATCTCCTCTTCCTTGGCCTCAAGTTCCCTTCTCAGTTGCTTCCTGATTCCGCCTGCTTCTGCTATCACCTCGCCTCTGGTTACTACCTTCATTGCCTCCCAGAGCGTGCTCCATTTCTCGACTGACCCCGTGTTGATTCTTACGTATTCTTCCAGTTCTCTGGCCTCATTTGTCTGTTTGGTTTCGGATTACCTGCATGAGTAGCAATATCCTTATAGCGTATGGGTGGGGGGTACTTTATCCCATATGTATTGGTTTAGCACAAATACAGGGCAGGATTTACAAGTTATGATAAAAGAGCACAGACCTTTTATAGATGTAGCCTCACAGAATGTACCAGTGCTCTAGTATGCAGAGGATTCTTTGAAGGGTGCACTCTGAGAACGAAATCACTTCTTAACATAACATAACTCCCAAGAACTGACGATTCTGACAGGTTAGGTGCTATGAGAGTAAATGGGTTTTCCAAGATCACATTGGTAGTGAAGCTGGGGTTTGGACAAGCGCTTCAATCTTGGGACATTTGGCAACTTCGAAGAACTGAAATAATACTTTATTTTGTGGATCTGACTTGGAAAGTACAAAAAATAACATGAACAACCTACATGATAGCATTGAACAGAATTAGTATAGGAACATGCAATGCAAGAGGAGCATAATGGTAGCTTTATTTTTCCCATAATAATGTGAAGTCTACGAGTGCAAGAATACCAATTTATGGCGGGCCAAAAGCCTGATCTGTGTCTTATGAATGCATTTCAAAGATGTAAATACACCCAACATTAAGTAATAAGTGCACCTGCGATATTCTAGAATAATGCAAAGCGTTTCATGTGTCATACAAGCAGACATGAAAATAACCTTCCCAGAGGCCTGTGACATTTGGTTGTATTTCTCCGACCCCTTCCTGGCAATCATTAGAAGAAAAGAGCAGACAAAGAGCTAAAGCATGCCATCAGAATATGAGAAGGCAAACCTTTACACCGAGGACAGAACAGTACTATCTAGTGAGGTAAAATGTCCAGGAAGACAGCATAATCCTGTATCAAAGCAAAGCTGTAATACGAGCCTGAACACTTCAATGCTGGTATCTCCATTTTGACTCTGTATCCACCTCTGCTGATTCAACCGTTGTTTGGAGGGACCAGGATCTTTCTTAAACAGAACCTTATCAATTCTATTTTAGTTTTTACGACTCGTGCTTCCTGGTGCAGGTACATTGTTTTATTGTACAGTAGGCGTTACATCTCAAGTTTATCAACCTCACAGAGAAGAAAGGCTGAGTATGGCTTGCTAGGATTTGCCTATGTGGTCTGACAAGAGACCCCCAGAGCTCGGCAAAACGTACTTAACACATGAAACTATATTCCATAGGACCTGCCCCACTCTTTCATTGCTAAAACCTTTAATTACAGTAATGAGAGTAAACTGGATCGGATCAAAAACACTGCCTGTGTTATGCTATGCTATGTTAACATGTTCTTGTAAAGTGTAGTATTTTCCACAGAGTGGTGTCTTGGTGCTGAGTGACACAACTTTGCCCCTCAGCAATGCACAGAAGAAAATGCTGTTGCCTATGTAGGCTCGCTCCTGTTGAAAGCACAAAACATTTGATCATGGAGTGTAGTCTGATGAACGAGTCACAGGGACATTTCTCTTTGCCTATGGAGGGGTGGAAGCTATGCATTTAAATCTTACCAACAGATGGTCTAGGTTTATGATAGGTGAGAACACAGTGATTATTTATCAGTTCAGTAAAGTGTGGCAGGAAATTGAGAATTGTCTGCAAGCTACCACATGCTAGAGCATGAGGTTGTAAAGGGAATGTATTGTTAGGAGGTCTTTTTTGTTTATTAGGATTTAGCGACCATTCCTTTGTGATTTATATTAGACTTTGGCATTTAATGTGCTTATTTTATGATCTCTATGTGAACGGTCATATTAATTATGACCACTATACGATAAAAAAATAAAAAAATAAAAAATGCACAATTTATATGACTGTTCTTTGAATAGACAGTGTTATTAATTCGTACATTTTAATTTTTTTATTGTGTATGGTTACCTTCCACTATCACAAACATTCTTAATAATTTCAAGTTACTTCTTTCCACCGCCACTTCTCTCCACACAGGGCACAGCGGTTCGAGTGTCAACGAACAGTTAATTACCGGCTCAACGTTTCAGTCTCTAAAGAGTGAAACGCTGTAGGACGGATGCCTCCTCACAAGCACAAGAGGTGCTGTAATGATTCTAATACACAATCTTATGCCATCACAGGGACTATGCAATGGAACAAGGTTGATAATTACGCGTCTACAAAGACACATCATAGAGGCCTGTGTAATTGATGGATTACATCTAGATACTGTTTTCATACCGTGCATATCTGTCAATCCATCTGATACAAATAAACCTTTCAAATTCAAAAGAAGACAGTTTCCTATACGTTAAGCCTTTTCAATGACCATTAGTAAGTCACAGGGACCTACGCCCCTTTCCTGGAAGCGATCAGTGGTAATTTTGATATTTAAGAAGGGGGACAGAAGTGACCCTATGAATTACAGACAGATATTGACTTTTAAGCTATGCTAGAACAGCGTATGTTATGCCGGGAACAACTAGCTATGAATACATTGCCTAAAATCCGATAAAACAAAAGGGCAGGACATTGTGGCAACATTTGCTTCCATAGTTTCGGCTATTTTTTAATGCCACAATGCAGACAGAAAGCATTTTCTTCAAGAATCAATCCTCTGTTTGCCAATAACGCTCTTCTGAGTAAAATATTTGCACAAAATCAAAACAAGATTTTTAACACAAACTGACCATAAACGAGCCAATCTTTTTATGTTCCAACTCCAGATATTTCAAGGATTGCAGATCATGCCGCTCCTCCATGCTTTGGATCCAATCAGCCCTATACAGTGTCAATTTAACCTTTCCAGGATTAGTTATTTAATCTTTTAAGGAATAATCAATACCTAATACAACATACAGTACTAAATCTAAAGCATAAATGTCATAATCTTACATATATCTTAATTTATAATCTTTCCAATAAAACTAGTTGGACTAATATTTCCATCCTGATGTACACCTTCATAAAGTTTAAAATGAGAGCATCCCTAAATTCCATAATAAACCTCAAAGGAGTCTCTTCTTAAACTGTATACACTTGCATATTACTTATAAAGCCCCAGACTGCCAAAATGCTCAAAGTATTTGATAGCCCCACAATTCTCTTCCACAAGCAATCCTCATCCACATAAAATATATCTATATACCGATGAAAAGATGATCATTCAAAATTAACATTTTGCAGTTTTTTGCCTAGCTTATCCACAATTTGCTTTTCATCCTTGTTTACTTCCAGGCCATCTTGTTTTGCCCCTTGTTCAATGGGTTCCATGGTCTGTGGCTTATCAGAGTGTACTTCTACGTTCGCACTTGTTCTCTCCTCTGCATCATCTTCTTCACTAGTTTTCGTGAGGCCCCATCATTTTCTTAATATCCGAGACCCATGTTGCCCCTTTTCATTTCACAGGGACAGCAAGCAACTGTGAGGTTAGTTGAGGTAAAATGAGCAAAAATCTTCTTGAACACCTCCTGTTATTGCTGGTGGACTTTATATTTTTTGATTTCCTTTCACACATTTTGCCCCCGGTGTTCTTTTTCGGGGAGTCCCGTGTTCTTCAACCAACTGGGGTTTTTATTTCCTCTAACAAGTCTGCCAAAGCACCCACCGTGTTCTCCACTGGAGCAACAATATATTGCTTCACCAGCATCACACCAGATATACTGTGTGTTGAATGGCAAGTACTTCCTTCCCTGCATCTCTGGTTTGTGTCGTTAGACATTCCCCTGTCGACACTACTGCGATTTGATCACCTGCCTCCACAAATGTATGGCACTGCGTAGGTTTATTAGTTCTCCTGCCATCATGTGAAACGGGTTTGATATTTATGTGTGATGCCAAGTTTGTAATGCTCTGATGAATGTTTTCCACATGTTCTTCCAGCACCTCTGGCGCAAGGTGCCTCTGACCAGGGGCCTTTTGTTGCTCTTCCTTCTCTGATCCATTTTGTGCAGCAACTTCACATCACTCACAAAGCAGATTCGTTTGCGCTATGACATCCTATTAATTCTTGAGTGACTCCAAAATAGCTGTGTGCAGTTTTACCTCCATTTTAATGTTTTCATGTAGCCACACATATGAGGACAAAACTAATTTTAGAATATGCAGAACAGATTGGTTTCCCTGTGTCTCGTCAGGATTAGGGTTCAGTACAAGGAGTTAGATGCAATCCTTCTTGTGGGGTGTGGATATGGTCCCACCACGCTGGAAAGCAAGGAGGAATGTCGTCCTCCTCATCCAATGTTAGGGGGAATCTAACCCCCATCTCACACAGCTGCCAAGTCAAGGGTATGCATTCTTGACGCTGACCTAGGTCCAACAGTTTGGTATCCATCACTGATAAGCGTCTCTGGACTGTTTGTATTGCCGGTGCCTTCTCTTTAGTTATGTTATTAAAAAATTAGGTAATTTTGGCCTTGTTGCATTCTGGATTGAGTGGGGGCTGAAAAGGCTCCTTACTCATTCCACTTGTTGAGGCCACAGCATTGTCTCCCTTCTCCAACAGATGCACGACATTCTGTTCACCCAACCTCCGATGGAATCACTCCCATTGCAACTGTCTCTATTGGAGTCGGTGGACAGCGGGAGTGCCTTTGCGTGTTCAAAACAAACTGCCACTTTTTGTTGTACCACACTTGCATAGTCTTACGGCGTAATTTGTACATTCAGTAAACAACAAAAAATGGCATGGGCTTCCACTTACAGATCACTCCCTAGTGTTTCACCTCGGCCGATGAATGACTCTAGACACCACGCCATGGGCCTCCCGGCTGTCTGCTGACTGTCAAACACTTTTCCATACTTCTCAGAAATTCCTACATTTCAGGGCTTGAATTGAAAATGAACGTCCTCCACATCACAGATCTAGGGCACCCTGGCGAATTTGGCATTAGTAGAGCGAATGGTATGGGAAGTGAGTAAAAACTGTAGTCTATTGCACTGCAAAAGAATGTCTCTATCATGCAGAGCCTGATGTGTTATAAGGAGTGCCTCAACTCAGCACTCCCCCATCAGCTATTGCATCACATTGAGAACATGAGAAATGTGCTGCTTATACTCCAGCTTATAGCCACTATGTAAGACTCTGGCATTCAGACAATGGAGTCGGTGGTGGAGAAGGACCTTTGGAAAGAATTGGAGGTGAAGGCAGAAGGAGAATATGGCAGAGCTTGAGGAAAGAGGCTGGAGACAGGGGGCCAGAGAGAGAGAATGAAAAAAAGAGAGAGGAGAAGGGAGGTGAAGAGCAGTAAAAATGTAGTGAAAGGAAACAGGAGGAGTGATGTGGCTGGAGAGAGACCTAACAGAGGAGAGGAAGCAGGATAATAAAGGTGACACCAAAGGAAAAATGCCAAAGTGTGTTCTATGTTGATTGTGGGTAACATCAGGGGAGTGGCGGAGGAGTGTATTCAGACAGAGTTTCGAGGTAACATCAATGGAGAGGAGGAGTGTGTTTAGAAGGGAGTTCAAGGTGCTCTCAAAGGAGAGGTAAATAGGAGGAGGAATGTGTTCAGGAGGAGGTTGGAGGTAACACTCAGGGAGAGATGATGGAGTGTGTTAAGGAGGAAGTTGGGGGAGGATGAGGAAGAGGAGAGGATGATTATTGGGGAGGATGTTGGAGGCAGCATCAGCAGAGAGGTGGAGGAGTGTGATAAGAAGGAGTCCGGAAGAGTTGAGAAGGAGCAGAGGACTATCATAGAGGGAGTTGGGGGAGATGACCGAGGGTAGATGAGAGAGGAATAGTCACACCCTACGCTTGAAGTGTGTGAAGGGAGGAGGGGCAGAAGTACAACCACATTGAGGAGGCTGAAGTGGGAAAGAAGAGAGTAAGAGCTGCAGGAAAGGTTCGCCTAAGCAAAAGATTGTTGTGATTTTTCAGGGAGGCAGACAAGGGCAGGATTAACTAGATCCAGGACCCTAGCACAAGGGGTGGAGAAGGCTCCTGGACCCAACCTGTAGGGAAGTTCAGGTGGCCAGCCTCTTGGGGAAGCTCTAGGGCTTATCCCACTATTCTGCCATTGGCCAGCCATAGCATGCAAGCACACATGTGGGATGAGACCCATTCGAGGGGTCTCTCTGGAATAGATGACAATAAGCGTAGGACGTGCATCTTCAGCACCAAGGGACAAGAAAGAAGTGCAGAGACACTCCTACCCCAAAGACTGTGAGTGACTGAGCAGTGGCAACATTTTCCAGGAAGTGAGCCGTGACTGAGATTTCTTGAGTAAACCCCTGCCAAGAAGTCATCCTGTTAATTGTTACAGAGGTTTGCCCAAGCAAAGTTACCTGGTTGATTCCCAGTGTTACTCAAGGGAGGTTCTCTGGTGATCTACGGAGAGGTTTTGAGGCATTTATTTATTTTGCCCCAACTTTGCAACTACCGTTAATAACCCTTTATTCAACCCATCCCTTTGTCTGTCTGGTATTCATCCTACTCAGCTTTATGACACACTGTTGGCATAATCCAACATGTGAACAGGACCAAAGAGAGTATTGCTTGAACCCTATATGGGTAGTTAAGAAAATAAATATTCTTTTGATTGAAATAAGCCGTTCCTTGCCACCATAGAATCATGTGCATTTATGGAGGAGCACACAGCAAGGAAGATACAAATAGTTTCATACCACCTTTCCCTCATGCGGAAAATCAAGTCCTTCATCCTAACAAGCAATTTCAGATCTGCTGTCTAAGCCTTGTTCCTCACCCACCTGAATGGTGGGAATGCCCTTCTGGAAAGGCTTCTGGCGACCACCCTAGCCCTCCGGAGATGTGGCCTACATTCTGCAGCACAACTGATTGAAGGACTCCATAAATTCAACCATATCGCCGGCCTTCATGGAACTGCTGCAGGCACCTATTGCCTTCCAATTCTGCTGTATCATCTACAAGGCCATTGCCCTCAAGTGCCCAAGCTACATCGCTGACAAGCTCTGCATCTCCGGATGCCTAGGATACTCATGACGTAAGGTCATGTGCAGATTTGAACTCTATCGGTACTGGAAGGAAAGAACCAGAAGATAGGCCTCCTATGTCTATGTCTCCAGAATCTTGAACATCCACTCCACCAAAATGAGACTTGCCCCTTCACTTCTGCATTTCAGGAAGGAGCTCTAGACCATCCGATTCAAGGAATGACTCCTTCCTAACACCTAGGTAAACACACACCCACCCCACCTAAACTAAGGCTGGATGATGCGTACCCCAATGTGTTATTCCATGTTGCTGCCAAATGCCTGCTCGCCCACCCACTCTCACGTTGTTGGCTCCCCCTGCCTTGCATCTTTGCTTGCCTCATTATGCGCTTCCCCCTATGACGTGTAAAGTGCTCCGTTGCTCCCCAAAGCTATCTGCACGATCAATAAATACCCTAATTATAATTATAAAAATAATACAAAGTTTGTAATCTGACAGAATTCATGGTCCTTAACTAATGCCAATGCTTGTAGATAGTAAGTCATTTGTTTTGGCTTAAATTGAGTAGGCCTACATTTGGTTTCCCTGTAAGTAAAATCTCCATTTTAGAAAGGTCCAGCTTCAGATGGTTCGGAGACATCCAGAGATCAATTGTTGATAAACAGCAGATAAACAGATGGATAGAATCCATATTTCTCGGATTCACTCTTGGAAGTTACAGAGTGTCTTCTACATAACTGTACCAGTGAATAAGATGGATTAGGGCTGAAAATATATGTTTTAAAGATGAGGGGGTAAAGCCGATTTTTGTGGGATACCACATTCCAACTTCAAACGATGAGAGGTTTTGGGAGGTGCTGTATCTCAGATCTTTTAGGAATTACTGTGTCCAGTATTGAACAGTAATACATATTTCAATCTCACTGAATCTGCCAAGACCCTATTGTTCACTATGTTAAAGTGGCAAACAAAACCTACAGCACACATGTTGAGCTACTCATTGTGTTGACTTTCAATTTTACATCATCAACAACGAGATGAGGGACTCTTTCCTTCTTAAGGGTCGAAGGCAAGCTTAAGCTGAGTCCAAGATCTTATTGGCTTCAATTTTCAATTGTTATAGCACAACACATTCCAACAATTTTTTTCACGAATGGGAGGTTTGAGATGGACCAAATATCAGCCATGTCTGTAGGGTTTAACTACTGGTGTTTAAGCAGGGAAGGAACATAGGCCAATTTAAAATCATTAGGAATCACTCCACATATAATGGAGCAACGAATAATGGACTAACCTCTCTGGACACTTTGGAATGCAACGATAGACTTTACTTTAATAATTGAGGGAGGGCATATATCCCTAGAATAGCTGGAACAACCATGATATCTCCACATACAGCAGCCAAAACCTTTAGAACACAGAAAAAAGTAAAATTGAAGTTGTCATGCTTGCTAACCATGGGAACAAAATCCTCTAATGGTAGAGGTGCAAGCAAGGGTGAGGACAAAAGGTGGAATGCCTTAGATTGTATTGCCTCAGGGATTATTAAAAGGTTTGTCTCAAAGTACTTATTATACTTGAAAGCGACATGTGTGCAAATAACTATCTTTTATTGGTCCACATCAGCCATCAGCACTGTCTGTTATAAATGCACTATAAAAGCCTTTACAATTACAAGGGTCTTATTCATTTTCTATCAGCATTGGAAGGGTGTGTTACTGCATGGGTGTACACACATTCTTATGTTCTTCCATTTTTTGATGGTCTTTAGTGCCAACACATCTGCCAGTGCTGGACATGATCTTCGATGATCCATTACCAATAAATGACACCACTGAGTTTGGGGAAGCTATAGTGCCAGGGCAAAATGTCTACCATATTGGCAAGGTAGTGGAGGTGCCAGGAGTGCACAATAAGCTGCAGGAAGGCGCCATGGAGTTTGGAAAGAAGCAGGGGTCGGAACATAACTATGGTCTTGGTGATGTCGTGGAGGTGCAAGGAATGCAAAATAGGACAGCACCATTGTGTGGGGAAAGTGACCGGTGGTTGAGGTGCAAGGATTAAATCATGATGATGAAGCTGATATTCAGCAAGGGCAGGAAGGACACTTTATGAAGGACATTCAGGGGCCCATACAAAGGTCCGGCACCTACAGGGTTGTTTGCACACAAGACGCCCCTGGATGCAGATCATTTACTCTGAATTGTGCACTTTGTAGGAGCAGTGATAGACTTACAATATATATGAAGGAACAGCCCCACCCAGAAGAGCCTACAACTCTGACCTTGGCATTCCATGACTCAGCATCACAGCATACTTAAAACACACTGACTGCAATATTGGGACTGCTTCCACCAACAATCCTACTTGTAGTAGGATGAACACGCTGGCTGAGTATATCCCCAAGCCAGCGGATGACGGGCCCTGTGGTTGGAATCCGCTGGTTGACTTCACTCAGCACTCACTGGACAGTCAGGGGAACGCCTTGAAAATACTGGCCCATTAAGTTAACTCGAAGAAATACCCTGGCTCAGAAAAAAGTAAATAGCACAGCCCTTTCCAGCAAGAACACATCACCCAAAACAAATCAAACCCCCTCTTGGTATGCAGAACCCTTTCAGTGACACTATTTCTTAAAGGAGGGTGTGGGGGTTCAAAGTGGTTCCCAGACAACCTAGAGTACCAAGTGTGAAGAGCTATTACCGCATGCTGGAGCCCACACAGACATTGGGGGTTCTCCCTTAACTTCAGTGTGACCTTGCTTGTGAACTAGCATAGATTATGGAAGTTTGCAAAGAACTCAGTTGACGCACATGGATCAAGTGTGTGGGAAGCGTTACCCCCGCCTCCCCTTTCCCCCGCTTCTGAAACAGAGGAAGTATCTTGGAGCGGTAGAATGTAAACCAAGTCAACCATGCTTATTAATTTTCCTTAGTACCAGACTCACTGATAAACACAACACAGCTCCTGTGCCTTCCTTCAAATGCCATCAATGTCCTATGAACAAAGCAAAATGACAGACAGGCTTGGTCAACTTTCTAACTCATTTAATGTGCTCAGGTGAACTTGTTATCCACATCCAATCCCAGGTTCTCACACGTTTGCTACCACAGATGCACACCCTCATGGTGAATCGTTTTTACTCAAAAAATGAAGTGGGTACTCAAACCTGAGAGACTGGTGGAGAGATAAGAGCCCGCGAAACCTTTAAGCCTGCGAAAGAGCATAGAAAATAGAGGGTGCATGAAACCCTAAAACCTGAGGCACTGCGGGGGACAGAGGAACGGTAAAAGAACTGATTTAGTTTTCCAAGAATCTTAATGAAGTCAGGGGCTCTGCGGGCCTTGTTGAGACCTACCATTTTAAGTTGACTACCCTGAATCTATCTTTTGTTGTGGCATTTTGTACCTAGCGTTGAATCCCTAAAAACGTACATAATTGTAAGCCAATCAAGAATTTTCCAAACTGTGTCCACAAACTGCCCGTTTGTGTAGTGGACATTTAATAATTACAGAGAAGTGTATATTATACACAGTTTGGAAAATTATTGATTGGCTTACAATTATGTACCTTTTTTATTTATGAATGTATTCAGCGATTCTTTTGTTGAAATATTTCTTATTAGTGTAATAGATACATTTTTGTTAAGTTTTTGTGCAGTATACATGGGAAAGATTCAACGTATTCAGTAAATGTATAACCTGTACATTCTGACCAATGGATGAATGTTTGCTGATTTATCTAAAAATCATTAACTATACTTGGGGAGTTCCCCTTATAAGTGCAACGCCTTCCATGCAGTTGAGGTTGTAGGTTCTCATTTTTTCTTTGGTATACAGAAGGGGTCATCGACTAGGAATCCCTTAGATGTTAGCACCGATAGTCTGAAGGAGTTTTACATATATTTGAGATTAGGGCCCTTTAGTAACGTGCATGCAATGGATGGGTTCACAGAATAACTCTGAGTCCAAATAACCGAACCAACTCATGAAGATGGCAAAGTACTATTTTATTAACAATTATCTAAAACAGGGAGTTACAGTGGACATCAATGGACGTTCACTCAATTTCTCTCAGCAATCTTTTCACAAAACATAGACTTTATACTAAAAATACTTAAGAGGTCACGTCATACTACGTGGCAAATAATGAAAAACCTACTAGGGATTGTGATAGGCTTAAGGGGAACATCTAAGTATACATTACATAGGACCTAGGATTGTGATTGGCTGTGCACTGTCAGGTGGACAATGTATGCCTACCTCTAAAACATGTCATCTTTAAAACCATTAAGTACACAGTTTTCGATTGGTCTTCAAACTATAAGGACCTTCGTTAGACGGACCTCTGCAATTGGTTGGCACGCTTGTGCCATGCCTGGAACATTCAGTTCACTTAGCAGCACGTAAGCCCAGACCCAGGTGCAAGGAGGTGAGCCTGACTCTAGCTCCCCACCCAATTAGCCCAACATCTCTCATCACCCATGCCTTCTGCCATGAAGATTGTATTTGGACTTCTAGGACTCCAAGTTCGACTCTATTTTCATCTTTGGCTCACGTGACAGGAGACCACAATTTGGCCCATTCTGCAGGTTTTAAATGTCTTAAGATGACTGAGGCACCGTGCATCATGCTCTGGAACTTCTCTGGCAATGATAGTTAGTACTGTATTCATGGCATAGGGGATGAGAGAGCAAAGTTAGCAACCCTCCTTAGATGCTTTCTCCCCCACATTTCTCATGTGCTGGTACCACATGTTATTACCCAAGTGTGATGTGTTATCTAAATAGGTATTTATCCCTTCACTATCTTCCTCTGCATCTCTCTTATGTCTTCCAAAGTCTGTATAGTAATGAAGGAGTAAATCAAAAACAGTTTTAATAGTAGGGAGAACCATAGGGACTTCTCGTCAGTGGAAGTACTAACATGATAGAGACTGTTGACTTTGTTAGAGTGTGTTTGACTGACTGCTTCATAATATATTTCTGCTTGTATGCATCAGGGCTGACATGCTTTCATTTCATAGCCAAAAGTAACGTTGTGCTATTTTCTAATAACATCTCCCTAAATTGCAAACTGTTGATTGCTAGCCCCTAAATTGCTAGCTAGATTTGTAACAACAATATTGAGGAACATTAGCCCTTTTGGAAAACTGTCCTGTAATACTTTGTGAAAAGCTACAATTTCCTGCTGTGTGTCTGCAGGTGTGAGGTCATGAATGGAATGCCTGGAGGGTGAGTGTTTGGAATGCTGAGGTATGAGATTCCACCCAGGGCAGTTGAGAATGATGTAGCCTAGGTGGTGGGAGCCAGAGGGCCTCCCTAGAACTGTATTTCCTAATCTCCTGATGCAACCTGATTAAAAGTAACCTTGAAGATCTCACAGCTGACTACACAAGTATCCTTTACAATACAATGACCCTGACAGTTGGTCCTAATAGTCCCCAACATATAACTTAGGTGATGGTAAAAGTTCACTTGGATTGGTTGTCGAATTAGCTTCTTCTGTGTTCTTAGACCGACCCCCTGGAGCTTGACTTGATCTGAAATGAAAGAAATACTAGTAGTCATACATGTCAAATTGTCAAATAATCATGCATCTCATCACCTAAAGTTTTTGCTATGCTCTGGGCATCACTTCTACTCCTAGACAGAGGTGTAAGGGGCATTCTCATTTGACGCCCTGTAACTAGCTCATGTGGGGTGAGGTGGTGATCTGATCCTGGCTGATACCGAAGGGCATATAAGGCTAGGGCTAGGCAATACAACCATCCCTTTTTGCAAAGTCAATTTGATCTTGGAAATTCTTTCTTTGGGGAGGCTGTTGAGTCTCTCACATATCTCATTCACTTGTGGGTGATAAGCAGAGGAAAACTTGTGCTTTATGCTTAATGGAAGCCCTCACTGTTCAAATAGCTCATTGACAAAAATCGCCCCATTTTCAGATCTCAGCACCTCACACACAACTCACACACATCTGGCATCAGGGTATGTACACGGATGTGTACACAGACCTGCTTCAATGCACCTATAAAAGGGACATACCACCACTAATAGATACCTATATCCATTACATACCTACAGGATATGTAAATGCTGAAAGGGACCATTCGGTCAAGGTATTACTCCCCTAATCGTTCCCAGTGTAGGCCCTGCAGTAAACATTTGACACACGATGCAGTTCACCATAAATAGTGCAACATGTTCCAGCAGATTAGGAATGAACCAGTCTTCCGCAATCATAGCAGCAAGACTCTCTCTAGTTACATGCATGGGGTAATCCAGCTATACAAGCCTGACCTTTAATAAAGTTACTAGCATCACTGGCTTTCCAGTGATGTCTTGTCACCATAATGCTTATGTGGGGGATAGAGAACACCCCTTTTATTTCCATAATTCTTGTTCTTCCTGTGGTGGGCTTCCTTGAATCTCTACTAGCTGGGTTATCAACACTTATTAAACCCCTCTTGCATTAGCATAATTGTAACTACTTTTTCCTTGATCTTCTCAGTGTCAAAACTCGAAATTTCCAGGGAATATGCAACCCTTTTGGCTTCTTCGTCTGTGACTTTCTTCCCGCAAGAGATAAAATCTGTTTGCTTAGTATGTGTTGTGCATTTAATGACCGCTATGGCCACTGGGAGTTGTAGTGCCTTAATGAGCCTATCCAATAAGGAATCATTCTGCACTGGAGTGCGCAGAGGTAACCCCTCCTTTTCCAACGTGCTAACCCTGTGTGTACGGTGGATGTCACAAAGAAGGAGTCATTGTACACCGTCACTTCCAGCCCTTCATGTTTCTTAAGCGTGACAATAAGTGCTACTAATTCTGCTGCTTGCGCTGAAACATCAGACGGTAATCTTGCACTTGCTACTACTTCAAATTCTCCATTTAACCTGTGTCTTATTACTGCAATGCCTGAATGCCTTTCATCACAAGTCTGATCAGTTATCGAAGAACCATCAATAAAGAGAATCTCCCCTCCCGCTAGGGCATTCTCTTTCACACAGGGTATATCATCATACGATTCAGCATAATTAGCACAGTCATGCAGATGATCACCTTCTTCTACTGGCTCAGCTATAAATGTGTCAGGGTTCACTATTTTACATCTTTCAATTTTATTCGCTGGGTTAGAAATCATTACCTCATAAGCTGAAGCTCTTTGGGATGTCAATGTGCCCTTGGGTTTCTCTAAAATGGCAAATAGAGCATGCTCCACAAAGAGAGTCATAGATTGTTTGCAAGGGAAGTGTCCTCTCATAACTGGGTCTATAATTCCACTGTAATACGCCAAAGGTTTGTACCCCAATGTGGTTCTCTGTGTATGCACTACTGTCAAGACTGTCCAATTTGTAAACGCAAATAAATTGGGAATCCCTAAAACAGGGGCTGTACAAAATGCTTTTTCAACTCTTCAAATCCTTCCTCCATTTCTTTAGTCCATTCTAGTTTTGTTTTACCAACTTGCACTTTCTTTAATGCTTGCAGAAGTGGTCTTGTGTATGTGCTATAATCAAAAACCAAGGCTCTAACTTAATTATATAGACCCAAAAACTGTTGCATCTGTTTCACTGTGTTTGGTTTTGAGGTTTTCATTTTTTTAAATTAGTTTAGAGTGTAAATTGGTTAATTAAAACCTTATACACTGTAAGCAAATCACAAAAACAATAACATACCAATCCCTAATAGCACAATCATAGAGGAAGAGAAGAAGTAAAAACCAAAATACAATCAATTTCTTCCAATTAAAATCAAGTTATGAAGAAAACATGTTATTAAGAAAAAGCAGGTCAACGATCTAAATTATCTCATAAAAACCGTTTAAATTTTAAAGGAAGTTCAAAATAATTCACTAACAGATGGCTCTTTTCCAAATATAAAAAGCTGCCTGATAAAAACCTTAATCTCCCCTTCATAGATAACTGCCCAAAATTGGTCCGATTCAATCATTCGGAAATCCCCAACCAAATTTTCATACCCTTTGTAGTACCATTCCTTTAATTTAGTACACATGGTAAGGATAAGCCTTGCAGTCTCCACCTCTGTTTTACAATGCCTACATAATCTTTCTGCTTGGGGGGTATTAGTCCGAACACACCAGTGAATTCATTGCATGGGAGGGTATTCATTCGTAATTGCATAATAAATCTTCTCAGTGCCCTATTGCCTGTTTTTAGTAAATATTTTCTCGGGGTGGCCGGTTTAAGACCCTGAAGAGCATAATCGGCATATTGTATCTTAGTGTAAAGATAGGTTTGATTTTCACATAAGTCCCTGATAATTGCTTTTTTTGTTTACATTTTTAGAAATACTGATGATGTCTTTTTTCACCATAGGTGCCTTCAAACCTAAATATTCAAGGAAGGAACATACTGTATTATGTAAACTTAATATATAAGTATTCTTTATCCTACCTTCACTTATATATTTTCCAATAATGTTAAGTAGATTTCCTTCCTCCCCCTCCCCCATCATTATTCTGAAATACAATTTACAGCATCCTATTTTCCACAGAGTCGAAAGGGAAACAAGCCCCAGTTCACATCTTATTGCCTCTATTGGCACAATGTTAGGTAGTCCTAAAACAGGTCTCCAAAGTTTTCCTTCAAGTTTACCTAATTTACTCAGATATTTACCCTCCACTGTTTCCAAGGCATACAATATACCAGGTATGATGCAACTCTTGTATACCTCTAGGAAACCTTCTATAGAGTGGCCTCCTTTACTGGACATATATTTCCGTATAACATTCCACTTTTTTAATATTTTAGTATCTACCATTTACTAGAAAAGATTTATACTGGATTACTCAAAATAGGTATCCCCAAATATGGGTAAGCATCAACAACCTCCAAGGTAACGGAGTTAATTTGCCATCTAGGGGTCAATTTTCTTTTCTCTTTCTTGGATGCTCCAAATATCAAATATCATAATCTTAGTCTTGTTAATGTTGATATTTAGATTATTTGCCTCTGAATAGAGGTACAGTTCATCCAGCAACCTTTATAATCCTACAGGTGTTTTATCCATTAAAATGGTATCAACTGCATACATAAGACCACATATGGCTTTACATCCCACTTTGGTTTTCATAATTGCCTCAGCTTTTTCAGGTGTCACTTTCTTTCCTTCATGTGAAATTAACTGACCTATATATAACACCTCTTCTTGACAATATTGTAGCTTCTCTTCGTCTACTTTATATCCCTTGTCTGCTAGAATAGTCATTAACTCAACAGAATCATGTCTGCACTCATCTTCTGTGCTGCTGCAATTCAAGATGTCATCTATCTTATGTATCACCACACTTGTGAGATCAATATTTCCTAAATCCATATGTAGGACTCTGTTAAAGATCGATTCGGACTCACAGTACCCCTAAGGCAGCCTAGTATGTTTCAGTCTTTTTTGGCAAAACGTAAATGAAGTCAAGTCTTGTGGGGTCGTGTGAGTCCTTGTGCAACGGGATGGAGAAAAACATATTTTTCAAATCGATCACTGTGAAATATCGAGCTTCCAACGGGATACTGCACATATGGTCGCCGGATTAGGAACTAAAGGAAACTCATCATCTACAATCTGGTTAATCGGTCTCATATCCTGGATAAATCTCCACAATCTCCCTTTAGATTGTTTCATCAGAAACACTGTGGTATTACACAATGATTCTGATGGCACCAGAATTCCCGGAATCATCAGTGCTGAAATAGTCTGGAATATACCCTCATCAGCTTCTCAAGACATGGGGTACTGTTTTGCTCGAGGTAAAATCGCTCCTGGTTGAAGCATTATTTGAACCTCTCCTATCCCCTAAAAACTGATGTCATAGGAGCTTGTGATCCATAAGGCACTGGGCACTTTTTCCAAATCTTCCTGGAAAATTGCTGGTCGTTGCCACACTATCACCATTCGCTGTGGGACTTCCCTGTTCTCTATGCTTATCTCATATGTAATGCTCATGAAGAACACCACTTCATCATCTGTTCGGTCCTCCCTGAGGACATATCGTCATCGGTTATGTCAGTCAATCTATACCCTTCCTCAAGAGCTATCACTGTTCTCCATGGTCTACCCTTATCGTCTATCCCTTCGAGCATTGCCATTTCCTTTCATACTATGGCTGCTTCCTGTTCCATAGGAATAGTCTGTCTACCTTCCTCATCCATAGGTATTTGTGGTCTTAACAGAAACTCATCAGGTATCCTCACAATCTTTCCCACTAGGCCAAGGAGCCATGTCAGTAAAATGCTTACTCCATATAGAAAAATCTCTGGATCTACCGGAATGCCTTACAGAGCCACTTGCCCTGTGAACGCCAGTATAAACTCTCCCATGTTTAAATAGTGTATTCCTCGAGTGGAGCACACTATTCCTTGATCAGTAAATGAAATCGTCATATTAAGTTTCATCATCAAATCTCTTTCCAAAATATTAACCAATGTCTGTCGTGATTATAACAAGGGAACGGACATGTCACATTCTCCTATGGAGACTATTAATTGATTAATTTATCAGTAAAAGGAACTTGACTTGTAGCTCCTGAGAACCCCTTGGTATTCATGGCAATACCTGACATTGGATATTTTCCCTCTCGTATACACAAACAAGTTGATCCAGAGTCTACAAGAAAAGAAAATGATTTGCCTCCTATCGTCTCATCCACCCTTGGTTCCTCTTAGGGGTCTGGCGTCACAGACAGTACTGAACACATCAAGTAACCCTATGAGCTGTCCGATTGTGGTAATGACCTTAACCTGCTCACATATTGTGGCGACTCTCCCTTCTGACTATGTGATCTTCATTGGGGACGCTCAGGATGTGCTATAGGATCCGGTGTTCTATCTTTAGGTTGTTCCAAATCCAACCACTCACTTCCTTATCCATTTGCAGACTTTCTTCAGGGACACACGCGCTCCCTGATTCTGCCCCAAAAGCGGACTCTATTTCCTCGTCTGACATCTCTAGTCCCCAACTAGTGTGGCTATCATCCCCTTCACCCTTATACAGATTCAGTCTACTTAAGCGGAGTTGAGTGCTCAACGCCATCCTCCTCATGCTGATTAAGCATCCATTCCTCAGGTGGCAGGTCTTCTCTTTCCTCTTGATACATCTTCCAGAGCTCTAGAATAGAGAATCTTTTCTCTAATTTCTTCCCTGTGTACACAGCGTACAAGTATGTGGTCATGTGTTGCAATACCACTTTTGACAATGATCCCCATTGTGGCCACGGTATGAACATTTTATCTGCGATGCCTTTTACCCATTCCGCACTATACTGTTTGAACTTGGGCATATTCTTTGGCAGTGTCTTGCATAGGTGCATGAGAGGAGTATCCCCCATAATGACAAGTCTCAATTGACTGTCAATACTTACCAGACTGTTAAATAAACTTTATACCATGGCTTAAATCACCACTTTTCAACATTTTTTTAAAACAACAAACATGAGCACGAACCATAAATCGCTGCTGAAGCCTCTAATTACAGCAGCCTATCTATTCTCTTGCTTGACATATCTATTCTCTTGATTGGCGCCAATTACTACTGTTGTAGCACAACGTTTTCAATTTTTTACAATCTCTATCGCTCTTTGATATTTTTACTCACAAACAACATTCAGACTAGTCAAACATTACACATTTATAAACACTGTGATCACCTTATCTCTCGCCTTTATTTATACCCTATACAGGGTTTGAAACATCACCTTACGTAATCCTGATTACGCGTTATATATTTCACTATACTCCCACTGGAGTTTGAGATGTCTCCTTTTAACTCCCTTGAGTAAGCGCCCGGACCTTCCCCATTCCCATTTCAGCCCCCATAGGGCCGAATGGGAAAGGGCAAGGGAGCAAACAACGGGCCGATTAGGAGCGGCCCGTTATTTGCTCCTCCTCCCCTCGCGGGACCCGGTCTGCACGTCTGGTGACACCAGACGTGCAGACCGGGTCCCGCAAGGGGTCCTCGTAATCAGGCGGGACGTGGTTGACAGCGCCGGCACCTTTACCGGCGTCGTTAGCCCCGTCCCGCCTGGGTTAAAATGAGGCCCATAGAGTTGATGAGCATAATCCACTCCTGGGAGGTGGGAAGAAAGTTGTTGGGTTTTGAGGTTTTTGCAGTTCTTGATGGGATTGTGAAGTAACAGGTAATTGTTCTGTGCTTGCACAAAGTGTCGATCATGTGTTAAATTTTCACTTGCTGAAGTCACCCATAGGTTGGTACATAGGACGGTGTGTTGCAAACGGGGAAGGACTAGCAGTACGGCATTTGGATTGGTAGACAGGTGAACAAGTGGCGGTGCGTAGAAGACGCATGCGCATGATTGAGGATGGTGTGCAGAATAACGGCAGCCCTTGTGAAGGCGGGGCGGTACACTGAGTATGTCGCATAAGGTACGGAGCCATGCAGTACTGTATCACATAACCTTTTTTCCCATGACAGTGGAGCATCGAAACCCTGAATTAGAGGTCAGGTAAAAAAAGCACTGTTATGTATTCGCACAGAGGTGTGGGGGTTATGTATAGCAGGGCGGTGACTCCCATCCAGCACCTGTTCAAGACACTGCCCCCTTACAAGGATAAAATAGTAAAAAAGGGTATACAATGGTCCAAAAGTATGGAAGGAAAAATAGCAAGACCATGGCCGCCTAACAGCAGTTTCTCCACGGATGTGCTGAGGGAAAAGAATTAGCTAACCGTATGGAGATATTTGAACTGTGTCGTATGTTCCAGGAGGACAGGCCATGGATGATGAGCTTGCAGGAGGTGAAGGAGGAGGGAGCGGACATCCCCGCTCCACCTCCCGCACTGCCTAGCGTAACATCCAATCACATCAGAGGAGGGGCAGGGCATATACCCGTTAAGAGAATTAAAAGCAGCAGAAGGATACTCAAACCCTACATATAAACCACCCCCATATGCCCAAAGTGAGCAACAGCGAGGCACGAGTGAGGCGGCCGACAGCCTTGGCCTCGATGAGGAATGGCTGAGGCTGGCAAAGACAGAATTTGCAGGAATAGGCTCAGAAGAGTGGGTAGCGGCACAGATACTCTTGAAGTTAAAAGGGGTCACCATAGGGGAGGCGGAAGGTGCAACAAGGGCAATAGAAGGCTTGGAACTGGGACATGATTGCAGAGTTCGGGCAAAGCAGGTAGAAGAGGAGGAGAAATTGCAGGGAGACGAGGAAGCAAAACTAGAGGAGGAAGACAGGGAGTGGAAGAGAGAGATAGTGAGAGAAGTGGAATTACAGGGTCAGGGTCGAATGGAGCGTGTGCAACTGTTGGAGAGGCAGAGGAGAGACTTAATGGAGAGAAACACGAAGGAGGAGAGGCAAAGAGGAGAAATGGAGAAGGAGAGGGAGGTGATAGAGAGCATGGGAGAAGAGGAGAGGGAGATGGCACTATGGAAAAAGAAAATACTATTACAAGCAACACGCAGGTATGAGGAGAAGAGGTTGAAGGAGTTAAGGTGGTAAGCAAACTTGATCAGGAGAACGAGGATGAGCGGGCAATTAAAAGGGTTGGTGAAGCAATAATAACAGAACTAGAAAGGAAAAGGAGAGATGGCGAACAACGGGGAGGACAAGACAATACAAACACATCTAAGGGAAGCCCCGTAGGTAGTGCGAATACACTTACGTTAAGTACAGCAAGAAGTGGCATTGCGCACATGGGAGTAGGGGAGAGGGAAAATACATGTAAATTAACGGACATTGATCTTGACATGGTAGCGGTACGCTACCCAATTACATGCAAATTAAGTTTTTCTACTGGATCCTGTAGCGATATGGATGAGGAGTTGGACGAGGATGGTAGTGACAGTGACGGAGAGAGGGAAGGGACCACGAAACTCTATCTAACATGAACAAGGGAGGGGACCATGTGGGAGTGCAGGTCCCAAGAACAGAGGGGCGGGGGACAGGACATGGGCAAATGAGCTCAAGACATAACAGAAGGGGTAGCCCCACAACCGCCATACAACCACAGGCTTAGGGACCTCCCAGGACGCAGGAGAGACGGGGCAGGGATCGTACAAAACAGAGGACACTCATGCCCATGCGGGGGCTGACAGAGCCACAATAAGTACCACAACAGACACATGCAGTAGAGCCAATAGACATAGCCACGGAAATTGAGGACGAGAGGGGGCCCATTCAGATAAGACAGTACAGACGGATACCTGAAGAACGGGCTGCGTACTCGCAGATGCCGCTACTAGAGGGAGGGAGAACACGACCACAGTACGTGCCCTGGAAGCACACAGATAAAGAGAATATTAAGTGCAGGCTACCCTCGTTAAATGGAGGAGTTGGTAAATGTATTTATGAGATGGAAAAAATTACAGCGGGACACAGGTTGGCGGTGGGCGACGTCAGGGGCTTACTGGTCTCCATATTGGGTAATGCAGCCGACGATTTTGGAAGAGGGCAGGGGTCCCAGGGGTGACTACTCAAAACACAGAACATGATGGGTCACAATTTGCAAATTGCAGGGCAGCAGTATGGCAGGCACTGCAGACAAAGTACCCCGACACTTCAGATATAGGGGCAATTACTTCACACAATATGCGTGACAATGAGGATCCCATTAAATATATTCAGGAGATTCAAGAGCTTTGGCGCCTTGAAGTTCGAGAGCCGTGGGATAAAACGATAGTAATCTTTTATCATATCTTGATGCAAGGATTACCAGAGCCAGTAGAACAAATTTGAAAAAACTGGTGGGGATGGAGGCAAAGGCATACCCAGAAATACAACTCACCATAGTGCACCATTGTAGGCTTTGGCACGAAAAAGAAAAGCAAAAGGCAGAAGAAAGGAAGGCAGATGAGGCAAAACTGGTCCAAAAGAAATTGTCAAAATATGCACTAGGAGGAGCACTACTAACGAGCCCCGGCCCCCAAATGCAAACGGTGACCTCCCAACCTCAGCCTCAGGTTCTACAGCAACCACAGCACAGCACCATGCAGCAATACGCACCACCCAGGGGAGGAGGATACTGTTGTATATTCTTAGTGAATATATATATGCAAATCACGGATGGTTTCACCATAACTATTGAGTTTATTTGGAGGAGCCCCCAGGAGGCCAACCTTCTTCACAGCAACATCTTCGTCTATGGTTCTGTCAACATTCTGGAACAATACACGAAGATGTTGTCAGGGATACAGTGCGCGTGCCTATCATAAGCAGGAACTATGTACATATTAACTATAAAAATATCACCACATCTCCCCCTCTAAATAATATTATAACTTATAATAGATTAACATTTTTACATTACTGACATCACAACTTGCGATGACTATGACAGTGTATGCAATCCCTTAACTTTAAAATCATATATCAAAACAAAGGATACAAGTAGTCTTCAGGTTACACTTTTGTATAACAGCACCATAGATCCATGTTCTGTCAGCTCTCATGTTCTCAATAATATACATAGTCTTGTTTATAGTTCCACACTCTTTTCCTATGTCTTGATGCTGGCTGACTATTCTCAGTTCCTTCCTCATGTGAACCTTCCTGTGTTCTCTTTCGTTGTGTTTTTCCTTTGTACATCAGGCTTGGTTCCTCAAACTTATCTTTGAATGTCTTATCTTTGAATGTCTCTCCATACTTGTTTGGTTCTCTTTCATTTCTCAATACTTCATCCTCCTTTGCCAGGATTATATCATTACATGACCATTCCTTGCCATACTCTAAAATCACTGATTTATTTGAACATTCTATCACTCTTTGAGGAGGACGAAATCTTGACTCTCCTTTCATTACACGTTTGGGTTCTCTCACTCTCACCCAATCACCTTTCACAATTTGACTCTCTTGAACATGTTTTTGCTTGTCATAGTATCTTTTATATTCTTCTTGCTTCTTTTTTTACTTTGTTAACAATTTCTTCCAAGTTTATCTCTTTGTTTCTCTTATTTATCATCCAAGCAGGTCTAAGTCTATTGGTAGATATCCTTCCTCTCATCAACGTGAATGGTACTTCCTCAGTCACCGAATGTGGGGTAACTTTGTATGTGTTGAGAGCTTCCTTGAGTGTCTCTTTCCGTGGTAGGTCGTTTACAATGGCTAATTGAATAATGCCTTTTATGAAACGATTTATTCTTTCCACTAAACCGTTCCCCATGGGATGGTACAAAGCCGTAGTGCTATGTTTAATGGCTCTATCCTTCAAAAACTTTTGAACTTCCAAAGACATAAATTGAGCTCCATTATCAGATATAAGCTCTTGCGGTTCTCCTTCTCTGTTAAAGATTTCTTCCAAATACTTCATAACTTTGACAGCCGATACAGAGTCCTCAACAATACAACATTCTACCCACTTGGATGTATAATCCACCAATAAGTTTGTCCATACAGTACTAGGAATCTCTACTGGCTGCAGTGGTGTGACTCACGTCGATTTGCTTTTGTCACTCACTGCACATGCGGTACAGTCTCTGACAAGAGTTTCCATTTCGCCCCACATGTTAGGCCACCAATAGGCTTCTCTTACTCTCCTCTTCATTAATGTTCTACCCACGTGGCCTTCATGGGCAATGTCCATAATTCTCTTCCTCAAATTAGCTGGAGGTATTACCCGATCTCCTCTATAAACACATGTATTATCACTTGACAATTCATCCTTGAATCTTTCCCAGGATTTTAGATTTTCCTCGGTATCTTTCCATCCACTCTCAATGGCTCTTCTCAACAGATTTTGTTCAGGGTCACATTCTCTGGCTTCCACCCATTCCTCTTTTGAGAAACTTGGATGCACATGCGCTAAAATAAAATCCATGTTTTGCTCTTCTGTTAATTCTTCTTTGTCCTCACCATCGGTTGTAACACTCTCACACGGCAGGCGAGAGAAACAATCCGCTACCAGGTTGGTTCTTCCTGGGGTATATTTTATGTTCATATTAAATTGCATGATAATCAGTGTCCATCTTCTTATTCGTGGGGACGTCATGTGAGGATTTTTCGAGTTCAAAACATGAACAAGTGGCTTATGGTCTGTTTTAATGTCCACCGGAATGCCCCAAATAAGTCCTTTGAAGTGTTCTAATATCCACTTGACGCCAAGGGCTTTCTTCTCTTTTGTTGAATAATTTTTCTCAGCCCCTCTTAATGTTCTGGAAGCAAAAGCATTGGGAACAATTTCACCTCCTTGCACTTGATCAAGTACACCTCCTAGTCCTATATTACTTGCGTCCACTGATATTCTTGTCTTTGCCATCGAGTCAAACATCTTTAACGCAGGTGCTTTGTTGATTAACATTTTGATATGCTAAAATTCTCTCTTGCATTCCTCAGACCAATCAAACTTTATGCCTTTGCACATTAGATTTCTCATTTTCTCAGTTCTATCGGAATAATGATCAATGAATTTAGAGTAGTATTCTGTTAATCCCATGAAACTCCGAAGTTGGTCCTTGTTCTTGGGCTCAGAAATCTTAAGGATGGTGTCAACCAATGATTCCTTCGGCTTTATACCATCAGCATTTATTCGATGACCCAGGTATGTTACTTTACTTGATCTTGCACTTTTCAATCTTGAGTGTCATCCCTTTCTGTTGTATGACCTGTAATACACCTAACAACTTTGCGTCATGTTCCTCTTCAGACGTTGCTGACACCAAAATATCATCTTGGAAATAATGTACTCCCTGTAGACCTTCAAACAAATGATGCATTGACCTTTGGAACACAGCGGCTGCTGAAGCTAATCCAAAAGTCATGCTCTTGTATCTAAAAGCTCCCAACAGAGTTATGAAAGATGTCAAATGCGTAGACCCTTCTTCCAGCACAACTTGGTGATACGCTGACGATAGATCTAGCGTCGTGAAATACCTCGCTGGCTTCATGGTGGTCAACATTTCCCCAATGTTCGGCAGGGGATGCCGATCTATCCAAATATTGGCATTCAAGTCTCTTAAATCGACGCACATTCTGATAGATCCATCAGGTTTTTTTACGATTACAATCGGGGATAACCACTCCGAACTTTCAATGGGCTCGATAATGTCTTGCATGCATAGCCTTTCTAATTCAGTTCTCAATGCTTCTCTGGTGCCAATGGGTATGTTCCTCACTTTGTGTACTACTGGCTTTGCACCTCTTCTAAGTATGATGCGATGTTCAAATCCTTTCAGTAAGCCAATTTTGTCATTGAAAACTTTAGGGAGAGTCTTTGCCAAATTATCTGCAGTGTTACAACTGTTTTCGGTGATACATAGAATGGGCACATTCTCACCTGGATGTATTCTGATTTTCAAGGATGCTTGTTCCCACCATCCTACTATTGAAAACCCATTCTCAGCCACATACAGTCTGCAGTATGTCTTCCTTCCTTCAAAGTTTAAATGTACCCAAACAAAACCTATAATGTTGATAGGTGTTTTTCCGTAACCTGTTGCTTTAATTTTTGTCATCTGTAACTCCTCCATCTTTTTCTTTAGTATGTTCCCATATGTCTCTACATCAACCATAGTATATGGAGAACCAGTATCAACCATGACTTGTAAGGTTATACCATTAATTTCCATTGGAACCCAAGGCCCCACGCCACATTCACCTGGCGTAAAAGCAAGTATCTGTAATTCGTCTTCAAGTCGATCTGTGACTGCTAACAAGCTGTTTGGACCACCAATTTCTTCCAACGCCTTTATGCTCGTCATTGCTGCACCTCTGCCTCTATTGTATCGACCAGTATTCCTCACATATCGGCTATTAAATCTGCCTCTTCCTCTACTGTTGCGACACATTTTTCCAAAATGGCCTATATGTCCACATCTATAGCACTCTGCTGACACGGCTGGGCAATCTCTCTCTGCATTCACATGCTTATACCATCCACAATTTAGACATCTGTTATTTTGTCTGAACATGCCCCCTCTCTCTTGTCTAGATCCACCGCCTGTGTCGGACTTGACCAACCTCTTAACTATGGCAATCAAATCTTCTTCCTGATTGCTATGTTGTCCATCATCCATCTCCTGAACTGATTTTATTTCAGCATTCTCCAATTTATTTTGAACCTCCTTCATACACTTTTCACCCAGTTCAATCGACCTGGCTATTTCAATTGTCTTCTCTAGCGTCGGGTTCTTCGCTTGCCACAGGCGTTGTTGGATACGTGGATCTGCCACGTGTAAAACCATTTGATCTCTCAAATATTCATCTGCTACTCCTGTGAAAGCACACGTAGCCATCAACCCTCTTAGTGCAGCCAAGTAGGCGTCTATACTCTCATCTTTACTTTGTCTCCTTGTGAAAAATCTGTATCTCTCCAATACAATGGGCCTCATTACGACCCAGGCGGTAAGTTACCGTCTGGGTCGTACCTTTACCACCATGGCGTAAACTACGTTTATGCCATGGTGGTTGGCGGACTTACCGCCCCATTCCGAGGTTGGCGGGGCGGTAAGTCCCTAATCCCCATTTACCCTTCCCCATTCCCATTTTTGCCCCATAGGGCATAATGGGAGTGGGGAAGGCGTTAATTACGCCACCGTAAATTACGGTGGCGTAATTAACATCAAGGTCCCTTAGCGCCATGGATTTTAACACCTAAAAGCTCCATGGCGCTAAGGGACCTCGGAATCAGGCGGTAAGGGTCGGCGCTGTTTACGCCGCCGTAAACCCCTTACCGCCTGAGTCGTAATGAGGCCCAATGTTAGTTTTATTTCCGAAATGTTTATTCAGTTTGGCAATCACCATGTCATACTTCCTGGCTCCACTTGAAGATTCACGCCAACTTTCCTCATCATGATCCAAATCAGGTAAGGTCCTGAAGATTCTGAGTGCCTCTGTCCCAATGCAATTTAGAAGTGTAGCCTCTTTTAGGTCGTCATTATATTTGGATCCACCTATTGCCCTCAAATACACTTGAAAGTTATCCTGCCATTGTTCCCAAGGACATGCTGGATTTCCTGGTAGAGCCAAAAATGTCACTGGGGCAGCTATACTCTGCATGTTGCACTCAGCTAGTTTCAGCAGAAATTGTCTGTGCAAAGATTTATTTTATTTCATGTAATTGTTGATGGACCCAATGCTGTCCACTGTATCTGTTTCTTTAAATACGTTCACTTTCACTTTGTTTGTTATATATTTTCAATGTGACATGTATTTCTCTCCACGAACGTACACTGAACACATTACTGGGCAGTCTTATACGTATTCAATTTTGCTGTGATCATCCACAGTAACGCACTAGGGTGCTTTTCTCTAACGTCAACTTCAGTTGGCCCTACGCTCGCGAGGCATTCATAATATCCCGGAGCCGTGAGTATTTTCCTAATTACTCTGTAATTCCGCCTTGTGCGCCACTCACCTTCTTTCTTTGGCACATGTCCTCTGCAACACTGCGACTGAATTCTTGAGCGATTCAGTGTTCCTGTTCGGTGGTTACTTCCTTGAATCTGCCTTGAACTTCACCCAGGGGCTCCCTCCACACGAACGAGTCCTTGTCGCCAATTGTTGTATATTCTTAGTGAATATATATATGCAAATCACAGATGGTTTCACTATAACTATTGAGTTTATTTGGAGGAGCCCCCAGGAGGCCAACCTTCTTCACAGCAACATCTTTGTGTATGGTTCCGTCAACATTCTGGAACAATACACGAAGATGTTGTCAGGGATACAGTGCTCAGTGTCTATCATAAGCAGGAACTATGTACATATTAACTATAATAATATCACCACAGATACAAGGGAAGGGGCGGATACCGACAGAAATATCGTGGCAGCGGAGGGTCCCAACATCGGCAGGGTTTTGGCCCACAATCACACCAACCCATGGGGGGATTTAGGGGAAACATACAGCAAATGCCACAAGGACTAGGCAAGGGAGGAGGAGGATACCCATGGCAAGCAAGAGAGCCACCCCAGTGCTGGACATGCAGGCAGTATGGTCACATCTCTCGTACATGCAGAAACATTGGGATACAACAAGGATGGGGAGAACAAGGGCAGCAAGGTTACCAAAGAGGGCTAGATGGGTATTACTCCCAAGACATACAGCAACAAGGACAGACACAGAATGTACAATAGCAAATGATGCCCTCAGCACAGATACAACCTCAGCACACACAAATGACAGTACTCCAGCAAACGACAGCACTGATGATAGCACCACTACCACAACATTTGCAAGCAGCACAACAGCTAACTCATATACAGGACAACTCACCAGACCCCATGGACACAATGGCAGCCGTACCAGTGAAAAGGATGGGAGTGGTGACTATAGCGGGGCACAATCCCTACATGGGGACCGGACTATCGTTATACCCACAATATGACAGCCCACACACAAGCTTGCTTTGTCTCATATTGTGGGTCACGCCCAATCCTGCGGAGGATTCTCGCATAAGGGTGGCGATAGGTGACAAAACGTTTTCTTTCTTGTTGACACTGGGGTGACTAGGTCATGTATACGGGAGGGGGCATTTGCATTGTCAGGCGATGCCATGAACACTCAAGGATTCTCTGGTGCTCGAGAAGTTGTTACCTTTACTGATGACATCTCCTTATGTATAGGAGATCACAACTTATCTTTACCTCTACTTTACTCCAAACACGCACCTGTAAACATATTGGGACGCGACATAATGAGCAGACTAAACATGATCATCTCATTCACAAAGGCATTGTTTGCTCTACACCAGGAGTATACATGCTCACTGCTAGACAAATCCTTCAGGCATGTTGTGGAAAAACGGTACAGATGGGGGAGCCAGTTGACCCAAAAATGTTCCAGTACGGGACAGACATGGCCCTCGCCTTGTCTGCCCAGCATCACAGGGAAGGTATGGTGGAGGCCAGGTGAGTACTTATTCCGACCAGAAACACCAGCAGATGAAAAAGAGATGGGAACATGTGTTGATAGACATAGAGGGAATTTTGACAAGAGAGGATTGGATTGCTGTCCACGCAGTTGATAACAATGGTAAGGCTTGGAGAGCGATCATTGCAATGGCAGAGGGATGTCTGCTAGAACAAGTATCAGATGAGGAACTGTTCTCACGAAAGAAGGGAGAAGGTGAAATGATGTTGGAGATGAGTGTGTACCTCTGGCTGCGTATAACATACAGAGAAGTAGCACAGAAAATGGCAATGGCCCTAGAGGCACCACCTCCCTTCTGCGTAGACGATCTAGCAAATGTACCCGGCAAATTATGGACAACAAGTCCCTATGATATGGGGTGTATAAAAAGTATACAGGGAGTACAGATAAAATTGAAACCTGGAGCTATTCTGCTAGGGGTTGAACAATACCCACTGACTAAAAAGGCAGAAGAAGGCATTCATGAAACAATGGGTGTCCTCACAGAGGCATTTTAGTACCATCAGAATCTCCATGCAACACTGCAGTGTACCCTGTCCGCAAGACGAACGGGGGGTCGTGGTGCTTTATTCAGGATTCATGCCCACTTAACCATATTGTAGAAGCAGAGTACTCCGTTGCAGCAAACCCCACCACAATCCTATGTGACATCCCAGTTGAAGCAACTTGTTTCACTGTCATTGACCTCAAGAACGCATTTTTCTCAATACCCTTGAACCCAGATTCACAAGACTTGACAAGTTTCATGTACCGCAACCAGAAATGGAAGCACACTAGATTACCCCAAGGGTACTACGAGTCACCATCCATCTTTAACAGAGTAATACAGCTGGACTTGGGTAATGTCCAAACAGAAAACAGTCTTACAGTATGTAGATGATATCATCATTTGCAGCACCACTGAGGAAGAATGCAGGAAGGACCCAGTGCACATGCTCACTGTGCTAGCAGAAAAAGGGTGCAAGGTAGACAAGGCCAAATTACAGTACTGCCAAAAGGAAGTACTGTACATTGGAGAGTTGATATCCAAAAATGGCAGACACATAGCCCCAAAAAGGGCACAGGCAATTATTGACACCCCACAACCTAAAACAGTAATGGAAATGCAATGGTTCCTTGGATTGTACAACTATTGTAGAGCATGGGTCTTTGATTATAGCACCTATACATGGCTACTTCTCACAGCCCTAAAAGAAGCACAGAGAGAAACAAAACAACTAGAGTGGACAAGGGAGATGACGGAGGCATTGAACAAACTAAAAGAGGAGATATCCACAGCCCCAGTTCTAGGGACCCCAGATTACAAAAAACTCACACTCCGACGGAGTGTTTATGAAAGCAGTACTAACACAGAAAACAAGCATGGGCCACAAGCCAATTGCCTATTACAGTGGGAAATTAGATCCAGTAATGAAAGGACACTTCCTGTGTGAACAACACATGGCTGCTGCAGCGTTCGCAGTAGAGAATACACTATGGGGTGCATAACCACCCTTTATGTTGAACATGCCCTCTTTGCGATCCTGCACAAGCCTAAAAGTACACTGACAACACAAAGAGCAATTGGATATGAAATCATCCTATCAAGGCCAGAATTAAAGATCGTAAGGTGCAAAAATTTAAATACAGCACAGTTCATGACAGATATCCACCAACCTGGAGAATGGGTTCACGACTGCACTGAAAGCATAAAGTTTTACACTGAAACACAGAAGGTAGAGGAAGACGCGCTTGAGGGTGGAGAGGTACTGTGTATTGATGGGTCTTCAACAATTGATCAAGGTGATGGCATCAGGAGAACAGGAGCAGTGGTGGTCAGATTGAAGGAAGACTAGACAAGTGAAGTAGTGACGAGTGTCTGATTACCTCTGCAGTACTCAGCACAAGCAGCAGAATTAGTGGCACTGATACTAGCCCTACGGGAGTGTGAAGGGAAGAGGATAATGATTTACTCAGGTAGCGCCTAGGTAACAGCAACAGTACATTCAGGGCTAGTGAGATGGTTAAGAAGAGGGTTCAGGAGAGCAGATGGGACACCTGTACAGCATGCATTACTGTTAGGAGAGCTAATAGAGGTTGTAACATATCCAGTGGAACTAGCATTAGTAAAGTGCCAAGCACATATTAATGGGGGGGACCCGATCTCAAAGGGGAATAAAGCAGCAGACTATCATGCAAAGTGTGCATCATATTTTGGAGAAATGTGGGATTTAAAAGAAAAACAAAAAGAAACGGGAGGGGTGAGACAAATGTTGATGAAAGAGGGATACAATTACTTACAGAAACTCAGATAATGGAACTACAGGCAGCTGCACCAATGAATGAAAAGGAGCTATGGGTAAAAAGAGGGTGTTCAATATCCCCTAGTGATGCCCTATGGCAAAAAAATAATACAGGAAAGGTAGTGATGCCTCATGCATTATTAAAAACAGCATTAACACAAATGCACCATCCCACACACACAGGGAAAGAGGTCATTGAAACATGCGTTGGAGAATCATGGTTCTGTCCCGACCTAAAGGCACACGTAGCAAATGTCATCAGAAATTGTTTGATGTGCCAGCAGTTCACTGCTGAATACACACTAAAAGTCAAAAGAGGAACAATCCCCAGACCCAAAGGCCCGTTCCTACACCTTCACGTTGACTACCTGGACATGATCCAAGTATGTCAAGGTTACTGCTACATGATTGTGGTAGTCTGTCCCTTCTCAAGATGGATATAGACTGGGCCATGTTCCCATGCCGACGCCCTCAGTGCTGCCAAATTCCTGGTCTGAGAAGTATTTCCAAGATGGGGAGTATGTGAGGGGAATTTATTGTGGTCTGACACTTTGCCAATTAAATGTTCCAACACATAACGGCCCTGTTAGGAATAAAACACAAATTTACCTGTGCATATCACCCACAAGCCAACGAGATGTGCGAGCTCCTCAACGGCCTCCTGAAAGAAAACATAGCCAAAACTCAGCAGAGCTCCACTGACTGACCCAGGTCCTATTTAAGCTACGCAACAAACCAGGGTCCAACCACCATTTAACGCCCCACGAGGTGGTAACAGGACACTAAAGCATCGGCTTCACCCCAGCGCGCCACTACAGAAATTGACAGGGCCAACGCTACAACAACAAGTGATCATCACGAAAGCACAAGTGTCCCAACAACCCCCAAACCTGAGACTGTCCCAAACACGTGAGAGCAAGACAACACTAGCCACCCTATGGTCAGATGCTCCCAAGTTCCCGGAATTCCCACAGCACCACTGGTGCAAATTGACCAGTGAAGAACACTGCCCCTGCCCTAAGATATTCCCCAACTGCAATTCAAATATTGCCCTGCCTGATCTCCCTCCTGTGACCCGGAAAATGTTTAGCAACAATATTTCCCACCTGTGAGGCTAAAAACCTCAGGGTCATCTTCGACTCCTCACTTTCCTTCTCTCCTCACAGCTCTGACATCTCTAAGAAGTCACACTACCAGCTGCACCTCATCAGAGGTATTCTTCCTTTTCTCTCCTTCCCCCAGAAGCTCACTGTCTCCAGAGCTCTGGTTCTCTCTAGGCTGGATTACTGCAACAGCCTCTTTCTAGATCTGCCTGCCTCTACTCTCTGCCCTCTGCAACTCATTCAAAACTGGACTGCGAGACTTGCATCTATCCAGGACTGCAATCTATGCACTGGCTCCCAGTGGCGACGAGTATTAAATTCAAAACCCTCTGCATTGTCCACAAGGCCTTCTGGTGCCTGGGACCTCAATACCTTCAACTTTCTCTTCCTAAATATCTTCCTTCTCGAACTCTTCGCTCATCCACCTCCAACTCCAACATGGTTAGTTGCTAGTAGATCTCTTTCTTCTGCTGGGGCCTCCACCTGGAACAGCCTCCCTGCCACTCTGAAATTTGAGGAGAACCCTCTCTGGTTCCGGAAGCACCTCAAGACCTTCCTCTTTGTTTCCTTTCTCTCCTCCTCTCCCCTGCTGATCTCCTGGCTGAATCTGAAACTGCACTGGTTTACCTGGTTGCCCTCTGATCTCGGGCGCTGGTCCCCCCCACGCCCTCTGCCAGTTGCACACCTGCACTACCCCCCTGGCAACCCTTACACTCAGGGACTGTTTCTGCATCCCTACAGCCCCTACTAGCACTTGACACCTGATGTCTGCACTTACCCTTTGCACTTGCCATCAGCTGGCTGCACTTCTATTTATTTTCTTTATTTATTTTACTGTCATCCTATGTACTGCACTATGCCTTCCCCTTTCCTCTCCCCTCCCCTGCACACGCGCAATCTCAATGTCACCTGGCCTAGTAGGATTGCTGTCTCTGTCTTCCCTCTGTTTCCTCTCCCTTGCCTCGTCGTGCCTTGAAACACTTGTGTGTAGGCTCGTTATAAATGCCATATCATAAATGCCATATCAGGTTGCTAACACTGTCCTAACATTCTTCTTATTTGCACATGCAGGGTTCTGCGACTGTTTATGTACATAGTTAGGTGAATTTGATAGTATCTGAAGTAGTATAAAATACTCAATGTTGCCGCCTGTCGACCGTCCCGAAGCATTCTCCAACCAATTTGTCCACGCCATCAGAAGGCCCAGACATTTTAGAGCACGATCACCTGAAATATACTACCAAGTGTTCCTAGAGTATTTGGCCCAAACATACCCACAACTTGAGCAAAGTGCACATCCCATCCTGCCCACACTCCAAGATTCAGAGTACTTACAACTAGTAAAAAAATAACGCTTTTTATCGCGATTTGCAGGCGGGCAACTTTATCATCTCATCAGCTGCTCAAAAGCAGCGTAAGCAAAAAAATAATATGGCATTGTTAATAAAACTGCTTACAACAACTGTGTGGTTACTGCTATCTACTTGTCTCTTAGCCACTGCTCTTTGACAGTTATATCTTGCTTTGCATTTTTCTGCTGTATCCAAAACTAGCATTTCCCCAACCCAAGCTGCAAGCACTGCTGTGTCAGGTGGTACAGAAGACACTGCTGAGAAGGCAAGGAGAGGTAAGCGCAGTGTTGACACAGCCATTAAGGGAGTTGACACATAATATTACCTGTAACCTGTGTAATATCCTGTATATAATTTACTGTATTACTGCTACGGCCTGCATATATTATTAGCATTATGTGTAATTATGTAACTATGTAACCTAAGTTTTGCATATCCTGTACTGCTGCACCCTCTTACCCTCGGGTCTGGTGTGCATTATAAGTGAATAAAACAAACAAACAAACAAACAAACAAACAAACAAACAAACAAACAAACAAACATACCTCATTGACACTCGTAACAAACAACATCTGGTATAAGCACATGTCTGAAATTGGTAGGGAAACTACAGGGGAGAGCTACTGTGTCTACTTGCTGATACCCTATGCCATGAGTACCTTCAGAACATTCATAGCAACTGAAGTACCAGTAGCAACAGCACAATGCCTCCTATACCTCCCGATGTTCCAGGCACGAGCAAGGTTCCAAGGGAAGACAGCAGCATTAAGATGGATGTCTAGGGCAACCTTCCCCTATGAAGACAATGGCCCTCATTACGACCCTGGCGGAGTGGGTTTACGCCAGCGGTATTCGCGGCGGACCCTTCCGCCCTACTACGAGTTCCCGTAGCGCCATGGAGCCGTTTTCCGCCTGGTTTTTCCGGGCGGAGAAATCCATGGCGCTACGGGACCTTGATGTTAATTACGCCACCGTATTTTACGGTGGCGTAATTAACGCCTTCCCCACTCCCATTATACCCTATGGGGCAAAAATGGGAATGGGGAAGGGTAAAACGGGGAATGGGGATTTACCGCCCCGCCAAGGTCGGCATGGGGCGGTAAATCCGCCAACCCCCATGGCGCTATTGGCAGCTTTCCGCCGTGCTCCATGGTGCATATTGCACCACGATTTCCGCCAGGGTCGTAATGAGGGCCAATTACATTAAAACATTACCGATGATGAACAACTACTGGCAGCACACAGAAGCTCTACAATAAATTACTGAGGGCCCAGAAAAGGGAGAAACAAAGAGTATCACATTAGACTACCTGCCATTCAAGTGGAGAGCGAAGGAGACAGGAGGAGAACCCGGCTGCTGGGAACGATCACAGATATTGATATATGGAAAGGTGTATATAAAGTGCAAGAAGAAAACGACAAGTGCCCTAAAGTATGGGACAAGACCGCAAGTCTAATGACATGGGTGGATAAGGAAGACGGACCACTCACTATCACTCCACTAACAACACCGGCCTTGTGCTACCAACATGACGGCGACGACAAAACAGGAGAAAATGAAGGCTGCAGAAGAATAGAGAAGATCCTTGAAATGGGAACAGGAACTGCAGTGCTCATGGACCACTAAAGGGCCTGTGGATCCAAGGCATATGACAAACTCCCGCCAAAATGGGGAGGAATATTCTCCCTGGCAGATGTCAACATACCCTCATTGGTCGTACCGAGAAATGTTGAGAAGATTGACGAGTTCCCCAAAATGGAAGAAGGAAATAAGAGGAAGAAATGGTCACTGTAGCCAACAACACGTCCATGGTCTAACAACACTGGCAAGAATGAGGGGCTGATAAGGGTGAAGAGAGAAGGGAACTACTTATGGGGACGATCAGAAGTAGCGTTGGATGAAGTGCCGGCATCACACAGACTATTCAGCAGGACACAAATGTTCTTTGCATCATTCCTACATCCCGGATTACAGACATATGAAAATGCAAAATGGCTCCAAATCACTCAATGGGAGCTGATGATGACAATAAATTCGACTGTGAATGGATTTTATGCCATAAAAGAAGAAATAAGAGCAATAATATTAGTGGCACTACAGAACAGATACGTTCTAGATCTCCTCACTGCGATGGAAGGAGGAGTGCACGCAAAAACGTTTTTGCTGCACGTTCATCCCAGCCAACGACAAGGACAATAATAACTGTCAGAAGCAACAGCACAAATGGCCCAGATGCAAGCTGAAATGGAGGAAGAATCGAAGGGTACGAAGAAATATGGGAATTGGTTCTCTTACCTCTGGTCATGGATGCCTTCCTGGCTAGCTGATGGATGGTCTGAAGGTGATTACTGGACGTTTTTTAATAGGAGTAGCATCATTGTGCAGGGTAAAGATATGTATGTAAAGATATGTATGGCAAAATGCAAGACAACAGCAGAAGAGGTGATGGGAATGAAGTTGCTGATGGCAATGTAAAATGATGAGCCGCTGGATGAAATATTGAGGGAATGAGAGAGACTGAGACAGAAAATAGCAGAATCCAACATATTCCCACCAGGAATGAAGGTAGAGAACCCACGCAACCCAAAGAAAGGGAAGTGGGTTTATTGCTGAGCTGGAGGTGGATGCATCTACATGTACTGGTCATTTGAAGATCATGCCAACTACTATGGCAGGAATTACAAAAGTGTTACGCTCAGTAGTTGATGGAAGAAACAATGGTGGTGTGGTCCACAAGTCGACCAGCGGGGGAACTGAAGAGGGAAAATCTGAGTATGCCTTCCGTCCCGAAAGACACCCCAACCAGAAGAAGCACCAACGACAACATGGCCGTCGATCATACGAGCTCACAGCAATTCCCACTGCTCCCATTATGGACAACTACCACGAATGATACCCTGTCAGCAGACCTTAAAACCCTGCAGCAATACAAACTCTACCCAGAGTGGACGAAGACACACAAGACAGAACTGGAACCCATTACATGGCCAAAATCGACTGAAGCACCAAGAAGCCATGCCTCAAGTCGTTAGAGACATCATGATGACATAATCACGTTAGACAGGAAGCACACGTGCAACCCGCACATTGGGGGCACTCACACACCCAACTTACACAAAGAACACACGCGTACAGCTCTATGAGTTAGAGGACAGTGACATAAACATACTGTCTGCATGTTTATTATTTTGCCACTTAGGCTTATCGCAGCAAAGCAGGAACGCAAGACACTAGAAGAGCATACTTGCAGACGCTTACATGCAACTAACCCAATGGCATGACAGGAGCACTCAAGGGACCTGGGACCTGGCAGCCATGACGGATTAACATATGGACACTATGGAAAACACGTATTAGAAACCAGACTAGGCCTTAGGAAATCCAGTATGCCATGATCGTTTTAGAGAAATCTCAAGCCCACAAGATGCTGTGCAAGCAGAACAGCTACGGCAGGAGCGATAGCACTGCCAAGGCCACACTGTTGTGAACGGCAATACATACGCAGAGCCAAGGTGTCACACCGGCTGCAGCAAGGAATATTCCCGAGCTAATACTGGGCCAAGACTCGGAGGCTGGGAAGGAGCAGACATCCCACGACCAGGCAGCGGTTTGCAACAAACTCGCTACTCTCCAGCTACAGTTGTACAATGGGAATGGAATGCTCTCATAGCATTAGTCTTCAACACTATTGTAAACGCTGACACATAGTTGCACCTCGCTGACACATAGTGTATATGTAGTACAAACAGGTGTCTTGCGGGCTGGGAACAGAATTCGTCCCAGGCTTGCGGGCCCGCAGCCTGACCAATCAGACCCCTTGGGTCTAGCGGCAGATAGCGGGGGTTACTGACCAATCCCCGGGATTGCTCTCTGTAACATTTTCAGAGTAGCAATTTCGGTGGTGATCCAACCACACCAGCTGACACAGGTTTTTCCACTAATGTCACTCTTCTATAGGCTCCTATATGGATAATACCACTCAGTGACCTATCATGAGTGGCAATAGGTTTTCTGGGAAGAGCCTAATGAGTGATGAAGGTTATGACATCACAAGGTATAAAAACGGGCCTGCGAGTCAGAGTTCTCCAAGATGTGCCTGGACTTCCTCCATGCATATGACCCCTGTGTGTTTGTTGTCTGTAATAAACTGCAGTGAGATTTTGCTACTTGTGTGGACCTCGACTTCTTTGAGACAAGGGAAGGAGTTAGGGCCTTCCGTAAGCTGGGTTACTGCGGACTCCTAGCATTGCTCTGCCTGCCTGGGAGTCCCCCTAACAACGGTTTTCAGTTGGTCTTCAAACTATAAGGACCTTCATTATACAGACCTCTACAATTGGTTGGGACACTTGTGACATGTCTGGAACATACGGTTCACTTAGTAGTATGTTAGCCCAGATGCAGGTGGAAGGAGGTGGGCCTGACTCTATCTCCCCACCCAATTAGCCCAACATCTCTCATCACCCAAGCCTTCTGCCATGAAGATTGTCTTTGAACTTGGCCTTGCAAAGTATCCTTGTCTTTGGGAATACACGGGAGTGAAAGCACTCACTTTCATTGTTCTAGGATTCCATGTTCAACTCTATTTTCATCCTTGGCTCAAGTGACAGGAGACCACAATATGGTCCATTTTGCAGGTTTTAAATTTCCTAATTGAATAAAACTTGGCCCTCTTGGGTTTCTTTCTTTGCACCTTAACAAGAGATGATTCATCCTTTGCACATTCACTCCTTTCAGAAATATATAGCCGACCTTGGCTGCTTCAGTTTTGATACCAAGCCAGACAGCCTTGACATGCGGCTCCACGATTTCAGCGTATTCTTGCTGCTACACAATTCTCCCTCTTTTCTTCATGGTCCTGGCTTACTAAAACGTATGATAACGATGTCCAGCTTCTATACAGTGGCAGTTTTGCCTGCATTCTATTCACTACATATAGCCAGCTTCTATGATGACTCAGGGCCTCATTCCGAAATTGGTGGTAGTCATGGCGCTATTTGCGCCATGACTGCCTCCAATAACGGGTCCGGCACCAGTGTTGTTCAATGGGGAGTTACCGCTGCAGTCCGACCCTGGCGGGACCGGTAAATCCCCATTGAACAAACCATTCCCCATTCCCATTTGAGCCCCCATAGGCTCAATGGGAATGGGGAGGGCGCTAATAACGGGCTCGCGACTTGCAAGCCCGTTATTAGAGCCCTGGTCCCTTAGAGGGACCCGTAAGGGACGTGTGGTCAGACCACACGTTCCTTACGGTCCTCGCCAAGGGACCTTGGAATAGGGTGGTAAGGGATTACCGGCACCGGTCTCCTTACCGTTGCCCAGTATCCCTTACTGCCCAGGTCGTAATGGCCCCCTTAGTCTA
Organism: Ambystoma mexicanum; assembly: GCF_040938575.1. NCBI lineage: Eukaryota > Metazoa > Chordata > Amphibia > Caudata > Ambystomatidae > Ambystoma > Ambystoma mexicanum. Next base: position 1,258,179,253 of record NC_090922.1, read on the forward strand.
CTTGCGTTTCAGCATCTGTACAATTATTGAACGGTTGATTCTCTGCAGTGTTTTGTGCACGTGTAATCTTCTTTTCGGATTTGAAAGTTTACTCGATTCTTTTACTTCATCATTAGTTTCTGTAGGATCCATGCCTTCTCTTCAGCCAATATCTCGGGACATTGTACATGTCTCGTGTGACGTCACTAGCTTCTATTTTTGCTCCTTTTCATATTCCTTCAAGGAGTTCCTCCCACAGATAATGATCCCTTCGGGGATACATTCGATAGGGTTATCTTAATGGGTATCTTCTTTCGAATATATGCTGCGGTATTGGCCCAACGGCTACTGTCAAAAACGGCACGATCTCAGACTTCCAACATATAGAAGGTAGGGGGGCGGGATTTCCTGCAGCGGCATGTAACTGCTTCTCTACATATTATTTTAGTATTTGAAACACATTAGTGTGCAACCTTTAGACATTATTTGTCCATGGGTGGACTGGCCTTTAGGGAACTCTGGAGATTTCCTGGTAGGCCTCTGCACCCTGGGCCTCTTTTGTGTGGTGACCTATGTTATTTCCAAATTTTTCCATAGGCTTAAAATGTGTAATATGGGGCCACTTAAAAAATTATTTCCATGGCCTCTTTTCTCAGTCCGCCCCAGTATTTGTCCCTATATATATATGTTACACGGCCCGCGGCTTATAACTCTCCCCCTGGAGGAATCCTCACCAAACTTTGCAAAAAAAGTATATGGCCGGCTCTGATTTTTTTCACCAAGTTGGGTGAAGTTTTGTGCGGGGGGGGCAAAGTTATAGGGGCGTCCCAAAACATTTTTTTTTCCATAGACTAAATGGGGACAAACTTTGCGCACGGCTACAGCCCGAACGGCTGGACGGATTTTCACCAAATTTACGACAGAAGTGGGGGCTTGAGTCAGAAAGCGTGCTTTTGTGTGTTTGGTGGAATTCAACCAGTACCTTGTTGGAAAGGGCTGAAATGCATGTCCCAAAAAATTAGTGATATCTGGTTCTGGTTAGGGACCCATTACCCTGTTCGCTCCGCGGTACAGCGTGCTGTCGGAGAACGCAGCCAGTGGTTGACTGGAGGGAAGCGTGATGTGCGTCAACATTTTTGGGGAAACGCCGCCATGTTGTATTGGAGGACAGTGCAGTGATGGAAGGGTCTGGAAAATGTACTGTATGCCATGTGTTGGCAGGAGGGAACGGGTGGGGTAGTGAGAAGTGGTTCATGCAATATATGTATATAGGTGGAAGAAGACATATGAGGGCCTGCAGTATTCATGCGTATTGCGTCAATTTGCGGGTACCAAGACAGGCAAGTACGTTGTGTGGTGATTGGTGGTAGCTGTCATAATGGCTCGATAGCTTCTGCCGCAACCTGTTTGCGGCTGCCACTTTTCGTGGTGAGTGGTGGCAGGTGAATTTTAGAAGGGGAGTGAATTGCACATGACATTGGTTGGGTAGGAGGGCGGGCGGCTGTGCTCTGTGGATGGAATGCGGTAGTTGGGCACATGGTGGAATGTATGGGTGACTGAAGTAACGGTGGGTCTGTGGAAGGATTGTGTGCAGATTTGTTGGAGTAGGGCAATGCGTCGCTGCGTAGCTCCATGGCAGTGCACAGGTTGGGTAGGAGTGCTGGTAGCAGTGGTGTGTATGTGGATTGTCGTAGTTGGTTACGGCCTTCTGCCATGCACTCAAGAGCCTAGGACTTGAGGACAACCACGGCAGTAATGTTTTTTTGACTTCGCATCTGTTAGTGGTGACCTGTAAGGAATGGTTGTGGAGCACATTTCAGATGCCATAGAGCAGCTAAAGTGAGCTGCCATGCGTGTATGTTTGGTGTCGCAGGTGAGGTCACTGTTAGAACATGGTCATTATTTTGATCTGTGGTTGGAGATGGTGCAGTGAAAAGTCATGCAGTGTGGGTACATGGTTTGATGTCTGGTTGGAGATGGTGCATTGAAAAGACATGCTGTGTGGGCACTGGGTGCAGTGTTTGCATACTGTCAGTATGGAAGAGGGTATGGTTGAAGTGCAGCTTGTATGTGCATGGTTACTATGCTGTGTGCAGATTGTTGAAGTAGGCCCAATGTTGTGAAAATGTTGTGGTTAGGTTGGCAGTGCCACACTACTTTGTGAATGGGTGTGGGTATGGGTGGTGGAGGCGGTGGTATGTTTGTGGATTCTGCTAATTGCGACCTGTTTTCGTGAATGGGTGTTTTATGGCGTGGGGGAGTTGGGGTGAAGTGGCGCTACCTACGTATGTTACGTTTGTGCATAATGGTAGCTGCCCACATGGGCGCATGCACAGATCCACAGTGTTGTGCTGGGTGTGGGCAAGGGTGCACTGTTGTGTGCATGGCCAAAGGTATGCTGGGTGCACCTCAGGATCTTTGTGGATGCTGAAATAGTGCATCCTTTAGCGGAATTTTCTGGTGGAGGGCCTTTGGAAGCAAAGGGACCGTGCACAGAGAGTGTTTAACAGTAAATATGGAGTGCTGTGACATGGTGACATGCATGGTGGCATTATGTTGCCGTGGGTGTGTTCAAGGTCTAGACTATTGGCTGCATGGCCAAAGGCCGTAGGCCATAGGCCATGCACTCAAGAGCCTAGGACTTGAGGACACCCACGGCAGTAATGCATTTTTCACTTTGCATCAGTTAGAGGGTGGGGACCTGTACGGAATGGTTGTGGAGCACATTTCAGATGCCATAGTGCAGCAGAAGTGAGCTGCCATGTGTGTATGTTTGGTTTCGCAGGTGAGGTCACTGTTACAACATGGTCAAGTTTTTTGATGTGTAGTTGGAGATGGTGCAGTGAAAAGTCATGTAGTGTGGGCACAGGATGCACTGGTTGCATAGTTTCAGTATGGAAGATGGTATGGTTGAAGTGCGGTAAAGGTTTTGATGTGTGGTTGGAGATGGTGCAGTGAAAGGTCATACAGTGTTGGCACTGGGTGCAATGTTTACATACTGTCAGTATGGAAGAGGGTATGGTTGAAGTGCGGCTTATGTGTGCTTGGTTACTATGCTGTGTGCAGATTTGTTGAAGTAGGCCCAATGTTGTGAAAATGTTGTGGTTAGGTTTGCAGTGACAATACTTTGTGAATGGGATCTTTGTGGATGCTGAAATTGTGCATCCGTTAGCAGAAGTTTCTGGTGGAGGGCCTTTGGAAGCAAGGGCACCATGCACTGGGAATGTTTACGATAAATATGGAGTGCTGTGACATGGTGACATGCATGGTGGCATTACGTTCCCGTGGGTGTGTTGAAGGTCTAGACTACTGGGTGCATGGCCGAAGCCTGTATGCCGTAGGCCATGAACTCAAGAGCCTAGGACTTGAGGACACCCACACAGTAATGCATTTTTGACTTTGTATCAGTTGGAGGGTGGTGACCTGTAAGGAATGGTTGTGGAGCACATTTCAGATGCCATAGAGCAGCAGAAGTGAGCTGCCATGTGTGTATGTTTGGTTTCACAGGTGACGTCACTGTTACAACATGGTAAAGGTTTTGTTGTGTGGTTGGAGATGGTGCAGTGAAAAGTCATGCAGTGTGGGCACAGGGTGCATTCTTTGAATACTGTCAGTATGGAAGAGGGTATGGTTGAAGTGCAGCTTATATGTGCTTTGTTACTATGCTCTGTGCAGATTTGTTGAGGTTGGCCCAATATTGTAAAAATGTTGTGGTTAGGTTGGCAGTGACACAATACTTTGTGATTGGCTGTGGACAGGGGTGGTGGAGGCCGTGGTATGTTTGTGGATTCTGCGAATTGTGACCTGTTTTCGTGAATGGGTGTTTTATGGTGTGGGGGAGTTGGGGTGAGGTGCCGCTACCTACGCATGTTACGTTTGTGCATAATAGTAACTGTCCACATGGGCGCATGCACGGATCCATAGTGTTGTGCTGGGCGTGGGCATTGGTGGACCGTTGTGTGCATGGCCAAAGGTGTGCTGGTAGCGCATCAGGATCTTTGTGGATGCTGAAATAGTGCATCCTTTAGCAGAGGTTTCTGGTGGAGGGGCTTTGGAAGCAAAGGCACCATGCACTGTGAGTGTTTAGCAGTAAATATGGAGTGGTGTATAGAAATGATAGTGTGCAATGTAGAGGTTTAGTATATGATTGGTGCGTGTGTGTTTCACAAATTTCACAGCAGCTAATGAGGGAGTGTTGGAAAAATGCCAGTGCAAAGGGAAGAAGTATTGTGTCTGCATTACTGGGGCGTGGCCCGCGTTGTAGGTGCGAAAGTGCACGTGCCACATCCTGCCCTTCTGAGCATGGTGCCTTCGCAAATGGAACTGTGGAGATTCTTCCATGAGGTGTGGAGGGTGTGGTTCACAGGAAGGGGAGGTGACATATTTACCCAAAGTTCGATGCAGTGAGGTTGGCAGAGATGGATAGATGCCGAGTTCTGATAGTGGCCGATACCTTTGTGCGCAATCTGCACAGGTATGCTGTGGAAAGAGGCTTTGATACTGACTTTCAGTTGGAAGGAGTGCAGGCTTTTTGGGTCACAGTGTATGAGTGGGGTTTCGGGTGCATGGATTTCCTTTGCATATGGGTGGCCTCTCTCAGTACTGTTGATGTGGTGGTTGTACCTTTTGGAGGACTACATTTAGGGTACATGTCATGCTCACATTTACTCGCGCACCTAAAGAAGTTGATGACAGCAATGATGCAAATGTTTCCCACTGCCAAGGTGATTTTCTCATCGATAACACTAAGAGGTGCATGGGACCATGACGCTGTAATTTGTCCACTGCCAGAGGTCGGGAGATGATGGATAAACAGAAGCATGTGTGACTTTATGTGCAGTGCTGGGATGTTGTGCACCGACTATGAAAGCATTAATAACCAGCAAGATTTTCAGTGGTTCCAAGGAAATTGTATTTTTTTTACCTCCATTGGCAATGGTGGTTTGTTTGCCACTCAGCACGAAGCGCTGCAGAGAATCCTGTAGAAATGTAAGAGAAGCATTCATTTTCAGTGGAGAGAAATGTGAGGAGGAGAAGCAAAGAGACTGTCAGCAAAAGAGAGAACACAAAAAAAATGTATGCACGTACATAACAAAAACACGACAACCCCTCAAAAAGAATAAGTGTTCTTAGAGACAGTACTAAAGACACAATCCCCTACCCTGTTTTACATTCCCCTGCCCATCTCCCCTCCCCACTTCTCCTCCTAGCACAGTAACTCTGCGGATTCCACTGTACTTTGTGGATTAGATGTGCAACATCCGGATATTTTTAGGATGGCAGCTATTGCATTGGTACAGTGGAGGCTAAGCCATTGCGCAATGTGGGTGCTGGTTGTGGTGTCTACACAAGCACTGTGGAAGAATGTATGTTTGTACTGAGAAATGTAGGAGTCTATGGTGAAAGTGTGCAAGGTAAGGGGCAGGCATCCTGTGTGTATGCATGCACGTTGCTAACATACATTCCGTGCTGCTTTTGTGGGATCACTTTTCTGACATTTGTAGTACATGCATTACAGTGCAAAGAGCATTTTGTGCAGTCTACAAGGTACGTGGCAGGCATCCTGTTGTTATAAATGCAGTGTGTGTATCCTATGATATGATGTGATATGGTATTCTGTGGCATTTTTACGGCACCTACAAACAAGTGTATGAAGGTGCGACGAGGAAAGGGAGGCGGAACAGAGGCCACACAGACTGATCCCACTAGACCAGGTGACACTGAGAGTTTGCAAGTGAATGGGAAGGGGGAGGTCAAAGTGGAGTATATGGGAACAACAAAAAATAGCAATACGTGCAAATACGGCCGGTGCTGGCAAGAAGAAGGATAAGTGTAGACATCATGTGGTGGGTGGAATGTTAAGGTTGCAGTAAACAGCCCCAAATGCGGGGGTTGGCAGAAAGCCAATGCAGGGATGAAACTGTTGGGAGGGAGGTGGCCTGGGGCACAGATGACAGAGTGGGTAAGAAACCAGTGCACAATACTTTTTAGGCAGGAAGTGAGCAAGGGAGAGAAGGGGAAAAAGAAGAAGCACATGGAAATGTTTTGAGGTGCTTTCAGACCGTAAAATGGTTCTACTCAAGTTCCAGGGAGGCAGGGAGCCTGTTCCAGAGGGAGGCCTTAGCAGAAGAAAGACATCTACCACCAACTGGTTGCGTGCAAAAGCAACTGACCCTGAGGGAGTTGGAGGCGGATGAGGGAAGAGCTGGAGCAAGCAAATATTTAGGAAGTGAGAGTGCAATGTATTGAGGTCCCAGAGACCAGAAGGCCTTCTGCACAATGCACAACGCTTTCATTTCATTCTTCGCAGCCACTGGGAGCTCTTGCAGACATTTTAGTCCAGCAGAGATACGATCCATGGCGTTCAGGCCAAGGAAAAGTTGCCTAGTCCTCTTATGGATGAGTTGCTGAGGGCGGAGAGTGGAGGATGGCAGATTTAAAAAGAGGCTGTGGCAATAGTGCAGCGTACAAAGAACCACAGCCGTGCACATACTGACCTTTTGGGAACTGACTTTAGGTTGGTAAAATACATTCAGTGGTGGCTTTGGTGCCATCTTCCTACGATTTATGTAGGAGGTGGATTAGTGGGGAACACATTTTGCAGCATTGTTGGAAGGAAAGACGAGAGTTCCTGTTTCGCTAATACACTTATGTTATGGGTAAATGAAAACGTTGCAAGCTAATACCATTAAATTGCCACTTCATGGTAGGAGATGGGAGGAAAACCAGTATGCTTTTCAAACACTAAATGGACGCTTAGAGGGAGATATTGTGCGCCGAGGCACTTTTGTGGTGATGGGTGCTCATGTGGATGAATGTGCATGCACAAATTTTGCAATGTTTGAGTGAACTTTGCACTGGACGTGCTTTCCAATCACAGCACACTTGCAGGCTGATTTTGTAATGGTGCATATGAGGTCTTGTGGAGAACTGACAGTGTTAGATGCTGACGTCTTGGATGGCATTGGTGGATGCGTGTGTGACTACTTATCAATACCAAATAAGGGTGGGGTGGCAAGAGGATAGTGGAAATGGAAGAAGGAGTGTTCGTGCTTCACTGGAGTCCGGCCCTCATGATACTTTGGGAAGGGCACATGCCACAATCTGTCGTTCGCACCATGCTGCCCAATGGAAATGGCACTGTGGGGATTATCCAGTCATGTACTGAGAGTGTGGGTCACAGGAAGGGGTGATAATACTGGTATTCATTACTCTGCGTAGTGAGGCTGGCTGACATGGAGAAACACATTGTGTTGACTTTGGGAGATGCCTTTGTGATAGATCTGCACAAGTATGCCCAGGAAAAAAACATTCATGTCAATTTCCATTTGGAAGCAGTGGACGGATTGTGGTGCGCGGTCGATGACTTCCGTTTAGCCGATATACATGCACTTTGGAGACAACTGGCCAGTTCCGCTACTGTGCATGTTGTCGCCATGAACTGTGGTGGGTTGCTATTGGGTTACGTGTCTTGCTTACGTTTGCTCTGTCTACTGAAGAGGCTGATGAATGCATTGAAGAGCCTTTTTCCCACTGCCCAGGTGGTTTTGTCCGCCATAACACCAACAACAGTATGGATCACTCATATTTGCTGTTGTACCCAGCTAGAAGTTGGATAGTGTCCGATTAACAGAAGCATGTCTGATTTTATGGCAGCTCGTGACATGTTTTTTTGTAACAATAGCATCATTAGTTCTGCTAATTCGGACTTATTCCAATGTAATGGCATTTCAAGGTTGTCCATTGGTAATGCTGTTTTGTTCGCTCATCTCCAATATGCACTCAAAAGGTTCCTGTCAGATTTTGATGACGAAAAGAAAACACACAACTGTATGAAACAGAAACGCGCTCTTTGTGTGGAAGCAGATAACTACAAAAAACAAACAGCAGAAAAAAAACACAAAGGCACCTTTCAGAGTCACCCCTACAAAGGAAAGCCCTTACACTGGTTGACATTTCTTCCCCCATGCATGCACGCACGCACGCACGCACGCACGCACGCACGCACGCACACAGCACAAAAGCCTCATTCGGGTATTTTCAGGCCGGTGGCCATGGAAATGGGCTTGTGCAGACTGAGGGATTGCGCAACAACGTTTCTGGGTGTGGTGTGTGTGCAGGGGACTGTTGTACAGATGTGCTAGTGTTACATGGAGCGTGCACGTGCCACAATCTGCGTTTCTCAGCATGCTGGCCAATGGAAATGTGACTGTGCAAATTATCCAATGAGGTGGTCAGAGTGTGCGTCACATATTTTGTTTCATTACTCTGTGTAGTGAGGCTGGCAGAGATGGCGAGACGCACAGTTTTCATAGTGGGCGATCCCTTTGTGGTAGATCTGCTCCAGTATGAGGTGGAAAGAGGCTTTAATGGCAATTTCAATTTGGAGGAAGTGGACGCTTTGTGGTGCGGTGTCGCTTTTCGTACTTTGGACCATTTGCTTGCAGAATGTCGATGAGTGGCAACTTTCGCTACTGTACACGTTGTGATCCTGCACTATGGAGCACTGCTTTTAGGTTCCATAGCTTGTTCAAGTGTGTACTGTCATCTCAAATAGATGATGAAAGCAGTGAAGCGCATTTTACCACTGCAAAGGTGCTTTCTCATGTATACCACCAAGTCCAGTATACAACTATTCCAATGAATGTTGGCGGCAGCCAGAGGTCAGAAGGCGTCTTATCAACAGAAGCATGTGTAACTTCTTGTGTGCTGCTGGGATGTACTCCTGTGAGAATTACAACATTGGTTATCGATAGGTGAACCTTCTCAATGGCATTTCATTGTCGCTGAGTGGCAATGACATTTTGTTTTCCAATCTACAGGCTGCAGTGAAGACGCTATTGTAAGAATGTGAGGGGAAGTACAACAAACAAAAATACTTATAAAAACCCAAAAATAAAACATTTCTATGGAAGCACCTTTAAAAACATCTCTTTTGAGAACCACCACTACAAATGACATCCCCTACCCTGGTTGACATGTATTCCCTGACTCCCGCGCGCGCCCACTTGAAAAAGTCTGTGGACATTGCAACAGTTGCAGGGTTGCACATGTGACATACGCCCCTTTTGCACATGGCTACCATACATTTGGGCCTGTGGAGGGCTGTCACGATGCCTGCCCCGGGGAAACCAGGTTTGGCCCAGCTACCCCGGAAGCAGGCATCATGCCATTTAATGCAAGCCCATGAACCCCAATTAGGGGCTATTTGGGTGCAGTCCTGGCGCCTATGGCGCCAGGCTTATAAGTTCAGAATCAGTCCTGGCGCCATGGGCGCCAGGCTCATGGTCAAGGACTTACCTGAAGCAGACCATGCTGCTAACTTACCTGAGGCAGACCATGCTGCCAGTGACCAGAAGTCAAATGAGGCCTAGGAAGGACTATTTTTCCCTAGGAACTATTTTTTACTCGGGTGGGGCTGCGGAAGGATACTTACCTGGAACTACTTCCAAGGCTATTTAAACCACGCCCTGACAGCAACCCATGCTTCACGTTATTCTGCACTTGCATCGTAACGCTCACCATGCCTGCAGCAGCTTCCAGTCTTCAGCCACGCCCGCCTGGATGCTGGAGCTCCTGAAAACCTGAAAGAAAGCAGAGGGAAGGTTAGAACCGGAGTTTTTACCTGCAATCCTTACCTGAATCCTGAATCTTCTTGGCTCTGACCTAGAAGGAAGAAATCATCAGACGCACACCGCTTCGCATCCTGCAGCGCCGCGCGGGAACTCACCTGAAGCAATCCTCCGCATTCCATCGCGCCTTTCAGCATCCAGCGGCCGCTCTCCAACACCTGTGGAAATAAAGACAATAAGGTGAGCAAGGGAGCATTCCCAGACAATAAAGGCAATCCCCAGGACTTACCTGATACCACAGGGGGTACTTACCTCATCTCGGGTCGGCGCGGCCTCCACAGCTTCTCCGCCGTACCGCGGCCCCAAAGGGGAAACAAAAGCAACACAAAAGCGCAAGTAGGGGAAACCGAATTCCGCTACAGACTTACCTGGTTACTGCCTGAGGCCGCAATCACCGGAACCTCCACCGATTCAGCGCCTACAAAAGGAAAGGGTCACAGGTTAGACCAGGTCCTCATTATCGAACTGAACAGAATCCATAAACACTTACCTGCATCTTACTGGTTGCCACTTGGAACTCTTCTCAAGAACTATTAAGGCAACCTAGGGAATTTGGACAGAGTGAAGGCCTCTTTCAAACTATTTCCTTACGGAGTCAATACCGTTCTGCAACACTCCAACATCCCACACCAGTGAAGTAACTGGTCATCTACGCGCCCCTTTGCTCGAGGCAGGATGGAGAGCTCATCTTTCCAAACTATCAGGTGAGAACATAGCAAGAGTTTGGAAGTAATTTGTGGGAAGAGATCGCAGGAGTGGGGGAAGGTGGGGTTGGCGCCCAGTCCCCGCAGGTGGCTAATTCCCTTTTCTCCATTACAGAAGAATATTCATACGGGCAAAACAAGCTAAGCTGGGTGGTCCGGTCCAGTCCATCATTTCGGTGCCCCGTGTGTCGCTGGAAAAGGTAACAACAGCCCAGTTCAGATCGACGCCCCCGTGGACACCAGGTGAGCGTATCAAGGACACAGAATTGGTCAATAAGGTTTCTGGATGTGGAGTGCACGCACCGACTGTGGTACACAGTATATTTGTTGAGCAAAATGTAGAGGGTGCGCTTATGGCTGTGTGTTGCACGAGCCACGGTGTATGCTTTGTGGGGGAATTCTACATACATTTCTTCACAGTGAATGGAAAACGGAGTCCAGTGGGAGCTGATTGTGGATTGTATCATATGGATTTGTACGCGTATGAAGTACCTACAATGAAGTGATTGATTTTGGTTTGTCTGTGTGAGACTTTAGTGACGTGCGATCACAACGATATTATTGTTGTTCATTGTGGAGGGAAAATTGTACAACATGTAAGACGATTTTCAGTGCCGTTTGCGCTAAAGGAGGCACTTGGCCAGGGCATGCGTCTGTTTCCGATCTCCTGCAAATTTTTTTATCCCAGTACGCAGACACCCATGTCGGCACGTTCATTTTCATTTGGTCCGGAAATGGAGAAAGCGCGGCATATTGTGAAGAAGTGTATTTGTGCCTTTTTATGACTTGTGCCAATGTCGTACTTTACAAATGGGAATCTGACCGTTCACAGCACAAAGAGTTTTCCCGAAAAAATAGCGTTCCTCTTAACATTACTGAATTTCCGTTTTCTGCACGGCCTACAGAAGTAGCTTTGCTACACTTTTTGGGAGTATAAGAATAATGTTTGTGGTAGGGGTTGCGCACTTGCGCTCTTGAAAACGCACTGCAACACGTAAAACAATCTGTTTCAACAGCCACCCATTTCTTCCCATTTCGACTGCAGTGTTATACACAGTACCACGGTTCCTTCTATTTAGCACACAATCTGTGGAGGTTATAAGATGCGCAGCGCCCCTGCCTCCCTTCATTGGCACTTACATTGTTGCACTCTGAAAGGAGGTTTCTTTACTTACCTTTTCTCCTTTTCCAGCTCATTACTATTTCTTTTTGTCTTGTAACACACGCCACCGAAGGACCGAAAGGCAAGGGCCTGTACAGAAGGGCCACCACCTACAGGGATATTGTAGGGGACATGCACAGAGAGGGTAATGTTGGGTGGCCCTCACTTAAATAGGTGCCACTCATTGTCATGCTCCCCGACGGACTCTTCCCAAGCACTTTAAAGTAGTTTCCCTCTGTAGAGTACCGGGTTGCAGTACATGCGCACTACAATGCCCTTTGGCAGGCAAGGATCATTAGCGCAGCATATGGTGTACAAGGGTCTTTTAACGCTGCGGTGCCGTACAAGGGTGCCCCTGTTGTTGGGCGCAGTCTGTGGGGAGAATGCTGTACATGAAATTACCCTAATGGTCCCTTATGCTTGCCGTAGGACTAGCATGCACTGAGATGAATGAATTGTGAAATACAACAATGCTTACAGCAAGGAGAAACACAGCTTCAGTACGTGCAGGAGGAAGATATTTTTAAGCACGACCCATGCGGCTATAGTACTGTTCTAACCAGTGCTATTATTTACTCTCCGTAGATTCTGTTGTTCGCTTACTTTTCGTAACATGCACTTCTATGTTAGTGACTAACCACACCACAGACTCACTACAAAATGTCACAACTGCAGTTAAATGTTATCTCCAACTCTACAACCCGCTGGGGAATCCTTCACACTTTCCGGCATAGTGCTCAGTGCAGAGACGGTGTGTCTGTTTAGCGGGTCATGAAAAGGCCAGCAGCATATTCATCAAACTATTGTGACTTTTATCATGCCCAATCTACTGTCGAGTTTGCTGTTCCTAGTTTTCCAGTGGGCCTCATACAGGCAGGCGTGGTGCAGCGGCACATTGGTAGGTTTGCAGAGCAACTCACGTAGACGTGACCAGTAGTTGAAATTCGGTAGCCTACCATATCAATCCGTAGGGTTGGTGACAGAGGAGTTCTTACCAGCATTCAGAAGATGTCCTAAGCATGGGTATAGTTCTGGTACGGATAGACATGAGCTCCCCCAAGGGCGTTGTGATTACAAGAGGGAAAAGGTTGAGGAAGGTGAAGAGTGCCCGGAGGGGGTGCATAAGTGCGGCATGACCGGCTGAAGTGAGCAGCTGATAGTCATCAAGGTGCCAGGTTAAGGGATCGTGGCTGTGAGGCAGGGACTTATCTGTGTGGCCAAGAAGGCCTCTGGAAACAAGATGAGCAGTCACAGTGATCTTTCAATCCCGAGCGCCATCTTGTTTCCCTAGATATATATTATCTGTGTGCCGATTGGCCAGTCACCCAATTGTAAGGTGGAGCCTGATTGGCTGCTGGGTTTCCATAGGAAATCAGTGCAGGCAAAAGTGTTGTGCAATATGGCGTTGTGGAATCTATAAAGCACATTATGACCCTGAGTGCCTGTGGGCAGGAAGGTGTGTGGTTAGTAACTGGAGTGGGGGTCTGGAATATTGGCCTCATGATTATGGGAATGACCACAGTGTCAATAATCGGATCATGTTGGCACATTTCGGCATGCATGGTTAAGTGTGCAGCATGTTGAGGATTAGACACGACAGGGCACCCATCACTTAAGAGTGTATTTGATGAGGGCATATGCCTTTTAGTAATTGGGAGGGGAGACAGTGGCTCGCATGATGAACCTGTATTAGTGTTGCAGTGGTTACAGTGTCAATTAGGGGATCATGTTGGCACATATTGCCACGCATGGTTAGCAGTGTGGCCTGTTGAAGAATAGACACGGCAGGGCACATATCACTTGAGAGTGTATCTCATGGGGGCGTGTGCCTTGTGGTAATAGGGATAGATTGGAGACAGTGGCGCATGTAGCAAACCCGTTAGGGTGTTTCAGTGGCTATTAAGGGGTAATGGCTGAGAGGTGGGGCGGAGGGGTTGATGTGGGGGGGAGAATCGGGGAGGGATGATGGAGGGGCGTGTTGTATTGTTAGAGCTGGCGCTGGAACCTTGTCCCTGGTGGTTACATGTGATCACTGGGGATCCTGATTTAATCGATAAACCCGTGTTCACATTTGGTTTCCGAAGTAAGTTGTTGAGGTGTATCTGTCAAGTGTTGGGAAACAATGAGGTTTGTCAAAAGCAGTTACAATAGTAGTCAGTTTCAGAGAAAAACATTGAGCTTGTGATCAGAGTTGAGGCCTAAACTGACACTCCTGTATTTACAGATGTGCTTTGCCTCCCGTTGGCATAGTCTGAGCTCCCTGTCACTGCCGCTCGGATCGGATTTGATAAGTTCCAGTCCCACAAATCGGATATCCTCTTTTTTGTCAAGTTGCTGTTTTTCCTGCCAATGCAAGGGATATCTTGCATCCTGTGAGCTCAGTAGACCTAGTTTTTCTCTGATCCTGGTTTTCAGTTCCCTGATACTGCTGCCAATATATTTCCGATTACAGGTACATATAATAACATATATGACAATTTTAGATTTCCAATTTATGAATTGGGTGACTTTGTGGCTGTGATCAATGCCAAGTCGATCAACTTTAGTGAAACCCACAGCCACAAAGTCATCCAATTCATACATTGCAAATTAAGGAAAGCTCTCAAGACTCAAAACGTACAAAATATCCACTTCAGAATGACCAACAGCTGACAGTATAATGCTTATCTGCCTCAACTGTTTTACCGTCGATTTAATTGCGTCTTTACTTTACTTTAATTTCTGCTGGGATATACAATGCAGACGTGTGGGCAATGCTGTGCATGACCCTAATGTCAGCATAAATGGACAACCGAAGTGACTTGTTGCGAGAGGCGTGTTACAAGTCACAAATGAATAAACACAAAAATGTTGAAACAATTATTCCGTGCAACCTAGTTATTCACAGATTGGCATGCATTTAACCAATATCAATGTTGTATTAAAAACGAGTTTACTTTATTCTCTTTTTCATCTACTTTTTCTTTACTGAGAAACTCTCCACCACCTGCTAATTAAATCAGCAACAAACTTATAAATACAAAGGTATTATTTTATGACTACGGATTTTAACTTGATAAAGCAATCCTGACACCTAGTGGCTTCTCGTCGCAATCACTGCTCCATCACAAAGCGATTGCTGTTATAAGGGCATTTCGTTTGATCACTCAGCTCATCTGTCACAGCTCAGTTTTACAATAAAAAAGTATTTATGTTTTTCTGTCAGGATCACAAACTTTACAAATGCTCATGCTCAGACTACCTATTATGAGGGCCATTGTGAGTTGGGACGATTTTCGGGATGAAATACTGCTGGAAAATGACTATCCCAGCCAGTGGTATTTCTAAACAATTCTGAAAATCTACTGTTTTCAGACTTCACCACTGTCAGAGGCAGTGATCTTGGAACACAACGTCTGCTGCTGGGAACCTATGAAGTAATTTGTGTGTAAATAGTTTAATGTCTTTTCCTAGCTTTGGTGTGATGGTGGAAATTCGGACCCTTTTCGGAATTACAAAGGTAAAGTGGTGAGAGTTCTTCTTTTTATTTGTATTTCATTGATGTTTATAAAGAACTTTCGCCAAAGCACTGTACAGGACATAGATAAAGCCTCACTAACAATACGAACTCATGAAAATACAATCTTAGCAGCAGGAAGGAGACAGATTAGATGTCAGAAAGAGAGGAGAGAAGGAAGGCTGAATAAGTGAAGGGGAGGAACGAACACGTAAAGAATTTCAGTGCAAAATGGGAGAAGGAACGACAGCAATAGGGAACATCAAGGAGGTTTAGGGACGGAGAAGAGGCGAGGAGGATATTGAAAATGTTATGATCAGGTGTGGATATAACTAGCGACAAGAGATTTTTATTCCATGTGATAATGTCCCCTGGTAAAAGTCGCCAGGTAGGTGACTTTTTTTTCCTCACCCCTTAAATACTTTCCCCGAATATTCAAGGAAGGGTATAATTTTATTTTATAAACTTTACACATAGAATATTTGGGGAAAGTGTTTTATTTTACTGAGGGTGCATTTTTTGTGAAATGTTGCCCCCCTGGAGGCCATTTCCTAGACCTAGAACCAATGAAGGGAAAGTGGAATAGAAGGTGGGAGTAGAATGGGAGAAAGAAAATAGAACAAAAAAGGGGGAAATAGAGAAGTGGATGTTTGGGAGTACAGAATCAAACTGTGGAGTGGAAGAGAGAATGACGGATGTTAAGACGGCGAGATGGAAGTCCGAATAGGAGAAAAGAGCAATTGTCCAGACGAGCGAAGATAGAAGAGGTATTAAAAGGTTTAGTAGCATGAACAGACAGAAAGGGACCAATGCAGCGAATGCTGAAAAGGCGGTAATGCCTGACACTGGTAGTCGTAGATATGTGGACAAGATTGCATGCAGAGGACAAAAAGGAAGGAGGGAGAAGGGATAAAAAGGCATGGAAGGGTCAAAATAGGAGAGGGAGAAGAGGCAGGCAAACATAAAAGTTGATGCTCTGTTGCCTTCACGAACCAAACTCTGTTCAATTTCTTTGATCCTTAAAAGCAGAATTCCTTTCTTCTTCATGGTTGCTGTAGTGAATGCGAGTAATTTGCCCACCTGCAGGGCCGCATGGCGCTATTTATATCTTATTTTAATTATGCTTGTTTTTTGTATTGCACTTGCACCACTTGGTATCTGCTTCAGAGCGCTTCAGGGTAGGGTTGAAATAGATCAGCAATGGTAAAATAGGCAAGCGGAGAGCTTGGAAAGAAGAGGGAGAATGCTAACAGACATTTCCCAATGATCAGCACAGCTATTGACAATAGAGCAGTCTAGTAGTCATTAAAAGGACCATGGGCCAAACAGCACTTAGGAAAAGGTGTGTCTTGAGGCCTCTGTGGAATTACAGAAAATCTTGAGGTGGAGAGGGTGCGAATTCCAATAGGGGGAGCCTTTACTATGATGATTTACCCCCCATCTCCCACCCTTTGCAAGACGCTGGATTTTGTAAACGTCCTTGGGTGAATGGCGGGGAGATTCATGGAGGTCAACCTTAAGCGCCTGGTCGTTTGGGAAGGGTACATCAGTTGGGAGGAAACAAGCTGGAATGTCTTGATGTGGGATCATTATCTGACCATAAACAGGTGTAAGGACCTCAGCGCGTGGGATGGCATGTTCCGGATGGTTTCAGAAATTCATCCCTGTATTTATTTTTGTGGTTCCTCTTTTTATTTTCTCTGGCTGCCCACCACCCACCGATTCCCTCCTTTCAGGCCCACTAGATGACCTATCCCCCCACCCAGGAGGAATTTTGCGAGCTGAAAACTTTGGCTGTCAATTTTGTGGGAATGTAACCTCTGATGACTGTTCCAATCCCTACCGGCAGAGAATGATCTGAGCTGCCTAACTTTCTGCTTACCTTGGCATGTGATATTTTCGAGGAGCCAAGTTTACAGAGTATTGCAATAATCCATATGTGATGTAACAGATGTAGTCAACAATGTAATCTTTTGAGGCACTGTTAGTAGCCATGGGAGCATTCTACACGGTTGCTGTAGACGTTTTAAAGTAATTTTAATTAGTATCTGGTGGGGGCGTGGTTTAGTCCTCCCAGCCAATGAGGAGGCTCAGAACAGGGGCCTGACCACACGGCAAAGCCCTTGCTCTGGGCCTCCTCAGAACGGGAGGCCACCATCTTTCCCTGCCGGGTGTAAGTTAAGTGCTCCCCGCACCACTGTGTCCTCATCCCCTCACCCCCTTTTCTACTTACTATACCCCACCCCACTTACCTTTCGCTTCCTTTTCCCTTGTCTGCACCAGCAACATTAGTGTTCCCTGCACTTCCCCGATATGCGTCTGGCAACCATGGAAAGGGAGAAGGGACTACGTGTAGTTTCCTTCTTCCCAATCAATGGCGGACCTTTTTTTTAAAGTTGTGAGATGTCAAAGATGTTTTTCACAACTTAAACACTATTAGTACCCGAGTACAACGGGCTGGAGTACTAATAGTAATATTACCTGAGAAGCGGGCATTAACGGGCCTGGTAATGCCCTGGGGCTTATGTTAAAGCCTTAACTGCTGTCCCAGGGCATAACCTGGCCTGGTAATGCCCCCTGCTTGGGTAGTAATGCTTAAATAGTGTATGGGGAAGGAACATTATATTTACATGTACATTTCGTTTGTTTTGCAAATGTTGAGGCTGGTGACTCAGAAGGGAGGGCTATTGGGACTGGTTGACCAAGGAGAACGATTTCTGTTTTGGAAGGATTACGACAGACATTGTTATGGTCCATCCATTTTTGCAATTGGATCAGGTAGATTGTTATTTGAGCTTGGTCATTGGCGTCACCATTGCATTTTAAGTGCAACTGGTTATTGTTGGTGGTTATGACATATTTGATGTTGTAGGGCTCTATGATGTTGGCTAGGGTGATCATGTAAATGATGAAGAGAATTGTGGCTACAGCAGAATCTCTATTCACCTTGCATGTAATATTTGTTGTTTGTGAAAAAAGGTTTTCAAGCTTGACCTTGTGAGCGTGATTGGCAAGGAAGGGTCTGAACAATTCAAGAACATTGCCTGCAAACTTAGATAGTAGTTTAGAACTTTGTGATTGAGGTTAGCAAAGTTGACTGCTACATCCAAATGTAGGGGAGCACAAGGTAGGCCTTTGTACATGGGAGTGAGCAATTCTTTGCAGATGTTCCGTATGGTGGCTTCAGTTTCCATGCACAGGTGAAAGCGTGACTGTAAGTCACTCAATACGCTATTGGTTTCTACGTGACTTTCTCCAAAACATTGACTACATAGGGAAGCACTGAAATTGTGTCCTGGTTAGTATTTCAAATATTCCAGGATGTGTGTCTCTATTGCATGTTCATATTTCAGAGAAATCTGGCCAGTGTCAAGTGAAGAATTGATGAGGGGTGTGGTTAGTGCCATTGTGCTAAGATTGACCACTTTTGCATCGCAAATGTCTGAAGGAGGGATTTTTTGTTTAAGGATGGGCAAGATTTTGACAACCTCTTGTTTACTGGCGAATGATATCAGGCAGCATGGCAAAGTTGATTCGCTGTGTGAAGTCTGAGGGCCTCATTAAGAGTTTGGAGGTAGCCATGGTGCTATTACCGCCATGGCTGCCTCCAAAATCGTGTTCGGGTCCGTGGTCTGTGAATGAGGAATTACCGGGTCATTCCGACCTTGGAGGACCAGGTAATTCATCATTCACAAAACCATTTCCCATTCCCATTCGAGCCCCCATAGGGCTCAATGGGAATGGGGATGGAGATAATAACGGGTCCGTTATTAGCTCCTTGGTCCCCTCGCGGGACCCGGAAAGGACGTGTGGTTTCACCAGGCTTCTGTTCTGGGTCCCACGAGGGAACCTCGTAATAGGGCGGAATGGGTTTACCGGCACCATTACCGGTGCCAGTAAACCCATTCCTCAAGGGTCGTAATGAGGCCCTGAGTCTTCCTGTTGATCTTCTGCAGGAGGGATGTTAGGCCAGAGAGTGTTGATCTTTTCTTTGGCATTGGACATGAGAGCGTCTCTTAGAATTTGAGTGGGAGCAGGGTTTGGGGACACATGAGGTTTGATCCGGCAATTCTTTATAGATCTGGAGTAACTGTTTAGAAGAGATCGGTGCATTGGAGATCTGTACTTGCTATTTAACTTTCTTTCTTTCTTTTGTGCAGGGTGATTTTTCTTGTAATATTGGTTTGCTTTACTCAATTGAGTGGGCTTCTATGATTGCTATGACACTAATCAAATTGCCAATGATCAACTCATGGATATTGGATGAATTCTTGACGGCACATCTGGCATTGAGAAAAGCCCATTAGAGGATGGTTTGTATGGATTTCTCTGTGCAGGGTAGGCAATTGTTTTGGGCTGGGATGTGGTAGTGGCCTTTTGGAATTATGTAGGTGTTCACCTATTTTTTAGAAGGTTCAATTGGTTGTTGAGCTTGAGGTAAGAATGCAGGATTCCCTGCATTGCTGGGATAGTGCAAGTTCGAATGAATAGCCAAACTCAGTCTCGCAGTTTGGATGCACCAAAGGAGGAGTGTGGTCAGGGGTAAAAGTTGCTTATATTAAGGGAGTTTGTTGTGATGAGGTTGGGCATCAGGGTAGCTGTTACAATGGTGGATATGCTTTGACAGTTCAATGTTGCTGGAACCATGTCCCTTGAGGACATTCTTGGGTTGGTGATAGATACCCTTTAGTTATGGTTAAGTTTACTTCTTCATAGGAAGAGCAGTTTCTGGGTCGCTTATATCTTTGCGTTGATGTGTTGGTGAGATTTCATTTTAACTTTCACACAGAAAACCTGATCATGTCTGTGGAAGGCAAGAAAGAAAGTGTATCTTCGTTCCTCCAAGCTTAGGTCTTCCTCATCACGGTCCTTACTCTGCGAGGTGATTCCACCCCTAGAGACAGGTGCTTCACAGGCCTCTAAAAAATATTTTGCTTTTCCCATTCTTTTTAACTCTGCCCCAAACATAGGTATAAAAACACAACTGAATCACAGAGACTTCTTGTTTGATTACCAGCTGATTTAAAGTCACTATGGGTCTCGAGAGGGAGGTATGTTAAGGACTGTGGTATGGAAGACCTGGGCCTCTAAGTAATCAAGATTATTTGTAAGTAATCAGGCGATTACCTTCTCGTCCGCCTTCCTTGTCACAATCCTTACTCTATGAGGATATACCAAACCGGATAATTTCAAAGATAAGCCCGACAAGCATGCGTAGTTCCTGCTCCAGCATTCATGCTGTGATTGCCGGCTAATTTATCACAAGATAAAACGGCAGCTCTTAGCATCTGAACGTATACCTCAGAAAATGTGAACTGTGTTTTGGGTAGAGTGGAAAACTGCCGAATATCCACTCCGTGGAACCTCAAGGAAGCCACCAGCCTCTGACGGTCTCCTCTCTAACTAAAAGGAATGTAAGTGAAAGAGTCCCAGCCCTTATTAATGATTCAACTAAAACAGTGCAATAAGGTACTCCTGAGGATAACACAGTGTGCAGACACTAGTATGTATTTAATTCATCTATTCATTACCTCAGCTATAATCTTTTTTCGGAATGACTGCAAACCACCATCCAAATATGCAGCTTGCATGAAGTTAAAAATAGCCACTTATAGCAAAACAAACATTGATAGACAAAGGGGAACTAAGTCTTGACTGAAAATCTAAATACCCGAAAGAAAGAAACTTAACATCTTAACAATTACATTTTGAAAATACCCGCCAGATGTCCTACATTGAAATATGAAACCAGAGGATTAGGTTTGTTAATAAGGGCACTAAAAATGACATCTTGTATGCATACTCTACTACGTTTTCAACCCACAGACCATGGTCTGGTTGCCACCCTGTGCAGGCTCACAATTCTCTTCTAAACAGAAACTGTTCGGTGCTTTAAGACCACTGGTGATGTATGCAGAATAAAGGATAGATAAAATAACATAAAAACAGAAGGAATGACAGAGCAACACCTCAATGACTAGGATTGGCAATGCCACGGACCTCTTCCATGAGAAGAAATTCAGAAGACAACTGCCGAGGCCAACTATAAAAGGGCAGAATACTGCAGACGTTGCTTATGGCTAAAGCATGCACCAATTTTGGTAGTAGCTACATCATCTGCACAGAGTCCTAAAAAATATCCCTGATGTTGGGAGAGTCACCATCTCCAGACCCCCTTACGTAATGTTGGAAATCCTCCATCCAGTCAGTCCATCTTGGTCCCTTCCTGGATTGTGGGGTCATGGTGAAAGGCGGGGGTAGCCGTAGTTGAATTGGCTGCGTCGCGCGGACTTGTTGAGGCGAGCTGGGCCCGGACCCAGAAGTGTGACCCCTTCTGCTCATGATGGCTGGTGATGGTAGCTCGTGGAGGCGTGGGCGGGATCACCAACACGCGGATGTGGGAAAATCAGGCGGGCTGTCAGGGCCCAACCGCGCACTGCCTCGTGCTTCTGCTCTCACTGGGGCAGGCGGCCCACTCCCGGTGGAGCGGCGGGAGGACGGTTGGTGGCGCGTGGATGCGTGTGACGGCAGCGTGCAACCGTCGCCAGGACAGGAGGAGGCCCGGATGTGGGCGGACGTGCGTGCGGCGGATAGCCGGTAGGCCTGCCAGGCGCGAGTGTGGTGGACTGCCAAGGAAGGAGTTCGGAGGCACGGAGGTGGCGGATTGCCAAGGAGGAGGAGGACTCCGTCGTGCGCACGGGATGGCCTCGTCTCCAGCTTGGATGGGCCAATAAGGAGGACACGCACACGGAGTGGAAACAAACAACTCTTTATTCAACCGATGTCTAACAGCCACTGGCGCTCTCGCGCCTTACCCAGAACTCCCCTATTCTCCTCCCGCTCCCCGCTACAGTAACTCCGCCTTCCCAACGGCAGGGGCCGCACTCGTTAACCCTCGAGTGCCTGGCAACACCACCTGTTATGGAAAGGAATAGAAAGTGGAATGAGCCAACGGTGCAAACTGTTTTGAACCAAAAGGTACTAGCACCCTTAAACTATAGAATTCTACAGCAAACCCTGATCGCCAATCTGGCAAGGAGTTTTTGGAGAGCTGACTGACAACAATAAGAGAAGTGCCTTAACAGAAAGCGGAAAAAACACACTATAGTAAAGGGCTAGACTAATAGTTAATAACTGAAATTCTCATCCCCATGCAAAATAGGGCAACCTTGAATTGTTATATACTAGACCTGCCAGGTGTACAGGATAAATGAAAATACTTGGAAAGGAGCCTACATGGAGAAACCCAGTGTGGACACAGGATAAGCCCTAACTGCATGAGCTGGAACTCAAAAAGACACTCTTAAATAAAACAAATAACGTTAACATTCACAGGTGAAAAGACAAAAGCCGACTAGACCAGCATTGTGTAGTGTGTTTGGGCGTAGACCAGTACAGACAATCCTGTGTTCATAATTGCAGAAAACTGACCTAAAGGAGGAATGACCTTAAGCCAGACCAAACAAAGACAAGGGTCTTATGAAGAAAAATCCCACCAGCAATAGTGTCCTTGCTCCAGCTTGTGACCAAACAAACCATCAGCACATGATTGGTCGAACCTAATCATTAATCCTTCTAGCCGAAGGCCTTCAGCTTTGATTATGTAAAGTGAAAAAGAGGCAACGTTTACCTATTACTAGGAACATTTTGCAAGTGCCTTATTGTAGGGAGCAGTACAATGGAAGGATATACTCAGAAACCTTATGCAAAAAGTACCACTATTCATTTCTTTGGAAAAAGAAACTAAACATAGTTGGCCATGGAAATAATCGTGCTCCTCCCTCTGTGCATCATCACCAGCAACGAAACATATCTGCTGCATTATCACTGAAAATTCCTTTCATTAACCTAATAAACCTGACTTTCAATTATTGTTGTGCCTTGCAATGCTGCAACACATTATTTGACTGATCTTCCTGAAGGAAAACTACTTTCAATTTTTGAAAATTAAAATTAAGAAAAGTGGCAAATACCCTATACCGCTGTGAATGATCTTCACTTAAAAACAAACTTAAAAACAAACTTTACAATCAGGGAGTGGTTAACAATATCTCCTCATAACCGCTATATCGGGAGTGGCAGAGTGAACATTTGATGTCCAAACCTAATGGCCACCCTGAATACCACAACACTAGATTAGAAAATCAATAATGTTAACGTAAATGAGATCTTTAGTCTCATAGGTGTTCTGACCTCGAATATCCAACTAAGGTCAAAAACTAGAGGGACTGGTCGTGTGAGACATAACCATCGTTACAATGAAATATTTGCCACAGTAATGTCAACTATGAGGAGGGAGGTGCAAGGCATCGAAAGATTAGGTCTGGATAATCCAACTCAAACTAATCTGATTAGAAAAATTAGGCAGTAAAATAAAAACTATTGTAAATATGTCTTATTACAGCAAGACGCAGAAACTATGCTAGGGTTGTTGATCAATTCCCAGGTTAGTGCCTTCTTGATGTTAGTTAATGGTCAAGACCCCAATTCTGCTCAATTTCGGAACTGAGCTGGGTTGAATTCTTTGAGAGCAGATTTGGGATAGCCACAAAAGATCAATCTGAGGAGTTGGTGGACACTATTGATTGCCAGGATTACTCCAAATAGGAGGCCCCTTTGGACTTAGAGACCATTCTATCCCTACTACCTAAATGTACAAAATCACGGGCCGCTGGACCTAATGGTCTAACTAACGCAACCTTAAAGGCAGATCGCAATCTATGGGCAAATTTGCTGTACTTTGAAGTCAAAGACATCCTCAGCACAGGGGTCATTCCAGAATCTTGGTGCATGGCCCATGTAATCCCTATTTATATATGTGGGCGTAGAACAGATCCTAAGAATTACCACCCTATTTCATTAATCGATGCAGATTGTAAGATCTTCTCTTTATTTCTACTCTCACATTTAAAATGCAGACAAGGTTTTGCAAAGGACACACAACTAAAATCAAAGGGCTGGTCCTCAAATGCATACAAAAAGATGCCTGGAGAAGACTGAATGGTTGTACCTTCATGGCCTCAATCGACCTTTTGGCCGCCTTTGACTGCGTAGTCCATAGTAAGCTCTAGGCTAATCTGGCAACTTGGGGCCTGCCGATTGGTCTGATTAGGCTCATTCAAGGGGTATATGAGAATGGCTTCGAATAAGCCAAAAAGGGGATCTATCAGATCGAATTCGGTGCTACCAGGGGGTTAGGCTGGGTTGCGTCCTAGCCCCTTGGCTATTCAATCAATACATGTCAGATGTAGCGATATGCTTAGCTAATGAAGGTCTGATAGCCCCTAAAGTTGGGAATAATAAAAGCATATGGGTATCATACGCAGACGACTTTCTGATAAATGATCTAACACAGGCCGTTCTACAGTGATTTCTGAATAGCTTTGCCGGGTATGCTAAAGATAATGGCCTCATTATAAACCCTGTTAAAACGAAAATCTTGGTATTCTCAAAAGTAAAATCTAAGAAAAACCACCATTCTTGGTTGATCGAAGGGACCCCTATTAAAACATTGGGGAATATTAAATATCTGGTATTCCACTTTAGAGCAAAAAAGGGAATCAAACTGGGCATTGATATCTTGATGCAAAAATCTAAGATGCTTGAATCTTAAATTGTAAAAATTGACTGCAAGTTTGGGCGGTACTCGTTGAAACCGGCGATTATTTTCTTTGAAGGAAAGTTAGTGCCGAAATGAATCTATGGCTTAGAGCTATCTGCTGTGGGTATTCCAAATACTCTGGAAAAAATGGAGGGCAGGATTTGGAGACGGATCCTTGGTGTCCCTATTGCAGTGCCTATCTCTGCCATTAGGTATGACTTGGGGGTGCCTTCTTTGTTGTCAAGGGTGCAATGGCGTTTACTCACACTATATGCCAAAATTACGACCCCTATAGCTAACTCCCTGTATCATCTCTTGGGAGATAATGTAGAGTCGTCACTAGTCCTGCCTGACCTCAAGGGTAGATGTGAATTGATTCTATTTAATATCGGTTCCAATTTAGACATCCTGACCAATAATCCCTTGCAAACTAAAAAATCTTTGCTAGACTATGATTGGATAGTAACTACTGATGCCTTCCACTCATATGCATCAATAAGCCAACTTGCTCACAAACACAAATGCAGAGGAACCGTCTCCCCTATCCGCCTTCGATTTCCAAACCATTTCTATCGTGGGCTCTTCCTGATGGGAAAGGTGGAACCTCTTACCAACCAAGCACATCGTGTACAGGAGGAAACCAATTCCAATTGATGAACTGGGATGTAGATTCTGTAAGGCAAAACCATAGTCAAGTAAACATCTTGTTCTGAATTGTGATAATTCTACTCTTGTGGGGCTAAGAATTCCTGACTAATTGTCAACAAAAACATTTAGGATCTACCCTGCAAGCGGTGTCTTAGTATCCAGAAAGTTTCGGAGGGCCTGGCCTTAGCAGGTTTTATTAAAGCAATACATTTATTGAATTTGTGATGGAAACTATGATTTGTGAACCATTGTGATTCACCATGACCTATCTTGAAGTAGATATAGCTGTTATAGGGATGCTTTATATTTTAGTGTGTTAAGAAGTAGAAATTCAAAATGCTTTGATGCTGTATCACTCATAAATCATGAATATAGACAATTGATTTAAAATGTTTGTATATCGCAACTGTGAAACTTAGGCTTTGTGTGAGCTGTAACTAGACCAGGAACAGTAGGAACCTGCTATCATTTATTTATTTATTTTTTTACTGTTCTTCTTCTCATCCTTTCTTAGCCCTTTATTTTCTTGTTTTATTTTTCTGTTCCTAAATTATAATGCCAATTGCATCTGTATGATTTTAGTATGCAATTAATTATATTTTCCTTTCTTTCTTTTTTGGATGTTAGGCAGAATCATATGCAGTACCCTTTGGGAACACTACACACAATTAAGACTACAAGTGACAGTACAATTTCACCTTTGGTACAAGCCTGTACTACACAGTTATAGTGGTAGCAGTAGCGGAGCAGCCAGACCTATCTGAAGAGTAAGTGAGCATTACAAGAGTTACACAAAGGGGCAGCAATTACTATGGTTCAGGCAAACACTGACTCAAGGTTTCTAAGTAAAATAATATATATTTATTTACTTATCAGTTATATAACAGTTCACCTTTCTAAGCAAGTCAAAAAAAATCGCAATCATAAATACACCACACCACTTCTCTAAAATTCTGACAAGTTAAGCTCTCAAATGAAATGGGAGCAAAATTATACTCCAGCAATTTAAAAAGTGAGGGAAAGACAAAGTTATAAGAAATTAGGCAATACCAACAGGTAGGTAATCAGGGCAATAGAACAAGAGGGACTACTGTGAGGAGATCAGATAGAAAAGGCTTAGGGCCAAAGTCATTAGGACAAAAGTCTTTTGCTCAAGATCACACAGTTCAGGGTAGTTCGCAGTAAAGTTTGTGGCACGGATTCCGGACGAGGTTGGTTGGTAGAAAAGTTAGTTCAAAGAGAAGAGAAGGACAGGCCCTCGGATTGGAGAAAGATTTCAAACACTTTCACCGTGGCTGACCGAAACGGACAACTGGATTTGCGCAGTACCTTGAAACGGAGAGGGAGCTGCAAGCTCACGGTTCCTGAAGCGACTGTCGGACTGACACAAAGTAGGAAGACTGGAGGGTCCTGCGCCACCCAGGGAAGAAACCAGCAACAGAGCAAATCAACAAATAAAAGGTGCGCTCCTTAAAACCCAAGCAGGGTCCGGCCTTCCTGGCTATCCGGCCCACTGTAGCTCGGTGCAGCGAATTCAATCAGAGGAGGGGTCCTGGCTTGCATCTTGGGTGAACTGGTTGGTCGTATCAGCTCAAGGGAAGAAGTTTCCTGGAGGATCTTCTCTGTCGTCGGATTTGGAGATTCGGACCTGCAGCTGGGCTTCACCGGGTGGTTCAGTCGTGGTAGGGGTCTTCTTCTTCCAGTTCCTCATTGGTTCTTTTGTTCCAGTGGCGACTCTGCTCTTCCAGTCCCAGAGACGTGCTTTTTATGCAGTTTTCCCACATTCATACAGCCTGGCTGTCAATCACGCAGCAGGGTGGCTGGCCTGGCAAGGCCAGTCCCCTTAGCCAATCAGACAAGAGTGCGACTTGGGTTGCTAAGGCAACCCATGGCAGGGGTCCGAAGATCCCTCCCTCACATCCTGCCCCTCTAGACAATCAGGCGCCTTAAGGAGGGCTTCTATGCAGAAGACAGCAAAAAGACAGCGAACAAAGGAATCATCCCCGGTTGGCGCACAGAGAAAAACACGAGAAAGACTTTAACAAAAAGAAATGGTGAATAAATACAGCCGGAACCAAAATAGGGTTTATGTTTGAGGCTACTATAATAACCTGGAACAATACCATGTTTATATAAGATAATCGTGGTAGGAAAGTTAGAGTAGTTACCACCGCCACCAGCCAAGTCTTAATGTTAAGGGAGCGAAACAAGGCTCCAAGAGGCACAGACAAAAAGGGATAGGAATTAACTCTTTCCAATACTCCATTTAAGATGGGGTGTACTGGGTCTGTGGTTTAAAGTGACTATATAAAGTTAATGGCAACTTTACCTGTTTCTGGGGGACAGGAGTCAGCCCCAGAAAAATGGAGTCAGGGGGAAGTCTCAAAAACAACCCTGTGTCACTGCACTGAATGTGCTGTGTAACACACACAAAAAGTGGTGCACGTGGAGTAGGTGAGGCTCCAGTGACCAAGATCACACAAAAAGTAAAAATACACAAAGCAAAACACATGTAAGAGTGGGGAACAAAAGGCTCACACTCTTACCAGGTGAAAGAAAGAAATCCTAGACATCCAGCAAAGCTGCTTGGAGACTATTTAGGTAAAGGAAATCAGCCATTTATGAGAATTCTCCCTAACATTGGATGTGATGAAATGTTTACTTCTGCATGTCATGAATTTGTAAAGGTTTGATTTAAACCATATACAATAAAAATAATAAAATAATGATGTCCATGAAGATGGAAAACAAACCTAGAATGTGCAATGACACATTATGTTTCTTATATTTAATGCACATGATTCTATTTCCCTGATTTCTATGTAAGCACTTGCAGTATTTGGTAGCTAATACAAACCAAGGCACAAAGGTGAAACATAAGGTCCATTAACACAAAAACAGATAAATAAATAACATGAAGCAATGCCTGCGTAACTGCCATGCGATTTCACCATGCAACACTGATGTAGCTTGTGCGGCGCCCTTGTTGGCTTCCACAGTTCCAGCTGCTATGAAGGTTTCAAACAGCCCTCTTAAAAACATTCTAGTGCTTAGACTCATTTAAAATTGCATCTGCTTTATTATCCTGTGCTAACTGAATCAAGAGTAGTAGGATAAACCATTTCAAGCTTCAGCCCCAATGTTTAAAAAAAATATATCTTTATTTTTTTAAATTAAAATGATATAGTTTATTTCTAAACTTTTCATTTACATAGAGTATATTAATAACAAACATTTCCTCCATCTTTCAAATTCAGTCTTTTATACATTTTTAAGATATATCTTGTACAATGAATGAGTAAACAAGTAATACAAAACCTAAATAACAATGGGGGTTAAAAAGTAGGATATTTATTTATTTTGACATTTGTATAGCGCACCAGGCCTGTAAGCATCTAGGCGTGAAAAAGAATGTAGTTCATTATTCACACGTAATTTTGGGACTGGATTGGTTGGACCATGGGCTGCATATTCTACAATATAAGTTAACAAATTAATGTGTATGTTTCATAGCAGTGAGAAAGATTTCCATTGGCATGAATTTATTGAGCACATCGCCTCTAAATTGATATATGTAATAAACGGATCCCAAACTGATTTATACTTGGTTAATGTCTCTGAAAGCTCAGACAGGATATTTTCCAAAGCACATACATGCCAAAGCATAGACCACCACATATGCGCAAAGGGAGCTTTAGTCAACTTCCAATTGTGTGCGATTACCAAACATGCAGTTATTAGCAACTAGTTGGCCAGTTTTGCTTGTGTTGCTCCAAAGTAAATATTTCCTGTTGGACCACATCTCACAGGAGAACTACTGAGGGACCTAATGGTAGTTGAATACCCTCTACTTTGCGAATCATGTTAATATAAGCTGCCCAAAATGTTGGGCAATGCCACTATATATATGTGCCTTGGACCCAATATCTTTGCACCACCTCCAGCCATTTGGAAAGGCATCAGAGTACATGTTATAGACTCTACCAGGGGCTAGATGCCATCTATACATTATCTTATATGTGCTCTCCTTGATGGTAGTACATATCAAGGATTTAGAGCCCCTTTTTCATTTGCGTTAACAGGATGTTTGGGAAATTGTACAACCAGGTGCCTCCTCCCATCGTTTAATGTAGTGGAACAATTCTTCAATATTGCCATCATTCAGGATTGTATATTTACATATATATTCAGTTAAAAAAACGTTGTTAAAGGGACGTTATTGTTAAGTTGCACTAATAAAAACCTATGAAATTCAATGAAAAACGTTGTTAAAGGGACGCTATCATTACAATTAAAACCGAACCCCCCAGAAATTCACCAGTTATGGTAAGCTAAGCAACCATAACTGGCGCCACCACCGTGCACTGTTAAGACTAACACACAAGACATGAAAGATGATATTACAAATGTCATTGATGACATCACTGATGCCATCACATATCTGGGCCACTTGCTTTTGTTTACTGACATGATTAGGCTAGTTTTTTGTTTTTACTGACAATGAGAATGTTTAAAATTTAAAAGGTGCGATATAGCTACACATTAACCTTTTTATATGTTCTTAAAGTACTTTCCTTAAAGTTTAATCTGAGCTCGTTGTGCATATACATGGGGCAATAGGCAGGCCTCAAACACACAATTAATTTGTGTATATGATGATTAATTGTAATATTATTCTCATTTATTGGTGCTGTTGTTTCTTTCTTCCTTACTTTAGCTCCCCGTTATGTGGCTCTAATTTTTATGCATTGTGCGTTTTTATATGTATTGTTTCTACTCACACACATGTGTGGTAAGTTTTCAACTGTCACCTATTTATTCCATGTTTAACATGACTCAAAGCTCTCATAAAATAGCATTTATTATTTTACTATCAGAAATTACCAGATGAAAAATATTTGAGTTCTATTGTGCATGCTGCAACCATTGCCTATATGTATGTATGATTAGGTTCCTCTATTAACAACAACACTAGAATATAATGATTTGTTTACATGAGCACTTTGTTTAATATATTAAGTAGTTCATGATAGGTCTCTGAATCACCCCTAACATCTTGTTACCAACATTATAAACACAACCCCTTGTAGGGACTGTTTATTACAATTAATGTAATATGTGATATCATCAGTGATGCCATCAATGACATTTGTGATGTCATCTTTCATTTCCTGGGTGTTAGTCTTAGCAGTGATCGGTGGTGGCGCGAGTTATGGTTGCTTAGCTTACCATAACTGGCAAATTTCTCGGGATTTTCGGTTTTACTTGTAACCATAATGTCCCTTTAACAACAGTTCTTCATTGAATTTCATAGGTTTTTATTAATGCACCTTAACCATAACCTTCCCTTTAACAATGTTTTTTCAGTGAATTTCATGGGTTTTTACCAGTGCACCCTTGATTTCCTACAATTTACTAATATCATACTTACCCCACTATAGCAACATTTCTGTCCAATTTAGAAAGTTTTACCTTAAAACTCTGCCATTCCCCACCTTCTAGCATCATTTATAACATTTCTATAGACTTTTTGTAACTTTTTCCACTGTTTTTGTGTTCGCCGACATTCATGAACGTCTGACGTCATTGCAGACTTTCCAGCCAGTGTCACGTGACCATGCACATGTGCGCGGCATTATGACATGTTTGCGTACACGTCTGCACTTCTAACAGTTCGGAATTGCATTTTTCAGCTCATTTAGGAACTTTGAATCACAAAATGTAACCTTGCATAGCTCATGCACCTATTCTTACTCATTATCCATTAACAATCTAGCACACAACAAATACTTGGAAGAATAGTAGCAAAACTGCTATTTATCTTAAAAATGGCATCAGCTATTGCCATCCCTCCTCCCCAAGAGCCACTACTACCAGCTGGAGGACCTACACAATGAAAGAAGCACAATAATTCAAAAGACAATGAAGATGACCAAGAAGGTGAAGTAGAGGAGGTGCCTACCTCTAGCACCCAGAGAGAATCATGGATGTGGCAGTTCTTTACCACTGTTGGGAATGTACCAAAGGCTAAAGCTAACAAAGTGAAATTCACTGAGTGCAACATTGTACTCAGTCGCTGACTACCTGGACAGTACTCCTACGGGACCACCTCTATGCGCCTGCAGACCAAATCCATTCACTGCAATGCTCTCAGAAAGGCTGTTCCTTTCTAGTAGGCTGTTTTCCTCCACCTCATATTCCTCAACCAATACTGTAACCGCACAGTCTACTTCTGTAGGACACAAAATCCCACCAGCTACCTTGTAAGTGATAAAAGAGGCTGTTGATCAATATCTTTCGAAGTCAACAGTACTCTGTATATACTGCAATACAGCACACTGCAGGGGGAGCAATTTTGAAGTGCTTTTGAAGCTGTAATCAAGGAGCATGAGAAATACTAGCCCCCTACCTTAGATGTAACACACACGCAACATCTTCCACTGTCCGCCTGCCCCTCCATAATTAGTAGTTGGTGCTTCTACCCTCATTTCCTCCCACCTTACTTTCTAACCTCACCTGCCAAAAATAAACACCAAATAAAGGTTCCTTTTGGAACCACCTTTCACAGTTAAAAAATAGAACTACAAAAACATTATCTTATATACTCCATCTACTTTACATTTCTCAGTAAAATAGTTAGATCCAATAAGATTCTCCAACATTTCCATTTGCATTTTGTATTATGCTAATAGAAATAAAGCACAATTGCATACTAGAGAAAAATATAAAAGCACAAAAACAATTTTCTGTCCCAAATACTTTTCTCTAGCATACAATAGGGACCATAATCGATAGACTTTTATAACTATCCGCAGTCTCCACGGCCCCCTTTCCAGGCCATGGATAATGAAAAGAACTGGATGCACGTGCACACCATCACCCTTCTATCCTTTTTTTTAATTTTATATTTGTAATGCTCCCTCAATGCTTGCTTCCAAAGAGTCGGACATCCATCCACCAATCACTTCCAAAAACTGTACATATAAGCCTATGAACAATTACCACTTAACAATCTTCTACAAATCTTTTTATCTTCATTTCCCTTACTTATACAAACATTTTTACACAGTGCTCCTATAAATGCACATATGAATTGTGCAGCGAGAGAAGTGCATAAATAGAAGGGGCAGTAAGAATGGGAAAGTACTCATGAGAACCTGGGAGGAAAGTGCCAAGGGATGGAAAGGTGGGAGGAAAGTGCCAAGGGATGCAAAGGTGGGACGCCACTGGCTAACCACTGCATCAGAGGAGTCCCAAGGGTGGGATGCATCTTAACCGTAACATCCCTTTAACAACGTTTGTTCTGTCAATTCAATAGGTTTTTATAAGGGGACATGTTTCATGCTCTTACATCACTGTGTATAAGTTATTAATAATTCCTATTTCCATATATATCAAAGAACTATAAACCTCCTTTAAGAAAAATATTTTTTGCAACACATACTTATGTCTGTTGTTATCAGCAGTGCATGCATGGGATGCAAATCATTGTTCAATTGCTTATGACATAAGGCTAGACCATGGCCCCAGCCCCACCAAACCACCCCCATTATTCACTGCACCTACCCTGCATCCTAGCTCACTGTCCACTATACCCTAATAATGTGACCAATGGGCAGTGCTCATAGCTTGCAGCCATGGCCAGTCTCCAAATCCCTGGGACATGGGCTTCGGCCATGCCATATTCCCCAATAAGCAAATCAGCGTACACATTTGCGTTTGCTGACAGCCAGGCCCACTACCTAGACTCAAAATTTATATCACTAGCATTGTTACACTTTGGAAAAATAAAACACAAGACATATTTCCAAAACATGCGTTCATGTCCTTGCTGATGCGCGTTGAGTACGTTTGTTATAATCTAGTCCACCACTTTAGGCTGTACCCGCAAACAGAACATTTTTTCCTATTCAAACCTAGCGCTTCAGCAAAGCCGCATGCCCCAGTTAGAAAATTACAGCACACATTTCTCCTTGCTGACGGCCAGGCCCATTGCCCAGACCAATGTTATGTCACTGTGTTGTGTACTTACATTTTCACACTTTCCAAAAAATAAAACACAGTACATATTTGCAAAACCATGCTTTGAAGTTCTTGCTGATCCTCCTTGTATATATTTGCTGCAATCCCATCCAGCACTTCAACCTGTACCCACGAGCAGAATTTATTTTCCCATTCAAACCTATCCCGATTTCGAAAACCTTTACCACATAGCCGGTCCCTGGTGGATATCCCCACTTTAACCTCATTGTTGGTCCCTCATGGTCATGGTCATTAGCCAGATTGTCCGTGTCCTGGCCTTTAGCCATGACTCGGGCAATCTGGCCACTCTCCATGGCCACAGGCTATACCTCAGTCACCAAAGGTATATCACTAATTTGTATACCTACATTATGGCACTTTTCAAAAAATAAAACACGGACACATTTGCAAAACCATGCTTTCAGGACCCTTGCCAATGCTCCTTACACAAGTTTGCTGCAAATTCACCCACGTTTTATTTTTTGAAAAGTGCAAAAATGTACGTACATAAAATACTCATATAACTTACACTTTGCACAAACATTCAAGGTTGGGTCTGAGAACAGTCTGAAAAATATTGTGCACATTCGTCAAAGGGCAACAAAGTTATAAGCCATATAAAAATGTTGAGACCCCCCTTCTAATTTTGCCCTCTCTTCACAAAACCCCACCAAACTTTGCCAAAACAGTCATATCTAGGTCTGAAATCCTTTTGCAAACTTATGTGCAGATTCATCAAACGGCACCACACTTATACGCCTTTCAAATATTTTGGGACCCTCCCCCCAGTTTTGTTCCCTCTTGGCAAAGCAACACCAAACATTGCATAACCAGTCAGAGTCAGGTCTAGAATGCAATTGTAAAAGTTCACACAGTTTCATTGAGTGGCGCCAAAGTTATAAGCCATTCAAAAACTGTGCTTCACCAACCCAGCAATTCAGAAATACGCATGCACGCCCACAAACATCACAGGACTGTCCGCGAATCAAACATGGTAGGCGTTTAGAAAAATATGGCGCACCTCATGCTTTTCACCATCCAATCAGCGGGCGTGTCCAATGTCCGCTACGATCACGCCGCCCTCTGGACCAATCGGAGGCCTGTCCGCTGACCTAACAGGGAAGTGAGTCCCTGGACCGAACCCAGATATCACAGATTTGTTTAAAAAAAGCCACTGGGCAGATTAATATCAAATTTACAAGTACACGCTTTCGGGACAAAACCATCCATCCTGCCGCAAATTTGGTGAAAATCCATCCAGCAGTTTGGGCTGTAGACATGAGCAAAAATGTTTTTCTATTGCATCTATGGGAAGAAACACAAATTTCAGACCCCCTATAACTTTGACCCCTTGATGCAACCTCACCAAACTCTGTAGAATCAGTCTGACGGGCCCATATACCGTCTTTGCAAAGTTTTGTGGGGATTTGTCCAGTGCGGGAGAAGTTATAAGCCTCCCAAAAAGTGCTCTTCCTATTGGTTGAGCAACTTAACAATAACATGAGGGCCGCTACCGCAGGTCCTATAATATATATATATATATATGCATATATATATATATTGGAGACTTTATGCATTGAAAGAATGAAAAATATCACATTCTCAAAAACTGTTCATTCTCTTCCTCCTCACTTTTTAATCTGTAGCTAGGACACACATGGCTCACACAATGGGGGCAGTATATACCATAATCTCTCTGTTTCCTGCAGAGAGAATGCAGTCTTACACTGCTAAAATGTAAGTGGAACACCCTCATCATACAACTTCCCCAATGTGTTGAGGCATCCCTCTCTCCACTTAACAAAACCGTTTCCATCCATCGTTGGAGTAAAGCCAGGGTTCCCGAAGACTGGGGATAAAGGAGAGGGATAGGAGGAAAAAAGTACATTTCCTGACCGCCATATCCCAATAGAAGTGGTTAGCCTGAGTTGAGGTGCACATAGATTGTTTTGATGGGCGATCTTTAGGAGAAAGCCATAGTAGATGGTGTAGGGGTACGACGAGATAAAGCTGCTCTATCTCCCTCCAGCTCGTATTAAACTGGATGTCAGCCCAGTCCAGTATTGCTTATATCTGGGCTGCAATACAAATACTTATAATTATTTGGCATGGCTATTTTGCTGCTGTGTTGTCTAGATTGAATTAACACAGCTCTGGATATTCTGGGAGGTTTACCCAGCCATATAAAGTCCCACATTTATAACTGTCATTTTTTATTGCTTCAAGGGGTATTTTGATTGGGTGTGCTTGAAAAAATAGAGCAAGTATCGAATTAGGTTCATTTTAATAGTTGTGCACGTGCCGCCAAATCAGGAGATTTCAGTTTTCTTCCATTTATCTAGGTCATTAAAAAGAACCTCCACACTTCAGGGAATTTATGGCAGTATGGTGTGACCTGAGAACGTGTAATAAATATACCCAAGTATTTAAATGTATCCCATTGCCATCTAAAGTAGAATTGCTGTGTTAAAAATTGTATGTCGGTTTTATGGGCTGTTATGTTAAGACCACAAGGTTTGGCATAATCAACACTATAGCCCCAGACTTGTCAAAATAGGGTCAGTTCTTCCACTATCTGTGGTAACGTAGACCTGGGATTAGACATGGTGAAGATCACGTCATCTACAAATAATGCTAGATTATGGGTGTATGGTCCTGTTCTCACTCCTGTAATATCTGGGTTATGCCTGATCATACTGGATGGTGTCTCCAGGGCCAGGGCAAATAGTAGTGACAATAGGGTAATCGTTGCCATGTGCCACGATGGATCAAATCCAAAATATTGTATTTATTTTAAAAAGTGTATGGGGATTACAGAATTTGAAAAAACATGTTTAATGTAATTAGGCGGAGATCCAAAAGCATGCAGAACTTCAGTCAAATGCTCCCAATCAATGCTATTGAATGCTTTACTTGTGTCTAAGATGATTATGGCCTGGGGGTTTTCTTTTTTTTAATTAAAATAATTGACAATATTATGTATTCTGTATTCTGCAAATGTTATCATGAGTTTGTCTCTGTAGGACAAAGCCTGATTGATTGGTGTCTATTAATTAGGCTGCCAGGCTGTCAAGATTGTCCTTCAACAGATCGTGAACATAGCTCTCAAGTTATTTACTGGTGAGAGCGATCGGGACCCCTCTGAGATGCCTCTGAGTCTGATATTGTTCCGTCTAGATCTACTTTCTCCATCCTCAATTTTTGTGAGCAACTGGGCCTGTTCCTCCACCTCTAGTAGGCACTGTTCAATGCATGTTTCACCATTAGAGACTTCCATCAAGGATGACTCAACCTACTCAATTTGTTTTTTGGCCATCTCCAGATTCTTTCTGAGATCCCCTACTACTTGTTGTAATTCTGCTTTACAATCAGATATATTTTATTTTACTTCAAGTAGCAAATCTCTATTCCGACCCAGCAAGAGTGAGGCAATATCTGCTTTCGTAGGAGAGGCAATATCTTGGGAGACAGATGAGGCCACTGGGTGGCGTTCTCATTCTGGGGTCTTGCTGAACGTAATTCTTTTATATCAGAGATTTTATGTTGTATGTGTTTAACTGACTCCATAGCTTCCAGAACTTTATTAGCTTCTGGATCTGAATCAGTCAGTGTTAGGAGCTTCATTTTAGCCTAAACTGGCTGGATTATCAGTGACTCAATGTGAGTTTGCAATATTCAAGGTGTCCTATGGGAGAGCTTTAATGACACTCTGTATATATGAGACTTCCAATTGTGGGTGTTGGGTGTGCAATGGACAGGGGTAGCCAAGGGGAAGGCCACATTTACAAAGCACAAGACAATGAGCCCCGTCTAGATAACTTGCAACTCAGCCCTGGCGGCCTCCTCCAGCCGCCGCTCAGCACGCATACGCCGGCTTACATACCAAGCAGCAGGGGTTGCTGCCACAGGCTCTCCTAAGGCACCATAGCCCCACTGCAGGTCATCACCCACCACAACAAACTCCAGCCTTCCGCTGAGGAGACACAGGCCTCCTCCCACCGCTGACCATCTCTGGTCAGCTAGCCCACAGCTCATGGGAAGGGAGGTGCAGCTTCTGAACTGTCGCTGCCTCCATGTGTTCACCAGGGGCCCACCATGAAACCTCCCCCTCAGAAACTTGTTTAAATGGTTGGACGCAGAAAGAACATTGGTGTTCTGACCATCGTGACTTTTCTCATCATGGCTCTTTGGGCTTTATATTGTGTGACCATCTCACAGGAGTGTTGCATTCCCTCCATCATCTAGCTCATTGACACTGGGAAGATGACCACTCAGGCCTTCACTTCATGTTGTAACTGCCTCGGGTAAGTTTCCAAAGGGAAAGCTGCTAGCCCCCCTCCAAAAGCAGAGCAGACGTGGAGTGTGATTTCATGCCTCCCCTTCTCTGTCACACCCCCCCAGTGAGGTTTTGAACTACCAACCAAAAGGCTCAAAGTCCCAGACAGGGTTCAATGAATAGCAGCCAATTAATGACTTAGATGAAAAATTCTATTAAAATTAAATGCAATTTAAAAAACGTTTTTCACTAAAAAACAATACACGTGTTTTACATGCATGCAACAGATTATCTTTTTCCTTCAATAAACATTCATAGCCTGAAACAGACATGAATTGTTTGTGGTCGAACAGATTTCTGTGAGACAGAAAAGGTAATGCACGGCAGAGAAAAGGAGGCTTGACCTTCCCACACCTGAATTATATTATTTTTTTGTACTCTTGTGTTATGGTTTCATAATTTAATCACATCATAATTTTAGTCTATAAAATCATTAGAACGTGTACAGAATAAATCCGAGTATAAGAAAAAGAAAAGAAATACTATGAAATTCATTACTTATTAGAATTCATTACATCAGCATTCTATTTATTTTATTCATTTGTTACACGCCCAGGTATCACGGCGTGGTTACAGACAGCTTGAAAATATATTGGTATACACAGGCATTCGTTGAAAATAGGATACAAAAATAGGATACAAAAACATTGGTATACACATGGTCATTTAACAATTTACATGCAGATTCATGGAATTAATGTGTGCTGAAAATTTCCGCGCAAGCGTGCGAAAGCGTGCAAATCGCAGCGCAAGTGCGAAAATCGCAGCAAAACCTGCGCACAGCGATTCATGGAAGTCCGTGCGCGTGTAAATCCATGGATGTGTGCTAAAATCCTGCGTGGCGCACACTGGCGCACACGTCTTCAAACAGCGTGCGCTACGCACACAGCGAAAGCGCACATAGTGCAGCGCACACAACAAAAGTAGGCATAACACGGGGCGTAACACGCGGAATGGGAAACAACGCGTGAAAATGTGTGCGCCAAAAAGGATGCGCTAATCCGGAAACACGTACGCCAAGCTCAGATGCTAAGATGAATATACCGTTCCTTGCAGCAGTGGTCGTGGGATACCGCAGGAGGAGGAGGAGGAGGATAGTCAGGGCCAGAATTTTTACACCCAGAACCAGCCTTTTTGGGATGCCTGATGACCAGGGGTATGGGAGGTACAGGTTTCCACCTCAAATAATACTCGACCTGGTGAGTGAGTGGGAGGATGACCTCACATCACCCACCCTGTGCTCCCAAGCACAGAGCCCCTTGGAAAAGGTGCTCAATGTACTGCACTTCTTGGCCACTGGTTCATTTCAGCGGACAAGTGCCATAGTGGGGGGAGGTGTCACAGGCCACGCAGTCACGCTGCCTGCACCAGGTGTTGGCCATCATGACTGCACGCCCATCAGTCCGCAGGCACATATACCTGCCCAGAACAGCTGCAGAAAGGCTGGCTGTCGTCCAGGGTTTTTACGGGGTGGCACACTTCCCCAAAGTGCTAGGTGCCATTGACTGCACCCATGTGGCTCTACGTCCTCCCAGGGCAACTGAGCACATCTACAGAAACTGCAAGCACTGACATTCCATCAACGTGCAGGTAGTATGTGATGCCAAGGGAATCATCACCTCAGCATATGCCAACTATCCAGGGTCCACCCATGACAGTTTCATTTACAGAATGTCAACCCTAAACCGTGACCTAGAAGCTGGGCGGCATGGTGATACATGGCTGCTTGGTGAGTATAAATGCCCCTGCACATGCATGCATGTCAGATACTGAGTAATGTCACAATCCCACTAATGATACCCATCATCACCTCCCCAGGGGACAGTGCCTACCCTCTGAGCATCCACATGATGACACCGATTCGGAACCCCACCACACCACCCGAGGTAAGATACAACACAGCCCATATTGCAACCCGGGGCATAGTGGAGCGCACATTCGGAGTGCTCAAGTCACGCTTTCGCTCCCTTGACCGCTCTGGTGGGCAGCTGCTATACGCGCCCCCAGTAGTGTGCAGGATCATTATGGTAGCATGTGTTCTGCACAATGTTGCAACACGCCGGGGCCTTCTGGTGGACATGGTGGTGCCCCACATCCCCAACCACATGCACGGCCGCTGCACATGGGAGGGTAAATGGCACGTGGTGAGGCAGCCCATACGCAACTGGTGGCTAATTACTTCACCTAAAATCACACCACTGTGGAGTGCACACAGCCCTGGCACATACCAGCTGACAATCAATGATGATAACATAAGGGACAGTCAACTGTCACAACCATACCAGCCTGAGATTGGTCACCTGGAAGTGTTACATTGTGTGCATCCCTACCTACCCAAAGGCAACCAATGCTGTGTCACAAAAAGACACACATTTATGCTGCATG
Organism: Ambystoma mexicanum; assembly: GCF_040938575.1. Classification (NCBI taxonomy): domain Eukaryota; kingdom Metazoa; phylum Chordata; class Amphibia; order Caudata; family Ambystomatidae; genus Ambystoma; species Ambystoma mexicanum. The sequence continues at coordinate 1,258,219,218 of NC_090922.1, forward strand.
AATGACTACCCACTTGCAAAATACAACATGCGCCATGAAAATAGCGCCATGTCACCCAACCCCTCCCCGGTATTACCCGAATTGTTCGTTTACAATTGTTCGAATGACACAATTGTTTGAATAATAGGGGTCCTAATTGACCTTCTGCACAATTGACCGTATGGTCATTTTAATATATATTATGTGTTGGGTTGGTGTAACAATAATATAAGGGGATTGGGAGGGGGGTTGGGGTGGGGGTTGGATTGGGTGGGGGCTGTGGGGGGTTTCCCCCAGATATATATCCCAATTGACCGTTTAAATTCGGTCAATTGTGCAGAAGGTCAATTGTTATTCGAACAATTGACATTCAAACAATTCATATACAACCCCCCTCCCCATCTCCGCCACCCAACACCCCATGGCATTTTCTGCAATGTGAAAGCAAACAAAGGAATGCACAACACATGACACAAGTGTCAAAGTGCACTGTCCCAAATGGAAAAAGTGCACTGTCCCAAATGGAAACAGGCCACAGACAATATACTCCCAGTAATCAATAACAAACAGCACACATGACGAAATACTTACCAGCAACACAATACAGTAACAGATCATGAACCATTGCCAAAATACGACAGTACAAACTCAAAGTAATGTAAGTCATACAACCTCAATAAGCCAGCACATCGACCCCTTCTAATTCCAGAGTGTTGCTGTCAGGCAAATGTGTCAGTGTACTGCATACAACATGAACTGCATGTGCAAAGGAGACGGCCTTGTGAAGACATGAAGAAGGTACCTGCCGATAAGGAGGAAGACATGGATGCACAAGCACACCATGCAGTGCTCAATACAAAAACAAACCCCACTAGGGATGTCCACACAGTTATGACTACAGACTGCCCACACAGCTCATGGGAGCCCAATGTCACTGTGTAAGTCACTGTCACTTGGTCACACCCTTTGCAAGCCCATGGAAACGGGAAGTAGGAGGGGTGTGTGTGTCAGGAACCCAAGCATCTAACCCAAACACAGGACAAGCCTGCATGTGCAACGCCAGAATACACAGTGGATGCCCACGGGAGCCACACAAGGCAACACAATGTAACAAAAAAAACCAACAAAAAAAAAATCAAAAATGGCCATGTGGGGGCCAGGAGGGGAGGCCACCCAGGAGGTCTGAGGACAGGGTGCACACCAACACCCACCTGTGTGGATGTTGCGGAAAATAAACACCTGCATGGGCTCATGGCCTGCACGGCTACGCTACTGTGGGAGAAGTGCTGCTGTCGCTCTCATCACCCTCTGCTGCTCCATTAGGAGGTGGTGGTGCTATGGGAGGCAGCCCACGCAAAGCCCTGGTATGGTCCTCCATGGCAGCAAGCATGCAGGCGTGGAAGATCTCGTTCTGGAAGATTATAGTACGAAGATCCCCATGCAGCTCCTGATGGGTTTCCTGCATTTCTGCACGCATGGCCTCCGGTGATGCCCGGATCTCCTCCTGAGTTGCCTGCAGCTCAGCTGAGAGCAACGTGTGAGCCGCTCCAGCTGCTGTTCTGTCCTCAAATTTGTGGAAGCCTCAAGTTCAACAAGAGTCTCCCTGAGGTTATGGAGTTCTACCCCCAGGGCATCCCTGTGGCCCTGTGACTCTATAAAAATGGCTTCCCGCAGAGTCTCCAGTACCGCCCGTCGGTCCCTGTTGGACGCCAACATGTCTTCCCTGTGTGATTGGCAAATGGAGTCTGTTGCCTGCTGTTGTTGCTCCATCGGTCTTTCAGGGGGGATAATGGATGTGGCCACCCTCTCCATTGCCTGGGCCATCATTTCAACTGATGCTGCCTGTTGGGTTGCCATACCGTACATGGAGTTTTCCCATACAGTATTGCCACCGCGTCGGGGGGCACCACACCTGTTTGGGGCAAGGCGATCTGCACCTTGCTGTGCTGGCACTGCCTGAGGCTGCAGGACTGCATTCCCCCTCTGATCTGCTGGCCCAGGAACAGGATCAGATGTTGTGGAGTGTGCCCCTGCATCCGTAACCGCCAAAGGCGGACTTACCAACACTGACATCCCCATAGAGGGTTCTACCCCTGGCGCAGGTCGGTTGGACAGAACAGAATCCCTGCCAGAAACACTCACCTGCGACGGCACATAAGTCTCATCATCCGATTCAGCACCTGAATAGAGGTCTGGGGAGGTGCACCCAGAGACACCCCTGGACAGTATGGTCTGCAGTAAGATTGCATTTTCACCCACCACACCACGTCCCCCACTGGTGCCCGGTCATGCCTGAAATTCCTCCTGGGTCTGCACCATCTCCTCAACCTCAACAGCATCAAGTGCGTCATCACCTGCAAAAACATGAAAGACAAAAAATGGAAACAGGCATTAGCACCATAGCACACACATAGGCCTGACAAGCCAGAGATCCAGTACATGATTTACACATGTCCCACATCACTATAACCCTTGCATGCATGCACTGTAACTGAGTTAGAAGGGGAGGCAAAAAGCAGACACTGATGACACCAAGACAGAAAAGCAACACATTTGCTGCATGCTGGGTAGCACTGGCATCACACATTAGCCTGTGAGTGGCATGTCCAATACACATACATGACGCATGCCAGCACACAGATGGCATGTAGCATAGCCATGGTACATTTGACAAGTACAGCCATATGTCAGTGAATGAGTACTGTCAGCCATCCATGTGAGATGGACATGATGAGATGAAAAATGCTGCATAGTGTGACAAAATACGCATGTGCCACTCACTGCAACACATCCAGTGTACAAGAATACAGTGATTGCAGGCAGATGTACACATCAATGGTTGGTCACTTAAACTTGACAGGAAACAACTATCATGTACCACATACAAACAGGCACCAAAATCAATGTGAGCAGGCCAATACTCAATCAGCCTGAATGGTCTAATCATTCACATAACAAGGTAACAAATGTGGGCCAATGTGGGGTGTAATCAATGACAGAAGCATGTCACATATGTGACAATAGGACTGAAAAATGTGTTGCAAAAGTGGGAGAATTGAAACAATCAGCCTGAATGAACACTGAAAAATTCTGAAAAAGGTTGTTGCAAGATGTCAGTTCAAGGGCAACTGCAGTAATGTGGCGCTAAATGGCTACTTTTGGCAGAAGGGATACTGTCTTACCCAAATCCAAGGCCGGTGAATGTTTTGGAGGAAGCACATGGCTGACCCATACCACTCAGGTGCACACACCCTCACCTGGCACTCAATCAGAACCCGTCACCCACACAACATACACATGGATTACACACACATGCATGGGCACTCACCGGACAATGCGCCGTAATCTGGTAGGTCTCCCACGCCTTGGATCTGTTCCTCTGTGATGAAGGTTCCAGCAACAGACTCATGTTCAGTGAGTTGGTTGTCCTCTTGTGGAGACCCACCGCCAGTCACCAGAGTAGAAGCATGATTTGAGGCCAGCTTGTTCTTTGCTCTGCGTTTCAGGTCATTCCACCGCTTGTAGCAATCATCAGCTGAGCGCCTCACAAATCCAAGGGCACTAATGATGTCTGCGATGGTCTGCCAGTGTGCCTTACGTTGACCAGGTGTGGTCTTGCACCCTGCAGTCACCATCATTTCGCGGCTATGTGCCGACACATAGGCCACTAGTGCATCAAGTTTGGCGTCATTAAAGTTAGGCTTCCTTGACGTGCCGGAGTGTGTAGCTGTGTCTGGGGTCTCAGCCTGTAGTGCCAGAGCACCCTTCTTCCTCTTTTTCCAAGGTGGTGCGGATCCTGAGTGGCTTACACCGCTCTGGTCAGTAGGGGCAGAAGCGCCGGTGGACTGGGTACTAGGAGTGTGCAAATGCACAATGACCATAGGTCTTGGTGCAGGCATTGGCTGCAAGGTGATGTTGGCAGGGGCAACGTCTGTTTGATGGACTGGGACCGACACTGTCCCAGCTGGGAGACTCAGAGCCGGGGTGGATCGAGCTGCAGCTGCCCCTGCAGCCTCCCCACCCTGCCTACTTGGGGCAGCAGATGACATAGCTGCCCCAGATCCACGTGGCTTGGTGACACCAACTTGCACCGCCACACGTGGCATAGACTTGCTGACCTGGAAGTCTGCCTGGGAGTCATCCTGTGCCGGTTCAGGTGCCACAATGGGCTGGTCCAACAAGGGCTGAGCTAGGATGGTGTCAGCTACGTTTCCCACAACCATGGGGGGGCATGGGTGTCCCTGATTGCTCCTCCACACATGGGGGTCTAGGGGCACCCTGCAAATCCTGGCCACGTCCCCTACCGCACCCACCACGCCCACCTTTTGGAGGTCGGCCACCTTTGCCTCCCTTACCGCTTGGTCGCCTCCCAACCATGGCACTGATGTTGTTGTGTGTATGGGAGTAGCAGTAAACGATTGTCCTGGGCAATTGGGGGTGAAAGGGGTAGGGTACTAGATGGAATTTGTACCCTAGTGCTCTAGCAAGGCTGTCTGTGACCCCTGGGGGAAGATGACGGGTCATGCAACACACAGGCCCCCCAAAAACAAATAATAACGTGCACGCAACCCCTCGTAGACCACGTGCATGGAAAAATGAACCCGCACTACGCTGTGACACCCAGAAACACAAAAGTAAGTGTACGCGTGTTACACGCAGTCTACAATGACTTCTGAAGGGGTACGCGACACACGGCGCAAGCACAGTTGGTAAATACGTGCGCGACTCACCGTCTGCCTGGAAAAAGAACGTGAAAAAGATGCGCATGTGCGCGTTGGCAACACCCCCGCCAAAAGAAGAATTGTACGCTGTCTGAGGAGACAGGACAAAAGAAGGAGTGAACGCTGTTTGAGGAAACAGGCCCAACAAAAAAAATGAACGCTGTCAGAGGTAACAGGGAGTACGAACTTGAAACGCTGTGAAGTAATCGCGTGTGAACCAACAAGAAGAACCGAATTCACCCACTCGCTCTCCATGAAAAGCACGTACAAGGAAATGGCATCCTACACGTACCTTTTAAACTGGCCCACACGTACAACGTCACTTACGTGTGTACGCGCTAAGGCCCTTTACTCCAATTACACGAGCTGACACTCGGATGTGCAGTTTTTGCATGTGTACGATGAACATGCACCCGTGTTGAGGGAAACACCCTTGCGCGTCATGTCACAGACGCTTAGGCCCTTTCCTCGGATTACACGCATTCACAGGCGGACGTGCAGCTTTTTCACGTGCCCAGAACCACTATGCCCATGTCACGAGGGAAATGCCCGCGCGCATAACGTCACAGACGCACTTACGCGCTAAGGGCCTTTCCTCGAATTACACGCAGACGTGCAAGATTTTCACGTGCCAAATCACCCCGTATCAAGCTGGCCACGCAACAACACATGGAAGACCATGCTTATGCTCAGAAGGCCGCCCCCCGAGCCCTGAGCACGCTCCCACCTGCCATCTGCTGCTGCCTGCTGCCCATGTGCCCTGCTATTTGCTGCCTGCACATCATCCATCTGAAGGGTTGCAGTTGTTGTGACCACCCCTGCTGGAACTGAAGACTCCCGACTGGGATACCATCGCTCCACAGCCCAGCCCCAGGACCCAGTTGCCCACCCACACCTGCATCTGGGGTTGCCATGTCGGGCACACCACCATCTGGCACCACTGGCAACCCCCAGCCAGAGAGGCAGAGAGCCACCAGCTTCAGTGCCAGGGAAGTTAGTGTCCTGGTGGAGCAAATCCTGGGGCAGTATGATGCCCTATTTGGAAGTTCTCGCGCCGACTATGAAGGACGAACCAGGATCTGGATGGACATCGTGACTGCCATCAACGAGGAGGGGGTGGCAGTCTGCGACATCAAACATGTCAAGAAGCGCTGGGAGGACTTCAGGTCCAGGACCCTCGACAAGGCCCGGCGCCTCTAGAAGGCAGCAGATGCCAAGGGGCGCGGGGGCCACCTGTCCGACCACCAAATGAGGGCCCTCGAACGCATATGCCCAGCGCTCCACGTCCAGGTCCTTGAGAGGCAGACCCGTCTGGAGTCGAGCGGTAAGTGTACATGCATACTGATTGGACGCTGTGCGTGTCGTGGTGTGCCAGTAGTGTGCAGGTTGCACATGTGTTTTTGTAGGGCCATGTATGGATGTGTATGTACAGGGGCGTGAGGCTGACACATGTGAGACACATGGATGGTGTATGTGTGGGTAAGCATGCAGGCCAAATGCATATGTGGGAGCACACATGTTTGAATTACTGTGTAAGTACGTTGGCATGGTTGTGGTGTCACACATGGATGTTGGTTCCAGCTGTATGTATCTGCACTGTGTACATGTGCATGTGTGTTTATTTGACAAGTGTGCAACTGTGATGCAACATGGATGCATGTGACACTGATATGTAGAAGGCTGAATGCCAGATGTGACATGGATGGCGATCTCATCACTGCGACAGTTGGAGGAGATGTACACATGCATGTAAGTGTGGTGGCGTGTGTGCATGTCTTGTGCACTCCCTGTGTTTCATGTGATGTCAGGCTCACCTTCGGCTGTTCATGCTGTTGTATGTGTATGGATGGTGCTGCCTGGTGCGATATTGTTGTGGAATTGCTCATGTGTGTGATTTGAAATGACATGTGTGTTGGGGATTGTGATGCCATGTCTGTAGTTTGACACTGCCACTCATGTGCAACTGTCATGTGTGTATCAGTCCATTGTACAGTGCCCTGATGCCTGTGTCCTATCTTTCCCTGTCTGCAGCGTCAACTGAGGAAGAGGGCGGAGAGGGTGCTGTGGAGCAAGGCATCAGGGATCACACCGCCAGCCGGAGACGCAATGCCCGCCACCCCTCCCAAGTTGTCATCTCGTCAGGGAGTGAGGAGTCCGGTGCCGCGTCCCAGGCCGCAGCTGCCAAGGGTAGTCCAAGAGGCGGAGGTCAGAGTTGGACTCCTCGGCAGCAGAAGGGGCAGCTGAGACCCCACAGGGTCCGACGGAGGAAGATGGCACGGAGTCATCCAGATTGGTGGGGGTTTGGTGGAGGAGGAGGCCGTGGAAGGGTCAGACATGGGGTCTGGTGGTGAGGATTCCACTGGTACTAGTGGTGCAGTACAGGGGCAGGGACAGGAGGCAGCACAGGCTGCCGCGGAGGTGCCTGTGTGTAATCCTGTCCCCGATCCTGTGACTGCATCATCCTGCACCAGCAGGGATGTCTACGTCCAGACCCGTTTTCAGGTAGGGGATCCACTTACAACAACTGGCCTTCCTCTCCCTGCGGACGTGGCTATCTGGGACCGGGTTGAGCCTGTCCTGAGTGGGATGGCGTTGCGTCAACGGGGCATGCGAGGTGACCTGCAGTGTTTTCGTGAGGACACTGCACGTCATCTCGAATGCCTCGTTGACCGCGTTGACCTACTGGGACGGGTCACCAGGGCCGGATTCCTTAGTTTGCTGGACCTTGTTCCGACCCCCTCCTCACCTGAACCCCCTATGCACCAGTCGTCCTCCATGTCATCTTCCCACCCATGTATCACCTGGGTACCCTGTGGAGCTGCCTCTGACCTTGCGGCAAGGCTGGTGGAGGACACATCCCTGCCACAGTCGGGAGTCGGATGTCCAGCAGGGGTGGCCTCCTCAACAACTGCACCCCAGCCGGAGGAGGACGCGCAGGCAGCAAGAGCCAGGGCACAGGCAGCAGCAACAAGATGGGAGCCATGTTGGCTCGGGGCATTCAACATCGGAGGTGCAGGCATCGGCCAGAGGGCAGGAGGACCCAGGATTGGAAGTGTCTTCCGTGTGGCAGCGGTTGGGCCAGGCCATATATGTGGAGTGGCAGCGGGCAGAAGAGGCACGGCTCACAATGGTCAGGGCGGAGAACTCCTTGCAGAGGGCTCTGAGGCGGGCCGAGTGCCTCGAGGCAAATCGCAGGGAGTTGGAGGTCCACATGTCATCGTCACTGCGAACCCTCGGGCCATGGAAGAGGACCGCCTCCGGGACATCGAGCAGGAGTTCGATGATGCCCTGGCCCGGGAAATCGAGAAGTGAGCCGTCAGACTAGCCCGCTGCCTTTGTAAATAGTTTTTAGAGTTAGGTTTCCTTTTCCTTTTCCTTTGATTTGTGGTGAATGGACTATGCCACACACATTTGTATATAGTTTTTTTATTAGGTAGTTTCTTAGGTAGGTTTCATTTCTTTCGTTGGGCTCATGGACCCTTGACAATGGATTGTACATAGTTGGACAATGGATTATTTTGAACTTTTTCTTTTGATTTCACCATGGATCAATGGATTTTTCTTTTTACGTTTCCTTTGGATTTGCGTTGGTGGAGGGAGAATTTTGACTATTTTTCTTTCGGATTGCTTTGGATTGGTTATACTTTTCATTTACTCATCTTTTGCACATGCTTTTCATTTCATGTTTTCTATTTTGTTATGCTTTCATTTCATTGCTTTATTTTTGTACATAATACATTTTCATATTTTAGTTCCATGTGTGGGATTCGCTCATTGGGTTAATGCTTTGGGTTAGTGAAAATGTGGGTTTACACAATCAATGCCAACGAGTGTGTGTGTGTGACGGACATGTGTTGATGTACATAGTTGACTTTTGGTTTGTGTCTTGAGATAGGCATGTCAGTGTGGGGTGGATTGGGAACTCATTGAGTCTCAAGAATGGGGTGGCGTGCTGTGGTATTTTGGTGTAGAAGTGGGTCATGATTGTGCATCTTTATTTTATGTAGGGGAGGGACATGAGTGGGGGCCTGCTGGCAGGTGCCCCTCACTGCTGGGGGGTGGGGGTACTGGGGGACATGAGTGGGACATGAGTGGGGGCCTGCTGGCAGGTGCCCCTCACTGCTGGGGTGTGGGGGTACTGGGGGACATGAGTGGGACATGAGTGGGGGCCTGCTGGCAGGTGCCCCTCACTGCTGGGGGTGGGGGTGCTGGGGGACATGAGAGGGGCCTGTTGGCAGGTGCCCCTCAATGCTGGGGGTTGGGGGTGCTGGGGGACATGAGAGGGACATGAGTGGGGACCTGCTGGCAGGTGCCCCTCACTGCTGAGGGGTGGGGGTACTGGGGGACATGAGTGGGGGCCTGCTGGCAGGTGCCCATCACTGCTGGGGGTGGTGGTGCTGGGGGACATTAGTGGGACATGAGTGGGGGCCTGCTGGCAGGTGCCCCTCACTGCTGGGGGGTGGGGGTGCTGGGGGACATGAGTGGGGGCCTGTTGGCAGGTGCCACTCACTGCTGGGGGGTGGGAGTGCTGGAGGACATGAGTGGGGGCCTGCTGGCAGGTGCCCCTCACTGCAGGGGGGTGGAGGTGCTGGGGGACATGAGTGGGATATGAGTGGGGGCCTGCTGGCAGGTGCCCCTCACTGCTGGGGGGTGGGGGTGCTGTGGGACATGAGTGGGACATGAGTGGGGGCCTGCTGGCAGGTGCCCCTCACTGCTGGCGATGGGGGTGCTGGGGGACATGATGTGGGGGCCTGCTGGCAAGTGCCCCTCACTGCTGGGTGGTAGGGGTGCTGGGGGACATGAGTGGGGGCCTGCTGGCAGGTGCCACTCACTGCTGGGGGGTGGGAGTGCTGGAGGACATGAGTGGGGGCCTGCTGGCAGGTGCCCCACACTGCTGGGGGGGTGGGGGTGCTGGGGGACATGAGTGGGACATGAGTGGGGGCCTGCTGGCAGGTGCCCCTCACTGCTGGGGGTTGTGGGTGCTGGGGGACATGAGTGGGACATGAGTGGGGGCCTGCTGGCAAGTGCCCCTCACTGCTGGGGTGTGGGGGTGCTGGAGGACATGAGTGGGGGCCTGCTGGCAGGTGCCCCTCACTGCTGGGGGGGTGGGGGTGCTGGGGGACATGAGTGGGACATGAGTGGGGGCCTGCTGGCAGGTACCCCTCACTGCTGGGGGGTGGGGGTACTGGGGGACATTAGTGGGACATGAGTGGGGGCATGCTGGCAGGTGCCCCTCACTGCTGGGGGTGGTGGTGCTGGGGGACATTAGTGGGACATGAGTGGGGGCCTGCTGGCAGGTGCCCCTCACTGCTGGGGGGTGGGGGTGCTGGGGGACATGAGTGGGGGCCTGTTGGCAGGTGCCACTCACTGCTGGGGGATGGGAGTGCTGGAGGACATGAGTGGGGGCCTGCTGGCAGGTGCCCCTCACTGCATAGGGGTGGAGGTGCTGGGGGACATGAGTGGGATATGAGTGGGGGCCTGCTGGCAGGTGCCCCTCACTGCTGGGGGGGTGGGGGTGCTGGGGGACATGAGTGGGACATGAGTGGGGGCCTGCTGGCAGGTGCCCCTCACTGCTGGGGGATGGGGGTGCTGGGGGACATGAGTGGGACATGAGTGGGGGCCTGCTGGCAGGTGCCCCTCACTGCTGGGGGTGGGGGCGCTGGGGGACATGAGTGGGGGCCTGCTGGCAGGTGCCACTCACTGCTGGGGGGTGGGAGTGCTGGAGGACATGAGTGGGGGCCTGCTGGCAGGTGCCCCTCACTGCTTGGGGGGTGGGGGTGCTGGGGGACATGTGTGGGACATGAGTGGGGGCCTGCTGGCAGGTGCCCCTCACTGCTGGGGCGTGGAGGTGCTGGGGGGCATGAGTGGGGGCCTGCTGGCAGGTACCCCTCACTGCTGGGGGTGGGGTACTGGGGGACATTAGTGGGACATGAGTGGGGGCCTGCTGGCAGGTGCCCCTCACTGCTGGGGGGTGGGGGTGCTGGGGGACATGAGTGGGGGCCTGCTGGCAGGTGCCACTCACTGCTGGGGGATGGGAGTGCTGGAGGACATGAGTGGGGGCCTGCTGGCAGGTGCCCCTCACTGCTGTGGGGTGGGGGTACTGGGGGACATGAGTGGGACATGAGTGGGGGCCTGCTGGCAGGTGCCCCTCACTGCTGGGGGTGGGGGTGCTGGGGGACATGAGAGGGGCCTGTTGGCAGGTGCCCCTCAATGCTGGGGGTTGGGGGTGCTGGGGGACATGAGAGGGACATGAGTGGGGACCTGCTGGCAGGTGCCCCTCACTGCTGAGGGGTGGGGGTACTGGGGGACATGAGTGGGGGCCTGCTGGCAGGTGCCCATCACTGCTGGGGGTGGTGGTGCTGGGGGACATTAGTGGGACATGAGTGGGGGCCTGCTGGCAGGTGCCCCTCACTGCTGGGGGGTGGGGGTGCTGGGGGACATGAGTGGGGGCCTGTTGGCAGGTGCCACTCACTGCTGGGGGGTGGGAGTGCTGGAGGACATGAGTGGGGGCCTGCTGGCAGGTGCCCCTCACTGCAGGGGGGTGGAGGTGCTGGGGGACATGAGTGGGATATGAGTGGGGGCCTGCTGGCAGGTGCCCCTCACTGCTGGGGGGTGGGGGTGCTGTGGGACATGAGTGGGACATGAGTGGGGGCCTGCTGGCAGGTGCCCCTCACTGCTGGCGATGGGGGTGCTGGGGGACATGATGTGGGGGCCTGCTGGCAAGTGCCCCTCACTGCTGGGTGGTGGGGGTGCTGGGGGACATGAGTGGGGGCCTGCTGGCAGGTGCCACTCACTGCTGGGGGGTGGGAGTGCTGGAGGACATGAGTGGGGGCCTGCTGGCAGGTGCCCCTCACTGCTGGGGGGGTGGGGGTGCTGGGGGACATGAGTGGGACATGAGTGGGGGCCTGCTGGCAGGTGCCCCTCACTGCTGGGGGTTGTGGGTGCTGGGGGACATGAGTGGGACATGAGTGGGGGCCTGCTGGCAAGTGCCCCTCACTGCTGGGGTGTGGGGGTGCTGGAGGACATGAGTGGGGGCCTGCTGGCAGGTGCCCCTCACTGCTGGGGGGGTGGGGGTGCTGGGGGACATGAGTGGGACATGAGTGGGGGCCTGCTGGCAGGTACCCCTCACTGCTGGGGGGTGGGGGTACTGGGGGACATTAGTGGGACATGAGTGGGGGCATGCTGGCAGGTGCCCCTCACTGCTGGGGGTGGTGGTGCTGGGGGACATTAGTGGGACATGAGTGGGGGCCTGCTGGCAGGTGCCCCTCACTGCTGGGGGGTGGGGGTGCTGGGGGACATGAGTGGGGGCCTGTTGGCAGGTGCCACTCACTGCTGGGGGATGGGAGTGCTGGAGGACATGAGTGGGGGCCTGCTGCAGGTGCCCCTCACTGCATAGGGGTGGAGGTGCTGGGGGACATGAGTGGGATATGAGTGGGGGCCTGCTGGCAGGTGCCCCTCACTGCTGGGGGGGTGGGGGTGCTGGGGGACATGAGTGGGACATGAGTGGGGGCCTGCTGGCAGGTGCCCCTCACTGCTGGGGGATGGGGGTGCTGGGGGACATGAGTGGGACATGAGTGGGGGCCTGCTGGCAGGTGCCCCTCACTGCTGGGGGTGGGGGCGCTGGGGGACATGAGTGGGGGCCTGCTGGCAGGTGCCACTCACTGCTGGGGGGTGGGAGTGCTGGAGGACATGAGTGGGGGCCTGCTGGCAGGTGCCCCTCACTGCTTGGGGGGTGGGGGTGCTGGGGGACATGTGTGGGACATGAGTGGGGGCCTGCTGGCAGGTGCCCCTCACTGCTGGGGCGTGGAGGTGCTGGGGGGCATGAGTGGGGGCCTGCTGGCAGGTACCCCTCACTGCTGGGGGTGGGGTACTGGGGGACATTAGTGGGACATGAGTGGGGGCCTGCTGGCAGGTGCCCCTCACTGCTGGGGGGTGGGGGTGCTGGGGGACATGAGTGGGGGCCTGCTGGCAGGTGCCACTCACTGCTGGGGGATGGGAGTGCTGGAGGACATGAGTGGGGGCCTGCTGGCAGGTGCCCCTCACTGCTGTGGGGTGGGGGTACTGGGGGACATGAGTGGGACATGAGTGGGGGCCTGCTGGCAGGTGCCCCTCACTGCTGGGGGTGGGGGTGCTGGGGGACATGAGTGGGACATGAGTGGGGGGCCTGCTGGCAGGTGCCCCTCACTGCTGGGGGATGGGGGTGCTGGGGGACATGAGTGGGACATGAGTGGGGGCCTGCTGGCAGGTGCCCCTCACTGCTGTGGGGTGGGGTGCTGGGGGTCATGAGTGGGGGCCTGCTGGCAGGTGCCCCTCACTGCTGGGGGGTGGGGGTGCTGGGGGACATGAGTGGGGGCCTGCTGGCAGGTGCCCATCACTGCTGGGGGGTGGGGGTGCTGGGGGACATGAGTGGGGGCCTGCTGGCAGGGGCCCCTCACTGCTGGGGGGTGGGGGTGCTGGTGGACATGAGTCGGACATGAGTGGGGGCCTGCTGGCAGGTGCCCCTCACTGCTGGAGGGTGGGGGTGCTGGGGGACATGAGTGAGACATGAGTGGGGGCCTGCTGGCAGGTGCCCCTCACTGCTGGGGGGTGGGGGTGCTGGGGGACATGAGTTGGCGTGACATGTGGCTTGGCTGGGGGGCATGCCCATGGTGGATGGGCTGCCTATGGGACATGACCAGGGGTGCACGGTAGTCCCCTGTGGTGTGGGCTGCCTGCAGGGGCCGTGGAGGGGGTAGAGGGGACACCTGGGAGGACCCACACTGCCAATTGACGTGTAGGACTCCCTGCGCATCACACTGGATACACGTACCCCGCTCTGACAGCGAAATTGTATGTGAAACTTCACGCGCACCCCCGAAATACACGTACCCCACTCTGACAGCAAAATCGCGTGTGAAACTTCACGCACACCCCCGAAATAAACGTACCCCGCTCTGACAGCAAAATCGCATGTGAAACTTCACGCGCACCCCTGAAATACAAGTACCCCGCTCTGACAGCAAAATCGTGTGTGAAACTTCACGCGCACCCCAGAAATACACGTACCCTGCTCGCACAGGGCCAATCGCATGTGAAACTTCCCGCGAACCCCAGTTATACACGTACCCCACTCACACAGGGCCAATCGCATGTGACACTTCCCGCAAACCCCAGTAATACACGTACCCCGCGCGCACAGGGCCAATTGCGTGTGAAACTTCCCGCGAACCCCAGTTATACACGTACCCCACTCGCACAGGGCCAATCACGTGTGAAACTTCCTGCAAACCCCAGTAATACACGTACCCCGCTTGCACAGGGCCAATCGCGTGTGAAACTTCCCGCGAACCCCAGTAATACACGTACCCCGCTTGCACAGGGCCAATCGCGTGTGAAACTTCCCGCGAACCCCAGTAATACACGTACCCCGCTCGCACAGGGCCAATTGCATGTGAAACTTCCTGTGAACCCCAGTAATACACGTACCCCGCTCGCACAGGGACAATCGCATGTGAAACTTCCCGCGAACCCCAGTAATACACGTACCCCGCTCGCACAGGGCCAATCGTGTGTGAAACTTCCGGTGAACCCCAGTAATATACGTACCCCGCTCGCAGAGGGCCAATCGTGTGTGAGACTACCCGCACAGCGGGGTACGTGTATTCGGAGGGGTGCGCGGGGAGCTTTACAGGCGTTTTCGAGGTTGTGAGCCTGTGCGCCATGTACAGGATTTGTGCGCTGTACATGGCGCACGGGGAGGGGTTAGGGGCGTAACTGTCGCTGCTGCAGGGTCGATGCGACACTCTGCGCCACGGCTGGTTTTGGATGCTAAAATCCATGAATACACTGTGCACGGAAATGGATTTTAGCGCACGCGGCTGGCGCAGGAAGTCGCACGCACACACTGTGCGCCAGCCGCGTGCGCCACTTGTGCGCAGAATTCTATGAATTACCCCCATAATTGTCATAGATTGCTTAGGAGCTTGTGCTAAAATAGGTAGAGAGTAAGGTAAAGTGTGTTTTAGCAAACCTATATTGCTTCATCAATAAAAAGTGACCCGTGCATTCTGTAAACAGTTTGAGTTAACTAAAGTGCAAATTGTTTTACTTGTCACTAAACAGCAAATACTAAACAGGCCTACAGTAATATAAAATAAAGAAACCATTGCAATTAAAAAAATCCACTAGCCAAAAGAAAGATTGTATTTTACAGGCTGCCACCTGAACAATAAAGTGACAAATGCTATACAATCATACTACACTTAACCGTAGTTCAACCCGTCACCCAGTATTCAGTAGGACTCCTCTTCCAGTGCTGTGAACATTTCTCTAAGAAAGGAGACCAAGGTTAGAGTCAGGGAATGCTGTTTACCGTACATAAGTCTACTCAAAAGAGACTCAGAAATGACTCTAGTACCCGAGTGTACAAACTTTTCAAAATGTCTTCTCCTACTATCTGATAAGGCAACACACCATTATTAATACATGCCTCAATGTTTCTTCATAGTCGATTTTGCAGAGCATGCAATAATGTTGGTTATGATACTCCTTTCTTCGTGGACTTACTGCTTCCAATATGTGTAGCAGATCAAGTCGAAATCTTAAAACTGTTTCTAAATGTTGTGCAAAGGAATTTTTTTTCAAATATACCACTGCAGATGTCAATAGCGCAGGTTAATTGCCATATTCTTTTCTTAATTTTCGAGTTAGCATTTCTCAATTCTCTTTAACATCACACTCCTTAATTTTCTTTTTGACTTAGTTTGGATTTTCACGTGACACATTTATCTCTACATTGACGTCCTTAAGATAGCCTCGTGTAGTGTCCTGACTCAGGAATGGCAAACAGGACGCAGGGATCATACCGGAGCCATCAGGTACAAAGGTAAGTGAGCTTTATTGTAGTTTTAGGGCAACATGCTAGAGGGATGGGGGGAGCTTCGGTAGAGACAACCTTCCAGTCATATATCCCATCCTAAATGCCCAACTGTCCTTTGTAGAACCCTGAAGGAACCCAGGGTTCCACCACCAACTAACTTTCAATGGCTTGCATAGCATAAGGCAATACAAGCCCCACACTACACATTCGCAGCATATCCTATGAAGCTTGGAGCGTCTCATCCTTTTCCTGCTTTACCATTTTCCCAAGCTCTGCATATATGTTTTTGCCCTTGGAATAACATAATTTAAAATATAGATACAGATTATATCGGTTTACTATGGAAAACTAGGAGCGAAGGCCCACCTCATATCTTAATATCCCAATGGGGAGTGAGGATGGAAGATTCAGTACAGATTGCCAAATGTTCATCTCTAAGATTACTAACCACTTGCAATTTCTTTACTCAATTAGTTCCAACCCATAAGTTCCAACCCATAAGGAATACTGGGGCTTACTTTGGCCATATACAAGTCAATTAATGGCTGTAAGGTATAACAACCATATTTCCCTAGTACGATTTTCCTTTGCGCTGTAAGAACCCTAAGCTTTAGGGTGAGCTTGACTTTCATATAATTTATGTGTTCCCTATTAGAGATAAGAAATCCTAAATATGTGAAATTATTTACCTCTTCAATTAGGATGCTATTAATATGCATTTATAATTATTTTATTTCATATTTCTTTTTAAATTAATGACTTACATTTTGGTAGGGTTTATTGCCAGGTTGTTTTCCATGGTAAACGTCGAGCATATGTCAGACTTCTTCGTAAAGGTAGCGGTGTAGTATTGAGAAAGATGACGCCATAAGGTAACCAGCCTATGTGTAATGTGCCAATTCTCAGAGGAAATAAGTTAGCCTTTGAGAGTACCTCTTGGATATCAGGGAAGTATAAATTAACTAGACAGAGGGCCAGAACGCACCCCTGTGTCAGAGCCAAGAAAGTGCTGAAGTCTTTCGAGAGAGAGCCCTCCGAGTCTAATATAATTTATAGAGCTGTGTTTGTGTGGAGCATAACTAGTGTATTTAAGGGTCCCAATGGGATATTCCAGGAGGCCAGCTTCCTCCATATTTTATCCCTTTTTACCCTAATGTTGTATTGCGACACACAGAATGTAAAAAATATCCCTTATTTCTAACCACTTTTTGCTCACATAAATGATAAACTGAACGATTCATGGGGGTTTCTGTGTTCTTCCAAACGACTGTTTCAACATGCTTAAGGATCCAGTGGTTGCGGCTCATCTAGTGAGAACCTTTAAAAAAACATCAGCAAGAAACTTGCTACTTGAGTCAATTAAGGAAAAAGGGCTGGAATTAAGTGGGGATTGTCTGTCATCCTTCTTGTATTGTGGGTTTATTATAGCCTTATGCCATGGGCAGGAGGAAATTCCTGTTGCTAATACCTGAGTAAATAGCAACATCAGAATATCTCCTCAAAGTCCAGTATTTACCTTAACGGAAAAATTTGATAGTCCACCTGGACCACGCACCCTAGAGTTGTTTAAACCAGCAAGCATTTTCTCTAAGTCATCCATGTCAAGATTGATATAACATAATGGAGCACTATCTGGAGGTGAGAAGAGCATTGCGTCAAGGATCTCAGCATATAGTTGCTAAAAATGTGATAACCAATTTTATTCCTATACATTATTTGCGTGTTTACATTGTTGATTTTCTATATCATTATGTAGGCCTTTATTCTTATTTTTCAATATTAAACACACCATTTGTTGTCCTTCTCTGATATATATATTAACTTTAGACATTTCCATGCAGTTCTTTTATTTTTGCTTAATTAATTTCCCCGCTGTTATGTGCTCAGACTTTACAGATTTTAGTCCTATTCTTATTTCTCTATTTATGTTTCTAATTTCCTTCTAAAATGGATTTCTGTGCCTCTCTAAGAATGGTTTTTGGTACCATGTCCTGTGATGGATTATACACTTAAACCATTCTTGTTTTATACTATAAAGGTTTGTGAGATGCAGTTGTCTGTTTTTACTTCGTAAACCCAGAACGTCCAAGTTCTAAGTTTGTTGATTCGGTAGGGATCAATTTTTTGGTTCCACTTCAGTCTGGTTCCATCATTCCTAACTAAGAGATTACTAAGATTGCTATTAATCGTTTTTGCCCTATTGAAACCATGGGAACATTTTAAATGTAAGTTGGTGTGATCACTTCTTGTTGCCACGATTTCCAAGTATGTTATACACAAATAAAATGTATAGTGAATCCGAGGCCCTTATTGACCACGTTGGCTGGCACGTACTGTCCCCTTTTAAATTACTATTCAATCAGGTTCTAGTTGGCCATAAGTCATGAACAAAGGCCACAGTTCCACAATTGGGCTATAGTGGCCACTGGGCTGGTCTGCACGCTAGCTCCAATCTCCACTGTGGGTGCTTCATGGGGCTGGCAGCATATCTGAAGCCCATGCTCCAGGGTTTGTGGCCACAGGTCTATTATGGGATAGTGGTAACTGCACCAGTCTGCAGGCTACGGCCAGTGGCAATTGTGGGTGGTTTGCCGGAAGTGGGGTCATGGTTAGGCTCTATAGCCTAGGCAATTCACCCATGACTTGCATCCCTAGCATTTGCCGCTTAAAGACTTGCTAGTAATACAGAGTTACATATTCTTAATAGATGACGAGGAAGTGAGGGTGAAAGTATATGCCAGATCCTTGACAATATGAGATCGATAAAAACTAAAATATCAATTGGTTCTCACATTCCACTTTAGGATTACAACTCTTATTAGTTATTAAAATGTCCTGGTCTCTGTTACCCATGTCACTAACAAGCGCAGCAGCAAAACTAGATGTACGGTTACATTATAGTTCAATTAGTGAGGCCCTGAGGGCTACCTTTGTTGCTATTAGAAGGCCATGCAACGGTCTCCCCATAAAATCCCTTTCCTTGCTGTCCGAGGAAGATATTGAACCCATCTATAACTAGAGGTTCTATGAGCTATACATCTTGAAACAGAATGATGTCATAAGTGAAAAGCTGTGTAACACCGTGCCGCAACTTTATTAGACAAGAAACTGCTTTACCCTCTAGTAATTCCAGCTCAACACCTCAGGTCGTTAGAGTTGACAGCCTGGACTGTTTCTAACGGATGTTTCCAGGGCTGAAGGCAGCCATGACAAATCGAACTATGAGACTCTCACTTGTTGGTTTTTCCCTAGGATGGCTACTAAGCGTCTGCCTCCGTCCTGCTTCATCCAATCGGCACTTCATTTTAAACTCACTTTGGTGTAGATTAGAGACTGAGCTGTTAACATCCCTTCTCAAAGCTTCTGCTCCCCAAGTCCCATTCAATGTAATTGATTTTTAAAGAAAAGTATCGGAGCCTCTTTGTAATAGTGACTCATGAGCTCCTCTTGACAACATGAACACAACTTTCGAGACAGAATACAGAGCTACTTTGTTGAAGACAGGCTCCTCAAAAAATTCAACTTGCTCAATGTCAGCTGAAGATATTGCACAGAGGGCCGATATACCTCTGAAAATTGATAACATGTTCAACAGAGTATTCTCCTCATCATTAAAAACAGATTCTAAGTTTATATAAAAGATTTCCTCCCTCCTCTCTACTAAAGTTTCATAATGTGGCTTAAACACATTTCTGAGGATGCTTTTATCATGTTACACTCATTCTCTATCCCCCCAGGTATTCATATTATCGTGAAGCGGGTAGCCGGTGGGAATGTTCACTAGGGTCTGAGCTAGTGTTCATTATCACAGTTCTTGTGGGCATATTGCTCGTGCTTCTTCCTATTCCATAGTCCCGCCTTTTGTTGTTGTGTCAGTTGTAAAGAAGGTTCTTATGTCCTCCGGTGTTTCCCATTTCTTCTTCTTCTTTTTGAGTTGTATCTTGGATTGTTCTTTGTCTGCGTGAAGCAACTGTGAGCTTTTTTGAAAAATCTCTCAGAAATTATATGCAATCCCTTACCTTTCGTTTTAATAATGTTCTTAATGCTTTTAGACTTTTTCTTTCTGGTGAGCTTATTGACACTCTTACGGGGGTTACCAACATTCTTTCCCTTAGCACCCTCTATAGTCTGTGATCTAATAGCTAGACTTATACTATGATCCGATACTGGGGCAAGATGGTTGACACTCTGTTGCTCTTTACAGGTATTATTTGAGCAGAAGTAATTGTAGGTAGCTCTTGCCATAAGGTCTCTCTAGCCAAAAGACAACCTAAAGTTGTTAGAAGATGGTTTCAAGTTCTGTTTTAATGCTTTAACTACTCTCATAATTTCCGTTAGCTAGGTGGCATGTGCCTTTACCTCATAGCTTATGTTGTTTTAAAGTCTCACAATAGATTGGTGGACAAGGTTTAGAGCTGCAATGGAGGCAGACCCTAATGAAGTGCCCTCAGTTGTCAAAATAAAGTTAATAGGAAGTCAAAACACCCTGGAGATTTTCTAGCAAATTATGCCTTCCTGGGCAGTGCCTCCCTACTTTGTCTGTGATCACTGGGCGGCTCGTTTGATGGCATAATAAGGCACGCAGAATCACTTAACTTTGTTGACAAAGGCCCCAATGAAGAGATTTCATGTTTTAAACTCAGACAAGCACCCTACAAGGAGGCATTTTGTGAAATAACTTGTTATGAATTCTGGGTGTCAAGAGCCTTTTTTGATAAGGAAGTAGCCTGGGTAGAATCTTGATCAGGCATTGGTACTGGGTACTCCCCTGACAAAGCTTGACTATAGGATAGTGTTTCTTGTTGTTGGAAGAAGTCGGTTATTTTGACTTGGGGGCCCGACTTTTAATTTCTTGTATTGTTAATGCTGTTGCAGCTATTACCATCTTTAATCCTCAGGTTGTAGTGTCTTTTAGCTCCTTTCAGGATGATGCAGTACACATATTTGTTATAATAATTATATTTACTATGGGGTCGATTCATGGAGCAAACGTGCGCCGAAAATCCCAGCGCGAGCAGGCGCAAGGTGGCGCAAGCGTAAGAAACAAAGTGCACGCGCACGCGTGCGATTCAAGGAAGACGCTGCGCGTGTTTCCCGCTGTCCATGCGCCAAATCCTGCCATGGCGCACGCGGGCACACACGGCGTGCACATAGCGCGGCGCACACAACCAAAGTGGGCGGAACAGTGGGCGTAACACGCGGAATGGGGAATAACGCATGCAAAAGAAGGCGTAACTGGGGAAGTACTGCAGGGAACTACACGGAACGCCCACACGCACGCGAACAACCCGTATTCATGGATTTGAATACGGGAAACCCGCACACGGCACAAGACGCACACAGGCGTCAATGCGTCTGCCACAGGAAGGCATGCGGAAGCGTCCCCGCGCACAGTATAAAAGTGCGCGCAAACAACAAACACGTATATACAGCTACGATGAATGCCCCAGGGCACGCATTTTCGCACCACGGACAAGCCTTTTTGGGATGCCTGATGACCAGGTCTACGGCAGGTATAGGTTTCCACTCCATATCATCCTAGACCTGGTCAGGGAGTGGGAAGATGACCTTACATCCCCCACCCTTTGCTCCCAAGCATTGAGCCCCTTGGAGAAGGTGCTCAATGTCCTGCATTTCTTGGCCACTGGGTCATTTCAGCAGACTACTGCCATGGTGGGGGGGGGGTTTCACAGGCCACGCAGTCACGCTGCCCAGACCAGGTACTGGCAATCATGACAGCGCGCCCCTCAGTCCGCAGGCACATATCCATGCCCAGAACCCCTGCAGAAAGGCAGACCGTTGTCCTGGATTTTTACAGGGTGGCACACTTCCCCAAAGTGCTCGGTGCCATAGATTGCACCCATGTGGCCCTACGTCCACCTAGGGCCACTGAGCACATATACCAAAACCGCAAGCACTGGCATTCCATCAATGTACAGGTGGTATGCGATGCAAAGGGAATCATCACCTCTGTCTATGCAAACTACCCTGGCTCCACCCATGACAGTTTCATATACAGAATTTCCGCCCTGAGCCGGGCCCTGGAAGCTGGGCAGCATGGCTACACCTGGCTCCTAGGTGAGTACAAATGCCCATGTCTCACACACACACACACACACCCCCACCCGCCCCCCAATAATCACAACCATTTACACCTCCCCAGGGGACAGTGCCTACCCTCTGAGCAACCCAATCCGTAACCCCACCACACCACCCCAGGTAAGATACAACGCCGCCCATATTGCAACGAGGGCCATAGTGGAGCGCACATTCGGAGTGCTGAAGTCACGTTTCCGCTCCCTTGACCGCTCTGGCGGGCAGCTACTCTATGCACCCCCAGTAGTGTGCAGGATCATTGTGGCAGCATGTGTCCTGCACAATGTTGCAACACGGCAGGGCATTACGGTGGACATGGTGGTGCCCCCACATCCCCAATCACAGGCACAGGCGCTGCCCATGGGAGGGGACAGGGCACATGGCGAGGAAGCCTGGACCCAGCTTGTGGCCACATTTTTCACCTAAACTCCCACCCCTGCGGAGTGCACACAGGCGTGGCACATACCAGGTGACAATCGATGATGAAAAAGAGACAGTCAACTGTCACAACCTTACCACCCTGAGATAGTTGCCATGGAAGTGCCACATTGTCTGCATCCCTAGCTACTTAAACACAAGCTATCCTGTGTGACCAAAAGGCACACATATGGCATATGACATGACATGATATGGCATTTGTAACATGCCTATACACAAGTGTTTTAAGGTGCGACGAGGCAGGGAGGAGGGAACAAGGGAAGACAGACAACGATACTACTAGGCCAGGTGTCATTTAGATTGCGCAAGTGCAGGGGTAGGGGGAAGGGAAAAGTGCAAGGGGAAGGGTGGGGGGAGTGCAGTACAGGGTAAGTAGAAAAAAAAACAAATAAATAGGCCAGCTGGTGGCAACTGCAAAGGTAAGTGCAGACAAGTGCTGGGAAGGGGGGGCTGTAGGGATAGAGAGACAGACACGCAGTGCAGGGGTTGCCAGGGAGGCAGTGCAAGTGGAGAGTGGCTGGGCCAGGGACCGAGGTCGGTGAGAGTGGCCCAGTTGCAGATCCAGTACAGTTTCAGTGAAGAATGTAGCAAGGGAGAGGGAGAGAGAAAGCAGAAGCAAAGAGGAAGGTCTTGAGGTGCTTCCGGAATCGGAGATGGTTCTCCTCAAGTTCCAGGGAGGCAGGAAGGCTGTTCCAGAGGGAGGCCCCTGCCGCGGAGAGAGATCTACCCCCAGCTCGTTGCTTCGAGAAGCGGCTGACCCTGACATGCAAGGTGTGAATCACACACACCTGCAAAACAGGCCATGACCATCACTGTTATGTCACTCAAACCCTCCCAAACCACAACATGACATGGCAAGCAATAGCCATACACCAACACAGTACCAATAAGGTACACATTACCATGTCAAAAATGTACAGTGGCATCAGACAATGATGCCTGACATGGAATCAGATGAAATGACTGACCAACAACCTCCCACCCAAAATAAGTAATTCCCAAATGCATTACAAAAGTTGTAGACGTGACATAACAATGAATGCCTGTCTACATGCACATTGTGCATTGCAAAATCAACACTGCAGCTTCTGTGTGCTGTGTCCAACTCCTGCAACACACTGCTCAGCACACAGCACAGTGAACAGCTATTGTGTGTGATGCACACCCTGAGCATCACATCTAAGCGACCAACCACATCAAAAAGCAAATTAGGCATGTACAGGATCCATAATTGGTCACAGAACATGTGCTGCAGGGACACAGTGGGCACCAGAAGGCAAACAGAGTGTACACGTGGATATCCAAGGGTGGTTGTACATGTAGTGCATCATAGTGCAAGTGTGTGGGTCAGTAAGGACATGCACTCAACATATGCATGTGCAATCAAGTGACCATCAGTGTCCTCTACACATCACATGTGAACATTCACCATGTGTACACCCCTGCATGTCAAACCACAACTATCCCCTCACACCTGAAAGGTAAACACAACACATGAACAGGCATTGATCAGCAGAACACAACATGTACATAGGATACCACAATTACAATGTCAGGGTTCCCATCACACTGCAGGGCAAGGCAACTATCAACAACAAAACACCCCCCCTCCCTCACAAATGACCATGACCCACTGAACAACTGCACCTGGGTCATGGAGCCTTCAACCCTCAATTTCTCCTGGCCACAGGATCACCCTTCCCCTTGTCACCATCTCCCACCTTGTGTGTAAAAAGGTGCCTGCACCCTCAGAGTCCACCTTCATTTGCAAAATCACAAAATCCAAGGCAGAAAAACGAACCAGAACACCCTCCAGTAGATGACTTGACGTAGCAGTACCTCACAAAGGCCAAGTACTACCACAATGATGTAACAACCAAGGTAGCACAGTAAAACAATGTCACAACAGGATGTGAACCATGTGTGGTACATAACATAGAATGATGCACCACGAACGGATATGTACTGTCACAGGTCCCGTGTACAGGCGCAGGAGTGGCACGAACCAACCACCCCCACTGTGGCCCGGGTGCCTGCAAGGTCAAACTCACACAGGCCTCTGAGACCCTGGTGGGGAAGGAGGGTCAGGGATATGCAGTCGGGACAGGCATTGGCACACTGGATAACTGGAATGAGTGGCAGGAGAGGGGAGGAGGAATGACACATGAAAGTAGGGAATGCATGAAAATGTACTACCTGCATGAACACATACACAATCCGAACAAACTTGGACGTCATTGTCATGGCCTTCTGGAGTCCAGGCTTAGGAGTGGCACAAACCAACCACCCCCTCTAGGGTTTTGGTGCCTGCAAGTTTGGGGCTTACACAGGCATCCGCAACCCCAGCGGGGAAAGAGGGTTAGGGAACATTGGTTGGATAGGTACGGGAAGCAGGAACACCGGGTAGAGGGTACAGAGTTTAGAATTGGATAGGACTCCTGGTGATTAGGGGAAAAAAACATACCAAATTGAATTACACATACATCCATGCACTAGTGCACCCCCCAGCAAGCCTATGCAGAGCAGTGTGAAAGAAAAACAACAAGACACTTAGCTCTGGTTTTGAGTGCTGGCCTCCTGCCTGTGCACTCTCAGGTCCGGTTACAGGAGCACTTCAATGCTGCAAAGAGAGCCACAGTTAATAATCTGTGCGTGCCCATAACACAAAAACACACCACCAAATATGCCCCATAGCAACAAACTACTCTACAAACAGACAATCTGGTGTAGATGCTTCGTACTCATATGTAACATTACCCCTGTGATGGGTCATACACAGTCAATGCAGTAAGTCAGCCGCCAGTGGGTGCGTGGCAAATGGAACACCAATGTGTCACAATTCACACAACATGCAATGTTCCCTGGGTAAGCAGACAGACCCATATAGCAAGGCATGACTTCAGAGCAAGTCGTGTTCCACCATGACCAAAACAAAGTAGGCAGTGCATGTTTCAAAATGTACATGGAAATGAAATGCATTGCACCCGAGTATGTCCCTTGCTGTAAGTCCCTGTGAGCTGCTCCTTTCCATGTCTCAGAAGGCTACATGGTTGATACAAGTGCCTCAATGGACCTTGGTGTACCGGAGGGTATGTGCCTCTGCCCCTGCAGGTGCCCCAGACAACCTTACAATCAACAGCCATCAGTCCAGCAACACATCTGAGCTGTATTGTGTGCTTCAACACCAATATTCGTCCAAGCTCACCCTCAGTGCTGTTACTAAGCCTGCATGTGCAACTGGCCTGGTGGAAGCTTTGCTGTGTTGTGGCCCCCCTGCGCTACTCACCTTGCCTGGAGTTCCTTGGAACACGTCATCAGTTCTAGGATGTAGGTCTGCAATCCCTGTACCTCTGCTTGTGTACACATGTGTATGTGGGCACCAACAAACGTGTCCAGAATTCAGACGTCCAATGGGCCATGTCTGCTGGCAAAGGTGATCTGGAGGCTCATCCCCCTGCAGAAAGGGCATGAAACACATGATTAATGCTTTAAAGTCATCTGTGTGTGTCTCTTCAGGCATCTCATTACTGGACCATGTCAGAGACTTACATCAGAAATCACACCATCAGTCCGTCTTTCACATCCAAAGTGTAGAACACACTATCTACGGCATGAATTGCAACACGCACATGTACAGTAAAGATAAGAAACATACTACACAATGCATAGCAATGAATGTACACATTAATCATGAAACACCCCATCTAGCAAAAGCTGAACAGTGGTCAATAACACCGCAATCATCCCCACTAGGGGTGTCAACACAAGTTACACAGCACCAGACATGCCACAGATATGACAGTCCAAAGCCCTTGTGTAATAGGCTGTCACACCGAACCATCCTTGCGAGCCCATGGATAAGGGAGGCAGGAGTGGCATATGTGAGTCAAGGACCCCAAGCAGCAAACACATACACAAGACAAGCATGAAGGGCCCAGCTGGAACAGATAGTGGATGCCTTCAAAAGCCACAAAGCACCACACCGTCACATGAAAGCACAATAGACAAGCATTTTTAAACTATATTAACTAATTACACTAACTATGAAAAACCTATATTACCTAATAAAACGAACTATCAAACAGAAACTTAACTAATTAAACTAAAAGAAAAATCAAAAATGGCCACATACGACCCGGGGGGGAGGGGAGGCACCCAGGAGGGGGGAGGTACAGGGTGCTGCTCAACACCCACATGCGATGATGCTGAGCCAAAAAAAACCTCCATGGGCTCAATGCCTGCACAGCCGGACCTATGTGGGAGATAGATGGTCGTCCGAGTCTGGCTCATCCTGGAAAGGAGGACGTGGCACAGTAGCCTGGCCACGCCTAGCCGAAGCTTGCCCCTCGTCGGCAGCAAGTCTGCCAGATGGGTGAGCCTGGTTCTGTGTGGCGATGTGACGTAGGTCTGCATACAGAACTTCATGTGATACATGTGCTTCCTCTTGCAAGGTAGCACGTGTAACACGGAGTTCCTCCTGCAAGGCCTTGCTGGACAACCGCTGCACCTCCCGGCAAGCATGTAGCTCAGCCGAGATGGTACGCTCAAGCTGTCCAAACCTCTCCTCTGTCCGCTGCCTCTGGGACATCATAAGGACATCCAGAGTGGATTTGAGGGAAGCATACTCCTCCCTCAGGGCATCCATGTGCGCCTCTGCGTGAGCAGCAATTGTTTTACGCTGAGACGACATTTCAGCCTGGCGTGCCCTGTCTGAGGCCGCCATGCCCAGCCTGAGCGAGCGGGCCGTGGACCGTGCCACCTGCTGCTGGAGAAGCACCTGCCTAGCAGGGGGGAGCACAGATCGGGCCACACGCTCCATGCTCTCAGCGATGTTCTCCATTGCTGCCCCCTGCCGTTCTGAATTGGCAGTCATGTCTTGCTCCCACTCAGTATACTGCAGTTGCGCGCGGCGACCGCGTTGCTGGGCTTGACCCCAGCGGGACTCAAGGACCGGGTGTCCTCGCTGTGTTGGCACCGCCCGCGGCTGCATGACTACATGTCCCCGTCGACGTGATGCCCCAGGCACATCAGTGACTGGTGTGGAGGGTGACCCTGCGTCCCGATCCACCATGGGCGGAGGAACCAAGACTGTCTGATCCCTCAGTGCAGGTGTCGCGGACAGGGGAGTGTCCACATCAGAATCACTCACCCCTGACACATGGACTTGATGCTCATCCAACTCGACATGGACGCTAGAGTCGTCATCAAGGCTGGACTCATAGGCAGCCAGAGACAAGATAGACTGTAGCACTTGGGGGTTTTCGTGGCCTACCACCCCACTACCCCCACTTATGCCGGGTTAATGTAGTGGTAACAACCCTGTGTCTGGCATGACAACACCATCCTCCGCCTCCATTGCGTCATCACCTGAAAAATAGAGAGAAAAAAGGTCACTACATATGTCAGAAGCACACAACACACACACACACACCGACAACAAACACATCAGGCAGACATGTGACACACAACATATAACCTGGCATGCATGCTGGGTCAACTTTGAATTGTTTCTGTGATCAGACCTGTTGAAAGGTGGCAGTTTCCATGGAAGTGGGTCTATGCAGTGCAGAAAATGTGTACGCCACTCACGACCTACATGTACAAGGAATCCATGGTGTGTGTCAGGAAATGTGAAGGCAGTGCAAGGTGAAATGCAGGCATCACGTGCACTGTGCAATCAATGTGTAGCATATCTACAAGCCACGCACCCCTCCACCCAAGTACAAAAGCAGGGATGCCTAGCATGGTATCACAAGGCTGACCATACACCTGTATTGATAGGCAGTGTTGACTGGCATCAACAGCTTAATGTGATTTAAGTGACAACACTGAAAATGATGATGGGACAGTAAGCAGGACACATGATGAACACTCTGGAGGCCGCCCACGTGTGAAGAAGACACTACAACAGTCGGACAGAGTCATTGGCCATTAAACAGGCTGAGGCCTGTGTGCCACACAGATTGTCAGACCCTAAACATGTGTGCAATGCAGTACTGAGCCACAGTTGACATGGGAAGGCTGATGAGATGCCATGCAATGTATGTCACCCAGGACTTGTATTACAGTGATCATCCAGTCAAGGACACATAGGGGCATGCGTGCAATGCACATGGAGCATGAATGGGCACTCATGTCCTTGCGGGACATCTGACCTATGCGCAGTACAAGTGAGATACCCTGCATCAAGTACTAAGGCTGTACCACACGGCATATGTCTGGAAGATTGTACGCTGGAAGTTAGCATCTACACAGTATGCTGGCCACGCGTAAGAACACGGAAGACCACGCTCCTGCCCAAAAGGTCGAATTACTGCCC
Organism: Ambystoma mexicanum; assembly: GCF_040938575.1. NCBI lineage: Eukaryota > Metazoa > Chordata > Amphibia > Caudata > Ambystomatidae > Ambystoma > Ambystoma mexicanum. Next base: position 1,258,247,629 of record NC_090922.1, read on the forward strand.
CCCAGAGCCCCGAGCAGCCTCTTATGAGCCATCTGCTGCTGCCTGCCTGCCTGCCTGCCTGCCTGCTGCCACCGTGCCCTGCCATTTGGTGCCTGCACATCAGCCATCTGCAGGGGTCCAGTTGCTGTGTCCACCCCTGCTGGAACAGAAGACTCCCGACTGGGATACCATCGCTCCACAGCCCAGCTCCAGGACCTAGTTGCCCACCCACGCCTGCCTCGGGGGTCGCCATGTCAGGGCAAACACCATCCGAGACCACTGGCGACCCCCAGCCAGAGGGCCACCAGCTTCAGTCAGAAGGAAGTTGGTGTCCTGGTGGAGCATGTCCTGGGGCATTATGATGCCCTCTTCGGATCATCACGCGCCGACAAGGAAGGACGGGACAGGATCTGGACGGACATTGTGACTGCCATCAACGCGGAGGGGGTGGCAGTCCGACTATTCCATCATGTCAAGAAGTGCTGGGAGGACTTCAGGTCCAGGACCCTCAACAAGGTCCGGCGCCTCTTGAAGGCAGCGGATGCTAAGGGGCGCCGGGGCCACTTGTCGGAAGATCAGATGAGGGTCCTGGAACGCATATCCCCAGCGCTCCACGTCCAGGACGTTGAGAGGCAGACCCGTCTGGAGTCGAGCGGTAAGTGGCCAAGCATTGCTGTGTGAGACAGGGCATGTTGCAGTGTGCTGGTTGTCTGATACTTGCCTGTGTGTGTGACATAGGCCATGTACGCGTGTGTGTGTGCAGGGACATCATGGTCATGCATGTGAGACCAGTAATGTGTGAAGCACACGGTTGGTGTATGCGTTTAAATGCTACATGGGGAGCCCTATGTGAAATGGACACATGAGAGCATGCCAGTCTCTGCTCCTGGACATGGGTGGGGGTGACGGATGGGTGATGATGCCATGTACATGTATGGTGTCCATGTCTGTGTGTCTGACCTGCGTGTCTGTGACTTGTGAATGCCATGGATGCATGACACATGTCTGTGTCAATGTTCAGATTCACTGATGCAGCCTATCTATCCTTGCATCCACTGTGTCTGGGGTGTACGAGTCCAGTGAATGTGATAGGCATGACCCATGATGCATGTGAGTTCAAAAACAACATTGTATGTTTCAAGAGTCCCTTGGACATGTTTGCTTATGTCCATAGCATGCGCCATGCCTGTTACTGCATGTGGTTTGCCTGCACTGACCCATGTGTTGTGGAGGGACATGATGGAAGTGATCTTTGACAGTGCCACTCATCTGCTATTGCTTCCTGTCTAGGGGACCATTGTACAGTACCCTGATGCTTGTGTTCTATGTCTCCCTCTACAAGGCGCAAAGTGAAGAAGAGGGCGGAGACGGCGCTGTGGAGCAAAGCGGCGGGGATGCACCCAGGGCTGCAGCGGAAGGGGTGGGTCAGCCCCTATAGGGGCTTGCAATGGCAGAAGACGGGGTGGAGCCATCCAGGTTGGTGGTTTCCACAGAGGAGGAGGAGGCCGCTACTGAGCCGCACATAGGGCCTGGTGGGGGCATCCCTGCTGGTGCAAGTGGTGCAGTCCAGGGGCAGGGGTAGGAGGCAGCACAGGTCGCCGTGGAGGTGCCTGTGCATGTCACTGTCCCTGACACTGTGACTGCACCACCATGCACCAGCAGGGATGCCCCATCCCAGGCCCGTCCGCAGGTAGGGGGGATGTCCATGTCATCTGACTCCCATTCACCTGCGGACGAGGGGACCTCTGGTCGTATAGAGAAGGTCCTGATTGGTGTCGCGTTGCGCACAGGTGTCATTCGTGATGAGGTGCGTGCTTCCCGGGGGGAGCACGCACGTCATCACGAAGAGCACCGTGCCAACGTGGCCCAGTTGGGAGCGGTCGTGGTCGGGGGTTTCGTATATGTGTCGGGCACTCTGGCGACCCTCTCCTCCTCTGTGGAGGCTATGCGGCAGTTGTTCTCCATGCCGTCTTCCGGCCCAGATGCCACCAGGGCCCCCTGTGGACCTGCCCCGACCAATGCAGCCAACTCGGTGGGGATCCCATCCCTGCCACAGTCGGGAGTCGGAGGTCTAGCAGGGGTGGACACACCAGCAACTGGACCCCAGCAGATGGAGGATATGACGGCATCATCGGGCAGGGCACGTGCACGACGGCGTTGGTGGATTCCATCAGCCTGGATGCCGTTGTGCTGGCACAGGCAGTTGTGTTGGAGGCAGCGGCAGGCTCGACGTGGGAGGCATCATGGCTCGGGGCCATCAACATCAGGGGTGCAGGCATCGGCCATGAGGGCAGGAGAACCCTGGAATGGGAGTGGCTTCCGTGTGGGAGCGGTTGGGCCAGCAGATAGGTGCGGAGCGGCAGCGGGCAGAGGAGGAACAGCTCACAATGGTCAGGGCGGAGAACTCCATGCGGAGGGCGCTGAGGCGGGCTGAGTGCCTCGAGGGTGTTCGCAGGGAGTTGATGCTGGACACTGCATTATCCCTGCGAGACCTCGGGCCAGGGAACATGCCCGCCTCCAACCCATTGAACAGGAGTTCTATGATGCCCTGGCCCATGACAACATCCAGTGAGCAGTTGGACTAGCCCCCTGCCCTTGTAAATAGTTATGTAGTTAGTGTTAGGTTTCCTTTGCTTTTATATTGATTTTGGACCTTTTGGACAATGGACCACATTTTTGTATATAGTTTTTTTATTAGGTAGTATTTTTAGATAGGTTTCATTTCTTCAGTTGGGATCATGGACCCTGGATTGTTTATCTGTATATAGTTGACTGTTGGATTATGGGGTTTTTTTTGATTTACCCATGGAGCAATGGTTTTCGGTTTTGTTTTACCCTTGGATGTACTTTTTTGAACTGTGACTTTGGACACCTTTCCTTTGGATTATGATTTGTGGTTTTTCATTATTTTACGGGCATGCTGCTTTTTGTTTTTAATTCCCATTGTCGTTTGTTTATTTTTAATCCCATTTATGTTGCTTTTAATACATTTTTTTCATCAAACTTCAATGTGTAGTATCTTCTCATTGGTTTCATGCATATCATGATATGGGTTTTGACATTCGCTTACACCCATTGTGTTTATGTGAGGGACATGTGTTCATTTACATACTTGACATTGGGGTTGTATCATGTAATTGGCATTTCTGAGTGGGTGGGTGTTTGGCATGTGGAGGCTGCCCATAAGGGCCAGGGATCTAGATTGTGATGACGTGTTGGCTGGGGGACATGTGTCAGGGCCTGCTGGCAGGTGCCTCGCAATGCTGGGGGTTGGGGGTTCAGGGGGACATGAGTGGGACATGAGTGGGGGCCTGCTGGCAGGTGCCCCGCAATGCTGGGGGGTGGGGGTGCAGGGGGACATGAGTGGGACATGAGTGGGGGCCTGCTGGCAAGTGCCTCGCAAGGCTGGGGGTTGGGGGTGCAAGAGGACATGAGTTGGGGATCAGTAGTGCAAGGAGACATGTGCCTTTGCTGGGGGGCATGGCCATGTTGGGTGGGCTGCCTGCGGGACATGACCAGGGATGCAGGGTAGTCCCCTGTGGTGTGGGCTGCCTGCAGGGGCCGTAGAGGGTCTACAGGGAACACCTGGGAGGACCCACACTGCCAAATCATGTGTGGGATACCCGGCACTCCAGAAATACACATACCCTGCTGAAATTGCGTGTGAAACTTCCCGCGCACCCCAGTAATACACGTACCCTGCTGAAATCGCATGTGAAACTTCCCACGCACCCCAGTAATACACGTACCCCGCTTGCACAGGGCCAATCGCGTGTGAAACTTCCCGCGCACCCCAGTAATATACGTACCCTGCTGAAATCGCGTGTGGCACTTTCCGCGCAACCCAGTAATACACTTACCCAGCTGAAATCGTGTGTGAAACTTCCCGTGCACCCCAGTAATACACGTACCCCGCTCGCACAGGGCCAATCGCGTGTGAAACTTCTCGCGCACCCCAGTAATACACTTACCCAGCTGAAATCTCGTGTGAAACTTCCCGCGCACCCCAGTAATGCACGTACTCAGCTGAAATCGCGTGTGAAATTTCCCGCGCACCCCAGTAATACACGTACCCAGCTGAAATCACGTGTGAAACTTCCCGCGCACCCCAGTAATACACGTACCCCGCTCGCACAGGGCCAATCGCGTGTGAATCTTCCCACGCACCCCAGTAATAGACGTACCCTGCTGAAATCGCGTGTGAAACTTCCCGCGCAACCCAGTAATACACGTACCCTGCTGAAATCACGTGTGAAACTTCCCGCACACCCCAGTAATACACATACCCTGCTGAAATCGCATGTGGAACTTCCCGCGCACCCCAGTAATACACGTACCCAGCTGAAATAGAGTGTGAAACTTCCTGCGCACCCCAGTAATACACGTACCCTGCTGAAATCACGTGTGGAACTTCCCGCGCACCCCAGTAATACACGTACCCTGCTGAAATCGCGTGTGAAACTTCCCGCGCGCCCCAGTAATACACGTACCCCGCTCGCACAGGGCCAATCGTGTGTGAAACTTCCCGCGATCCCCAGTGATACGCGTTCCCCGCTTGCCGTGCTGGTACAGGGTTAGCGCAGCCCTTTGCACTGGATTGGGGATTTTGATGGCTTTTCCCTGCGCAAGGGGCGTTCTTGGGGGCGTAACTGGCGCTGCTGCAGGGTCGCTGCGCCACTATGCGCCACAGCTGGTTTTGGTGGCTGGAATCCATGAATTCGCTGTGTGCGGGAATGCATTTTAGCGCACGCGGCTGGCACAGGGATTCGAACGCGCACACTGTGCGCCAGCCGCATGCGCCACCTGTGCGCTAAATTCTATGAATTACCCCCTATATATCTTAATATTATGTTGAGTCCTCTCATTCATCTGCTGGTGACTCTGAACTGGTCCTGAAGCTGGATATAAACATAAATAATACAACTTCCAATCTCAGTCGGATGGTGGCAAAAGATACTCAGGCACTCTGTATTTAACTCAGATAAAGTCATGGGATCAAATTTCCAGAAATAAAAAAGTGAGCATATCTGAGATGCACATCAAATACGCCAGAAATAGATGAGCCTCACTAACAAAAGTGTGTATCACAGAGCTGTACCAGTGCATAAAAGGAGGGTAAAATGTGCGCAAAAGATGCACAAATTAGGTGGAGGGCAGGCAAATAGGATTTGGGTTGTTTGCCCATAACGGAAAGGTTCGCGGCCGAAAAAACTGTAGCTACCTTGACCATTATGGTCAACCAACCCAAAGTAAATGCCTACCCAAGCATACACTACAAATACGCTCCACCCCTATCCCCTTACGTACCTTTTGGCTGCACACCTCGTTGTGTCCCGCCGACGCCCTGCAACACTGGTTCCTTTCACTTACGTGCTATGGAACTGGCGCCACAGGGTCCTTTGCTTTTTCTTTTCTTTTAACTTTATTCCCCTATGTGGGCACCCCCCGCAACTCCCGTTCCCATTATAGCGAACAAGGGGAGTGAGGGACACCCCCGCAAACCCTGTTCCCCTTGTTCACTATAATGGTCATGTATGGTATATTTGATTGAATTATTTATTGTACAGGATTTTCATACAGCCTATATTCGGTCAGAATACCATACGGTTTCTTTTTTTTTAATCTTTTCTTTTATTTTCATGCAAATATACTAAATTAAGCATGTAAAGTGGAAGTGACCACAAAAAATTATCATAATTCCAAAACCTGACCTTCGGATTTGCTTCAACATTTGCTCCATTCACAATGTGGAGAAGGTGGCCCTGAAAAGAGTGCAGCTGATTTTTCAACACCATAAAAGTCACACAGGACATTTCAAGCACAACAAACACAGTATTAAAGCCTAGCAAAGAGAAGCATTCACACATCAAAAAACCAACCAATCGAATAGCCATTATGCTGGTGTGCCCACTTGTGGGAAGGAGGATGAGGAGGGAAGGGATATGTAGAATGTGGATCACCTTATTTCAAGTGGCTGGGGAAGAGGTCACCCTGTGGTACCACTCCCCATCCATATCATATTGGAGATGGTTAGGCAATGGGAAGTGGGCATTATCTCACCCACAATGCGATGTCATGCCTTACCACCACTACTCAAGGTACTGACAGCCTTGCATATCTTTGCTGCATGTTCCTTTTAGAGGACCAATGGCATCATGTCAGGGAACTCCCCCTCCTCACCCTCAAGAGCAATACACCAAGTTCTCCAATTGATCCTTTCATCTGCCAAAGAAAATATCACAATTCCCTATAATGTAGTCACAAGGAAAGGCATAGTGAAGGCATTTTATGATAGAGCAGGTCTCCCAGGGATGTGTGTGGTGTCATTGGTTGAATATACGTGGCCCTTATATCCCCGCCAGACAAATAACATCTGTACAGGAATAGGAACAACTGACATGCCATAAATGAACAGACGGAGTGTGATGCAGCAAACATGCATCCTGTATGTGGCAGTTTTATCTACCAGCACTCTTCCATCCCATGACATTTTGAGAATGGACAATACATAGAGACCTGGTTGCTGGGTAATACATGTTAAGCGACTTCAATTCAGTACTCCAACTAAGTCAGTGCCTAGTCTGGGATGCTCAAGGGAAGCCCTTATTTATATATTTTTATGACTAGTTCATAAATCTGGATGATAAACCCTTGTATAACGCCCCTCTCTTTGAATCCCCCTGACCTCACTGAGCCAAGAAGTAGGTTTGTTTTGCAAATTAAAAGATTTATTTGAAAAATTAAACAAGATATATATCACACTTTTATGAATAAATGAATATTTGATAGCACACTTATCAATATGACAGTGCTCAACAATGGATAATATTACACTAGCACACTTTTTAATGACTTAGGAGTTGGTAGAGCAAGGATAAGATAGCTGAGGATGCTTTATGGTTTCAAGGAAATGTAATGATGGAAAAGAATGCAGTACAGAAATAAACTGATACGGTTTCAACAAGAGATAATATAATCACTTTTCCCCCTGTGGCAATTCACTCCCCACTATGCAATATAAAGAGATGGAAGGAAAGCACACAGTTTTCAGGAATACAATCAACATGCGATACAGATTCAGTTCAAATTCTAGTAATCTTGGAGCAACCGGTATGCTTTTAAAACATGCAGAAATATTTTGAATGTGATTTGTACTGAAGTGAAAATATGCTAAAAATGATTTTAATTCCCTATAGGAGATTCAGGGTAGGTGACAGCTACTTTGAATTAGTTCAGGTCTACACTAGCAATGATTCATGAGGGATTGTCAGGTTGAAAATGAATTTCAGCAATGCAAGCAAAAGACAGCTATTTTTGACAGATGAAGAAGTTTGAGCTAGTTTTCAATTCGCTGCACTTTTTCTGAGTGCATCGAGCGCGATTATGGAAAGAATATAGTCGGTTCACTGGAAAGCTCAGGATCTTAGCTTTAAAATGAAAGTTAAATCTTGTTCCTAGCACATACAGATCAAAAGATACGGAGGTCTTTGTGGAGGTAGTTTCTCAAAATTAAAGTAAACTTCAGAATGACAAAATTACACTTTTACATGTTTAAAATCAGAGAATGGACACACAATTTCTATGATGCAGTTCTGGACAGGTTAAAATGGTTTGAATCAGATTATTTTAGACTAAGAGATTGGTTCTGGCACAGTTTTCAGGATATTCACTCCTATAAATTTGAAATAGGCCGTCAAGATCTGGTCAGGTTGGCTGCGGTTCTCTCGCCACGGGACGGTCACTGGCACCGGTTCTGCTCACAGCGATCTGGTCTGGGTCTGGTTTGCGGTTCTGGACCTCTGGTTCTGGTCTCGGCACTGCACGGCGGTCTGGATACAGCTCTGCTTTCTGGGTTCTGGCACAGGGTTCTAGCCAGAATCAAACAGCACAGCCCGGCTGTTGAAGAGTTTAATTAGGTTGCAAAAGATTTTGGGGCCTGCTGAAAAGGATTCAGCTTGTGAATCAGGCCTCTCTGCTACAAAGTTCCGGAATCTGGAGTCTTCTGGATATTGTCTGGTCCGGCAAAATGCTTCGCAAGAAATCAGTTTGAAGTGGAAAGTGAATGACTCTACCTGGGTCCCAGTGGCTCCTTTTATGTCTTTTGAAAGTGGGTGGGAAGGCTGACTTTCTATGCCCAACCCTCTGAGGATCCTGATAGGTGAGAGAATCTACCGTCCTCTGATTGGGGAAGAAAATGAAGTGTCATTGTGATGAGGTAGGTTTATGTGTCAGAGGATCCTCCCCTTGTCAATTTGCACACACATCTATTTTTGATCCAAATACATATTTATCTATGTACAATTTTTCTAATATTATATGTCCAGTTAACATATTTTCTGTAGCACCAAACCATCCGATCTCTGTCTTTGTAAGATGTTGTGTCCACTTCTAACAGAATTCTGCCCTTTTCATCAAGAACACAACCTCTAAACCTTTCCAGAATTTACACAAATGTGCACAAGGAATATGGGCATCAGATGATAAAGTGTCAGATTTTTAACATACAGACATTTGGAGTAATACCCTATTTTCCGCTACGACCCCCCAGAACATACCACAGAGTCCTAACACCTCTTAGAATGTGCACAGAAAAATCACAAGAATAAATTATATTATTATATAATTTTGACAATTTCGTACTATGAATTATCCATCTTTTTAAAATTATGCTCTGGCCCAGAGGGGTGTGGTTTCCCAAAGCACATGGTGGAATTTCTGGTTTGTCCACTTCCTCCAAGCTCAGCTTGCTCACAGAGGCACTGCTCCTCCCAGTTTCTTCCAAGAGGAAGCCATTTACGACCCCTTGATTAGCATTTGCCTGAGCCAAGGAAAGCTCATTGTTCTGTTTCCTGCAGCCCCAGGTACCCCACCCCCAATTCAATCAGAGAGGTGTAATCTCATTTTGGTGGGAACAGCAGAAGGCAGCCAGGCCTGTGAATGCAGTTGCTGGGCAAGTTTCAACTCCTGTCGTGGGTAGTTGGCGGGCAGAATTCAATCTCTTCAAGCCAGGCTTCAGCTAAATGTCACTTTTGTTTCCAGTTTTCTTCATTCAAATCAAACTTACAATTTTTACACATGCAGCTAGAACACTGATTCTAAGTTCAAAACTATGACATTTAAACAGTTGCAACCTATGTGACACTCAAAGGTAGGTCACTCATTTATTTTAAACATTTCGATTTTAGTGGTTTTAAATCCAATTTCACTTAAGCTGCTGACATCCACAGCTCAGCCAGTTTTGTTATAAACATTGCTTTAGGCTCTTCATCTTTCCAGATTTTGTATGCACACAAGACTACATTCTGCCAAATGTCTGCTGGTGTTCAGTGAGATTTTTGATTATCTTGCAATGTCTAAAATAGGCATTTTTAGCTTGCATTTCAGAGAAACAAATGTGATTTCAAAGTGCTTTTTGAGCTAACAGGCACTGCTGTTTTTCCTTTGGCACCACGTTTCACTCATGGCGCTTCTGGCCCATCACGCTAGCACAGGTTGGTGGCTGGTCAGGTGACCATTTTGGTGTGCGCAAAACTGCGCGGTTTTCCTGGATTCTGGCGCAAATGTGGGCTTTTCGGCCATCTTGGATTTTCTAAGCCCACATCACCAAATGTTGCAGCATAATAACTTGAACGTGGGTCAAGACACCTGACATTCAATACGCACCACACTCAATGCACGCCCATCCACATCATTAAACAAGTCCAGCAGCATTATAATGCAGCACACAAATGCACCTAAAATCCCACCAAGCATACATTTGGTATGTTGGACTCATGATTCAGGCACCTAGGCCACTTGGGGGTGGGTGGGCAGACTGCATGACCCCCACCTTCACTGTACACAACATGATAGTTGCTTGTGCAGTGGTGCACAACACATGTGGCTTGTAAATAGGGATGTGTGCAGATTTGTCACTGCAATCACCTGTCCCACATGATCCAGTCGTTAAGCATTTGCCATACGGGATGACCGGGATGTGAGCTATTTCAACTGAGATACAATGTGTGTCAGACAGGCCCGCTGTCTGTGATTCTTGAGCATGAATGATGACTAACTTCTCTGATCGCTAGCCTTTGAGTATTACTGACTATGTTGAATTCCGTTTGGTGAGCGAGGGATAGCCTGAGATTTTAGAAATGTTTAATATCTAAAATTATGCAGGGCATTCTGGTTCCGAAAGGGAGGTCGGCTATCATACTTCCCTTCCATAAATGCTCTATGCCAAAAGTATAGTGCACACACGCGCCTTAGCTGAGACAGCCTACTGGCACCCAAAGCATCAGCTCTTAAGCTGCACAGGGCAGGTTCAAGGGTCATATTCGCTTTCCTGACTTCTGCTGGAACACAGGCAGTGGTATTTTCTGAACCTCTTTTTAAAAACATAATATATACCTTAGTCAGTCTAGTGGCACGTACATCTTTAAATATAAGCCATGCCTCATTGGGTCATAGTGACTACAATTATATAGGCACAGGAATTTGATACCACACTAGTGTCAGCTCTGTGAGCAAGACCCAGCTATGGAAAGACTAATGTGCATTAGTGTCTGGTTTGATCATATACAATATATATACATAATATCCTTTCATCCACTGGGAGCCAATGGAGAGATTTCAGGGCTGGAGAGATATGATCCCAGGGCTTAAGGACAAGGACAAGTCTTGCAGTGTTGTTCTGGATGAGTTGCAAAGGGCGGAGAGTAGAGGCGGGTAGATTTAGAAAGAGGCTGTTACAATACTCCAACCTAGAGTGAACCAAGGCTCAGAAGATAGTGAGCTTCTGTGGGAAGCAGATAGAAAGGCAAAGTACCTCTGAGGGGGTACAGTAGGAAGTTTGACTTTTTAGAGACATCAGAGATGTGGGGAAAGAAGGAAAGTGTGGAATCAAATATGACCGCGAGGTTCTTAGCCTCTCAGGTGGGGTAGGAGGAGGGCCAAGGGAGGCCAGACATAGAGTAAGGGGAAAGGAGGGTGAAGGTGTGCTGATGAGGAGGATCTCTGTCTTGCTGGCATTCAGGCAGAGATCGTTGGCGGCACACTAATCCAATCGAGAATGGCAGATAGGCAATCAGAGATGAGAGAAGAAGAAGAGGTTGCCGAGGGAATCCTGAAAATGAGTTTAGTGTCGTCAGCATAGCACTGGAAATTGGAGCAGAAAATGGCAATGCAGTGGGTGAGAGTTGCCAGGTATTGGATGAATAGCCAGGGTGAGAGGTTAGCCCCTGGGGAACACCGGAGGTAGAAAGGGAGATAGATGAAAGAAAGGACACCAGTTGGACCTGGGAGGGTCAATTAGAGAGGAAAGAGGTCATCCAGGCCAGGGTCTGATCGGTGATACCCAGGTTGCCACAGAGACGGTTGAGCAGGATGATATGGTTGATCGTGTCGAAGGCAGAGGAAAGATCAAGTAGGATGAGGACAGAGCAGATGTTAGAGTCAAGGTTGGGGAGCAGATCTTCACGGATGTTCACGAGAGCCGTTTCTCTGCTTCTGGCAGCAATAAAGCCAGATTGGTCATGGAGACAACCAAAAGAGTGAAGGTTAAGCTGTGAGATGACCAGCCTTTCTAGGAGTTTGCCCAGGAAGGGAGTGATGGAGATTGGGTGATAGTTAGCCAGGCAGGAAGGGTCAGCATTGGGCTTTTTGAGAAGAGGGTACACAAGAGAGTGATGGTAGTGTGGGGCTGAGTAGGTGGTTTAGCCACTAATCATTCCTGATCTACTGAAGATAAGTAGTCATTTTGTCACTATGCCATTCGTGCCATTCAACCATTGAGTCAATGGACATCTCTGCCCCAATTCTGTTTACAGACAACTGACAACTAACTTGTCAATGCCTTTTGGGAAACGTACTGATTCTTAATGTGTTGATGAACCAGGTGATATACCAAACAACATTTTTACAGTCTTAATCTGGGATTGCTTCTCTTGTGACATAAATAGGACATGACCCAACTCAACCATTGCCCTAATGGGACACATGATGGATGGGACACATTGCATTGATTCTAAATATCAGCCATAAATTGTAAACAATGCACATTACAGCTAGGAAATGGGCAGTATAACAAACAGCGTCAGAAACTATCCACAAATTGACTAGCCCATAGGATCATTTGCACGGGTAGTGCTTGCTTCGTATTTCAGATTATTATTATTAGGGTAATAGGGTATTTATTGGGCATGGCACTAGCTGCAGGAAGCAACAGAGTGCTTTATAAATCATAGGGGGTAGGGCACTGTGAGGGTAGCAAAGATGGGAGATAATGGGAAAGGAAATTTGGCATCAAGGGATCTAAAAACAGCCAGGACAGAAAACGGTGGGGAGCAGATCACCCAGTCTCGGGTAGGGTGTAGAGTGGAGGGTGTGTGGGCCTAGGCTTTAGGAAGAAGTCCTTCCTTGAAGAGGGGGGGGGTCTGGAGTTGACATGGAGGAGGTCCTGGATTCTTGGGGAATGGGCAGAGAAGGGATATCTTCTGGTTAATTTCTTCCTGCAACAGCAGAGTTAAATTCTGCACATTTCTTTATTTCCGGTGGGTCATAGGCCTCCTAAAATGCTGAGTTTCTCAGTGAGGTAGCTTGGGGACTTTAGGGTGACATGTTTGTAGATGGTGCAGTAGGATTTGAAGATGATATGGGCTTTGCAGCGGGAGCCAGTGCAGTTCGATGAGGGTCGCCGCTATGTGGTCAAATTTGCAGACTCTTTTAATAAGTCATGCTATAGTATACAGGCAACATCTCAAGAGTGCCAGGGTAGTCGCAGGAAGGTTTTCCAAAAGGCATTTGCAACCATCAAGGTGGTAGAGGACCAAGGCTGGGACAGCAGATCAGAAGTTGTTTTCTGGCATGAAGGGCTTGATTTTCTGCAGGAGAGCACATTGGTACCAAGCCGTTTATGTCTTCCTTGCTATGTGCTGGTCGAAGCAGAGCTGTCTTTCTAAGGGGAATCCAAAGAACTAGACCCAGGTGGCAAGCTGGGGTGTGAAGTCCTCCAGTTTCATAGCACAGAGCCACATCACGATGTCAGTGTGTCCTGTGTTGTTGGTCAGGAGTAGCAAATCAGTCTTGGAGCGGTTGAGCTTCAGGTAAGCACTGGCCAACCAAGTCTGCTGGATCACTGTGAGGCAAGCCCTGAGCCTGTGGATGGTATCCCATGGTGTTACCAACAGAAATCACTTCAAAGTAATTTACTTGGAAGAGATTAATTCGAAATGACTTTTAAATATATATATGCGGTTGATGGTTTGGGGGTTAAAAGTGGTGGGGAGGGTTTTGGGGTAGAGTCATTAGTGAAGAGGTAAAAGGGGCAAAGGGGGACCGCCAAAGTAAAAAAGATCACTTCTAAGTAAATTACCTCAAAGTGATTTATTTGGGCAAAATGACATGGCACCCTGTTGATGTCTTAGATGAAGGCTATTTTGAGGTAGAGCTGCATGTCATTTGGATATTTATGGATATTGTGTGGATTCAGGAGGGTTCTGAAGGGTTCCATGTAAAGAGTGAAGATCATAGGGGAAAGGATGGATCCTTGCAGGACGCCACAGGTGAAGGATGAAGTTAGTGATCTGGTGGAATCCATTTGTACAAACTGGTGGCGATTTGCAAAATAGGATTTGAACCAACTGAGGACGATCTCGCTGATCCCTATCAGGTGATGTGGATGGTCAGTGACTGTCTGGTGGTCTACTGTGTTGAATGCTTCTGAGAGGTCAAGGAGAACCAAGAGGCAAGGATGGCCATCATGGAATATGTTCAGGGCATTGTTGATCCCCTTGATTGCAGCCGTTTCTGTCATGCATCTGGTCTAAAGCCAGATTGGTAAGACTGAAGGATGTTCCTGGCTTCTATGTGTTAAAGGAATTGTATGACTACTGCTTACTCAAGGATCTTTCTTGGGAAGGGAAGATGGGTGATGGGGTGATAGTTGGTGAGGTTGTGGAAGGAAGCCAGTGATGACTTCTTGAGTGGGTGTGAGGAAGCCAGTGATGGCTTCTTGAGAAGCAAAAGAATTTGTCCAGTCGGAAAGAAGGTGCCTTGAATTAGAGAGCTGTTGATGATTGCCAGGTAAGAGAGGAGTGCTTCAGTCGGAAGGGTCTGGAGTACAGAGGCAGGGTGGATGGTGTCTGCATACGATGTGCCCTTGACGGATGCTAGGGAGGCAGTGACATCATCTATAGTGAGTGTCTTGAAGGTTCTCCAGGCAGTTGTGATTTGCAAGATGGAATGTGTAATGTGCTGTCAGTTGTGGCGTTGATGTCTATGTGTTGGCAGGAATGCTGATCTAGTTGATTAAGAAAGATGGAGTGCAGTACAGGTGGATCGGGGAGAGTGTTGATGCAGTACCTGATTGCTTTATAGAGGACTCTGCTTTCAATTTGGCCTTGGTGATTTTGTAATTGTTAGCATTGGCAGTGGTGATCAGTCATATGAGTGTAGCATGGAGCTCCTTGAGCAAGTTGAGGTCAGATGCGGTGCAGAATTGTTGCCAAATCTTTTCTTCTTTTCTGATGGTCCATTTGCTGAAGTTGAGTTCTTGTGTGTACCAGGGCACAGAAAGTTTAGGCTTGAGGGAATGTTGTTTCACTAGGGAATGTTGATGGATGCTGGATGTGGGGGTGGTGTTGAGTTCTTAGAGAAGCAAATCACTTTCCTGGTTCATCAGAGGTAGATAATCCCATGTGAGATGGAGTTTGGTGAGGTCCTCAATCAGAGCCCCCACTAGGAAGTTATTTATTGATCAGAAGACTTGTTAGCTGAGTTTCTGATGGGTGTCTGCTTCACTGGGGTAGTAAAACTAATGTCAAAGGTCATTGCCTGATGGCCCAACCAGTCAAGGAGGATTGGAGAGCTGTGATGGAAGGTGGGCAGGGAAGTGAGAAGCAGTGGAGATCTTCCTTCCTTGACCCGGGTGATGGGTTACCCTGGATGTTGAAGTCACCAAGGAAGATGTTACTGGCATATGTGAGAGACATGGTGGTGACCAAAAGATGAGGTGAAACATGACTGTGTAATATGTTCCCCAAAGAGCGGGGGATCGTCTTACGAAACAACACGAGAGGAGATCATTTGCCTCATTAACAAAGCTAGTAATTCCAGGGCCCCTGGCCCTGATGGGATGTCTAATGCTATGCTCAAGAAGAACCCAGAGCAGTGGACCTCCTCCTTGTGGGTCCTTTTTGATTATATCAAGAAAGCTAAGAAAGTACCGACCTCTTGGAAAACATCTATCATAGTGCCCATTTTTAAAAAGGGTGACAGGTCTATTCCGTCCAATTATAGGCTGATTGCCTTGCTGGATATGGCAGGAAAGATCTTTGCCTCTCTGATCTTGCAAGGCCTCACAACCTGAGGTATGGAAGTGGGACAGTATGGCATCAGACAATCTGGCTTTGTGAAAGGAGTGGGCACAGCGCTTAATGTTTTTTTGTGAAATATTTTGAAAAGTCGTACTAAAGAGAAGAAAGGCACTACGTTCTATCTATCCTTCATAGACCTTGGCCAGGCCTTTGACACAATCGGGAGGAAATAAACTATGGTCTAAAATAAAGATCTTGAACTGCCCGGAAGATCTGTCAGAAGCCACGAAAGATTTTTGTTCCGAGACTTTGTTGCAAGTAAAATTGGATGGAAAAGGTCTACTTTCCAGTTCAATTCCAACTATGAAAGGTCTCAAGCAAGGGCGTTCTTTAGCCCCCGCCCTTTTCAATCTGTTTATCTCCGACATCAAGATGGCACTAACGATCATGAGAAGCTTTCCTCCTAAACTGGCTGGCTTCTCTCTAGATAGGCTTCTTTATGCTGACAACTTCGTTCTTATTGATCAGACCCAGGTCGGTCTGCAAAGAGAATTTGATGCTCTGCATGGCTATGTTATCAAAAATGGGTTGATGATAAATACCAAATAATCGTGTCATCTGATTTTGGAATCAGGGAGGCAGAGAGGTCAGTGGAAAGGTTATTGGTACCTGAATGGCAGAAAGTTTGCTCAGGTGAGCTCAATGACTTACTTGGGGATGTGTGTTAACAACAGCCTGGTGGATGCACCCAGATCAGCCATTCTAAGGAGCAAAATGAAGGCTTTAGTCTCGCAAGCCAGGATCATCAAGGAAAAATATTGCACATTCGCTCGGAAGACTCTAATACAATTTTACAAAATGAAGGTTATCCCGATTATTACCTTTAGTCCTGAGGCTTTTTATGTCCATCCCGACACTACCTGGCCGCGTCTGGAGGGTTTATTCTGGAAAGGGTTTTGAACCTGCCAGTAAGAACGGAGTTGGGACTAAACTCCCTCTACTCAATGGTAGTGTGGAAATCCCAGGCACTTTTTCAAAAGTGTAGAACCCTTTCTCCGGCGAGAGGTTTTGAGCTCTTGTAGAAGGCGATTTCGGGTGGAACTGAAGGCGTGCTACGCAAATGGGCAGAAATCTGCAAGGAAATCTTAAAGACTCTTTATGCTACAAAAGACCTGCTAATCACCAATCCGTGCAAAGTAAAAAGAAAGTTGTGGGACATGGACTGGATCCAAATGCAAGAAGACAGATTAGCATACAAACTACACGGGAGATCACCTTTGAAAGCACAAGCTCTTAATTCATTGGCAAAATATGTGGTTAGATCCCCGAGTAGCTGCCATCACAACCAGTTTATGCGCTTTCGCCTAAGTGGCAAAAAGACGGACTGCACCTGTAGATTGTGCACATCTACATCATCAATTGAAACATTGCAGCATCTGGTCCTCACCTTCCCTGCATTACCAGAACTGAGAACGAAATGGCTGGCCTCTTTTATCCATCACTTTCCATCACTGTCAATGGACCAATGGTGAGATCAACTGACTCTGACGGAAAGTTTGGCACTGACTTTGGCATTACTAAATTACCTAGCAGATGTCTTTGTCCTTTTGGGTAAAATGAAATTTGCCAGTCGTGTATAGTGGTGGTCCATTATTGTTTTTTTTTTAATCAAATAACGGGGCGGGAACTATTGTTGTTGAATGTGCATATGAACTCAATTGGATGAGGAACCGGTCATATTATCATGGAGTTTATGTCAACCTAATAGTGATGCGGAATTTGAAAGTTCGGATTGTGTTGTTACTGGTGTTAATTGTGTAAACATGAATTTTTATGGAAATTATTTAATAATATTGTTTAGTGGAATTTAGTAAAAGGTTATATTTTAACCTAATGATAATGCATTTTTTTAGACAGTGGGCCTCATTACGACCCTGGCGGAAATCGGAAAACGATGGCGGAAATGCAATACCGCCATCGAATAGCGCTCGGTGCGACTATGACCCGTCACCGCAAAGTACGAAGCCATTAGCGACACCGTAGTGAACGCCAACGCTAACTGCACCAAGTACGCGCGCGCGCGCCATGCCAAACCATAAATACCACCATGGCGCAAGGGTACGCGAATTCCGACCCTAGCGGACATGTACCTAACGCCATCAAGCATGGCGGAAAGCACCATTCCGCCATGGTGAGAAGTACGGCATCGCGAATCAACCGTAAACGGCCCCACTGAGTGCCTGTACACCGCTCCCTGCCCACAAAGTACAACTCCCCGTAGGTGCAATGAAGTCACAATGCAACCAGTGAAATGTACAAGTCACCCATGCATGCCAACGAACAAAAGAATCACAAGAGGGGCCAATGGGAGCTGCAGGGCACAGACGGCACGAATACAGAAGCCATTCCAATGGACATGACCACAGTCCCCCCCCCCAGAAACGCACGCAAACACAGGCACCTGGGACCAGCAATATTCCGAAAATCACATCATTCCACCAGTCCACCTGGCTGACCGGCATCTGTTACACAAAACCCAATCCCCCGCCCCTGAGCATGACAACATTCAAACAGTCACATTGGCAGCCCCCATCCCTGACCTCACTGGGCTTCGTAGGCAAACGCGCCCAGCACAGTACCACGTAACTAAACTCCGAAGCTGGAACCCAATGCAGATCTCCTCACAATACATCGCTCCCCAAATAGGAATATGCCACATCACTCGCAAAGAAGAACGCTACACGGCCCATTTCAGAATAGAAATTTAATGCACAACAAAATCACCAAGCCCATACAGCCATTAGGCCATGAACTCCAAAACACATATCACCATTGTGGGCTGCATCCGCAAGGAATGACCAGCTACTACTTGTGTGACGCCCTGTTCCATCATGGTACACAGAGCCACATTCACGTACGAAAAGGCAACATGGAAGCGCACAGAACCGCAGGGCCGTCCCAATGGGGAGGCACTAGTCCAGCTGAAAGGCCGAAATGTTGCTCCGAGCCACTAGTACTGCGTAAGGGCATGTGGGCCATTGGCGATCGTCCCATAAGATCGTAATGCTGCTCCACTGATTAACACGAAGCAGCAGGTGTCGGGAGTAAAAGCCATCTGCAGGAGTGGCATACAGATGGCAGTGGCAAAAGGGGATGAGATACCTGTCAACCAAAAGAAAAGAAAAAGAACAGAATGGCCATCAGAACTACATTCGAACAACTCACTTCAATGATCACACTAAATCCACAGCCATATGCATGATAGCCCACTCCAAAGGATCATCACCACCCCAAAACCACTTGCGACTCATAAACATCTATATCGAGGTGTAAACACCATCACAAACGAGTGTACCTGTGCATGCGTCTGTCAAAACAGAATCCATCAGATGGGAATGTTAACGTGCATGGACACAAGTGTCTGAAGGCGCGTCGAGACAGGGAGGGCTCAACAAGGCCAGATAGACGATGGTCCCACTATGGCAGCCCTGCATCACATAGCGCAGGGGAGGCGGATAGATTCCAAGAAGCCCTGTACATGGCAAACTCTGTATCAAATCACCTGCCCATGCATCCATTCATCATTCCCTCATCCCGGTATAAAAACGCCTGAATATTTACTCACATAACATTAGAAATATCCATTGAGTCTGTGCGTTATGCAGCCTGCAAAATCCACAGTGCCCCAGCCCGTAATTCCAGTGTTGTGAAGTAACATGTATTTGGGAACGTCCGGCCTCATCGCCCACGTCGCTATTGCACATCCCAAACTATTCATATCAATCATTGCTTCCTCGCCATGGCCCCTGTCTCAAGGACATTGAACAATAGAACGTTATATTTGCAGTCAGACCTGTGGGCATCTCCTCGCCGCTAGCTGAAAACCGAAAGCGCCGCCCTTCGAATTCCTCATTTGCAACATCACGTCGAAAAGGCATCTGTGGCCGTTTGAAATCACTAATTATTCCAACTAGTGCGGCTGTGTGTGAAAATGGCAACTGCCTTCACCCACAAATGGGACGCCCCGCCCGTCGTTGCAACTCGGTACAGTGATGCATGAGGGCCCACCGTTACTCGAGTACTACGTTCCACTGACCCATCACAAGTCTGTTCGCGACTGCAAAGATTGTATGTGAAACAATGGGACCATAGCCGAATGTACATATCAACAAATGTTACACGGCCATCGGGAACAAATACATGATTGCAATAGCAAGATGCCATTCCTCGAATTGCAGCGTCGTGTGCGGGACGTGCTCGGCCAAAGGGGAGAGCAGCTTGCACAGGTGGAATGAATCACCAAAGGTGGAGGCCATACAGCCTGAAAACACATAAATTGCACACCCAGTCTCCTCCCACAACCACACCCACTCCGAAATGCTAGCGGCAGGACTCGCGATGTTGGCCCTGGGGGACCTGATAGCACTGCAAGTACTCCAACTCCAAGAAGAAGACGAACACCAACTACAACCGGCCGCACGGAGGAGACGCAGGAGGAGGAGGAGGCCAAGCCAGGGCCAGCAAGGGCCGCCAGCACAGCCACTACCACCACGCAGGCAGCCCGCAATCCCACGTCTCCGAGCACATCCGTTCAACCTCACTGATGAGCAGATCCACACCCTCTACCGTTTGGACCGGGACACCATAGCCGCCATTGTGGACATGACACAGGCTGACCTTATCAGCATGATAGATAGCCCAACCGCCATCCCACCCCTACTGAAGGTGGTGTCTGTACTCCACTTCCTGGCCACAGGCACCTACCAGCACACAGTCGGACAGTTGCATGGCATTTCTCAGCCACTGTTCTCACGGACACTATTGCAAGTGCTCGATGCCCTCCTGCAGCACGCAGACGACTACATCTCTCTACCACGCTCGGAGCAGGAAATTACCAACACAAAAGTGGGATTCCATGCACTTGGCGGCATACCGGGTTGCATTGGTGCCATCGACTGCACCCATGTGGAATTGGTCGTCCCACATGCCATGGAGGCCCAGTACCGCAACCGAAAACAATTCCATTCCCTGAATGTACAAATGGTGTGTGACTCCAACAGGATCATTACACATTGTTGTGCCAGATTCCCTGGATCAACCCATGATTCTATGGTCTTGAGGAACTCTACTATACCACGCTACATGGAGCGACACGCAGGGAACAGATCCTGGCTACTCGGTGAGTCTCATTTCATGCATGATGATGTGGGGTATGTGATGCGGCAATGACCTGGCAGGAAGGGGGGGGGTGTGCGTACGTAGCAATGGCATTCCACATCATACGTTTATCGTCCACATACAGGTGATGCTGGGTATCCACTGAAGAGATGGCTCCTCACACCAGTCCGGAACCCACGGGACCAGCATGAGGAGGACTACAACCATGCCCACTCACGTACCCGTGTAGTCATTGAACAGGCATTCGGCCTACTGAAGACTCGTTTCCGCTGCCTCAGCAGGTCTGGCGGGGCACTCCTGTACCGCCATGAGAAGGTTGCAAAGATGGTCATGGCATGTGTCATGCTCCACAACATGTGCGTACGTAGAAATGTGCCCATGCCCCCTGACGCAGAACTGCAAGCACCTGATGATGGTCATGATGAGGGTGGGGATGTGGCAGCACCTCAAGGAGTCTGCGAGGCACCAGAGGGCCGTGACAATCGTCAGCATCTCATTGGTGCATGCTTCTAGCACTCACGCCTGGTGGCTGATACATGGACACGGGACTCGTGGCACTGTGTGTGTCTGGTACATGCACAATATGGACTGTACGCCTATGATGGCCTAGTACACAAAGAACATTGTCCACACATCTCATTGGTTGATCGTGCACTGTTTATGGCATATGTGATATCATGTTGAACACCCTATCGACCCGCCACCCAAGTGAGCCCAACACACCCCCTCCACCCTCCTACCTCCCCCCCGAACACCAGTGTCCAAAGATGCTCATTGTCAGTGGGCTGTCGCTATTGCAAGCCCCCTCTGCGGGTATCAGGGGCACCCCTGCCTGTGGAGCGCAGGTTCCTCCCAGATCTACGTTGGGGGCTGCCCTGGACGGAACTTGCAACGGATGATGTCTCTGCCTGCTCACGTCCATGCATGTCCCTAAGGGTTTGTGAGAGCTCAGTGAGCACACGGCGCACTGCGGCAAGTTCGGCACATACGTCTTTGGACGTCGCATGCAGTTCCCCCCTCAGGCTCTCGGTGCTTCTCTCCATTTGGACTCTCAGGCTCTCGGTGCTACTCTCCATTTGTGCCCTTAGTGTCTCTGTACTTCTCTCCATTTCTGCCCTAAGTGTCTCAGTTGATGTTTCCATGTCTGCCTTAGTGCCCCCACATTCATCGGCATGGTCCTTGAGGAGCATGGCCAGTTGCTGCTGTTGCACGAGTAACTGGTCGAGGGACTGTTGCCTCTGCTGGGCCATGGCCATTTGCGGGGGTGTCACAGAGGGGCTGTTGACCTCATGTTGCCTTGCCACAGGGCTTGTGGGGGATGGCCAGTCGTCGTCTTGTGGGTGCCCCTGCGTGGTATCCTCATGTTGTACGGGATGGGACAGACAGGGGGATTGGGACAGGTCATGGATGGATCTGACTTCGACATCCCCGTCTTCTGTGTCGGAGCATGCTGCCATCAATGGGGTGTCACCTATGGTGCTGCTGCCACCAGAGGCAGTGCCTTCTGTGGCATCCGTTGGGGGGACCGGTGGTGGTGGTGTTGTGGGCATGCTGGCTGCTGGGGTGCCTGTTGATGTTCCCTCCTCTGTGCTGCCACCTGATTTGTGCTGCTGCCGTGTTTTGATGCGTGCAGCTGAGGTGGAGGGTCTTTGGCCGTTGGTCTTGGCCCTCTTTGCAGGTGTGCTGGTAGGGGTGTCCTGATGCTCGTCGTTTGGATCGGACCCTGTGGTGGAGTAAAGGAGGGCGAGGGTTATTAATGGGTCTGTGGGTATTGGAATGGCATTGTATCACATGCATTGGGGTGGTTCCTGAGGATGATTTGGGTCGGGGCCTTGGAGGTGCTTTCATTTGTGTGTGGAGTGAGGGTGCAGTTGTTTGGCAGCCTGCAGTTAGGGTGTGCCTGCTGCACGTGTAGTGGGTGTTTTAGGGGTTTTTAATTATTTATGTATTTATTGTGAGTTTTAAAGTGCGCTATCAGGCCGATGTGTGTGGACGTTCTCCTGGACATGTGTTTCTGTTGCACTATGTGGACACATGGCACTTCACATGATTGGACATTGTGGATTTAGCATTGTTTTATCTGGCCCACCTACCTGAATCTTCGGATGTCTGCACTCCTTTCTCCATCCCTCCGACTCCCTCTATGCTCTCCATTCCGATGGTGGAGGCACAGATTTCTTCCCAGGGGGTCAACTTGATGGGTGATTCAGGTCCTCCCCCGGTGGCTGTGGCAATGTTGCGGTTGGCAGAGAGTATGCTGCGGACGCGTATCCGCAGGTCGTCCCATCGTTTTCTGCATTGCTGTGGGTAGCGGGGTGCGGTCCCCACCGCACTTACCCGCTGTGCCACCAGAGCCCATATGGCCTTCTTGTTCGCAAGTGCCGTCCTGGTCATTTGCGTGGAGAAGACGACGGCAGCATTCTCCTGGAGGGTCTCTGTTAGCACGGTGAGTTCCTCACGGGAGAAGTGGACCTGCCGCTTGCGGTCGCACGCTTTCTTCGCTACTTTTCCCATTTTTCTTGGTTTCGCTAGGGTGGATGACGGGTTGGGGTGTGTCTCAGGGTGGTGTTTTTAGTGGTTGTGTGGTTTTTGTGGTTTTATAGGTGTACGGCGGGATGTTTCCCCTTCCGGGCCCATGTTTTTACTTCCGTTTCCGTATATTTACGGTCACCGTACTTTCCGGTAGGCGCACACTGCGGTGTCCGCTGTGATGGGTGGCGGTATTGCACCTAGGGCGCCGTACGGCGGCGGTGTGGGCCGTTTTGGGGTCATTTCCGCCATCGCGGACTTTGCACTTCCGCCATGCCGTGGTGCTCGTGCCCGATGGGTCGGAATGGGCCGCACTTTGCTCCTTCGTGCAATGGCGGAAACGCTATTTACGCTGTGGCGGTCCGGTCAGTCACTTTCCGCCAGGGTCGTAATGAGGGCCAGTGTCTTTTGGGGAGAATGGGAGCTGGCAGGAAAGGCTTTCAAAAGAGCCATTGGTGGCCAGTGGCGTCGCCAGGAATCACATTTAGGAGGGGCACAGAGGGGGCCAAAGACAAAAGTTGGGGAGGCACAGACAAAAGAAGGGGGAGAACATGGTCACTGCTCGTCTTAGGTAGGGGGGGAACAAGGTGGGGCACCGGGTTTCAAAGGGGGGGCCCCGGCCCCCCCAGGACGCCCCTAGCGACGCCACTGTTGGTGACAATGTCCATTTGGGTGGAAAGCCATGATGTTGTGAATGATAGCAAGTTCTATGCTGATTTTGTTTGAATGGTCTTGTATAATTCTGCGGCTGTTGAGGATGAGGGCATCTAGGATGTGGGTGGAGGTGAATGCCATCCAGGTCTCAGTAATGAAGATGGCATCCAGGTCATGTGCGGTCACACCTTTGGTAAAAAGCCTGAATTAGATCAAAGTGACCCTGGCAACCTCAGGCCGATCACAAAATTAAATAATAACTTGGAGCATTACTAGATCATGAGCATTAGCATTTCTTGATAAGGTTTAGATTTAAAACAACTGCCACTTATTCTGTGTTCAAAAACCGATTATACATGCAGCGCTTTGTATATTAGGTTCCCTGAGCACTTAAAAAAATGCTAGCAGTTTTGAAATCACACAGACCTGTGAGAATACTTTTCATTGGGGCACGCTGCTGTGCACAGTTCCAAGATGGCTTCTTAGTGTCTAGGCTCCCACAGCCCAGAGCTAACTTCTGCAAATTCAGTACTCCTGACCGGCACTTTGAGCACACTTGTGGCAAGTTGTCAGGGTGCAAGCCAGCAGGGATCCAATATCCACAATCATGCCCTCCCCACGGGCCTCCCTGACCCGCAGCAACAGCTGTGCAGCGAGTGGGGAGATGGCAGAGAACATGACTGCCGGAGTGCAGTGCTCGTTGTGAGTCCCATTGGCCCCACCAGTGCTTGACTGTGCCCAAGAGTGTCTGTGACTGCCTTTGCCCCAATTCTGGTTATGGATAGCACTGAGAGACCTGTGACTCGGCCGCCTGCAGTGACCTCTCTGGTGAGCACCGTATGGCACTACATTCATCGGCCTGAGTGAATGTGGGAAGGGAGACTGGCGGCTGGATGCCTGGGATTCTGTGATTGCTGTGTCGGAGTGTTGGTGCTGGCCTCCAGGTATGTTGTACTGTCCTGTGCTGGTGCCCTATCACTAGGTGCATGTGCCCCACTGCAATACTACTGGGTCCCCACCTTTACTTACCGCTCTTTCGTGACTGTGCTTGCCGCTCTACACTAGCGGCTTTTCACCGATTGGGCTCATGAGGGAGAATAGCGGCACCCCTTCATTGCAGGTACAAGTGAGTTGTGGGTGAGTTTACATTCATGAGTTGGAATGTGAGGTGAGTGGGGATCCCAGTGAAGTGTTGGAAGCTTTATGTGGAATGCCATCACGTCAAATTACATTTTGTACAAGAAACTCATGCATTGGGCACAGGCTCTGAGGGGTTTAGCAAGCACTGGGGCAAGAATAGGTTTTATACAAGTTATTTTTCACAATCTAGGGGCATAAAGACCTTGGTCCACAAGTCATTGCCTTTGACACACAAGAGAGTTCACTTGGATCCAATAGGACAATATGTATTGTCTATGGGATGCTGGCGGGATTGGAGGTGGTTTTACTGAATAGTTATGGTCCTAATATCGATGACCCAGATTCTATGCTGGTCTAGCTGATAT
Organism: Ambystoma mexicanum; assembly: GCF_040938575.1. Classification (NCBI taxonomy): domain Eukaryota; kingdom Metazoa; phylum Chordata; class Amphibia; order Caudata; family Ambystomatidae; genus Ambystoma; species Ambystoma mexicanum. The sequence goes on from NC_090922.1 coordinate 1,258,272,770, forward strand.
ACTGACCTTGTATCCTCTGGTGCCCATATTGTGGGCCGGAGGATTTCAATACAATCCTAGACATAGACCGGGATAGGTCAGGCCGATCCCGCAGGGTGCTGTCCAAATCATCGCAAACAATACAAGTGTCGATGGGCAATTTTAACTTGGTGGATGTCTGTAGGGTGCTCAATCCTTGGAAGAGCTGCTATACATATTTTACTACCATGCATGACTCTTTTTTACCATATAGACTTATGGCTTGTCTTGGATGCACTATTGGGAGGGATTGTTGAAGCGACTATATTACCCAGGACTTATTCTGATCACTCTCCCACCCTGGTCATCATTCGGCTGGACGAGTTCCCTGAAGCTAGCCCTAACTGGAGATTTAAATCTCAGGCATTAACTGTTGTAGTCTTTGAGTCCAGCCTCGCTGAACATGTGAAGCTATACTTTGATATGCAGGTGGGGCCGGTCTCCTCAGCGGGTATACTGTGGGTGGCATTTAAGGCTTACATTCGAGGTATAGCAATGGGGACAGAGTGTGGGGTCCTAAGATCATCTGACGTGATATTCGAAACAGTGAAGAGACTCTCTGCCGGTTACAACAGCAACACTTGTCTAACCCTCCTTCTGCTACACTGCTGAGTCAATGCAGCGAGGGAACTGAGGTTTTTGAAGGCACTGATTGCAGCGAGGCTATATGTGAAGGTGAGCACCCGGGCAAGCTGCTGGCTCGTCTGATTAAGCAGGCATGGAGGGGATGTTGTATACCTCTGGTCAAGGACGACTCTGGTATCCTCATTCATACACTTGCAGAGGTAAATAAAGTATTTGAATATTTTACTCAAGGCTGTATATGAATAGAGACACTTGCTCAGAATTGAACTTGGACATATTTCTGGAAGGGCTCCCACTGACATGCGTGTCACTCGATGGTCTGTTCGCAATTAGATCTCCCCATCACCCAAGAAGAAATTGCTAAATCTATTGGCGCTCTACCTGCTGGTAAAGCTCCTAGACCTGACGGCCTAACAGCTGTGTTTTATAAGCACTTCAAAGCTGCCCAGGTGCCTTAACTTTATGGTGTGTGGGTGGGGGCCTCGGGGGCTGGCATGCTCCCTAGTACCATGAGGGAAGCTGTGATTGCGGTGTTATTGAAACCCAACAAGACAGCCAATCTGTGGTTCATATAGGCCCCTTTCTTTGATAAACTCAGATGTTAACATTTTTGTTAAAATCTTAGCCACTCGACTGTCAGCCTAAATGCCTCATATTACACATACTGATCAATCGGGCTTTATACCGGGATGCTCCACAGCGCTTAATTTACGCTGCCTCTTTGATGTTCTGGCCCAGATTAATCCAAATGCTCAGGCGGTTGCAGCCATGATTGATATACAAAAAGCATTTGACTCGGTTTTGTGGCGCTTCATGTATGCAGTGCTGGGAAAGTGTGGCCCAGGCTTTATATCTTTTGTGCGCCTTCTTTATGCCTCTCCAGTTGCAAACGTTAGTACTAATGGGGTGCTGTCGGCTCCGATTAATACAGTCGGGGGCACCCATCAGGGGTGTCCCCTGTCACAACTTTTTTTGCTCTAGCTATTCAAACATTGGCTGATTCATTCAGGCACAGGCACATGCATAGGGGCATCCAGATATCCGGTGAGCCGGAGATTATTTCTTTATATGGTGATTACGCTATAGTGTATATAAGAGACTGGCAAATTCACTTGCACCCTATCATGACCGATGTAGCTGCTTTTGGGAGATTGTCTGGCATTCATGTGAACTGCAGTAAATCGGAACTATTCCCTTTTACGAATGCCACAGCTCCGCCCCGGGACCTGTTTGGTTTTGCATGGGCCCAGCTTGCAGTTCAGTATCTGGGGGTCATGATAACTCGTCATCATACATCTCTATATGAGTCCAACTATGCCAAACATCTGGCACACCTTACGCTCAAAGTTATGTCCTGGGCCCGGTTACAACTGACCATCGCAGGCAGAATCTTTCTACTTAAAATAAGGCTCCTCCCTAAAATTCTATATTTTTTTTCAGAGCATACCATTGTGGCCTGGGAAGAAATTCTTCAGGGAACTGATGGCTCCTATCAGCACCTTTGTTTGGCATTCGGGGGCGGTGCATCTTAAGTAGGATACTCTAAGAGTATCCTACTTAAGGTGCGCCGTGTGTACAGGGTGGGTTTGCAGCACCTGACTTCCAGTTATATTGGATTGCAGCACAGACGCAATATGCAATCTTTTGGTTTGCAGGGTTGTAAACTATTCCACATGTCAAGCTTGAAAAATACATAGCAGGTGGGCGAGATCTTTGATCCCCAGTGTTGCCCCCCATGCTGACGGACAACTGCCCCTTTGTTCATACTAGCACCACTTCTCTTGCTTATTGTAAAATGTGGGCATTGTTGAGAATTGCACAACCCTCAAGGGGGGTTTGGCAAACTGGGGGATATGTTCTTGAAAGGGAATTTTGAATGGGAATTGTGTGTCAGCAAATGATATCCCTGGACTTGCACAATACAAATCCTCACAATGGCTTCAATACATGGGTGTCAGAATATTTAGGAACCACTGGGTGGGCATACCTATTGAGCCTGAGAATAATCCTTTACTGGGATATAATATGGAAGCTTATAACACCCCTGGTATGGTTTCTTAATTATACCGGCTGATGCAGGATCGCATGCTGCAGCATCTTTACACAATTACGATCTAAGTGGGAGAGAGACATGAACCTCACGATTACAGATGTTGTTAAGGGAAGCTCTGGACCAGTCATAAAACAAGAAAAGCCCTTTTAGAGACGGAATTGTGCCAACAGCAAAGCTTCTATTCTCAGTTGACTGGGAGCCGTTACACAAGCCATAGTTGATCAGTTAACAAGGCAAGGACTCAAGGCCTGCCCATCTTGAACACACCTTTATGGAAAATACAGTATTGCCCAATATTTGTATGCTAATTTGAACCTTAGATTTTAAAATGTTCTAATTTGCCATTTTACTAAAGGTCAAACCATCACTTGTGTCCCATTGGACATACACACTTCCTGAAAAACATGACTCCCTATGCAAATTATCAAGACTAGGTAGTTTCCCAAATTTCACTGAGTCATTGACATATGTTGCAAACTTTACATTGGACAAATGACACATTTATTTTCCAGACTTCTAATACATTCTGTTCTAAGACATAAATAACCTGTCTGGTTTTCTATTGGCTTATTTCCCCTATCTTATCTTTTCTGACTGTAGGCCAGTTTCACTTATAAACAACACTTTTAAATATCGCATGTTCTCCTATTTAACTGTGCCAAATGGTGCACCTGTTTTTGAAGAAATTCTGGATGACAAAACCCATGTGTCGGGCCCTTCTCCTATCTCAAAACCCTTGGCTGGGTGACTATCTGTCCGAGTTCCACACAGATTTGTTATTTGATTTCTGCCATCTCACTGTACCTTGGCTTTCTGCCCAACATACTCCCTTTTCTGCCGACAGCACTACATTTCTGTGTATGCTTTTTTAAACACTTCTGGGATTCTGAGGCCTACAGACATCTATAATACAATGGCTTTTTCTAACCTATATTTAAGTCAGCAATGTATATTCTGTGTTAATGTTGTGCATGATGTAAGCATACGTTTATGCCCTATGTTGCCTTAAATAAGTGTTTGCAGTGGTACCTATTTTCAATGTAGTTGCCTTAGATAAGGGCAGCCTAGCTCAGCTCAATAGACAATATTTCTGATGTTTACGATGTTGGACAGGAGAGAGGGGTATTGGCCCTAAATACCATATTTACCTGTCTACCCTCAGAGGCGGGCGAGAGGCTGCTCCTCTACATTCCCCCCTCTGGTCGATATATTCGATAACTACTTTACCACATACCTTTTGCTTACCCTCCCCCGCATGCAGTGTACCGATGCATACCTACTTCAGTCACCCCCCTCAACTCAATGCTCAACATGGAAGGAATCATGAAAATACATTTCTAAAGAACCAATAGTGTCTCTAATTACATTGTATTCTCCTAATCTATTGTATATGTACCCTTTTTTGTCAAGGGTGTGGCATATATTGTCCCCTTTTTATTATTTATGTATATGTATGTATCCCCAGACAATAACATTGTTTACTTCCATCTTGTTCCCACCCCTGTTGCCCAATTAAACATTAATTTACATGCTCAGCAAGAGATTGCTGACACTATGGGATATCATTAAACAACATTTATATTCCTTGAAGGGAACCACAAGCCCATTTTTTAAAATGTTTTTTTCTCTTCCACTCCTCCTTCTTCTTCTCTTAATTAGTTTATAAAACATTTTTATGGGTGTACATTTTCTTTTTCCCCCGCCCCACAACGTTTCCTTTTGTCCCTGTCCCATTTACCAGCTGCTTAAACTTCATTTCCTGGCCATGATCTTGCTTCTTTTCCATCTGTGCATCTTCCATCCAATTCTTTTTCTTTATTCCAAGTTCAAAGACCTTTTGTCAGTTAATTATAATGTTTTTTCTTTTTGAGTTGCAATCCAGCAAGTTCAGAGCCCCCTTAATTTGTACACGGGCCATGATTTAGGACGCATTGTCTTCTTGAATATAATTGTCAGTCGAGGGGGCATTTGATATCCTAGGGGCCACAAGGATGGGGGAGTCCATAAAGAGGATTGTTGCTTTTTTAGTTTTAGTCATAACTGGGCATCTGACTCAGTCCCTTAAACCCTTTTTCACAACAATTATAGCTTTTCTCCCTGCTTGTAGGCTCGGTTGCTGAGATCTCTTGCATCTGAAATATAAAAAAATTAGTGATTTTCTTGAAAAATAAGTGCATTTTATTATCAGCACTTCCTCTTAAAGCCTACACATTACTACGTCAATGTTCCTATTTCTCTTTAATATTATTCCTATCTCCTAAAATACTTGCTACTAAATTTCATCTTCCTTAATTTGATTGAATTCCTACTTCTTCTCCCTCTTGTGCTTACCTTAGTGTCACCTATGTTCATCTATGCTTATACCTGTGTGTGCCTGTAACGTGGTACAAGAAAACACACACATATGTTCTTTTATCCTCATTTGCCCCACCCTTTTCATGGTTTCACACCTCACTTTGTCCTTCTTAGTGATGCGCTAAACTCAAACCTCATCGCCAAACTCCTCTTTTATTTGAAAAAGGAATCATGTCTCCTCTTTTCTTGATAGAGCTCATGTGTAACTTGTTATGTCATAATTCACACTAGTGGGGATTGGCCGCTTCATTATAATAAAAAATAATAAAAGACAGAACAGACAACATGACAAATCAACCAAAACATGAAAATATTTCCTTTTCAGCCGCTCTTCTTCTTTCTTCTTGGCGCATCCATGGATACAATTGTACTTTGCTTCCTGCAGAAACCAAGTAGAGGCAAAGTTATGATATACTAACAAATTGGAGTGTACTTCTCTTTTAACAATTCTTCTTCTGTCTTTGTATGTAGGGCATTAGCCTTGCTGCTGTATATTTCCTTAATGTGACGATGCTGGGGTCATCTCCTTTTATTACTGGCCAGAGGTGTCTTTATTTTTTTAAGGTAGAGATGGTGGTGCACTGTGCTTGTATCCTTTTAACATAAAGTTGTTAGCTTTCTTCACCTTGTGTAAAATCTTCTCTGTGGTTTTGTAGTCCTTCTTCAGATAGTGTGGGGCCGCGGTCTTATCTTTCTTTGCTGTGCTTATTCTGTTGAGACACAATGAACACTTTTGTCGCCCTTCCTACCCTAATCTACCTACCGAACACTCTGAAAATAAGCGCAGGTCCTATTCAGTGCAAGCAAGTGTGGCATATATTTGCATACAATGTTTGCCTATTGCTTCAGTTTAATAGTCTACTATTCCTTTGTTCCTTTATTAAAAAATATATCAATCACACTTTTCATTATTTTTTATTAACATAACCATGAAAGAGATACTCCAACTTCTTACATCCAAAGGTCTTCTCTTCCTTCTTCATTAATTATGGCCATAGATATATTTGTATACCATTCTTTACCTACACTTTGTTACACTTTTCTTGGTAATCAATGCTATCAGTTTAAACCCACTGTATCCCTCACTACCTTTCACTTGTACTGATCTGTGCCTCCTTCTCCTAATGTTTCCAGGCCTTAAAATACTAATTTGATGCATTATGTAGTTATATAACTAATCCCTAAAATAGCGCTTGTTGTCCATTAGTCACTTACTGAAATCTTGCCTCAATATATCTGTTAATATGTTACAAAAAATGTAATAATGATATAAAAAATCATGCCCTCCTATCCTATAATGCATATGACTTCGGTCTTGGTGCTAGTGAGAGTGCTCTCTCTCATTACTATTACTTCCCCCATTTTGAATACAAATGTTTGTGTCAATGCGTGTGCATTTAATGGGGCTAGAGCAAAATGTGCTTATAATCTTATTAATTCCTGCTGTACTTATATACATTTTTGTTGTGCATAATCCGGTGTCACTTGCTATTATATTAACCTTCTTTGTTAGGTAATTTGCAATCATAATTGCATTTTTATTCTCGGTGCGCGCCTGGTACCATGTGTGATTTTTGACACATTTCTTTCAATGCTTCTGTGCTGTGTACTGTGGGGGAGCTGCTGTCCCCTCTTTCTGTCTCACTGTCTGGTTATTTGTAGCACTCCCCTATGCCGTTATTGAAATATTTTTTCTCACTCTTGCTTCCCATGCCTATTTCCTCTTTTACCATTATTTCTCCCCCTCACCTTCCTCAATCACTTTCTCATTTCCCTCTGCTGACATACTTCCTTGCTTTCTTACTGTTTCCACTCCTGTGAAAATACACTGTGTACATCTACTCTCCCTTCTGATAATCTACTGACACATATAAGAGCCCTTCCAGTTGTTGCTTTCCTTTCTTATATTACTCAACACAAGGGTATGAGGCACCTCCCTGTGCTCATTTACTATATATTGGAAAACCATTGCACAAGGCACCTTTCCCTTCTCTAAATTACTTTTGCAATGATGTGCTTAAAACTTTAAATTGTATTTCTTTCCATTGCTTCAACATGTCTTTCTCTCTTATCTATGCGATTAACATATGCGTAGGGTATATGCCTTTTAAAGATGCCCCATCTATTACTACTAAAGATACTTACAATGCTTAAATGGGATTAGAAATTCGGGGGTTCTCTGGCGTGTGCTGATATAATGTCTATGATCAAGTACTTAAAAAAGAAAGGTATCTGGCATCGCTCCAAAAAATCCAAAATAAGGAATAAAACCTAAAATCGCAAGTAGCTTGTGCAATTTTTAAAAAAGTGATCTAATGGGACCAATCTAATCCATACATGGGTAATAAATGGGGACAAATTATAGTATATAAACTGCTCAAAATATGGCTAGTCATAGATGAATTTTAGCCAAAACAAAAAGTATTAAAAACATATAGACCCTCACGAAATCAAAGCCAAGGACTTACCCACCCCACCAACCCATATAGTCCAACCAAGTGCTCCCCCAGCACATCACTTCTACATAACATGTAACAAATATCAAAAATGGTTTCTGTTCAAAATCTACCCAATCTTGAATTTCTTCAGCTGGTGTTGTTAGACGAAACTAAAACTGACCTCCTCCACTCAAGAAACACCATTATTACTGATATATCTCTTAAAACCCTTAAAAATGAAAGTTAATTTATTGAGTCCTGTCTCCTAAATGCTTTTTCAATGAGAGCAATTTTGGAAGGCTTATAACTTTGGCGCCACTCAATAAAACTGCATGCAATTATGGAATTATATTGTACATCTAATACTGGATAGTGTAGCAAAGTTTGGTGGGATTCTTTCAAGAGATGGCTAAATTAGAGGGGGTGTCCCAAATTATTGTAAAGGCTTATAAATGTGGTCCTATTTGACGAATCTACACAGAAATTTTCAAAAATATTTTAGATCGACATATAAATGTTTTTCTAAAGTTTGGTGGGATTTTCTCGAGAGGGGGCAAAATTAGAGTGGGGTCTCAACATTTTTAGATGGCTTATAACGTTGTTGCCGTTTGACAAATGTGGACAAAAGTCTTGAGAATTATTATAGACCCAACCTTCAATGTTTGTGTAAAGACTGAATGGATTTTGTCGAGTGTGGGCTAAGTTATATGACTATTGTATGTACATACATTTTGACACTTTAGAAAAAATAAAACATGGGCGATTTCAAGCAAACTCGTGTAAGGAGCATTGTCAAGGACCTTGAAGCATGATTTTGCAAATGTGCCTGTGTTTTATTTTTTGACAAGTGCCATAATGTAGGTACAAAAATTAGTGATAAACATTTGGTGACTGAGGAATAGCATGTGGCCACGGGTAGTGGCCAGATTTTCCGGGTCATGGTATAAGGTCATGACCCGGACAATCTGGCTACTGGCCATGACCGCGAGGGACAAAAAATTGTGTTATAGTGGCCATGTCCACCTGGGACCGGTTATGTGGTAAAGTTATTCGAAAGTACTGTACTGAGCCCTGCCTTTTTTTCCATGGAGGCCATCTTGGAAAAGGATTTTCCTTCCTGCGGCATCTCGCTGTAGGAAGAAAAATCGTTTTTTTTAGCACCCTGGGTTCCCGCTTTGGGAACCAGGGCTGCTAATGGCCTTTATTCCCCCAGGGGAATAATGGAGGATAATGGTCCGAAGCCCTCGTTATTTATTTATTTATAACACGCTGAAGCCCACAGGCATCGTGGCTCACACAGACACACTTCGCTTGGGCCGATATCTTGGGCTGCTGGGTCGTTATCCCCCGTTCCGATCTCTGGGATGAACGTCACATTATTCCCATTAGCATAACACAGAATGCTAATGGAAATGCTGGAAAAAACTGATTGAGTCTAGGTAATTTACTGAGAAATGTAAAGTAGATGGAGTCTATAAGATTATTTTTTTGTTCTATTTTTTAACTGTGAAAGGTGGTTCCTATAGTAAACTTTCTTTTGTTGTTTTAAAAAAATATATGTTTGCAGGAGCGGTTAAAACGTAAGGTGAGGAGGGAAATGAGGGAAGAGGCACCAAGCACTAATATGGAGGGGCAGGTGGACAGGGGAAGATGTTGGACGTGTGTTACTTCTCATGTAGTGGGCAGTGTTTCTCATGCTCCTCGATTACAGTTTCAAGCGCACATCGAAATTGCTTCCCCCTGCAGAGTGGTGTGTTGCAGTATATACAGAGGACTGTTGTTTTCCAAAGATATGGATCAACCGCCTCTTTTATTGCTTGCAACGTAGCTGGTTGGATTTTGTGTCCAACAGAAGTAGGCTGTGTGGTTACAGTATTGGTTGAGGAAGATGATGTGGAGGAAGACAGCCCACTACTTGCTATGAAAGTAACAATCTTTCTGAGAGCATTGCAGTAGTTGGATTTGGGGTGGCAGCGCATGGAGGTAGTCCCGTAAGAGTAATGTCCAGTTAGTCCGCGACTGGACATTACTCAGTGCATTTCACTTTTGTAGCTTTAGCCTTTGGTACATTCACAACAGTCGTAAAGAACTGCCACACCCTTGATACTCTCTGGGTGCTAGAGGCAGGCACTTCCTCTACCTCATCTTCTTGGTCCTCTTCATTGTCTTTGGAAATACTGTGCTTTTTCTGTTGTGTGGGTCCTCCAGTTGGTGGTGGTGGCGGCTTTATTTTTGGGAGGAGGGATGGCAATAGCTGATGCCATTTTTAAGATAAATAGCAGTTTTACGACTATTCTTCCAAGTATGTGCTTTGTACTAGATTGTTAATGGATAATGAGTAAGAATATGAGTATGAGCTGTGTAAGGGTACATTTTCAGATTGAAAGCTCCTAGAAAAGCAGAAAATACAATTCCGAACTGTCCTCGAAGCAAGGACCCAAACGCGAAGTGCAAATGCGTTCATGGACACGTCATCATGCCCCGTGCAAGCGCATGGTCACGAGGCACTTTCCGGAAGTTCCACAATTATGTCAGACGTTCGCGGACGTCGACAGAAGCAAAAACAGTGAACAAAGTATAGAAGTGTTAAAATGATGCTAGAAGGTGGGAAATGGCAGAGATTTAAGGTGAAATGTTGTAAATTGGATAAAAACGTTGCTATATTGGGGTAAGTATTATATACGTAAAACTTGAAAAATGTTCTTTCCATGTAACCGAAGTTGAATTTCTTGGTTTTGTTCTTATTCCGAAAGGAATTCGAATGGATGCACACAAGGTGGATGCCATTCTAAAATGGCCCTCCCCGACCTCAGTAAAAGGGATCCAGAGTATGCTGGGTTTTGCAAATTTCTACTGTCGATTCATCCCAGACTTTTCTCAGATTGTGCATCCAATCACGTTACTTCTACGAAAAAACAATAAAAAATGCATATGTTCAGAAGATGCTGAAAATGCCTCCCAAAAACTAAAGGAAAAATTCACCTCAGCCCCGATCCTACGACATCCTCATCCAGAGCTACCTTACATCTTGGAAACAGATGCTTCCAGTATGGCGATGGGGGCAGTTCTTTCCCAAAAAGACGCTGAAACTGGCCAATTGCACCCTGTGGCCTTCTGGTCATGAAAATTCACACCTCCTGAACTCAATTATGCCATTACCGATAAGGAACTGCTTGCTATAAAATCCGCCTTCAAGGCATGGCAGCATTATCTCTTAGGGGCCAGGCATACAGTCACTGTAATTTCGGACCATCGGAACATACAATATTTAAAAACAGCAAAGGCGCAATCCTCGCGCCAATTACGATGGGCTCTTTTTTTTTCCGGATATGACTATATAATCACTCATCGACCAGGCTTAAGAAATGGGAAAGCTGACGCACTATCTTGCATGGGCATCGATGAAAGAGAATATGCATCTCCAGATCCAGTGGCCATTATACCTGAGGACAAGCTTTTAGGCCTCACCACAGCTTTAACACAAACTGAACTTAGAAATGCAATCCTACAGGAAATAACCCCAAGCGAGTTACTAGAATGGCATAACAAAGGAAAACAATACATTGTCAAAAATCAACTGCCATATTTTGGCGAACGCCTGTACGTGCCTAAGACCGAGCTACAACAACAAATCATTTCAGAATATCACGACTCTTTGATGGAAGGTCATCCCGGAATGTCAAAACCTTAGCCAAAGTAAAATGCAATTATTGGTGGCCCACTTGGCGTCAAGACGTCATCCGATACGTTCAGTCATGTGGAGTGTGTGCACAAAACAAGTCATTGAAGCAAAGACCAGCTGGCCTCCTGCAACCATTAGAAATACGTCCGGCACCATGGCACACACTCTCTCTCGATTTCATTACTGATTTACCTCCCAGCCAAGGGTTCAATACCATTTTAGTTGTAGTGGACCTATTTTCTAAAATGGCACACTTTATCCCTTTCAAAGGCCTTCCAAATGCATCCCAGCTAGCAAAGGTGTTTTTAGAAAACATTATCAATGCATGGATTCCCTTCAGAACTGGTCTCTGATCGAGGGAGCCAATTTGTATCAAACTTCTGGAAAAAGTGCTGCTCTATAGCTCACATTGACATACGGCTATACACCAGCAATCACCCCCGAAGGGAGGGTCAAACAGAGAGGACCAACCAGACTCTCGAACAATACCTGCGATGTATGCTGCATCAAGCTGAGGGAACCTGGAGAGATCTATTATGGATAGCCGAATATGCTTATAACAATTCTGTACATTACAGTACTGGGCAAACACCATTTTTCACCCTCTACGGCAGACATCCTCATACTTCCGAACTTGACAGCCCTCCCAGCCTCGAAATGCCGGCTGTAAAGACGCTTCATGCAAACATCACTCAGGCCTTTAAAAAGGCAACAGAACAATTAATCCAAGCCAAAAGTAAGCAAAAAAGGTTTGCAGACCAACATCGAAAAAAGGCTCCTGACTATCAGATAGGAGACAAAGGTTGGCTAGCAACAAAATACATACCACTAAAGGGAACCCAAACTTTTTGCCCTCGCTATTTGGGGCCTTATCCTGTTCAAGCCATCATCAACCCGGCAGCAGTTAGACTAACATTGCCAGCTAACATGCAAATTCATCCAGTGTTCCACGTCTCGCTGCTAAAACCAGTACAACCCGGTACACGAGTTAAACCACCACCTGAACCCATCATGATTGATGGAGAACCCGAATACGAAGTGAAAGAAATCCTAGATTCCAAATATACCAGATCCAAACTTTACTATCTATTTGATTGGAAGGGTTATGGCCCTCAAGACAGATCCTGGGAACCTAGTGAGAACATTCATGCACCACGTCTAATTAGAACGTTTCATCAAAACTTTCCAGACAAGCCAGGACCAGGCAGGAGAATCACCTTAGGAGGGGCCTTGGGGGGAGTGCTGTCATGACCCGTGACCCAGAACCCCAATGGCATGGTCACATGCCAGGTAGGGTTAGGGCTTGGGGTTCATTTGGGGCCCTAAGGGCCCTGCATTTTCCCTGGGGACTCTCCTGGAGTCAGTCCTGGCGCCTTTGGCGCCAGGCTCATATTTGGAATGGGACTTGAAGGGACTACTTTTTATGTGGAGGCCTGCAGCCAACATGGAAACACCCACACAGTCTAGTCCCTAAGAACCAGACTGTGCGGTGCAGTGTTTTAGGGTGTGGTAGCCCGGACTATTTTACCTGGACTACTTTACAGGGTAGGCTAGATAAACCACACCCAAGCTAAAGAATGTGCTTCGCGTTATTCTGTAGCAGCAGCATAACGCTTGCCACGTTCAGAGACCAGCACCCGGCATTCCTGGAATCGCGGACCTGCAGAGGAGACAAAAGAACATCATTAGCAGTTCCATCTTACCTGCAGTCTTCCGTCCTTCGATCCCAGCTGCTCGCGGTCTTCCATCCCGTTGGCAGCATCTTCAGGACATTGCGCTCGCACCGGAACGAAGCACCTGGAGAGGAGAGAAAAAGGAACAACGTTAAACAGGTTACTCACGGCAATCACAGTAGCCACCAAAATCTCCTCACCTGGTTGGGCATATCTTGGCCGGTTCCGCTCCGGAAATCTTCACACGTCCAGAAAGACCATCGTAACCTGAAAAGGAATAAAGAATACAGGTTAGCCCAAAAAGACAAAAGTGCGCTGCACTTCGCACTGAACCTACCTTTCTTCATACGCTCCGCGCCCATAAATCCCGGCAGGAGCCGAACCCAAGCAGCGCACCCAGCGAACCTCTGCATACCTAAGGGGGAAACAATCAGGGAAAGACATTAATAGCCCGAAAGAAAAGAAAAGGCCCTCAGAGACTGCTATAATCGAACTTACCTCTTTAAAGACACTTGAATGGGTTGGAACCAGTGAAGTTAACTCAGTCGCTTCAACCCGCAGAAACTACGCAGCCCTGCGCAGAAAGCAGGACGGAGAGCATGCCAGACATCATAACAAGGTGAGGAGAGGGGCCATCAGGTCGGGTCCAAGGGGCTGGTGCGAGGAAACAAAATCTGTGCCTAAGTCCACTCCTCCTGTGTTTTCAGGCCCACCTGCCATAGAAGACATCATCCCGAATTGAGTACATCTGGGGGGAATCCGGCGACCAGGGCATACAGGCGTCCCCGTGGATACCATGTGAGCGTAACAGTCAGTCAGTCAGAGGTCAGCATTGAGTAGTTTATTCCCCATATGAAGATCCTGAAGAAAGTACTGTAAGAGAATGATTATCTGAAGCTGTCACTATGGTTACAATAAATTAATTTCTGATGAAATTGACTGAACATCAGATCCGAGCTGATCAGAGGCCTTGAGAGAATTATAGCTCCTGCACAGAGACCTCTGAATCCACAAGGAATATTGCAACCATATAGGGGAGGAGAAGACCTGGGAATTTATTTTCTCAACTTTGAAAGGTTAGCCCACCAGTTAAATTGGGGTCCAGAATTAAAGACCTGTAATTTGGCTTCCCTTCTCAAAGGTGAAATTCAAAATTTGTATCACCTTTTCAATCCAACCTAGAAGCCAACAAACATGTAAGTCTACATAAAAGTGATGAGGTTAAAAAGAAATCTAAAATGATATCATCCTCTTCTCATAGACCAGAAAAGGTTAAGACTGAAGGGACATTTTTTAAACCACCTCCTAGAGACAGTGGGGGTGAACCAAAAAGAATAAAGGGTAAAAGGAAAAGAGAATATTAGAGTAGAAGAAGCTAGAAGGTCAAAATCCTCAGCAATATTTTTTTTTTCATGTGGACAAGCTGGACATTTGGCTCAACCCTGTCCCTCTAATAGAAGACAATAACCTATGGAGATTGGGTATATGGTAGAAAATGAGGAAGAAGGGGAATTTGAAGAAGAAATATCTAAACACAATGTCCAAGACAAGGGCCTAAGAGCATCAACTTCCACCTAATGCTCGCAATCTTTTAACACAATATGGGGGGAAGTTATTGGAGGTTTTGTTCAATACTTCTTCCTTTTTAGTGACCTGCGTCTCACTTCATTTCCCTATCGCAAAGTCTAGCTATCCATAAGTGACTGTGTACTCTCCCAATTATTGACAAGAATTCCCAAGACTTGAAAAAAAGAAAAAAATAAATAATTGGTGTTTTATTTAGCAGATTGGTTCTGCTTAAAATGTCATTGACATATACAGATTTAAATTTGTTGTTTTCACACTAGAGGGAAGTAATACATGAAAGTGAACTTCTACAAGTGTGTTTTATAGATAGGAAAGTAGTGAGACAGTTAAGGGACATTATCTTCTCTATCCCCTCTCTTATATAGGTGGCACCTCAGCGCCAACTAGGGAGAGTGCATAGTCACTTAGGGATAGCTAGACTTTCCGATAGGGAAATGAAGTGAAACACAGGTCACTAAAAATATAGAAGTATTGAACAACGCTTCCCCCATTTTGTGTTGAAAGATTTTGAAGAAGAGCCAGAAGAATACCATCCCATAGAAACTATAAATAACTATAGTGACCTTGTTTGTTGAGGAAATACCGCCACACATATAAGTATGTTGTTAGTGGCTTTATTCCTTGTTACAGCATAGGTCATCAGCAAGATAGATATGGGCGACACCTGCACAACCCACCTGGCAATAACTGACACCAACTGCCACTCACTCGAACACCAGATACCTCATTCTGCACCATACATAACCGCGCGTTCCACAACCACGCGCCGATGCAATCAACACTACTACACATCTCCCCCCGTCAATGGTTTGCAAAGGAAAACTCCTTACCACAGCAAACTCCTTACTGAGGCAAACACACCTTACTATTACCACACATCTTCCCCCATCAATGTTTACAAAGGAAAACAGAGGGAAACCACTCCATAAGGAAAACTATCTGGACCACACCCTCTCTTGTTACACTACATGTGGCCACCACGTAATGTACACAAGCACACCCACCTCGATGGTACACAACCGTGACCAGACTCTGACACCCATGTCACCTGGAAATGCAGCTACATGCCCATATGACCCCACCGACACAGGATCACAAAGGAAACACTCCCACAAGGTAAACTCCAACAGCCTCCACACATTGGGCAAATAGGAGGGCAAATAAGGACCACTCCGAACTAACCATACCCCTAAACCATACACAGCACACCCTGCCATGCAACACCACGCTACATCGGAAACCCAACAATCAAGGACTAAAACAACAAACTAAACATCCACCAGTCCCGTGATGCCCCTCGGAACTTGGGCCTGCCACACCCAGATCATTCCATAAATACACTGTACTAACAGACAAAGCCAACTCGCACACACCCCTTCTGCCCTGAGCTGCACCCAGGGGCTCATGCCTGCTACTCCCGAGCACATCCCAGCTCAACTTCGAGCAACTACGTGCAACTACCATGGGCACCGCCACACAACCACAAAACTTCTCATACTGAATCACTTTACCCAAAACATCTCTCACACGGATAACACCTGTGGTCCCAGGCCATTGCCAAACCAAAACGCGGAACCAAAAAAACGGTATGTCGACACAACACCAGAAAAACACAACCTCCAAAACACAATGCAGCACTACTAGAGTACAAACCCAGTACCCCAGATAGGACGCGGTCAGTATCCTGCACCCTGTGATGCTGGAAATGCATCGGAGGGACAGGGCCTCTGTATCCTTGTCCTTTACTGCCTTTAATCATGTTTTCTGTTGTGTTTTCTGTGCAGTTCATGTGGGACTCCTGGCGGTGCAGCTCTCTCTTTTGGTTTGGTGTATAGACCCATGGGATACCCTTATGGCACCCATGGGTGGGGGTACAACCCTGTGCCCCTAGTGTATGTTTTTGGGCACCTGTGTGTGGCCCACAGAGCAGGGTATGGGCTGGTGGCAGCTCCATGCTGAATTTGACAGGCGTTCTGAGTATTCTCCATTTTGGGATACCCAGGCCATGCCATTGGAATCAGTTGATTCCTGATAGGAAACAAGATGGCCCCTGTGGCCTCTTGCTTTCTATTGCCTGCTCCCTTGTCTTCCAGAAGTCCCGGGAAGCCCGGACTCTGTCCCTTCCTCCTGACTGGCTGTTGGGTGGAAGTTCCATATATGGTGTTGTTGTGAAGTCCAGGCCAGACTGGCTGGAGCCTTCCCAGTGACTGTATGTTGTGGGTACACCCTGTGGGTGGGACCTGGGTGAATGGAGTGTGTGACGAATACGCATTCTGTGTTGTGGATGTCTAGTATCTGGTGTTTGACACAATGACTGAGACAGCCCTGCCCGAAACTGGTATGAATGCAGTGTGGAGTGTTGAATGATTGGGTACTTGTCCCAATACACATAAATTGTTGTGAGTATCTGGAGAGAAGTGAATAGCCTGAATGCACTATGCACCTAATTGGATGTCTGCCTGCATGAATGCCCTTCTGACTGATTGGTTGCCTGAGTGTGACCCAGCAGAATGAATGGGAGATCAACGAGTGTATCTGGGGGCCTCTCACTGCTAGAATTTGTGTTCAGAAGCTGAAGAGAAACTGGAGTTGAAACTGAAGCTTAACCTTGAAGCCCTGCTGGAAGAGAAGTCTTGCTGTTGCTCTACTTCATCAATCTGAAAGCTGCTGTGTCTCCAAGGACTGACCCAGAGAAGGCCTGTTAAGGTACCCTCTTCCCGAGTTACGAGGGACCATTGTGCACCAACTGATCTTTGTCAACAAGAAGAAATTGTCCCCTCTCCCATGTATCTAATTCTGCTGATCTTTGCCAAAGCTCCCTGGTAGACAGACCTACGACAGGCTGTCAACCGGAGACGGGGACTGCTGCTGAATTCCAAAGAGAAGCGCCCAGAGTGTGGTCCGCCATCGTCGACGACCGCTGTCGCCGACCAGCGCCACCGTGCTCCCACTGCCTAAGAACTTTCAATTCATGGACGCGCTCGTTCGCACCGCGGCCCGCCTTATCCCACCGGAGAAGGCCAGGCCGTCGAGGCACTGAGGAGCATCCGCTGGTGGTTTTCCCGCCACCTAAAGACCACTGTAACGCTCACCTGATTCCCGTAGAGGCGCCGGTCTTGACTGGGCGTATACCGTATCTTCAAAGGTGATGTGCAACACACGGCTGGCTCTTTGGGCTGGACCTCTGTGCACTGTATGTCTGACTTGAAGGGTAAGATGTCTTAGGTAAGTGAACGCCGTGCTCTCCATCTGCCTCGGGGCAGCGTGCTGTAACCAGTTTCTTCACTGGATAAGGGGAGCAGGCCTCTTGACTTCAGAGGACTGCTGTCCGTCGTTTACTGCACGAACGGTAAGTTTCGAGTAACTCTAATGTCTTTAAAGTCTTTAGTAATGATGTTTCTTGTTTTGCAGGGTTCCGGCGATGGCGGATGACGGGCTGAAGTGAGTTGAAGATGGAGCCCGTGTGATGAATAGAAGCGCCTGGAAGCACGTAAGTAAGCGCTTGTTGCCTGCTTCACGATGCGCTCCAACTGTCTTTTTATTTTGCAGGTACAAGTTAGATGTGGAAAGGAGTAATGGCACGTGAGTATTAAAGTTCCCCAATGTCTTTAAACACACCTTGTTTTGTCTTTCAGATGCGGGATGCAGCGCCGAAGGCCTCCGGAGCGTGCGAAGAGTTGGTAAGCTTTTGTCTTTCAGATGCCGGAATGCAGTGTGAAGACCTCCGGAGCGCACGAAGAGTAGGTAAGCCTTTGTCTTTCAGATGCCGGAATGCACCGCGAGGCGTTGGTGGCAGCCGATGGACCAGGTAAGTGAAGAGCTGTCACTGAAGACCGTAATGCTAACCTGTTCTTTCTTGTCTTTATAGGTGTTGCTGAAGACTGGATTCAGGATGGTAAGCCTTTTTCCTTAGGCCCAGGATCAGATGCAGAAGACACGATGAGCGTTCTGCTGCAGAGGATGCAGAATAACGCAAAGCAAGATTCATCCATCGGGTGTGGTTTAAATAGCCTCCTGTAGTGCTTAGGTGTCTCCTTCCACAGCCACGCCTAGATAAGAAAAGAGTTCCTGCTTTCCAGAAGTGTTCCAGTGTTCTGAATCTAGGGAGTGGCTCCTGCCCCACCCAACAGGAAAAGTAGTTCCAAACAGAAGAGGATCAGAGGCTCAACTGGCAGGCAAGTAAGCAGCATGGTCTGCTGCAGGTAAGTCCACCCAAGCATTATGAGCCCGGCGCTTCCAGCGCTGGGACTGGGCATATTTATGAGCCTGGTGCCACTGGCGCCAGGACTGGGTCCAAAAGGTCCCAATTGGGACTGGTTGGCACTCGGAACCTGGGTTATGGATCTGCTTCCAAGGGAGTTGGGAAAACCCTGACCTTTTGGAAGCAGAGATCATGACAGTACCCCCCCCCTCAAGGCCCCTCCCAAACCGGGCTCCTCCGGGGGTTTTGGCTTGTCAGGAAATGTTCGGTGAAATCTTTTGATTAGGAGAGGAGCGTGGACATATTCAGCAGGTTCCCAGGATCTCTCTTGGGGGCCGTAGCCTTTCCAGTCAATTAGGTAAAATAGTTTAGATTTGGAGATCTTGGAGTCCAGAATGCTTTTGACTTCAAACTCGAGTTCTCCATCAACTAGGATAGGTTTTGGAGATTTAGTTAGTCGGGTTTGAGGTTGCACAGGTTTTAATAGAGAGACGTGGAAGACCGGATGTATCTTCATGTGCGGGGGCAAGTCGTACTTGACCGCTACTGGGTTTACTATGGTAGTGATGGAATAGGGACCAAGGTATCTTGGGTTGAATGTGCGTGGCCCTTTTAGAGGTAGATATTTGGTGGATAACCAGACTTGATCCCCTACTTGATATTGAGGGGCTTCCTTCCGATGTTGATCTGCTCCTTTCTTGCATTGTTCTTTAGCCCTTTGAAGGTGAGAAACAGCTTCCTTAAAGGCTTGGGTGATTGTAGAATGCAGGTAGTCTACTGCTGGTGTTTCAAGATCTTGGAGGGGATCCAACTCCGAGGTTCGAGGGTGACTGCCGTACAAAAGAAAAAACGGGGTTTTCCCAGTTCCCGAATGGACAGAGTTATTGTAGGCATATTCGGCTATCCAAAGGATGTCTTTCCAAGTTTTTTCAGTTTGTTGCAGCATGCAGCGTAAATACTGTTCCAGAGTTTGATTGGTCCTCTCGGTTTGTCCGTCGGTCTGAGGGTGGTGACTGGTCGATAGTCTCACATCAATTTGAGCCGACTGACAGCAACTTCGCCAAAAATGAGAAATAAATTGACTACCTCGATCCGAAATTAGAACCGAAGGAAAACCGTGCAGTCGGACGATGTTTTCGAGAAATTCTCGGGCCAGAGTTGCTGCTGTTGGCAAGCCTTTGAGCGGAATGAAATGCGCCATCTTGGAGAATAAGTCCACGATTACTAGAATCGTATTGTATCCGGAGCATGGAGGTAGATCGGTGATGAAGTCCATAGAAAGCGTATGCCAAGGGCGAGGTGGGATGTCAATAGGGCGTAAGAGACCTGCTGGTCTTTCCTTTTGACTCTTGTTTTGGGCGCATACTCCACAGGACATTATAAAGTCTCTGATATCTTTTTTCCAAGACGGCCACCAGAAGTAGCGCTTGATCTTTTCTGAGGTCTTGGCCATACCGGGATGTCCTTCCATTAAAGAATCGTGATAACAAGAGATTACTTTTTTCTGTAAATCTGTGCTGGGTAGGTATAATCGTTCTTGGAAATACAATAAGTTGTCCTTTACTGCAAAGTCCTTTCCCTGCAGATGCCAATTCTGTATGTCTGCTGGAGTTACAAGTTGCCTGGCTTTATCCTTAACTTCCTCTATGGATTCTGTGGCGATTACACCCAGAATTCTTTGTTCGGGAATGATTGGTACAGGTTTAGGGTTGATCAAGTGTTCTTCCACTCCCATCCGAGAAAGGGCATCAGCTTTACCGTTCTTTGTACCAGGTCGATAGGTAATTATGAAGTCAAACTCGGCAAAGAATAATGCCCAACGGAGTTGTCTAGAGGATTGGGCTTTTGCGGTTTTCAAATATTGCAGGTTTCGGTGATCCGTAATCACAGTAACAGTGTGTCGGGCCCCCAGCAGATAATGCCGCCAAGCCTTAAAGGCAGACTTGATAGCCAGAAGTTCCTTGTCAGTAATCGTGTAATTGATTTCAGGAGGCGAGAATTTGCGGGACCAAAATGCCACGGGATGCAACTGATTGGTTACCGGGTCCTTTTGTGATAGAACTGCCCCCATGGCAAGGCTTGAAGCATCAGTTTCCACGATGTAGGGGAGCTCGGGGCGAGGGTGTTTTAAGATTGGTGCAGAGATAAATTTAGTCTTCAAATCCTGGAAAGCTTGTTCCGCCTCGGTAGACCATTCAAAACGTTTGTTTTTCTTTAACAAGGCAGTGATGGGCTGGACTATTCGAGAGAATTCGGGGATAAACCTGCGGTAAAAGTTAGCGAAGCCTAACATTCTTTGCACACCTTTTACGGAGGATGGTGATGGCCATTTGAGAACTGCATCGACCTTCTTTGAATCCATACGCACTCCGCCAGGTGATAATATGAATCCCAAGAATTCAACTTCAGTCACGTTGAAAACACATTTTTCCAACTTAGCGAAAAGTTTGTGTTCACGCAATCTTTCGAGGACCATTTTCACGTGTTTCCGATGTTCAGATTCCGATGAAGAATAAACGAGGATGTCGTCAATGTAAACAACACACACATCTATGAGCTCTCTGAGGACATCGTTCATAAAATATTGAAAGGCGGCCGGGGCATTGCAAAGTCCGAAGGGCATGACCTGATATTCAAATAGCCCATACTTGGTGCGGAAGGCCGTCTTCCATTCATCGCCCTCTTTTACTCGTACCAAGTGGTAAGCTCCTCTAAGATCCAGCTTTGTATATATGCATGCTTTTCTGACTTGGTCCAGGAGTTCAGGGATCAAAGGTAACGGATATCTATTCTTAACGGTGATCTGGTTCAGGGAGCAATAATCTATACAAGTTCTAAGGTCTCCTTCCTTTTTTGGAACGAAGAACAAAGCCGAAGAAGCAGGGGACTTGGAAGGACGAATAAACCCATTTGCCAGGTATTGATCCAGGTATTGTCGAAGGTGAAGGTTCTCAGGCTCGGTGAGGGCATAAATTCTACTACAAGGAGGAGTAGATCCAGGTATCAGGTCTATCTGGCAGTCATAAGACCTATGAGGAGGTAGAGAGTTAGCCTGATCCTTCCGGAAAACATCTTGGTATTCTAGGTATTCGGGAGGTAACTGGGGAGTCTCTGAAGAAATTGCTGCCAGTGCAACACCAGGTGGAGGGTGACAAGTAGAGACACATTCTGGAAACTGGACCGTTCTTGCTCGCCAATCGATCAGAGGATTGTGTTTCTCTAACCAAGATATTCCTAGAATAATCTGAAACTGAGGGGCCTTGATCACATCGAACACGATCTTCTCATGGTGTCCATCTTGACTTACTAGCGTCACCTCTTGAGTGGTATGCGTTACTGGCCCGGAGGCTAACTCCGTACCATCCACCGTAGTAATGACGTCCTTTACCGCCTTGGGACAAAGAGTTAGATTCATCCTCAAAACCATTTCATGATCCACATAATTGCTGATGGCACCGCTGTCGACGTAAGCTTCAATTGCATGTAATCGATCCGGATTATCAGGGCTAATGAGGACCTTTCAGACCCCCTATTTGCATGGGTTCCCCGGAGTCTACTCCTTTGGAAGGAGTTGGCGGTTTGGAAAATACTCGAGCATCAAACTTGGAACGATCGGCCTTCCTGTTCTGCAGTCTGTGATCTATTTGAACGACTAAGTCTATATAGTCCGAACAATCTTGTGGGGGATTCACTACTTGGGCTAACACATCTTTGAGCTCTCCACGTAGACCTCTATAAAACAGCGTAATCCTTTTGTCCTCAGGCCATTGAGTTTCCACTATCAGTCTGTTGAAAGACGCAATATAAGCCAAAAGGTCTTGATTACCTTGTCGCAACGAAAGAAGCTCATTGTCCAAGGCCTGCCCCTGTGAATGTCTTGCGAACAGTTTTTCCATACTGAGCTGAAAAGCTTGAAAATCATGGAGGACCGGATCATCTTGATTTACTAGAGGGATCGACCAGTCTGCCGCATTGCCACTAAGGTACGAAAGCACGAAAGCTACTTTAGCTTGATCAGTTGGAAAGGCGGCTGGCCGGCATAAGAAATGCAACCGGCACTGATTGATAAATACTGCAAACCTCTTTGGGTCACCAGAAAATCGTTCGGGCGGAGCCAGAGGTACATTCCCAGGTAGGTTGATCTGCACTGGATTCATAGAGGATGTAGAAGGAAGATTTCCCCCAGATGCGGGTAACGGGGTCTGTCCGGCTTGTGACTGTAGCAATTGTCTAGCGAGATCATCTGTTCGCTCCTTGGAAATAATCAGTTCCCTTCTTAGAGCGTTCGTTTCCTGACGGGCTGCATGCACTTCTGCCCTTAGTTCCCCAAGTAACTGGGCTAGCTGGTCGGTATCCGAGGTTTCCATAGCGCCTGGACGGGAGTTTTGTGGTAGGCTTTGCGTTCTGTAACGCTCACCTGATTCCTGTAGAGGCGCCGGTCTTGACTGGGCGTATACCGTATCTTCAAAGGTGATGTGCAACATACGGCTGGCTCTTTGGGCTGGACCTCTGTGCACTGTATGTCTGACTTGAAGGGTAAGATGTCTTAGGTAAGTGAACGCCGTGCTCTTCATCTGCCTCGGGGCAGGGTGCTGTAACCAGTTTCTTCACTGGATAAGGGGAGCAGGCCTCTTGACTTCAGAGGACTGCTGTCCGTCGTTTACTGCACGAACGGTAAGTTTCGAGTAACTCTAATGTCTTTAAAGTCTTTAGTAATGATGTTTCTTGTTTTGCAGGGTTCCGGCGATGGCGGATGACGGGCTGAAGTGAGTTGAAGATGGAGCCCGTGTGATGAATAGAAGCGCCTGGAAGCACGTAAGTAAGCGCTTGTTGCCTGCTTCACGATGCGCTCCAACTGTCTTTTTATTTTGCAGGTACAAGTTCGGAGCGGCTGCAGGGTGCCGGAATACCCACTGGGTTAGATGTGGAAAGGAGTAATGGCACGTGAGTATTAAAGTTCCCCAATGTCTTTAAACGCACCTTGTTTTGTCTTTCAGATGCGGGATGCAGCGCCTAAGGCCTCTGGAGCGTGCGAAGAGTTGGTAAGCTTTTGTCTTTCAGATGCCGGAATGCAGTGTGAAGACCTCCGGAGCGCACGAAGAGTAGGTAAGCCTTTGTCTTTCAGATGCCGGAATGCACCGCGAGGCGTTGGTGACAGCCGATGGACCAGGTAAGTGAAGAGCTGTCACTGAAGACCGTAATGCTAACCTGTTCTTTCTTGTCTTTATAGGTGTTGCTGAAGACTGGATTCAGGATGGTAAGCCTTTTTCCTTAGGCCCAGGATCAGATGCAGAAGACACGATGAGCGTTCTGCTGCAGAGGATGCAGAATAACGCAAAGCAAGATTCATCCATCGGGTGTGGTTTAAATAGCCTCCTGTAGTGCTTAGGTGTCTCCTTCCACAGCCACGCCTAGATAAGAAAAGAGTTCCTGCTTTCCAGAAGAGTTCCAGTGTTCTGAATCTAGGGAGGTGCTCCTGCCCCACCCAACAGGAAAAGTAGTTCCAAACAGAAGAGGATCAGAGGCTCAACTGGCAGGCAAGTAAGCAGCATGGTCTGCTGCAGGTAAGTCCACCCAAGCATTATGAGCCCGGCGCTTCCAGCGCTGGGACTGGGCATATTTATGAGCCTGGTGCCACTGGCGCTAGGACTGGGTCCAAAAGGTCCCAATTGGGACTGGTTGGCACTCGGAACCTGGGTTATGGATCTGCTTCCAAGGGAGTTGGGAAAACCCTGACCTTTTGGAAGCAGAGATCATGACAACCACAGAGATGCCGACGACTCGACGCCCTTGCTTGGCCACAGTTCTTCAAACTCTTTGCGGTCCAGAACTATCGACATCGAGGTGCCCCGCATGCCTCTTCCTTGCAGGACGTTTACGCTTCTCTGTCGACGAGCACCGCTAGGAATAAAGCTGTCACTTCACAGCCGTAGTTCACCATGTTCATTGCCGGACCTTCCACGACCTGTAGTTCCTGCCTTATAGGGAGTGCACTCAAGAAGGGCTGTCGATTTCCAGACGACGAACTCTGCTATTCCAGGTACATTGGGTTTGTAGAACTATTATAGAAGGAAATAAGACTCATAGAACAATATATGGACTGGGCTTGTGATATAGCTTTACTTTACAGGTTGCCCAGGTGGAGGGATCATCACACAGAATTGTGTCTAGTGGTAGGGTCTTTACACTGGTGGCAGCAGTGTGATGCTTATGGTTTAAGAATCAGTGTATAACCGTGGCAATTACAAAATATCTGCACTTTGTTAAATTGAGGTTTAGTTGTGTGCACGATAACTGCATTACAAGCAATGGCGTCTATTGCAAATGTTAAATTGACTAGGATGAGCTCAGAGGCTCTCCAGAGTGCTTGTGAAGCCAGGGAGTTAGACTTTGTGGATAAGTCTAGGGATGAGCTGATAGCTGCCCTGGTGGACTACCAGACTGATGGTGAAACTCTTGGAGGGGGGGATGCAACCAATGAGGACTCTGCCCCTGGGGTTGTTGCTGAATCTGATTCTGGGAATGCCACCATTCCTGCTACCTCTGTTCCAAACCCCAGCACTGCTCTTGAGGGGGAAGCCCTGAAGATTGAAATTTTACGATTGGAGCTACAACAGGAACAGTTAGCCTTTCAATACAGAAAGTTGGCAACAGAATTTGGAGAAAGAGGAGTTGGCACAGCAAGTGATACTCAAAGATAGGGACACTGAGCACCAGAGAATTCAGCTAGAGAAAGAGAGTGGAGACTTCAGCTAAACCAGTTGAGAGTGGCAGGTCCCCAGCCACCAGGTTTATGAAAGATTTGGTTGGTGTGTGTAATAAGTGTGGTGGGAAATGACCAGTCTTGACTCTGGATAGTGAATTAATGTGAGTTTTATTGTATTTCAACTTTAGTAACTTTCGCTTTTCCTTAAGGCAGACCTAAGACTGAGTCTTTTGTAACCCGGGTAGCAGTCTATAACAACCGCTGTTGGTTCTTCTTAAATCCCTCTTATCAAGGATAATGTCTGATTGGCTAGTTGTTTAGCTGTTATAATGTTCAGCTGGGGTTGACTCCCTTTCGTATTTCATATACCACAGATTTTGGGTTGGGAAATCATCTCCCTTTATTTATGCATCTTCTCTAAATTGTTCAATTGAGTTCACAGACTTTCAATGTCTCTTTTAAAGTCTTTGGGCCACTGGCGTACTCATGCCCACACTTTCTCTCACTCCCTTTCTCTCTTCTCACCTTGTGACTTTGTAGAATCCCGATCCTCGGAGTATCTGTCCCCTCCGACCTCACCTTGGCTGGAGCCCCGCCTTTTGCAGCCAAGATCGTTTCGATCTCCTTCTCCTCCAAATAGCTGATGACTTCGCTCTCGCTGGGCGGCCCCGCCTTCCCCTCTTTCCAGGGCCGCGTCCCGTCAGCAGGAGTCTGCGGGCCTCTAGTTGACTCAGCCCGGACTCCTCCCTCACGACGGTGGGGTCCAGAGGGGAGAGCGTCCTCTCCACAGCTTCTCCGCTTCACTGCAGCTGGAGTTTTTGGCCTCTGACTGGCTCGACCCAGACTCCTCCCTCACAACGGTGGGGGCCAGCGAGGAGATCGCCTTCTCCGGAGTACTACGTATGGAGACAGCTGACGACTCAGAGACCCTGCGGATTAGATGCAGCTTCACACACTCGTCTCTCGGTCTCCTTAGGTAAACCTGCGGATTAGATGCAGCTTCACACACTCGTCTCTCGGTCTCCTTAGGTAAACGCCTATATTTAATCAAACGAAAGTCCCGAACCCTCGCGGTTCGATTATTCTTCAAGCTTATATAACTTTGCTCAACAGGAGCGCTCTGCTTTTCTGAACAGTCTTTCTTAGTAGGCCCACTCGAACACGGTCTCTTCTTCTTGGAGACTCCCCTCCTCCTCCTCCTCCTCCTCCAACGGCTATATTCAAAACAAAACCACGAGAGAAGAAAACAAACCAATATTAAAGAAAAGTACCTCTTAAGGTATTCCATCTCTTCCCATTGGTTCAATGACGTGTCCTTCACAGAGTCCCTCCCCTCCTGGCACATGACATCATAGATAACAATCAGCCATCCTGGTAGGCTGAACCATTGTCTAATTGACTCTGATCTGCCTCTTCTCTCCTCGCTTTGTCACATATCCTCTCCCTTAAGCCCTTACGCTCGGGAAGGGCGTATATCCTGGATAGGAAATCAGCTTGGGTCATCTTACTTCCAGGTTGATCTACAGTCTGGAACGAATAAGGCTGTAATGATAAGAACCACCTCAGTACCCTGGGGTTTATTTCCTTGTTCCTAGACAGCCACACCAGTGGTGCATGGTCCGTTACTAACGTAAATCTCCTGCCCAGTAGATAATATCTCAAGGATTCTACTGCCCACTTCACAGCTAGACACACTTTCTCTATCATTGCATATTTCAGCTCAACTTTCTACTAATGAATAAGATAGGTCTTTCGTCATTCCCTTTATTCTGAAATAGCACCGCCCCTAGACCTGTTCCTGAGGCGTCTGTGTGCAGGTAAAAAGGCATCTTAAAGTCGGGGCAGTGAAGCACAGCTTTATCCGAAAGTGCCTTTTTAAGGTCCTCAAAAGCCGCTTCCGTTTGAGTATTTTTCCATTCTCTTTTTGGTGGTGCATCAGACCTTAACAGATTGGTCAGGGGAGTTGCAACAGTTGAGAAATGTGGTATAAATCTGCGATAATATCCCACAAATCCAAGGAATGCCCTAATTTGCCGGGTATTTGTGGGGAACTGTAGTTGTTGTATGGCTTCTACTTTTTCTTGCTGTGGACGGATGTCCCCTGTCCCACAAAATACCCTAGGTATTTGGTATAAGGATTTGCTAGGTTTGTCTTTTTCGGATTTATGTGCAATCCTGCTCTCTTTAGGGGTTGGAAGATGGCTGCTAGGTGACCAAGATGATCGCCCCAATTTTGACTATACACCACGATATCATCCAAGTACACCCAACATAACCTTCATGACCCCTTATCAGATAGTTCATTAATCTCTGAAAAGTGGCTGGGGCGCCATGAAGTGCGAATGGAAGTACGGTAAATTGAAACCATCCACTAGGTGTTGCGAAAGCAGTCTTCTCCTTGTCTTTTGGAAACAAAGGAATCTGCCAATACCCTTTGGTCAAATCGATGGTGGTTAAGAATCTAGCTTCACAAAGCTTCTCCAGTAGATCATTGATTCTGGGCATCGGATACGCGTCAAATTTTGACACCTCATTTAATCTGCGGAAGTCCATGCAGAAACGAATACTTCCATATGGATTTTGGTACCATCACGAGAGGAGAACACCAGTCGCTATGCGAGGGTTCAACCACCCCCAACCGTAGCATCGCCTGAACTTCTTTCTCTACGGCCTGCTATCTTGCTTCTGGAATCCTATACGGACGCATCCTTACTTTCGTCCCTGAATTGGTCTGAATATAATGGCAAGTTAGCGTTGTCCTCCCTGGTATTGACGAGAACAAATCTGCATATCGCTCCAGTAACTCGGACAGTTCCTTCTTCTGTGTAGGATTCAACTTGGGGTTGACGTTCAGAGCTTCTCTCCCCAGTGGACTCTCCGTTGATGGCAGATACTCGGCTGTCCCTTCCTCCGGGCTAATCATTGCAATTGTCGCCTCTGGCTCAGTCCATTTTTTAAGTAAATTAACATGATATGTTTGCAAAGGTACTTTATTGTCAGGTTGTCGTATCCTATAGGTTACTGGCCCCAAGACTTCCTCAATGGTATATGGCCCCTTCCATGACGCTAGCATCTTATTTTCTGTCATGGGTAAAAGTACAAGGACTTGGTCTCCAGCTTGGAAACTACGCATTCGAGATTTCTGATTATAGTAAAGTTCTTATCTTCCTGCAGCTTGTTGCAGGTTTTTCTGAGCCACTGATTGTAATTTTTCCACCTTTGCCTTTAGGTCGGAAGCATACTCCGTCAACGTCATCTCAGCACTGGGTTGCTCCACCCAAGCCTCCTTCAGGAGATCCAGTAAAGTCCTCACTGGTCTTCTGAACAATAGTTCAAACGGGGCATAGGCTGTCGAAGACTGAGGAGTATTTCTCAACGTCATCAGGATCCACAGCAATATCCTGTCCCAATTCCGCTCTCCTGGTTGTATGGTCTTCTTCAGCATCTGTTTTATAGTCTGGTTATACCTCTCGACTAGTCCGTCGGTCTGAGAATGATAAACCGCTGTTTGGAGCTGTTGAATGTGTAGTGTTTCGCATACCTGTTTGAGAACCGCTGACATGAAATTACTTCCCCTATCCGTAATTATTTCCTTGGGAATCCCCACTCTTGAAATAAACGGGTCTAGGGCATCAGATATTTGTTGGGCAGTCGTGGAGCGCAAGGGGAAAGATTCCGGATATCTGGTGGCATAATCCACAATTACTAGGAGGTATATATGCCCTCTGCTGCTGGGTGGTAATGGTCCTACTATGTCCATTCCGATTCGTTGGAAGGATTCTAATATCAGAGACATTGACTGTAGTGGCGCTTTGGGCACATTTGGTCTATTCTTCTTTTGACACTCAGGGATTTGTTGGCAAAAGCGGGCCACCTGTCCATAAACCCCCGGCCAATAGAATCTGGCTAGAATCTTCTGCGTGGTCTTCTCAACTCCCAGGTGACCCTCCCCTATTTAAAGGTGAGCAACCTCAAGAACTGGACGGTACTACTTACTGGGTACTAACAATTGTCAAATAGTTTCTTTGTCAGGAGCGTTGCTCACCCGATAATACAAGCCATTTTCCTTCACAAAATAAGGCACTTTCCCCATTGCGTCGATTCTGGCTGAATCTCTGGCATTCTTCAGAAGGGGATCGAGTTCTTGGGCCATGCGGAAGCTATCTCCTCGTTTGTCAAGTTTCCAGTCTACAGCTATAGGGCAATTTTTTTTTTCTGTACAGGCATGCTTCTCCCTCCTCTTCTGATGTTTACTCTTTCTTCATTTACTTTGTTGTGACATACCCTCACAGTTTTAAAAGGGGGCCTCTTTTAGCCACTGACACTCCAGTTTCTGGATAAGCAAAGGGAGATTAGGTACATCAGAGCCAATCAACAATGGTTCAGGTAGCATAGGCATTACGGCGGCTTTCACATTCATTCGCTCCCCTGCAAGTTCCACCCTGATATCTTTGACTGGATAACTCTTAACATCCCCATATACACATCGGATGTGTATTCTCTCTTCCACCTCTTCCACTCCACCTACCAGCTCTGGTTTCACAGCTGTTTGCAAACTTCCTGAATCTAACATGGCCCTGGTAGGTCGGCCTTCTACCTCTGCTTCACAGACATATGGATATGTGGCTTTCCGGCTTGGTACAAGACTACTTAGGTTAACTTCCTTGGACGCTTCCAGAACTCCAATGTCCATGGGTTACACGTTAGCTTTCCTTGGACAGAGACACGCCAGGTGACCCCATTCACCACACTCAAACACTGTGGTCCTCTTGCGCTCTGGCTGGATGGTCTGGTCACCTGCGTCACGCCGGTGTTCTCGGTGACCAGTTTGAGTCTCCCTCCTTCCCATTCCAGCTTCTTAAGCATGGAATTTGGCCAATGTGAGGTTAACAGGGGTCGGCCTGTTGCGACCGCATGGCTTCCTCCACCCCTAGGAGTGGACGGGTAGATCATCACCTTTGCTTGTCCCGCCTTCTGATATGCCGAGGCGATGTTAACCGCTTCAATCAGAGTGGGTTGGTGATGTTGTCTAACACATCTCTGCATTGGCAATGGTAATGCCTCTATAAATTGCTCCAATATTATCTTCTCGGCTATGTCGTGTGTGGTTGAGATATTTATCTGCATCCATTTCTCTCCTAACTCTTTTATTCAATAAAACAGTTGTCGGGGAGTTTCTTCCAGCATAAGTTTAGTGTCTCTGAACTTGATCCTATATGCCTCATCGTCGTGGCCTAGGCGCTCAAGGACTACCCGCTTCATATCCACATAAGCTGTGTCTCCTGCCGGGTTTGCTGCCTGGTATGCACTTTGCATCTCCCTGGTCATTAATGGTGCGATGTAATGGCACCACCTCTCGGGGGGCCACTGAGCGTTAGGGACGACCCTTTCAAAATTAACAAAGAAATGTGCTGGATCTTCCCCACTGGCGAACTTTTGGAGGACCGAAGTAGGTACCGGAGTATAATTCCTCATGGTTGTGGCCTCCAAAAGCTGGGCCTGCTGGACTTGCAGGGCTTGTTGGAACGCTTGTCTATCGGCTTGCGCCTGCTGGCTTTGGAGCTGCAGGGCCTGCTGCAATAACTGTTGTCCCTCGCTCAAAGTCTTTATCAAATCCTCCATCGTGTTTCGGCCAATTCCCACCGCTGCCACCAAATTGTAATAAGTGTGGTGGGAAATGACCAGTCTTGACTCTGGATAGTGAATTAATGTGAGTTTTATTGTATTTCAACTTTAGTAACTTTCGCTTTTACTTAAGGCAGACCTTAGAATGAGTCGTTTGTAACCCGCGTAGCAGTCTATAATGACC
Source organism: Ambystoma mexicanum (assembly GCF_040938575.1). Taxonomy (NCBI): domain Eukaryota; kingdom Metazoa; phylum Chordata; class Amphibia; order Caudata; family Ambystomatidae; genus Ambystoma; species Ambystoma mexicanum. The sequence goes on from NC_090922.1 coordinate 1,258,303,877, forward strand.
TCTGTTGGTTCTTCTTAAATCACTCTTATCAAGGATAATGTCTGATTGGCTGGTTGTTTAGCTGTTATAATGTTCAGCTGGGGTTGACTCCCTTTCGTATTTCATATACCACAGTTTTTGGGTTGGGGAATCATCTCCCTTTATTTATGCATCTTCTCTAAATTGTTCAATTGAGTTCACAGACTTTCAATGTCTCTTTTAAAGTCTTTGGGCCATTGGCGTACTCATGCCCACACTTTCTCTCACTCCCTTTCTCTCTACTCACCTTGTGACTTTGTAGAATCCCGATCCTCGGAGTATCCGTCCCCTCCGACCTCACCTTGGCTGGAGCCCCGCCTTTTGCAGCCAAGACCGTTTCGATCTCCTTCTCCTCCAAATAGCTGATGACTTCGCTCTCGCTGGGCGGCCCCGCCTTCCCCTCTTTCCAGGGCCGCGTCCCGTCAGCAGGAGTCTGCGGGCCTCTAGTTGACTCAGCCCGGACTCTTCCCTCACGACGGTGGGGTCCAGAGGGGAGAGCGTCCTCTCCACAGCTTCTCCGCTTCACTGCAGCTGGAGTTTTTGGCCTCTGACTGGCTCGACCCAGACTCCTCCCTCACAACGGTGGGGGCCAGCGAGGAGATCGCCTTCTCCGGAGTACTACGTATGGAGACAGCTGACGACTCAGAGACCCTGCGGATTAGATGCAGCTTCACACACTCGTCTCTCGGTCTCCTTAGGTAAACCTGCGGATTAGATGCAGCTTCACACACTCGTCTCTCGGTCTCCTTAGGTAAACGCCTATATTTAATCAAACGAAAGTCCCGAACCCTCGCGGTTCGATTATTCTTCAAGCTTATATAACTTTGCTCAACAGGAGCGCTCTGCTTTTCTGAACAGTCTTTCTTAGTAGGCCCACTCGAACACGGTCTCTTCTTCTTGGAGACTCCCCTCCTCCTCCTCCTCCTCCTCCAACGGCTATATTCACAACAAAACCATGAGAGAAGAAAACAAACCAATATTAAAGAAAAGTACCTCTTAAGGTATTCCATCTCTTCCCATTGGTTCAATGACGTGTCCTTCACAGAGTCCCTCCCCTCCTGGCACATGACATCATAGATAACAATCAGCCATCCTGGTAGGCTGAACCATTGTCTAATTGACTCTGATCTGCCTCTTCTCTCCTCGCTTTGTCACATATCCTCTCCCTTAAGCCCTTACGCTCGGGAAGGGCGTATATCCTGGATAGGAAATCAGCTTGGGTCATCTTACTTCCAGGTTGATCTACAGTCTGGAACGAATAAGGCTGTAATGATAAGAACCACCTCAGTACCCTGGGGTTTATTTCCTTGTTCCTAGACAGCCACACCAGTGGTGCATGGTCCGTTACTAACGTAAATCTCCTGCCCAGTAGATAATATCTCAAGGATTCTACTGCCCACTTCACAGCTAGACACACTTTCTCTATCATTGCATATTTCAGCTCAACTTTCTACTAATGAATAAGATAGGTCTTTCGTCATTCCCTTTATTCTGAAATAGCACCGCCCCTAGACCTGTTCCTGAGGCGTCTGTGTGCAGGTAAAAAGGCATCTTAAAGTCGGGGCAGTGAAGCACAGCTTTATCCGAAAGTGCCTTTTTAAGGTCCTCAAAAGCCGCTTCCGTTTGAGTATTTTTCCATTCTCTTTTTGGTGGTGCATCAGACCTTAACAGATTGGTCAGGGGAGTTGCAACAGTTGAGAAATGTGGTATAAATCTGCGATAATATCCCACAAATCCAAGGAATGCCCTAATTTGCCGGGTATTTGTGGGGAACTGTAGTTGTTGTATGGCTTCTACTTTTTCTTGCTGTGGACGGATGTCCCCTGTCCCACAAAATACCCTAGGTATTTGGTATAAGGATTTGCTAGGTTTGTCTTTTTCGGATTTATGTGCAATCCTGCTCTCTTTAGGGGTTGGAAGATGGCTGCTAGGTGACCAAGATGATCGCCCCAATTTTGACTATACACCACGATATCATCCAAGTACACCCAACATAACCTTCATGACCCCTTATCAGATAGTTCATTAATCTCTGAAAAGTGGCTGGGGCGCCATGAAGTCCGAATGGAAGTACGGTAAATTGAAACCATCCACTAGGTGTTGCGAAAGCAGTCTTCTCCTTGTCTTTTGGAAACAAAGGAATCTGCCAATACCCTTTGGTCAAATCGATGGTGGTTAAGAATCTAGCTTCACAAAGCTTCTCCAGTAGATCATTGATTCTGGGCATCGGATACGCGTCAAATTTTGACACCTCATTTAATCTGCGGAAGTCCATGCAGAAACGAATACTTCCATATGGATTTTGGCACCATCACGAGAGGAGAACACCAGTCGCTATGCGAGGGTTCAACCACCCCCAACCGTAGCATCGCCTGAACTTCTTTCTCTACGGCCTGCTATCTTGCTTCTGGAATCCTATACGGACGCATCCTTACTTTCGTCCCTGAATTGGTCTGAATATAATGGCAAGTTAGCGTTGTCCTCCCTGGTATTGACGAGAACAAATCTGCATATCGCTCCAGTAACTCGGACAGTTCCTTCTTCTGTGTAGGATTCAACTTGGGGTTGACGTTCAGAGCTTCTCTCCCCAGTGGACTCTCCGTTGATGGCAGATACTCGGCTGTCCCTTCCTCCGGGCTAATCATTGCAATTGTCGCCTCTGGCTCAGTCCATTTTTTAAGTAAATTAACATGATATGTTTGCAAAGGTACTTTATTGTCAGGTTGTCGTATCCTATAGGTTACTGGCCCCAAGACTTCCTTAATGGTATATGGCCCCTTCCATGACGCTAGCATCTTATTTTCTGTCATGGGTAAAAGTACAAGGACTTGGTCTCCAGCTTGGAAACTACGCATTCGAGATTTCTGATTATAGTAAAGTTCTTATCTTCCTGCAGCTTGTTGCAGGTTTTTCTGAGCCACTGATTGTAATTTTTCCACCTTTGCCTTTAGGTCGGAAGCATACTCCGTCAACGTCATCTCAGCACTGGGTTGCTCCACCCAAGCCTCCTTCAGGAGATCCAGTAAAGTCCTCACTGGTCTTCTGAACAATAGTTCAAACGGGGCATAGGCTGTCGAAGACTGAGGAGTATTTCTCAACGTCATCAGGATCCACAGCAATATCCTGTCCCAATTCCGCTCTCCTGGTTGTATGGTCTTCTTCAGCATCTGTTTTATAGTCTGGTTATACCTCTCGACTAGTCCGTCGGTCTGAGAATGATAAACCGCTGTTTGGAGCTGTTGAATGTGTAGTGTTTCGCATACCTGTTTGAGAACCGCTGACATGAAATTACTTCCCCTATCCGTAATTATTTCCTTGGGAATCCCCACTCTTGAAATAAACGGGTCTAGGGCATCAGATATTTGTTGGGCAGTCGTGGAGCGCAAGGGGAAAGATTCCGGATATCTGGTGGCATAATCCACAATTACTAGGAGGTATATATGCCCTCTGCTGCTGGGTGGTAATGGTCCTACTATGTCCATTCCGATTCGTTGGAAGGATTCTAATATCAGAGACATTGACTGTAGTGGCGCTTTGGGCACATTTGGTCTATTCTTCTTTTGACACTCAGGGATTTGTTGGCAAAAGCGGGCCACCTGTCCATAAACCCCCGGCCAATAGAATCTGGCTAGAATCTTCTGCGTGGTCTTCTCAACTCCCAGGTGACCCTCCCCTATTTAAAGGTGAGCAACCTCAAGAACTGGACGGTACTACTTACTGGGTACTAACAATTGTCAAATAGTTTCTTTGTCAGGAGCGTTGCTCACCCGATAATACAAGCCATTTTCCTTCACAAAATAAGGCACTTTCCCCATTGCGTCGATTCTGGCTGAATCTCTGGCATTCTTCAGAAGGGGATCGAGTTCTTGGGCCATGCGGAAGCTATCTCCTCGTTTGTCAAGTTTCCAGTCTACAGCTATAGGGCAATTTTTTTTTTCTGTACAGGCATGCTTCTCCCTCCTCTTCTGATGTTTACTCTTTCTTCATTTACTTTGTTGTGACATACCCTCACAGTTTTAAAAGGGGGCCTCTTTTAGCCACTGACACTCCAGTTTCTGGATAAGCAAAGGGAGATTAGGTACATCAGAGCCAATCAACAATGGTTCAGGTAGCATAGGCATTACGGCGGCTTTCACATTCATTCGCTCCCCTGCAAGTTCCACCCTGATATCTTTGACTGGATAACTCTTAACATCCCCATATACACATCGGATGTGTATTCTCTCTTCCACCTCTTCCACTCCACCTACCAGCTCTGGTTTCACAGCTGTTTGCAAACTTCCTGAATCTAACATGGCCCTGGTAGGTCGGCCTTCTACCTCTGCTTCACAGACATATGGATATGTGGCTTTCCGGCTTGGTACAAGACTACTTAGGTTAACTTCTTTGGACGCTTCCAGAACTCCAATGTCCATGGGTTACACGTTAGCTTTCCTTGGACAGAGACACGCCAGGTGACCCCATTCACCACACTCAAACACTGTGGTCCTCTTGCGCTCTGGCTGGATGGTCTGGTCACCTGCGTCACGCCGGTGTTCTCGGTGACCGGTTTGAGTCTCCCTCCTTCCCATTCCAGCTTCTTAAGCATGGAATTTGGCCAATGTGAGGTTAACAGGGGTCGGCCTGTTGCGACCGCATGGCTTCCTCCACCCCTAGGAGTGGACGGGTAGATCATCACCTTTGCTTGTCCCGCCTTCTGATATGCCGAGGCGATGTTAACCGCTTCAATCAGAGTGGGTTGGTGATGTTGTCTAACACATCTCTGCATTGGCAATGGTAATGCCTCTATAAATTGCTCCAATATTATCTTCTCGGCTATGTCGTGTGTGGTTGAGATATTTATCTGCATCCATTTCTCTCCTAACTCTTTTATTCAATAAAACAGTTGTCGGGGAGTTTCTTCCAGCATAAGTTTAGTGTCTCTGAACTTGATCCTATATGCCTCATCGTCGTGGCCTAGGCGCTCAAGGACTACCCGCTTCATATCCACATAAGCTGTGTCTCCTGCCGGGTTTGCTGCCTGGTATGCACTTTGCATCTCCCTGGTCATTAATGGTGCGATGTAATGGCACCACCTCTCGGGGGGCCACTGAGCGTTAGGGACGACCCTTTCAAAATTAACAAAGAAATGTGCTGGATCTTCCCCACTGGCGAACTTTTGGAGGACCGAAGTAGGTACCGGAGTATAATTCCTCATGGTTGTGGCCTCCAAAAGCTGGGCCTGCTGGACTTGCAGGGCTTGTTGGAACGCTTGTCTATCGGCTTGCGCCTGCTGGCTTTGGAGCTGCAGGGCCTGCTGCAATAACTGTTGTCCCTCGCTCAAAGTCTTTATCAAATCCTCCATCGTGTTTCGGCCAATTCCCACCGCTGCCACCAAATTGTAATAAGTGTGGTGGGAAATGACCAGTCTTGACTCTGGATAGTGAATTAATGTGAGTTTTATTGTATTTCAACTTTAGTAACTTTCGCTTTTACTTAAGGCAGACCTTAGAATGAGTCGTTTGTAACCCGCGTAGCAGTCTATAATGACCTATGTTGGTTCTTCTTAAATCACTCTTATCAAGGATAATGTCTGATTGGCTGGTTGTTTAGCTGTTATAATGTTCAGCTGGGGTTGACTCCCTTTCGTATTTCATATACCACAGTTTTTGGGTTGGGGAATCATCTCCCTTTATTTATGCATCTTCTCTAAATTGTTCAATTGAGTTCACAGACTTTCAATGTCTCTTTTAAAGTCTTTGGGCCATTGGCGTACTCATGCCCACACTTTCTCTCACTCCCTTTCTCTCTACTCACCTTGTGACTTTGTAGAATCCCGATCCTCGGAGTATCCGTCCCCTCCGACCTCACCTTGGCTGGAGCCCCGCCTTTTGCAGCCAAGATCGTTTCGATATCCTTCTCCTCTAAACAGCTGATGACTTCGCTCTCGCTGGGCGGCCCCACCTTCCCCTCTTTCCAGGGCCGCGTCCCGTCAGCTGGAGTCTGCGGGCCTCTAGTTGACTCAGCCCGGACTCCTCCCTCACGACGGTGGGGGCCAGAGGGGAGAGCGTCCTCTCCGCAGCTTCTCCTCTTCGCTGCAGCTGGAGTCGGCGGCCTCTGACTGGCTCGACCCAGACTCCACCCTCACAACGGTGGGGCCAGCGAGGAGATCGCCTTCTCCGGAGTACTACGCATGGAGATAGCTGACGACTCAGAGACCCTGCGGATTAGATGCAGCTTTACACGCTCGTCTCTTGGTCTCCTTAGGTAAAAGCCTATATTTAATCAAACGAAAATCCCGAACCCTCGCGGTTTGATTATTCTTCAAGCTTATATAACGTTGCTCAACAGGAGCGCTCTGCTTTTCTGAACAGTCTTTCTTAGTAGGCACACTCGAACACGGTCTATTCTTCTTGGAGACTCCCCTCCTCCTCCTCCTCCAACGGCTATATTCAAAACAAAACCACGAGAGAAGAAAACAAACCAATATTAAAGAAAAGTACCTCTTAAGGTATTCCATCTCTTCCCATTGGTTCAATGACGTGTCCTTCACAGAGTCCCTCCCCTCCTGGCACATGACATCATAGATAACAATCAGCCATCCTGGTTGGCTGAACCATTGTCTAATTGACTCTGATCTGCCTCTTCTGTCCCCGCTTTGTCACAGTGTGTTTGTGGAGGGTTAAGATATCCTCCAATGGATTGAAGCGTTTGAAATGGGTTGTGCAATTCATGATATGAAGTGTTTGTTAAGCAGAGTGCCTCAGACTGGATATGACTGTATTCTGAAACTGAGTGTGGAAGAAATGGGTCAGTATGAGTGCATGAAGACTGCTTTGATTGCCAAGTTTAGCAAGACACCTACCCAATACCTTAAAAGGTTCAGGGATTTTTAGAATAGAGAGAATGTGTCTTGGGTTGACTGGGTGAGTGCTGCGCACATGAACATGATGGGGTGGATTGATGGTTACAAAGTGAAAACGTTTGTTGAATTGTCTCACCTTTTGTTTTTTGAGCATTTTTCTGAAGCCTGTTCACCAGAGCTGCGTCAGTATGTTGCTGACCAGAACATTTTGGATCCCTTTAAGCTGGCTTTATTGGCTGACAAGTAGGTCTCCCACCGGGTGTCCCCTAAGGACTCCAGTGGGAAGGACAAGGACAAAGAAAAGGGGACCTCTCAGAAAGCTGAGGAGTCCCAGAAGCAATCACAGTCGGGTAAACCAAAACCTTCCTCTCCTAAGGCGCAAAAGCGCAAAAATCTAGTGGGGATAAGTCATCTGTAGGTGGGAATAAGAGTAGTAGTCCACCTGCTGAAAAGCAGGTTCCCAATGGTTCCAGTACCGTACCCCACATTCCTGGCACCTGTTGGGAATGTGGGGCTCTGGCTCACAAGAAGGGTGACTCCAAGTGTAAAGGTAAGGCACTTGGAGTACAGGCTGTCAGCCTGAGCTACCCTTACCCCATGTCTGAGGTGGAGGCCACTGTCCTCCCCTCCTCTACCGGGATCACCTTCGGTGCTCCTGTAGAGATTTCCTTAGTGTCCCTTGGGGCCTGGGACCAGTATGCAGAAGTACTGGTGACTATCCCCCAAAACAACCATAGGTTTTGGAGAAGTGTCCTCTTGAATGGCCAGCCTTCTATGGGTTTGAGAGACACTGGGGCAAGCATGACAGTGGTGGACAGGACCCTGTTCAAGCCAGAGGACTATGTAGGTGCTCCTCTGAGAACTGCCAGGTTAGCTGGTGGGCCTCCTAAATTATCGCCTGTAGCCTAAGTCACACTCATGATTGGAGACAAGACTGCAAAGCTTCCTGTCCTGGTTCATGAAGGTTCCTGCTAACATTTTGTTAGGTAAAGATCTAGTTGGGTTGGGGTTGATCTCTGATGGTCTCCCCATGACTGCTGCTGCAGTCACTAGGTCACAGGTGACACAGGGTCTGGCTGTCAGTCAGGTACCCGAGCCAAAGGCTAGGCCTAAGGCAAGAAGACGGAAGAACAAGAAGGACCCCTCAGGGAAGGGGGAGCCTTCTCTCCTGCTGTTCCTACAGCACCCATTGGGATCCATGCTCCGGGCGGGCTGGGTCCAGTGGAAAACCCAAACTCAACTCCTGAGTGAGAAGAGACAGAACACTCTCCTGTGGAAGAAGTTCTCAACCCGGAGGACCACTCCGACCTTCAATGCCTGTTGGCTGAAGGGGGTCCCTCCCGGGCGGACTTCTGTAAGGGACAGAGAGAGTGCCACTCTCTCGAGGGCCTGAGGTAACAGGCCCTGTCCCAGGCACAGGGAGAAGTGCCTAGGACATTCCGGATCTATCGGGAGGGTGAGCTCCTTGTTAGTGAGCCCACTAAGCCTGAACCTGGTGCCCTCAAGAGGTTGGTGGTACCCCAGGTTTACAGGCCCTTCCTGCTGCAGTTGGCGCATGAGGCGCCCTTATCTGGTCATCTTGGTACCAAGAAGACTAAGCAGAGGCTCTCTGCTCATTTCTTACCGGCCTCAAATGGGAATAGAAGTGGAGTCCCACTGCAGGACCTGCCCAACTTGTCAGTTGTCGGGAAAGACTGTAGGCAGTATCATTACCCCACTGCAGCCATTGCCAGTGGTCGGCACCCCATTTGAGAGGGTGGGCATCAACATTGTCGGTCCCCTTGACCCTCCCACTTTAGGTGGACATCGGTTCATCCTGGTCTTGGTTGATCATGCCACCAGGTGCCCTGAGGCTATACTCCTTCGGACTGTTACTGCCAAGGTGGTTGCCAGGGCTCTCCTGGGCATTTTTACCCGGGTTGGATTCCCTAAGGAGGTTGTCTCTGACAGAGGATCCAACTTCATGTCTAGTTACATGAAAACCATGTGGAAAGAGTGCAGGGTAACCTACAAGTTCTCCACCTCTTACCATCCTCAGACCAATGGTCTGGTTGAGAGATTTAACAAAACTCTCAAGGGCATGCTAGGCACTTTGGAAGAGCCCCTAAGGAGGAAATGAGATCTCCTCCTGCCATGCCTGCTGTTTGCTTACAGAGAGGTACCACAAGAGGGTGTTGGTTTCAGCCCCTTTGAGTTACTGTTTGGACATTCTGTGAGGGGGCCCCTTGCCTTGATCAGAGAAGGTTTGGAGGCCACCCCTCCAGGTCCCGCCAAGCAAGTGGGGGACTATGTGTTAGGCCTCAGATGGAGGATGACACAGACTATGGGTCAGGCAACAGCAAATCTCAAGACTAGCCAGGAATTGAATAAGTACTGGCATGACCTTAAAGCCTCGCAAGTGAATTGAACTCTGGGACAGGAAATCCATGTGATGGAGCCTACCAAGCTTAGAGCTTTGGCAGACAAGGGGACTGGACCCTTCAGGATCATCTCCAAGATGGGCGAAGTCAATTATCTGGTTGACATGGGAGCACTGTGGGAAGCACCTCAGGTATTCCATGTTAACAGGCTCAAGCCTTTCCACAGGCGAGCAGAAGTCTCATGTCTCTTGCTAGCTTCAGAGCAAGAAGAGGATGAGAGGGAGCCCCTTCCTGATTTGCTGCATAGCAACCCTCAGGATGGCTAAGTAAAGGGATTTCATCTCTCTCCAGATCTGACGACAGAGCCGCAGAAGGACTGCAGAGCTTTGCTCTGGCAGTATGCCTCTCTGTTTTCACTGACACCAGGACTTACACCGTGGTGTAGGCACGAAATTGACACTGGTGACAGTGTGCCTGTCAAAAGCAGGTGCTACCGTATGTCAGATACCGTTAAAAACCACATCCAGGCTGAGGTCGCCAAGATGTTGGATCTTGGTGTTATTGAACCCTCAACCAGTCCCTGGACCAGTCCTGTGGTCCTAGTCCCCAAGGCAAGTTCCCAGGCAGGTTCCAAGGATTGGAGGTTCTGTGTGGACTACCGAGGAGTCAATGCCGTCACCAAAACCGACGCACACCCATTACCCAGGGCTGATGAGCTCTTGGACACCATAGGTGCTGCCAAATTTGTGAGCACGTTTGACCTTACCTCAGGCTTTTGGCAAATAGCTCTGACGGACCATGCCAAGGATAAGACGGCGTTCTCAACACCAGAGGGACTCTAGCAGTTTAGGGTCATGCCTTTTGGGTGGAGAATGCCCATGCCCCCTTCCAGAGATTGGTCAATCATGCGCTCAGTGGGCTGGAGGCCTTTTGTGTGGCCTACTTAGATGACATTGCTGTCTACAGTTCCACCTGGGAAGAGCATTTGACACATCTGGATAAGATGTTGCAGGCCTTGAAAAGGGCTAACTTCACTATCAAGGCCACCAAGTGCCAGATAGCTCAGGGATCTTGGTCATGAGGTAGGAGGGGGTCAAATCCAACCTCTCCCCAGTAAAGTACAGGATGTACAGGACTGGGAGACTCCCACTACTCAAACCCAGGTGAGAGCCTATTTGAGCCTCACTAGGTATTATCGCAATTTCATGGCAGACTATGGAACCATAGCTGCACCCCTGACAGCTCTGACTTCACCCAAACAGCCTAGGAAGGGTAATTGTACTGAAGACTGTCAGAGGGCCTTTGATGACTTGAAATAAAGTTTGTGTAGGGCACCTGTGTTGTGTGTGCTCTATTACAGCAAGCCATTTATTGTTTAAATTGACACCTGAAACACTGGAATTGGAGCTGTCTTGTCCCAGTTAGATGACCAATGGAGGGAACATCCTATCATTTTCACCAGTAGACAACTCAAGGATAGAGAACTTAGGTGGGCTACTGTTGAAAAGGAATGTTTTAGCATAGTTTGGAGCCTTAGGCGTTTTAGGCCCTACCTTACAGGGTCTACCTTCAAGGTCCAAACAGATCATAAGCCCCTGAAGTGGCTTATGCAGATGAAGGGTGAGAACCCGAAACTGCTCAGGTGGTCCATAGCCTGCAAGGACTAGACTTCACCATAGAGCATAGACCAGGGAAGAGTCACGATAATGCAGATGGCCTTTCCAGAAGGTATGTTGACCGTCTGGATGAGAGTCTCTATCTCATGGGAGATTAGGCACCCTAACCTCAGTCTGGGGGGGTGACTGTTATGCTGGAAATGCATCGGAGGGACAGGGCCTCCTTTTCTTTGTTCATTACTGCCTTTAATCGTGTGTTCTGTTGTGTTTTCTATGTAGTTGTTCATGTGGAACTCCTGGCGGTGCAACTCTCTCTTTTGGTTTGGTGTACAGAACCATGGGATACCCTTATGGCACCCATGGGTGGGAGTAAAACCCTGTGCCCCTAGTGTATGTTTTCGGGCACCTGTCTGTGGCCCACAGGGCAGGGTATGGGCTGGTGGCAGCTCCATGCTGAATTCGACAGGCGTTCTGAGTGTCCTCCATTTTGGGATACCCAGGCCCTGCCATTGGAATCAGTTGATTCCTGATAGGAAACAAGATGGCCCCTGTGGCCTCTTGCTTTCTATTGCCTGTTACCTTGTCTTCCCGAAGTCCTGGGAAGCCTTGTCTCTGTCCCTTCCCCCTGACTGGCTGTTGGGTGCAAGTTCCATATATGGTGTTGTTGTGAACTCCGGGCCAGACTGGCTGGAGCCTTCCCAATGACTGTATGTTGTGGGTACACCCTGTGGGCGGGACCTGGGTGAATGGAGTGTGTGACAAATATGCATTCTGTGTTGTGGATGTCTACTATCTGGTGTTTGACACAATGACTGAGGCAGCCCTGCCCGCAACTGGTATGGATGCAGTGTGGAGTGTTGAATGGCTGGGTGCTTGTCCCAATACACATAAATTGTTGTGAGTGTCTGGAGAGAAGTGAATGGCCTGAATGCACTATGCACCTGATTGGATGCCTGTCTGCATGAATGCCCTTCTGACCGATTGGTTGCCTGAGTGACCCAGCAGAATGAATGGGAGATCAACTAGTATATCTGGGGGCCTCTCACTGCTAGAATTCGTGTTCAGAAGCTGAAGAGAGACTGGAGTTGAAACTGAAGCTTAACCTTGAAGCCCTGCTGGAAGAGAAGTCTTGCTGTTGCTCTACTTCATCAATCTGAAAGCTGCTGTGTCTCCCAGGACTGACCCAGAGAGGACCTGGAAAGGCGCCCTGTTCCCGAGCTACGAGGGACTATCGTGCACCAGCTGATCTCTGCCAAAGTTCCCTGGTAGACAGTCCTATGACAGGCTGCCAACCGGAGACAGGGACTGCTGCGGAATCCCAAAGAGAAGCGCCAGGACTGTTGTCTGCCACCGCTGACGACCGCTTTTGCTGACCGGAGCGGCCGTGCTCCCGTTGCCTAAGAATTTTTGATTCACGGATGCGCTCGTCCGCACCGCGGCCTGCCTTATCCCGCCACCGCTAGGAACAAAGCTGCCTCTTCACCGCCGTAGTTCACCGTGTTCATCGCCGGATGTTCGATGGCCTGTGGCTCCTTCCTTAAAGGGAGTGCTCTCAAGAAGGGCTGTCGATTTCCCGACGACGGACTCTGCTATTCCAGGTGCATTGGGGTTGTAGAACTATTATAGAAGGAAATAAGACTCATAGAACAATATATGACCACTGACCACTTCCTTCTCACTGTACCCTCTTCCCCCTGCGCTTCTTCCCGGTTCTGCTCTTTCCATCTTCTTGCTCCTCTGCACTGGAACTCTCTCCCCCTCCTAATCCGATCTTCCACCACCCTCACCTCATTTCGCACCTCCTTTAAATCCCTTCTTCTCCGTCCCCCTCCGTGAAGCCCCCTCCTGCCCTCTTATATCCCCCCCCGGATTTCCCCTCTTCAATTCCTTTCCCCCCTCTCCATTTACTCTCTATCTCTCTTCTTTCTATACTTTTTCAATCCTTCTCCTGGTCCCCACTCCACTTCTCCCCCCTCAGGTAATTGCTCTTTACACTGTTTATGGAATGATTTTAATTTTTTTTTGCTCACACTGTTAATTTGTAGTTATTTCTGTGTATTTGTTGTTCCAATGTACCAGCTTGCATCACCTCCTGAGAAGCTATGCCTTGATTGCTTGACCACATACCAATAATAGAGAATCTTGGCTGGGGTCCACTGTGCCTCTCCTCTACCATATAGAGAGCAGAAGTACAGACACCCCCCTCCAATCTTTACACACCCGCCACGGAGAACTAATCAAATCGGGCCCAACTCAACACACCTGACCCGAAACAATGCAATCATAGACCCACCCGGACATCTACAGAGCAACAATACACCAGAACAATATGCCCTAATCGTTAAAGGCACCCAACAGCCCAATAACTTGTTTAAACAGTACAATTACCTAAAAATTTGAACACCTAAGCACCACTGAAACCACCCGGCCTTCAGCGCACCACTGAAGCCACCCGGCCTTCAGCGCAAGACCCCTCAAAGTTCACTGTCACCAGCACAACTGCACCCAGTAACCACTAAAAGAGGCACACACTGCAGAAACAGAGCGAACCAGCAATCTCAACGCCCACTCATCACACTGGATGCCCTCACCCGTGCTCGCTTGAACAAACACACTCCTCTCTCAACCGCACCCACTCACCAAAACAATTGAGCTAAAACATCGATCTAATCATTCTGCGCACCAGTTGTAGCGCCAGACAAAATTTGTCTCCTTCCCTTGTAAAGGAAACAGTTCTTCGCAAAACAATGTAATTGCAAAACAATGTACTTTACCCCACTCCCTCAAGTCCGTTCATCCCCTGCAAAGAAAACAAAAGGTAATACATTGCAGAAAAATTGCAAATTGCTACTCAAAGTCCGTCAGCTCCCCTGCAACGGAAACAATGAAAATAATACAGTAACAGCAATCCATTACAATAACAGGAATCAAACCAGTCCACAAGTCCGTTCCCTCACCCTGTAAGGAAAACATTTATACAACAATGTGCGAAAATAACTTTACAAAGTCATCATACACCAGACCAAGTTAAAGACGGGCCACAACGATAACAAGCATACTTGCACACACAACAAAACAGGCCCAAACAGCTAACGCAACACTATGTCGAGGCCACGACACAGAACCCCATTACTCACATTCTTGCCTCACATGACACTCTAATAATCAATCTTCAGCCAATGTGAGATCGTTCATCCTCACATAAAAGTCAAACAGTTCTGGACCAAAACTCCTCAACGCCTGGAGTAGAAGCCAACAACTGTCGCAACAGCGGTCGTGAAGGCACCCCTCAACCTGACACAAGGGACACTGATGCAAACACATCCTTTTCCCATGCTTGCTGTGGTCGTAACCGCCGTCTGAGCACTTCCTCTTCGGTGCTGTCCCCACTACACCACACACCACAGGAGCACCTTTTCTGAATCCGCCGCTGTCGAGCCCGAGGCAAATGTTCCTTCTTTGCCACGAACTGGAACTGAAGTTCCTTCTCCATCCGGCACCAAGGAAAACGCACCACGCTCAACACCAACGTCCTCAACATTGCGTTCCAGGCGTTGGCATGGAAACGTCCACTCCCCAACCAATGATGTCACCAATTCCTTTGCAGACTCCTTAGGCAAAGCATGACCGCCATCACACGCACCTTGGTCACAGAGCTGCTGGCTCCTCCGAACGCGCACCACCTCCCCAGATGCGCTCGGCGAGCCGCAGGATTGCTCAGCACCCTATTGGGAGGACCCGTCGCAGGATCGCACAGCACTCGACTCGGAGGACCCGACCGCCTCAGCCATTGACAGAACTCGATCTCACTGTCTCACAGACAAAATAACGGCACAGAAGAAACAGGGGAGACCAGGACTCTGTCTCCCTAGACACCACTCGAGTCTAATACCCAGTGAAATTCGAACTGGGCTCAGCAAAAGTCTCTCGCTCCACACTAAAACCACCACTGAACAGTATCTTCCGGCACCGGACCCCAGCAAAACCAGCTACGGTTGTTCGGGTTCTTTTCTGCTGGCCTCCGGACTGCGTTCCTGCCCACTGGACACGGCTACAGTTCTTCGACACAGGACCCCGGACACAGCACCACTTTGCTGGACTCCGGCTGCAGTTGTCGGCACCTGCGTACCGGTCCAAGACTGCCCTGGACCACGCACTTCACCATGAGCCCCCTGTCCAACTGCTCACCACTCTTGGAAACAGGACAGGGACGACACAGCCAGCTACGACCACTTAGGACCTCGACCTCACAGGTCCACGTGCTGGCGCCTGCCGGCTGGGATGGATGTATGGATGTCCAATGGAGGGCAGTATCTCCAGTAGCTGCGCTGTCCACTCCGCGACAGCAACAATCTTCATTGCCAGTGTAGTGACCTTGTTCAGTGAGGAAATATCGCCACCCAGGTAAGTATGCTGTTATAGTGGCTTTATTCCTTGTTACAATGTAGGTCATCAGCAAGATAGATATGGGCGACATCGGCACATCCCACCCGGCAACAACTGACACTAACCGACACTCACTCGAACACCAGATACGTCATTCTGCACCATACATCACTGCACGTTCCACAACCACGCGCCCATGCAATCAACACTACTACAATACTCTGTTACCATTGGGACTCAAGGGAATATCACCAGAATTAATGTTGCAATCATTCCAGGTTTCCCAGAAGAAATCATTATTGGCACTGATTTTCCAAATTTTGAAAAATTACAGCAGAATGTGAATCGTCCCAGAAAGTTTTCATATTGTCCAAATTATTCCTGGGCACATGAAGAGTTCTTTCCAGATGAACCAGTATGGGACTTTAAAATGGCTTAATCTACTAAGAACATGGAGGCGGCAGAAAGGGGAGTATAAACGGCACCTGGACTGGGAGGTCATGGCATTAGGGGAAGGGTATGTGAATAATCCTGTGGATCCCTCATTGACAACCTGCCTAAAGTTTCCTCCAAGGTGGCCACAGAAGGCAGAAGCTTCCTGATCCCAACCATGGGGGTGGTGCCCTGCGGGAGGATCATCTAGGTGGAGACAGGGCCCAGGATAGAGAGGAGATTCCGTGGGTTGAGACACAGTATATTTCCTCTGACAGTGAGACCCTTACCACTGTGTCAGAAGAGGTAATTGATTATTGTAGTCTTAATGTCTCTCAACCTCCTATTAAATCTAAGGTGGTAAACACTAACGTTGCAACACCAAAGCATATTATAAGAAAAAAAAGAATCTTTTTGGTTCCTAAAATCAAAGGCCCTCCTCAATATCAAGGGTACACTAGAAGGAATGGTGGAAATATTGTCTTATCTAAATCATCTTCCTCTTAAAACCTAAAGCCCCTCTGTTAAAATTACTAAGGGAACTCAATCTACCCTCACAAAAATACATAAGAAGTAGAAAAACCTAACTTTGATGAAGTGAACTATTTGTCCCGGTTGAGGAAGAGAGCCAAATTAGCATGTAGATATAGTAGTCAGGAAATTAGGCCTAACAGCCTTTGCAAGGATCAGGCAATCAAACGAATGGCTCAGACCTGAAGCCAATTGCCAAACCTGTGAGGAATAAAAGGCTGCAGCAGGAGATGTCAAGTTGTGATTATTGCGTGGAGTATGAATACCTCTGTCTCCAAGTCCCAGTCAGGGAGAGTAAATACACTCACTAACCGATCTTTGGGGCCACAGGTGGCTGGAACAATGGAACCAGGTCTCTAAGGCTGAAAAGGAAACAGAGCAGTTAAGTACTTAATCAGAACGTGTACATTTGTAATGAACAAACAATCAAATTTAACCTACCCAATAGGAGACTGTAACTGGCGCTGAAGTGGGAAAAAAAACACAGCTCCCGCAATGCAGGCGGTGTTTACCCACCCAACATGGTGCAGGTAGAAAACAAGTAGTTCCAGCAGCCAAGGGGGACCTTCAGATATTGAATGCGGGGTGGCCCACCAGCAAAGCAGGGAAACGAGTTCCAAAAGATGTAGCAATTCCAGATGCGTAATGTTCAAGAGGGAAGTTCCAAGACAGTCCGTTGAGCGGTCTTAGTTCAAACCGAGGAAGTAGTCAATCAAAAAATCAAGTCCAAGGGTAGATCCAATAACGCGATCCGAGGAGCAGAGCAAAATGTCCAGAAAAGCAGGATATCCAAGAAGCAAACGAATCGAGTAACCTGGAACGCCACACGCCGGCAAAAGCACAGCTGAGAAGCAGCATATATGGGGCAATGAACGTATTTATCCTTGTTACCCAGGTAACAGAATACATGACCACTTAGTGTCCCTGAACGTAACTGCAGGCACTCTCTGAGCATCCTGCAGTCGCCAGGGTAACTGCCACCGAGACCGCAGTTTGTACCGCAATGGTAATGGTCTCTGATGCATCTTCCGATGCCTCTTGTGATTCGAGGTACCAATGGGAGGCGTGACGGGGCAAACATGTACACAGAGTCGAAAAACAGCTGAGTAACAGGGTTTAAGCCGGCTCTGTGATCGGGGTGTGGATGCATGCATGACAGGAGAGGGGAGAACGAAGGAGCTGGAGCCGGAGTCAGAAGGCTGGCAGCAGTAGTAGTAGAAGAGCACAAGGCTGGAAATTTATGAGGAAGTGTGTTCACAGAAGGGGAGCATGAACGTGGAGACAGCAGATTTCACCTGCAAGATCTGAGAGGGTCCTGTGTTCTCAACACCTGCATTGCCGTGGCTGCACCGAGGAAGATGTGCTGAGAGTGGAGTTTTCTCCATGTGCGCGAAGTGGTGAGATTGCAGAGCCGTGACCCTGTGGAAGCCTGAGGCCTGTGGCAGAAGGCAAGCCGATGGACTGAGGAGTGAAGGAGACTCCCAATATGTGTGGCTGGACCGAAGCTCCCCATTCTACAGAAGGATAAGGGTCCCAAGTGTGCCGGAAACAGTTGTAGAAGTTGAAGAAGTCAGGAACGTGAAACAGAACGCAACTGCAGTGTCCCTGGAGCCGGTGAGTGAAGCTTGGCGTTCAGGTTCACTCTGCAAACCTTGTTGGTAATTGTTATCAGCTCTAAAGTAGCTTGCGTATTTTTAAAATCAAGTATAAATTAAGCATTACCCAAGCTAAGAGGCGTACCTTTTTCATAGTGAAACAAGTCTAATGTAGATCTATCCACCTAATCTGCGAGGTTGTTAAAGGTCCAGTATCCTCTGATGTAAGTGTGGCATTGTTACCTGAAGCTGGAAGAGTGGCAATACAGCTTCTGGGTAATTACTCGAACTAAGAAGGTGTGATCAAAGCGGTGAAAGGGAGCTGGGTGCTTGTAATGAAGAGTAAGAAAGTAATCTGTAATGCTGGAGACTGCTGAAGTGAAGAGAAAGTCAGTCTTGTGGCAGAGGCAGCTTATACTTTTGGCAGGCAGTCAAACAGAAGAGGCAAAGAGGGTGCCCTTTTCTTGGAGCCTAGGAAAGAAGAGTGCCCTGCCTACCTGCAGAGGTCGAAGTGTCTTGTCTTTATATGCCTTAGTATTCTGAAGTATAAAGTTGAAGCAGAAGTACCTGAACTGTGGTGGGGTATAAAATTGTCAGTGGATGTAACATTGAAGTTGGTTGAAGTAATGGTATACTTTGCAACAATGACAACTCTTTTCACAGTGACAGTAGTAGAAGGGTGGTTGTCAAGAGGAAAGCAACAACCCAAAGAGAAGCAACATGACAATTAGACCAAATGTACTGCTGAGGTATTAACAGATTGCAAAGTTGTTCACCTATTCTTTGATCTGTGTCCACCAATCTTTGATAGAAGATATCCAGGTTTACCTTTGTTGATATTTTCTTGGCTGGAATTGGAAGGGGGTCTTTTCAATTGAAAGCTGAAGAAATGTTACCAGTGGATTTTCTGTTTGATGAACTCTTGTTTTGTTTTATAGCTTATAAGAACTGGTTTAAGACTTTTTATTCCTTTTGAACATCTTGAAGAACTGATAAGAACTGGTTCAATACTTTTCTTTTCCTTTGAAGTTGACTTTGGAAAACCCTGGGGGAGGGATCTACCCAGGACAGGTGAAGGTTCTCCACAATACTGTTTCTTTATTATTCATTCTTTTATGTTGTTTATGACTACCTTAGAATATTTTGTTGTTTAGTGTGAGGGCCAGTATGCCTATTTTAGGAGTATTTCCTTAGGCTTTAGACCAGGTAGGGAATTCTGTGATAGAATAGGACAATGAAAGGATTTATTTACAAACGTTTTCTTTAATAAAATGTACAAATCTTGAGAAAAACACAAGCAGTTGTCTGCCTTGCAATACTGACCCCTCACAGCAGTCACGAGTAGTACATCAGCATACCTGGCGGCTAAGCTCCAATATCCGGTGGCCCACTCTCCTCGTGCAGCAAACTGACTAACCGGCTTGAATCACTACTCGACCGCAAACAAACCTTCTTTTGCCATGTACCTATCCTCTGGAACTCAATCCGGGGTCAGCTCGAATGCCCCCACAATTCTCCAATTTTGCAAATCTCTCAAAACATAATTATAATTGTTCTTTTATAAAAAGCTGAATACCGGCTAGGGCTTTCTAAGCGGGGATCAGGACTCAACCAGTGTTGCGCTGCATTGTCTTGCTTCCAAGACAAACGCACTTCCCCTGAGCAATCATTCTTCTTGACGTCGCTCTTTCAACAACACCTGACCAAGGACTAATTCCAATGAACGCACATAGTGACCCACAGACCTCACAATACTGTGCTACTATTAAAAGACGGAAGCCCAAATGCTGGTTTCCCCCACTCTGTGCAACGCTCTGCAGCTCTCGAGCTAGGACCGCACTTTAAATAATAATAAACATTTTTTTTTTTTTAATTACCAACTAGATGTAAATAACTGTGGTTCACAGTAAGCATGGATTTTGGTCCGATTATGAACCAGCACTAGTCAATGAGAGTTTCTGCTTCCCAGAAGTGGAATTCATCTAGTCAAGCGACACAAGATCTCCTTCCTGTGTAGAGCGGGTATTGACAGCTCAAGGTTAGACCAACATCATTAAAACTGAGAAAGCGTTGTCTTTTCAAGGACACACGCTTTAGCAGTTTCTCCAAACATAAGATATTGTGCACAGGCAGATCACCCCAGTATGGCCAAGAGCTCGGAGGGATGCTGTTCATGTACAGCCTGAATAAGGTGTTATTCATGGGCAAAAGAGGAGCATGAGAAGAGCTCTCTGTCAGTTCCTTGGGTCTATATCGAATGATGCCACATGCTTTGACTGGAGTGGCTTTTGCCAAAAACACTATGAGATGACTGGTGAGGTTTTCCATTCATCTGCATTAGCCAAGTCTGGTTCCCTGCATAATTGATCGAGATATGTGAGGGTGGCAAGTGGCTATCAATGCTAAGGAAAGTATTTGAGGGAATACTGAGCCCTTGCCCATTGGCATTGTAGTGGTACAGAACTGTCACCCGACAAAGGATGTCTACTCTTTGAACCAGCACTGTGGCTATTTTGAACCAGAACCCTGATCATCAGTAGTGATTATCATAAATTGCCCAGAGCCGGCATTAGACATGGGCCACCCGGACAGTCGCCCGGTGTGCCACATTAACCCCCCACAGAGCCCGCCTGCTGCACCAGCTCGGGGGAGTCTTTCAAGGGCTTCACCCATCTGGCATGGTGGGCGAAGGCGAGGCAGGCATCCTATTGAAGTGAAATAGGCCCGCTCTGGTGCTGGCGTTGGGCGCTCCAGCACGGGAGCGGGGTGCTTTTTATTACAATGGGGCACTGGTGCTAAACCAGCATGGGGCTGATAGAATGACATAGAAATAATAGAAAGGATTAATCACCCAATGTCACATGATATAGCGTAACTGTATGAAGCTCACCCAAGCTAGCTGTGGTCTCCTTGTAATCTATTTGTTTGGGATGGGATGTTGCGTCCTCACTTAAGTGTGAAAGTGGTGATTAACATCATGTTCGTAACTGAGTAAATACCGTCTGTGGTCAGATGGGCACAGCATATCCTACGTCTGTGCGTCTCCTTGTTGCAGAGCTGCACCAGGCGTGGTTCCTCACCAGAGATCAGGGCTGTCTCCCTCCACGCAAACACTGTTCAAATTTTGCAAAGCAATAGTTTACGGAACCCTGAAGCAATGGCTCAAATTAAATGAATATTTGAGTTGGCCGATTTCTCTTAGAGCACACGCAGCGATCCCACATGTTCTCATATCATGTCTTTTTAATGCAAACCAGTCCAGCAGGAAGTTTAGACTCTGCTTGGCGACATAGTGAAGAGCCAACTCTATTTCGAATACGTCTTCTTCGGTCATTAACATGGGTAGCTGTTGGAGCCAGTGAACAAACGGAGTCAGGCTAACTGGGCTTGGTGGGTGGAGTCTCACGTATACCACAACATCCCTACAATGAATGACTTATTTAGACAGCACAGCATACCACACAGAGGCACAGACAGCCTGAAAAATATCAGATGATACAGTGACTCACAAGCGACTTGGATGGATTCGAACCACTGATATAGAGGTTAAATGGTCGGACACCCACTGCTAATCCTTTACCAGTCTATTCCAGACTTGCCTGTCATCTTGACGCATAAACGGAGACAGGGCTTTAAGCAGGCCAGGGCCAAGCCCCAACAGTCTCTGAGATGGGCAGATGGGCTCCCGAGCCAGGCCTTGCCGAATCTCACCCCGACTAGTTCCAGCCACACCATCCACTCAGACAGGCGTTTAGCCGAATGCTGCACGGCTGTACGTCTTTTGCTGCACGGCTGTACGTCTTTTCTTTTTACTAATCTGAAATGCTGACACCTGAAGTCAGCTGTGTAACCGAGCAGCCCTTCAGCTAAACCTGCTGCGTGATGTCTCTTTATTCAGAAACTGGAGGAGGGCTGGGTTGGCCAGCCACTGCTTTTGCTTCAGAGTAAAGAGCTAACATGCAGCAGGCAGCCCGTTAACAGTGCTTAGCAGTGGTCGAAGTGTACGAAAAGAAGTAGTGGAACTATGTTTCCTGCTCGTCTGCCTTGCTCCCCACAAACCCCATCCCTGCACCCACTCCCACACACAATCCAAACACCCAAACAAACACACCTGCTATTTATGGGAATGTGCAGTGCAGTGCACTGAAGTGCCAGCTTCAACTTCTTCCTACACTTTTATTTTAAAACAAAACCATTCCAGAAAAGTATAGGAACAGTGAAACTTTAAAACAGAAGTATGAGACCACCACTCCCGACCGCTCCCGCCCACTTCAACCTCTGGTGCTTGGTTAAAAGGCTTCCAATGCGTGTTGGCTCTTTACTCAGAAACAAAAGGAGAGGTTTGCCAACCCAGCCCTCCCCCTGTTTCTGAATAAAAAGACATCAGGCAGCGGACAGCCTATTGCGTTCAAGGAGCCGTGTGGTTAAAGGGTTGCCTGGCAGGGTCAACGACCCCCGCAGGCAATTACTTAGCCACAGCTCCTTGGATGCAAGAGCTGGGCGCAATGGCACACTTGTTGGGGGCTCTTGTTGGGGTGTGTAACCTAAGCACTCATACTTAGGCCACGAGCCACCCAAGAGCGCGGTAATGTAAGTTACGGTGCACTCTTGTTTCATGTTGTTCAAAAGCTGCAACATGAGGAAAGGACTAAGGGAAACAAAGTCTCCCGGTACTGACTGTTTTAAGGGCATGTCAGTTTCCCCGTAAGAATTGAGCGAAAGCCCAGAGGAGTGCGGCGGAAGGCTGCGCTTCTCTAGCAAAGTCTAGATCAGGGTGTAAAACAACAGCAAAAAGTTTGGGGGTTGCCACATGGAAAGAAAATTACCTACAATTATGAAATCTTTCCTAACACTCATATGTACTTAAATCCTGCTCTCTCCATTTCCACATGAGATAGTTCCACAGCTTATCCAATGCAAGAACAATCCTAAGATACTGTAGAGTTGTTGCTGGGCGCTTGCACACACTTTTTGACCATTGTAGACATCTCCTTTGTGTCTTGACTCAGCATAATTTATTTAAAAGTTGTGGTACCAATTTATGTGGCCTGGCATTATATGTCACTCACGTTTATGGAAATTGCATGGATGAAAGCAGGAGTTTTCTCTGTTTTTTCTGCCTTCATCAGAGCATAGCAGGCTACACGATCTGGACAATGCGACGCTGCACATACTCCTTGACTAGTCCTTTGTGTATTACCTGAGGAAAAATGGGGCATTTAAAAAGGGTGCAAGCAGATGTTCCCGTTCACTATGCCTTTAAGGCATAGCCTTGCCATGTAAGCAGGGCAGAGTTACTGATGAGAGATTTGGAGGGAGATGGTTTGCCGTGTAGACGTCAGTTCCTGTATTGAAAGAATAAAGAAAGGTTGTGTTAAACGTTCCTCCAGCTCCACGTCCTTTATTTAGTTAAGCAGGCCCAGTTCAGGCCACATCTGGCGATGAGGATCTCTCCTCACGAGCCGGCATCCTCCTTTGCTGGTGATCCCACCACGCGTACTGCATCCTATGTGGCCGGTGATCCCAATGGACCTGACCTTCTCCACAGTGCTTCCCGATATCCCGAACTCAGCAATTCCCACCGTACGCCTCCTGCGAAGTGTGGGACCCAGGCTCATACGCGTCCTGACTGCGGGTGCTGACCTTAGCCACCCACCACCCAGTGAAGACCCTGTTGGGAGCCACAAGTCAGCCAGAACTGGTGCAGCCCCGTTTGCCGCCTAAACTCCCCGTGGCGTAGAAGAACGCCGGCAACAGTTTCAAGCAATGTCCCTCCCACAGCGCTGCCCGCAGCAAGGACACTGCCATACAGCCGATACGGCTGTCAATGCTCCAGCTGGAGCTCGTATTCCCCGATGGTGATCTGCTACACTGCAGGGGAGCAGCCCAGCTCGACGCAGTCCCGCCCCCTGCATCCCGCTAGTGCTACTCGGGCACGGAAAACCACATTCTCCTCTCCGCCCACCTGTTGAAGTGCACAGGCGCACCTGGAGCGGGCCATCAAGACGTTTTCTCCCCCCTCCCCCCATCCGGCTTCAGTGCTCCACACGTGCCCTGGTGCACCCTGGGAACCACCAGAACACAAACTCTGCATCCTCGTGGGCCTTCAAATTGCCTCTTCACAGTGCTGGTCTCTCCTGCATGCCAGGGCGGAGACGAGCCTAGATACACCTGCCCACTGACTTTCTCACGGCTACGTGAGCAGGACAATCAACAACCACCGCACGTTCATCCCTGAGGAAAACCTACCACCACCATGGGTGAACCTGCCTCACCGCCCCCAGCTTGCAGCAGGACGTCCATAAAGCTGCGTATGCCTCTGCCATTTTCCATGATTCCACAAGCCAACAAAGGCCCCCGTTGGACTGAGTGGATGGAGGACTTTTAACACTTTGTCAGGGGGTCAGTAGATGGCGACTTGCCCCGTCAACGGGACGTTTTCTTCAATTTGGTGGGGGGAGGTGAAAACAATTGTCTCAAGACCTTACCAACCGCTGATCAACCCGACTTTGATCCCTAATTGCCGCACTCGACAGGCTACTCATCATCAAACCCAACAGATAGTATGAGAGATACCTCTTCAACCAGTGCACGCAAAAGCTACAAGAGACTGTAGATGAGTACATAACACGCCTGAGAGTGAAGGGGGCTCACTGTCAGTTTGTCACCTTCTCTCTGGATGAAGCCATATGTCTGCGTATCATCGAGGGCTGCCTATCACCCACACTTAAGAAACAACTACTCTTGTGAAGAAGCCCCTCACAATCCCAGAGGTTAGTGAACTCGCCAGGATCTTTGAAAAAGTGGACGCCCATGCTGTATCAATGGCAGGCACACCCACACTAAAGCATGACACTAATGAACTCGTAGCAGCGGTTCAACAACCAGCCCCACGGCCAGGGGACAAGGGCGTCTACCCATACAGACATCCCAACCAACAAGTTCCCAGACCACAGAGACAGTGCTAAAGCTGTGGCATGGCGTCCCCACACTTAGGGTGTGCCAATTGTGAGAGAGCGGGTCACTTCCAAACCGTCTGCAGCGAAGGAAGACCGTTCCCTACTATGAGACCCCAAGCGCCCACCAGAATGCCATACCGGCCACCACAACCTCAGTACTTCCCACAGAGATTCTTTCAACCAAATCAACGGAGTTATGTCTGGCCCGTTGACGTGTATCACTATCAAGACTACCCACAAGGTTACGGGTGCCATGAACAACTGACTCATCTGATGGACGAGTACGATGAACACCCTGTGGGGCATCAGGAAGAGGAAAGCTATTATACCCCTATGCCACCCATAGGCGCCTCGTACTACGACCCTACATCGCAGGATGAATACGTTAACCTCGTACAAGACAGCGAGGAGGCCAAGGAAGTCCTGAGGATTCCGGTCAAGATGGGAAACTGCCTATTTCGCTTCCTGGTAGACTCTGGCGCCACCGTGAACATTATGGGAGAGCAGGAGTATATGACAATCCCTGACATGCCGGCACTTGAACTGACCCAAACACGAATTTTCCAATGGGGCGCGGCTATGCCCCTACAGACCATCAGCCATTTCAAACGCTGCCTCCTCCTCAAAGGTTGGCAAACAGTCACAACAATACATGTCATCAGGTGCCCCACAAAAGATTGCTGCCTCAGCTATTACACTGCTTCATGCGTTTGGCTCATTGACATTCACGTGGAGGCTGATAATGTGATTACATCAGCCGCGGTCCATCAGAGTCGAAGGGACGCCGTGAGAGTGATCACTGCTAGCGACCCGCAGGGTCTTATCACCAAATTTGATATCATGGAGCTATTTCCCCGTCTGTGTACAGGCTTGGGGAAATTGAAGGGCCCCCCGATCAAACTACACATTGACCCATCGGTGAGACCAGTCCCGCAATACCCCAGGAGAGTTGGATTCTACCTCCAAGAAGCGCTCTCGAGGGAGCTCGAGCAACTGCTCTCCGATGGCATCATCGAGCCTGCAACAGGACCCACCCTCTGGGTCTCACCCCTGGTCATTGTGCCAAAGGAAGGAGGGAGATTGCGATTATGTGTCGACATGAGGATGGCCAACACTGCCATCCAGAAGGAGAGGCACCCGGGTCCATGCATTGAGGACATGATTGTGCAACTCAACAACGCCTGCATGTTCTCCAAGCTCGACCTGCTACAGGGATATCATTAACTGGAGCTGCACCCTGACTCCAGAGTGATAACGACGTTCGCTACCCATGAAGGGCTGTTCTGATACCGGAGGTTGAACTTTGGCATCTCCTCAGTGGCCAAAATCTTTTAAGAAGCCGTGAGACAGCTCATCAGGCCAATAGCGGGGGCACTAAATTACAGCAATGACATTCTCATCTTTGGTGCATCCAAGGCAGCCCACGACGCTGCACTCATTGCCACCTGTGAGGCAGTGCAAGCTGCAGCAGGCCTCACGCTCAACATTGACAAATATCGGTTTAGCAAATCAAAGCTAACATTTTTTTAACACATATTCTCCAGTGAAGGGATAACGCCCGACCCAGAGAAGGTAGACACCATCACCAAACTCAAGGAACCGAAGCAGGTTGCCAACGTTCGATCCTTCTTGGGGATGGCTGGGTACTGTGCCAGATACATCCCCCATTATTCCTCGATCACTGAACCTCTCCGGAAACTGCTGCAGAAGGAAGCCGTGCTCGAGTGGTCCCCGGCATGCCAACAGGTGTTTGCATAGATCAAGAGAGCCCTGACTGAGGCTCATCGCCTTGCATACTTCGATCCCTCCTGGCACACAGAGAAAATATTGGACGGTAGCCCCGTGGATCTGGGTGCCAACCTGGCACAGAAGAGCGGCACTGACATCAACCCCAGACACATTGTGGCATATGCCAGCAGGGCCTTGTCCATACCGGAGTCCGCCTACTTGCAGGCTGAGAAGGAGAGCCTGGCCCCCGTCTGGGCCTGTGAGTATTTCCACTTTATCATCGGCAAGAAGTTAACCCTGGTCACCGATCATCAGATGCTGCTGCCACTATTTGGCAACCCACGCACCAAAATGCTCCCAAGAATAGAGCGATGGGGCATCAGATTGCAGGAGCATGATTACGACATTGTGCTCCAACCCGACGGCGACCTAAATCCAGCAGACTATCTTTCTCATCACCTGCCGGGGCCTCCAGTTACCCGTGGGGGCGACATTGCCTACATTGACTACGTGGCTGCCAATTCACTCCCACCAGCCCTACCGCTGAACGCAGTTGTAGCCGCATCGGTCGCAGATCCCACTACCTCCCTTGCCATCAGCCTAACACCAACAAATGGAAGGACTACCGTCGAGCATCTTTGGCCCACCCGGGGGTGTGCAAAGAGGAAATGGAGAGACTGGCTAGGGTGCAGGCTGAACTAGCCATAAAAGACCACAACGTACTACTGAGAGGTTGGCGAATTGTCATCCCTCCTGCCCTGAGAGCAGACGTGGTTCGAACAGCCCACAAAGGATACAGGGATGCTGAAAATACCAAAAGACAACTACGATGCCACGTGTGGTTCCCGTTTCTGGTCGACAAGTGGATCAAGAACTGCTGTGCTTGCCAATGTACGGCACCAGCAGAGCCACCAGTGCCTCTTCAGCCCACACAAATCCTGGAGTGGTCATGGGAAAGGTTGGCAGTCGACTTCTATGGACCAATGGAGTTGGGAGAAAACGTCCTTCTCATTGACAAATACTCTCGAATCCCCATCATCAAGAGACTTGCCACCACTGCGTTCACGCAGGTAGCGGCCACCCTGGACAAAGTACTCAGTGAATGAGGCATCCCGAGAGTAATCAAGTCTGACAATGGGCCGCCATTCAACGGTCACGAGTTTGGGGCGCTGGCAACGCACCTTGGTTTCAAACACCTGAAGATAACACCTCGTTGGCCATAAGCGAATGGATTGGCAGAATGCTTTATGACCTCGATAAAGAAAACTCTCCAGTGGGACTATCGAACACCCTGCATGAGGCCACTAATAAAACCCCAGTGGAACTAATGGTTCAATATGATGTGCACACGCGCATTGTAGGAGGGTCCTTGACACCTGGAGGGGCCGACACAGAGGTGATACAGCGAGATGCAGAAGTGAAGGAGAGAACGAAGCAGTACTCTGTGCTGGGCAGTGCCTAAGAACTTTCAGATAGGAGACGAGGTTCTTCTTCAACAGCTCATGGTCAAGAAGACTGACTCATGGTTCGCCTCAAGCCCCATGCGGATCACGGCTGTGAAAGGGACGATGGTGACGGCCCAAAATGAAGACGGGCCATCACGAGAAACAGCTCCCTAGTCAAACATTATGTCAAGAGGGAAGACTGTGAATCGCCCCCGCCGGAACCAGATCCAGTGCCTCGAGAGCCACGAGACAACCTATGGGTCCCTCCTGGAGGAGAGGGGAGCCAGTAAGGAATTTCCAGTGATTCCCCAAATGGAGAGGGGGTTGCGACTGATAAGCCAGACCGCAGCGAGTGGCAAAGAAGCCGTTGCGCTGGGTCGAAGAATGTTGACCCGGATGTTCGAACATTCATCCGGGGGCGGTGTTACCGTTTACTATGCCTTTAAGGCATAGCCAAGCCATGTAAGCAGGTCAGAGTTACTGACGAGAGATTTGGAGGGGGGGTGGTTTGGCATGTAGACGTCAGTTCCTGTATCACAAGAATACGGCTCTGCGTCCTTTTTCTAGTTAAGCCGGCCCAGTCCGGCCACAGCAGAGTTCTTAGTCTGACCTCAGTTGGAGCTGCCCTGGAGCTGCCCTGGGTCATACATACATTGACCATTGATAATGTCGGTCATTATGTTATCATGCCTGTTTCTCTACAAACATTGCAAAGCTGTAAAGAACATTCTCGTCGAGGAGGACGTCCAACCTATGCAGGCAAAACATTAACTGCCCAGCTGTCTGTCGTGGCCTTCTAAGAGTCTGCTCTTGCATAACGGAGTTTGCGGGACCTCCAGTTCACAGAGTTCGCCACCCTGCGGGGCCCATCGCCTTTTCTCTTTATCTTGGGCAGCCCCTAGCAGAGATAGCTGCATAGCTCCTGCAAACACGCAGGGAGGAGGGAAAGCTCCGAGTGTGACCTCTGGAATCTAGGTGCGTCACTATCAACACACAGGCGGCGCATTGTTTCTTTATTACACATGCGGCGATTTATTGTAATCTGGAGTTTTGCTGTCAAACAGAACCATCACATGGGTTTCGCGAGAGAGTCAACAAACAAGGGAATACCGTAAGAAATAAGTGTCTGCACGCTGTGAGGGAACAAGAAGGCAAACATAAAGGCAGTGGGCTGTAGCCAGCTGCCAGTACTGCTTCCATGGCTGGTAGTGGGAGTTGGTGTGGTTTCCTGATCCGAATTCCTTTCAATCCGTAATGCTGCTTCCTAACAGCAACATAGGGAACAGAATTGTAGCCAGACAGTGAAAGAATGTGTGGGGTCTCTACAAGAAAACAAAACCAAGCAACACAGTATCGGCAATGCTAACAGTTTGGGCCTTTTCGAAGGCATGGGAAAGGCATTTGTCAGGCGCTGACGTAGTGGCATTAATTGGACATCGATGGTAGCAGCTGCAAAATGGTGTGATTACCTGGGCATATAATAGCAGTGCCTAGCAAATGGCTAATACCTATATACAAGTCAAAACTGTTGGCTTTGCCAATTCTTGTTTTTAAGAGGAAAGGACAGCATAGCGCTTTTAAATCGAGTGACTGTAAGCAGACATTTAAGACATTTTTATTACATCAGTAGCACATTTACAGCTCAAATGAAGTGATTAACTCTCAGAAGACTGCTTTGAAAAAAAACATTGGCAGGCACTACAAGTGCAACGTTTTATGGTAAGGCTTGATTGAAGCGAGCTCAAAGAGATGCCAGGAGTGGATGTGTTTTGGGCAGGAAGTGGGCGGGTGTTATGGTAATACATGCACAGGTCTCCTTAGAACTTTGTGCTATCACCATGGGGATTAGCATGTCCTTAGCCAGTCAATCAGTGGATCAATAACCAAGCAACACTGACACACCTTTGTGTCCCTTCTCATACGCCGTTGCTCCACAGCTGTACTCTGATACAATAGCTTGTCTTATAGGTAGCACTGCACCCGGGACAGACCACCAATGGGGATTGTGTACCTGCTTACAGATTCTACTCACCACAAGTACACAAGGGGCATCTGTGCCAGCTCACATGATCCTCGGACCCTAGTCGTTCCTGGAGACCATTGTCCCAACTCACTCAGGTTACTGACCCAGGTCGCTTCATAAGGCCACGCAAAGACCTAAAATGCCTTCTGCACATAATGGTACAATATGAGTGGGGATCGACCTCACAGAAACTCCCAATAGGGGTGTTGATTTGTGAGGGACTAGTGATCATTTGATGCAAGAGATTTCAAGGCAGACGCATATCCCAAAGGGGCTGGGACAGAGTCAAATGGCTTACAATTGTACCCAAATGGAGCGGAATCTGAAATCAACAATAGATAATGTGATGTATGCAGTTTAAGTATTTAAGTTAAGACTGATGTGAAGTTATTTTCTGTCTATCATTTAGATTAAGCTATTGCACCCTCCCGATACGTAGGTGGGGAAACACGTGTCGAGGGAACCTTAATGCATTCAAGAAATATGATAATGGACACTTTGAAGTTTTGAAACAACACTTTTAAGCCTTCGGGATTTTGGCCCAAAATTACGGATCGTTTCATTTTTTCTTATCCAGAGTCAAATGGCATACTACTTACCTGTGATGAACTGCTGGACATGATGATTCAGTTACGTGTCAGACCATTGTTTTGAAAATCTGGTAGCGCAGGGCCAATGTCACTCTGTCATGTCAAAGTAGGAGGATAGCTCAGCAAGTTAAGCGCTTGACTCAGACCGTGGACCAGCCTGCAGCTTGCAAGTTTGAATCCCATCATGGCAGTCACTCAGCCCTTCATTCTTCTTAAGTTGATAGACTGCGCCCCATTAGATTGGGTGAAAGCCCCTGTTTTACAGCACTTAGAAGCAGGACGAATGTGGTCCGAAGCGCTTTATAAAAAGAGATATTATTCGACCCTGCTGTATTCTTTCCATGGAGAGTCTGTTGTAGTGGACTGCTCGAGTGCAAGGAAAACAGGTTTTTACATCACGAACTAGGCAGAGTTGTGTGGAGTAGCTGAGGTCGTTTTCCTGGGCAACGCCATCAATTGCGGGCTCTTTAAATAATTCTTGGTCAAGGGTCCGAGCAACAGTAAAGCCCACCCATTCTGTCCACTTTACAGATTGATTTAGGAATGTGGATTGGTTTTCCTTGATATGAAATCATGGAGAGCGACATGTCTCCATAAAACGTAGCGCATGGGCGTCTTTCATAAAGGATGAAAGGCCATATTAAGAGGAACCCTTGTCATTTTTGTTGGTTTATCAGACTGTGCTCACGAATGGGTCTGGGCTGTAGCCAAATTATTAATGGGGGGGGGGGGTCTTAATAATTGTCCCAGAAATGACAGAATGAAGCGCTTGGAAAAATGCGGTTCCTCCATGGAGTTTGGCTATCCTCTCAAACTGCTCAGTAGTGGAGCAGAGCTGTCGGGATAGCTCAGCATTATATTGCGCCTGCTGACGAATTCGCAGCGAGATGGGCCAGTCCAGGGTGTGAAGCGTGAGCCTGTGTACTGTCCTGATTCTGCAGTGAGAAACTCTGACGCACTCATACACAGCCCTTGTTTGGGGTGGCAGCGAGTGGTGGGATGTGCTGAAAGTTGGGTGGGGTGGAGCTTATTTGATGTGCAGGACGACAAAACGCGTGAAAATGGGTGTACTGTTGAATGTCCGCTAGAGTTTCAGGGGCGCTGCTATGAGCACTGCCGTGGCGGGGAGTCATACTATTAACAGATACACCTAGGCAATACCCAGCGTTCTGAAATGCAGTCCCTGATGAGGCTGTGTCTTCTCTTCTCCCAAACCTTTCGGTAGCTGGGCACAGATGGCAAGATAGTTCAGCACCTGCAGTTGAGATCTGTGTGCACGTGCCACTCCCGGTGCTGAAGAGTGAGTATGTGTGTTCTGGACATATCCTTGCCTAATTATGCAGTAAATAACTTGTGTATTGATATGATATGATATGATATTCTCCTACAATGGCCTGGTTTGGGTTGGGGGTGTTTTGGTTAGGAATGGCAGACTGTGCTCACAGTTGGTGGGTTGTTTAGAGGGATGCAGTGACAGGAGAATGCATGTGTGGACAATTCTTGAGAGACCCTAATGAACATACCCAAAATTACTCAATACCCAGCTTTTGGAAATTATAATTTTCCACGTGTATCTGCACCATCTCTTCAGCAGGCACTAAACCAACTGAGCCACTCTCTGTGCTTCTGTGCTTCTGCCTTCCTCAGATCCTTGTGCTGCCTCCAATCAGCAGTCAGTAAACTAGGTAATGGGCCACTAGTTAGCATTTTACTTTCACATTTTTTCATTCACCCACTCTCCTTTTAAATGTAATTGGACAGATGCAATTTGGTACAAAAAAAAACATACTTTCTGTCTGACCCTTTGAAAGGATAGCTATTAAGAGTGTGTTTTGTTTGTCAGCCACTCTTCACTAGAAAATGAGGAATTAAATACATTGAAAAAGCAAACACCAATGGGATAAAGGAAGGACTTTATTTATGGACGTTTCCAGCTTTGGCAATTTTAGCTCACACACCGTTCTGTTTAAAGAGTCTGCAACTAGATGGAAGAGATTTAAAATATTTCACTTGTTAATGACTCCAATCAAGCATTCCCACTAGGTCAGTGCCTTGTCTAGGATTGCTCAAGGGAAGCCCTTATTTATATATTTTTATGACACGTTATACTCTGGATGATAAACCCTTATATAACGCCCCTCTCTTTGAATTCCCCTGACCTCACTGAGCCAAGAAGTAGGTTTGTTTTGCAATTTAAAAGATTTATTGAATAATTAAACAATATATATATATATCACACTTTTATAAATAAATTGATAATTGATAACACACTTGTGAATATGAGCAGTAATCAGCAATGTGTAATCCTACAGTGGCACAGTTCTTGGTTACTTATGAATAAGAACAGAGGACTAAGGTAGCAGAGAATGCTTTATATGGTTCAAGGAAATGCAAGGTGGGACAGAATGCAACACAGAAATAATTTGATGACTTCAGCAAAAGATAATATGATTACTTTTCTCTGACAGTTCACTCCCCCCCCCTGTGCAATGTAAGGAGATGGAAGTAACACACACAGGCTTCAGGAATACAATCATAGTACAATCCTAATTCAGTTCCCCCCTAGCAAGCTTAGATCACAAGGATGATTTTAAACACAGTCAAAGTACTTTAAATGTGGTAAGCAAAGAAGGGAAAAATAGGCTAAAAATGATTTTAATTCCCTCTAGAGGTTCAGGGTGAGTGAGAGATACATTAAATCAGTTCAGGCCAGCCCTATCAATGATTCAGGGATGGTTACCAGGTTGAAAACGGAATTCAGTAATGGAAGCAAAAGACAAATGTTTTTACCTGTGGCTGGAATGAAGCAAACTGTCAAATCGCAGCAATTTAGTGGCGTGTGTCGAGCGCAATTACGAAGGAACTATAAGGAGTAGCAAGTCGGTTTAGAGCTTGTTGGAAAGCTTAGAATCTCAGCTTTAAAATAAAAGTTAAATCACAAACGGTTCAAGAGATACAGACGATTTTGTGAAGGTAGATTCTCAAAATAAAAGTAAAGCTCAGAATGACAGATGACAATTTTGCAGCTTTGAATCAACAGGAGGGACACGATTTCTATGATGCAGTTCTCAAAAGGTTGAAATAGTTTGAATTAGATTATTTTAAACTACAAGATTGGTTTTGCACAGTTCTGGCTGAGTACTCACACTACATTTTGGACAGGAATGCGACTTTGTCACGGATCGGGTCAGGTTGGACTGGACTTCTGGGTGGTTTCTGGTACTGGTTCTCTGGTTCCGGATCTCTGGTTCTGGTCTGGTCGGGATCTCTGGTTCTGCTCACAGCGATCTGGTCTGGGTCCGCGGTTCTGCTATCGGCACTTCTTTCCGGGTCTGCTACCGGTTCTGGCAAAAGTTCTTGGCAAAGAATTCAAACAGCTCGCCTGGCTGTTGAATAGTTTGCAATGATTTTGAGGCCTGCTGAAAAAGGTATCAGCTTGTGGAATCAGGCCTCTCTGCTACAAGTTCTGGAGTCTGGATTCAAAGTTCTGGTCTCTGGAGGTTGATGGATTTCAAGTCTGGAGTCTCCCGGCAAAGCAACCCGTAAGAAAGTGGAAAGAGAATGTCCCCGCCTGGGTTCCAGTGGCTCTTTTTATGTCTTTTGAAAATGGGTGTGGATGCTAACTTTCTTTGCCCAACCCACTCACGATTTGATAGGTCAAGGATTTCTCTTTGACCTGATTTGAGAAGGGAACAGTGAGTCAGAGTGATGAGGTATATTTATGGTCAGAGGATCCTCCCCTTGTCAAATTGCACACAAATCTATTTCTGATCCAAATACCCATTTATCTATGTCCCATTTTTCTAATATTATATGTCCAGTTAACATATTTTCTGTAGCCCCAAACCATCCAATCCCTGTCTTTGTAAGATGTCATGTCCACTTTTGACAGAATTCTGCCCTTTTCAACTCTAAACTTTTCCAGATTTTACACAAATGTGCACAAGGGATATGGGTTTCAGATGATAAAGTGTCAGATTTTTAACATGCATACATTTGGAGTAACAACCTTATTTTCCGCTACTACTCCCCAGAACATACCACAGAGTCCTGACACCTCTTAAAATGTGCACAGAAAATCACAAGAATGTTGATATTATTTATATAATTTTTACAAGTCCGCACTATGAATTATCCATCTTTTTAAAATTATGCTCTGGCCCCAAAGGGGTGTGGTTTTCCAAAGCACATGGTGGAATTTCTTGTTTGTCCACTTCCCCCAAGCTCAGCTTTCTCACAGAGGCACTTCTCCTCCCACTTCTCCCAAGAGGAAGCTATTTTACGACCCCCCCCAATATAACATTTGCCTGAGCCCAAGACAGTGCTTTGTTCAGTTTCCTGCAGTTCCCAGGTGCCACTCCCCTAATTCAATCAGAGAGGTGTCATCTCCTTTGGCAGGGGCAGCAGAATGCAACCAGATCTTGGAACACAGCTGCTGATCAAGTTTCAACTCCTGTCGGGGTAGTTGTCAGGCAGAATTCAATCTCTTTAAGCCAGGCTTCAGCTAAATGTCACTTTGGTTCCCAGTTTTCTACATTCAAACCAAACTTTCAATTTTTACACATGCAGCTAGAACACTGATTCTAAGTTCAAAACTATGACATTGAAACAATTGCAACCTATGTGACCCTCAAAAGTAGGTCACTCATTTATTCTAAACATTTCGATTTTAGTGGCTTTAAACCCAAATTCACTTAAGCTGCTGACATCCCCAGCTATTTTCAATACATACATTAGAGAATTACTTCCTTCAAGTCATTTCAGAATATAGTTTTACATTGTATCCACCTCTTAGTAAGTCTTTCTTTGGCCTGGTTTGGTTCATTTGTTCAGTTTTACACAAGTGTCTGGTGGTTTTAAAATGCTGGCTTTCTGGTAGTGGTGAGCACCAGTATTTCACCCATTTTTGACATTAATAACAACAGATTCTGAACAGCACCATAATCCTTAGCACTGATTTCGCTCATGGCGCTTCTGGCCCCTCACGCTCACACTGGTAGGTGGCAGGTCAGGCGACCATTTTGTTGTACGCAAAGACTGCGCGGTTCTCCAGGATTCTGGTACAAATGTGGGCTTTTCCGCCCTCTTGGATTTCCTAAGCCCACAGCACCAAGTGTTGCAGCATAATAGTCCAAACGTGGTCAGGACACCCAATAAGCCCCCCTGCCTGACTGCGCTTTGATTTCGAGTCGAGGGGGAGTCGGGTGCAAAGGATGTTTTGATCCATGCGCTGGTATGTCCGCATCATCTTTTTCCAATTCTGCAGATGGCACAGTTCAGCATCTTTTCCTCCATCCGGTTGGATCGATCGGTTCTCCTCGCCTGTCCTGATGGGAATATTGGGCGGTACACCGTGCCCCTCGGATCTTTGCTCCCGGTCTCCGGGTCGTTCTCCTTGGTCAGTCTCCATGGTTTCATCTCTCCTAGGATGATAAAGCAAAGCGGCAATACACATTCCTAGACATTTTTCCACCACTATTAATGGTGTGGCCTCTTGGATTTCCTAAGCCCACAGCACCAAGTATTGCAGCATAATAGTCCAAACGTGGGTCAGGACACCCAACACACTTTTATGTGCACAGACAGCAGAAATTAATGTGCCACTAATGCAATGTGATCAATTTCAATATACACATGTAGATATTACATCTTATGCACCCAATCCAGTAATAAAACAGAAATATAACAAAACCATGAAAAACAAAATAAATTTACATTAGCTATTTAAAAAAGATTACACTCACACGCTTCAATGTATCGTTTTATTTGGAAGATTCATGGTATCTTTTGCATTCAAAGATGGCCACTAGATTTGGATTGTTTCCAGAGTGCTTTTTTAGATACAGCCATCCAAGATGGCTGCCTCAGTGGAAAAGCTCAGAGCTCAAAGAGTTACTGAGATGAGCAGGAATGGTTGCGATTATCCATACGAATCTGCATGCTAGGGTCAGGGGATGGGAGCAATCAATAACCAAACAACACCTAATACACTGTGTATCCCTCCTCAAATATCATTCATGGGTTCCCCTTGTCAGAAGCCCATATCCCTATGTACACATGAATAAGTATTTGAATGCAATAGTTTGGGCGATTATAGGTGTCACAAGCGACACCCAATAGCCCAATATAAAAAATATTGTGTGGCAGAGGCAACATTTGGTGCCTGGGGGGCTAGATAGCTCCTGAAGGGGACCCAAGAGTCTAAACGATTCAAGGGTGTGCCCTCATAGGAGGGTGGTAAATCTGTTCAGTGAAGGGTCCTACATTGTGTCCTCAAATGAGCAGGAGTGAGCCAGCATAATGACAAGAGTCTCCCTTTACCCCCAGCTGAGAATTTATTAGAACAATTAGATGAAATGCCACATAAACAACGAAAATATCCAGTAACATTCATGATTAATGAGCACTCATGTTTGGTAAATATTTTGAAGGGAGGCAACTAAATATTTCCACAAATTGTGACGTGTGCCCGAGCATAGCGATAGAGCACGGAATAAATAATTGGGGACTTTTTAAAATAATGTGCTGAGCTAATGCATTTTGTAGCACCATTTTTTAAATCAAAAGAGGCAAAAAGCCATACAATTTCCAGATGGCTCACATGAAAAAATCCAGGAAATGCCATGCCACGAATAGTAAAACAAAAGAGGTGATGGCTGGCAGGTTTGGTATTAATCCTAACCTATGCCATTGCTCTGGGCAACCCTCCAGATCATTGTTCTTCAGCCTGCCAGTGCATTGCAGAAGGGGAAAGACAATATGAAATAGATGCAAGTCACCCCTGTGCACAGGGACATTTCACAACGCATGTTTATGATGTCATTGTCATACATGCCAGTATAAAATATTTATACACTGGTTGTGCCCATACATTTCCATTCTGGATGCAACAATATTTGCCCGAATTCATATATAAGACCATAATCATTTTTGCTTTGCACCTAATGCCAATAATGATACTATAAGCAAATGCTGGCGTTGCCAATATCTGGCAGTATCCCAACAAAATAACATAGTCCTGTTGTCTTTGCCTTTAACAATATCATGCCTCTATAAGAAAATATGTAAAAACTGGCTGCACAATGCTTTCTAGTCTAGAAACGTGATGACACTCATCATGTTTGCTTTATCATTGATGCCCAGCAAACAGTGCCATGCCGGAGTAAGAAATAGCCTAGACTGGCTGCATCAAATGCTGGTCCAGACATGTAATAACATATACCATGGTTGGTTTATCACAGATGCCCCGTAAAAAATGGTCATGCCAAGGTACACATTGGCTAGAATGGCTGCCCCAAAATGCCATTCTAGCCAAGTAATAACACTTAACATGCTTGCTTTAACAGATGCCCAGTAAAAGAACAACAGCAGCTGAGGGAGCACTGCTAGACTGGTGCGGCTTCTCCATGATGGGCGAGGGTTCTGATGGGTCTCATACACGCTGACACTCACACACACACACATACGCTGATCAAAATGAATGGCTGCAATGTCTTGCCTGTCCTGAGCTGCGGTCGTGATATGCACACCCTGTGAACTTAATGGTGCAGTTGAATATGGACAAAAAGTTACTGGGATCTCTAACCTTGCACTCACTAGCTGCAAAGGATTATCCCAAGGGCATTAGAGACCCTGGTTCATCTGGATTGGTGATATATGACACTTGTTTTTGTTTTCTATAAGAACCTTGTATTCTAGACCCTCGGACGAAGATGACCATAATATTATTTTGAATCGAATTTCTTTGGTGAAATCGACAGTAAGGCCTGCCTAGCGTGGCCACTGACCTTAACGTGATCACTTTCCTCATTTATTTTTGCTTATAAACCTGTGCATGAGTTTAAGTCTTTGAAGATGTGTGGTGAAAGAATTTAGGATATAGGTGTGGTAAATCTCAAAAGTAGACACAGACGCTTGCTTGTTAGCAGAAACTTTTATTGAACTAAAAATAAGGAAAAGTATCCTACCTGTCCCTATAACTAAGACGGTTTCCCTGCCTCAAACAAAATGAAGGATAATGACAGAATGCCCATCAAATGTAAATAGGACAGTGGACTTACACTTCAACAGAAACCTATAGCTAGATTGAACCCTGCTCATAGCAGGATGACTCCCTCCTTCAGGATGTTTCAGGCAGTTCATAAATAGTGCGGGAATATCCTTCTTTTTCCTGCCGTCACTAGGCTTTAACGTGTTGTTCCCATGATCAGGGAGGAGTTCTTTCTCTCTCCAGACCTTCTCAGCAAAGTGTCAAGTTCCAAAACAATATTTGAAAGGTGTCTTCCCCAAGCCTTTCCCAAGCACTCTTTTCCAATAGCTTTATTTATAAAAGTTATATCTTCTGTCAAAGGATATATCTGCCTTCCTCAGGTCTTCCCGTAACTTGTGCCAAAAGGATCTCTTCTCCCTTTTGGATTTTCTTGAATTTTGACAAAAGATCTTTACCCCTCGTCTTCTCATGACTTGTGCCAAAGGATATTTTCTCATGGACTTCTTGTGTCATTGTGTAGGCCCCAGACCCCTTTCTCAGCTTAAAACATTGATTTCTTAAGCCTGGTTCACTAACCTTGCAGGCATTATCTCTTTTGTATTACTCTCTTGGTTTCTCAATGTTTGGGTCTCTGAGTCCTCTTTCAGCTTTGTAATGTTTATTAACTAGGCCAGGTTCAGTATCCTGCCAGACCTCTCTTTGAATCTCTTTGTGGTGCTTTCCGCCCCATGCATTTCCAACTGATCTCTCTCTTTGGTCCCACCAGAACAAGGAAGATGGATCTGCATTTCCTCCCAATCACAGCCTCTGGTCTCCTTGTGCCTACTGGTTCCCCTCTGCATACCTTTGCACCTGGTCTGAGAGTGTTCCAGTCCTTGGCAACAACGGTACATTTCTGTGGCTTCCCCTCCGAGTCTTCCTTTGTTTTTTGGCAGCTCAACAAAGCTGGTTTCTCACCGCTGCAAGTCGCGTCTTGAGCACTCGGCTGGCTTGGTTTTTGCCACCAGACGCTGGGTTCCCCAACAGCCTGGTAGGTTGTGACTCTTCTCTGCCTTCTTGCTCCTGTCGTTCGGGTCCACAGCACGTCCTTTCTGCGATGCTCAGCTCCCCAGCGTGAAGTTGCTCCATGGCAGGACTGACCTTGAGGAGAGTCCTTCATCAGTTTTTATGTCAGATTGTGTTTCTAGCTTCCAATAGCTAGTATGTTCATATCGATTCCGCATAGGACTCTTCCTTGCCCTGCTCTTCATCGTGGCAGTACCTTTGGAGCCATCCAATCCCTTTGGAACCCTCCGCCTCCCACCTCCCACACGACGACCTCACCGTACTGAATGTAAGCATCTGAGGCCATCAAGATCCTAAAGGTACCCCTTGACCCTGGCCGTACCTGCACTCTGATTTTGCTGCATTTATTTGTGTTTCTCGCATCCTGATTTCAAATAATCTGCATTTTTTTGGCATCGACGCCTGACCATAAAATGGCCGGCGCGATGAGGCGTGAAAACGAGGCCGAGCCTCGTTGCTAAGTTGCTGGGAGCTTTTTCATCCAATCGGCGCCACCGACAGGCAGAAGCCGGCCTGCGGAGGAAGCCCATGGATAAAGGCTTCCATTTGCCGCTTTCTGCCACAGAGGGTGGCGACCCCCCCAACTAATTTGGGTAAGCCTACTTACCTTCTTCTGTCATGACTGCAATCATTGTTAAATGCTTCTTACGTTTGTGATCCTCATCCGCAATATACTTTACGTGCTACTCTGAGCCCACCGCATTCTCCCTCGACCCCAAACTGATCATAGTTACCTCTCGTTGGACAATATTTTACCCTATTCAGCACCATACCGGAACCATGCCCGTTGTTTGCATAAGCACAGCATATGCCCCGGCAAGTGACTCAGTGCGGCAGCCTGAACCATCGCTGCACACCCGGACCACTGCTAACGCTATGTATAATTGCTCTGGCCCCCGCCAAAACTAGCCCTCAGCAATCACTCCCAATATCCCCAGGGCTTTATGCTCTAACCTATCTTCTGTACCTGCACGCACTCTTGCTCACCTGTACTACTCCACTTTGTACACCTCCCGAGCCTATCTGAACTAGCCCATTTCACCTTTACGTACCTGAGTTGAGTGGCTAGACTACGCTATTTTATGTACCTGATCTTATTTGAACTAACCTTTGCCATGCTGTGCACCTGGACGCATTTGAACTAGCCTATGCCATTTTTTGGCACCCAAACTCATCTGAACTAGCATACGTCACTTGGTGCACCTGATCCTATTTGAACTAGCCTATGTCATTGTGTATACCTAGCCTATGCCATTGTGTGTACCTGATCTTATTTGAACTAGCATATGCCATTTTGTATACCTAGCCTATGTAATTTTGTGCACCTTATCTTATTTGAACTAGCTATGCCATTGTGTATACCTAGCCTATGCCATTTTGTGTACCTGATCTTACTTGAAC
Organism: Ambystoma mexicanum; assembly: GCF_040938575.1. Lineage (NCBI taxonomy): Eukaryota > Metazoa > Chordata > Amphibia > Caudata > Ambystomatidae > Ambystoma > Ambystoma mexicanum. The sequence continues at coordinate 1,258,344,860 of NC_090922.1, forward strand.
CAGCCTATGCTATCTTGTATACCTGAACTCATTTGAACTAGCTCACACCATTTTGTGCACTTGAGCTTTTTTGAAGTAGTCTATTCCACTGTGTATGCACCCTAACCTACCCAAACTAGCCTACTTCACTTGTGTACCCGAACCTATCTGAACTAGCTTACACCACTTTGTGCACCTGGGCCTATCTGAAAGAGAACATATAAATGTACCTATCATTCAACTGTTTGTCATTGCACTAATCTACTACTATTGTGTCCACACTATAGGTTGTGTGTTACATGCGCTGCTCTGACCGACCTTTTACTGCACCCACATTGCATGTCCGAGCTATGACCTTTGCTATGACTAAGACTCTTACCCACACTGGCCACATGCTTATCCTATCTTCCCTCCTTGCCCTAACCACTATGTCATCCATTTACAGTAGGCCCACACTAACAAGGAAAATAAATTCCACGGAAGCCTACTCAAAAGCCATCCTACCACCCATAAGAAACCAACACCCCCATCCAACTTAATTAAACCTACGTACTTTCTACCACCTCTCATCCCTAGTCAAAAGACAACTGGCATCAGGAGTAACTATGCTCAAGAATCACCAGAATCCCAACGGATCATGTGCTCCACCAAGAAGCCCAAACCTAATCAGCCATGCTCCACCAAATGGGGAAACCACAGACTAGGATCAAGACTATCTAAGCCACGATCAGCACACATAAATGGGCATATCCGGCCGCTGTCAATAAGATCCTCACACAACCTCCCTAAATCTGAACCCCCCAACCCCAAATCCTTGACCAATACGTCCTGCTCCCCTGGGACTTCCGCCACTACCAGCAAATGTCTTACCAGGAACACAACTAAGGAAAATTATAAAATCAAGGGAGCCCTTATCAACACCAGATACCTTGTTGCCCATGTCCCAGAAATTTCTGACATCATCACTTGTAACCAACTAGACTTTCTAGCTGTCACCGAGACATGGCTCCACAAAGTAGCCGGACCGGCCCTGGCTCAAGCAGTCCCTCCCCTTCTGTACCCTCCCCCCTTCGGCCAAATAAAACAAAAAAACAACACAATTAAGTTAAAAATACATTTTAAAATCTAAGTTCTGTGAGGAACCAACCTTCAAAGCCAAAAATATAAAAAAATGTGTACAATAGATCTGTATGCTCTCCAACTGCTTGACGTTGATGCATAAAGCAGGCGGACTCTATAAGACTCTCCAGCATTTCCATCAGCACTAAAATCCATGCCGGTGCAAATACTGGAGCATGTGTATAGCACAGAGGAAAAAAAGGTGACAGAAATTAAGTTCTGGTACACCCCTCTTCTCTGCTATACAAACAATTGAAAATGCAGCATGAAGTAAATAGAAAGCGTTAAAGCCTTACTCAACGCTTTTACACCTTCCATTCACATTACAACACAAAGAAACATAAACTTCCTTTCTGTGTATTTCCATCCTTGATGTCCGTAGACAGGAGTATATGTCCGCAGACTTTACAAACAAAAGCATAGAATGGAAGCTACAGGATCTACATTCCAGAATCTACATCTAGATGTATGTTTTAATGTTCAAAAGTAATATTCTCTACCACCTCTTTTACAATATGACTTCAAGAATAACTGGTTTTCTTCGCTGCAAAACATGCTTCACTGCAGCACCAATCCCAATAGTTCATTAGTGCTTTTAAAAGTATTTCTGCTTCCATACTGACTTATGTGTGCTACTACTTGTGCCACTGCACAATTCCTTAATTAAAAATATCTCAATTATGAAGCTAGATTACAGCAAATAATAAAGTGTTTTTCCTTTAATGGCCTGCCTTCTGTCAAAACTGTAGCAGGCCTTTATATTACATTAAACACGCTTCACTGCAGCAGCCATGACAATAATTTAATAGTGCTTTTAAAATTACTTCTGCTTCTATAGTGAATGCCATGTCCTACAACATTGCCTATAAATTCACTTTAGCTACAACTGATGTTTTGTGCTGCAAAACATGCTTCACTACAGCACCTATCCCAATAGCTCATTGGTGATTTTAAAAGTACTTTTTCTTGCAGAGTGACTGCTACATGTGCTACTACTTATACCAATGAAGAATTCCATAATTAGAAATACCTCAATTATGAAGCTAGAATAAAATAAAAAATATATTTTTAAAAATTGCACGCCTTCTGACACAACTATGACAGACCTTTATTACAGTGTATTATACAACCTTGCCTTTAACTTCACTTCAACTATAACTGGTGAAAGGATGGCAGCTCAAAAACGGGGGAATAAAAACAATCCAAACCACAAAATAATCACTGCACTTCTTTGCAAGTGAAAACAAAATGTATTACATGCAAAAAGGGTCTCAGACGGTCCTGTAGAACCAAACTGACACAGAGCTCGTCTTATCTCAAAGGGTTTACACTTATATAGCTTAATTATCAACCTAGAGTACAACAAAAAATGAAGTATTTTTTAAACAATTACCTACCTTCAGTCAACACTATAGCACACCTTCATATTACAACATATTATACAACCTTCACTTTAACTTCACTTCAACTGCAAGTGGTTTTGTATTCTGAAAAAAACATGCTTCACTGCAGAAGCCATCACAATAATTTAATAGTGCTTTTAAAATTACTTCTGCTTCTATAGTGAATGCCATGTCCTACTAATAGCAGTGTACAATTCACACACTTTCCAACAATATTTATTTTACATTTGTAGAAAAATGAACATTACCAAAGAAACCTACTGAAGAAAGAAAATTCTTCCATATCTCCAATGTAAGCATATTAATGTAGAATGTATGCTGTAACATTTTCAATAATAGAACTATGATGTCTATTATCCTAAACTATACACGCATACTATACTCCCACTTCCCCATTCCATTGCAGCAATCACACTCTTTTTCATTACAGCACACTATTCCTCCTTATCCTATAACACCACCCTCCAACCCACAGCACTACAAACATTTTATCACACAACCCCCATCAACTATACATACTTCTTCCACAAACCACTTTACAATTACAATCCATATAATGTACCCAACACCCCACAGTTCTACAACTTCTCACTCTACACATCTTCTCGACTACACCTCCTATGACCTTTACATCTTAATAACAACCGTCTTCCTCATTCCAGCACCCAACATTAATCTATATCTTTATGCTTACACCACTCTCCCTCATATGACTTCACTAACGGCAATGCATTCATTTCTGTATTTCTCCCTTCATCACACCATTACTGAAATCTCATTATGCTGCATTATCCCAGCAACCTCTTCCTCGTACCACTTCGCTATTATAATCTGTATTATGACTCCAACACCGCTCTTCCTCGTCCCAGTACCCAATATCAATCTATATCATTATCCGCACACCGCTCTTTCAGCCCTGTACAATAACACTTACAGAACCCTTCTACAACATTAAATAATTATTATTAAAGTACACACTTTCTTTTCTTCAACAGATACACAACAATGCCTACTAAAACTCAGCTCCGTAGAAAACAAAAACATTGGGCATATAAAAAGAAGAGAAAGTTATATACTCACCATCCACTAAAACAATTTATAGAAAACGTACAAGCAAGAGAACAAGCAACTCTGTTCTTGTAGAGTACAACAGTCACCACTAACAAAAGTATTACTCCTGCATAAAAAAAGAAAAATACAAATACATGGTAAATAAATTACAACTGAAAATTAAGTTCAAACTGTATCTAGCAATGTAAATGTAGTCACAATAAAACATTCCAAATATTTTATGAAAGCAATTTTACAAAATATTTTCTGGCGCAGAGTTCCTACCAATCTCATAAAAAGATCTGAAAAGACATGTACCTCACTGATTGACAGCACATTCAATACTATTTATATTAGTTTTAAACAGAATAAAACCACTAACAAAATCAATTAAAAAACAAATAAAACTTCTAACCATGCGCAATGTGAACATAGATAACCTGTGCAGGTGAATAGTTTCACACCAGTAGAACAGAATCATATTTCAATGAAGAAGCATACAACCAACAACAAACAAACCCAATTGCCATAGACACTAATGAAAGAGGCTATGAAATAGTAGGAGATACCATTATGGCAAACAAAACTATTATAGCGAGGTCTTAGCCACAGATGACACTAAGGTTACAGGGAGAAGTCTTCTTTATCTGTTGAGTCACACAAGTGGGACATGAGACTATTGGGAGACTTTTTCTACTTTTATTGATTTATACCACAGTGTCCATCAAGCCGAAGGCTTAAGGACGACAATACAGAGAACAAAGACAATACAGAGACATCCACTGGCCCCCTCTATCTCAGTCAGGCTCTCTTCAACTGCCACTCTAAGAACACACAACAGATAACATGCTCTCAGCATTCTGCATCAATGCACTCATAACATTCCAAACATACATAGCAACGGTACGGAAGGCAAATAACAAATCACATCAGACACCTTAATTTAAAGTTCTTCCCCAACAAACTTTCAACAAAATGTTCCTCATGTCCGCATAGGTCGTCCAGTGTACAAATTGACCTGCAGTTCAATATGCAATGTGCATCAACAGTCATTCAAATGCTTATGACAATTCCTCAATCACTATGTTAAAATGAAAGACAAAAGTAGAATCAAAATTATACAAAACATGGACTCCCAATGCCCATCCACACTGGATTACGAGGACATTCACTAGCCTGCATTTCAGGACCCACTTGTAAAAGCACCTTCCATCACATAAAGATGTTAGCAATACACCATTCCAGGTTGCGAAACCTTGTGCATAGATTGCACAATGCTTTGGTTCCACTGTAGAACAACAAAAACTCAATGACAATTTCCTAAATGGAACAGCCCAAGAAGTCCTGAGTCAAATACAGCACATATAAAGTAAATATTTTGGAACTGAACAAGAATTGGAAAACACAGTTAAAGTAAAAATATGAACCAACAACCTTTTAACACTAACCTTGTTACAAGCACATACAAAAAGAAATGCCAAAGTTGAAAAACATGTCTGCTATTCCAGACAAAGTATGTGTCTGTTGTCGCAGAACTTTCTATAAGAAAAGTACAAACATGCTAGATATGTCCTACAAGATAGAAGACAATGAAGAATCATAATGGTACCAATTAGTTTTGTATTAAACAGCAGAAAAAACGGATCCCTTAATAGTTTGCATATACTGTAATAGTAAGCTTGATGATAACCAAATGCCATTTTGAGCTGTTCATGTTAACTTAGAAATATATTCACTTCCAAATGCTCTTCAGCTACATGATCTATATGAAATGATGTGATATGATAAGTCATTTATAACGCGCCTGTACACAAGTGTTTCTAGGCGCAACAGGCCAAGGGAGGGAATGCAGGGGGAGGACAAAACAAACAATCTTACTAGGCCTTGTGTCATTCAGATCGTGCAAGTGCTAGCAAGAGAAGTTCAAGGGGAAAAGGCAGGGGGAGGGATGCCATGGAGAGGGACGGGGAAACAAGGCAGCAATGATCTGAGTTAGTGCAGTACAGGTCAGCGCGGCACTGGGTAGTTACAGTAAGTTATACGGGTAATCCAGACTTGGACCCCTTGCTTACTGTTCTTAGAGAGGCACACTTCCACCTCACTGATGAGGCATGACTAGGCCATAACATGTGTCTGGGGTTGCTATTGGTACTCTTGTTCAGAGGACAATTGCATAGCATTTCGGTGCTGGACTGCACTTGGGCAGGACAAAGACTGATATGCAGATGGAAATTTCTCCTCTGTGAAAGGGACAGTGAGCTAAAGACCTGGTTGATACTTTCCTGGGGGCTATCCACCCAAGAACAGGTCAATGGGCCGTGTTCGTGCTAGTAGAGGGACTTCCAGACCCCCCTTTGTTTTGCATATTAAGTAATTTTGGGTCTCACCCTAAGTTACCAGGGTAATCCAGACGTGGACCACTTGTTGTATTGTTTATTTATTTATAGAGCGCGCCGGGGCGTCAGGCATCTGGGCGCTTGCAGCAAAGATTTTGGTTACAGTTACAATAGGAGACAGAAGATACAAGATAGAAACAACATGCAGGGATAATTTACAGTAAGTACAGAGAGTACAGTAATACCTTTGTACAGGTATTTTATATATATTAATAAAAGTCATAGATAAGGACGTCAGGGTCACTGGATAAGAGTACAGTAATATTCATGAATGCAAGTTATGGGTGAGGATGTTAGAGGTCACTGGCATGTAACCATTGTTTGGTATTGGTTTTGAAAGAATGAAGGGAGGATGAGGCTCTTAAGGTGTCTGGTATTGAGTTCCACAGTTGTGCTGTCAGTACTGGAAAGCTAGATCCTCCAGTTTTTTTTTTTTTTATTGGGGATTTTAATACTATTGGACTATGCCTTTCTGATAGGGCATTCAGATGTGTGTTTAGTGAATCTCTCTGTCAGGCATGAAGGAGCTTTGTTGTTGAGGCATTGGTAAGTTAGATTTAGGGGCCGATTCATGGAACAAACGTGCGCCGAAAATCTACGCGCAAGTAGGCGCAAGCAGGCGCAAGCAGGCGCAAGCGGAAAAAAAAAAAGGCGCACCCTCCACCTGGCACCCACACATGTCTCCCACCACCCCCACCCCCCAGCATCCAGGGGCACCCTCCACCAGGCCCCCACTCATGTCTCCCCCCACCCCCACCCCCCAGCAGTGCAGGGGCAGCCTCAAACAGGCCCCCACACATGTCCCCCTGCACCCTCACCCCCCAGCATCCAGGGGCACCCTCCACCAGGCCCCCACTCATGTCCCCCTGCACCCCCACCCCCTAGCATCCAGGGGCACCCTCCACCTGGCACACACACATGTCTCCCACCACCCCCACCCCCCAGCAGTGCAGGGGCAGCCTCAAACAGGCCCCCACACATGTCCCCCTGCACCCTCACCCCCCAGCATCCAGGGACACCCTCCACCAGGCCCCCACTCATGTCCCCCTGCACCCCCACCCCCTAGCATCCAGGGGCACCCTCCACCTGGCACCCACACATGTCTCCCACCACCCCACCCCCCAGCATCCAGGGGCACCCTCCACCAGGCCCCCACTCATGTCCCCCTGCACCCCCACCCCCTAGCATCCAGGGGCACCCTCCACCAGGCCCCCACTCATGTCTCCCCCCACCCCCACCCCCCAGCAGTGCAGGGGCAGCCTCAAACAGGCCCCCACTCATGTCCCCCTGCACCCCCACCCCCTAGCATCCAGGGGCACCCTCCACCAGGCCCCCACTCATGTCTCCCACCACCCCCACCCCCCAGCATCCAGGGGCACCCTCCACCAGGCCCCCACTCATGTCCCCCTGCACCCCCACCCCCTAGCATCCAGGGGCACCCTCCACCAGGCCCCCACACATGTCTCCCACCACCCCCACCCCCCAGCAGTGCAGGGGCACCCTCCACCAGGCCCCCACACATGTCCCCCTGCACCCTCACCCCCCAGCATCCAGGGGCACCCTCCAGCAGGCCCCCACCCATGTCCAACTCATGTTCCCCACCCAACATGTCATCACAGTCCAGATCCCTGGTCTCTATGGTCAGCCCCCAAATGCAAAACACCCACCCGAGTATTGCATCCACCCACTCATATTCTGCAATTACATCACAGAACACCAATTGCAAGTTCCAAAACAAACACATGTCCCTCACATACACTCAATGGGTGTCAGTGATTCTCAAAACACATAACATGAAATGCATGAAAACAATGAGACACCACACATTGAAGTGCAACACATAAATAATGTATTAAAGGAAATATGAATAGAAACAAAAATGAATAAACAGAAATGTGAATGGAAAAAAATGAAAAGAAGCATGTCCGTTCAAAATAAAAAAACAATTAAAGAATATAGAAATCCAAAGTAATGTAGTACAAAGTCAAAGTCCACCAAACAAAATCCAATGTGAAAAAAAAATTATAAGCCATTGATCCATGGATAATGTTAAAAAAGAAAGTATGTACAAGTCCACAACTATGTACAATCCAAGAAGCCAGGGTCCATCATCCCAACAAAATAAAGGAAACCTAACTAACTACACTAACTAATAAAAAAAACTATATACAAAAATGTGGCCAATGTCCAAAAGGTCCAAATGAAATAAAAACAAAAATGAAACTTAACACTACCTACATAACTATGTACAAGGGCAGCGGGCTAGTTCCACGGCTCACTTCTGGATGTGCCGGGCCAGGGCATCATCGAACTCCTCCTCAATGTCCCGGAGGCGGTCCTCCTCCATGGCCCCGAGGGTCCACAGGGCCGTCGACGTGTCCACCTCCAAAGCCCTGCAGATTGCCTCGAGGCACTCGACCCGCCTCAGGGCCCTCTGCATGGAGTTCTCCGCCCTGACCATTGAGAGCCGTGCCTCTTCCGCCCGCTGCCGCTCCGCATCTATGGCGTGGCCCAACCGCTGCCACACGGAAGACACTTTTTGTCCTGGGTCCTCCTGCCCTCCGGCCGATGCCTGCCCCTCCGATGTCGAAGGCCCCGAGCCTTCATGGCTCCCACCATGGTGCTGCTGCTGCTGTGCCTCTGCCCCTGCACTGCCTCCTGCTGCCTGCACATCCTCCGCCGGCTGGGGTGCAGTCGTTGACGTGGCCACCCCTGCTGGACGTCCGACTCCCGACTGTGGCAGGGATGCCTCCTCCACCAGCCTGGCCGCACCGTCAGAGGCAGCTCCACAGGGCACCCAGGTGACTGATGGGTGGGAAGATGGCACAGAGGACGACTGGCGCGTAGGGGGTCCAGCTGAGGAGGGGGTCGTGGCAAGCCCCATCAGACGGAGGAATCCGGCCTGGGTGACCTGTCCCAGCAGGCTGACGTGGTCAACGAGCCATTCGAGATGACCTGCAGTCTCTTCATGAAAAGACTGCAGGTCACCTCGCATGACCCGTTGACGCAACGCCACTCCAGCCAGGACAGGCTCAACCCGGGCCTGGATAGCCACGTCCGCAGGCAGAGGAAGGCCAGTTGACGTCAGCTCATCCCCTGCCTGAAAACTGGTCTGGACATGGGCATCCCTGCTGGTGCAAGATGATGCAGGGACAGGATCAGGGACAGGATTGCACACAGGCACCTCCGCGGCGGCCTGTGCTGCCTCCTGTCCCTGGTCCTGCACTGCACCACTAGCACCAGTGGGATCCCCACCCCCAGACCCCGTCTCCGGTGCTTGCACGGCCTCCTCCTCCACCAAACCCCCCACCAACCTGGATGACTCTGTGCCATCTTCCCCCGTTGGGCCCTGTGGGGTCCCAGCTGCCCCTTCTGCTGCCGAGGAGTCCAACTGCAACCTCCGCCTCTTGGACCTCCCCCCGGCAGCTGCGGCCTGGGACGCGGCACCGGACTCCTCACTCCCCAACGAGATGACAACCTGGGAGGGGAGCCGGGCCTTGCGTCTCCGGCTGGCGGTGGGATCCCCGCCGCTGTGCTCCACAGCACCTTCTCCGCCCTCTTCATCAGTTGACGCTGCAGACAGGGAGAAACAAAACACAGGCATCAGGGCACTGTACAATGTACACATACACACATGACAGTTGTACATGAGTGGCATTGGCAAACCTCTGACATGTCATCACAATCCCCAACACACATGTCATTACAACTTGCACACACGAGCCATACCACAGCCATGTTGCAACTGCCAACACCATCCATACACATACAACAGCATCAGCAGCCAAAGGTGAGCCAGACATCACATGCAACACAGGAAGTGCACCACACATGTACACACACCACCACACTTGCATGCATGTGTACACCTCTGCTAAGTGTCGCAGTGTTCAGACGGGCATCCATGTCACATCTGCCCATCAGGCTTCCACATACCGCTGTCACATGCATCCATGTTGCATCACTGTTGCACCCTTGTCAAATACACACACATGCACATGTACACAGCGCTGATACAATCAGCTGAAAACAACATACATGCGTGACATCACGGACATGTCTACTCACATACACATTCATACAAACTTGTGTGCCCACACAACTGCATTTGGCATGCAAGCCCACACACCCAGGCACCATCCATGTCTCACACATTACAGCCCTCGCATGTGTCAGCCCCACGGCCCTGTACACCCGCACCCATACTCGACCCCATACAAACAGATGTGCAACCTGCACACTACTGAACAATCACCACACGCACTGCTCACAATCAGGATGCATGTACACTCACCGCTCGACTCCAGACGGGTCTGCCTCTCAAGGACCTGGACGTGGAGCGCTGGGGATATGTGTTCCAGGACCCTCATCTGTTCTTCCGACAAGTGGCCCCGGCGCCCCTTGGCATCCGCTGCCTTCAAGAGGCGCCGGGCCTTGGTCAGGGTCCTGGACCTGAAGTCCTCCCAGCGCTTCTTGACATGTTGGAAGTCGCGGACTGCCACCCCCTCCGCGTTGATGGCAGTCACGATGTCAGTCCAGATCCGAGTCCGTCCTTCCTTGTCGGCGCGGCAACTTCCCAAGAGGGCATCATACTGCCCCAGGACTTGCTCCACCAGGACACCAACTTCGGTGGCACTGAAGCTGGTGCCCCTCTGCCTCTCTGGCCGGGGGTTGTCAGTGGTCACAGATGGAGTTTGCCCCGACATGACAACCCCAGAGGCAGGAGTGGGTGGGCAACTGGGTCCTGGGGCTGGGCTGTGGAGCGATGGAATCCCAGTCGGGAGTCTTTGGTTCCAGCAGGGGTGGTCACACCAACAGCACCCCTGGCTGATGTGCAGGCAGCAAATGGCAGGGCACGTGGGCAGCAGGCAGTCAGGCAGCAGCAGATGGCAGGTGGGAGCGTGCTCGGGGCTCTGGGGGGCAGTAGTTCGGCCTTCTGGGCAGGAGCGTGGTCTTCCGTGTGCTTACGCGTGGCCAGCTTGATACGGAGTGATTTGGCACGTGAAAATTCTGCACGTCAGCGTGTAATTCGAGGAAAGGCCCTTAGCGCGTAAGCGCGTCTGCACGCATACGCATTTTCATTGGACCAAAGGCCCTCAGCGCGTGAGCGCGTCTGTGACGTGACGTGCGAGGGAGTATCCCTCATTGCACGTGATGACAGTACACACGTGGATCCCAACCAATCGCGTGTGAAAGTTCACGGGACCCCAAAACACACGTACCCTGGCCAATCGCGTGTGGAACTACCCGCGCACCCCGAAACACACGTACCCAGGCCAATCGCGTGTGGAACTACCCGCGCACCCCGAAACACACGTACCCAGGGCAATCGCGTGTGGAACTTCCCGCGCACCCCGAAACACACGTACCCAGGCCAATCGCGTGTGGAACTACCCGCGCACCCCGAAACACACGTACCCAGGCCAATCGCGTGTACGCTCGCTCCCCTCCGATCACACACGATGACACCCGAATACGGGAAACCAACGAGTCCGCCCACACGGAGGCGTCCCGCGCCCGCGCACAGCATAAAAGTGCACGCAAACAACAAATGCGTATATACAGCGACGATGAATGCCCCATTTGTTGCTGCAGTGATTGTGGGACACCGCAGGAGGAGGAGAATAGCCAGGGCACGCATTTTTGCACCACGGACAGGCCTTTTTGGGATGCCTGACGACCAGGTCTACTGTCACAACCCTACCACCCTGAGATAGTTGCCATGGAAGTGCCACATCGTCTGCATCCCTAGCTACTTAAACACAAGCTATCCTGTGCAACCAAAATGCACACATGACATGTGACATGACATGAGCCATACACAAGTATTACAAGGCACAATGAGGCAGGGGGGGGGAACAAGGGAACACAGAGAACGGTACTACTAGGCCAGGTGTCATTGTGATTGTGCAAGTGCAGGGGTAGGGGGAAGGGAAAAGTGCAAGGGTGGGGGGGAGTCCAGTACAGGGGAAGTAGGCCAAAAAATTTTACATAGGTCGCCTGGTGGCAACTGCTAAGGTAAGTGCAGACGAGTGCTGGGAAGGGAGGGCTGTAGGGATAGAGAGACAGTACTGCAGTGCAGGGGTTGCCAGGGTGGCAGTGCAAGTGGACAGTGGCTGGGCCAGGGACCGAGGTTGGTGAGAGTGGCCCAGTTGCAGCTCCTGTGCAGTTCCAGTGAACAATTCTGCAAGGGAGAGGCAGAGAGTAAGCAGAAGCAAAGAGGAAGGTCTTGAGGTGCTTCCAGAACTGGAGATGGTTCCCCTCAAGTTCAAGTCAGGAAGTCTGTTCGAGGGGGAGGGCCCTGCTGCGGAGAGAAACCTACCCCCAGCTAGTTGCTCTGAGAAGCGGATGACCTGGACATGCAAGGTGTGCATCACACACACCTGCAAAACAGGCCATGGCCATCACTGTCATGTCAGTCAAACCCTCCCAAACATCAACATGACATGGCAAGCAATACCCATACACCGACCCAGTAACGATAAGGTACACATTTCCATGTCCTAAATGTACAGTGGCATCGGACAATGATGCCTGACCCGGAATCCGATGAAATGACAGACCAACAAAATGTCCCACCAAAAATAAGTCGATTCCTAATGCATTACAACAGTCGTAGACGTAACATCACAATGAATGCCTGGCTATATGCACATGATGCATTGCAAAATGAACACTGCAGCTCATGTGTGCAATGTCCTACTCCTGCATCACACTGCTCAGCGCACAGCACAGTGAACAGCCATTGCGTGTGATGCACACCCTGAGCATCACATCTAAGTGACAGACTACATCAAAAATCAAATTAGGCATGTACTCGAACCATAATCGGTCACAGAACATGTGCTGGCGGGACACAGTGGGCACCAGAAGGCAAACAGTGTACACGTGGATATGCAAGGGTGGGAGGACATGGAGTGCATCCGAGTGCAAGTGTGTGGTTCTGCAAGGACATGCACTCCACATATGCATGTGCACTCAAGTGACCATCAGTGTTCCCTACACATCACATGTGAACATCCACCATGTGTACACCCCAGCATGTCAAACCACTACTATCCCCTCGCACCTGAAAGGAAAACACAACACATGAACAGGCATTGATCAGCAGAACACAACATGTACATAGGACAACAACATTACAATGTCAGAGTTCCCATCACACTGCAGGGCAACGCAACTATCAACAACAACCCCCCCCCCCTCGCAAATGACCATGACCCACTGAACAACTGCACCTGGGTCATGGAGCCTCCAACCCTCATTCCCACCTGGCCACAGGATCACCTTTACCCTTCGTGTCCATCTCCCACCTTGTGTGTAAAGAGATGCCTGAACCCTCAGAATCCACACTCATTTCCAAAATCACATAATCCAAGGCATGAAAAGGAACCCAAACACCCTCCAGTAGATGACTTGACATAGCAGTACGTCTCAAAGGCCAAGTACTACCACTATGATGCAACAACCAAGGTAGCACAGCAAAACAATGTCACGACAGGATGTGAGACATGTGTGGTACATGACATAGGATGATGCACCATGAATGGATGTGTACTGTCACAGATCCCCTGTACAGGCGCTGGAGTCTCATGAAACAACCACCCACACCATGTCCCGGGTGCCTGCAAGGTCAAACTCACACAGGCCCCTGAGATCCTGGTGGGGAAAGAGGTTCAGGGATATGCAGTCGGGACAGGTGTAGACACACTGGATGACTGGAATGCGTGGCAGGTGAGGGGAGTAGGAATGACACATGAAACCAGGGAATGCACGAAAATGTACAACCTGCATGAACACATGCACAATCCAAACAAACTTGGACATCATTGTCATGGCCTTCTGTAGTCCAGGCTCAGGAGTGGTACGAACCAACCACCCCCTCTAGGGTTTTGGCGCCTACAAGTTCGGGGCTTACACAGGCATCCGCAACCCCAGTGGGGAAAGAGGGTCAGGGAACATCGCTTGGATAGGCATGGGAAGCAGGAACACCGGGTAGAGGGTACAGGTTTCGAAATTGCATAGGATCACGGGTGATTAGGGTAAAAAACATACCAAATAGGACCACACATACATCCATGCATCAGTACACTCCCCAGCAAGCCTATGCAGGGCAGTTTGTAAGAAAATACAACAAGACACTTAGCTCTGGTTTTGAGTGCTGGCCTCCTGCCTGCGCACTCTCAGGTCCGGTTACAGGAGCACTGCAATGCTGCAAAGAGAGACACAGTCAGCAACCTGTACGTGCCAATTACACAAAAACACAACACAAAACATGCCCCATAACAACATACAACTCTACAAACAGACAATCTGTGCTCCATGCTTCGTACCCATATATAACATCACCCCTGTGACGGGTCATTCACAGTTAATGCAGTAAGTCAGCCGCTGGTGGGTGCGTGGCAAATGGAACACCAATGTGTCACAATTCACACAACATGCAATGTTCCCTGGGTAAGCAGACAGACCCATATGGCAAGCCATGACTACAGAGCAAGTTGCGTACCACCATGACCAAAACAAAGTTGCCAGTGCATTTATCATGAAGTACGTGGAATAGACATGCACTGCACCCGAGTATGTCCCTTGCTGTATGTCCCTGTGAGCTGCCCCTTTCCATGTCTTGGAAGGCTACATGGTTGATACAAGTGCCTCAATGAACCTTGGTGTACCGCAGGGTATGTGCCACTGCCCCCGCATGTGTCCCAGACAACCCTACTATCAACAGCCATCAGTCCACAAACACATCTGAGCTGCATTGTGTGCTTCAACACCAATATTTGTCTAAGCTCACCCTCAGTGCTGTGACTAAGCCTGCACGTGCAACTCGCCTGGTGCAAGCTTTGCTGTCTAGTGGCCCCCCTGTGATGCTCACCTTGCCTGGAGTTCCTTGGAACATGTCAGCAGTTCTAGGATGTGGGTCTGCAATCACTGTGGCTCTGCATGTGCACACATGTGCATGTGGGCACCAACAAACGGGTCAGGAATTACGTTGTCCAATGGGCCATGTCTGCTGGCAAAGGTGCTCTGGTGCCTCATCCCCCTGCAGAAAGTGCATGAAACACATGATTAATGCATCAAAGTGATCTGTGTGTGTCTCATCATGCATCTCATTACTTGACCATGTCAGAGAGTCACATCACAAATCACACCATCAGTCCGTCTTTCACCTCCAAAATGTGGAACACTATCTACAGCATGATTTGCAACAAGCACGTGTACAGGAAAGATATGAAACATAATACACAATGCATAGCAATCAATGTCCACATTAATCATGACACGCCCCATCTAGCAAAAGCTGAACAGTGGACAATTACACCTAAATCATCCCCACTAGGGGTGTCAACACAAGTCAAAAAGCACCAGACATGCCACAGATATGACAGTCCAAAGCCCTTGTGTAAAATGCTGTTACACCGAACCATCCTTGCGAGCCCATGGATAAGGGAGGCAGGAGTGGCATATGTGAGTCAAGGAACCCAAGCAGCAAACACATACACAAGACAACCATGAAGGGCCCAGCTGGAACAGACAGTGGATGCCTTCAAAAACCACAAGGCACCGCACTGTCACATGTAAGCACAATAGACTACAAATTTTAAACTAACTCAACTATTAACTAATTACACTAACTATGGAAAACCTACATTACCTATTTAAACTAACTATCAAACAGAAACTTAACTAACTAAACTAAAAGAAAAATCAAAAATGGCCACATACGACCCGGGGGGGAGGGGAGACACCCAGGAGGGGGGAGGTACAGGGTGCTGCTCAACATCCACATGCGATGATGCTGAGCCAAAAAAAAATACCTCCATGGGCTCAACGCCTGCACAGCACGACCTATGTGGGAGATAGATGGTCGTCCGAGTCTGGCTCATCCTGATAAGGAGGACGTGGCACAGTAGCCTGGCCACGCCTAGCCGCAGCTTGCCCCTCGTCGGCAGCAAGTCTGCCGGACAGGTGAGCCTGGTTCTGTGTGGCGATGTTACATAGGTCTGCATGCAGGACCTCACGTGATACACGTGCTTCCTCTTGCAAGGTAGCACATGTAACACTGAGTTCCTCCTGCAAGGCCTGGCTGGACAACCGCTGCACCTCCCGGCAAGCCTGTAGCTCAGCCGAGATGGTGCGCTCAAGCTGTGCAAACCTCTCCTCTGCCTGCTGCCTCTGGGACATCATAAGGACACCCAGAGTGGATCTGAGGGAGGCATACTCCTCCCTCAGGGCATCCATGTGCGCCTCTGCGTGAGCAGCAATTGCTTGACGCAGAGACGACATTTCAGCCTGGCGTGCCCTGTCTGAGGCCGCCATGCCCAGCCTGAGTGAGCGGGCCGTGGACCGTGCCGCCTGCTGCTGGAGAAGCACCTGCCTAGCAGGGGGGAGCACAGATCGGGCCACACGCTCCATGCTGTCAGCGATGTTCTCCATTGCTGCCCCCTGCCGTTCTGAATTGGCAGTCATGTCTTGCTCCCACTCAGTATACAGCGGTTGTGCGCGGCGACCGCGTTGCCGGGCTTGACCCCTGCGGGACCCAAGGACCGGGGGTCCTCGCTGTGTTGGCACCGCCTGCGGCTGCACGACTACATGCCCCCGTCTACGTGATGTCCCAGGCACATCAGTGACTGGTGTGGAGGGTGACCCTGCGTCCCGATCCACCATGGGCGGAGGAACCAAGACTGTCTGATCCCTCAGTGCAGGGGTCGCAGACAGAGGAGTGTCCACATCAGAATCACTCACCCCTGACACATGGACTTGATGGTCATCCAACTCAACATGGACGTCAGAGTCGTCATCAAGGCTGGACTCATAGGCAGCCAGAGACAGGATGGACTGCAGCACTTGGGGGTTTTCGTGGCCTATCACCCCACGACCCCCACTAGTGCCGGGTTGATGTGGTCTTACCAACCCTGTGTCTGGCATGACAACACCATCCTCTGCATCCATTGCGTCATCACCTGAAAAATAGAGAGGAAAAGGTCAGTACACATGTCAGAAGCACACAACACACACACACACACCGACAGCAAAGGCATCTGGCAGACATGTGACACACAACATATGACCTTGCATGCATGCTGGGTCTACTTAGAATAGCTTCTGTGATCAGACCTGTTGGAAGGTGGCAGTTTGCATGGAAGTGGGTCTAAGCAGTGTAGAAAATGTGTACGCCACTCACTACCTACATGTACAAGCACTCCATGGTGTGTGCCAGGAAATGTGAAGGCAGTGCAATGTCAAAATCAGACATCACGTGCATTGTGTATTCAATGTGTACCATGTCTAGAAGGCAAGCACCCCTCCACCCCAGTACCAAAGCAGGGATGCCTAGCATGGTATCAAAAGGCTGACCATACACCTGTGTATTGACAAGCAGTGTTGACTGGCATCAACAGCTTAATGTGATTTCAATTACAACACTGCAAATGATGCTGGGACAGTGGGCAGGACACATGATGGAAGATCCGGAGGCCGGCCACGTGTGAAGAAGACACGACAAGAGTTGGACAGAGTCATTGGCCATTGAACAGGCTGAGGCCTGTGAGCCACACAGATTGTCAGAGCCTAAACATGTGTGCAACGCAGGACTGAGCCACAGTTGACATGGGGAGGCCGATGATATGGCAGGCAATGTATGTAACCAAGGACTCATATTACAGTGATCATCCAGTCAAGGACACATAGGGGCATGTGTGCAATGCACATGGAGCATGAAGGGGCACTCATGTCCCTGCGGGACATCTGACCCATGCACAGTACAAGTGGGATGCCCTGCATCGAGTACTAAGGCTGTACCACACGGCATATGTCTGGCAGTTTCTAAGCTGGATGTTAGCATCTACACAGGACACATGAACATGAAACTACACATTGGCAAGAATGTAGCAGACCAGTGCAAAGGTGGAACTGGGGTGCAGAGTGGCGGAGGGGGGGCAAGGGAGCATGGCCACATGGAGTCCCGCATGCAGGCAGAGGAGACACGCATGACGGTGGCATTGCATTACTTACACATCAGAACCATGTACAGGTCACATGTAGCAGCAATCATGCACAACACATCCCACAAGTGAAACACACACGTCCTCAACAACTACGCATCAACACTCACTGGACTGGGCATCAAAGTCCAGCATCTCTCCCACACCTTCGACCAATTCTGGTGGTATGAACTCCGCAACGAGAGCCTCATGCGGAGTGAGTTCTTCCTCCTCTGGTGCAGGCCCACCGCCAGTCACCAGAGTCAAGTTGTAATTTGAGGCACGCTTGGCCTTAGTGCTGCGCTTGATGTCATTCCAGCGCTTTTTGCACTCCTGCGCCGTGCGCACCTCATGGCCGAATGAACTGACATGTTCCGCCACATGCTTCCAGTGGGTGTCACGTTGGGCAGCCGTAGTCTGACTATTGGCACCCACTAGCATGTCACGGCTGTGTCCCCGCACGTAGTCCACGAGGAAGTCCAGTTCCTGCTTACAGAAAGGCTTCTTCCTCGACGTGCAGGAGGTCGTGGCTGTGTGTGGGGTCCCAGCCTGTGCTGCAGATGCAACCTTCCTCCTCTTGGACTGTGGCGCAGACCCTGGCTGGCTAATGCCGCCCTGACCAGTATGGCCAGTGGGTTGGGTGGATTGAGCCGAGGGAGTGGCAGGTGAAGGGATGACCAAAGGCCTGACTTGTGTCAGTGGCAGCTGGGTGCCCACTAATGGACCCTGCGCAGCAACATCAGCTGTGGCAGGGTCATTGACCGCAACGGTCCTGGTTGGCAGGCTCACAACCGGGGTGCTGTTGGGTGCATCTGCCCCTGCACTTGCCAACACCCGGCTGTTCGGGGCAGCAGATGACATGACTGCCCCAGGGACACGTGTCTTGGTCTGAGCAGCCCGGCCTGCCCCAATGGTTTCCCCCCTGGCCTGTTGGAGATCTACCAAGGGCTCTTCAAGTGCCAACGCAGCCTGCGCTGGCAGACCCTGAGCCTGGGTGGCGGTGTCCACAACTGCACCTGCAGCTACCGCTACCCTTGGGCCCGTGGCAGTCGATGAAACGGACTGCCGGGTCATACGGGTGCCAGTGCCAGATGCAGGAGCTGCATCCCCCTGAACCACAGGGGGTGGTGGCATGGCTGCACCAACACATGGCACAACATTGTGCTCAAGTGGTGCACCCCTGCCTCTTCCCCCTCTGTGGCTGCCCTGGACACCCTGGAGTCCCCCTACTCCCTGGTCACCACGGCCACGTCCCCGACCACGCCCGCCACGAGGAGGACGCCCAGCTGAGGCGCCCCTCACCTTTGGTAGCCTCCCTACCATGGCACAGATGTAATAGTGCTGGCACAGATGGAGTGGTGCCAATGGGAGGTGTACAGCACAATTGACCTGGGCAATTGGGGTGAAGGGGGTGGGAAGCAAGATGTTAACAGCCCCCCTGCACCTGCAAGGCTGTATGTGACCCCGGTGATGTGTTGACGGGTCACGCAACGCTCAGGCACCCCAAAACTGCAGTAAAACCGTGCACGCAACCCTGCAGCCTACGTGCGTGGATTAAAACTCCCGCAGTACGCGGTGGCACCCAGTAACACGTATAACGCGTACGCGTGGGACACGCAGGCTACGATGACATCGAAAATGGGTGCGATACACAGGGGCACCCGCAGTGGGAAAAGGAGCGTTTGCGACTCACCGTCTGACTAGCGCGATGCAGAAAAACACGCGTAGCCAATACCCCCGCCAAAAGAAGAGATACATCCTTGAGAGCTGTGAAGTAGATGGCGCGCGAAACGACTGGAAGCAGCAACACACGTCGGTCTCCACGAAAGGCACGTACAGCGAACTGCTGGGCCCGCTCACCTTTAACCCGTGCTGAGGGAAACGCACGCGCGCGTCACGTCACATGCGGACGTGCACTTTTTCACGTTTGATTACGCGCATTACACGCGGACGTGCAGTTTTTCACGCGCGCACGCTTATGCATGGACCCTTTCCTCCTATTACACGCGGACGTGCAGTTTTTCACGCGCGCTTACGCGCATTACACGCAGCGTGCAGATTTTTCACGTGCCTATTCACTCCGTATGAAGCTGGCCACGCGAAAACACACGGAAGACCACGCTCCTGCCCAGAAGGCCAATTCACTGGCCCCCAGTGCCCCAAGCAGCCTCCCACATGCCATCTGCTGCTGCCTGCCTGCCTGCCTGCTGCCACCGTGCCCTGCCATTTGGTGCCTGCACATCAGCCATCTGCAGGGCTCCAGTTGCTGTGTCCACCCCTGCTGGTACAGAAGAGTCCCGACTCAAATGACATCGCTCCACAGCCCAGCCCCAGGACCCAGTTGGTCACCCACTCCTGCCCCTGGGGTTGCCATGTCGAGCACATCCACATCTGACACCAGTGGCAACCCCCGGCCAGAGGGGCAGAGGGGCACCAGCTTCACTGCCACCGAAGTTGGTGTCCTGGTGGAGCATGTCCTGGGGCAGTATGATGCCCTCTTCGGATCGTCCCGCGCCAACAGGGAAGGACGGGAGAGGACGCGGAGGGGGTGGCAACCCGCACCATCCAGAAGGTCAAGAAGCGCTGGGAGGACTTGAGGTCCAGGACCCTCATGAAGGCCCGGCGCCTTGTGGAGGGGGGCCGGGGCCGCATGAGTTCCATCCAGTTGAGGGTCCTGGAACGCGCACACCCAGCGCTCCACAGCCAGGTCCTTGAGAGGGAGACCCGTCTGGAGTTGAGCGGTAAGTGGCCAAGCATTGCTGTGTGAGACAGGGCATGTTGCAGTGTGCTGGTTGTCTGATACTTGCCTGCATGTGTGACATAGGCCATGTACGCATGTATGTGTGCAGGGACATCATGGTAATGCATGTGCGACCTGTAATGTGTGAACCGCATGGTTGTTGCATGTGTTTGAATGTGACATGGGGAGCCCTGTGCAGATTGCACACATGACAGCATGGAAGTCTCTGTTCCTGGACATGGGTGGGGGCCTGGTGGAGGGTGCCCCTGGTGGCTGGGGGGTGGGGGTGCTGGGAGACATGAGTCGGACATGGGTGGGGGCCTGGTGGAGGCTGCCCCTGGTGGCTGGGGGGTGGGGGTGCTGGGAGACATGGGTGGGGGCCTGGTGGAGGCTGCCCCTGGTGGCTGGTGGGTGGGGGTGCTGGGAGACATGGGTGGGGGCCTGGTGGAGGGTGCCCCTGGTGGCGGGGGGGTGGGGGTGCTGGGAGACATGAGTCGGACATGGGTGGGGGCCTGGTGGAGGCTGCCCCTGGTGGCTGGGGGGTGGGGGTGCTGGGAGACATGGGTGGGGGCCTGGTGGAGGCTGCCCCTGGTGGCTGGTGGGTGGGGGTGCTGGGAGACATGGGTGGGGGCCTGGTGGAGGGTGCCCCTGGTGGCGGGGGGGTGGGGGTGCTGGGAGACATGAGTCGGACATGGGTGGGGGCCTGGTGGAGGCTGCCCCTGGTGGCTGGGGGGTGGGGGTGCTGGGAGACATGGGTGGGGGCCTGGTGGAGGGTGCCCCTGGTGGCTGGGGGGTGGGGGTGCTGGGAGACATGGGTGGGGGCCTGGTGGAGGCTGCCCCTGCACTGCTGGGGGGTGGGGGTGCTGGGAGACATGGGTGGGGGCCTGGTGGAGGCTGCCCCTGGTGGCTGGGGGGGTGGGGGTGCTGGGAGACATGAGTCGGACATGGGTGGGGGCCTGGTGGAGGCTGCCCCTGGTGGCTGGGGGGTGGGGGTGCTGGGAGACATGGGTGGGGGCCTGGTGGAGGGTGCCCCTGGTGGCTGGGGGGTGGGGGTGCTGGGAGACATGGGTGGGGGCCTGGTGGAGGCTGCCCCTGCACTGCTGGGGGGTGGGGGTGCTGGGAGACATGGGTGGGGGCCTGGTGGAGGCTGCCCCTGGTGGCTGGGGGGGTGGGGGTGCTGGGAGACATGAGTCGGACATGGGTGGGGGCCTGGTGGAGGCTGCCCCTGGTGGCTGGGGGGTGGGGGTGCTGGGAGACATGGGTGGGGGCCTGGTGGAGGCTGCCCCTGGTGGCTGGGGGGGTGGGGGTGCTGGGAGACATGAGTCGGACATGGGTGGGGGCCTGGTGGAGGCTGCCCCTGGTGGCTGGGGGGTGGGGGTGCTGGGAGACATGGGTGGGGGCCTGGTGGAGGGTGCCCCTGGTGGCTGGGGGGTGGGGGTGCTGGGAGACATGGGTGGGGGCCTGGTGGAGGCTTCCCCTGCACTGCTGGGGGGTGGGGGTGCTGGGAGACATGGGTGGGGGCCTGGTGGAGGCTGCCCCTGGTGGCTGGTGGGTGGGGGTGCTGGGAGACATGGGTGGGGACCTGGTGGAGGGTGCCCCTGGTGGCGGGGGGGTGGGGGTGCTGGGAGACATGAGTCGGAACATGGGTGGGGGCCTGGTGGAGGCTGCCCCTGGTGGCTGGGGGGTGGGGGTGCTGGGAGACATGGGTGGGGGCCTGGTGGAGGCTGCCCCTGGTGGCTGGTGGGTGGGGGTGCTGGGAGACATGGGTGGGGGCCTGGTGGAGGGTGCCCCTGGTGGCGGGGGGTTGGGGGTGCTGGGAGACATGAGTCGGACATGGGTGGGGGCCTGGTGGAGGCTGCCCCTGCACTGCTGGGGGGTGGGGGTGCTGGGAGACATGGGTGGGGGCCTGGTGGAGGCTGCCCCTGGTGGCTGGTGGGTGGGGGTGCTGGGAGACATGGGTGGGGGCCTGGTGGAGGGTGCCCCTGGTGGCGGGGGGGTGGGGGTGCTGGGAGACATGAGTCGGACATGGGTGGGGGCCTGGTGGAGGCTGCCCCTGGTGGCTGGGGGGTGGGGGTGCTGGGAGACATGGGTGGGGGCCTGGTGGAGGCTGCCCCTGGTGGCTGGGGGGGTGGGGGTGCTGGGAGACATGAGTCGGACATGGGTGGGGGCCTGGTGGAGGCTGCCCCTGGTGGCTGGGGGGTGGGGGTGCTGGGAGACATGGGTGGCGGCCTGGTGGAGGCTGCCCCTGGTGGCTGGGGGGTGGGGGTGCTGGGAGACATGAGTCGGACATGGGTGGGGGCCTGGTGGAGGCTGCCCCTGGTGGCTGGGGGGTGGGGGTGCTGGGAGACATGGGTGGGGGCCTGGTGGAGGCTGCCCCTGGTGGCTGGGGGGTGGGGGTGCTGGGAGACATGGGTGGGGGCCTGGTGGAGGGTGCCCCTGGTGGCTGGGGGGTGGGGGTGCTGGGAGACATGGGTGGGGGCCTGGTGGAGGGTGCCCCTGGTGGCTGGGGGGGTGGGGGTGCTGGGAGACATGGGTGGGGGCCTGGTGGAGGGTGCCCCTGGTGGCTGGGGGGTGGGGGTGCTGGGAGACATGGGTGGGGGCCTGGTGGAGGGTGCCCCTGGTGGCTGGGGGGGTGGGGGTGCTGGGAGACATGAGTCGGACATGGGTGGGGGCCTGGTGGAGGCTGCCCCTGGTGGCTGGGGGGTGGGGGTGCTGGGAGACATGGGTGGGGGCCTGGTGGAGGCTGCCCCTGGTGGCTGGGGGGTGGGGGTGCTGGGAGACATGAGTCGGACATGGGTGGGGGCCTGGTGGAGGCTGCCCCTGGTGGCTGGGGGGTGGGGGTGCTGGGAGACATGGGTGGGGGCCTGGTGGAGGCTGCCCCTGGTGGCTGGGGGGTGGGGGTGCTGGGAGACATGGGTGGGGGCCTGGTGGAGGGTGCCCCTGGTGGCTGGGGGGTGGGGGTGCTGGGAGACATGGGTAGGGGCCTGCTGGCAGGTGCCCCACAGTGCTGGGGGGTGGGGGTGCAAGGGGACATGTGGCTTGGCTGGGGGGCATGGCCATGGTGGATGGGCTGCCTGTGGGACATGACATGGGGTGCAGGGTAGTCCTCTGTGGTGTGGGATGCCTGCAGAGGTCGTGGAGGGGGTAGAGGGGAGACCTGGGAGGACCCACACTGCCAATTCACGTCTTGAACTTCCCGCACACCCACCACCCGCGCACCCCTGAAATCCACGTACCCAGGCCAATCGCGTGTAGACTTTCTCGCGCACCCCTGAAATCCACGTACCCAGGCCAATCGTGTGTAGACTTTCTCGCGCACCCCTGTAATCCACGTACCCAGGCCAATCGCGTGTAGACTTTCTCGCGCACCCCTGAAATCCACGTACCCAGGCCAATCGCGTGTAGTCTTTCTCGCGCACCCCTGAAATCCACGTACCCAGGCCAATCGTGTGTAGACTTTCTCGCGCACCCCTGAAATCCACGTACCCAGGCCAATCGCGTGTAGACTTTCTCGCGCACCCCTGAAATCCACGTACCCAGGCCAATCGCGTGTAGTCTTTCTCGCGCACCCCTGATATCCACGTACCCAGGCCAATCGCGTGTAGTCTTTCTCGCGCACCCCTGAAATCCACGTACCCAGGCCAATCGTGTGTAGACTTTCTCGCGCACCCCTGAAATCCACGTACCCAGGCCAATCGCGTGTAGACTTTCTCGCGCAACCCTGAAATCCACGTACCCATGGCCAATCGCGTGTAGTCTTTCTCGCGCACCCCTGAAATCCACGTACCCAGGCCAATCGTGTGTAGACTTTCTCGCGCACCCCTGAAATCCACGTACCCAGGCCAATCGCGTGTAGTCTTTCTCGCACACCCCTGAAATCCACGTACCCAGGCCAATCGCATGTAGACTTTCTTGCGCACCCCTGAAATCCACGTACCCAGGCCAATCGCGTGTAGACTTTCTCGCGCACCCCTGTAATCCACGTACCTAGGCCAATCGCGTGTTCTCTTTCTCGCACACCCCTGAAATCCACGTACCCAGGCCAATCGTGTGTAGACTTTCTCGCGCACCCCTGAAATCCACGTACCCAGGCCAATCGCGTGTAGTCTTTCTCGCGCACCCCTGTAATCCACGTACCCAGGCCAATCGCGTGTAGACTTTCTCGCGCACCCCTGAAATCCACGTACCCAGGCCAATCGCGTGTAGACTTTCTCGCGCACCCCTGAAATCCACGTACCCAGGCCAATCGCGTGTAGACTTTCTCGCGCACCCCTGAAATACACGTACCCAGCCCAACCGCATATGGAAACACCCGCACACCCCTGGAATACACGCTCCCAGCTCTGCGTTTGCTGCTGCCCTTTGCGCTGGGTTGGGGATTTTGATGGCTTTTCCCTGCGCGAGAGGCGTTCTTGGAGGCGTAACTGGCGCTGCTGCAGGGTCGCTGCGCAACTGTGCGCCACGGCTGGTTTTGGTGGCTGGAATCCATGAATACGCTGTGCGCGGAAATGGATTTTAGCGCACGCGGCTGGCGCAGGGATTCGCACGCGCACACTGTGCGCCAGCCGCGTGCGCCACTTGTGCGCTGAATTCTATGAATCGGCCCCTTAGTGTTTTAAGCATAATTCTGTCATTGATGGCTAGCCAGTTGTTGGTTCGTCTATGGTCGGAGAAATGCTCACCTTTAGGGATACCAAGGGCCGTTCTTAGGGCATTGTTTTGGAGGGTTTGGAGTTTGTTAGTGTTGTGTTTGCTAGTACCTAAGTAAAGTGCTTTGCAGTAATCCAATTTGGATAGAATTAATGCCCGCGCAATCGTGGTGCAGCTTTCAATGGTCAAGAATGGTTTACATGCGTAGATTAATTTACACGTGTAACTAGTTGTAGAGGCTGTGGCGTTAACTTGTTTGTTGAGATTGAGAGCAGACTCTAAGTGGAAACCTAAGGTTTTTACTTCCTTGGCAACTTTGATCGCAATGCCGTCGATGGTGATGGAGTTATATTGGTGAGAGAGTCTATTTAGTCTATTGGTGGACCCAATGGTTAGGAGTTCAGACTTTTCATCATTAAGACATAGACCATGGGTGGCCATCCATGTTTGTATGATTTAGTAGATTTTATTTAGGCTGGTATCTTCGTCGTAGTCTCCCTGGATAGGGATGAGGATCTGGGTGTCGTCCCTTGATCACTGTTCTTAGAGAGGCACAGCTCCACCTCACTGATGAGACCCGACTAGGCCGAAACATGTGTCTGGGGTTGCTGTTGGTACTCTTGTTCAGAGGAGAATTGCAAGGATTTCGGTGCTGGACTGACATTGGCAGGACAACGACTGATATGCAGATGTAAATTTCTTCTCTGTGAATGGGACAGTGAGCTAAAGACCTGGTTGAGAATCTCATGGGGGCCATGCACCCAAAAACAGGTCAATGGACTCCCAGACCGCCCTTTGGTCTTGAAATTGATCCTTGCACCCAGGGAGCTGGAAGCAAGTGGAGAGATTTCAGGGCTGGAGAGATACGGTCCCTGTACTTGAGGCCAAGGACAAGTCTTGCAGTCTTGTACTGGATGAGTTGTAGAGGGCAGATGGGTAGCGGAAGGCACATTGAGAAAGAGGCTGTTGCAGTAGTCCAGGTTAGAGAGAACCAGGGCTCTAGAGACTGTGAGCTTCTGGGAGAGGAAAGAAAGGGAAGAGTACCTTTGCGGAGGTGCAGGTGGTAGTGGGACTTCTTGGCGACGTCCGAGATGTGAGGATAGAAGGAGAGAGTGGAATCAAAGATAACACCAAGGTTTTTTGCGTCACAGCATGGCGAAGGAAGGGTGCCAATGAGGGAAGCCAGGGTGAGGGAAGGAAAGCAGGAGCAGGAGTCCAAATGAGAAGGATCTCCATTTTACTGGGATTAAGGCAGAGATAGTTGGAGGTGCACCAGTCCTGAATCGAGGATAGACAGTCAGGAATGAGCAAGAGGGGAGAGGAGGCTGAGGGGAGCCTGAAGGAGAGTTGAGTGTCATCCGCATTAACACTAAAAGTTAGAGGAGAAGGTAGAGATCAGGTGGGCCAAAGGGACCAATTGAGGTCGAAAAACCAGGGTGAGATGATAGAGCCCTGGGAACGCCACAGGTGGAGAGCGAGATGGCAGAGAGAAAGGAACCAAGCTGGACCTAGGAGGGGTGGTCCAAGAGGAAGGAGGTCAACCACTCTAGGCCCTGATCCGTGATGCCCAGGTTCTCAAAGAGTCCATTGATCAGGATGGCATGGTTGACCGTGTCAAAGGCTGAGAAGAGATCAAAGAGGATGAGGACAGAAGGAATGTTAGAACCATTCTCTGGCAGCTCTGAAGCCAGACTGATGGTCATGGGGACAACCAACAGACCGACTGTGGAGAGTAAGCTGGGAGATGGCCAGCTTTTCCAGGAGTTTGCCCAGCAAAGGCATGACAGAAATTGGGTGATAGTTTGCTGAACAGGTAGAATCGGCAGACAACGTTTTGAGAAGGGGGTACATAAGGGAGTGCTTGAGGAGAGAGGGGAAATTCAAGTGGTGAAAGAGTGATTATGGAAATCAGCCAAGGCTGGAGCGAGGGTGTCAATATGGTCCTTGATGGTTCTGGAGGAGCAGGGGAGCACCTGTTTGGACGACACTTTAATAGATTGGACTTGTCTAGACACCTTGTAAGGAGTTTTCAGAGAGGAAGAGGAGAAAGGAGGAGGAGAGGGAGAGTAGGCCAAGGCGGTCGTGAGAGGAAGCGGGAGAGGAAGAGGAGATAGAGGACACGATGTCCTGAGTTTTAGTGGTGAAGTGAGGGTAACATCGTTCAAACAGTAGACCCAATGCAAGCTGATATACGTATGCAGACCAAGACTGACAAATTGCCTCCATCAGAATTACTCAAAGGGATTTGTGGCAAGGTAGTATACTTACCATTAGACCTTAATGAAAATTTGGAAACACTAGGAGTAGGCCGCTCAGCAAAGCAATCTGATTGTACTAATTAATGATGTGCCAACAAAATACAAAAAGAATTGGCTGATTCAAACAAAGTTGAAGAAGCCCAAGAGTATCTTAAGCAAAACAATGAATAATACAATGTAGGTATGTAATAAAAGTTATTTGGAATTTAACCATTAACACATAACAATCAAAACACAAAACAGAATGATTGTGCAAAACATTTGGCACCTTGTTGTTTAAATTGTGGCAGCAGCAAAAAAGAAGAAGAAGGGACCCGGTACAACAGACATTTTGTAGTGGAAAGGGGACCCGGATTGGACAGTGAAAGGGAGGCTGAGGACTACTAGGCAGCACAGCCTCATGGGAGATGTGGTTTTTTCCATACTCAGTGTTTATGTTTTTACTTTTTATTTACACGAGGAGTTGAAGCTGTTTAAAAAAAAGAATTATAAGATTTCAAATCCTGTGGTTAGCAGTAAATTAAAGAAGTTGAAGCATAATGCTCGCTTCTGTGCCAATACTTCCTGCGCTGAGCGCTTGGGCAATCTTTATTATACACTAAAGAGGATGTAAGGCAACATACGGGCACTCTATGAAACCCTAAACAAACGAGAAGTTCTTCAAGAACTAACCTGCTACCACTTTACACTTTTTACAGGGTTTTCTGCATTTGATGGGGACAACCACAAGGTTGACTTATCTGAGTATCATTCAGGTAAAGAGAGTTAGACATTTCTCATAGCAATTCGAGGTAGGTCGATTTGACAACACGAGTTCTAGTGCTGGGTCAGATTTCTTCTTGTTACACGTAAGCGTTTTATTTTAAATTGTATTCTAGATTTAACCATCAAGGGTGCTTTTTGTAAAATGCATCTTCATATGTTTTTGTTAACTTAAGCGTCCTCACTTTGTGAACTAGCTTCAACCCACACAGAGGAAGTGATAGTAGAAGGGAATTGGATGAGCAATGTACCCATACATTACAAGAGAAAAGATGGAAAGTGGAAAGTCTCATTTTATATTAGTTTCTACTGACAATTGGGTAGAGCCACCAGAGCGCCACAGGACCACTCAGGTGGTGATAGTGCACGGGACAAATATCCTTTAACATTAACATAGTACAAACATATCTCTATGAAAATTTAGTTCATAAAGCCAGGCAAAGCACGTTTACATCTTGAGATTATTACTCTCCGCCCTTGGAGACTGTTCCCAGAAATCTGGGTTAGGACCCTCATGCTGAAGAATAAGCCTTGCTTAGGATTTTTAAAGGTGCCTTCTCAGTAGTACAGGTTGGTGGGGGCTGCATTATGGCTTTTCCTAATTGTCTCCTGCCATCCCTTCTGTTTCTCACTGGTGATCGCTGCACCGGAGGGGCCTGTCTAAATGCAGTGAGTGATTGACAGTCAGTTAGTGTGGACAGCACAATTTCACTGAGTCCCTAAAGGGCCCCATATATGAAGAGCATTGTGTGGGCATTTGGTATACAGAGGATCTCCAGTTTATGCCATGTACTTTATTAAAAGAAAGAGTTCCCGAGGTTCCTGGACAGGACTCTAGTGGCAATTGAACATGCAGTATGATGAGCGGCTCAACCCTGAATGCCCCACAGGAGAAAGACTGCTATATCAGTCAGCCTCAATACAACTAATGGGGAGCCCAAATGTTTGCATGAACTCCACCAGGAAAGTAGGAGTTTGGGATGTTTCCAGCATTAGAAGTGTGCTCATGTTGAGCAGAAATCTAAAAGAAGCATTGTTCTTCTTTGATTGGAGATGATTTTCAAGCAGAGTTTTCTGGCAAATCAAAGAGAGGAATAGATTGCTCGAACCAATGAATGATTCTCTTCTTGTCCCACTCCATGGCACCCGTCGTGGTAAAGGACCACATCCTGTAATCAAATTGAATGCACTTCTTGCCGTGGAATCTCAGAGAATTGAAAACTAGCATTGTAACTTTGTTTTCTGCCCACTAATTGAACAATGATTTTGGCGAAGCATTTTACCATTAATCCCAAGAGCAGCGGGATTAGATTGTCAAGAAAATGCATTTAGGACACAGCTTTTTAATTCTATTCCCTGCCTAAAAACAAAAGGGTACAACCTCTGGTGGACAAGTTAGATATTTTTAAACAGCCTTCCCATGAATTCTTATATGTCTTCTTCCCACCCATGTCCCGGGCTGGGTACATTCATATTTGAATTCCCCTTTTAATGCATTATTCCTTCAAGATGTTCTTTGCCTGAATTTGTGCAGTGACTCAAATTCTCTGGCCTCACCATTCATTATTTTGACAACGATAGGTCAGAGCCATATATTAATAAATGAGACATTTCTTCTTCGCCATTTTTGAAGGCTCTGAAGAATCTCACATGTTTCATAGGAGAAGACGTGGCTTCTGTCCACAGTACATCGTCCGCCATCAATTTTAGCTAGCCAATCTATGCTTATGGAACCATTCGTTGCAGACACATGCATAAAGCAGTAGTCTGAAATACAATTAGTAAACATAAGCTCATGCAAAAACACAATATTCAAATCCATTTTTTGATGGTCAGAAATAGTCAATAATCGAAAATCCCATTTTATGCAACGACAAAAATGGAGTCTACTTCGTGAATATGTCATCATTAATTACCTTAAATGCTTAATGGTCGTTCTATTTACTCTGTTAGGAAAGTCTGGCTTTAACCTTTTGGCTGTTTTATAATCCAGTTAATAGAGATGGATTTGACTTATGTTGACCAAGCTTCAGTATAAATAGAATGAACTTTTCAGTTCATGGACGGACCTTCCTGCTTTGCCAAAGAGCCACTTTAGAGCCATTGGATAATTTGCACGAAGCTTACGTGACTTTTGAAATGCTGCATGTTGCTGGACTGACGCCTGGGGTCTGCACGTGCTTTTATTGTGACCTAGATCATTTCTGGGGGAGGAGAGGGATGCCAGCCCGGCGTGTTCTCTGCATGATCATCCCTTGATGTTCAGCCAGGTAACAGCTTTTTATAAAGTGGACGCTTGCTTTGCCTGGTTTAGGTTTTGAAACAATGAATGAGGAAAATGGCTGATGAATCTAGTTTTTTTAGGTCTGTCAAAAGAGGGCTTGCTCTCTTGCAGACCTAACGCATTTCACTGTCACGTGGACCCTGCTGCTAATAAACAGAGTAAGGAAGCGTAAACTACTAATTGGTCCAATGCATCTCTCGTGGCTCTCTAATTGGTTGTGAGCATTGCACCCAAAAGAAGAAATAGTTTATGTGATACCACCATGCTTTTATTTAACATGCACTCTTTTCATGCCTCTCCCAGTCCCACCTACACAAACGGCTCATGGCACTTTCAATTAAATATAAGAGACATGTATCCACCTTGTTGTCCTCCTTTAGTGGTTCAGGGCATACATACAATGTCTCAGTCTTCTCAATTAAGCGTGACAGTGGGCCTCATTCCGAGTACGGTGGTAGCCATTGAGCAATTAGCTCTATGAATGCCTCCCATACCGGTACCGCCTCCGGTCAGACCAGGTGTTAAAGGAGGGACCCACTAAGGTACCTCGGAATTGGGCGCAAAGTGTTTACCGGCACCGGTGTCCTTACCGGTGCCGGTAATCCCTTTGCGCCCAACTCGGAATGAGGCCCAGTATCTTTGTTTTTTCACTGCCATTAGTGTCACTGCCCTCTCAGAAACAGCCATTACTGACAGTATCAGAGTGTTACCAGTGCTGGCAGCATGCAGGGCCTTCACTTTCCACCTGCCCATTGGTTCTCATGTTCTTTCTCTCCATTGACTCCATTACCAATCACCAACTCGGTCTGGATCAATCAGGTAAGTCCTGATTCTGGGATCCTCCACTTCCAACCCGCTGGTGTTCCTAATTTTCAAAGTACAGGTCCGTAAGGCATGGCTATCCAGTTGTTTGCTCTTATTTACCCCACACCCTCCAATGTTCCAAGGACCGTCTGATCCATTGACATTACAGACGCAAATGATTGAGGTGTGCATGGCATGATGACCTCAGTGCTCACCTACCTCAATTGGAAAGCCTTCCTGCTGTTTAGATTACACATGCTGCATGCACGGAAAAATGCAGGCAAGTGCAACACTGTCGAAGTGCCAGCTCAAGTGTGATCCCTCTCAAATGGAATCCATTATTCTTCCATACAGACATCTGACTCATATACACAAAACCTATTCTTGTAACTATGCCTCTCCCTCACAGATGTGCACTTCCCACATACATGCATGCACCTTTCTCTCACATGCACATATCGTATTTAAACACCCATTGTCCCTAACATAAAAACTTCCCTCTTACACACGCCTCTCTCTCTTATGCATGCATCACCTCCATTATGTACACACCGCTATTACAGACACAATCCCCCTCTCTTACATGCACATACATGTTTCTCATATAGACACACATTCCTTTGTCGCATATACATCTTGGATTCCCTCACATACACACATCCTCCATCCATTTCGAATGCAGGCACATGTGTCTTTCATACAAACTCTACTCTCCCTTATACACTCACACCTCCCTCTCTTACAAACACTCACCTACCTCTCGCATTCACACACGTTTCGAGTTCAGGTGCCCGATTCTGCCACATGCGCGCACACACACGCGCACACGCACCCACCACCACCACCTTCACACACATTCCACTCTCATGTATGGACCATTTCGCAACTGAGATGGAAAATCCTTTCACACTGTAAAGGATCCACCAGTCACTGTCTCTGATTGGTTTTCTCCATGTTTGGTCACCACTGCGTTTCCCGCCTGCTTGGGTCCCAGCATACTTTTGGTGCAGCTATGAATAGACTGAGGGATATGCATATAGCTTAGCCATTAAAGGCACACCACCCTGGGCTGCTGACAGAATCTTTTCCCTTTTATTAATAATATATGTATATAACATTATATAGAATTATAACATAACTGATCAGTAACACTTAGCCTGAGTTACCACACAGCAAACCAGGTGAAATCCTCTTCGTTGATGAACTGTCTCAAGAAATGAAAGTCTACAAAATTCAATACTCGGCCATGACAACTCCTGAGGTTCCTGCTGAAGCTTCTCAACTGTAGGCTAAACAGGGATGGAAAATCTACACTTCTTAAATTAAATCAAGATTTTCCCCTTACAGATGCCTTGCAAATGTATTGCAAGCCATTGACGTAAATATTTTTCAGCTTTAGCGTTCCCTAAAGACCAATTTCAAAGCATTGCTAATCAGTCTGATAAAATAATGAGCAATAGAACCACTGGATCAGAAATAGGACGTGATGGCTCTTAGAATGTCACAAGAAACTGTGAACAAGCCACTTCCCTGACATCAACCGTCATGGCATTGTGATATTTCAAATATTTGACTTCCCAGAGGCCCAGTGTAGTTTGAGGTGTTTACTTCTGGGTGGGTTGTATGTCAAAAGGTGGTCCCTTACTTCATAGCCTGGAAGAAAGGGATTTAAATAATTAGGCACAGGGACATAATCAAGGGGCTTCAAAGATATAGAAAGGAGACTTGATGGCCCCTGATTGGTCACATACGCCACTGGAGTGCATGCTATACTGCAGTGCCTTTCTGAGATGATCTCAACCAGTATTAACTGGAGATTCTTTTCCTCTCCATTGAAGGGCTGAGCGCTTATCAGATGAAAGGGAACAGATGTCCTTCTGAAAGTAATGCTGTGTAGCTTGTCCCAGCCCTGAGGAAAGAAAAGTTGTATGGAGCCTGCCGTCCTCTTCCTACCTGCCAAGCCTACCCTCTGTGCTCTGACAAAAAGAGCCTGGAGGCAATGGGAGAGAGAGGTACAGTTCCAGTTGACTATTCGTTTTAAGATGGCAAATAAAAATACTGAATTGCGTTTAAGTTGTATCTCCTCAGCAATCATAGTTGAAAGAGGATGGAGGCGTCTATATAAAGTCTGCCCCCCCTCCCCGCTAAGCTTTACTGACCGCATCACGTTCGACTAAACACGCAATGCGCCATCCCTTCTCGTTATCACCTCAAGTAAAAATTTAGAGGTAATCGCACACAATTCCCTACCCAACAACTTAAATTAAAACAAGCCAACTGAGAAGGAAAAAGAGGAGGAGGTCTCGCTGTTTAATACAAAGACCAGATAAAGATGACAACAGCACAACCACTGCACATCCCAAACTGCGAATCACTCCTTCTACACTTAGGGCTTCATTACACGGACGGCGGTGGACCAAGGTGCTACTAGCACCTTGGTCCATGCCGGTAAAATACTGGCACCGCCTTGGTGGAAAGTGGAATTACCGCACTATTCCAAGGTTGGTGGGGCGATAATTCCCCCTTCCCCCATTGCCCTTCCCCATTCCCATTTTTGCCCCATAGGGCTTTATTGGAATGGGGAAGGCGCTAATTACGGTACGGCAAATTGCGGTACCGTAATTAGCTCCCTGGTCCCTTTGCGGGTTGGTTTTTAACACCTGCAAAAAGCAGGCGTTAAATTCCCCAACCCGCAAAGGGACCTCGTAGTAAGGCGTTAAGGGTTTACCGGTACCGGTAAAACACCGGTACCGGTAAACCCTTACCGCCTACCGTGTAAGGAGGCCCTTAGACTTAGACCACCAAACCAACCTATCATTCCTACTCTTCTACAGGCTACCAACATACAACCCCACTCTATGGACACACTTGAGAGCGCCATCACCAACGGTGTCAAAACATGATCACCTGATCATATTGGGAGATTTCAACATCTTTTTCGAAGAAGAAAACATGGGCCTCATTACAAGTCTGGCGGTAGCCGTGCCGGTAAAACCATCAGGATGCCCCCGGACCCGTAGGGATTTACCGGCTCTGGACTTGCTGGAATTACCGGGGCATTATAGCCCAGTGATCCAGTAAATCCGGAGCCGGCATTTTGTTAATCCCCATTCCCGTGGAGTCGCATAGGACTCCACGGGAATGGGGAAGTGGAAAGACTGGTACCATGTTGTAATGGTACTGGTGTTTCCGTGTACATCTGTGGCCATGTGGCGTTACGCCCGCCAGGTCAGATCCAGCGGGTGTACTACCACACGGCCACAGAACTCATAGTTAGCCAGTATAGAAAACGGTGCCGGTACAGTTTTACCGGCACCGTTATATCCGGACCGGCTAACTTGTAATGAGGCCCACTGACTCACCTAAAACTCTAACAAATCAGCTAAGAACAATGCCACTACAACAATTGGTGAAGGGAGCGACACACAGTGCATGCTACACCCTAAAAGAAATCTTTTGCAAAATAAACCTTGTCAGAACTGCACCTCCAGTGCAAATCCTCTGAAGCGACCACCTCATAATACTCCTCGTGATCCACCAGCCAATGTGAATGCTAGATTACCTCCCCAAAAATCCTCCAATTCAGAAAAGAAACTGGAAACACACAAATATTGCTGAGCTAAACACCATATTGGAAGTCACAAAACCATCAATCCACGTCTTGGACTCATCTAAATTCAAAGAAAGGATGGAGGCATTCCAAAAATGTATCACAAAAACCACCTCAGAGCACTAAAGATACTGAAACAAAAATGGGGGAAAAACTAGGATCAACAGGTCTCCCCAACCATGCTTTCTGTATTCTCGGCAAGATCATTAATTTTGCTACCAGGGCTCTCTTTGAACTCCCTAAATTCACACCTACTTCCTCATACCGTCACCAGGCTGGATGGCTTATGATGCAAACAGGGCCAGATTTCAATTTCTTCTCCTGGTTTGCAAATCTATCCACGGTAAGGCACCTCTGTATCTATCCTTTTCCATCCAACTCTACAAGCATTCTCATAATATCCGCTCTGCCTCCTCGACTACCAATGTCGCTCTCGCCCTCTCTGTGTTTCCTCTCGCTTCAGCTCCTTCTATCTTCTTGCTCCACTTGCATGGAATTCTCTTCCCCGGGACATCAGAGAAACAGTCCACACAGATTTATTCAAAACCAAACTAAAAGCCTACCTCTGCACCTCTGAGTTACCTTCTTAACCTACCTCTCATCTGGGTTTAGGTTGATTACTGCAAATCCATTTGCTCGCAGGAGAATTGGTCAAATTTGTTTTTGACTTCTCGATTTTGCTGAATATTAATGTGGGTGAAGACCCCCACAGCCTGCCCCCTTATTGTCCCAACGTTAATTACTTCCCTAAACCCGTCCCCCAAATATATATGCTACAAAATATGGGCAGAAATCTGCGGCCCATTCTCTTGCGACCACATTTTCACAGTTTTCACTCGCTTCTAACCTGCCTATGTCCCTCACTTCCTCTGCCTCCGCTCTAACACTTCACCCATCATGGTGACATTGCAAGCACAACTGGCCATTTTGCCTACATGCTCTTAAAAATGTCAAATGTTAATTGTCCATAATCTGTGTATCTCCACTTATGTATTGTCCGTGGTGACTGTTCCATTTACTACCCTCCACAACCTGGTAAGAATGTCCCTCAACTCACCCCATTGCAAAAAGCTCACTGCTTCCCATCAAATCTGATTTCTTATCTATTGTACGTTCCTTTGTGAGCAAAAGAACATTTGGCCTCATTCTGAGTATGCTGGTATCCTGGCGGTCGAGCCACCAGGATACCAGCATTTAGTACATACCTTTACCGGCACTCTGTCCGGCGGCATTGCTGCTGCATTACGAGTGCCGGTGGGGCGGTGTTCATCCCCATTCATGGAGTCCCATAGGGCCCCATAAGGGGATTTGCCGTCATTGCCGGTGGCGGTAATGACGGCTTTTATTGCCGATAGGGTAACTGGCTAACCTCCAGCTTTTAGCTGGAGGGAACCCAATGTGTCCCACCAGCAGACCCATAGTTAGGTGATCTGGTAAAGTGCGGGTATCCACAAATACTGGCACTTTATTATCGGACCGCCCGACTCACAATGAGGCCCATTGTTCCTCCTGTATAAATAAATAAATAAGTAAATAAATAAATAAATAAATAAATACCAAGGACAGATATGACTATACAAAGTCAAAATACTCAAAGCAAAAAAGACATACTATAACAAACAGATCACAAACTCAAGTAGTACCCAGAAATAGATGTTCAACATGATCAATAAGCTTAGAAACCCAACAGCATGCAACAACACACCCACACCCACACCCTCACAAAGACTATGCATTGACCTTGAAGACCACTTCAGAAACAAAATGACAAACATGCAGCAAGTCATTAAGCGCATGCCCATAAACACCAACAGCCACCCTAACCAGCCAATGGCAGGACCATCTACAAGACTAAACAAAGCCCTTGGCCTTGGCCAGGGCAAGGGCTAAGGTACATGTGACAAGTTCAGCCAAACGGCTGGTAGGTAGTTCCCGCCCAGTGGCAAAGAAATGTACAGGGTCCGCAGCAGTTGGAGGATCCGTTCTTTCTCCTCTGTTCTTCTACAATTGCAGACAGCAAGGTACAGCAAAGGGCATCAGCAGTGACAGTGTTGTGGATCATCTCCCTCACTCCTGTTTGATTTTCAGGCTTTGGAGCTGGAGCAGCTCTATCACAATATACGCTGGGTTGTGGCAAAGCAGGGTACACAGCTATCTCAGCATGACAAGAGAAGGAGGGGCAAACAAAAGGAGGACAAAACAACAATATTACTAGGCTTTGTGTCATTCAGATCGCGCAAGTGCAGGGAAGGTGGAAGGGGAAAAGTGCCAGGGGGTGGGAGGGAGAAGTGCATTTAAATCAATAAGTGCAGCCAGCAGGTGGCTCATAAATTCAGAGAGAAGGGACTGCAGGGTTGCAGGAACATATCAGTAATGGCTGGGGGAGACCATAGGCAGTGCAAGGGCAACTGGAAATGCAGGATCCTGGGCCTGAGTTCAGAGGGTATCCAGGTGACCAGTGCGTGAACCAGACAGGTCATCATGGGAGAGGAAGAGAGAAAGCGGAAGCGAAAAGGAAGGTCTTGAGTTGCTTCTGGAATTGGAGGTGGTTCTGCTCAAGTTTGAGAGAGGCAGGGAGGCTGCTCCAGAGGTAGGCCCCAGCCGAGGAGAGAGATCTGCCCCGAACTCTCTGCTTGGAGAAGCATCTGTCCCTCAGAGAGTTGGAGGTGGATGAGCGGAGAGCTCGGAAAGGAAGATGCTTTGGAAGAGAAAGTTGGAGGAAGAGCGGTCCCAGACCCTAGGCCCCAGAAAGCCTTGTGGACGATGCAGAGGGTCATGAACTTGATCCGTGCAGCCACAGGGAGCCAGTGAAAAGATTTCAGTACTGGAGAGATATGATCCCTGGGCTTGAGGCCAAGCACAAGTCTTGCAGACGTGTTCTGGATAAGTTGTAAAGGTCGAAGAGTAGAGGCAGGCAGATTTTGAAAGAGGCTGTTGCAGTAGTCCAGCCTAGAGAGGACCAGAGCTCTGAAGACAGTGAGCTCCTGGGGGAAAGTGATAAAAGGAAGAATAACTCTGAGGAGGTGCAGCTGATAGTTTGACTTCTTAGATACGTCAAAAATGTGAGGAGAGAAGGAGAGGGTGGAGTCGAGGATGACACCACGGTTCTTAGCCTCACAGGAAGGAGCACGAAGATGGCCCAGAGTGGGCGGCCAGAGAGAGAGAGGAAATGAGGGAGCAGGTGTCCCAATGAGGAGGATCTCAGTTTTACTGGCATTAAGGAAGAGATCATTGGTGGCACACCATTCCTGAATTGCGGCCAGACTGTCTGGTATGAGAGAAGGAGAGGAGGAGGCCGAGGAAGGCCTAAAAGAGAGTTGGGTGTCATCTGTGTAACACTGGAAATTGGAGCAGAAAGTAGCCATACAGTGGGCAAGAGGTGCCAGGTATTGGTTGAACAGCCAAGGAGAGAGGCTAGACCCCTGGGGAACACCAAAAGTAGAGCGAGAGATAGAAGAGACGAAAGATCCCAATTGGACCTGTCTCGCTGTCAGAGAGAAAAGAGGTCAACCAGGCCAGGGCCTGATCAGTGATACCCAGGTTGTCACAGAGGCGTTGGAGAAGGATGGCATGATTGACCATGTGAAAAGCAGAGGACAGATCAAGGAGAATGAGGACAGAAGGGAGATTAGAGTCAAGATTGCAGAGCAGGGCTTCACGAGTGTTCAGGAGAGCAGTTTCCATGCTTCTGGCAGCTCTGAAGTCAGACTGGGGGTCGCAGAGGCATCCGACATATTCAGTATGCAGATGAAGCTGGGAGATGGCCAGCTTTTCCAAGAGATTTCCCAGGAAAGAAGTGATGGAAATAGGGCGATAGTTAGCTGGAGAGGAAGGATCGGCTGAGGGTTTCTTTAGAAGGGGCTGCACAAAGGAGTGTTTAAGTGGGGAGGGGAAGTTCCAGTGGCAAACAAGTGATTGCAGAAATCGGCCAAGGCTGGAGCAAGGGTGTTGATGTGGTCCTTGATGGTTCAGGATGAGCAGGGGAGAGCCTGCTTTGACGAGACTTTCATAGATCGGTCTTGTCTAGAAATATCATCAGGGGTGAACAGGGAAAGAGAGGAGAAAGGAGGAGGAAAGACGGCCTGAGAGGGGCCAGAAGTGCTAGAGGAGGAGGAATAAGAGGTAGAGGAAGAGTGGGTGGATAGGATGTCCTGAGTTTTAGTGGTGAAATGAGAAGCCAAGGCTGTGCAGAGGGCCTGGGGGGAACAGGAGAAGTAGAAACTGCATCAGAATTAGCCAGCGCCTTGCAGATTTTGAAAAGTTCGGCTGAGTTGTTAGATGCCGCAGAGATGCAGGTTTGGATGTAGGCTCTCTTCGTAGAGAGGACAGAGAGTCTGTACTGCCTTTGGAGCAGGTGGCAGGCCAGTTTGTAAGGGGGTGCACCTGATGCCCTCCACTTCCTCACCGCTGCCCTCCACTTGCGTTTAAGGGTGGCAAGGTTGAATCGTACCAAGAGTTGCACTTGGATTTGGGCTTCAAGCAGATCATCATGACGGGGGCAAGGACACCCAGAGTGTTAGAGATGGAGAGATGAAAGTTAGAGAGGGCTGCGTCAGGGTGTGGGTCAGCCAATGGTGCAAGAGGAGTAGAGAAAGTGGGAGTTAAAGCCTGAACTGTCACACGCTTCATTGGTCGGATGGCCGAGAAGGTAGGGTGGCAGTGCTGGAGTCGGCTTGGCCTGAGAGGTATAGAGAGAGAGGTGGGAGGAAAGGAGAAAGTGATCACTCCAAGACAGAGGAGTGGTGTGAGTATTAGAGAGGGGGAGGTCTGAGGAGATCAGAACATCCAAGATGTGCCCTGCAGAGTGAATCAGGTCAGAGGGAAGAATAGAGAGAGAGCCACAGAGGTTTCAAAAGAGTCCTGAAGTAGGGTAGGTAGCATGCAGGTGGATGCTCAGGTCTCCAAGGAGGAGAATTTGAGAGGAAGAGGCAAGAAGGGAGGAGGAGGGATCAGCCCACTTAGAGAGGAAGAAGGCAACCTGGCCAGGTGGCCTGTAGATAGTGGCCACAGTGAGAGAGAGGCCAGGAGAGATAGAGAGCCTACATGCCAGGCATTGAAAGGAAGAATAATCCTACATTGGAATGATGGAAGCAGTGATCCACTCCGGGAAAATCAAGGCTACACTGCCACTGGGATGGTTGGTTCTGGGTTCAGAGAGGATCTTGTAGCCATCGGGAAGGAGAGAAAACTTGTGACAAAGCTGGCCGTAAAACAAATTTCGATGAGTTTGAGTACATCCAAATCAAGCTTTTCCATGAGATGGCAGATGTCAGAGGCATGTTTGATAGCTGAACGAGAGTTGAAAGTAGCGATGTTGAACAGGTTGCCACATTTGGAGGACTTCCGGGGAGGGGTACAGGCCAGAGTTACACCCTGGGAAGTGATGGAGGTGCCCTAGGATGGGCAGAGGAGGAAGGAAGAGAAGACAGGGTATTCAGAGAGGAAGAGGAAGGTGCCAGAGGGGTGACGTAGGAGGGAGGCAACAGGGTGGCCAGGGAAGCAGCAGGAGGTGCCGGAGAAGTGGCTGAGAAAGGAAGTGGCAGAGGAGCCTGGGAGTGGTAAAAATGGATCGCAGGAGAGGAAAGGAGGTTGATAAGGCACGGGAAGCATCTATCAAAAAGGAGGAGATTGGCCTGAGGGCCCTGGACCAAGATCTTGCCATTTAGGTAGACATTAATGATGGTCTTAGAGGACTGGAAGGGGGCCAGATGGGCCTCCCAACTGGTGCCACCATTAATGGGAGAAGGAGAGAGAACAGATACCATATGGGGGGTCCATAGGCCTGGAGAATATTGTGAATGGTAGCAATTTTAGAAGCAAAAAAGAGAGCAGGACCACTTGCAGAATGGGTAGAGGAAATGGCGTTGTGTTCAGGAGGTGAGAGAATTGAGTTGAGAGATTATTGGAGGTGCCTAGGTTGAGAGGATTGAGATGAAATGAGGGAGAGACAGAAGTCACGTTTGGCAGAATCAAGAGTAGAGAAATAGTTCTGAAGAGCAGTGAGAAGAAGTTGGAGATCAGAGGAGTGTCTTGAACTTTGCCAAGTGCAAAGCTTTTTCTGGCATTGTTGTTTTCAGGGTGCAGATGAGAGGTTTAATCCAGGTCCATTAAGGGGAGGATTTAGGAGTGAGTATAGTATGAGGCTATGGAGAGGAAAAGGCAGCATAAAGATCAGTGTTTAAGTTAGTGAAGGCCTCTTCAGTGGATGGAAAGGTGAGGCCAGCGTAGAAGGGGAGAGAGTGGTATAAGTCAGACAGGAAGTTTGGAGGAGAGAAACCTGCACAAAGTAATAGGTGTATTAGATGGAGAGAGTGAGGAAGCGTGGTCGGAGGGAGAAGGCATGATAAAGATATTAGAAGAAGAGAGTTGAGAGGAGAAGACAATAAGGTCAAGGGAGTTTCCATTTAAATGGATGGGCAGAGAGGGAACAGAAGAGACTGAAGATAATGAGGTGCTGATCGGGAGGGAGAGTGTCAATTAGTTGGGAGATGGGGTCGGAGAATCGACCTACCGGACCTAGTGGCCGGTAGAGAGAAATACTATGTGTGCTATAGGGGCGATTGATTGTGGAGGTAGTGTATTCAAATGAGGGAGAATTATCAGGAGATAGGGGAGGAGAAATAGGAAGTTTGGAGGATTAAAACAGTCCTATACTAACCTTGTCAGTGTGGTGTGGTGAGTTAGTGAAGGTGTAGGCAGGGTCATGACAGGTAACAAGGGTTGCAGAGTCAGAGGGAGAGATCCAAGTTTCAGTAAGAGTAATGAGGTCAAGAGAAGGATAATGAGAAAGGAAGAAGTCAGAGATGAAGGAGGTTTTATAGCAGACAGACTGTTGTGCATGCCAAAAAGCAAGAGAAAGAGTGAGATGTAAAAGCATACCAATATTGAATCTGAGAAATAGAGAGGTGCTGGGGGTAGATGCAAGAAAAGGATGTGTAATGGAAGGTAGGGTTGGAGTAGGTTTTGTGAATACAAAGAGTAGTGAAGCGAGCAGAGAGGTGGCGTCGAGGAGAAGAGATTATAGGGATGGGAAGAGAGTTGAGATGTTTCTGAGTGGAGAAGAGTGAAGATCGAAGTGGGAGGGAAAGGAATAAATAGCATAAGAAGCGCATGGTGAGGGTGAATCTGAGAAGAAGCAATACATGGCACTTAAAGACAAGTAGCACGATGCAGCAAATCCAGGAGACAAAGACTCTGGTCAACAGCTGGTCCTAACCCTTCACTGTTCCTCCCTTAACTGGGACACACCTGGCTGTATACCCATAGGGAGTTCAGAAGGGATTACATACGCTCTCCTCACCTGATAACCTAGTCCATCAGTGGTTGGTCTTTCTGATATTATCCCTTGAGTTGCTGGGAAGAGGTGATTTATTGCTGATTGGTGTTCCCAGATGAGCCTCTTGGGGCCTGTGGCTGGAGATAGGGCTAATCGAAGATGGCCACCGGAAGTGATGTCACTGATTGAAGATGGCCACAGGAAG
Source organism: Ambystoma mexicanum (assembly GCF_040938575.1). Taxonomy (NCBI): domain Eukaryota; kingdom Metazoa; phylum Chordata; class Amphibia; order Caudata; family Ambystomatidae; genus Ambystoma; species Ambystoma mexicanum. The sequence goes on from NC_090922.1 coordinate 1,258,387,383, forward strand.
GGATGTCACCAATCCAAGATGGCCCCTGGAAGTGAAGCATCAGGCAGAAAGTGAAGCCAAAAACCAGAAGGGATGACACACAATCTTGTTATTTGATTGCCTAGTCCAGCAGTGGTTGGTCTTGCTGATATTGTCCATGGTGTTGCTGGGATGAGGCGATTTCTTCCTGATTGGTGTTCCTAGTGGAGTCTCTTGTGGCCTCCCGCTGAAAATAGGGCTGATCATAGAAAGTGTGGAAGAACAACAGGACTCATGAAGTATGGTTTGCAACATGAGGGATCCATTTGAGCTGACAAACAAGCAAACACAAGGCAGAGGTGGGGACAGAGCAGACTTGGTGGTTCAAAGGAGTTTCAGAGTTCTCAGCTGAGGAAAGTTCCAACTCAGATGAGTCATTTTCCATTGAAGCACATCACTGTCCATTCAAAGACATGCTGTCCATATAGTTCAATGCATTTTTAAAGCACACTATTTCTCATCATTCTTCTAATGTGAAAACAAGGCTATCAATACCCACATAAATGGTCCCTCCGTCACCTGCTCTTGGGGCCGGCATTGTCTCACTACATTTTCAGGCTGTCTGTACTGTTACACCGTGGTATGTCCATCATGTTAGAATCTGGGGGCCTACAGACCACTGACTCTGTGTTGACGAAATACTGTGTGCACCACCTGCATTTCACAGAGGGCCACATATAGGTGTGCAAAAATAATTTCGCAAAAAAGTCAACTAGTTCTTAAGAGAGACCAAATGCATCAAAGGACAGAATTTCCCACAAAAATTCAAATATGGTAGAACAGGGTCCACAACACAGAGGCAACAGCCAACATTCCAAGCATCACGGAAGAATCACGGAAACAGAGAGGGACAGATACACGCAGGGTAAGGTTGGATGGGTGGATATAGAGAAGGATAAAATAGGGTTAGGGAGCTTTGGGGTAGAGTGAGTGGGGTAGACAAGGTGGCTGTTATCGGTAGACAAGGGTGAGGGAAGATGTGTGGGGTAGGGAGGGATAGAGTGGAAAGGGTTTGGCAGAAAAGGGTGAGGTAGGAGGGGGTAAAGAGGGATGGGGTAGAGTGGGTGGGGATAGACAGTGGTGGGGGTTGACTAGGTGGGTATAGAGGGGTGAAGTAGAGCGAGTAGGAAAAGAGAGGGTGTGGCAGAGTTGGTTATGTAGAGGGGGTGAAAAGGGTGAGAGAAAGTAGAGAGGGATAAGGAAGGGCGATGGTCTAAGGGGGTGATTGAGTGGAATAGAAGTTAGTGACAGGATGAATCGGAGGGTGGTAGAAAGAGGTGAGATGAGTGGGTGAGTGGGGTAGGGAGGGGATAGTACAGGTTGGTCAGTGTGCAAGAGGTGTGAAGTAGAGGGGGTGGGGTAGAAAATGTCAAGATAGATTGGTGGGGCAGAGAAGGGTGAGGTAGGTGGACGAGTGGGAGTAGAGAGAGAAGAGGTAGGGTGGATAATGGGGATGGGTGAAGCATGGGGTGATGGAGTAAACTGGGTTGAGTTAGGGTAGTTGAGTGTGGGTTAGTAAGGTGAAAATGTCAGTGGGTGGGTAGTGATAGAGAGTTGCAATTTAATTTGGAATGTGGTAGAGAGGGTTGAGGTATTCAGGGTGAGGTAGAAAGGACTGCTAGATGGTTGGTGAGTAAAAGAGGAGGGAGGGAGAGTGGGTGGTTGGAAGTGGAGAGGTGTGAGGTAGGATAGGTGGTTATGAGTAGAAGGGTAAAGTATATGATATGATATGAGGTGGCATTTATAATGGACCTATACACACGTTTTTCTATGCGCGACAAGACAAGGAGGGGGAATCAAAGAGAGGACAACATAACGATCTTACTACACCTTGTGTCATACAGATCGCGCAGGTGCGGGGAAGTGGCAAGCAGAGAAGTGCCAGGAGAGAGTTGAAGGGAGAAGTGCAGTTAACTCACAAGTGCAGCCAGTGGGTGGCTCATAAGTGCAGAGAGAAGGGACTGTATGGTTGCAGATACAGACGCTTAAGTGCTGGGGAGCCCGGAGGCAGTGCAAAGGCAACTACACATGCAGGAGTCTGGGCCTGGGCTCAGAGGGTGACCAGGTGACCAGTATGCGGAGCAGTCAGGTGCATCAGCAGCGGAGAGGAAGAGAGAAAGCAGAAGTTTTTGAGTTCCTTCTGGAATCAGAGGTGTTTCTGCTCAGGTTTGGAAGAGGCAGGTAGGCCCTAGCCAAGGTGATAGATCTGCCCCCAACTCTCTGCTTGGAGAAGCGTCTGACCCTCAGAGAGTTGGAGGTGGAGGATTGGAGAGCTCGAGAAGGAAGATGTTTTGGAAGAGAAAGTTGGAGGTAGAGTGGTCCCAGGCCCCAGAAAGTCTTGTGGATGATGCAGAGGGTCTTGAATTTGATCCTTGCAGCCACGGGGAGCTAGTAAAGAGGTTTCAGAGCTGGAGAGATACGATCCATGGGCCTGAGGCCAAGGACAAGTCTTGCAGTCCTGTTCTGGATAAGTTGTAAAGGTCGAAGAGTAGAGGCAGGAAGGTTTAGAAACTGGCAGTTGCAATAGCTTCTGGGGGAAAGTGAGAAAAGGAAGAATACCTGTGAGGAGGTGCAGCTGATAGTTTCACTTGTTAGAGATGTCGGAGATGTGCAGAGAGAAGGAGAGGGTGGAGTCGAAGATGACACCAAGGTTCTTAGCCTTATAGGAACTTGTATAACTTGTATAAGTTAGCAACAAGAGGGCACACAGTTGGCGGCCAGAGGGAGAGGAAAGGAGGGAGCAGGTGTCCCAATGAGGAGAATATCAGTCTTACTGGAATTAAGGAAGAGATCACTGGTGGCACACCATTCCTGAATTACAGCCAGACAGTCAGGTACGAGAGAAGAAGCAGAGGGGAGCCTGAAAGAGAGCTGAGTGTCATCCGCATAACATTGAACATTGGAGCAGAAAGTAGCGATGCAGTGGGCAAGAGGTGCCAGGTAGTGGGTGAAGAGCCAGGGAGAGAGGTTAGACCCCTGCGGAGCACCACAAGTAGAGAGAAAGATAGAAGGGAGGAAATACCCCAGTTGGAATGGAGAGGGTCAGTCAGTGAGAAAGGAGGCCAACTAGGCCAGGGACTGATCAGTAATACCAAGGTTGTCGCAGAGGCGATTGAGCAGGATGGCACGGCTGACCATGTCAGGAGAGCAGTTTATGTGCTTCTGGCCGCTCTGAAGCCAGACTGGTGGTCATAGAGGCAACCAACAGATTCAGTATGTAGATCAAGCTGGGAGATGGCTAGCTTTTCCAAGAGTTTGCCCAGGAAAGGAATAATGGAGATCGGGCGATAGTTAGCCGGAGAGGAAGGATCGGCCAATGGTTTCTTTAGAAGGGGGTGCACAAGAGAGTGCTTAAGGGGGGGGGGAGGAAAGTTCCATTGGCACAGGAGTAATTGCAGAAATCGGCCAAGGCTGGAGCAAGGGTGTTGATGTGGTTCTTGATATTTCTGGATGAGCAGGGGAGAACCTACCTGCTTTGATGAGACAGTAGGGTGATTGGGGGAGATTAATGAGGTAGGTTGAAGTGGGTGGAGGTAGAAAGAGTTGAGGAAGGGACTGGTAGACAGGGTGGGTGGAGTGATTGGGGATAGAGAGGGGTGGGATTAGTTTGTGAGGGTAGATAGAGGTAAGTAAGAGTCATTAGGGTAGACAGGGATGAAGTGGGTGGGTGGGTAGGGGTACAAGAGATGACGTAGAATTGGTTTGTAGGGGTATGGGAGGGTCAAATATGGTGGATGAGTGTAGTTAGAGATGGGCGAAGTAGCCCTGGTGGGTGCAATTGGAGAAGGGTGCCATTGGGTGGGTGTGGTAAAGTGGTTGGGGTAGAGAGGGCTGAGGTAGAGTGCATGGGGTAGAGAGGGGTGGTGTATAGTGGCTGTAGGAGGAGAGGGGTGAGGTAGGGTGTGTGTGTGTGTAGTGGGAAATGGGGCAGTGTGTTGGAGGGGAAAGTATGGTAAGGTAGAATTGGTATGTGTGAATAGAGATGTGAGATGTAGGGTGGGTGTGTGTGAGTGTATGGTGATGGGGTAGTGGGGGTGGAAAGTAGAGAGGGTTGAGTTATGATGGGTGGGGCAGAGAAGGGTGAAGTAGACCAGATTAACTTAATTAGAGGAGGGTGAGATTGGGTGGGTATAGAGAGGGTGCAGTAAAGTAGTTCGGTGAGAGAGCTGATGTAGGGTGGGTTAGGGAGGAAAGGAGTGTGATAGAGGGGTGTAGGGTGTAGAGAGTCTTCCTGTTGTCTGGATTAAATGCAGCACAGGGAGGCAAAGCGGACAAAGCAGGGTTCGTCATAGTGCTATAAGGTGTTGCATATATAGATATGTATGGGTACTGACATTGGGCCTCTTATAAGCATGGCAGTCCGGAAACTACTGTATTGGTAAGAATGCTGGTACCGTAATTCCCGGACCGCCATACTAGGAGCTGTGCTCGCAGGTGCATGTTAGCCCGCGAGGTCTGGCTTGGCGGGCAGAGCGGCACCCGCGAGCGCAGCATGTCAGATGCACCGGCACCGTCATGCATCCGACGTCCCCATTCCAATTGAGCCCAAATGGGAATGGGGACTGACAGGCACCGGCACCTGGCAATGCAGGAATTACCGGGTCCGGCAATGTCGGAATTACCCCGTAATTCCTCATTGACGGGTGGCGGAAATATTGCAAATCCCGCAACAGCCGTGCCTGTTTTACAGGCATGGCTACCGTCAGGGTTGTAATGAAGCCCATTGTTTTCCTGAATGGGTGGGTACCAAATATAGTTTCACTGAGGCGCTAACTGAGCAGAGCCTGGTGCTGCTTAAAGCATGTTCTACACCATCTCTTATATAAGAAATACTGGCTGTTTTCTTTCACACCAACATTTTCCTATTAACTTAAATAGCAGTAGTGGCCAAGAATAGTTTCTTTTATCTGAGTCCCAAAAAGAACCTTCCCGTACTTTATCTTTCTTTAACCATTCAGGCCGCTTTTGTCCTTATTCTTTTGAGACTAGACTATTACTACACAGTCCTTAGCTGGAAATCCCTTTCTATTTGACTCAATTGCAACACAGACCATAGAATGAAGTGGCACACATTCTGTACCAAACTAAACCTGAGAGCCAAATGGCTATTGCGCTGAGGCCATTAGTGCTTTCAGTGCCCTTAGGATCTATATATGTAAAACCTAATGCAAACATTGAAGTCAAGCAAATCAATGGGCTAAAATTGCCACATTACATTTTAAGAACTTTTGATTATCAACTAGGCTTTGGCAGTAAAGTGCCTCCATTCCTCTTGGAAAGAATTGTGCACTATGTTGCATGGACATGACTTAAATTCACAAGGGGTTTTCCAGACCAAATGGCGAGCCTCCAGACAAAAGGTCTAGTTTAAGATGAGGTTTCCATTTTCAATTGAGCGGGGAAACCACTAGCTGCATCCCTGGAGAGGAATCTAATGAAAGGGTTATCTTTTGTCCTATCTCAGACCTCATCTAGGTTACAACAAATAGAAACAGAACAAAGACAGTTTTGATGGAAGCTCGGGTGGGAAATGGTTTTCAGATAATGATTCTAGAGACTGAACGTTTTATGCCATCTAATAAAGATATGCCAAAAGGCCTATTAATGTTTGAATGAGTCATTCTGAAAGGACTTCAAAAAATTATGGATCAAAAAAAGTCCTTAGATAATTTGCATAGGGACTAATCTTTTTCACTTATTACACAGCCCACGGTAGTGGCCGTGTAGTTATGGTTAAGTTGCTAATCCCATAGGAAGAGCACTTTTTGGTGGCTTATAACTTTGCTCCCCCTGGACGAATCCTCACCAAACTTTGCAAAAAAAGTATATGTCCCACTCTGAATGTATTTGCACAGTTTAGTTTGGTGCAGTGGGGGCAAAGTTATAAGGGGGGTCCCAAAATGTATTTTTATTCCCATAGAGTGAATGGGGAAAAAACTTTGCTTACGCCTACAGCTCAAACCGTTGGACGTATTTGCACCAAATTTGCGGCAGGAGCAGCGGCTAGGTCCCAAAAGCGTGCTTTTGTAAATTTGGTGGAAATCCAGACAGTATATATTTTTTTAAAACAACCAAAAAGTAGTTGTCTAAAAAAATCGGCTTGCGTCATGTCCGCGGACATACGGCGTGTTCGCTGATTGGCTGGGATGAAGCGTGAGGTGCGTTGTGTTGTTTTGATGCGCCCACCATCTTGGATCCGCGGACAGTGCAGCGACGAACAGGGGAAAAATACAACTTTGGAGAGTGTGTTAGTGTGTAGGAGTGCTTGGGGAGGGTGGGGGGAGTAAGAGATGGGTGAAATGCTGTATTTATTTAGGTGGCAGATGCCCCTGATGTGTTTGTCATGTCCGCGGTCACCGCGCCTGTCCGAGGACATAAAATGCAGTAGCCCATATAGCACAGTTAAAATGTTTGATTCTATGGGTGTGTTATGCTGCGGTGGTTGTGGCCAGGGCCTAGAGTCTTGGGTGCATGGACAACAGCCTTCGGCCATGCACTCAAGACTCTAGGCCCTGGCCACAACCGCTGCAGCATAACACACCCATAGAATCAAACATCCATCACATATCCACAAATCTACAGTTTGTGTACTGTTTGATTTGTATAGTTTGTATGTGAAGTTTTGGCTACGTCATGTAATTAAGATTGTAGAGTTTGGTAACAAGCACTGCAGTATAACATATCCATGGAAAGTAAACATTTTGGATTGTGGTGTATGGTTAGATGTTTGCTTCAATGGTTGTGTTATGGAGCAGTATTTGTGAGTTGTATTATAATATACTTACTGTTTGATTTTTTGTGATTGGATATATTTTTTTCATGACTTGGGTAACTGGAGCAGATATTCTTTTTCAATTTCTGTGATAAAAGAAAAGATCATGTTAGTGTAGGTAGTTCATAAAGAGTTATTGCATTGCATAATAAGACATTTCTGCATTATTTCAACCCTCATATTTAGTAGTTTACAAACCAGTGTACTGTGCAATTTGCTCAGTTTTTGTTTTTGTTTCTTAAATCATTGGGTCTGTGGGAAAAAATCCATGTTGGATTAAAAAAAAAACTTTTTTTGTTAAGGTATAATACATTTCTTTCTTTGTTTTCAGTGTTTATTTGTTGTTTCTTGCTAATGTTCTATCTGTTGGCTTGTTGCAGATTGTTAGATACCTGTTGTCGTATTCTAACTGGTTATAGCTTTTTATTTATATTTTCAAGCTGCTCATCTATCTGTTGGGTTGTTGCAGATTTTTGGAGCAGTTAGATACCTGTTGGCGTATTCTGACTGTTTATTTCTTCTTATATTTTAGTGGTATTGATTTATCTGTTTGGTTGTTGCAAAATCTTGGGGCAGTTAGATACCCGTTGGCGTATTCTAACTGTTTATTTCTTCTTATAATTTAGTGGCATTGATTTATCTGTTTGGTTGTTGCAGAGTCTTGGGGCAGTTAGATACATGTTGGCATATTCTAACTTTTTATAGTTTTCTAATTGAAGTTTCATTAATTTTTATGCACAGATTAGTTATTAAATTTTGGTTTTAAGAATATTAAATAAGTGTTTATAAGATTTGCTGGTAATCTCTGCTTTAGAGTAATGGTACTATCATTACATTCGAACCACCCACAATTCTTTTCTATATATGCAATTTAGTGACCTGCATTGGTTGGGGCTCCTGTGTGGTAGATTATACCTATTGTTGTGAAGGTTTTCTTACCAAGTGATATTTGACCATGTGTGAATCCAGTCAGCTTGCAGTTGATTTTGGTACCATCTGCATTGTAACGTAGAAGCATTAGTATTACGTATTTACTACGTGTTTGTATTTGTAAGGTGGAGCGATTATCTGAATTGCAGGCAGTGCATAATCTGCCATGGTTTGCATTTTGTACAAGTTGCTGAAATGGAACGGATTCACAGTTAGGTATGGATACATACATGAAGCGTTCATTAGGGTTTTGTTCCTGTGCCACATTGTTGCAGAGAGTGCATGTATGTTTCCACATGTAAGAAATCTGGAAGATTTAATTTATAGGTATATTTTTGTTTTCCAGTACTTGTAGTAAGTACATTAGAAATTCTTGTGGATCTTCTTATGAGTTTATAGTGAATTTCACCATTCCAGCACAGTAGTCCAATTCTTGTCTTATTCCATGAACACTGTAGGTGTTGTCAGGAATGTTGCTTGCATTTCTATGAAGGACTAACATTTGCAAACACAACTGGTCTGTATGGTGTAAGTAAATGTGGTCAGGAATTGGTGGCAATTGGAATAGAATATTTATTGCTACATTTGCGTAGCAATTTACACCAGTTATATTTGAAAATTTGAATGGACCAGATAGTTCTATGTCCAAGTAATTTCTTTGGAGTGTGTGTTGCTTCTTTGAAGAAGTACCTGAGTTACTTTAAGTAGTAGATTCTTCTTTGGTTGTAGTAATTGATGAAGTATTAGCTTCTTTTACTCTCTTTGGAGGATTTGCAGTGAGATCCTGTTGCATTTCTGTTTGAAGTCATTTTCTTTTACAATATTTTGCTTTTTGTGGAACAGGATAGGTTTTTAGATGGGGTGTACAGTGAACGTAGTCTATTGTATTCTAAAATGCAAGGAATACCAGTGTTTATTTTACTTGCATCAAAGTTGATTAGAAATAGACCGTCAAGTGTACGTAAGCGTGATAGTGCTACGTAGCTCATGCCTTCTTTAAAGACTGTGTTCCCAATATTTATCAATGCTTAATCTAGGGTAAAACCGTGTGATTTGTGAATGGTGACTGCGTATGCTAGAGTTAGAGAAAATTCTCTATGTACATACATGTCTTTGAAAAGAAGGAATCGAGCTGTTGAGTGTCCTATCCTTTTTACTTCTGATAGTTTGTCAAAGAGGACATGGACAAACTGAATGTTGGCACGTGGGTATGTTTGAAAGCCAACAACTGTATCAAGTGCTCCATTAACTAGTCCTTGCTCCACGTCAAGGTTACGTTTAAGCATTATTCTACAGTTTAAAGATAATTTTAATATTTTCTCCAAACCAGCTTTCTAAGGTATTATCAGGGTAATTCATAGAATTTCGCAGAAAAGTGTCGCAAGCGGCTGGCGCAGAGTGTCCGCGTGCGATTGTCTGCACCAGGCACGTGCGCTAAAACCGATTTCCGCGCACAGCGTATTCATGGATTTCAGGCACCCAAACCAGCCGTGGCGCAGAGTATCGCAGCGACCCTGCAGCAGCGCCAGTAACGCCCCCAAGAACGCCCTGGCGCAAGGAAAAGCCATCAAAATCGCTAAATCATCGCAAAGGGCTGCGCTAACCCTGGACCAGTCTACAGGGCTGCCAAACAAGGAACGCAAAGCGGGTAACGTGCATATCAGGGGTACGCGTGAAGTCATACACGCGATTAGCCAGGGTACGTGTACTACAGGGGTACCCGGGAAGTACTACACGCGGTTGGCCAGGGTACGTGTATTACAGGGGTGTGCGGGAAGTTCTACACGCGATTCGGCTGGGTACGTGTATTACAGGAGTGCGCGGTAATTCTCACATGCGATTTGGCCAGGTACGTGTATTACAGGGGTGCGCGGGAATTATCACACGCGATTTGGCCTGGTACGTGTATTACAGGGGTGCGTGGGAAGTTCTACACGCGATTGGCCAGGGTACATGAATTACAGGGGTGCGCGGGAAATATCACACGCGATTTGGCTTGCTACGTCTATTACAGGGGTGCGTGGGAAGTTCTACACGCGATTGGCCAGGGTACGTGTATTACAGGGGTGTGCGGGAAGTTCTACACGCGATTCGGCTGGGTACGTGAATTACAGGGGTGCGCGGGAATTCTCACATGCGATTTGGCCAGGTACGTGTATTACAGGGGTGCGCGGGAATTATCACACGTGATTTGGCCAGGTACGTGTATTACAGGGGTGTGCGGGAATTATCACACGCAATTAGGCTGGGTGGGTCCTCACAGGTGTTCCCTGTACACCCTGCACGGCCCCTGCAGGCAGCCCACAAAACAGGGGACTACCCTGCACACCTGCTCATGTCCCCCTGCACCCCCACCCCCCAGCAGTGCAGGGGCACCCTCCACCAAGCCCCCACCCATGTCCCCTATCACCCCCATCCCCCAGCAGTGCAGGGGCACCCTCCACCAGGCCCCCACTCATGTCTCCCAACACCCCCACCCCCCAGCCACCAGGGGCACCCTCCACCAGGCCCCCACTCATGTCTCCCACCACCCCCACCCCCCAGCCACCAGGGGCACCCTCCACCAGGCCCCCACCCATGTCTCCCAACACCCCCACCCCCCAGCATCCAGGGGCACCCTCCACCAGGCCCCCACCCATGTCCCCTATCACCCCCACCCCCCAGCAGTGCAGGGGCACCCTCCACCAGGCCCCCACTCATGTCTCCCAACACCCCCACCCCCCAGCATCCAGGGGCACCCTCCACCAGGCCCCCACCCATGTCCCCTATCACCCCCACCCCCCAGCAGTGCAGGGGCACCCTCCACCAGGCCCCCACTCATGTCTCCCACCACCCCCACCCCCCAGCCACCAGGGGCACCCTCCACCAGGCCCCCACCCATGTCTCCCAACACCCCCACCCCCCAGCATCCAGGGGCACCCTCCACCAGGCCCCCACCCATGTCCCCTATCACCCCCACCCCCCAGCAGTGCAGGGGCAGCCTCCACCAGGCCCCCACTCATGTCTCCCACCACCCCCACCCCCCAGCATCCAGGGGCACCCTCCACCAGGCCCCCACCCATGTCCCCTATCACCCCCACCCCCCTGCAGTGCAGGGGCACCCTCCACCAGGCCCCCACTCATGTCTCCCAACACCCCCACCCCCCAGCATCCAGGGGCACCCTCCACCAGGCCCCCACCCATGTCCCCTATCACCCCCACCCACCAGCAGTGCAGGGGCACCCTCCACCAGGCCCCCACTCATGTCTCCCAACACCCCCACCCCCCAGCATCCAGGGGCACCCTCCACCAGGCCCCCACCCATGTCCCCTATCACCCCCACCCCCCAGCAGTGCAGGGGCATCCTCCACCAGGCCCCCACTCATGTCTCCCACCACCCCCACCCCCCAGCCACCAGGGGCACCCTCCACCAGGCCCCCACTCATGTCCCCTATCACCCCCACCCCCCGCCACCAGGGGCACCCTCCACCAGGCCCCCACCCATGTCCCCTATCACACCCACCCCCCCGCCACCAGGGGCACCCTCCACCAGGCCCCCACCCATGTCCCCTATCACCCCCATCCCCCCGCCACCAGGGACACCCTCCACCAGGCCCCCACCCATGTCCCCTATCACACCCACCCCCCCGCCACCAGGGGCACTCTCCACCAGGCCCCCACCTATGTCTCCCAACACCCCCACCCCCCAGCATCCAGGGGCACCCTCCACCAGGCCCCCACCCATGTCCCCTATCACCCCCACCCCCCAGCAGTGCAGGGGCAGCCTCCACCAGGCCCCAACCCATGTCCCCTATCACCCCCACCCCCCAGTAGTGCAGGGGCTCCCTCCAACAGGCCCCCACCCATGTCCCCTATCACCCCCACCCCCCGCCACCAGGGGCACCCTCCACCAGGCCCCCACCCATGTCCCCTATCACAACCACCCCCCCCCCCACCAGGGGCACCCTCCACCAGGCCCCCACCCATGTCTCCCACCACCCCCCCCACCCCCCAGCAGTGCAGGGGCAGCAGGCAGTCAGGCAGCAGCAGGTGGGAGCGTGCTCGGGGCTCTGGGGGGCAGTAGTTCGGCCTTCCGGGCAGGAGCGTGGTATTCCGTGTGCGTAGGCGTGGCCAGCTTGGTACGGAGTGATTTTGCACGTGAAAATCCTGCACGTCAGCGTGAAAACCGAGGAAAGGCCCTCAGCGCATAAGCGCGTCTGTGACGTGACCCGCACGGGTGTTTCCCACACAGCACGTAATGACAGAGCACACGTGGAAAGACTGCACGTCAGAGTGTAATTGCGTGTGATTGGTGGAAATGGCCCTACACGCAGAAGTGACAAAGCGTGTAATTGGTGGAAATGGCCCTACACGCAGAAGTGACAAAGCGTGTAATTGGTGGAAATGGCCCTACACGCAGAAGTGACAAAGCGTGTAATTGGTGGAAATGTCCCTACACGCAGAAGTGACAAAGCGTGTAATTGGTGGAAATGGCCCTAGCGCGTACACGCCGCGTAAGTGACGCTGGACGTGTGGCCCTGTATAAAAGGTATGTGTAGAACACGTTTTCCTTGTACGTGCTTTTCGTGGAGAGCGAGTGGGTGAATTCTGTACTTCTTGTCGTTTCACACGCGATTTACTTCACGGCGTTTCAAGTTCGTATTCCCTGTTACCTCTGACAGCTTTTTCTCTTTTTTCGCTTTTACTGGTTTACCTGGGCCTGTTCCCTCAAACAGTGTTCCCTTCTACTGTTGTCCTGTCTCCTCAGACAGCGTACAAATCTTCTTTTGGCGGGGGTGTTGCCAACCAAACGTGCTCCTTTTACACGCTCATTTACCAGGCAGACGGTGAGTCACGCACGTATCTAACATCTGTGCTTGCCCCGTGTGTAGCCTACCCCTTCAGAGGTCATTCTAGGCTGCGTGTGACACGCATACGTTCATTCTTGTGTTACTGGGTGCCACAGCGTAGTGCAGGTTTTTCTTTCTGCACACGTGGTCTAGGAGGGGTTGCGTGCACGTCATCTCCCTTTTTTGGGGCTCCTGTGCGTAGCGTGACCCGTCATCTTTCCCCAGGGGTTACAATCAGCCTTGCAAGGGCACTAGGGTACAATTACCATCTGGTACCCAACCCCTTTGACCCCCAATTGCCCAGGACAATAGTTTCCAGCCACTCCCATACGCACATTTACATCAGTGCCATGGCTGGGAGGCGAGGATTCCGTAAGGGTGGCAAAGGTGGAAGAGCCACAAGTGGTGGCCGTGGTGGATCCGGTAGGGGACGTGGTCGTTACTTGCAGGGTGAGCCTGTCCCCCCATGTGTGGAGGACCAGTCAAGGGCACCCATAATTCCCCCCCCCCCCCGTTGAGGCTGATGTGGCTGACACCATCCATGCTCAGCCCTTGTTGGACCAGCCCATTGTGGCACCAGATCTGGCTGACTCCATGGCTGACTTCCAGGTCAGCAGGCCTATGACACGTGCGCTGGTGCATGTTGATGTCACCATGCCACGTGCATCTGGGTCAGCAAGGTCATCTGCTGCACCAAGGAGGCAGGGCGGAGAGGCTGCAGGGGCAGCTGCGGCTCCATCCACCCCAGCCCTCACACACCCAGCCAGGACAGTGTCGGTCCTAGTCCATGCTGCTGACATTCCCCCTGACACCATCACACTAGAGCCAATGCCTGCACCAACTCCCATGCTGAGTGTGCAATCCCACACTCCTGATACAGAGTCCACCAGGGCTCCTGCCCCTAGTGTCCAGAGCGGCGCAGGACACTCAGGATCACCACCACCTTCCAAGCGGAAGAGGAAGAGTGCTCGTCCGGCACAGGCTGATGCCCCAGACACGGCTACACAGTCCGGCCCATCCAGGAAGCCCAGCTTCACGGATGACGAACTGAATGCACTTGTCGAGTATGTGTCCGGACATGACAACGAGATGGTCATTTTTGCGGGATCCAAGACCACACCTGCACAACGCCAGGCACACTGGCAGACCGTTTCGGACATCGTAAGTGCCCTTGGAATCGTGAGGCGCACAGCCAATGATTGCTATAAGCGCTGGAATGACCTAAAGCGCAGGGCAAAGAGTAAGCTGGCCTCAAGTCATGCCGCAACTCTAGTGACTGGAGGTGGGTCTCCAGTAGTAGACATGGAACTCACTCCACATGAGTCAGTCGCTGGGACCTACGTCACGGAGGAACAGATCCAAGGCGTGGGAGATCTGGCTGATTACGAGGCATTGTCCGGTGAGTGCACATGCATGTGTGTGTCATCCATGTGCATGGTGTGTGTGTGAGGGCTTCTGTTTGTGTGCCAGGTGAGAGTGTGTGCGCCTGAGTCGTATGGGTCAGCCATGTGCTTCATGCAATACTTCCTGCGCAGCTGCATTTGGCCATAGCAGTATCCCTTCTGCCAACAGTAGACATCTAGCCCAACTGCACGCCAGTTGCCCTTGAAGTGTCACCTTGCCACAACATAGTTGCTTATTTTTCACTGTTCATTCAGTCAGTTTGTTTGCATTCCACCACTTTCACTAGGCATGTCGCTGTCCACTAGTCACATGTCTGACATGGCTATGGTAAAGTGGAGTGACTTTGTTACCTGGATATCATTTGTACACACATGTCCCTGTGCAATTGGACCATTTCAGACTGGCAGCTCCAGGTAAAAAATCTGACCTGTTAGAATTAGAAAAGCGATTACATGCGGGAACTGGACTGAATGAATAGGTGCTGCCCATCTCTCCATCTTCACTCAATAGCAATGGTACATGCCATCTGTGTGATGGCATGTGTGTATCACCTGGCAATCACAGGCCAATGTGTGATGCCACTGCCAGGCAGCATGCAGAAAATGTGTTCATCTTCCATCTTGGTGTCATCAGTGTGTGCCATTTGCCTGCACTTCATACGCAGTGAGGGTGCATGCATGGGAGGGTTTTAGTCATGTGGGACATGTGTCAATCAAGTACTGGTTCTCTTGCTTCTCAGCCCTCATTGTGTGCCATGGTGCTAATGCCTGTTTCCATTTCTTTGTTTTCATGTCTTTGCAGGGGAAGACGCACCTGATACTGCTGGGGTTGTGGAGATGGTCCAGACCCAGGAGGGGTCCGAGGGCCGACCAACCACCAGTGAGGGACGTGGTGTGGTGGTGGGGGAGAACCCACAAGTGCTGCAGGTCGTGCTCTCAAGGGGTGTCTCTGGCTGCACCTCCCCCGAGCTGTACTCAGGTGTTGATTCGGATGAGACCTACGTGCCGTTGCAGGTGAGTGTTCCAGGGAGGGATTCTGTTCTGTCTCACCCACCTGCACCAGGGTCAGAACCCTCCATGGGGATGTCAGTGTTGGCAGCTACGCCTTCGGTGGTTACGGATGCAGGGTCACACTCCGCGACATCTGATCCTGTTCCTGGGCCAGCAGATCAGAGGGGGAATGCAGTCCTGCAGCCTCAGGCAGTGCCGGCACAGCAAGGCGCAGTTCGCCTTGCCCCAGACAGGTGTGGTGCCCGCCGACGTGGTGGCCGTACGCCACCCGGCAATACCGCATGGGAGCAATCCATTTACGGTATGGCAACCCAACAGGCTGCATCATCCGAGATGATGGCTCAGGCCATGGATAGGGTGGCCACTTCCATTGTCCCCCCAGAAAAGCTGATGGAGCGACTAGAGCAGGCAACCGACTCCATCTGCCAGTCACACAGGGAGGACATGTTGGGGTCCAACAGGGACAGGCGGGCGGCACTGGCGACTCTGCAGGAGGCCATCTCCATTGAGTCCCAGGGCCACAGGGAAGCCCTGAGGCAGGAGCTCCTTCACCTCAGGACGACTCTTGTTGAGCGTGAGGCTTCAACACACCAAAGGACAGAACAGCAGCTGGAGCGTCTCACCCGTACGCTCTCAGCTGAGATGCAGGCAACGAGGGCGGAGGTCCGGGCATCCCGTGAGTTGTTGCATGGGGACCTCCGCACACTCATCTTCCAGAACCAGACCTACCACACCCGCATGCTTGCAGCCATGGAGGAGCAGACTAGGGCCTTGCGTGGGCTGCCTCCCATAGTGCAACCACCTCCGGATGCAGCTGCACAGGGTGATAATAGCGACAGCAGTGATACTCCCACAATAGGGTAGCCGTGTGGGCCATGAGCCCATGGAGGTGTTTTATCTTCCCAGGATCCACGCAGGTGGGTTCTGGTGTGCATCCTGTCCTCGGACCTCCTGGGTGGCCTCCCCAACCCCCCCGGGCCCATCAATGGCCATTTTTGATTGTTTCTTATTTTTATTTTTATTTTTATTTCTTTTATTCCCAATTTTTTTGGCACGATTTGTTGGCTTCCGTGGTTCCTGTGGGCATACGCTGCATTGTGGCTGGGCACATGCAGGCTTGTAATGTATTTGGTTCAGATGCTTGGGTTTGAGTCACACACACCCCTCCTGCTTCCAGTTTCCATGGGCTTGCAAATGGTGTGCCCAAGTGACAGTGAATTACACAGTGACGTTGGACTCCCATGAGCTGTGTGGGCAGTCTGTAGTCAATACTGTGTATACATTCCTAGTGCATATTGCTGTTGTGTTGTACACTGCATGTTGCATTGATGTGTAACTCTTCTTCTGTGTCTACCTCCCAATTTGCAGGTCCCTTCCTCATGTCTACACAAGGACCTCTAGTCTGGAGATGGGGTCCATGTTGGCAGCAGTGCACCTACAACTCTACATGGCGCCAACACTGCACAGTTGGTAGTGGTGGGAGTGCAGGCATTTCCAGGTGGTGAGACTACTAATATGTAACATTTGTGATGTCATGTTAATGGTAGTACGTGCTCAAGTATGTAGTTGGTCCGGCATTGCTGTGAGCATTTCAGGTGTTGCAGGTTTCTAATAGGGACACTGTACATAGTGAGACTAGTGTCATGTTGTGGGGATTACTTTGTTTACCTGCAATTAGCATGACATGGCACGGTATGTCGTGTGGCGGTGCTGGGGTTGGGTTGGCTGACATGGCACTGTCCTCTTGTTGCATTTTGCAAGTGGGTATTCATTTTAGCTGCTTGAATGTGTAACTTCACAAAACTGCATTGGTGGTGTCTGTGTGGGTAGGGATGCACACATTGTGACACTTCCAGGTGAACAATCTCAGGCTGATATGGTATTCACGGTTCATTCTCCAGACATTCAGGATCAGTGTCAGGTTGAGTCATCATTGATTGTCAGATGGAATGTGCCAGGGCAGTGTGCACTCCACAGGGGTGTGATTTCTATGTGAAGTAATTAGCCACTAGCTGTGTACGGGCTGCCTCCCCCCGTGCCCTTTCCCCTCCCATGCGCAGCGGCTGTGCATGTGGTTGGGGATGTGGGGCCACCACCATGTCTACGGCCAGGCCCCGGAGTGTTGCAACGTTGTGCAGGACACATGCTGCCACTATGATCCTGCACACTACTGGGGGAGCGTATAACAGCTGGCCGCCAGAACGGTCAAGGGAGCGGAAGCGTGACTTTAGCACTCCGAATGTGCGCTCCACTATGCCCCGGGTCGTAATGTGGGCTGTGTTATATCTTACCTCGGGTGGCGTGGTGGGGTTCCGAATTGGCGTCATCATGTGGGGGCTGAGAGGGTAGGCACTGTCCCCTGTGGAGGTGGTGATTGGTATCATTGGTGGGGTTGTGAGCTTGCTCAGTATCCAACATGCATGCATGTGCAGTGGCATACATACTCACCAAGCAGCCATGTATCGCCATGCCGCCCAGCTTCTAGGTCCCGGCTTAGGGTGGACATTCGGTAAATGAAGCTGTCGTGGGTGGAGCCGGGATAGTTGGCATATACTGAGGTGATGATTCCCTTGGCATTACATGCTACCTGCACGTTGATGGAATGCCAGTGCTTGCGGTTCCTATAGATGTGCTCAGATGCCCTGGGGGGACGTAGAGCCACATGGGTGCAGTCGATGGCACCTAGCACTTTGGGGAATCATGCCACACCGTAAAAATCCAGGGCGGCAGCATGCCTTTCTGCAGGTGTTCTGGGCAGGTATATGTGCCTGCGGACTGATGGGCGTGCAGTGATGATGTTCAAGACCTGGTGTAGGCAGCGTGACTGGGTGGCCTGTGACACCCCACCCACTATGGCACTTGTCCGCTGAAATGATCCAGTGGCTAAGAAGTGCAGTACATTGAGGACCTTCTCCAGGGGGCTGAGTGCTTGGGAGCACAGGGTGGGTGATGTGAGGTCATCCTCCCACTCACTCACCAGGTCCAGTATAATGTGTGGTGGAAACCTGTACCTCCCATACACCTGGTCATCAGGCATCCCGAAAAGGCTGGTTCTGGGGGTGAATATTCTGACCCTGACTATCCTCCTCCTCCTCCTTTGGTAGCCCACTGCCACTGCTGCTAGGAACGGTATGTTCATCCTGGCGTCTGAGCTTGTTATTGTTAAAGTGCGCAAATTTATGCTTTGCGTGTGTTCTAGGCGAGCGTGTGACCCGCGCACCCCTGGAATCCAGTTCCCAGTCCAATAGCGTGTGGAAATTCACACGCACCACGGGATACAGGTTCGCTGACGTACTTGCGTTTGTAAGTGCCCGCGCACCCATGAAATACACGTACATAGGCCAATCGCGTGTTCGCGCACTTTTGTCCAATTACACGCGATGACACTCTGACGTGCAGTATTTCCACGTGTGCCCCGTCATCACGTGCTGAGTGGGGAACACCCGTGCGGGTCACGTCACAGACGCGCTTACGCGCTGAGGGACTCTGGTCCAATAGAATCGCGTATGCGTGCTGACGCGCTTACGCGCTAAGGGCCTTTCCTCGGATTTCACGCTGACGTGCAGGATTTTCACGTGCCAAATCACTCCGTATCAAGCTGGCCACGCGAAAACACACGGAAGACCACGCTCCTGCCCAGAAGGCCGAGTTACTGCCCCCCAGTGCCCCGGGCAGCCTCCCACGTGCCATCTGCTGCTGCCTGCCTGCCTGCCTGCCTGCTGCCACCGTGCCCTGCCATTTGGTGCCTGCACATCAGCCATCTGCAGGGGTCCAGTTGCTGTGTCCACCCCTGCTGGAACTGAAGACTCCCGACTGGGATTACATTGCTCCACAGCACAGCCCCAGGACCCAGTTGCCCACCCACACCTGGCTCTGGGGTTGCCATGTCGGGCACTTCCACATCTGGCACCAGTGGCAACCCCAGGCCAGAGGGGCAGAGGGGCACCAGCTTCACTGACACCGAAGTTGGTGTCCTGGTGGAGCATGTCCTGGGGCAGTATGATGCCCTCTTTGGATCGTCCCGCGCCAGCAAGGAAGGACGGGAGAGGATCTGGGCCGACTGTGTGGTTGCCATCAACGCGGAGGGGGTGGCAACCCGCAACGTCCTGAAGATCAAGAAGCGCTGGGAGGACTTGAGGTCCAGGACCCTTGTGAAGGCCCGGCGCCTCGTGGAGGGGGGCCGGGGCCGCATGAGTTCCATCCAGATGAGGGTCCTGGAACGCGTACGCCCAGCGCTCCACGCCCAGATCCTTGAGAGGGAGGCCCGTCTGGAGTTGAGCGGTAAGTGTCCAAGCATTACTGTGTGAGACAGGGCATGTTGCGGTGTGCTGGTTCTATGAT
The DNA here is from genome assembly GCF_040938575.1 of Ambystoma mexicanum. Classification (NCBI taxonomy): domain Eukaryota; kingdom Metazoa; phylum Chordata; class Amphibia; order Caudata; family Ambystomatidae; genus Ambystoma; species Ambystoma mexicanum. Next base: position 1,258,406,687 of record NC_090922.1, read on the forward strand.
ACTTGCCTGTATGTGTGCCATAGGCCATGTATGCATGTATGTGTGCAGGGACATCATGGTAATGCATGTGCGACCAGTGATGTGTGACCCACATGGTTGTTGCATGTGTTCAAATGCCGCATGGGGAGCCCTATGCAGATTTTGAACATGAGAGCATGCCAGTCTCTGTACCTGGACATGGGTGGGGGTGAGGGATGGGTGCTGATGCCAGGTACATATATGGTAGCCATGTCTGTGTGCCTGACCTGCGTGTCTGTGACTTGTGCATGCCATGGATGCATGACACATGTGTGTGACAATGCACAGATTCAGTGAAGCAGCCAAATTACCCTTGTATCCGCTGTGTTTGGTGTGTTTGGGGCCAGATGGATGTGACTGAGGTGAAGTGTGTGCATGTGATAGGCATGAGCCATGATGCATGTGAGTTACATATCATTGAATGTTTCAAGAGTCCATTGGACATGCATGGAAATGTCCATGGCATGCACCATGCCTGTTACTGTGTGTGTTTTGCCTGGACTGACCCATGTGTTGTGGAGGGACATGATGGAAGTGTACTTTGACAGTGGTGCTCATCTGCTATTGCTTCCTGTCTAGGGGACCATTGTACAGTGCCCTGATGCTTGTGTTCTTTGTCTCCCTCTACGCAGCGGCTAGTGAAGAAGAGGGAGGAGACGGCGCTGTGGAGCAAGGCGGCGGGGATGCCCCCACGGCTGCAGCGGAAGGGGTGGGTGAGCCCCCACAGGGGCCTGCTACGGTGGGAGACGGTGAGGAGCCATCCAGGTTGGTGGTTTGCACAGAGGAGGAGGAGGCCGCCACTGGGGCACACATGGGGCCTGGCGGGGGCATCCCTGCTGGTGCAAGTGGTGCAGTCCAGGGCCAGGGGCAGGAGGCAGCACAGGTCACCGTGGAGGGGCCTGTGCATGTCGCTGTCCCTGACCCTGTGAGTGCACCACCATGCACCAGCAGGGATGCCCCGTCCCAGGCCCGTCCGCAGGTAGAGGGGATGTCCATGTCACCTGACTCCCCTCCACCTGCGGACGTGGGAACCCCTGGCCGTGTGGAGAAGGTCCTGATTGTGGTCGCGATGTGCACGGCTGTGATTCGTGATGCCGTGCGTGCTTCCCGGGAGGAGGACGCACGTCATCACGAAGTGCAACGTGCCGACGTGGCCCAATTGGGATCGGCCATGTTCGGGGGTTTTCTGCATGTGTTGTCCAATGTGGCGGCCCTCTCCTCCTCTGTGCAGGCTATACACCAGTCGTTCTCCTTGCCGTCTTCCGGCCCAGATGCCACCAGGGCCCCCTGTGGACCTGCCCCGACCAATGCAGCCAGCTTGGTGGGGATCCCATCCCTGCCACAGTTGGGAGTCGGAGGTCCAGCAGGGGTGGACAACACAGCAACTGGACCCCAGCAGATGGAAGATGTGACAGCATCATCAGGCAGGGCACGTGCACGACGGCGTCGGTGGTTTCCATCAGCCTGGATGCCGTCGTTCTGGCAGAGGCAGTGGCGTCGGAGGCAGCAGCAGGCTCGATGTGGGAGGCATCATGGCTCGGGGCCTTCAAGATCAGAGGGGCAGGCATCGGCCGGAGGGCAGGGCAACCCTGGGATGGTGGTGTCTTCCGTGTGGGAGCAGTTGGTCCAGCGGATAGGTGCGGAGCTGCAGCGGGCGGAAGAGGAGCGGCTCACCATGGTCAGGGCGGAGTTCTCCATGCGTCGGGCGTTGAGGCGGGCTGAGTGCCTCGAGGAAGCTCGCAGGGAGTTTGAGCTGGACATGGGGTTATCCCTGCGAGACCTCGGGGCCAGGACAGAGTCCCGCCTCCAGGACATCGACATGGAGTTCGATGATGCCCTGGCCAGCAACATCACCGAGTGAGCCGCAGGACTTGCCCGCTGCCTTTGTATATAGTTATTTAGCTAGTTAGTGTTAGGTTTCCTTTATTAATTTTTGTTTTTTTGGACCGCTCGGACAATGGCCACTTTTTTTTATATATTTTTTCATTAGGTAGTAGTAGGTTTCATTTATGGTGATGGGCTCATGGACCCTGGAATTTTCGTGTATATAGTTTGCTTTTTGAAGAAACATTTTTTTTATTAATGATTGTGTTCACCATGAGGAAATGGTTTTTCATTATTTTACTTCCACATGATTTTGCTTTGGACAACATTTGTTTTTGGATTACTTTGTTTTTTTTATTTTTACATTTGTTCTCGGAGATGGACCATTTATTTTGTTATCCCCATTGTTGTATGTTTGATTTTTTTACTTATTTTTCATCTTTAAAACATGTTTTTTTAACTTTCACTTGTGGTATTTTCTCATTGGTTTCATACATGTCATGATATGGGTTTTGACATTCACTTGCACCCATTGTGTATGTGTGTGTGACGGACATGTGTTCATTTACAGACTTGCCATTGGGGTTGTATCATGTAATTGCATTCACTATGTGGGTGGATGCAATCCTTGCCTGGGTGTTTGTGCTGGGTATGCTGCCCATTACTGCCATGATTGAGTATCGTCAGGACCTGGGGGAGGGGGACATGTGTGGGTGCCTGGTGGAGGGTGCCCCTGCTCTGCTGGGGTGTGGGGGTGGTGGGAGACATGAGTGGGGGCCTGGTGGAGGGTGCCCCTGCACTGCTGGGGTGTGGGGGTGGTGGGAGACATGAGTGGGGGCCTGGTGGAGGGTGCCCCTGGTGGCTGGGGGGTGGGGGTGGTGGGAGACATGAGTGGGGGCCTGGTGGAGGGTGACCCTGGTGACTGGGGAGTGGGGGTGGTGGTAGACATGAGTGGGGGCCTGGTGGAGGGTGCCCCTGCACTGCTGGGGGGTGGGGGTGGTGGGAGACATGAGTGGGGGCCTGGTGGAGGGTGAGCCTGGTGGTTGGGGGGGTGGGGGTGGTGGTAGACATGAGTGGGGGCCTTGTGGAGGGTGCCCCTGCACTGCTGGGGTGTGGGGGTGGTGGGAGACATGAGTGGGGGCCTGGTGGAGGGTGCCCCTGGTGGCTGGGGTGTGGGGGTGGTGGGAGACATGAGTGGGGGCCTGGTGGAGGGTGCCCCTGGTGGCTGGGGGGGTGGGGGTGGTGGTAGACATGAGTGGGGGCCTGGTGGAGGGTGCCGCTGCACTGCTGGGGTGTGTGGGTGGTGGGAGACATGAGTGGGGGCCTGGTGGAGGGTGACCCTGGTGGCTGGGGGGTGGGGGTGGTGGGTGACATGAGTGGGGGCCTGGTGGAGGGTGACCCTGGTGGCTGGGGGGTGGGGGTGGTGGGTGACATGAGTGGGGGCCTGGTGGAGGGTGCCCCTGCACTGCTGGGGTGTGGGGGTGGTGGGAGACATGAGTGGGGGCCTGGTGGAGGGTGCCCCTGGTGGCTGGGGTGTGGGGGTGGTGGGAGACATGAGTGGGGGCCTGGTGGAGGGTGCCCCTGGTGGCTGGGGGGTGGGGGTGGTGGGAGACATGAGTGGGGTCCTGGTGGAGGGTGACCCTGGTGGATGGGGGGTGGGGGTGGTGGGTGACAGGAGTGGGGGCCTGGTGGAGGCTGCCCCTGCACTGCTGGGGTGTGTGGGTGGTGGGTGACATGAGTGGGGACCTGGTGGAGGGTGCCCCTGGTGGCTGGGGTGTGGGGGTGGTGGGAGACATGAGTGGGGGCCTGGTGGAGGGTGCCCCTGGTGGCTGGGGGTGGGTGTGGTGGGAGACATGAGTGGGGGCCTGGTGGAGGGTGCCCCTGGTGGCTGGGGGGTGGTGGGTGACATGAGTGGGGGCCTGGTGGAGGCTGCCCCTGCACTGCTGGGGTGTGGGGGTGGTGGGAGACATGAGTGGGGGCCTGGTGGAGGGTGCCCCTGGTGGCTGGGGGGTGGGGGTGGTGGGTGACATGAGTGGGGGCCTGGTGGAGGGTGACCCTGGTGGCTGGGGGGTGGGGTGGTGGGAGACATGGGTGGGGGCCTGGTGGAGGGTGCCCCTGGTGGCTGGGGGGGTGGGGTGGTGGTAGACATGAGTGGGGGCCTGGTGGAGGGTGCCCCTGCACTGCTGGGGTGTGGGGGTGGTGGGAGACATGAGTGGGGGCCTGGTGGAGGGTGCCCCTGGTGGCTGGGGTGTGGGGGTGGTGGGAGACATGAGTGGGGGCCTGGTGGAGGGTGAGCCTGGTGGCTGGGGGGTGGGGGTGGTGGGTGACATGAGTGGGGGCCTGGTGGAGGGTGCCCCTGCACTGCTGGGGTGTGGGGGTGGTGGGAGACATGAGTGGGGGCCTGGTGGAGGGTGCCCCTGGTGGCTGGGGTGTGGGGGTGGTGGGAGACATGGGTGGGGGCCTGCTGGCAGGTGCCCCACAGTGCTGGGGGGTGGGGGTGGTGGGGGACATGAGTTGGACATGGGTGGGGGCCTGCTGGCAGGTGCCCCACAGTGCTGGGGGGTGGGGGTGCAAGGGGACATGAGTTGGTGTTCATTAGTTCAAGGAGACATGTGCCTTTGCTGGGGGGCATGCCCATGTTGGGTGGGCTGCCTGCGGGACATGACCAGGGATGCAGGGTAGTCCCCTGTGGTGTGGGCTGCCTGCAGGGGCCGTGGAGGGTGTACAGGGTACACCTGGGAGGACCCACACTGTCAAATCACATGTGGGACTCCCCGGCACCCCTGAAATACACGTACCGTGCAGAAATCGCGTGTAAAACTTCCCGCGCACCCCTGAAATACACGCGCCCAGGCTATTCGCGTGTGGAACTTCCCGCGCACCCCTGAAATACACGCGCCCAGGCTATTCGCGTGTGGAACTTCCCGCGCACCCCTGAAATACACGCGCCCAGGCTATTCGCGTGTGGAACTTCCCGCGCACCCCTGAAATACACGCGCCCAGGCTATTCGCGTGTGGAACTTCCCGCGCACCCCTGAAATACACGCGCCCAGGCTATTCGCGTGTGGAACTTCCCGCGCACCCCTGAAATACACGCGCCCAGGCTATTCGCGTGTGGAACTTCCCGCGCACCCCTGAAATACACGCGCCCAGGCTATTCACGTGTGGAACTTCCCGCGCACCCCTGAAATACACGCGCCCAGGCTATTCGCGTGTGGAACTTGTCACGCACCCCTGGAATACACGTAGCCTGCTCCCCCAGGCCCGATCGCGTGAGGAACTTCACGCGAACCCCTGTAATACACGTAGCCCACTCCCCCAGGCCCGATCGCGTGTGAAACTTCACGCGAACCCCTGAAATACACGTAGCACGCTCCCCCAGGCCCGATCGCGTGAGGAACTTCACGCGAACCCCTGTAATACACGTAGCCCGCTCCCCCAGGCCCGATCGCGTGTGAAACTTCACGCGAACCCCTGAAATACACGTAGCACGCTCCCCCAGGCCCGATCGCGTGAGGAACTTCACGCGAACCCCTGTAATACACGTAGCCCGCTCCCCCAGGCCCGATCCCGTGTGAAACTTCACGCAAACCCCTGAAATACACGTAGCCCGCTCCCCCAGGCCCGATCGCGTGAATAACTTCACGCGAACCCCTGTGATGCACGTACCCTGCTGAAATCGCGTGTGAGACTTCCCGCGCACCCCGGTATACACGCACACGTATTTTTTTTCAGCGGGTGTCCGTGTTTGTGGGTACCCCTTTGCACGTCATTTTTCCTGGAGGGCCACAGTATGGGACATTCATCATGGCAGTATATAGGTGCTATTTGTTGGCGCACCTTTTGGCGCACATTTCTTACAGCCGCAGAGACGCTACCGCCTGCTTTCTTGTGGCGGTCGTGTTTGTGCCTGTGCGCTGGTTTGAGCGTGCGCTTTTTTCCCCTATTCTATTCCATGAATACGTGTTGTAGGCGAGCGTGTGGGCGTTCCGCGCACTTGTGCCCTGTACTTCCCCCGTGACGCCCACGTTTTTGTAAGTTGTTCCCCATTCCGAGTGTTACGCCCGTGTTCCGCCTACTTTTGTTGCGTGCGCCGCGCTATGTGCGAATTTCGCTGTGGCCTGTGTGATTTTCGCTGTGACCTGGCGCACGCTGTTAGATGGCCTGTGCGCCAACGTGTGCCGCGCACTTTTTTATCGCACATCCGCTGGTTTTCTCGCGCACGGCCTTCCATGAATCGACGTGCGCTGCTTTTCGTGCGATTTTCGCACTTGCACTGTGATTTTCGCTATTCCACTGCGATTCGCACGTTTTTGCCCACTTGCGCCGCGCTAATTATTCCATGAATCGGCCTGTATGTCTTGTTATGGCTTGTTGACAAATGGGTAATGTCATACCATGTATGTCCAGTTTGTCTGTCGAGCAAATTTCAATTATTGGTTGCATTTCTTTTTTAATCATTGTTTCATTGAATTTTGAACAGCTTGCAAAAGTTGGCATCAAGGACATACAATTGACATTTTTGTATGCTAATTTTTCCATGACATCAGTAGCACATGAGTTATGGCCATACAGTGCATGGATGTGGCAGGTTTTTAATATTGATTGTGCTTCTTGAGGTAGTACACCAACTCTAATACTTTTTAAAATGTTGGCATATTTGAGGTCTGCAGACTGGCACATGTTTTCTGTTAATTCTCTGTATTGGAAATGTTGCCAAAGGTTGACATTTCCTATGCTGCCAACAGTTTTACAGCAGAGTTTGTGTCCTAAGGTTTTAAAAATAGGTTCACATTTCATTAGTGTCAATTGAAGAAGATCTCTGAAAACAATAATGTGTTTTCCTCCAAAGAGCTCTTCGTAGTTTGTTTTGAGTACTTCTTGTAATCCGAGGTGAATCAAAGATAACATTAGGTTGGAGACCATGCTCACTTCATCTATTAGTAGCATTTTCATTTGTTTTAACACTCTGCGTAGTTCCATTGCAGCTTCTGTAGAAAGTTTGTAATATTCTAATTTGTTTTGGTGATCTACTGGAAGGAGTAGTAATCGGTGTAAAGTGACACCGCCTATGTTGTAGGCAGTTAAACCTGTGGGGGCAGTTGCAACAGCTGACAGTTTGTTGTTTGTCAATTGTTGAAGGAACTTGCTAATGATTTTGATTAAGAATGTTTTGCCTGAATCAGCTTCACCACTGACGTACAGTAGTATAGGTTTGTAATTTTGGCAGGTACATTCTTTATTTTCATGTTGTACACCATGTGCAATTTATTTTGTTACTTCTTGAAAAATGCTACCCTGCTCATTGTTCAGTTTTTATTGCAGTACAGTTAAGCCTTCTGTATCTTCTTCATAGTGACATATGGTGTTTTCTACTTTTGTCATAGCTAATTCTGCCTCATTTGCTATCAGTGGCTGTCCCAGTGGTTCTTGGCTTCCTGTTACAGAAGGTTGACTACTGTTGGGAGTGTCCTTATCTAGTTGGGCCTGGGGTTCTTCTTCGTGTTGCTGTTCATTGTGAAACATTGTTTGTACTGTGTAAAGTTTACATCGGTTATAGTGCTTTCATTTGCTTTCAAAGCAGCTTCATAGGAGTCATAGATATCTAGTAACTCTTCTTCTTTTCTCCATGGTTTAAAAAGTTGTAGCAGGGACATGTAATATAGTTCTTTATGTTGAGGAGTTTCTAATGACAATTTGATATGATTAATTAAGCTTCGTTTGGTAAGTTTCACTAAGCTGCCTTCACAATTTGTCACTCTGTATCTACCTTTGTTTTCATCTGGTTTTATATTATTTTTGTAAGTGAAGTTTTGGGCTATATGGTATAGCCAGATGGTTTCCAAAGTGGTACTCCTGTTTGGGTAGTATGTGTCTAGTAAATTGTTTTTCAAAATATCTTGGCTGTTGGGATCATTTTTGGCTATTGTTTCTATGTCGTCGTATGATTTGAGAATTCTTTTTCTAGATTTAGCAGGACCAAGACTTAGCCATACTATATTTTCAGATTTTCAATATAAAGCAGTACCGGTTAAACAGTCTGCAGCTTCATAGGAGCCACATTCTCTATGAGAGAGAATGTTTATGCCTAAGCTGTACAATTTCTGAGACAGTGTTTTGTCTGATGATAAGTCATCCCAGCAGTCTTGAAGCTCTGTTTTTTCTGCTTTGGCTGTAACATATCGTGCAACTTCAGTGGAATTGTCTGCAATGTACTGGCCCTCTATGTTTGCATTCCATAAGAGGGCAATGATTGCATTGTAATCATAGATATATTTTGCTTCTTCTGTTCTTTTTATGTAATATGTGTTCTTAGGTGATTTACCTTTAACACTATGGGCCTCATTACACGGTAGGCGGTAACCATGGCGCTATTAGTGCCATGGTTGCCGCCGGTATTTTACTGTGTCCGCCTTGGTGGATGGCGGATTTACCGCCCTACTCCAAGGTGAGCGGGGGCGGTAATTCTCCATTCACCAAGGCACTTCCCAATTCCCATTTTTGCCCTCATAGGGCATAATGGGAATGGGGAAGGCGCTAATTATGGTACCGCACATTGCGGTACAGTAATTAGCACCAAGGTCCCTTTGCGGCACCCTACTTTAATGGCTGGTAAAACCAGCCGTTAACGTTGGGTCCTGCAAAGGGAAATCGTAGTAAGGCGGTAGGGTTTACCGGTACCGGTAAACCCTTACCGCATACCGTGTAATGAGGCCCAATGCCTAACTGAAGACATGAAGTTGTTTACTTGACCTGTTGCTGTAACTGGTCTAGGGAAACCAAAGTGGCATTTGGTGAAGTATTTCCCTTTGTTTTTGTTTTTGCGACAACAATATTTCCCACATTTGTGTCTTTGAAATTGTAAAATTTGTGCATGAAGATCACTATTTGTTGCTTCTGGGAGGAATTTCACAATATTTTTCGATAAACTGTAAAACAGTGGCATCACTGTCTTGACCAAATTTAGGAGAATTTTTAATCCATAAAAGCATGTGGATATGTGGTGCTTCTCTGCCTTGGTATTCTTTTCTCCAAACAAAAGTGTTTCGCTTCTCCGAGGGGAGGAACAGTTTTATTACAAATAAAAAGTGTAGCATAGCAATGAAGCGATGAGGGAAATATCTTGAAACATTAACAGGATGTAGAGAGCAAAGTTCTCCAGGTGTTAGTATATCTATGTTTGTTTTGTTTTTGTTTGATATGCATAGGAAATCATGTAAATCTTCCCATGCTATTCTGCACAACTTAATGTAACAAACCAAGTGGGTGGGCCAAGGTTTCTTATCATACAACGTACATCTCCATGACATCGGAACCAGTACATGTTTGCTAACAGATTTGTAATGCTTGATTGTAAAACCTCATCTTTTTCTTGCACTTTTTGTAGTAATTGCGTAGCTAACATATTTTGAAAATGGGTACCTGATTTCAATGTGTGTGCAACTCTGTATCATAGAGTTGCTAGTTCACTTTCAAAGAGTAGGTGGAATATGTATTCCCAGATTTATAGAAAATATGGATCTTCAGAATACATTCGTAATGAGCGGTATTCTGATGCTGTTATCTGAGTGGGTCTATCATCGTACCTTCCTCCTTTCCCAGTAGGAAAGAGTAGAGGAAGAGCACGTGCTTCTATACTTTTTTCCCATATGCCGATTGATGATCCTTTGGTTTGTCGCATTTGGTATGTTTCTAGTGCATCATCTATGGTGCCTTTAGAGTGTAATGGATGCATTGTATAATGGTCTAAAATATTGGATACTGTAGCACGATCTAGAAGTTCAAATTGACCAGTTTGTGGTGACTCTTGAATTATTTCAGTGGTTTCCCTCAGGTTTTCTTCAATATTCATTTCTTTGTAGTATTCATTATTGTATTTTAGATATTGCAAGGCTTGTCTAACTTTATGTAAGTCTACGAGTTGTTGCCAATTTTTTTGTCTTTTGTAGGTACACCATTTACTAAGACAATTAAAGATTGTTCTATTGGACGTTGCACTCCTAGTGTGGGTACATTTTCTTTCAGATCTAATGGTAAATAAACTACTTTGCCACAAATGCCTTTCACTAATTCTGAGGGAGGTAATTTTGCTGTTTTTGGTTGAAGGCGTATTATTCCTTGAAATGGATGCACTGTTTGAATTATGATTCTCTCATATAAATTGCGTTATTGCAAGGGTTTTGGTAGTGGGAATAATTCAAAGTTATTTGTGATAGCACGTGAAGGAGTTTGGTTGTTGTCAAGTTTTGCAGTGCAGTAACTGCAAAGTATTAAGGGGTCATTTATTTCGAATTTGTTTTCTGCTATAAGGTAGAGAACTAATTCAAACCATTTGGAATCTTCATTGTCTTCTATTTTGTATGTTATGCCTACAGTTTTTGTGCTACTTTTATAAAAATTTCTGCAGCAACACACACACACACACACACGTGGTTTGGTACTTCAGCGGATGTACTTTTAAATGTTAGTATTTCTTTTTTGTATGTGTGTAGTAGAAGGGTGCCATTTGTAGAATTGTTCCTAGTCTGTTGTAAAGCAATTGCATTTTGTAAGTGGCTTTCCCTTCCAAAATAGTTTTTCTGGATATGCTTTATTTCTTCGAGTAGGTCTTTGGCTGTACCTTGTAGAAGATTGTTATTTAAATTGCCTAATGCTAAAGCTGGACTTTTGTTTTAGCATAGTACAGTTTATGGATTAGATTTCGTATAGTTGAATGATGTGTTGATATAATTTTGATATGATGGAAGGTGCTTTTGCAATTAGGTCCTGAAATGCAGGCTAATGAATGTCCTTGTAGTCCGGTGTGTTTGCGCACTGGACAGGTATCCATATTTTGTAGAAGTTTCATTTTGAATTTGTCTTTGCCTTTTACATATTGATTGAGGAACTGGCGTAAAGATTTTAAAGATTTTTTGTCAATGTTACACCTTGACGAGCTTGGCCATTTGTACACTGGACGTTTTGGGTCAGTCTGATGGAGAGGTGCTACTGAGTTTTCTGGGGATATTTTTGTAAGCAGCGTTGCTTGTTTCATTATGGAATTATTATGTTTTTCATACCCTTGTCCACTGCTTTGTATGGCAATTGTGTTTGTTTTCTTCTGTTTGTATGCTTCTTCATTGAAATATGGTTCTGTGCTTGTGGTGTGACTCCATTCACCTCCACAGATATTTAAGAAGTTATTTTGTTGACATTCCGTTTATTGAGAAGTCTTTTATAATTTAGTAGTTAGTTTTGTTAGTGGTTTCATTCTGTTTAACACTAAAATAAATAACTTCCTTTTGAGAAGGATTACACTGTCTATGAGAGCTTCTAAGATTAATTTTCTACAGTAGGTTTTAAGGGTGTTAAGGGTTGTGCATGATTTCTCTCCTGTTTTTATAAGATTCTGAAGGACTGTGTGGCGGAAATGTTTTTGTAAAATACTTTTTCTGGTTTGGTTACTTGCCACTACATCAAGATTTATAGGAGCAGTGTTAGCTGTATTGGTAGCTGAATTCTTGTTAATCACTTTCTGTTTCGTTTTACATTTTGAAAGAGGAGGCAAGGTTTTTGTACTGGAAGCTTGTTTTGTTTCACTTAATGACTCTATTAGATCTTTTGTTTGAACTTTTTTGTACACATTCTGCTAGAGATGGATGCTTATCTTGGACACTTTTATTCTCATTTGGTTTACTTCTGCGTTGCTTTTTACGGATTTGCTTTTTGGTAGGCATTCTTTGGGGTCTGTTGAAAAAAAAGGTATGGGTTGGGCTGTTCTTCAATGTATGTGTGCTGTGTGCTTGAGTGCCTGAGTATGATGGTAAGGATGTATGTGGTGGTGTGTGATTGTGCATTGGGCAGCTACAACTAGTTGGGAAGTCTATTCTTGTATTTGTGTATTACTATACTGGGGTTCAGATGCCACTAGAAAGTAAGCTACTGGTTAGGAGAAGCACTAATACTAAATCTAATGGTATAGAATTAAAACAGTTCTTTGTTCTGCAATACTAACATTCTAGGGGCTGATTTGTGGAATTTGTGCACCAATAAACAGGGATTTGTGCATCATTCTGCCTGCAAATCCCTGTTTAACAAATGGGGATTTGTGGGCAGAATGGTGCACAAATCCCAGTTTTTCGGCACACGAATTCCATGAATCAACCCCAGAGTGTGTTTGAGTAACAGTACCAATATTATGGTAGTATTGTACTTACTTTTTTTGTTTGGAATGAGCAGGTTTCTTCTGAGTTGTTGTTTGTACTTCAAATGCTGCTGCTTGTCAGGAGAGTGGTCTTCACTGCAATTGTAAAAGAAAGAGGTTAGTAAGTTTGTGTGTTTATAGCACTGATCTTAATTTAGACATTGATTTTTATATTTTTGGGGTAGTATTGTTGTTTGATAACTGAACATAGTGTGTGCATGCAGTTTCCTGTGACTATGTGCAGCCTTTACATTTTACTTACAATATGTTAGTTCAACATGCTTTGCAAATGAGTAGAATACTAAGTGTATGAAACTCACTTGGTTTCTTAAGGCTGTGTTATTAAATGTTAGGAGATAGAAGAAATAATGATATACTTATTTTGCAATTTTAATAAGGTAAATTGGAGAAACTGTATAAAAAAGCATAGAATGTATGCATTTGTGAAGGTGTGGGTAATAAAGCAGAAGGATGTGATGTTATTTCAGCTGGGAGCTTTTCAATGTTAGTGTCTATCTGTGTGAGTGTATAAAGATGCATGAACATATCCTGGCTGTGTGTAATTTTATAATACACTAAGAAGTGTTTTTCTACAATTGTACTGCTATTTCTCTCATCTTTTAATATTATAATTTTTTAGATAGTTGTGTGTGTAAAAAAAGAATTTAGACAGCAGACAGGTTTGGAAGTGACATTTGATTATAGCAGATGGGAATAATAATAGTAAGTTCATTTTATAGGTTATACAGGTTAAGTGGCAGTTACTCTGTTTATATGCATTTATAAGAGTTGTACATGTACTCTGCATAAAATATGCATATCTGTAGTTTGTATTCATTCATGCATGTGGATATGCATGCAGCTGCAAGTAGAAATCTTGGAGACTTGTACAATAGTTTTTGTAGTATGTGCTTTCCAATGATATGAGACGTGGTCTCGGAGTGATCAACAGTACATTTGAAGTGCTGAACTCTGATGATGGAGTTAGATGTAGAGGTATTGGATGTGATTGGTGGATGGTTGTGTGGCTGCTTAGCTGTATCCAATGAGGGAATGGCACAGAGAGTGAAGTTGAAAGAGTAGAAGGGCTGTCTAAAGGTTACGCGGTCCGCGGACACCGCAGCTGTCCGTGGACAGGACGTGCCATATCCAGGGTTTTCCAGCAAATCCAGCATGGAAAGGGGACTGTAGGGATTAGCCAATAAGGTGTTGAGGTTGTGGATTTGTGTTGAAAGAGGCTGTGTGTAGTGAAGATGGCAGAGGTGGAGAAAGTCAGGGTGTTGGTGCTTGGAGATATGTTTGTGCATGGTTTACAGCAGTATGCTCAATGCAGGCATGTGACAAACAATTTTGATGTTAAAGGAGTGGAGGTGGTGTGGAGCACTGAGCCTGATTGCAATTTACAGGGAATTATACATGTTTGTGAAAATATGGGCAGGATGAAGAGTCCCCATGTGGTCGTTTTGCACTGTGGTGCTTTTCATTTGCCCCTACATTGTTGGGAGATTTGGAACACTTGGTTCAAGCAGTAATGAACATCCTACCAAATGCCAAAGTTATTTTTTCTGGATTAGTACCTAGGGCAATATGGGACAATAGTTCTGTTTTTTGTCCTCAGCAAAAGATTGGTCAATAAAGTTTACTGGGTGAGTTGTGTGAGGAGAGAGTTTGTCAGAAAGTCTTTTTCCTGAGAGAAGAACAGATAGCTATGGCTGTGTGTTTCAGAAAACAGATTATCTGGATCTGTATCTTGGATTCCCTCATGTGGAAGTGCAGTAGCATGAAGTGCGTGGAATGAAGTGGCTGGACTTGGTACCTCTCTGTGCTACTTTGGAGACACAGCATCATTCAGACATAATTATAATTCATTGTGGAGGGAACAGTTTAGGACATGTGTCTGGAATTTCTTTGCAATTTGCAATGAAAGAAGGACTTGGGAAGGTCATGGACATGTTTCCAAATTCCCAAGTAATTTTTTCTCGTATTGCATAGAGACAAATGTGACTGCGTTCTTCTTCATTTGGTCCACAAATGGAGAAAGCGAGGCACAATGCCAATAAGGCTGTTTGTGCCTTTTTAAGAGATTTTGGCATGTCCTCTTTTCACAATGAAAATATTATGTTTCGTAGCACATACATTTTTCGCAGAGATCGAGTCCATCTTACTTATGCTGGGAATCGGATTTTTCTGAGAAATGTATAAAATGCATTGCGACTTTTTGGGGAATTACAGCAATCCATTTTGCAGTAGGTTTTCACCATTTGAAACTTTTGAAACACAAAAAAACACCACCAAAAGGCTCTTTTCAGAGCCACCACTTCCTCCCAGAGAAAAGTGCAATGGTTTTGATAGGGCAGCACCCCAAAAAATAAATATCTGCGAACTGTCCGCAGACTTCTAAAAAATGCACAGGGCCCTGCACTTTTTATTTGTCACCTCTATTTTTAAACTGTGAAAGGCGGCACTGAAAAGAACCTTTTTTTGGGGGGTTTTGTTGTTTTATATTTTTTTTGTTTTTTTACACACGACACACAAGGAAAGGAGGGGAAAGGAGGGTAATGAAGGGACACCAATCACGTGGATAAGAAAGGGCAGGTGGAGAGAGGAAGATGTAGGGTGGGCCTTATTCAGGTAGTGGGCAGACCTTCTTGTGCTCCTTGACCGCAGTCTCGAAAGCACTCCAAAGACTCTCCCCCCTGTAGAGTACTGCGTCGCAGTACATATGCAATATGTGACCCTCGTAAGGTAAGTGTCAACAGCATCATGAATGGCCTGTGAGGCAGCTGGAGGGATGGGCTGTCCCACAGGAGTTTCTCTTGTGGTGACCGGAGCGGAAACGGAGGATGTTGTAGAGGAACTCAACCTAAAACGTTTATCACAAGGTACAACCTTGCGAATAGCCCCACCGTGAAACGACTTTAGGTGTCGCTTCATTGATGTCGTCCCAAAGCTGTATGAACCAGGCCTCCCATGACTCAGCACCATGTGGCACTGATTGCAGGTGACCTTATTCACACATACTTTTGGCACTCCACCAAGAGTGGTAAACAACCACCACACCCAAGACTCACAGCGAGTGCTGGTAGTAGGGACTTCCACTACCTCATCCTCTTCATCCTCTTCATCCTCCTCCTCTACATCCTCATGCCTGTTCCCCTCTGCAGGCCCTTGGGGAGGTCGTGGTGGTGGAGAGGGTGCTGAGGCAGAAGTAGCACCAGCTAGAACAGCAGCAACCATGGATGCCATCAGGTTTGAGGTAGCAATCGCAGCAAGAGCAGCAAAGGCAGCAAAAGCAGGTCAATCTTCAATAGTAGAAAGACAGAATGAAGATGAGCTCTGGGGTGTGGCCTTTTATAGGGGTGCAGCTGTGCACTCCGTGGACAGCCGTGCTGTCCGTGGACAGATCGAACACCCAAAAAAGGCTCAAAAAGTTAAAAAAAGTTTGTAGAATGCCAGGGACATTGTCTGGGACATGTGCAATGGTGAATTTTTACTGTAAAATACTTTACAGCTGGTGCTACTTCTGCCTCAGCACCACCCCCACCCCCTCCACCACCACCACCTCCCCAAGTGCCTGTAGAGGTGAACACTGTCCACAGAACAGTTCCTGCGCATTTGGTCCCATTCGCGCAGGAACGGTTGTGCGCATGGGCGTGGGTGTTCTACGGACAGTGTCCGGGTCCTCAAACTAATTAAAAGTGCGACACACGTGAGGCAGACAGTTACGGGCAGGCGCAATGTTCGTAGGACGTATGGGTGTGGTGCGCATGTGCATAGATGTTCTACGGACGGTACGGACAGGTATAGTGTCCTTAGGACACCTTCATTTTGGTTAATTGCAGACATTCCGGACACCGGGTGTGGGGTGTGTTCTAAGAACAGTTTCATCTTGTTTGCTGACAGTACAGACAGGTATAGTGTCCTTACGACACCTCCATTTTGGTTAATTGTGGACATTCTGGACACCGAGTGTGTTCTAAGAACAGTTCCATTTTGCTTGCTGACAGTACAGACAGGTATAGTGTCCTTAGGACACCCCCATTTTGGTTATTTGCAGGCATCCCGGACACTGCGCTGCCCACGGACACCCCAACTGCCTTTTTAAAAAAAATAAGACACAAAGGACTAAATTAAAACACACATAATATTTTTCTTTATTGTACACAGATATAAAATTTATGAAAGAGAGGGGGAAGCAGAAACTGACAAATACAGGGGAATTAGGGGTTTGGAGAGGATGGATGGGAGGGAATGAAGGGATGGAAGTCTCATCAGAACGTTTTTCTAAGACCTGAGGGTTTGGGGATAGTTGACTGGGACATGGAGAGGGGGAACAGGTGCATGTGGGACAATATTTTTTTTTTCTTTTATGTGGTCCTCCACAAAATGTTTTAAAAGATTGAAATTTTCTATAAGCATATCCATTTTGTGTTCCATGCGCTGCAGAGTATTTTCTAATCTCTCTTTTGCTATATTCTTAACAATGTTTGTATAGTCTGTTAAAAAAATATATATAAAATTAATTTGCTTAGATAGAGAAGTGTCTACCATTAGTATCACGGTCTTCGGTCATTTCCTCAGGTGGGAAATGTCTTCAAGCCATTCCAAAGTACTGGACATTTCTATGTAAAAAAAATAAATACTTTTACTGTACCTAATATAGAAAGTTTAGAAATATATAAGAAAAATGAAGTTTACTTACTAGTTTCTGGTAAATGTTGTTGTTGTGTAGGTCTGCTGTTGCTTCTTGCTGTGCAGTTCTGTGAGGTAATTATGTTGGAGGCATATCTTTTTTTGTTTTGGTATATTCCATTTTAGTACAATGCTATTTAAATGGACGGTTGATGTGTTACATATATAGGTACCACTTCTTATTTATTATTACATATAATTTGTTTGTTTGTTTGTTTTATTCGTATTTACATGATGCACAACAGTCCGAGGACATCGTGGCACTTGTTACAAGACAATACTTAGTTCCAGAGAAATGAAGCATGCATGTGTTACATAATGAGCATTTTGAGCAGGGAAACAATATATATATATAGGTTACAATATAGTTAAATTACATTTGTGTTTATATTACAATGTACATGACAGGAATAGAGGAGGAAGTCGCAGTGCTAGTTGAGGAAAGTAGTCTTGAGGTTGTTGCGGAAGATGGAGATGGAGGTTTCAGCTCTAAGGGTGGCAGGTAGTGCGTTCCACAATTTCGGTGTAATGTAAGAGAAGCCTAGACCTCCGGCTGTCGCTCTTTTGATGCGTGGTATGTGTAGCTGGTTGGAGTACTGAGCTCTGGTGGGGCGAGTGGAGGTGGTTCTTGATATAGCTTCAGATAGATATGTGGGAGCAGTGTTGTTGATGCATCTGTGTGTAATGGTGAGGATTTTTAGAGTAATGCGGTCTTTGACCTGTAGCCAACGTACTGCACGTCTGGCATGGGAAATATGGTCTCTTCTGGGGATGCTCATTGCGGTTCTTAGGGCATTGTTTTGTGTGGTTTGCAGTCTGAGAATGTTCTTGGAGGAAGTGCCAGCTAGAAGAGCGTTGCAATAATCGAGTTTAGAGCCTATAGTTGCTCTGGCTTTAGCCAGGCAGTTGGGAGCAGATGGGTAGGGTTTGATGGCGTTGATGAGTTTGGTGCTGAAGGCTGATGCAGAGGCTATGGTGCTGGCTTGTTTGTTCATTGTTAGGTTTGCGTCAATGTGGACACCTAGAGTCTTGACGGAGGACGAAACAGAGATGGTTGAATTGTCTATGTTGAAGTTGGCGTATTGGGGGCTCAGCTTAGTTGATGTGTTTTTCTAACCAAGGATGAGAATTTCAGTCTTCTCCCCGTTAAGACAGAGGCCATTAATAGCCATCCATGATTGGATAGTAGCATAGATGTTGTGTAGGGCTGTAGCGTCTTGGTGATAGAGACCAGATAGAGGTATGAGTACTTGAGTGTCATCCGCATAATTGGTATATGCAACGCCCATAGAGTCAAGTCGGTCGAAGAGGGGTTTTGTGAAGAGTTTATAGAGCGTGGGAGCTGTACATGATCCTTGGGGACACTGCAGTTTATTGTGGTAGGATCTGCGTTTGCTATGTCGGAGAAGACCTTCATGGCTCTTCCTTCGAGGAAGGATGTGATCCAGGATGCTGCTTGTTTAGAGAAATGGGCTGCCTGAGTGAGGTGGGTGGTGAGTGTTTGGTGATCTACCAGGTCAAAGGCTGCTGATAGATCAAGAAGGAGGAGCAGGGCAAGTTTGCCTTTGTCCATGATCTGTGAGATTTGATTTTTTAGGTCTAGTAGGGCGGATTCTGTTCCATGCTCGACACGGAAGCCAGATTGCCTTTTGCCCAGTATGGAATTGGCTTCTATGTATGATTGGATCTGGTTATGAGCTACTTTATCCAGGATTTTCAAAAGGAATTGGACTGTTGTTATTGGTCTGTAGTTGTTGGGTTGCGCTGGGTCAAGTGTGGCCTTTTTTAGAGGTGGCCGCACCCAAGCTTCCTTGAGATTGTTTGGGACAATTCCTGTTTGGAATGATGCGTTAATGAAGGCAGTAATCAGGGGAGCTAGGTCATTGGCACATTCCTTGATGATTTTGGGAGGGCGGATGTCTGCTTTGCAGAGAGATGGTTTGAGGTTTTTGATGAGATCCTGGACCTCGGGTTCAGTGATGTCCCCTAAGGAGAATTGATCGTGTTTAAAGTTGCTACCCTTGTCTTGTGTTGAGTTTTTTGGTTTGGGAGGGCTTTGCAGTGGCTTTGGATTTTATTTTGGAGGAGTTTTATTTTGTTGAGTATGGCAGACTGGATGCTCGCACACCAGGCTTTGTCTTTAATTATCTCGTCTGTGGTAGCCAGTGGTGTGAGTAGTTCATTCAAGATTGTGAATAATTCCTTATCTTGGGAGTTGGCCTTCGAGATCCTCTCATTGAAAGAGTTGGACTTTGCTACCAGGATGGCTTTTTTTTATATTGGAAGGCTATCCGCTTGAATAGGCTCTTATTTAGGTCACTAGGATCCTTTTGCCAGTTTTTTTGTGATTGACGCTTTTGTGCTCGGAGTGTTTGTAGTTCATCCGAGAACCAGGAGTTACAGTGAAATTATTTTTTTTCTTTCTTGCTTTCAAGTGGGGCTATAGAGTTTATGGCATTGGTTAGGGTATTATTAAAGATAGCTGATAGTATATTTGGGACCTGAGAGAAGGGTGGTGCTAGACAGGGGCTTTTGAGGTAGGGTCGCAAGTTGTCTGCGTTAAGTCTTTTAGAGCTTCTAGTTATTGCAGGTGGCGCGTGGGTGAGAGTCTTGGGTCTGGAGTTAGCAGGGATAAGGAATTCAATGCATGTGTAGTCGGTCCAGGGATAGGCGGTGTTGGAGATAATGTTTGATGCAGAGTTGTGATCCATGACCCAGTCAAGGGTGCAGCCTTTGGAGTGAGTGGTGGTGATTACGCCTTGGGAGAATCCTAGGTCTGTGAGTTCTTTAGCTAAGGTTGTGGCAGATTTGTCCTTGGGATCGTTGTATCCTAGATTTAGGTCTCCTAGTAGAAGGATTTTGGAGGATGTTTTCATGTTGTTACTGAGCCGGTGGGAGAGGTGCTCTTGGAAGTCTGCTGGGAGTCCGGGAGGTCTATATAGGATGTGGATATTGATTAGATTATTGAGGGAGAGCGTAATATTGGCTGATAGGATATCAGCATTTCCAACCCATGTACTATGGTCTGCTAGTCTAATGGACAGTGAGTCTTTGTGTATGAGGGTGACTCCCCCTCCAGTCCTATCAGATCTGTCTTGCCTCAGGATGGTGTATCCTGGGGGTAGGGCAAGAGTGATGGCTGGGCAGGAGGCATCTTTGAGCCAGGTTTCGGTGATGCTTAGAAGATCCAAATTGTGTGTGGATAGAAGATCATTTATCTCTAGGGTATGTGCAGGTAGGGAGCGTACGTTCAGTAGTGCACATTTGAGAGGTGGGTATTGTGTCTCTTTGACATTTTTGTTTATACTAGGGTGGGGTGGTGTGTGCTTGTTGTGGTGTGTGGTGCTGAAGGACTTAGTGTGTGGTAGTGCTGAGGCAGGCGGAGTCGTGGTGAGAGAAGGGCAGTGCATGTGCCCCTGTTAGAGTGGGGTAATGGTGCAGTGCGGGTGCCTAATCTGGTGTTTCTTGGCGTGATGGGTGTGGGTGAGCAAGGTAAGTACCTTGGAAGTGATCGATTTCTGAGATTGTGGAGTCTGATAGCTAGGCTCGGTGACTGAGACTGTGTGATGTTATAGTCTGGTGCTGTGTCGTGTGGATTTAGTGCAGGGCGCTGAGAGTGGTGTGCTGGGTGAGTGTGAGGAGGCATGTGAGCCATAATTGTGAGGACTATATAGAGGGCTGTTAAGCTGGCTGGGCGGAGTGTGGCAGAGAGAGGACGGGAGTGTGAGTCTATGCTGTGAGTGGGAGGTGATATTTTGGGCAGCATGATAGTGGAGAGTGGTAGTGTGGGTGCGTGTGGCTGGCATGTGCCAGGAGAAGACAGTGAGATCGAGCTGCTGGTGCTGGTGTAGTGGTGGGTCACTGTGGGTCACTATTCAGCAGAAAACATAGAGCCTAGATACAATGGGCCTCATCACGACTTTGGCGGTAACCCTTAAATCCGGCGGTAGCACTATTACCGCTGGATTTAAGGGTCCGCCGAATCAGGGCTTTGGTGGATTTCGCCCCAGCTCTGAGCTGGGGGGAAATCCGCCGAAAATTTGCGCTATTACCGCCGGCGGAAAATCCACCGGTGGTATTAGCGCGAAGATTCCCCATTGAGCCCAATGGGGAATGGGGCATTCCCGAATGGGCTCAGAATGGGGACTTACATTACCGCCGAACTCGTGATCCGGCGCTATTAGCGCCGGGGAGTTCGGCGGTAGGGATAATACCGCCCGCGCTAATAGCGTTACCGTTACCGCCCAAGTCGCGATGAGGCCAAATGTGTTTAGGTGCTGCTTTTTTAACTTGTTCAGTGTTTATATGGCATAATAGAACAATTTAAGATACCCCCCTTGAGTTTTTGGGTAGTGTTGATGTTGTCTACGTCCATCCACGGAAATACGCACAGTCCGCGGACATCAAATCACTAGCAGGGGGTTCAGTATATTCTATTTTACATGTATATAAAGTAAGGGAATCCTAGTAAACATCTATCAAATTCACACTATGAATATGTATATTCAGTAAAAAAAACGTTGTTAAAGGGACGTTATGGTTAAGTTGCGGTACTACAAACCTATGAAATTCAGTAAAAAAACTTTGTTGAAGGGACATTATGGTTAAGTTGCGCTACTAAAAACCTATGAAAATCAGTAAAAAAACTTTGTTACAGGGACATTATGGTTAAGTTGCGGTACTAAAAACCTATGAAAATCAGTAAAAAAACTTTGTGAAAGGGACGTTATGGTTCCAAGTAAAACAGAAAAACCCCTGAAATTGGCTAGTTATGGTAAGCTAAGCATCCATAACTCGCACCACCACTGTGCATTGCTAAGACTAACACCCAGGACATCAAATATGACATCACAAATGTAATTGATGACATCACTGATGACATCACATGTGCATTTACTTTTCATACAAGGGTTTGTGACTGTAATGTTGGCAAAAAAATATCAGGGATTATCGGGGGATGTGTAATAAACTACATACTTCATTACGCAATGTAGTGTTCTAAAGAACATTCCATTGCAGTGTTCTTTCTAGTACAGGAACCTACTCATACAGAAATGTAGGTATTGGCTGCAGTATCCACCATAGAGGTGCAATAGTTGTAATGTTCCAAAGGTATATAATAAAACGGTGAATGTTTCTGTATCAGACTTTTCCGTACTGTGAAACAAGTACTAAGTAGCTAATAATGCATCACTTACTACATATTTCTACTAATACACACAAAACATAAATAGACTACAATGCATACATATATGAGGCTTATATATGGAGAGGAAAGTAAGCAAACAAGAGGCAGTATCATTAGCAACTGTGTATAATCTACATGATTGTATTCACGCACAAAAATGATTGCTGTGTTTCAGGCCTGCTTCTTCCCCTATATATGTACACCATAAAATGCGATTAAATTCTAAGGAAAGTAGTGTAAGGACATGTGAGAATAGCAACATCTATAAATGTAATACCTTTTGAATGTTAAGTTTCTGACTGTCAGTAAATAAAACCATCTGGCCTAGATATGGCAGTGAACAAAAAGAATGGGCTAGACATGTGATGTCATGAATGATATTTGTGATGTCATCTTTGATGTCATGGGTGTTAGTCTTAGCAGTGCACGGTGGTGGCGCGAGTTATGGTTGCTTAGCTTACCATAACTGGCGAATTTCAGGTTTTTTTTCGATTTTACTTGTAACCATAACGTCCTTTTAACAATGTTTTTTTACTGAATTTCATAGGACTTTAGTAGCGCAACTTAACCATAATGTCCCTTTAACAACGGTTTTTATTTATTTATTTATAGGATTTACACAAAGATAAACAAGCGAGTCAATTAATACAATCAAAACAATTGAATATATATATATATATTTCAGTGAAAAAACTTTAGTAAAGGGAGAATTAAGGTGAATAAGTTCAGTGCAACAAAACCCTTGTAATTCTGTGAACAAACATTAGTTGTAGTGACGTTAAGGCGCCGATTTAACATCCCAAAACTGCCAAATTAGGCAGGTGCTGGAAGCCAGTAATACTTAGGAATGCAAAAAATCAAAAAGTACTATATTTGTAGATTCATACTTCAAATATGTTCTTATGTTCTTACAGTAATTCATTTGGGGTTCACTCACAGCATATGAAACATATACATAGGGAGAATACACAATTGACAGATAGCAATGCTTTCTGTGTATGAAGACAATCAGTAATGTTATCAAAACTTTCTTATTGTTCTGCTGTTATTGTATTACTGTACTTTCTCTGGATATGCCCATATTTGTATTCACATTACTTTCTTTAGGGTGCAGTCACATCATGTGATAGTTATTCATGGGGAAGTAGTAGGTTTGAAGCAGAACAATCATTTCTGTGCATAAAGATAATTAGGTAGGTTATGAACATTTTCTGGTTCTACTGCTGCTTTTTTGAGAACTTCACTTTCCCTGTATAAAATCATATGTGTTTGTGTTGTTGTTTCTTTGTGTTTTGTATGTAATAATGACATTATATAGGAAGTGGGTTTCATTAGCTCCTTATTACATGTTGCACAGTACACAAAACTCTAATAAGAAAGCATTTATTATTTCACTATTCAACATGGGAAGATTATGAATATTGCACCTCCATCATGTATGCTGCTCACAATGCTTATGTTTATACATGAGTAGATTATTATACTGTAAAGAACTTCATAATAGAATGCTATTTATATCAATGCACTGCTTAATGCACTACATAGCTCATGACATCTATTCCAATGATCCTTGAAATTTTTTTTGACAACATTCTAATAAGAATCCCTTGTACAGACTTTTCATGAAAAGTACATGCACATGTGATGTCATCAGTGATGTCATCAATGACATTTGTGATGTCATATTTGATGTCCTGGGTGTTAGTCTTAGCAATGCACGGTTGTGGCGCAAGTTATGGATGCCTAACTTACCATAACTAGCGAACTAGCGAATTTCAGGGGTTTTTCGGTTTTACTTGGAACCATAATGTCCCTTTAACAAAGTTCTTTTACTGATTTTCATAGGTTTTTAGTAGCGCAACTTAACCATAACGTACCTTTAACAACGTTTTTTTACTGAATATAATTCAAATTGAGGTGAACTCGACTTTCTTAATTGTAAGAACCCCAGGTTTTATTTTTTTTTTGTAAGTTAGCTATGTACACAAAGAAGTAGTTAATCCACCAGGAAACCTATCATATCAAGTTGCAGGTCGTTCCTAGAACTGTTATGTCAGTTCTTAATTTTTTTATTAAACCCTTGGCAAGAGAGACAAAATTGTATCTTGAAGACGCTAGAGATATGATACATAAAATATAAGGATTTTTTTTATGTCACAACAGATTTATCAATCACGAGGAAAATTGAATATCTTTGAATATTCCTCAAAAACAATGCTTAGAGATTTTGGAGTATAGTCTTAACAAACGTCTGATACCATAGAATAGTACGACAACTTTTTTGGGTGATTTATCATCAATAGCACTTTATAAGAACTACATGACCTTTAAAGGCCATTTTATTTCAATAAATAAAACGTATCTCAATGGGCTCAGTTTTGCCCCAAATCTGCTGAACCTATGTGTAGCGTAATTGACATTTACAGTGATATTAGTATTTACCTACCTTCAATTTTATTCTATGGGCAATGAATAGATGACATTTTTATAAGGTGAAGAACAGCAAATGAATCTGTAGATGATGTCCTATTGCAGATTAACATGTAAAATACTAATTTACAGTTTACATCTGAGATAGAATGGTTGCCATTATTAGTTTAAAACCATTTCTGTGTACTGAAATGCAAGTATGTTCCTATAATGAAGGGGCCTGCCATATATGACCATATTCAGTAGCGATCAAGTATAGGCTTGAAGAGATAGACCAGTACAAACAAAGTGTTGTATGTGCGTACAGAGGTGTGTCTGCATGCAGATCCGGCCATAAAGCCAAAAAAAAACCAGATACTACATAGAGTAGCAGTTTAGTGTTCAAGGAGGCATGTTAAAAGCAATAGGCCGATATAAGCGAGGGGAGGCACATGCTTATGGATGTTTTGTGAGAACACTGAGGAGGTTACAAAGAGGGAAGCAGGTAAACTAAGAAAACATATGTGTCTACTTTCTAGAGATTTGGTTGTCTCCACGCAAAGTTTTTCATCTTTATTTTTTAATCAGCGTTTGCTGTTTAGTGGTGACTTATAAGGTATACAAGCTTTTCCAAAATTATATTCCTGCGTGATTTTCTTGTGAAGTTAACGTGTAAATATTACAAGTGATTCTTTGACAAGGGTTTACAGAGAGTAATTTTACTGAATATATTTACAGAGATATATGTTTCCGCATTGAAGATAATCCTCTATTGAAGTACAGCAAGAGGATATTCGTCAAAACTAGTGTTTACTAATAGGTGAGAATAAAGAAGTATCACCTAATAAAATGTGGTGAAAACATGTAAAGAACTGCTGAAATAAGAATATCTGATATTTAATTTCTTTGGATTATATTAAATTGTAAATGTAATGAATGATTTGACATTGTATGACATTTATCTGGTTGTATATGCATGATTTTAATATAATTTAATGTATTGGATGTTCTATTGCCAGTTAGATTTTTCAAAGGTTTTTATATAATAAAGGAGTGTATATGCTATATATAATGTTGTTCCTTTCTCTATTTAAAACTAAAATTATATATATATGTATTATTTTCCAACTTAAATGGTCACCATATGATTTTTGATAATATGTACATGTATTACATAGAAGAAGAAGCTCACTCATGCATTTGTGTTCTTACTGTTGAAGGTTCCCAGTCTTAGAAAGAAGTATGGGGGGCACTCACAAGGTTGTGTTGTATTTCAATGGTGCATGAAAGGCTGCCACACTCTCCCTGTTACGATATATACTTTTATCAGTATTTTAGGAAGTCTGGAAAGACCTGATTATTTCCACAGTAATGTTCTGTTCTTTTGGCCATCCTATATGCATGTAATGCTCTAATGATGTCTGTGCACCGCGGACGGGCTTGCTCATACTGAGAGCTAACTCCTCCTCTTCTAAAATTCCATGTGCCATGGTTCTTAATAGAGAGAGACTTAAGTAATCGCCCTCTAATCCCTCTCCCTTCGAATCCTTCTCCCAATGTTCCCGGAAGGCTTCCACAGTTGCCCACCACCTCTTTAATAACGAGACCTTGTGGTATCTATCCGGTATTCAGTAGAGAACAGAAGAAATACCACACTCCAAGGCTGACACATTATTAGGCCCATACCAAGCTATAAAATGTGCCCAGTTCCTATAGTAGTCCTTGAGAATGGATAGTCACTGAGACTGTTGTACTATGTCGCCGACCTGCTCTTAAGAGATCTTACATCAGCAGCCCCATTCTTTTAATTTCAAACCAGACCATTAAATTATATCAGGTTTGGGGTCCAGCCCTCCCCTGAGAGGAGTAGACCACCTCTGAATCAGAGTGTCTCAGCCTATAGCTCCGAAAAAAC
Organism: Ambystoma mexicanum; assembly: GCF_040938575.1. NCBI lineage: Eukaryota > Metazoa > Chordata > Amphibia > Caudata > Ambystomatidae > Ambystoma > Ambystoma mexicanum. The sequence goes on from NC_090922.1 coordinate 1,258,432,916, forward strand.
TGGAAACCAATCCCTTCCTGCCATCAGGGAACCACCAGAATTGCCTGCGCTAGGCTGTGCATGATATTCTTGAGTACTCAGGCCAATATAGGAATGAAGGCAATGTGCATAGTTATCCCTGCAGCCATTTCAGAAACAGTGCTTCCATATCCCATGCTCCAGGGGTCTGAAATCTTGAGCAGAACCTGGCCACTATAACCATCCCTAGAGCGGCAAACATGTCTATTTCGTGGGTCTCAACCCTTTGCACAACAATTGGTATGTGCACAGAAGGAGCAACCCTTCCTATGAATGTTGCTCAGGTGGTCTGCTATCACATGTTCTGGTCTATTGATGTGTACTGCTTTCAAGGACCTTAGGTGTTTCTCTGATGCTAACCCAATGTCCCAGGCTAGCCCACCCAGCTGCTTTGAACGTTCCCCTGTTCTCCATCTAAAATAGTACTGCCTGATTCTTTATTATCCAAATGAAGACTTTCAAGCCCTCTTTATCGCTGCCAGCATCCCATGGGGAGGCCATCCATTCCCGGGTATGGCAAGTTCTGACCTCGCACCTTCATTCAGGTGGGCCGGGGCAAACTCCCTCTCTTATTGATGACCCTGTGCCTCCATTGTGGTTTACCTTCTTCCTGGCCGCAAGGTTATTCCCTGCCCAGGATGGCCAGACGGCAGGAATGGAGGGGTGCCGAGAGTCACTCAGCAGTGGAGAAATTAAGAAGAAAAGTGAATTATGCAAATACAAAATTTTCCAGGGGCAATGGCTTCCTCCACATCAGGCACGGCTTGATCAACCTGAAATCCCCAGAATACTACTTGAAGGATGGAGTGCACTTGTCGGCATCAGGGATGGATCTGTTTTTTTGGACTGTGTGAACTAAGCTCTTGGAACTGTGAAGGAAGGAAGGGGGAGCCGTGGTGGGCAGTAACCCACCTTCGGCGTGGCAGTGTTTTGGCGACCAGTGAACATAGACCAGTGACAGACTCTGAATAGGCCATTGCAAAGCTGGAAGGGTCTTCGCTCTTTCGGAACAGCGCCTCTTGTGAGCCTAAGCGGCGGGGGTGTCTGGTGGTAGCAATGAGGTCTCAGCTTCCCCCCAACAAACGGTGCTCTATCAGCACAGGAACACCTGCAAGGGCAGGCGGGTCTCAGATGCGAAGGTTGGGGGAGGTGTGCCTATTATGGACTTTGCAGTGATAAAGGGGAAGCAGGTTTAGGACACGGAGCAGTCGCTGCACCTTCGGAGCTATTTTCACTATTGTTCGCTGTGTTTTATTATGTGTGAAAATAAATCTGGGCCTTTTATGCCAAAAGAAGACAGGTCTCATTCTGCACCTTACTGAGGGAAAAAAGAGGGGGTCAAAATAATGAGCAAGGGTTATGTATGTTGGCATAATAAATAGACAGATGCCCAGGTTATGAAGGTGTCGATGGAAAAGTATGGCAAAATGGAGGAGGCACCCTGATAACCGGGGCAGGGTCCTCCTCCTCTGCCCTCTCTCCTGGGTTAGAGGGAGGGATAAACACAAGCGCGCCAAAGTGCCATACAAGCCTGCAAAGGGCAACAATAGAAAGGGGTGGGACAAGCCCCATACAAGCGGCGAGAGTCTTGCTGCAAAGAACTACCAGTTTGCAGCAGAAGGACGCCCGCCGCTGCACAAGAGGATTTCGTTTTCCTCCCACCCACACTGTATGGGGAACAGCTACGGCAAGCCTGGCCGTTGACGTCGCGGGATGTTAAGGCAGTGTTTTGGCAACCAGTGACCAGAGACAGACTCCGAATGAGCCATTGCAAAGACGGAAGAGTCTTCGCTCTTTCGGACCAGTGCCTCTTGCGAGCCTAAGCGGCGGGGGCGTCTGGTGGTAGCAATGAGGGCTCAGCTTCCCCCCAACAAACAGCGCTCTCTCAGCACAGCAACACCTGCAGGGGCAGGCGGGTCTCAGACGCGAAGGGTTGGGGGAGTTGTGCCTATTATGGACTTTGCAGTGATAAGGGGGAAGCAGGTTTGGGACACAGAGCAGTCGCTGCACCTTCGGAACCATTGTTTGCAGTGTTTTATTATGTGTGAAAATAAATCTGCTGCCTTTTATGCCAAAAGAAGACAGGTCTCATTCTGCACCTTACTGAGGGGAAAAAGAGGGGGCCAAAAGAATGAGCAAGGGTTATGTATGTTGGCATAATAAATGGACAGATGCCCAGGTTGTGCACATGGCCCTGCACCTTTCACCCAGGCCATGCACATCTCTCCCTTCTCAACCGGGTGGGTCGGCCTGCAGATAGCCAAGACGGACACCTCCTCCAACCACTACTTTCGTGCTGCATACCCCAGTCCTGGAGAAAAAAATGTCCTGCGGTGCTGCTCAAAAGCCCAGTAGTAGGGAGTTTCTTCAGAAGATGAGGAGCAGCTACCCTGCAGCAGATTTCTGTCTGTAGGACAGCAAATATTTTTGCTGAGGTATTCTGGGATAGTGGGGGGGAGGCTAAACCCCATTTAAGGAAGTGGTAGGCTATGAGCAAATTGAAAGATGGGTGCCTGTCAAGATGGCGGGAGCCTCTAAGGTGATTACTGGGACGAGGAAGAGAAACGTGGAGGTAATGTAGAGTACAAGCTTTTTAACTTGCTTTATGATAGCTATTACCTGTGTAGAATGCACATTAGTGACAAAAGCTTAACCCAAAAATCTAGAGATAAATTCCAATGTGTCATCGTTTACTGATATTTTACCAACCTATCAGCAGCCCGTGGACAGGACTGGTGAGAGTGGGGGCGTGTTGCCTAATTTCAAGGAGCAGGGCCGGACTGGGACAAATAATGTGTCCAGGTATCGTAAATAGCTAACATCTGTGTATCGCAATTTGTGACTTTTTATGATGCACTTGCTGTTCGAGCAGTACATGGGAGCACATTATTGGCAAAGGGTGTGATAAATGGTGAATTTTAAAGCAATTTGAAATATCATTGACCAAAATAGCCAGCTGCACAATGTACCCACTCATCAAACTTGCCCAAAGTGGGGCTGAAAATCGGCACTCGCGGGCCTCTGGGCCATTTCGACATTGTACTAGTACCTTATAAGCCAGTGTGAGCTTGTCAAGTAGTCTGGCAAAAGCCCACGTACAACAATCTACTTCTTTTCATTTCGTTTATGGAGAAAGGAGGGCTGTGGTGGGCTGGCGGTGAGGTTCTTTGCACCAGGGCCATACTTGATCTTGGACTCGCTTTTTGTTTTTTTTAACTGAAGTTTCTTGTTGTTGACAGGAATTGTTTCCTTGCCGTGACCCTTGACAGTGTGAGGTTGCTTAGAGATAATGGTCAGTACTTTGCCCTCTTCTGGCCCCTGGCTCATCTCAAGTCTTGCTCATTGTGATGACTGGGTGTTTTCAAATTCTGGCTCAGTACAACGCACACAACATGGACAGTGTTCAACTCACACGTGTGAATGTTAAATGCAATTGTCTTATTTCTTTATGTTAATCAATAGGGGTTCTTTCTGTCATTATGAACACAGTTTTCATTTATTTTCCCCAAGGCATATTGCTTAATGTTTTTTCAAAACATTGATGTCTTCATCAGTGTTACCTGAGAGAGTTACAATTCACTATTTGCTAACATGCAAATTAGCCGCAAAATGATCCCTTAATTTGACTCCTATGGGGATCAACGACTACAAGGTAAAAACTATGCTGATGACTAGAAGCGTGACATTGTTCAGCTGAGGCTACATCCTGTTTTAAAGTGACACCTGGCAGGGACGTCATTTCACCAAAATGTCAAGGGCAGCGGAAGTGACATCACAATGCCACACTGTCATGATGCCCGCTCCCGGGGAGCCGGTTCAAGCCCTGCATCCCCGAAAGCGGACATCCAGTCCCCAAGGAAGGACCCAGCAACCCCATATAGGGGCCCTTTGGACAGTGTCCTGGTGCCTATGGCGCCAGGCTCATAAAAGACATCAGTCCTGGTGCCATATGCGCCAGGCTCATTATGGGAGTGCTTGGGTGCACTTACCTGATGCAGACCATGCTGCAGGATCCCGGCCTCCTTGAGGCCTGAAAGGAACTACTTTACCTGTGGGACTAATTTACCATCCGGGCGTGGTCGGGGAAGGATACATACCTGATTGGAGGAAGGATACATACCTGGAACTTCTTCCAAGGCTATTTAAACCCCACCTGAACAGCCACACGTGCTTTGCGTTGTTCTGCATCTAGAAGCTGGACGCTCACCGTGTCTGCTCCTGCATCCTGACTTCTGCCACGCCTCCCAGAATCCTGGATCACCTGCAAAGGAAGAAAAGAAGAGAACAGAAGAAGGAAAAGTCCTTACCTGCTAAATCCGCATCCCGGAGACATCTCGCCAACAATCCTGAAAAGGAAGACTTTAATTTAAAAGCTCATCGCGTCGATCGCTGCAACGCCGCATTCCACTCACCTTTACAGGGCGCCTCCATGTTCAGCAGCGATCATCCGGATTCGCAGTCACGCCCCAGCGCCTAGGGAGAAAAAGACCAGAACAAAAGGTGAGAGAGAGAAGGGAATAAGGAAAGCTAAATCTCCATGTTAAGACTTACCTGTTGATTCATTCCCTCTTCATTTCGGGTCCGCGCCGCATCCTGGCATTTCCGGACCCCGCCCCCTAAGGGGAAAAAGAGACATCAGCGTTAATGAGCGAATTAAAAGACATTACCAAAAAACGCTCATTAAAGACTTACCTGATTTCTACAAGGATTTCACCTCTCATCTCGGGTCAGTGCCTGTTCCCCGGCATTCCGTACCCCGGCCCCTATGGGGAAAAAGACACTAGCATTAGTACATGGACACAAGGGGAACCTCTTATCAAAAACTTACCTGGAAGCCAAGCAAGTTTGGTTCTCACCAATCCGAAAATCCAGTGAAGTAACTGGATATCAACGCGCCCCTGCATCAGAAGCAGGATTGAGTGCTCGTCCTTCCAGACCCTAAGGTGAGACGCTACGAGAAATCACAGAAGGGTTTCGAGGAGGGTGAGAGGGCAAAGTGGGAGGCCGATTGCATTACCCCGCAGACAGTTAATCCCCTATTTTCGCCCACAGAAGGATACTTCTGCAAGCCAGACAAGCCAGATTTGGGGGCCCGGTCCAGTCCGTCTTCCGAACACTGCGCATCACCTTAGAAGAGGTCACAGCAGCGCGAACCAGGCCAGCGCCTCCGTGGGAGTCAGGTGAGCGTAACAGAACTTGAAGCCTTCCTACAAATTCCCTCCCAGGCGCTATGGAAAGTTCTGAGACTGATCAGTTGGCCCAATTACTGGGGGAATTACGGGCCGAAGTACATGCCGCTCGTCAAGAGACTAATGCCCTCAGGAGGGAATTAATAATATCAAAGGAAATAACTGATGACCTGGCCAGACAGCTTTTGCAAGGTCAAGCTGGGCAAACTCCTCTACCCGGTTCCGGAGGGAACCCCGCTCCTGTGGTTTCCAGTAACCCTGTGCAGATTAATCTACCTGGAAACATGCCGCTGGCCCCACCCGAACGCTTTGCTGGGGACCCCAAACAATTCGCTGTATTCATGAATCAGTGTCGTTTGCACTTCCTATGCAGACCTGGGGCCTTCCCTAATGATCAGACCAAGGTAGCCTTTGTATTGTCATATCTCAGTGGCTGCGCTGCCGATTGGTCAGTTCCACTGGTTACTCAAGATGACCCGATTCTCCGTGATTTTCAAAGGTTTCAAGCAAGCATGGAAAGGTTATTTGCTCGACACTCTCAGGGGCAGGCTCTGGATGACGAACTTCTATCCCTGCGACAGGGCAATCAGGACCTCCTATCCTATATTGCAACCTTTAATAGACTAATTGTGGAAACGGGATGGCCAGAGGATAAAAGAGTCACTGTGTTTTATCGAGGCCTACGCGGAGAACTTAAAGATGTCTTGGCCCAAGTTGTAAATCCGCCCCAAGAATGCACAGAGTATATAGATTAAGTGGTCCAATTGGATCACAGACTTCAAAACAGAAAAGCAGATCGGTCCAGGTTTGAGACCCGGGTGTTGGTCAAGACCCATGCTAATCCCAAGGGAGTTGATGTCTCTGAGCCTATGCACATTGGAGGGGTTAAAGGACCCTTAACTCAAAAGGAACGTGAAAGGAGGCGGCAGTTAAAATTATGTCTTTATTGTGGGAATTCTGGACACTTTCTACGAGATTGCCCGGCAAAACCGCCCCGAAAGGCGGTAGGAGCCGCTGATAAAAACCATGAAGACTCTGTTTCGGGAAACGACTCCGCCCGACAAGTGTAGGGGTCCGCTTGCCGAGCTTGAAAACTAACTCTCAGACCTTGCATTTCATTGTGCCAATGGTTCTCGTAGATCCAGAACAGCCTAAGCGGTTGCATGCAATAAAGGCATACATCGATAGTGGGGCTATTGGAAACTATGTGGATCGTGAATTGGTCTCTAGGATTAACCTCCCTCTCCGTCTTAAAACCAGCAAAGATGTCATCACCACAGTCGACGGAACTGAAATTGCCTCTGGACCGGTAACACATTCCACTACTGAGGTGACTCTTATTGGTCCCGACGGCCATCGGGAGGGTGTTGTGTTTGATGCAATCAAGGCTCCACAGTTTCAGGATATTCTTGGAATCCCTTGGTTAGAGACACATAATCCTCGAATTGATTGGCGAGCTAAGAGAATAACCTTCCCAGATTGTACACAAACCTGCTACCCAGAAAACCTGAAGATTAATCTAGCATCTGTAACCTCTGCCTCCATGCAACTACCTCCGGAATACCAAGACTTTCAGGACGTCTTCCAAAAGGAACAGGCCAACACGTTACCTCCTCACAGATCGTACGATTGCCAAATCGATCTGGTGCCCGGTGCACAACCCCCTTGTAGCAGGATTTATGCCCTTACCGAACCTGAGAATCTGCATTTGAGACAATATTTGGATCAATACCTAGCTAATGGTTTTATTCGCCCATCAAAGTACCCGGCATCCTCGGCTTTGTTCTTCGTGCCCAAAAAAGAAGGCGACCTTAGAACTTGTATCGATTACCGCGCATTGAACCAGATAATGGTTAAAAACCATTATCCTCTGCCTCTGATCCCTGAACTCCTTGACCACGTGAAGGACGCTTGCATATACACCAAGTTAGATCTCCGGGGGGCTTATCATCTGGTACGAGTTAAAGAAGGCGATGAATGGAAAACTGCCTTCCGTACTAAATACGGATTATTCGAGTACCAGGTGATGCCTTTCAGATTGTGTAACGCGCCGGCTGCCTTCCAATACTTCATGAATGATGTCCTTCGGGAACTCATCGATGTTTGTGTTGTCATATATATCGATGACATTCTGGTGTACTCCTCTTCGGAATCTGATCACAGAAAACACGTCAGGGCAGTACTTGAAAAACTGCGCCAACACAAACTATTTGCTAAATTGGAGAAATGTGTTTTCCATACCACAGAAGTCGAGTTTCTAGGTTTCATCCTGACACCCAAAGGAGTCCGAATGGACTCAAGAAAAGTGGATGCCATCCTCAAATGGCCATCACCTAGCTCTGTAAAAGGGGTTCAAAGCATGCTCGGCTTTGCCAATTTCTATCGCAGGTTTATCCCGGAACTTTCACGCGTGGTACAGCCCATTACTGCACTCTTGAGGAAAAATAACCGTTTTGAATGGTCTGAAGAAGCCGAGCAGGCCTTTCAGGATTTAAAAGCTAAGTTTACCTCTGCACCTATATTGAAACACCCGCGTCCAGATCTCCCTTATGTCGTCGAGACTGACGCATCCAGCCTAGCTATAGGAGCTGTCCTTTCCCAAAGAGATCCCGAAACCAATCAACTGCATCCCGTAGCATTTTGGTCCAGAAACTTCTCGGCACCCGAGGTTAATTATGCAATCACGGACAAAGAACTGTTAGCCATTAAGTCCGCTTTTAAAGCCTGGCGGCATTATCTGCTTGGCACTCGACATACCATCACAGTGATCACTGATCACCGGAATTTACAGTATTTGAAAACCGCCAAGGCTCAGTCATCACGGCAGCTCCGATGGGCTTTGTTTTTTGCTGAATTTGATTTTGTGATTACCTATCGACCTGGCTGCAAGAATGGCAAAGCAGACGCCTTATCCCGAATTGGAATGGGAGAATCTGATACAAACTCAGAACCAGTACCAATAATTCCCGAACAGAGGATTCTAGGCATGACTTCGTTACAGACGCTTGAAGACATTCAAGCCAGAGTGAAACAACTCCTGGACCCTACAACCTTACAGGAATGGATGCAAAAGGGATCAGACTTTACCATAGATAATGGTTTACCTTATTTCCAAGGACGCTTATTCCTGCCACATAAGGAATTACACAAACTAGTTATTTCCGGTTATCATGATACATTAATAGAGGGACACCCCGGTATTGCCAAGACAGAGGAAAAGGTGAAACGACAATTTTGGTGGCCCTCTTGGCGAAAAGATGTTAAATCTTTTGTGATGTCCTGTGGTGTTTGTGCCCAAAATAAAACTCAAAAGAAAAGACCAGCCGGTCTCCTTCAACCTCTAGACATACCACCAGCACCCTGGCACACCCTATCAATGGATTTTATTACGGACCTGCCTCCTTGTTCGGGGTACAATACTATTCTGGTAATTGTGGATTTGTTTTCCAAAATGGCCCACTTTATTCCTTTGAAAGGTTTACCTTCAGCTTCTGTCCTAGCCAAAGAATTCCTCGAAAATATTGTTCGGCCACATGGATTCCCATCTATACTAATCTCTGACCGGGGAAGCCAATTTATTTCCCACTTCTGGCGCAAATGTTGTCAAATGGCACAGATCGACGTAAGATTATCGACCAGTCACCACCCTCAGACCGATGGTCAGACCGAGAGGACAAATCAGACCCTTGAACAGTACTTACGGTGTATGTTAAAGCAATCTGAAAGCAACTGGAAAGACATTCTTTGGATAGCCGAATACTCATATAATAATTCGGTACACTCTGGAACTGGCCACAGTCCTTTTTATACTTTGTTTGGGCATCACCCTCGAACCTCAAACCTTGACTCACCTCAGAACCTCGGAATGCCTGCAGTAGAACATCTGCATTCTACAATTACCCAAGCCTTCAAAGAGGCAACTATGCATTTACAACAAGCCAAAAGAAAATACAAGGAGAATGCTGATCTACATCGGAGTGAAGCACCTCCGTATCAGATTGGGGATCAAGTGTGGTTAGCTACCAGACATTTACCACTCAAAGGGCCTCGAACTTTTAACCCAAAATATCTGGGACCTTATTCTATTACGGCAATAATTAACCCAGTGGCTGTTAAACTTGATTTACCAGCTAGTATGCAAATTCACCCTGTTTTTCACGTGTCACTTCTGAAACCAGTGGTACCCGGAACCCGACTACTCAAACCTCCAGAACCTATTCTAATAGATGGGGAGCCCGAATTCGAAGTGAAGAACATTTTAGACTCAAAAATGTTTAGGTCAAAACTGTTCTACCTAATTGATTGGAAGGGGTACGGACCTCAGGAGAGGTCGTGGGAACCCAGCGACAATGTGCATGCACCTCGATTAGTCAGGAAATTCCACCGACTCTTCCCAGACAAACCAAAACCCCCGGAGGGAACAACCTTGGGAGGGGCCTTGGGGATCCTGTCATGATGCCCGCTCCCGGGGAGCCGGTTCAAGCCCTGCATCCCCGAAAGCGGACATCCAGTCCCGAAGGAAGGACCCAGCAACCCCATATAGGGGCCCTTTGGACAGTGTCCTGGCGCCTATGGCGCCAGGCTCATAAAAGACATCAGTCCTGGCGCCATAGGCGCCAGGCTGATTATGGGAGTGCTTGGGTGCACTTACCTGATGCAGACCATGCTGCAGGATCCCGGCCTCCTTGAGGCCTGAAAGGAACTACTTTACCTGTGGGACTAATTTACCATCCGGGCGTGGTCGGGGAAGGATACATACCTGATTGGAGGAAGGATACATACCTGGAACTTCTTCCAAGGCTATTTAAACCCCACCCGAACAGCCACACGTGCTTCGCGTTGTTCTGCATCTAGCAGCTGGACGCTCACTGTGTCTGCTCCTGCATCCTGACTTCTGCCACGCCTGCCAGCATCCTGGATAACCTGCAAAGGAAGAGAAGAAGAGAACAGAAGAAGGAAAAGTCCTTACCTGCTAAACCCGCATCGCGGAGACGTCTCGCCGACAATCCTGAAAAGGAAGACTTTAATTTAAAAGCTCATCGCGTCGATCGCTGCAGCGCCGCATTCCACTCACCTTTACAGGGCGCCTCCATGTTCAGCAGCGATCCACCGCAGTCACGCCCCAGCGCCTAGGGAGAAAAAGACCAGAACAAAAGGTGAGAGAGAGAAGGGAATAAGGAAAGCTAAATCTCCATGTTAAGACTTACCTGTTGATTCATTCCCTCTTCATTTCGGGTCCGCGCCACATCCTAGCATTTCCGGACCCCGGCCCCTAAGGGGAAAAAGAGACATCAACGTTAATGAGCGAATGAAAAGACATTACCAAAAAAAGCTCATTAAAGACTTACCTGATTTCTACAAGGATTTCACCTCTCATCTCGGGTCGGTGCCTGTTCCCCGGTATTCCGTACCCCGGCCCCTATGGGGAAAAAGACACTAGCATTAGTACATTAATGCATGGACACAAGGGGAACCTCTTATCAAAAACTTACCTGGAAGCCAAGCAAGTTTGGTTCTCACCAATCCGAAAATCCAGTAAAGTAACTGGATACCAACGCGCCCCTGCATCAGAAGCAGGATGGAGAGCTCGTCCTTCCAGACCCTAAGGTGAGACGCTACGAGAAATCACAGAAGGGTTTCGAGGAGGGTGAGAGGGGAAAGTGGGAGGCCGATTGCATTACCCCGCAGACAGTTAATCCCCTATTTTTGCCCACAGAAGGATACTTCTGCGAGCCAGACAAGCCAGATTTGGGGGCCCGGTCCAGTCCGTCTTCCGAACCCTGCGCATCACCTTAGAAGAGGTCACAGCAGCGCGAACCAGGCCAGCACCTCCGTGGGAGTCAGGTGAGCGTAACACACACCCCCAAGAGTGACATCACAGGAAGTTCTCATGTGAGCCTGCCCCATGTCACATCACAGGAAGTGATGTCATTTGACCACACCCTCACGTGACATCACAGGAAGTGGCATCATAAAGCATTATCCCTCAGTACACTAAGAAAAATATGGTTACGACATCACTGTATTGTGACATTTCATACAAGAATCGATCATAATATGTAGCAGTGTGTCAAGGCACATGTTGCCATGGGAAGTGTATGAACCCAAATCCCCTCTTTATATGGATCTGCCCTGTTATTTCAACAGGACTACAGAGTAAAATCACATTCTGGGGGGACAGGGCGGATATAAGGATAGGGGAAAGCAAGGATAAAAGGGGAAAGGGAGAATATTTCTAGTCGATGGCATCCACAGTTTTCAATGATTTTGGCACTTACCCCATTTTCTTCTGATTCGACAAGGTACCTTCAGTGTTGTGTTGTACTGTTTGCAATTGTTTCATGGACTTCATTACTCCTGCACAATACATCCAGGCGTCTCAGATATTCACCTCCTTAAGTACATAGAGCTAAGTTTAAAATGGGTTTCATTAGTGCATTGGCAAATACTGCTACCTGATCATCTTCCTCTATTTCTTCAAAGTGCTTGCATAATTTTTACATTTCGAATGGTAGGTAACTATAAGTCCCAGGATGCAAGATAATTTCAACCTGAAAAATCTATTTAAGTCCACTGTACTTTCAGTGATTTAAGACATGTAATAAAAGAAGTTGTGTAATAAACAAACAGATTTGCAGATTATTTGCAACAAACCTGCAGCTCGTTGTTAATCATGATGTTGAAAACTTTTCATTAGTGACATAAAGCGACTTAATTTTTTTGCATCTCAAGATAGTCTTTAAATGGATGATTTGTGTTGCTCACTAGTTTAAGTATCACAGATTTGCAAGGTAACTGGTGCGTGGCAAGCTCTTTCAGTTGGAAACTGGAAACGTTCCATCATGCATACGAAAGGCGCCTCTGACTGTCATAAAAGAAATGTGTTTGCAATTGCAAATGCAACCTGACTTCCTGAGCACCTTCACGACTTGGTGCATCACCAAAGCAGAGTATTCTCACAGCCAGAAATGGAAATGAATTTGTCTCCTTGAAAGCATGTTCAGTATTTTCTTTAGTAAACATAATACTAACGGAGCGAGTGCGCACGTATGCCTAATCTGCACACCTCCATTTATTCTGAAAAACTGCTGTACACTATTTCAAAGGTGTTGTTGGGCTGTTTGACAGTAATATGTGTACTCTCTTTTAATCTGCCTAATGATATAAAAATGAAATATGCAATATATCATCAAGACGAATATATCTAGGTTCTGCGCCGGACACTAGAGTATGCATGTGTCTCTGTCAGTGCCTTAAGTGGCACTACAAATCGAGCCGGGGCCCATCGAGGGGGCGTGGCCTAACAACGGGGTCTTGATGGGCCGTTAGGCCATGCCCCCTTGACGAGCCCTGGCTCAATGGGCTACTGGCACCCCTGCCAGGCAGCCTTTTGTAGAGATTAGCACCCTCTCCCCTATGGGGGAGAGGGTGCTGATCTCGGCATTTATTTTGTATAGGCTTGCCTGGCAGGGGACAGCGCCTCGCCTATTCAGCCTTAATGGTGTTGCTGCCCCTCGCCAGCTGGGGAGGGGCAGCGTCACCATTAAGGCTGACAGGGTGAGGCCACTGGAAGCAGAGGCCTTTTTCCTAAAGACTGAAACTCCCGTGAATCCGCGGGAGCTTCAGTATTTAGAAAGCAAGGCCTCTGCTTCCAGCGGCCTCACGTTTCTCCATAATGGTGGCGCCGGCCCACGTCCATCCCTTGATTAAAGGGATGCCTCGCAGGTGCGGCGCCACCATTATAGCTGGAAGGCATTTTTTTCTGAAGCCTGAAGCTCTCGCACACGAGCGAGAGCTTCAGGCTGTAGAAAAAAATGCCTTTTCGTGTAGTGGCCGGGGCTGCCTGGGGAGATTAGTGGGCCCCGGCAGGGCCCCGCCTCAAAACGAAATTTCGGAGCCTGCCGGGGTCCAGCCCCGGCAGGCCCCGGCCCACTTAAAGCCCTGGTCTCTGTCTATGTCAAGAGGCTGTGACTTGGGAAGCTGGCAGCACAATCAATGCAAAAGGAAAATACTTCCCATGTGAATGCACAGCCTGAGACAATTCTATATTTGGCTCGGGAGAAGGAGGAAGCGTTAGGGACCCATTTCTTGAGCAACCTATTGCACACTAATGATTTATTATATCGCACTTTCGAGTCTGCACTGCAGATTTCATCTTCTGAATTCCGCCGTGAATATGAACTGTAACAAAGCTGTTAAAAGGTTTTCCGAGCCATTTCTGGGTGGACAGCTAGCTGGTCGGCATGTTGCAGAGAGTGAGCGTGATTGATGTAAATCTGCCTGCAGCACATTACTGGTAACACCTAGACACGCACGAGGAGACGTGTCATGGGAGCGGGGACGAGAGAAAGGTGAGAGTGCAAAGCTGGAGGACTGAACCTGTGTAGTGTCGGAGAAGGCCCCATCAGGTGCCAGTGAATGAAGCCACATCTCAACAAAACCTGTGTACAATCCGTGACCATGTCATACCGGTGTTAACCTTGGCACAGCACCATGTAATTGGTGATCCCCCACCAACGTTTTTACAGTCCCCCAAGAGCCTTCAATGCTTTGGGCTCGGTGGCAAGCTCAATTTCAAACATATTTGGAAGGTATTGCATAAAAAACATACCTTTCTTCTTCCTCTTGCGCCGCCGCCTGCGACTGCATCCGATTCCGAATAAAGAGTCTAGGGCAGCAGTGGCACTAATGTTGGAAGTGGCCAAGGCCGATCGTTGAAGTCAGGTTACCAACACCCGCCTCTCAGAGGAGGGCAGGGTCGTACTGGGTCAAGAAATAGGCCCGGACACCCAAACAAAAGTGGCCCACCCCTCGCCTCAAAAAAAGTGGCCCTCAAACCATCATCATTGAATCGCGTCAATTCCCGACTTTACAGAGAATGCTACTTATGGAGGGCTAATGTGTTTGTTGCATGTTATGTTTTGTGTAAATGCTCGAGAAAGTGATAACATTCCTTTTGTTCTTATTTTAAACAAAAACAAAAAAAACATCATCACATAGCTAAATACTTGCATGTAATAATTAGTGCAGCCAAATGATGACACCAGAAAGTAACTTGCCAGTTGTATTTATGCTCAAATATTACATTACAACACAACTCTTAAAATAACATAACTTTGCATACAGTTCTGTGACAGGGTCCACAGCTCTGAGGCGCAGGAGTGGAATGAACCAACCACCCCCACTGCGGTCTTGGGACTTGCTGCAAGTAGATGCCTATAAAGGGCTCTGCAACCCCAGCAGGGAAGGAGGGTTAGGATGACAATAGTTGGATAGGAAGGGGGAAGTAGGGAAACCGGAAAGAGGATAAGGGAGATGTTATGGATAGGTTGGGGATGTTAGGGTAAGGTTTGGACCACTGCGCATGCATCCAGCGAGCTGTTGCACAACCCTCATACAAACATATGTCCCTGCTTCTGACTCTACACACACATACAATATCACTATCGCAGTATAAAAAGGCACAACAGCATAATAAACACACATGAGGTAGTGCAGCACTTAGCCTAGGTTAGTTGTCACCCAGAGAGTTACTTGTTGTCTCCTGCAATTTTGTTGTGCCAGGATGTGTCGTAGTAGCTGTTCTTTCTAGGGAGGATAGCTCAGGGGCAACATGCTCGCCTTTGAAACTAGACGACACGGAGCAACACAGGTTCGATCCCCGGATCCGCGCTTAGAAACCTCTGGGCATTAAGCATGTTATAAATAACCTATCATATCATATATCAAATGCTGCAAGGGAAAGAGGGCTACAATTAGTGCACATATCAAACACTGCCACATGTGGCTGTTCACATGCATGTACACATGCAGGAGTTTTAGCGAGGCAACACGTAGCAACTAAACACGTAAACATGCACAGTAGGGGCCGCATGTGACTCTGGTAAGTGGTAATGTGTTAGTTAGGGCATTTGCCAGGCACTGCTATCATATGCCCATGTCGCACCATTTTGCAGCTGCTACCATCAATGGCCAGTGAATACCACTACAACAGGACCTTTCCCATACCTACACAAAAGCCCAAACTGTTGGCATTACCAATGCTTGTTTAAGAATGCTCCCATCTCCCAATTGATCATCCCTCTGCAGGTTGATCATTGCTTCACGGCACTGTCGTGCCTAAATGAAGGGTTGGGGCGGATGGTAGAGTATAAGGGTTTTTTTTGTTTTCTAGCATTATTATATGATATGATATGGCATTTATAATGCGCCTCTACACAAGTGTTTCAAGGCACGACGAGGCAATGGAGTGGGAACAGAGGGATGACAGAGACAACGATCTTACTAGGCCAGGTGACATTGAGATTCTGCAAGTGCAGGGGCAGGGGAAAGGGGAAAAGTGCTGGGGACAAGGGGGAGGCGTGTAATGAGATCAACAGTAAAATATAGAATAAATATAAGCCATAGGTGAAGGGTGCGACCAGCTGGTGGCAAGTGCAAGGGTAAGTGTAGACATCAGGTGTGAGGTGCAGGTAGTGGACTGTCATCAAAAGGCCAGAGATTTCCTGCCGAAATAGGAGGTTTTGTAGGCAGAGGTTGAAGACTGAAGTAAATGGCAAAAGTAAGTAAGTATGCGGGAAAAAACAATATTGTTACCCAGTAAGTTTGTTGCAGCAGTTTAAGTTTTAGCAAAGGGGCAAGGAGTTGGAAAATTGAAGGTTTGAAGGCTATGGGGAATATGCTTAAGGCGATTATTTCCTTTGTTTGGTGTTGTATGTGGCCAGAAGAAAAGATTGTTTGTGCAAAGCTAGAAAACAAGTGCTAACAAAGTCAACAGTTTTGGCTTGAGTATAATAAACATGTTTTCTTTGTTGCTACTGTAGGTATGGAGATCATATGTCCAAACACCCCTTGACATGCCTAGTGTTGAAATCCCATGTCTAATTTAGCATCACTTTTGCCAGGATATGTTAACATACAGCCTACACTTTCAAATGAGAGTGACATTTTTGGAAAAACAGATTACACAGCAGCAATAGATGCTTTTGTGGCAGCAACATCAAGCTTGCGCATATGTTTTTACCATAAACCTCATCACTCACTAATGTGCAATTTGCTGAGTGCACGATTGCGGCCAAGGACTACACACCTGTAATCACAGCTCTTGAAATCTTGGAAAACCTCAGGGACCCACTCTTTAAGCAAACAAATACAGCACTCACCTCTAAGTGGAACAACAACTGTCACAATAGTGATATGTTGCAGTGGCCGAGGGCCACTTCAGTCCAATCTTACAACACAGTGGCATTTTTGTCCTTCAGACACAGTAGAGAGAGCGAGCAATGAGATGCCTCGAAGAAGCTTTCCCAGTGGAGCATAAACTTTAGCAGGAGGAGGCTTTGGATGCGGGACCACCAGCCCACCTCCAAACATGTGCTCTCAGTCACCGCAACCTCAACCCCCTCCTTAGCCAGGAGCTCAGCTGCCCTTTCCTATTGAGCAGCAAACAGACCTCTAGCTGCCACCTCATCGAAGTACATGAGGGCACATCACAAATCCCAACTCCGTTTTCATCGCAAGCCTCTGCCACCTGTCATAAGCAGTACTGATGCAGGTTGGCCATTATTAGCACACTGCAGGATCAAAGTGGGGGAGCGTCATGTCGAGGTACTTAACATGGGGCCTTGTTTTTCCCCAGACCCTTGCCTCTGTGTTCGTGCTCACTCACAGACCCAACCATTCAGAAGCGCACTCACACAATCCGATGGACATAAAATTCACACACGTACTGTGTCACATGTGCAGACACAAGTCTTAGGTCTGACGCATGTAGCCTGGAGGAGGTGTGTGGGTGATATCACCTCACTCACAGCCAAGGCCAGGATGGTGGTGACTAGAGGCAACTTCTGCCTGGAGCATTAATTGACCACATCCCAGCAAGTTGTACCGGTCCAAACACGGTCTCACTGGCAGAGAGCTGTAGTTAGGCCAGCTCTTGGGTGAGAACCGGCCCAAAATGTGCTCACTCCAGAGAACCATGTGTAACCTGCAGGCCACAGGGACACAGGCCACAGGGACGCTGCCCAGTAGCACAACAAACACGAGCCACCAGGGGACACCACCGCTCCCATATCGGGCAACTACGTTCCTGGCACTCAGCTTCAGCTGCAGAGATAGCTCAGTGGGTTAATGGACCAGTTACCTGGGTATGGGTTCAAGCTGCAGGTCGTGTGGTCAATAAGATAGCTCACTGGGCAATGCGTCTGCTACAGAGATCTGGGCATAAAGCCACAGGTTTCAGTTGCAACAGGGCAAACTGAGCTTTTCATCTGTGCAGGTGGATAAAAGGAGTGCCACTGATGTGATATAGCGAACTTTTCATCTGTGCAGGTGGATAAAAGGAGTGCCACTGATGTGATATAGCGACCCCCGTCATTTACAGCCCAGGGGAATGGCAAGCATGCAGGAAATGGGCTAGATAAATCTATTGCCATTTATGAACAGAAGCCAGGGTGTGCGTTCAAGGCATAGATTGGAAGCAAGGGAAATATGCATGCACATATCCAAAACAAGACTCAGGGCAGAAGGGACCGAGCACACAGGAGACATGAAGGCACGGAAAGCACCCAACCACATGCGAAGCATGTAACAATGGCTGCTACATACAGGCAAGGGACATGGCGAAACCAAACCCACAGAAGAAAGAACGATGACAACACAGGACAGCAGAGAGTGCTCGGACTTCAATCTAGTAGCGACATGCAGCACTATCAGGGCAGCAGTGAAATATTGCACATTTCAACCATAAATCAGGGGCTTATGAATTCCAACAACCCTATGGAACTAACTCTTTAGGATAATAATGAAGAAAGGCGGTGTCTGCCCTGCCAGTATTCAAACCAGACTGAAGAAGACAGACCTCTCTGCAGTAGACACTTTAACCCACTGAGCTATCTGGCCGAGAGAGCCGCCTGTTTGCTGCTGCAGATCAATACCCAATGGTCGTCATTGGGAGCTTAGCTTGTAGTTTCAGCTGCAAGAGCAGTTGGGATACTAATGGTAAGTGAACTGTGCATAAAAAGTGCTTGGACAAACAGCCTAATCAAATCAATCCCCTGGCGTTCTGCAAGCTGTGCGCTGTGAACACAGAGAATATACGTCTATCCAATGGAGAAGAAAGCAACAAGTACCTTTGGAATATCTAGCACACACGTGCAGCGCATTCTACACCATGCACAATGGTATTCATTTGGCCGATGACGAGTTACCTCATATCACTATTGTGACGGTTGTTGTTGCTCTTAGGAACAAGGTCACATAAGGTCATCCATTTCAATCATTTAACTGTGCACAATGCACAAAAGGTAAACCCACTGATGCGGAATGTCAAATTGCCCACATTGGCGAGCATGCGCCATGATGGGCAAGAGTGCACAGAGGCTAGAGGCAATTCAGCTTGTATTGGCAGTCTAGCCCAGTCTCTTGAACATTTTCTCACCCCTCGCTCAGTGCTTTTGGAAATAACAAAAATATAATTCATGCTTGTAGAAATAGAAGCTGGCCTAAAGTGCAATTTCAACATATTTGCAAAGCTAATTTGTGGGGCTCACAGGGGTCAGCCTGTAAAACATGCATGGAAAGTTGGAAACATTAAGTAATAAAGCTTCTTACCTGCCTAGACGTGCATCTTGGGACTGAAAGTGGAAATGAAGGAGACGGTACACTTTTTTCCTCCTTCACTTTACTCAGGATCGGCCAATGATTAGGAACTTAGCAAGGCCTGGGTAGGCTATGCTTTATTACTAACACTCAGATGGTCGCCAGCCCCCACCCACCTGGCTGACCCCAGGCAGGAGCCAGAGGAGAGCAATTTAGTTTAAAAAAAAGTACGAGCACACAGCTCAGCTCACACACCCGGGCCAGGCACAGGCGGGCAGCCACGCCCCCACCATTTGTTTTCGTTCTACTTTGACACTCTGTGAGAGAGTGCGTGAGTCCAGGACTGCACCATGGCTGGCATCGCCGCGTCGCCAACAGATCATGGGCCTGTGCAAGCGAAAGGGCCCAATTCACAGAACATTTGCCAATGGTGTTTTGCCATTAGAAAACACTTCTGTGAATTAGGCCCTGTTTCTGCCACTCGGCTACTCTGCACCAGTGCTTTGCTTATCATGCAGCATTCATCAAAGGAAAACTTTCTTTGATGAATGCTGCATGCAAAAACCGGCCCCAGGGGTGACTCATAAAAAACAGCCCAACCAGAATCCAAGGTCAATTCTGTTCGGCCACGGTAAGGTCATTCCAACCCTGGAGGAGGGCTCAAGAGCTCCAGAGAGTTAATTTATAAATAATGGTGGTTGAGGCTGGCCTGGCTGGGCGCTAACTATCTCTCGATTTCACACGTGTGTCAGGTCAGGGAGGGACTCTGCAATATAGTAGCAGCCTGGGCCTGGGCAAACTCCGCCTCCAGTCCCAGGCTCACCGCTAACTGCAACAGAAGCCAGCCCTATGCCACCCTTGCGCTCGCATTGCAAAGTCATCTTGCAGAGTAGCTCCACCGCCCCCCACCGTTCCAACAAGGTAACGGTTGTTTAGCTGAGTCTGACACTCAACCGGGCCGGAGAGAGAGAGACACATAATGCATCTTCTCTCCAGCCCGGCCCCAGATGGGGCTCAGCCCTGAATGAATTCTCCTGATGGGGGCCTGGAGCCGGGCCCCAGAGCCCCCACGTACTCAGCACCCCTGAGTGACAGCCCCCAAAATCAGAAAGGTGTGAGGCTGGTGTCAGTGTGAGTTCTGCCTCGATGGCCATGGCCCTGCAGGCCACAGGCAGGCGCACTAACCCGTGACCAGCAGCACGCCACACGACAAGGAGATGAGGACCCACCCAGCAGAGCACACTACCCACTCCTGCGCTGTTCTGCTCTCACTCCTACCTTCTTTCAGAGCTAGCGCACGAGGGATGAAAACCAGCAGTGATGCACATGAGTCACACGTGCTGCTGCTGTGCGCAAGGCGAGGGGAGGCAAAGTGGAGGAACCCACATGTGGCACCGTTCTTGCTGTGTTGGCCACACCCCTTCAGAGGTCGCAAGAGATTGGCAGAGGTCGCCAGCCAATCGGCAGAGGTCGCTCGTGCAACCTCTGGCGACCCCTAAATGACATCCCTGACACCTGGGCCCCACTGTATCACTGTTCTATTGACTAGAGAATGTAAATGAACTGAGGCTCTCTCTGTCTCGCTCTTTCTGGTGTTCTTAGAGCATGTGCACAGGTGTGTGAACATGTACACGTGCAAATGCACTCATGTAGGCAAATGCAACAGTCATGGATGGGCCCATGTGTATTTGAGCACATGTACGCGCACGCGCAGACAAGCACACACACTCACTCACACGCGCGCACTCAATTCCTCTGTTTTTCCCTCTCGATCTCTCTCACATACCTGGGCATGTGCAACGCGTGTAGATCAGTGTGTGTGTGTAACCATGCACAGAGCTGTGCATCCTGTCATTATACATCAAATCACCATCATTTTGTGAAATCATTACTATACTATTATGCTTTACACATTTAATGATCTATTTTGCTGATTACACATTTCAATTAACCAACAAATCATACATTCTACACCTTTTCCATTCACAGGCGGGTGCTTGCCCGGGCCCATGCACGATAGGTATGTGGGCATGCACATGCTCAAATATGCTGTGGGCCTGCACATGTGAAGTGCGTGTTGTTGTGGGGACACACACACACACATAGCTGCAGAGCGATAATCCTAGATACAAATGTATTTTAGTTATGGTGTTATCTGTTTAGCGCAGTGATCCAGTATTGCCCTGTATTTACTTTCAGGAAGGATGTCGTTGAGCCCGATCAGGATTCCAGTGGTCAGTCTATTTTTGTAATTTCTTATTATTTGCAACAGACGTCACAGATTCCTTCTAAAATTGCTGCTTACAGCTCTTCACAGGAGTCAAGTTAAGGGCTAATTTGCATATTAACATATAGTAAATTGCAATTCTGTTTGATGCCGCTCATCATTACTTCAATGGTTTGCAAATTAAATGATGCATGTACGACTCCTTTAAGCAGGGTGTTCTATTTTGTTGTTTGAGGCGCAGGACACACAGGAAATTCCTAAACCTCTTGTAACAAAATTACACCCTTGACTCTTTGCTGTTGAGTGAGCTTTCTTTATACCTTGCATTTCTATATGCCACTCGAAGTGGCTGCTTTTTGCCACTAAATCCTGTTTTTTCTCTGGTTTCATCGGTGGGGATATGTTCCGTTCCATGTGGAGCAGCAGCTCCAACATGGCTCACGCTATTCCCCACATCGGAGTGCCTCACCTGCCCGCCTCAACTCCCCAGTGATTGGGCATCCCTGCAGACTTTAACACCAATTAGGGAGCTAGCAGGCTGTGTCGTCCCCTAACTAAGGCCCACAACTAAGGCTCCTGTCTGAGCCTGTCCAGGCATGGTAGGGGTCGGGAGGGCCACCTCCTTAGTACCCCTCCACAAACAATGGTGCCGCCTCCTGCACATGTGCTGCTCCTGGATGAACTTCGTCCACAGCACTCCAGCCCTCCCTCGCCTTTCGTGCAAATGTGAGTGATGGCTAAACTGTCCTATTGCCTCCTCCACCTATCTTCTTGAACTGTAACTGTGCCAATCCTATTCTGCCTTTTCTCCCTTTACCACCTATTTTCTTCACTGCACTCTGTGATCTGCAATTGGTACATTCATTCAAGTTGTGATTCTTCCATTTCCTTCTCTCATCTTTGTGTGCATTGCATTGATCCTTTTTAAAATTGCATCTAGGTGGGTGTACTTTACTTCTTACATTCATTTTGTGCACTGCATTGTGTATGTGCTTAACATCTTGCATCCTTTTTGTGCACTGCATTGTGAACCTTTTTAAAAATCAAATCTTACTTGGGTGTGCTTTACATCTTGCATCCATTTTGTGCACTGCATTGTGAGCCTTTTAAAAACGGATCTAGGTGGGTGTCCTTTACATCTTGCTTTCATTTTGTGCATTGTGATCCTTTTATAATTGAATTCTGCATGCCACCTATTTCTCTACATTTGTATTTGTGCCCTCCTTAACTACTAGGCCGCCTTGGAGTAAGGTCC
The DNA here is from genome assembly GCF_040938575.1 of Ambystoma mexicanum. Taxonomy (NCBI): domain Eukaryota; kingdom Metazoa; phylum Chordata; class Amphibia; order Caudata; family Ambystomatidae; genus Ambystoma; species Ambystoma mexicanum. Next base: position 1,258,455,204 of record NC_090922.1, read on the forward strand.
AGGACTGTGCAGGGCAGCCCCCTTCTTTCCTTCTCTCATCTATCCTTTGCCACTGAGATGGTACTCACCATCTCTCCAAAGTTCTGTAACTGCTACACTATCACCTATCCTCCCTCTCTCACAAAATCTGGATGTAAAAAGCACAAAAAGGACATCCTGGGTGCAAATCCTGGCCTTCCCATCACAGACACCTATGTCAGTGCATCTGTCAGCGAGATCTTCAATGATATCCTCTTCTCTGTCCCCTCTCCAGACCTCTGGGCTTCTCAGCTCCTCTCTACTCACTTCACATCCTCTCCCATTAATGGTGACACCAAGTGAGAAGTCCTCTTGGCCGGATTCTTCTCATCATGCTGAATCATTTATGTCTACCACACTGGCACTATACTGGTTCAGGGTCCTCAAGCCAACCTCCTTCTCTTTGACCGGATCCTGCTGTGCCTCATTAACTTTCTTCCTTCTCCTGCCTCTCTCCCACCATTCTCTCTGCGGCCCCTCTGACTGGAGTACCACGCCCCTGTACTCCACCTCAGAAATCCTTCAGAGGCAGAGAGTGCGTTATGCGAGTTGGTCATCTCTCCCTCCTCTACCCTGACCACTGCTACCATTTACCAGCCTCCTGGTGCTACCTCGCTGTTCCTCACTGAATGGGCTGATTGCTGTTCCTCCTTACTTTCAACCTCCTCCAACCTGCTCCTCTTGGGTGACTTTACTATCCAGTCAGACTCCCCCGGCACAGCATCCACTGTTTTCATTGACCTCTGCACCTCTCTTCCCTCTCCATTCCTCCCTCTGGTCCAAACCACTCTGCTGGACACACTCTGGACGCCCTCATCCACTTGGACCTCTCTCTCTCATCCTCTCTAGTCACCACTCTCTCATGGTCAGACCACTCTCTTCTCTCCTCCCACCTGGGTCCCTATGGCCCTCTGACTGCGCCTCCAAAATCCCTGCTAACCTCGTTCATGAACATACAACCGATGGAACGAGTGTCAGCTGCTGCCTTCACTTCCACCTTTATGCCCTTTGCCTACCACTGACACTGCTCTCAGCAACTTCCACCTGTCCATCAAATACACCCTTAGAAACGTGAACAACACCCTGTGGACACCTTGATTGGGACGATCTTATTACATATAGGTTGTATATTTTTATATATATATAGAGATATTAAACAAAGTAAAGGTGCGGGGGAGAGGTCCTCAGCCTTGTCACCTAGGCTGGAGATAGAGGACAAAAGAGAGTGTTTTCCTATTAGGAAAGCTTCGTCCCCTGCACACTATCTAAAAGGCCAAAGCCTAATGGTGATTAGAGAATCGTTAAAGATGGAAAGTCTTTTAAAGGCATTTTAGATATATATTCAAAATTTCACTAAATAATTAAATTTTGACAACTTGAAGGATAAATTCATAAGCAAGACGATTTATTATTCATACAAGATGGTAGGCCCAACGCGTTTTTGAGTAGCAAACAACTCTTCATCAGGGGCATTTTTTCTTTAAGAATAACATTTCTATAAAGAAAAGAAACATTTTAAATTTAAACAATATAATGTTTTTAGTCAATAAGCAATTTCGAAAGCAACAATTTCAAAACAACCTCAATTCAAGGACATCTCTGAGTTACATGTCAACACACAGATCCTGGACTTAAAGTGTACAGTGCATAATTCAAATGGACTTAATTGTTTTAGAGTGTCTAACAGCCTTTAGAGTGAAACCGTTATCAAAAATTGACAAAAACTTAAAACTCTTAATTTGAATCAAAACAGATACATTTTTCATCAAAACAGATACATTTTTTCGTACAACCAGATTATTACTGGTGCTAAATGCTTGTATATGCTATTCACAGAGAGAATAATTCAATGCTCTAAGTGTTTTTGAACAAAAATTGATAAACTGAAGTTGTCACATAAGGAACAATTATAGCTAGTTGTTCTTACCTATTTAAAATAGGCCAAAAAAGATGGAGTGTCTTGTATGGCCATAGATGAAAGTGTTCCTGAGATGATTTCGCAAAGTTTGTTCTTGACCTGTCGTGAGATCTGGTCTAAGAAGCAATATTCAGATAAGGAGAAAGACACTGTCTTAATGACAAGAATATAGGTATCTGGTTGTCATGTTTATGCATAAGTGAAAACACACTTACAAGTCTTTGGTTGAACAACTGGTCCACTGGTAGAGCTGACCAGTCAAAGGTCACTGGGTATCTTAATCTGGTAAACGGTTAATCGATGAAAACTAATCCAAATCAACTGTTTCCAAGAAGAGTAACCTAAAAAACCAAGGTGGTAGAGGTAAGTAAAGGGGAAACGGGGTATTTTTTAGAAAAGCTGTCACGGACCAAGTAAAGGCTATGTGGCCAGAATGGAAATGGTTAGTCTCTTATTATGATTCTACATAAAAGTGTTTGGCAGAAATAAAGCTTTATTCCCCAAAGTACCTGGCATAGAGCAAGTTAAGGCTATGTGGCCAGATTGGAAATAGTAAGTATCTTATTTCGATTCTACATAACTATGTGATACCAAAAAAGTGATAAAGTCCAAGTCAACTTACTTCTCTTCCTTTTTTACAGGTCCCAAAATGGAGCAACATCCAGACCGGCGAAGGCTGTGGAGGCGTCTGCCATTTTGTGATGGAACTCGTCTTTATGTACCTGTCGGACAAGCTGGCGTCATTCACGCATGCGCGAGTGACGTCACTGTTGTTTATATATTGAGTGAGTGACGTTTGTTTGCGCGTGCGCGTGCAACGTGTAAATAAAGGTGTCTATGTAATCAACATGTAATATTAGGCGATCAGGTGCTCCCAGGGGCATGTCCTCTTGTTACAGCTAGAAAATAAGTGGGAAACAATTCCAATGAAGGTGGAAAAGGTGCATGTCACATTATAGGTAATGACTCCAACTTAGTGACGTCAATCGCACATACGCGTTGTACGTCCACCAAGTTAAATCTCTATATGTGTGTTAAAACACTTAGAGGAGAGAATGAAGAAAATAAACCAGTGATAGGTTTGGTGCAAATGGCTGTCCATATTTTGACTAACGTCATATTTACACGTTTGACTAAAAATACAAATTAAATTTTATCGGATGTAACTGTGAGGTCTTATTGACTGCTTTCCAAAGGTCCACAGGACATGCTTGGGTAAATGAGGGTGTTAAACCTAATGATAAGTAGAATAACCTAGATGGGCACATGGTCGTAGATGCAAAATAGTCTTGGAGTACCTGCCTGATTATTAATGGTTAAAGCAATGGATATCTTAGTGTCGACCATTATCCACATTTAAACATGTGATTGGCCTTTTTGACAAATCTAGGACCTTGTGTAAACCATTATACACTTTTTATCATGTTGTGAACCTTTTTGACAAATATAGGCCATTGTGTTAGCACTACCCCATTTGTATGGGTGTACAATCTAAAGCAAAAGCATCACTAAAAGCAGTTTCTTGAAGATGAAAATCACAAGTGAATTGACAGCAGATACTGTAACTAAAACACTCATATGCGAAGAAAATAAAGGTCTTTGTTCTAATATTCGATACCCCAGTAATGCTAGGGTATGTTTGATGGGAGAATCTATTTAAAAACAAAGAAGCAATAATAACCTATAAGGTTTAAACTGGTAGCAGCAATTGGTTTGCTTTCATAGATGTTAAAACTTTAGAGGAATGGTCCAAGGTAATAGTCCTCATTCATGCCTAGTGGTGTCATTGCGTCAAGCCGTTGGATCCAAAAAAGTTCTCTTTGTAAAAGTTGTCTTTGTAAATCGCCACCTCTCGGGAATGGGTGTATTACTTCCAATATGATCATTTTCATCTGTGAGATGTTGTGGTTATGGTCTCGGAAATGTCTAAATACAGGAGATTTGATATTTTGTGTTCTTATGGAAGACTTGTGCTCTGTCCATCTTTCTTTGGCTTTTCTGTTGGTTTTTCCTATATAATAGACTCCGCAGGGGCAACGGATGGCATAGATGACGTTTTTGCTGTCACATGTAGCATAGTGTCTCAGACTGATTTTTTTACCTGTATTGGGATGTCGTACATATTCTCCTTTAATGATGTTGTTGCAATGTTGGCAGTGGAGAGATGGAAATGCGCCTGCTTTTTGTTTAGAAAATGTTGTTTGTAGTGGTTTTTTTGGCCTTTCCGCTTTAATGAGTTGGTTCCGTAGATTTCTTCCTCGTTTGTATGCCATCATAGGGGGATCTGGAAACAATTCTTGTAAGGTTTTATCTGACTTAATCAGGTCCCAGTTTTTGTGTATTATTCTTTTGACTTGAAAGCTTTGTCTAGAGTATTTCAATGAGTGAATCAAATTTATGGGAACTGGTTTACTGTTGCTTGCTAGGGGTTCTTTTCTTTCCTGTGATTCGGTTCTTGTTATGGCGTTCTGTATTGTTTCTCCTGGGTAACCTCTTTCAATTAATCCATTCCGCATGGTTTCATATTCCATCTGTAATGTGGTAATATCAGATGTAATACGTTTCACCCTTAAAAGTTGGCTGTAGGGGAGGTTCTCCTTTAAATGTTTCGGATGAAAACTGCTATGATGTAAGCAGCTGTTAACATCTGTTGGTTTCCTGTATATTTTTGTCTTAAGACCTGGTCCATGTATTTCCACTGTAACATCCAGAAAATTAACTGAAGGTTTCCCAATTTCAATTGTGAACCCGATTCTTTCATTGCAGATATTTAAGTATTTCCAGAATTGGAGAAGTTCACTTTCTGTGCCTAGCCATATATCAAAAATGTTGTCAATGTATCGTTGCCAGCATTTAATTTTTTCTTTCCACTGTTGGTTTTGTAGTACAAATTTCGTTTCAAATTGGTACATGAAAATGTTGGCATATGAAGGTGCCACTGATGAACCCGTTGAGGTTCCTGAAATTTGTAAATAAAATGTTCCATTATGTCTAAAGTAGTTGTTATATAGAATGATGTTGATTAATTCTATAGCTAGTACTTTGTGAATGTTGACGTTTTTGTTTTCTAGTAGAAACCATTCTAATGCTTCTATCCCTTCTCTGTGTGGTATTGAGATATATAGACTGTTCACGTCCATTGTGAAAAGAATTGGGCTCTCCTCTGTGAGATTAACAGAGTTGATGATGTTCAGGAAGTGGGTGGTGTCCTTTAGATAGGTTTGAGTGCTTTGTACAGCTGGTTGTAGTGCCGTGTCCAAATATATGGCTAACGGCTGAAAGATACTTTCTGTCCCTGCAACTATGGGTCTGAAGGGAGGGTCAGTGGCATTTTTGTGGATTTTAGGTAATCCATAGAAAACCGGAGTCACTGGACATTTTTGTATCAAAAATTCAGCTGTCTTGTCTGTGATCCAATCCATTTCTGATGCTTTGTCAACCACCTTCTTGATAATTTCTTTGATTTCATTTACCGGGTCTCCATCTAGTTGTATGTATGTCCTAGTATCGTCTAAGCGTTTTTGACATCCTATGTTATACATAGTGGTATCCATTAGGACTAGAGCTCCTCCTTTGTCTGCTTGTTTTAATGTTAGACTACTGTCCTGGGCCAATTGCTTAATGGCTTCCATCTGATGTTTACGAATATTCATTTTATTTGGCTGGCCATATTTTAGTCGTTTGAGATCTCTTGTAGTCTTTTGTTTAAACAAGTTAATCAAAGGATGGTTCACTTGAGGATGAAAACTGCTTTGTTTTTGAGTTATAAAAATTTAGATTTTGTTTGTGGTTGCAGTGTATCTTCAATATTGTGGAAAAAGACTTTCAGTTCCATTTTGCGGGTGAGTTTGAAAAGATTAACTTCTTCTTCAAAGAAAGAGGTATTGTTTGTAGGAATAAATGAGACCCCTAGATTCAATGTCTGAATCTGTGTTGTTGTCAGTGATTTAGAGGAAATATTAATGACCAGATTCTGTTTTATTTCTTCTTCTGTCTTGGTTTTCTTCTTTCCTCTTCTTGTCTTCCTCCCTCTAAAAAAGGTGTAGACGGTTGGTTTTGGGAAGATATCGTAGGTGGTATCACATGAGATGCTGCAGTAGGCCCGCTTTCGCTAGTGGATGGAATCTCTTCCAGCCCTCCGCAAAGTACTAGCTATAGAATTAATCAACATCATTCTATATAACAACTACTTTAGACATAATGGAACATTTTATTTACAAATTTCAGGAACCTCAATGGGTTCATCAGTGGCACCTTTATATGCCAACATTTTCATGTACCAATTTGAAACAAAATTTGTACTACAAAACCAACAGTGGAAAGAAAAAATTAAATGCTGGCAACGATACATTGACGACATTTTTGGTATATGGCTAGGCACAGAAAGTGAACTTCTCCAATTCTGGAAATACTTAAATACCTGCAATGAAAGAATCGGGTTCACAATTGAAATTGGGAAACCTTCAGTTAATTTTCTGGATGTTACAGTGGAAATACATGGACCAGGTCTTAAGACAAAAATATACAGGAAACCAACAGATGTTAACAGCTGCTTACATCATAGCAGTTTTCAACCGAAACATTTAAAGGAGAACCTCTCCTACAGCCAGCTTTTAAGGGTGAAACGTATTACATCTGATATTACCACATTACAGATGGAATATGAAACCATGCGGAATCGATTCATTGAAAGAGGTTACCCAGGAGAAACAATACAGAAAGCCATAACAAGAACCGAATCACCGGAAAGAAAAGAACTCCTAGCAAGCAACAGTAAACCAGTTCCCAAAAATTTGATTCACTCATTGAAATACTCTAGACAAAGCTTTCAAGTCAAAAGAATAATACACAAAAACTGAGACCCGATTAAGTCAGATAAAACCGTACAAGAATTGTTTCCAGATCCCCCTATGATGGCATACAAACGAGGAAGAAATCTACGGAACCAACTCATTAAAACGGAAAGGCCAAAAAAACCACTACAAACAACATTTTCTAAACAAAAAGCAGGCACATTTCCATGTCTCCACTGCCAACATTGCAACAACATCATTAAAGGAGAATATGTACGACATCCCAATACAGGTAAAAAAATCAGTCTGAGACACTATGCTACATGTGACAGCAAAAACGTCATCTATGCCATCCGTTGCCCCTGCGGAGTCTATTATATAGGAAAAACCAACAGAAAAGCCAAGGAAAGATGGACAGAGCACAAGTCTTCCATAAGAACAAAAAATATCAAATCTTCATATTTAGACATTTCCGAGACCATAACCACAACATCTCACAGATGAAAATGATCATATTGGAAGTAATACACCCACTCCCGAGAGGTGGCGATTTACAAAGACAACTTTTACAAAGAGAACTTTTTTGGATCCAACGGCTTGACGCAATGACACCACTAGGCATGAATGAGGACTATTACCTTGGACCATTCCTCTAAAGTTTTAACATCTATGAAAGCAAACCAATTGCTGCTACCAGTTTAAACCTTATAGGTTACTATTGCTTCTTTGTTTTTAAATAGCTTCTCCCATCAAACATACCATAGCATTACTGGGGTATCGAATATTAGAACAAAGACCTTTATTTTCTTCGCATATGAGTGCTTTAGTTACAGTATCTGCTGTCAATTCACTTGTGATTTTCATCTTTAAGAAACTGCTTTTAGTGATGCTTTTGCTTTAGATTGTACACCCATACAAATGGGGTAGTGCTAACACAATGGCCTATATTTGTCAAAAAGGTTTACAACATGATAGAAAGTTTATAATGGTTTACACAAGGTCCTAGATTTGTCAAATAGGCCAATCACATGTTTAAATGTGGATAATGGTCGACACTAAGATATCCATTGCTTTAACCATTAATAATCAGGCAGGTACTCCATGACTATTTTGCATCTATGACCATGTGCCCATGTAGGTTATTCTACTTATCATTAGGTTTAACACCCTCATTTACCCAAGCATGTCCTGTGGACCTTTGAAAAGCAGTCAATAAGACCTCACAGTTACATCCGATAAAATTTAATTTGTATTTTTAGTCAAACGTGTAAATATGACGTTAGTCAAAATATGGACAGCCATTTGCACCAAACCTATCACTGGCTTATCTTCTTCATTCTCCCCTCTAAGTGTTTTAACACACATATAGAGATTTAACTTGGTGGACGTACAACGCATATGTGCGATTGAAGTCACTAAGTTGGAGTCATTACCTATAATGTGACATGCACCTTTTCCACCTTCATTGGAATCGTTTCCCACTTATTTTCTAGCTGCAACAAGACGACATGCCCCTTGGAGCACCTGATCGCCTAATATTACATGTTGATTACATAGACACCTTTATTTACAAGTTGCACGCGCACAGGCAAACAAACGTCACTCACTCAATATATAAACAACAGTGACGTCACTCGCGCATGCGCGAATGACGCCAGCTTGTCCGAAAGGTACATAAAGACGAGTTCCATCACAAAATGGCAGACGCCTCCACAGCCTTCGCCGGTCTGGATGTTGCTCCATTTTGGGACCTGTAAAAAAGGAAGAGAAGTAAGTTGACTTGGACTTTATCACTTTTTTGGTATCACTTAGTTATGTAGAATCGAAATAAGATACTTACTATTTCCAATCTGGCCACATAGCCTTAACTTGCTCTATGCCAGGTACTTTGGGGAATAAAGCTTTTCTTCTGCCAAACACTTTTATGTAGAATCATAATAAGAGACTAACCATTTCCATTCTGGCCACATAGCCTTTACTTGGTCCGTGACAACTTTTCTAAAAAATACCCCGTTTCCCCTTTACTTACCTCTACCACCTTGGTTTTTTAGGTTACTCTTCTTGGAAACAGTTGATTTGGATTAGTTTTCATCGATTAACCGTTTACCAGATTAAGATACCCAGTGACCTTTGACTGGTCAGCTCTACCATTGGACCAGTTGTTCAACCAAAGACTTGTAAGTGTGTTTTCACTTATGCATAAACATGACAACCAGATACCTATATTCATGTCATTAAGACAGTGTCTTTCTCCTTATCTGAATATTGCTTCTTAGACAAGATCTCACGACAGGTCAAGAACAAACTTTGCGAAATCATCTCAGGAACAATTTCATCTATGGCCATACAAGACACTCCATCTTTTTTGGAATATTTTAAATAGGTAAGAACAACTAGCTATAATTGTTCCTAATGTGACAACTTCAGTTTATCCATTTTTGTTCAAAAACACTTAGAGCATTGAATTATTCTCTCCGTGAATAGCATATACAGGCATTTAGCACCAGTAATAATCTGGTTGTACGAAGAAAAGTATCTGTTTTGATGAAAAATGTATCTGTTTTGATTCAAATTAAGAGTTTTAAGTTTTTGTCAATTTTTGATAATGGTTTCACTCTAAAGGCTGTTAGACACTCTAAAACAATTAAGTCCATTTGAATTATGCACTGTACACTTTAAGTCCAGGATCTGTGTGTTGACATGTAACTCAGAGATGTCCTTGAATTAAGGTTGTTTTGAAATTGTTGCTTTCGAAATTGCTTATTGACTAAAAACATTATATTGTTTAATTTTAAAATGTTTCTTTTCTTTATAGAAATGTTATTCTTAAAGAAAAAATGCCCCTGATGAAGAGTTGTTTGCTACTCGAAACGCGTTGGGCCTACCATCTTGTATGAATAATAAATCGTCTTGCTTATGAATTTATCCTTCAAGTTGTCAAAATGTAATTATTTAGTGAAATTTTGAATATATATCTAAAATGCCTTTAAAAGACTTTCCATCTTTAACGATTCTCTGATCACCATTAGGCTTTGGCCTTTTAGATAGTGTGCAGGGGACGAAGCTTTCCTAATAGGAAAACACTCTCTTTTGTCATCAAATACACCCTTAACATTCTTGCCCCAGTCATGAGAATCCACCGGAGGCCTGCCTCTAAGCGCAGAACCTGGTACGACACTGATCTTGCAGCCCTCAAACGAAAGTGCAGAGTGGCAGAACAGAAGTGGGAAACCTCAGGCTCACCCTCTGACAAACAAGCCTGCCGCCTACTGCAAAGGCAATACAGACTCTATCCGTGTCAAGAAATGGGCCCACATTCAGGCACGGGTATCTGGTGCATCCAACAACACAGTGGAACTTTTCAAAATCTGCATGGAACTAGTCAACCCCTCTGCAGTCTCCTCCTCCCCTATTCCTTCTCAGGCCATCTGCAATGCACTGGCCACTCATTTCACCACCAAAACTCAGGACATCCTGAACAGCCTTGTTACTCAAACTGCCAACCCATCCCTCACCCCCTTGGCCACTCACTCTCCTCCTTCTTCTCCTTCTCCTCGTCACACCTGAAGAAGTCACCAGAGTTGTCTGCTCCATGAAGGTCTCTTCCAAACAGGTTTCCTCTTGCTCATCCACAACCATCAAGGATAACATTGGCTCTCTGACCCATGCATTCTCTGATGTCTACAACCACTCCTTTGCTACTGGTTCTTTACCCCCATCCTTCAGGCACTCCCTTGTGCTCCCCCCTCCTTAGAAAACCATCTGCAGATGCTTCCTTTCCAGCCAACTACTGCCCTATCTCCATCATCCCCTTCCTGGGGAAACTGCTGGAGAAGTTGGCATTGTCCCAAATCAATTCTCACACTGAACTTGTTGGTGGTCTCCATAACCATCAATCTGGATTATGAGCATCCAGAGGCACGGAAACTGCTCTTCTGAACACCTGTGAAGAAATGCTTGCATCCCTGGATTCCAACTCCTCAGCTGCCCTCATCCTTCTTGATCTCTCCTCTGCCTTTGACATGATCAACCACTCCATCCTCATACAAAGGCTCCACGACACCCTTGGTATCTCAGAGTGGCACTGGACTGGCCGACCTCTTTCCTAACTGACCGCTCCTCCCAAGTCATCCTGGGCACCTTCTCCTCTCCTACTTCCTTCTCCACCTGTGGTGTCCCTCAGGGCTCTAGCCTCACACCTTGGCTCTTTAACATCTACCTTACTCAGATGGCACTCCTCATCTCCTTCTGCTCCCCCAACTTCCAGTGTTATGCAGACGACACACAACTCTTCTTCAAACTTCCTAAACTTCCTCTGACCCTCTTGCACCTTCCATGATCCCTGACTGCCTATCTGCCATACATGCCTGGTGCACTTCCAATGATCTGTGCCTCAATGCCAGCAAAATGGAGATCCTTCCTATTGGGACCCCTGCTCGTGACTTCTTCCCTTCACTCTGGACTTCCTCCATGGGCTCTGCCCCTGCTCCTTCTTCTGAAGACAGAAACCTTGGGAGTCATCTTCGACTCCTCTCTCTCCTTCCTCCCTCACACGCAGGACATTGCCAAGAAGTCCCACTTTCAGCTCTTCATTCTCAAAGGAATTCTACTTTTTCTCACCTTCCCACAAAAGCTCAATGTTACCTGAGCCCTGGTTCTCTCTAGGCTCGTCTATTGCAATAGCCTCCTCCTGAATCTACCTACTTCCACTCTGCGACCCCTCCTGCTAATCCAAAATATGGCAGCAAGACTTATCGTTGGCCTCAAGCCCAGGGACCACATCTCTCCTGCCGTAAAAAGTCTTCACTAGCTCCTGATTGCTTTACGGATTAAATTCCACTCCTGCTGTATCATCCACAAGGCTGTCTGGAGCCAGGGACCACATTATCTGCAACTCTCTCTTACTAGATATTCCACCTCTAGACCTCTGTGCTCTTCTGTCACCAACTCTTTGTGTCTAAAGGATTTCGGTAAATAGAGGGCAGGAAGTTGAATGCTTTCCGCAGCTGGCTCCCTTCTTTGGAACAGCCTCCCCCTCCCTCTTTGTCTTGCGCAGGACTTCCTTAAATTCCGGAAGCTCCTCAAGACCTTCCTCTTTACCTCCTCCTTCCCACCTTCTCTCCTCACCTAATCTCGCAGTTGCTTGTTTGGTGTCCGGGGATCTCATGAATCCTCTGGGCCCTGACCTGCACACCGAATCGCCCCCAGCTCCTGTCTATCCTCAGCAGACCCTCCATCCTGGAGGCTCGTACTTACCATACATTGCACTTCACCTGTCGCTCAACCAGGAGCACTCCAGCACCTAACCCTATTCCCCTTCCCTTATGCACATGCACGTTCTGAACACTCACAAGGCATAGTAGGTTCGGCCCCCACTATTTAATTATTTTCTATGTATTTTAATGTTTCTCGTCCCCATGTCCCTTCCCTGTTACGCTGTGGGTGCTATGAAATTTATTTGCTGTATAAGTGCATAACAAGCAAACAATAAATAAACTAGGGAAACTATGAGAGTCCCCTTACGAAATTAGTAAACAGGCTAAGTTGCCAAATAAAACGCTCCATCAGAGCGTATATATAGTCAATAGTTTCCACAAGGAGTCAACCCAGAGATACTTGGGGAATCACTGCGAGCTCTGAAATGGGCAACTCGCTGATGCAGAAACGCTGTGTGTAGTAGCTTGGTGCGTGTGTGTGCATGCACCTTCCTGTTTCTACGGTTCCTTCCTGGAATGCATTGATTGTTTGTCCGGTTTCGGCAGTTGATGTGTACCACGGTGTAACTTACCTCCATGTCCGTGCCTTCTTTCCCCAACCAAGCCACCAAACTGTGCTCACTGTTGTGACCTCAGCATGACACCATGAGGTGAATGCTGAGTCACGTGTGTAAAGCCACATGTGGTTGACTGAGTCAATGAAGGGGCCGAGCGGTTTCCTGTTCAGCAGTTCCAGTACCATCCAACACCTGTGTCTGTGTCACTTCTTGCCGCACTGCGCAGCGCGGGTGAGGGCCCATCGGTCCACCCCACCAGCTGGGACATCACTACAATGGCGGGGACCAGAGACTCTGGTCCCCCACAACACTCACCACTTCTCACAATTTGTCATCAGATTCAGGCCGATAGGAGATCTGTTTTCCATTTCAGAGGACTCTAACTCTATGGTGCTATCCCTCTGTGCTAGTCTGTGTTGTGCAGACATAACAAGTATTATCTGCGCTATAGTCTTATCTGCGATCTGCTGCACTCTGAGCCCTTTGTAAATAAATTAAAGTTAACCAATCTTTTGTTCTTACTAAATGACCTTCAGCCAAGAACCCTTTTGCATCGTTGGGATTTGAGCAAGGAATGCGTGTGTAGCCCTGCTTCTGGCCGGGTCTTGTGGCCTGTACGCTCCCACTACTCGTAGGCCAGGTAGGGGCCACTTACCACCCTTTCCACACAGACGAGCTGCAAGACTATTCAAATCATTGTAGCCCTTCATGTGCATTAGAAGATGGGCTGCCCCTTGAGTACTTAGCTTGACTGCTGTAAAACCCCTTTAGTGGACTCCAGAAACCAGGGTGGATTTTTAGAAACCCAATGATGGCCCCTTTTTATTTAAACCAAAAACACAAAACACCCATATCTTAATACACTGTTACCCTTTGCTATACTTCGTTTCTCCTACCCATGCACAACGCCTCTCATAGAGATCTGCTCTGCCAGCTCACCGGCCCGAATGTCTCTTGGAGGGACTGTCCCTATCTGGAGTCATCCACCCAGGAACAGGGGCCCAGGGATGTCGTTGGCGGGTAGGCCCTTCCCCACGGTGGCCTCTGGCAGGCTGCCACGCCAACCTTTTCTATCACACCAATGGTATTAACTTTTGCCCCTTTTACCTAATACCTACACACATGCTAAACCCTTATCCAACTCCTAAATTAATAAATAGATAGCTGTATACATAATTCGATGCATACACACACCTATAAATATATGGAATAGTATAAACATTTGCATAATTATATAGGGTGGTGTGGCTGCTCCAGTCAGCCACACCCAAATTTCACTTGAGGCAGTGGCATTGCACAGAATTTGGGGGCCCTCCTGTGAACCATGCTGGGGGTCCCCTAAGCTCCTTAACAAAGCCAGGGCACGCCACACCCTGGGCCGGTCCAGACCACCACGTGTGCACAATGTCCGTGATGATTATGCCACTGCAGGGGCACACACTACTCCATGTGAAAGATGTGAAAGATGTAAATATGTTTTTAAGCAAACCTTAAATGATTCACCTAGTGTAGAAAGAAGGAGGCTGTGCTTGGTGCCCAAATATACCAGCCACCAGTGGTGGCTGGTGGGTTGTTTTATTGTAGGGTGTACACATTTTCCACAAGTATGCAAACGTGACTGAGCATAGCGCGGGAGCCTGAACCAACGAAAACGGATTAGGGAGTTTGGGATGAGGAAAATATTTTGAATAATGGGTTAAAATAGCGCATTATACTGCACACTTTCTGTGTGCTGTATAATCGGTTTTGTAGGGTAACTCATGACAAAATACAATAGATGCAAGTCACCAAAAGTGCACAGGTTCATTTCCCAATGTATTTTCATGCCTTTCCCTGCAATATATGCCAGTATAAAAGAATTGTTCATGCTGTCTGTGCCCATACATTTACATGCTGGCTCCACCAACATATGCCAGTGTTCCCATATAAGAACATACTCATGTTTGATTTGACACGTCTTTTATAGTATAATTACTGATATTATGCACAAAGCTGGCTCTGCCAATATGTGTTGGTACTTCTATGTAAGAACATACCACTTTTGGTTTGGCCCTTAAAAGTGACATACCACAATAAGAAAAGAAGTCCAAACTGGTTCCAATATAGGTCAGTCTAGACTCATGAGAACACTTATCACGCTTGCTTCATTATAGATGCTCAGTTAATAAAAAGTCATGCTACAGTAAGAAATAGCTGGGCCACTACACCATCATGTCAGCATAGCAAGGTAATGCTACTTATCATGCTTGATTTACCAAAGATGCCCATTAATAAATGTCATGCCACAGTAAGCAGTGGCTAGTCTGGCTGCACCAAAATGCCATTCTAGCCACGTAATAACACACATGAACTTGGCTTTGCCCGAAAATACAAGTAAAAAATGCCACGTCAATTAAGAATGTGTCAAACATGCTGTAGTTATCGCCATCCTACCAGGGACTTACACCAGAACATTCAAACATATAGTATCACATCCCCCCACCACTCACTGACCCATACCACATACATACATCTGACATGCACCTCACACATGCAAAATAGACATATGCATATTTGTGTTTTAAAAAAAAAAATACTTCTTACCTGTTTTTCCTGCTTGAGCTTTGGTCTGTCACTTTAGGCCCCTGGGTCCTCCGTGCTGCTCACAGACATATGACAGCGCAAGGAAGCCAGAGGAGAAGGGCTTACAGCTGAACGTGGCATGTGACATGTGCCACATGTCACATTCAGCTCTGACCCCTACTTTGCGCCTCCTTCTCAAGCTGCGAGCTTTAGGCAAGTCTTCACCCTGATGGGTGAGGACTGGGCCAGAGGACCTCCCATAGACCTGGTGTGGCAGGGTTTCCCACACCGTGAGGGCCCTGCTACATCAGTGACTTGAGGTGCAACCGGATTGGAACAGTACCTGATGTTCCTCCGTCAGTGACAGGGCCTCCACCTCCCTGCTACTCCGGATGGGCCAGCCCACCCCCTGGTATCATCATTGATGTGGCGGTGCCCATATGGGGTACCTCCACTGTGCCAGCTTCTGTGGACCTAGAGTGTTTTGCCTTTCTAGTCGTACCCCATCATGCCCCGGGCGAGCACCACACTCACCACTGTTGCATCAGCAGGATCATGCTCCTCTTCATGGTGGCCCCATGCCTATGGTGGCACCACATTCAATGCTGGTCATGATCCTCAAGTGGCACCCCATGACAGTGGGCACCACACACAGCCAAGCACATTTTAATCTTCAACCAGTGGGTACATGCCTGTGGGGGCTGCCATACTCACCGCTATGCATGGGACCCTCATGGTGCTCCCTTCTGGGAGTTTTGGAGGAGGGGCCCGTCTTCTCTGTCATTGTGTCTCAGTGGTGCAGGCGGATGGGGCTGCCACAGTCTCCTCCATGCTATGGAAGGCGGCAAAGGTCAGCACTTGAGCCTCTATGTGGATGCAGTCCTGGGAATTATTCTCGCATCCGGCCCGCCTGCCCTGATTTCAGCTGGACCAGTGCCACTCGACTTCTCTGGACCCATACCAACTTGCTCAAGCAGCCCAGCTTGTAACATTTTGCTAACCCCAGGGTGCTACTTGAAGCATGGCCCCCCAGTGAGCTCACTCACCAGCCTCCTGCTCTCTCCCACAAAATGACTATGGCAATCACCCTTGCGTCGGGGGCTGGCCATGTCCGCCACGGCAAAGGGGTGATAGCCCTTCACACACCTGTGTTCACCCGTGTTGCAAATAGTTTACATTTGTTTTTCGGGAGATGGGCTCCGCATGTATTGCGAAAGCCCTTCTTCCAATGCTCTGGTCCAGCTGTTTAGGGGAGGGGAAGGGTATTTTATGCTTTTGGGGGATGTGGGATGGGCCGGATGTGGGAAGCAACAGGGAGAGGCTGATTGCTGCCTCCCCACAATCAACATGGCGGCGCCTTGGTAGGGGCCTCGGGTGGCTGGAAACAGCGGGCAGTACACTGTGTATTCTTGCCTGCTGTTCCAGCCACCTGATTGGCTGACGGCCTTTCCCCGGGTACGAATGGTGCTTCCTACCGTTTTTTTTCTTTCTCTCCTGAAGTTCTCCATGGTGTTCTTGTCAAGCAGCATTCCATGCAGCCCAGGTGGGCTGGATGGTTTAGTCCACCAATACCAGTAAGGGGTCGTAGTAAAACACAGCACACCATATATACACCTAAAAAAGCTATTTCCACACCCCAGTGTATATTTCCTTGGTGTCATCTTCGGCTCCTCTCTCTCCTTCTCTCCTCACATCACAGACGTTGTCATGAAGGCCCACTTTCGGCTGCACCTCCTCAGAGGCATTCTCCCTTTCCTCACCTTGCCCCAGAAACTCAATGTCTCCAGACCTCTGGTCCTCTACAGGATGGACTACTGCAACAGCCTCTTCCTCAGTCTGCCTAACTCCTCACTTCGACCGCTTCAACTAATACAGAATAGGACTGCAAGACTTACCCTTGGCCTCAAGCCCAGGGAATGCATCTATCCAGCCCAGAAATCTCTCCACTGGCTTTCGGTTGCTGCGAGGAACAAGTACAAGAACCTCTGTACCATCCACAAGGCTTTATGGGGCTTGGGACCCTACTACCTCCAACTCTCTCTCCCTAAATACCTCCCTGCTAGAACCCTTCAATCTTCTAGCTCCAACTCTCTGCAGATCAGACGCTTAAATTGTGGAAGCTTCTCAAAACCCTCCTTTTCTCTGCCTCCTTCCCTCTCCCCCTCTGCCTCTTTGCTGGCTGCCTGGTTCTGTCAGAGGCTTACAGGGTACCAGGTCCTCGTCGACCAGTCTACCCCTGCACTTTGTATACCCTGAACCCTCCCCTCTAACCTGCACTTGCCTTTCTGGGCTCCCTCACCCTGACCTAGCCTGGCTGGGCCTGATGCCATTGGCCCTTCCAGCCCTGTCCCTCGCACTTTGCATATGAATCTTCTTTCCCTGCACCCTCTGCTTTCCGTGGCACTTGCCCACCTGGCTCCCCTTGGCACTTGCATAACCCATGGCCCCTTCTGCCCTGACTGGCACAAATCTCCCCTCCCCTCTCGCCTGCACTTCTTGTTACTGCACTTGCACAATCCGAATGACATAAGCCCTAGTAGGGTCGTTTTTGTTTTTTTCATCCGTGTTCCCCCTACCCCTCTTTGTCTTGTTGCGCCTTGAAAAACATTTCGCTGTATAAGTGCAATTTAAATACAAATAAATAAATACAAATAAATAAATGCATTTTCCTTCAAGGGACAAGCAATGCAGCCAATCCTAGCTGGGGCTTCATGTTCATGAGCAGAATCTTTGCAATAACAGAGTGCTTTTGCTTTATTTCTTTCAGAAATAGAATTGGTCAGAGGATCTTCCTTCCCAAGCGTCTGGCCTTGTGGGGGCAGGTTGCGCAAGCAGTACACATGACAAATACCTTTAATGTCAGTGAATAAAAGAACCTACTAATGTTTTGGCTACTTTTGGAATACATTAACTGTGATGCTCATGTTTTCACTAATATTTCTTGTACTCTTAAAAGGTTTCTCTGGGTAATAAATGTGTACAATGGTCCTTAACCCTGCTGATACCTACATCCACACCGCTGCCACCAAAATGCCAGACACTTTGTACCCTCTATATCTTATCTGTTCTTTATGATTGCTGTGACGGGGCGTTTATTTTGTTACAACACAGTCAGGCTAGCTGATGGGATCTCTATTTTTCAGGCATAGCTTGAGTTTTGGAAAATGTTGCCTCTAAGACTGTCCCTCTCTCTCTTGATTTCCCCGGCCTTTCCCTTCTGAGCCCAGGCGACCGGAATAGGTGTTAGTGCTACCACTAGGTGGCACCTATTGTCTGTTCACTTACTGTGGCTGTAGCTGTTTTCCCTGAGACGTTGTCTCTAAATTTTCCCTCACCAAACCCTGCTTAGAGTTCTAGGGGAGTTTTGGGATGGTGCCTTCTTCCACCCAGTGTCAATTGCTCAGCACATACACACTGTCCCACCTAGCCCTTTTCCACTGTGGTGTCCCAAGATGTTCTCCTCCCACCACTCTACTATCCCTCTGATGTTACATTCCACCTTCCTACCTCCAGCCTCCTTTAAAGTTACCTTATTTTCCTCCTCTCGCTTCCTCCACACTCTACTACTAATACCTCTCTCCTCTGTCACTACTACTTCATCTCCTTGCCACTACTTCTCCTCTGCTACTACAAGCACATCTCTTCACCTACCACTGCTCCTACTCTTCTACCACTTCTCAATAGTACCACATCTCCACTACCAACATCACTTATACTACCACCCCATTGACACACCCACTGCCAACTCTCTCTCCTCATGCTACTACCTCTCCTTTCTCTCTTCTCTCACTACCACTCATGACTACTGCCACTACAACTACCACTTCTTAATCTGACTATAATCCCACTACTCCCAATACCACCAGTTATTACCACTACTACCTCTTCTCTACTCCTTCTCTACTACCACTATACTGACTCCTCACACTTACGCATAACTTCTGAACCCATATGCATGCATCATAGTACTTAGTCGAACCCTACCCTTACCCAGAATAATTTGACTCACACATTGTTTGTCAAGTGTTGGCAATAAAAGGCTGTAGGTTTTTATTGTACAGATATGGTTATGTACATAACAATAATCACATATCCTAAAAATAATACACAATACTTTTGGGCACCGGGTCTTGGGGTTACCCCATCTGGCCCCTGCCCGCCTTCTTATGTCCCACGACTTGCTGTGGACACCGTACAGTGTCCTGTACTTCTTTTCCTTTGTTCTTCTCCCGTTTTTTGTAGGGTGGGAGGGTTTTGTGGTAAAGAAGCAAAGGTTTGGAAGGCACTGAGTCAACAGTGCACCTCCTGTGTGTTTGGGTCCCCGTTCAGGGTCCACAAACTAATTGTGTTTTCTCAGAGCATGCCGCTCTGTATTTATAAGACCCAGGGGAGCCCTGGGTCTTTGATATGTATAGTAGTGGGGGCTGTTATGTGTCAGCTCCCAGCTGGATGGCCGACTGACTGGCCCCCCGGGGCGGGGCAGATATTTGAACCTGATCCCTGCCTGCCTGTTGGCTTCCTTGGGTGCTTAGCACCTACCTCCATTAAGGAAATGTGAGGTGATTGCTCACACCTCACCCTTCCTCAGCATTGTGCTGGGTAGACTGCGTGTCTCCACGACTGGGGGGAGGAGGAGAGGAGCAGAGGAGGGGGAGAGGTTGTGCTGCCCCTCTCCAGGCCTGCTGATGGTAACAGCAGTTACCCTGCCTCGCTTTGTGAGGCACTTCAGCATTGTCCACAACCACTCCACAGACCCCTCTCTCCAAGAACCTCCACGAGCCTTTCCTGCAGAGAAAGGAAGAGAGAAGGAATTAGAATGAAAGAAAAGAGGAAAGAAGGAGCAGGGAAATGGAGAGAGGGAAAGTGGGGGAACGGAGAAAAACCTAGCTCACACGTTCACCAGAGTGAGGGTGACATACATGGAGACAGAATGTCTCTAGTCTCTAAAGAGCAGATGCAGAGAGATGGAGCAGGCGGATTGTGACTACATGACTGCTGCTCTGCAGAGTACAGGGGTGAGTAGTGGTTTCTGAACTCCCACTCACCCTCACAGTACTACTATCCTAGCAGTGATCTCAACCATAAAGGGGAAACGGGCACAACATGAATTGCATACCTACTTTGCCTTTTAGGGAAGCGCAGACGAGGGTAGGTTATACTCTTAAGAAAGGGTGGTGAGCCAGCAAGGAAGCATTCAAAACAATATCACTTTGGTACCGAAAACAATAAATAAGTTAAATCAAGGTGACATAAAAAATAGGACCATTACAAAATACAGAACCCACCCCTGTAATGGAATACACCGATAACATAGACTTCTGTGCGAAAGGGGGCGCTCTGGGTATGAAGACAAGGGTGTGGAAGGGGTATGCAAGCAAGTGTATGTCTTTTCAAAAGAGATGGAGTTGAATCTTAGATGTCACAAGAGCACATAGAACAAGCCCAGGGGCACAACATTACTGTACCGTTAATCTTCTTGTATGGGCCCAACAGCGTCGTGCGGGGCTTCTTTGCGCTTTACGGTGAGCTTAGTCAGGGTTAAGTTGGTCGAGCTGGCTCATTGACCCGCTCGAAATGGTGCAGTTGAAGAAGCAGCAATGGATTGAGGCATGAAGGAGTTTGTCTAGCAACGGTGCTCAGATCCTTGCATTTCAACAGCTCGAATGAGTCTCGACAGGGTCATTCAAATTCAGCAACTTGCCAGCTTGACTCGGTCCAATGAAGCAGTGAGGTTCTGTAGCAGCCATCGGTTCACAGTCTCCCTCTCACTCTCTATCTCTCCCTCTGTCCCTATCTCCTCCCTCCATCCTCAGTGATCTTCCTTGTCTCTGTCGCTCTCAACCTGTACCCTAATCCTTTTCCTCTCACTTCATTCCTTCCCTTCTCTCCCCTATCGACTCCCCTCTCCTTTTCCTCTCTGCCCCTCACCTCTACTTCTCACCTCTCTCTCCCCATCTACACCCCTCTCCTTCTCCTCTCACCTCTCTTCTACTATCTATTTCCCTCTCCTTCTCCTCTCAACTCTCCCCCATCTACTGCCCTCTCCTTTTCCTCTCACCTCTCTTCTGTCACCTTCTCACTTCATGCACCCACTATGTTCTCACCACTCTATCTCAATGACGTCTGTCTACTCGACTGTCCCCTGATCTTATCACACTCTCTCCACCTGTCTCACCCCACTACCTTCCTATTTCTTCTCTACATCCTCCCCACTATCACCCCTACTATCACCTTTCACTTTCTTACCTTTCCCTCGCTTACATTGGCTATCCTTGCCTCACTAATTCCCCCTTCACTTCTCTTCCTGTCTCTCGCCAGTTCTTTCACTCACCTTTAGAAACCGCCTTCACAGAACTACACACAACTGGCAACACTCTTTCCTACCCACAGTACCTTACCCGCACATTCTCAACACAGCCACAACTTTCCTAGCACTCCACTCCATCGTCCGCCCTCAGCATGGTCTATTGGTCCATCACTGCTCCCCGGACCTCAGCCAAACGCCTTCTAATCGCCTCTGTGCTGGCTGGGCTTCCAGCACTCTTCCTGACTCCCATTGGTATCCCTGGTCACATGCTCTAGTTGACCAATCTCTGCTTAAGCTATCCCTCGGGGGTTAGGACTTCCTCTTGAAGGCTTTAAGAAGGCTTTTAGCATCACTCCCTTTTCAATCTCCATTTGTGGGATTGCAGCCAAGTGCTCAGGTTGCTCATTTGTCTTGTGGTTTGCTTCAGGAGCTGGTGAATTCCGTTCCCCTCCTGGGTTTGGAGATGATTCCTGTCTCCCCTGCAGTACCTCAGTCCTTTCTCGCTTACAGTTGGTGTGCTGTTGCCCCACCATTCCCTTGGTTGCTATCTAGGGTTGGTGGGTTGGGTGTTGGGTTTCATCTTCTTTTGGCAAGAATGACTCCATGTCTAGTCTCTATTCCTCTATTCCTCTGGTCCCATTCTGGGGTTTCTTGTTGTTACCCAGGTGTGTTCTGGTAGTTGCAGTTGTGAAAAAGACAATTAAGATCTCTGGCCAGAAGAAAGGCTGAAAGCCCTTATGGAAGAGACAGTGGTACCGGCAATCATATATATTGCACACTCCAGATGGTCTGGGACTTGCCCCCCCAACTCTCTCACTCCTCTGCCTTTGGGTTAGGACCGGCTAGGTTTTACATCCTGGTAGGACACCTACCCAGTTTGGGAGGTGTCCATGTCACTCCCTAACAGGGTATGGCGCTGACCCTGTCATAAATCAGTGCATGCTCCTTGCTCTGCAAATCCTACCATGGTCTCCTTCCTGCTGTTACTAGAAACAGTGCCACTGCAGCTGATCTAAACACATTGTGCTAACTAAACTGCAGATGGGGCTGACATGCATCCAGGCTGTACCAATTCCCAAAGGCAATCATTTCATACCGGATTCCCAAAGGAATCCCAATTCACCAAAAGAGCAGCAGGTACCCAATGATGGGAATTATTCTGGGCTCAAGCCACAATTGCAGAGGGGTGGGAAGTATACGAATGCTGGTGGGAAACATTAAAACTGGAAGCAGTGTGGACAGTCGGTGAATGCAGGTCGAGGAAGTCATGTTCTAAGAGTCCTAGAATTCCATACAGTATTCAGTCCCTGCTTTTATTTTCAATCAACCGAAATCTGGTGATTTAGTTCATCTGATACATTTTACAATTAATGAAGTTTACAGTTCCAAGAATGTATAATTCTATTAAATCAATGTACAGAGTTCAAAACAGGAGGCCCCATTGTTAAAAATAGCTTTTTTTTTCATTTCATTTAGTTTATACAAACTTTTTGAAAATAAATACACATATAGAAAAAAGAAAAAAGAGGAAAGAGAAAACCACAAGAACACTTGTCAACGTGGCATTTTCCTATCCTCTGGAATCATTCATTTTTCTTATCAGTCATTTTCCTTAATCATTCTGATTATCACATGTTACTTTACTCAAAAACTAATTAGGCCGTTTCCTATCTTATAACTCTAGCTTGTCATTTACAAGTATGCAAATTCACATTTGTAAATAATTTGCAATATGTGATTGTAAATAATTCACCAAGGCACTTGTGGATGCACATTACATGTATGTGTGAATGTAAGTGATAGGTTTTATTTAGTAGTGATTTACACATGTCACCCGAGTGGCACGGGGATGTTCAGACTTGGGACCCATGCTTGCTGTACCTAGAGACCCAAGCTACACCTCCCTGACACTGGCCAATGAACCTGAAGCATGTCTGAGATTGCTTGTGGGTTCGTTCGGAAGGGATTTTACCTAGCAGTGTGGGCTGGAGTACCCCCTATGGGGTGGGTGGGATCAAGCCCAATTTTCTTATGGTCTTTTCCGTTCTGCAATGGCATGGCAATGCATAGTGAAAAACAATGGTCTGTAGGGTTGCCCAGAGCAATGCCAGAGGTTATGAGTCATTCAATACCATTCAGCCATCACTTTCCTTCCTGGTGTTATGCAGTGCAACACTAGCTCTAAAGCAATGCAGTGCTGCATAGCAGGGGGATACAGTCATACACAATACCATGGATACCTTTAGAAGGATATAATGGTACATGTGATAGGTCGTGTAGAGAAGGACACAGGCGGTTACAGGTAGGAAATAATGTCTAGCCTTGATTCATTGGTGTGTGGATCTGCTGTACTAAGTGAAATAGGCCATTTCTATTTTTAGGACGGATTCATGATCCATTTAGAAAGACATCTTAAATGAGATTATTCAGTCTTTCTAAATCGATCCTAGGAAACATCCTTCACCCATCTCCCAAGCTCAAAACCAGAGCCCCCTTCTCTTGCCTTATTCGCTGCAGTTGTTACTCTACGCAACACACAGTACGCGCAGGGCGTGACAGGGACGGCTCCAAAATCGTTGGATTCTGGGGCCGGAAGAGGGAAGTTGGGAAGGCTCAGGTAAGTTTTGTATGAGTTTGTGTGTGTGTGTCGGTATGTGGGAGGAGGGGGAATGACTGTGGTGGGGAAGGGAGGGGGCAGGGAGCTGTAAATGAGACTGTGTTTTCATGCCGGAGAGAGTGTATGTGGTGAAGGTGAATGCTCTGGTCGGGGAACAAAGTTGATGTGTGAGCTAATAGGGTAAGAGGGTGTGAAACTCCCCAAATTCGAAGGAATCCAACAAGGAGGGTGGGGGGGACGATTGCTTTCTTGGGGATTTTGTGAGGGGGAGTAAAATGGGATCATTCAGCATTTTGAAGACCACACAAAAACGTCTGAAAAAAATCTGTCTTTTTTGTGTTCGGTCTTCAAAATTCAGAATAATCGCTTGGAGGCGGATCTGCAACTATGGTTCTGTTGACGCTCTCACATGTTTAAGTTTATGCATAATGAAGCATGGCTGAGGGTTGATCTGCTTCAATGAAGGCAATTGGCAAAGGGCTGTACTTGTACTTGCCATCAGGGACGGCTCCAGAAATCTTCAACTGGGTGGGCCAGGTTTGTGATCAGGGGGCCCCAACCTCCATTGGGTGTGGGTGTAGGAGTACTCTAAACAAAGTGTAGATGTTGAGCCAGATTGCTCAGACCCCTAAATCAGCAACAAATGTCTTCCCAGATCTGGAAAAACCTGTTTGCATCCTTCAATTAGTTTAGTCTGTTAGACGGCTTTAAATTGTGCAGAAGCCTAGATTTAGAAAGCCCATTTGTTAGGCCTAGGGGAGACACATTTACTCAAAGACTATTTCAATGTCTGATAAAGATGCTTGTTAAGATTTCCCTCAATGGCAGATTGAAGGCAAAGGTATTCTTGGGCATGATTGACAGATGGCCCTGAATAAGTGGGGCATGTGTGTGGAGCTTTTGGCAGGAATAGTTAATGGCTGTCACAAGTACAACAAATGTTACATGTTTTTTGAGTTGTCTTTTGTACTACTGGAGCTCGGTCAGGCCATCCAGCTTATCGCGATTTCCTGAACCTGCAGAATGCCGTTTTTTAAAAAACCCAATTTTGCAAAAACACCCAACAGAAAGGGAAAAGTTCTCAAAACATTTTTGGGTGCAAGTAGTGAAATGCGCTAGCACATCTCATCGCTTACACCAAAAAAAAGAGCAGACCAATCCACAAATGACATCTGAATGGGCGCATCTTACATGCACACATTCAGATGGACTTTCTATATCTATTTGCACATTTGCCTAAATTCAGGGCGTTTCTGTGCACTTAAAAGTGCATACCAAATTCACAAAAAGGAAGCGCTTTTAAATGTGCAGAAAACTAAGGCAAATTCATGCACCTAGTCGGCATATGCCCAGGGAGTGCACTTTACATGGCAAACACTGCTGCTGTGTCACTTGCATTTCTATTCCTCCAATAGGATAGAAATGTTTTTGTCATGGTGAAATGCTATAGTGGAAAGTGCATGCAGACTGTAGAACATTACCGGCCAGTGCATCATTTGCACTACAGTTCAGCCCCCAAGAAATGCACAGGTCACCATTGAGAATGACTCAGTTGCTGCGGCATCTCAACTGGCTCCCTGCTGAGCAATGCATTAGGTTCAAAGCTCTATGTATTGTGCACAAAGCCTTCTATGGATTTGGGGCCAAATTTCTTTAGAATAAAATTGGTCTGTATATAGCCTCCAGGCCTCTTTGTTCACAAGACCTGAAGATTATACAGTGCCCGAGGGTCAGGCTTGCTCGTATGGGTGGGCGTGCATTCTCGGTGGTTGCTGCAAAAACCTGGAATCAGCTTTCTTTTTTCCCCACGCAATATTGAATCTGTTTCATTGTTTCGTCAAACACTGAAGACTTTCCTGTTCTAGTTTTCCTGCGTATTGGACGGCTCTCCCTCAGCTTAGTGCCAAGATGCCTTTGGGCTTATGCTGCGCTTTAGAAATTTCTTTAAGATAAGATAAGATAAGAATAAGGTCAGCAGATCATTTCCGAAAATGGGGCATATAAAAACAGCAAACCTTCTCTATTTTGAGATGCTCAATGTTTGGCCCAATATCTACATTTTAAAACAATTATAAAATAGTCACAATATAATGGGGAACGGAGAGGGGGAGGAATGGTCAAGAAAGCAGAGGGACAGCAGTGGGCTAGATGAGGAAGTGGTAGGCAACCGAGCACTGAGCAAAGTGGGAGTGGTGGGCGAGAGGTTGGTTGGTGGGCCAGAAAGTAGAGATGGGGAAGCAGGCCAGAACGGAGAGAGGGAGCGGATTTCCAGAAAGCAGAGGTAGGTGCTGTCTACAGAGGGATCAGTGGGCCAGTAAGCAGAGAGGGAGAGGTTGGCTAGAAAGAGGCAGTGAGATGCTGAATTTGGAGAAAGGATGGGGGAAGAGTTCAATATTACCTGAGAAAGCATGCAGGATGCAGATGGACTGAGAAAGAATGAAGGACTGCAGATGGCAGTGAAAACTGGGGAGCGTGCAGTGTGAGTTGGGAGCATAGGTTGCAGTGTTCCAGGAGCTGGGAGTGTGACTTGTGACTTTGCAGTGTGACTGAGCATGCTAGTTTGAAAAGGATTGGCAGAGTGAGACTTTTAGGAGTGTAAATTGTGATGGAGAATTGGTGAGGGGTGTTGTTGTGTGGGGGCTTTGGGATTGGAGAACATAGAAGGGGAATAGTGAATATTTTTACCATTACAACTGATAATGATCAATGAAGTTAATAATATAAAATACGTACACATATATCACCAAAAAAGTAGAGTAAAACAAATGCTGTTCTGTCAAGCTAGAGACATCTTGGGCTCTTCTTATTACATTTATACAAAAGGTGCAAATAAGAACAACTTGCTTCTATTGTAGCCTCACATACTGCCTCTTTCCTGCACCCTGCCTGTTTTAAACCCTGCAGATAATAAAAAATGTGCCACAAAGGTATCCTGGAGGATCTTTTCAGTGTTTAGTCATATGATTCTGGCTGGAAATAGCCTGGTCTCCTCACAAGGTTTGGCTGACATAAAGTTATTTTCCCCAGAATCACTAAATTTGCTCTCTCTTTCCATCCCTTCATCCCTTCCAAAATCACATGCTCTCCAGTAACCCTTCCAAGGTCTTCTGCTCTCATCTTCCATCTGCTCTTTCATTTCCTTCCATAAATTCCCTCACTACTTTGACCTTCCATTGGCTACTCACTTCATCTTTCACACACTACCCCATCCCTGTAAGGCAAACTATTGCCAAAGCATGAAAAGCAATTTTAATTGTTCCCACCAAATACTGCAAAAGTAAATAGTAAAACACAGAACAAATCACCTTTTCTCTTCACATTTTAACTACATGTATGGTGTAAATCCCTCTCACATTTAACAATTATGTGAGCCATTTACAATGCATTCCTTTGGAGTCTGCCTGCTTTTACCAATAAAGCTACAATCAGAAGTGGTACATTTCCAAATGCTGCAGAGTGGAAAAAGTGACGGATAAATGCTTTTACCACCGTTTTTACACTCCGCAGGGCTTCGAAAATTATCCTCTATGATTGTAGCTTTATTTACCCCATCCTAAATAAAACCCTAAAAGACTTAGAATGCAAATTGATGAGAACTTACAAAAAAATCTCATATAGACACAAAGTGAAAAGAAATGCATGACAAGGATTTGTATGTGCACTAGAGGAAGAGACCGGTATTGATTCCTGGGTTCCTCTTATTTTCACAGATTTGAATTTACTTCACGTTTGAAATTTAGAAGTACTTTTGGGGAGAGACACTCCCTGTTTCAACATTTCACCTGAGGTGATTTACCAAACCTACTATGCACTAATCATTATGATACCATATGTACATATGTCAAAAATTGCAACTATTATTCGATGAGTTTTCTTGCACTGATCTTTTAGATTATTTGCAGTACTTGTTAAACATTATACCCCCGATGAAGAGCATTGTTTCTCGAAATGCGTTGGGTCCTGTTGTTTTTGTTTGATATTATTAAAAATTGGATATTTCATTACTACATTGGATGCCAAAAGAATGTGTTTCTTATACCAGGATTTTCAACCCACTAACCCTACCTTCAAACCTCTGCATACCTAACTCACCCGAAAATTCACACAACCTTCTCTCGCCCAGCAAACCGCACGCACTTTACCACACCGTACCAAGAACAAACTAATAACACATAAACAATACCGACAGCACACGTGGTTGCGCCCCAGTCCAATACTAACACAAAAGCACAGGGCACAGTGTACACTGAGCTGAAGCCGCCAACAGCACACCACCTCTATCACTGTCCTACTCCCTCTTCTCCTGACCAACCAACCCCCCCTTTCTTGTTTACAGATCCGCCAGAGCGCCTGGGGACCAACTCCGTTGGTGACGGTGCGCGATATGAATACCTTTAACATTTAAAGGCATGATCCGGTAAAAAATGTTATTGTCCCTACGGGTCAGCCATGTTTTTTAAGCCTAAGTGGCTCGATTTTAGAAAAATTTCCTATGGACCTTACCTGAGTTTTCGTCCATTAAACGCACGCGAAAACAGGCACCTGGGCGCTGCCATTTTGTGATAATCCTATCATTTCCCCCATCACCCTGGCTGACCTGCTTTTGCGGCACTAAATCAAATCCCCCGCCCCTGAGCCTGACATTTTCAAAACATTCATATTCCCCGCCTCTCTCTGTGACGTTACTGTGCTGCTTAGGCAAACGCGCCCAGTCGTCTTCTGCGCGACACCACACAGAACCCGGAAACCAACACAGATCAACTCACAACACAGCGCGCCACAATCCGGAATATGAAACTGTACTTTAAAATGAGACAGCAACACGGTACATTCGGTAAAGTATATTTATTTGACATTAAATGTTTAGAGAATATTCAGCAATTGCCATATGAACTCCGAAAGCCATTTATTTTCTTTTATCTGTATCCGCAATAACTGTTCCGTTTCATCTTGAGTCACGCGCTGAACGTTGGTACAGTGGTGCATCAGTGACCGCCATTTTTCAAGTAGTATTTCCACTGACCCTTCACAAGTTTTTGAGCTCCACCAAAGATGGTTTGTGATAGACTGGGACCACTGCAAAATACTTTCAAAACCTTTCTTTTTTCCTGCAGCCGAGATTTTCTTACTGATTGATTTAGCAAGATGCCATACGTCAAATTGATGATTAATATTTGGGAACTGCTCTCTCATTGTCTTGGCAATTGAAACGTGTCTGTCCGTGGCTATGAGTTCGATGTCCATTCCCCTTGATTGTAGATCTTGCACTGATTTTATAAATCCTAGTTTCTCCATGGCCACTGAGGATGTACATTGTGACACCTGCACGACCAACGAACTCACAATTTTCTTACTATCCATGTCTTGAAAGTGGTAGGTGCAGTACTTGGCAGAAAATCCAGGGCTGTCGCACTGTCCATCGCCGGCTAGCCTGAAACGTTTCCCTTCGAATGTACTTGCTAGAGACAATTGTTCAATTTTCCAAGCATCACTAATGGCCGGAAACAGATAATCATGTTGGTATTTGTAGTACTGCATTTTAGAAATGAAATGGAGTCCCACAAACTGAAAGAAAGCCTCTAACTTTCTAAAACTAGAGCCACTAAAAAGTGATGCAGCTGCACACAGTAGATTGCCTGCTGGCATTTTCCCCAGCATCGGTTGTGCAGACCATGAGAACATATGATTTAATCTACAGACGGCCTTTATTTTGACGTTAATGCCTTTTATTTGACGAGTCACATTATTCAATGGCTTCCCACATACTTTCCCTCTAACGGAATGCCCACATTTCAGCATACTTATAATATCCATCAAACAACTGTCGAATACAATGTATTTGCTCTCTTTCATTAGATTGTCATCCGGCGTCAACGTTGTTTCGGCCTGTGACGTTGTGGAGATTTCAACACATTGGAAAGTAATATCGCTGATATCAAGTTCTGATGCGTCGATGGATGCTGCTGGTTCATTCTCAGTCATTTCAACATCTGTTACTTCAGCATTAATGGGAGAGCACAACAATGTCGACAGGTTTTCGGGTGGCAATTTTTTGGCGGGTGTAGATTGTGTGAATTGATCTTCAATATGCGGTGGTGCGGTTCACTGTAGCAATGGTCCAATGCAACTTTGCTGTATTCTCCAAACTCAGCAAATTCAGTGTCTGGTCATTGGACAGGAGCATCTCGAGCCTGAACACGCTGCGCCTCAATGAATAGTTCCTCCATAGTGTACATGGTCTGGCAAGCAAAATCTCTCATTCGCTTCACTGTCTGTGTATGTATAGTTCTGACATCCACGGGTAACTAGAGGAGAGATTGGAAAAGGGATGTTCAGTTTAAACACAAGATAAAGTGTAGTCCAATTGACTGGAAAAAAACATATAATAGTGCCCAGCACAAACATTTTTGAAAAGTTATGAACTGTTTGTGACTAACCTTTTTTTGGTTTCTTTTCTTTGCAACTTTTTTGACTCGACCTTCAACATCTGCACGCTGTAGCTCCGATTCGTTTCCGCATGTCCTCCCTTCCTCTTGCGCTGCAACGACTATATTTTCTGTATCCGCATAGACAGCACAGAATGAGGCTCCATCAACTCCCTGAAACATAGTACTTTCATTACTATGTATCAAAATATTGTTAGCATAAAACACACGTGAGGACGAACACACAGGTACATCTCAATAGCCAAACACGATTTAAACATTGTTTGGAACAATCAAACGACAAGTATTCGACCAGTGATGATGTAGTTCGATGGAACTGTCAGAATCCATACCTCTGGCTCCGCATGGACTGCCATGAATGGTTGTATTGGAGCGGAGGCATCAGCATCTCCCTGAAACACAGTACTTGCATTAGTATGGTTTTCAATATTTGCAACATAACACACACTTGGCGTCGACGGCACAGGTACATATAAAGAGATAACCACAAATGATGCATTGTCTAAAACAATAAAGGAAACTCAAAATATGCAGATTTCAACGACTGATTTCACTGATTCCTTTACATCTGCATCTAAATGGGACGTTGTGATTGTAGTGGAAGCTCCGTCGTCTCCCTGAAACACAGCACTTGCGTTAATAGGGAAGAAAGTCTAGCAAATGTATTCACGTTATATGATCACGCATGATGGAGTTGTCAGTATCCATACCTCGTGCTGCTGAAGAATATCTATGGATGTTGCAAATGTAGTGCGCACTTCCGAAAGCTGTTGCGCCGATTCGTATACGCAAGGTCCCGCTTCCACTTCCCCTGGAATCACTTGAATGTCAGGCTCTGCATCAAGTGCAGGGGTTGACGCTCCATCAACTGCCTGAAACATAGTACTCGCATTAGTAAGGATTACAATATTGAAAACATAACACACACTTGGGGTCGACAGCATTGGTACATATCAATGGCTAACCACGAATGAAACATTGCGTAGAACAATCAAACGACAAGTATTACAGCTCTGATGATGACGCTCGATGGAACTGTCAGTATCCATACCTCCTGCTGGTGAGGAACATCTAGAAATGTTGTAGATGTGGCGGACGCTTCAGCATCTCCCTGAAAGACAGTACTTGCATTAGCATAGATAACACTAATTATAACTGAAAACAAACACCAGTGGACGGTAACTAA
This sequence comes from Ambystoma mexicanum, assembly GCF_040938575.1. Taxonomy (NCBI): domain Eukaryota; kingdom Metazoa; phylum Chordata; class Amphibia; order Caudata; family Ambystomatidae; genus Ambystoma; species Ambystoma mexicanum. The sequence goes on from NC_090922.1 coordinate 1,258,486,824, forward strand.
GGTGTATGTCAATTGGAAAGCACTAACCAAACATTCGAAAAAATAGTTACACGATAGAATAAAACTATTATTTGACACGCATTAAACAAGTCTGTAGCGGAGTAGCGTAGCAAGATTACCTGATACGCGCTAGAAGTGGTTGATAACTGCGAGCACGTCAAGGATGTAGAATGTTCTTGCTTCAGATTGAAGGGAGAGTCAAGAAGTTGTAAAGGTAAATTATTGATTGATAATGAAATGCCAATATTAAAAATAGCCATGTAAGGCGACAGAATACTTGAAAAATGTGCAATATAGCGCAGTTCCCTGTTCCCATATATATACATTTCGTTTGCGGGTTATGAAATCGAAAAAGAATTTATTGAAAAATGTCATTATTCAAAAAGCTATACACTCATATCAATATCGAAAGTATTACAAGGGATACAACACCTAAAATATCAATTAATCCATTAGGCTACCTACACACTGCCGCAAGGCCTAAAGCTAAATCCGGACACTTGACTCACCAGAGGCGGAATGTGGACGAATAGAGTGGGAATAGCGTTTGCGAGCAATTTCCGTGTCGTTCACTGTTCTTCTTTGTTACCCAAGATGTGGCGTACATGTCCGAGGAAAAGTGCAGGCTGCAGATGCGGTATCGATCACCCCTCTTGTCCTGTAAGACTTGTTGAACTCTACTTTCAAGCTCATCCAGTGGATATCCGCAATGTCTGACCCATTCTCTGATTCGATCAACAGTTTTCCGGAACACATGCATTGTAGTGCCTTCAGATTTTGCATGGGTCTTCGAAGGGCAACCGCTAATCGAACAGGCAGGCATTGTTGACAAATCTGAAAAGTAAATATCGACATTATTATACAATATTCATGAATAAAGATTTGATGCAAAACTCTATACTAAACTCTGAACATGTGACTCGTCCCTTGGATGTTTTGTCTTGCACGAGAAGGAAACATGCTTACATAATAGACAGGACCCCCGAAGGATGCAATTCGATGACAATTGACACAGATGAAAATAAATAGATCTATTGATAGCATAGCAATGGAAATTCAAGTCAATAGCAATGAGACCAATGAACATAGCACTATTGGGTACTCTACTCGCAAATAGATAGAAATGTAAAAATCTGCAAAATATGACCAGGATACATGTCCTTACCTTGACCAACAAACAGTTGGATTCAGCAAGCAGAGCGGTATGTTGCGGGAGAATAGGTGGATGGCCACAGGTAGCGCACTGATGGGCATGCTCGAAGCGGTCACAGAAGTTCACGGATAGCACGACGACGAGCAGATTAGCATAGATCTCAGTGGTTCCCAGGTAGCACGTTCAGGAGTTGACTTGCAAAGCACAAAGATGTTCTCATGAGACATTTCGAGTGGTTTTTAAAGTATTAGAAACTGGGGTGTGTTTGTGAATGAATGACGTATGTATGTCGTGGTATTAGGGGGGGGTGGGCCTGCTTGAAGGGGAGGCCTGCATGGAGACACGGTGTCTGACGAGGCCATGTGACCGATGGCCCCTTGGCGTGGGATACCTTTTCAAGTGTACATGTAGTTTAGCACCTTTGCCTTTCGCGCCCCTGACAGCGTGCATCCACTGGCGCGCACCTCCTTTGATAGAGGGTGGGTGGGATCTAGCGGCCTGGGGCGTGCAGATAAGGCACAGGAAGACTGCCGAATGGTGACACACTTATGCGGATTGCAGGGGGGCGGCCTGCATCAAGGGGAGGCCTGCATGGAGACACGGTGTCTGAGGAGGCCATGTGACCGATGGCCCCTTGGCATGGGATACCTTTTCAAGTGTACATGTAGTTTAGCACCTTTGCCTTTTGCGCCCCTGACAGCGTGCATCCACTGGCACGCACCTCCTTTGATAGAGGGTGGGTGGGATCGAGGGGCCTGGGCGTGTAGATAAGGCACAGGAAGACTGCCGAATGGTGACACACTTATGTGGATTGCAGGGGGGCGGCCTGCATCAAGGGGAGGCCTGCATGGAGACACGGTGTCTGAGGAGGCCATGTGACTGATGGCCCCTTGGCGTGGGATACCTTTTCAAGTGTACATGTAGTTTAGCACCTTTGCCTTTCGCGCCCCTGATAGCGCGCATCCACTGGCGCACACCTCCTTTGATAGAGGGTGGGTGGGATCGAGGGGCCTGGGGTGTGCAGATAAGGCACAGGAAGACTGCCGAATGGTGACACACTTATGTGGATTGCAGGGGGGCGGCCTGCATCAAGGGGAGGCCTGCATGGAGACACGGTGTCTGAGGAGGCCATGTGACCGATGGCCCCTTGGCGTGGGATACCTTTTCAAGTGTACATGTAGTTTAGCACCTTTGCCTTTCGCGCCCCTGACAGCGCGCATCCACTGGCACGCACCTCCTTTGATAGAGGGTGGGTGGGATCGAGGGGCCTGGGGGGTGCAGATAAGGCACAGGAAGACTGCCGAATGGTGACACACTTATGTGGATTGCAGGGGGGCGGCCTGCATCAAGGGGAGGCCTGCATGGAGACACAGTGTCTGAGGAGGCCATGTGACCGATGGCCCCTTGGCGTGGGATACCTTTTCAAGTGTACATGTAGTTTAGCACCTTTGACTTTCGCGCCCCTCACAGCGCGCATCCACTGACGCGCACCTCCTTTGATAGAGGGTGGGTGGGATGGAGGGGCCTGGGGCGTGCAGATAAGGCACAGGAAGACTGCTGAATGGAGACCCCTTGCCCTCTACTGCAGTATATCGTTGCCTATCAATAACAAATGCCACATACTGGAGATTCTTGTGAGCACAGACCCACACTTCAACCAGTGTATTATAGTGGTCAAGACCCTTGACCTAAGGCCTGTATAATCCAATGTTAATTGATATTATAGATATATGTGTGGCTTTTTTAGAGACATAACCTACTGAAAGACTTTGAACAAGTGTTATTTAGTGCATGCATTATCGAGAATATTTTATTTTAGCTTAGATAGATAGTGACCACCATGCTTCACAACGACCATAACCTTCACCAATTCGGCGCACAGATGTCTGACGTCCATCCTTGAATGGAGACACACTTGATTCATTTAAAAAATCGAAACAACCGTTGTTAAAATATATGTGGTGTTTTATTTTGTAACTTATTTTCATGACACAAAAATACAAGACTTTAAAGATTATACAGGTCAGGTTGCAGCACAGCGAGAGAAAATCCCCTGTACTGACCGCTGTCACTCGGGAACGTTTCTCTTATGGCACGAACGGCACAGGCGGGTATCACTCTTCGAACGCGGTGTCCAAGCCTCCCGTGGAGCCACCATGTAAAGGAACGATAGGCCACCAGCCTGTCCCACCTGTGAAAAGGAATGAAACAAACTGTTTTTAAATGACCAAGATAAGTTTTTCTTCCCGAGTGCCAAGCCCTTTTTGGTGATTTCGGTATTGCAACACTCAATACTTTCTAACATTTTCTCCTTAATTAACCCCTTCAGTGGCAAGGACGAGCTATCTCGTCCGTGGCACTTAAAAGGTTAATAAGCGTTTGTTGTCAATGACAATTCTTGTAACTAATGGCATTCAGCACGGACAAATGCTATCTAGACAATGCACACTATTGACTTCATGCGTTACTATGAGATGAATATATAATTTTTGATATAGTAGAAGACCATGAAATAGGAGTGACATGACAAGCAGAGTATACTTACTCGTTACTCGGATTACGAGGACGAACAGTTGCGCGAAGTTCGTGCATAAGCACCATCTTTATTCTCAAAACGGCCCGCGTGAGGCAGGCTGCCCTGAAGTCTGGCAGTTCGGTGATGCATTGCGGTCGTGGCTCGCCTTCCGAAATGTAGGCCAGGCATCTCGAGTTTTCTCGGCAGCAGCAGTTCTCGTCCTCAGTTGGCATTAGCTCGCACCGATTGCATGTGCACCAGGTGAAGACGCCGTCCATGCGACTAGGCCCAGGCGCTTCATCTGTTGAATTGTCCTCCCAACTGTTGTCCGAATCTCCATCGTTTTAGCGTGCTTCCGTTTCCAGTAGTTCCTCCTCGGTATACTCGGGCTCGTACATGTAGGGCATTATTGTAGCCATTGTGTGGTAAACAAAGTACAATAATTTATAGAGATGGTACAGGTGTTCACACGGGCTACAAGCGGCGAAGGTAGCTGACCAGAGCACAGAAACGGGTCACAGAATACTCAAAGTAACACAGAGAGAGGAATGGAATCGAAAATCTGCTGCTGTGTGTTGTGAAACGGTGTGTTTATACTTATTGAGGAAAGAGGCGTCCTGCCATTTCCATGGCGACACGTCATTAGCTGAGGCGCAGCGATTGTTGACACGAGACGTGCTTTGGCGTTGGGAAATGGGCGGTACGCGTCTGCTGATGACAGGCTCAGGGGCGGGGGATTTGATTTAGTGCCGCAAAAGCAGGTCAGCCAGGGCGATGGGGGAAATGATAGGATTATCACAAAATGGCAGCGCCCAGGTGCCTGTTTTCGTGTGCGTTTAATGGACGAAAACTCGGGTAAGGTCCATAGGAAATCTTTCTAAAATAACATGGCTGACCCGTAGGAACAATAACATTTTTTACCGAATCATGCCTTTAACATTTAACATTTATAGAATGACCAATTAGTAATTAGGAATTGCGCAGTCATTTTAATTGAATTTATTGTTTATCCTTTATAATGAATTGTTTGGCTTATTCAAACCTCAGATAGAGTGCAGGGGGTGTGACTTTCCATACCCTTGTAATGATTTTTTTTGTATGTTGTTGTACGCTTCATGTGCTAGGACTGTTTTTTTCTCCCCTGCACCTCAAAATGTTTTCCACATTATTTTACCTTGGTTTCCAAAAACTTTAGAGATTCTCTATACACATTTTATAGAGTGGTGTGCTCTGTGTCAATTATTTTCTACAAGGTCATTGTTTCGCAGAGCTTGTTCTGTACCCCCATCATTTCTAATCACACTTAGATAGCTTATTAAAACCCTATATATTTTTAAGAAAACAGGGCCACAGCAATCATCATTGCAAGTTACCTTTTCCAATCTCTAACCACTCCCTGTTGTAAACAATCTGCTGCTGGGACATGGTAAAAAGATAATGCATCACTGAGAGGGTATGTAGAGCCCTAGGCTGACTTTGAGGGTAGAAAGGCAGAGCAGGGGTGCCCCCTTGGGCATTTTTCACTTGTCCAGCTGTTAGATGCACCGCGTATTGCAGTCTGTAGGAGATATTTAAATACCACTTTTTAGGTTTAAAATATATGCACCTTACATATTTGGGCAGCTACACAATAGGAAACTGTCGGGGGGAAATTCTGCCGGGGTCGGCCGGGCCGTCCGCGGACCTCCAGGCAGGGAGGCCCCAACTCCTCCCGTGTATATCCCAGATGAGATGAGATAGAGTATGAGACGCACACAAGGAGCAAGGTGACTCTGCTGTTTATTAGACAAAACGGCAGGGATGGGTCAAGGAGCGTACGCGTTCGTCCTGACACACACACAATCGTGGGGCTCGCAGGCCCTTTTTACTGTATTATGACGCGCTACTTGCGTCACTTCAGAAAGTTAACAAAAAACCTATCGCCACTCTTAATTGGGTGTTCGAGTGGTAGGGTTAGTATAGCACACATATAGAGAATGATATTAGTGGACAAGGTGTAGTCAGGTGGTATATCTGGGTTGTCCCTACAATTAGATACATGAGAATTGTTACATGAAGACTCCTGAGGATTGGCTAATATTGCTGGCGTCAGTGATAAGAGCCCCATGTTCTGATTGGTGCGCCCGTGAGCTTCCCAGCCTGGGACCACCGTTGTTCCCAGCTCTCGGTGTACCTGTAAGTTGCAACAATGTTTCACTATGGGTACGTGCAGACAATGTGAGGACTTATTCATAGCTGGACGGCGGACCGCTCCCACTGTTGCAGATGTCCACTTAGCCTTTCAAGTGTATCTGCCAGTGTCTCGTAGCGAGGGATCCAGACGCCTCTGTTCTCCTGGGTTTGGCATCTCGTCAGGTTCGGCTTGGTCACGTGGGGAGGGACCGTGAAAGAGGCAGAATTCTGCACAATTAATATTGTTTTTCTACTGCGCGTCTGGTTTAATTTGTCGGTGTGACTTTAACGTTGGTGCGCGGAGTACGAGGTTGCAACATCGTGCCTTTGATGATTTGCTCTTGGAATGTGGGTTTGCAACATTGCGACCTTGGCTGGTTGCTTCGCCGAGCTCATTCTGCAGGATCAGCAACTGACTCTTGCTTTGTTAATGTCCACGGGAGCTCTTGTTTGAGGCCTACTTGGGCCTGGTGCATAAGTTGTCCGTTTGGTGCACAGGTGCTTTAGGTTATAGGAGCATATAATTTCATGACCAGTATTGTGTCTTCATTATACTTCTCATGGCGGTAACTGGTTTCAAGAGAAGCGTGAGCAAGCTAGTAGAAGAGTTCATGATGCGTCTTGCGTTTCTGCATTCTGAAAGCCTATGTAAAAATAATAAAGATGCACGTCCGTGAATATGCCTGTCGCCTACGTCATAGCACTGAGTATATTCTTCGTGTAGGTTGGTGTGGGAATGTCCAGTGTGTACATTTGTACAGATGTGCTTCCCGTTGTCTAGGTCGTCATGGCATCTCTAACGACGTGTAGATTTTAGTCTAGTTGATCCGTGCCGCAGGTGTCGGCATGGCCAGTGCGGGCTGCTGGGCAGGCAGATGGACACATCCGTATGTTTCTGTACCAGGGTATCTGGTCGTCTGGTAAATGGACAAACTCTTCTCGTGGCGTGTGTCTGGGTCGTGACCCTCTAGGCCAAGCGCGAGAGGCGAAGGACGGGAGCCTGGTCTTCCATTCTCCCACTTCAGTCCCCCCTCTGGTCGACTTGTCGACCACAAACATATCCTTCTCGTTATCTCCTCTTACTCGCCATATCTTAGTTATTCCTCCGAGATGTCCATAATGGTTTACATGATCTTCAAAGGACCAATACATATATTCACAGGTACCTCCAGGAGTACAGTATACCCATCTTCCTATGTAGCTCCTGGGGTTTCTTGGGTTCTCGATCTTCACTGATGGTGGGTCTAGATGGTTGGTGATTATTTGGGTGCGCAGCTTCTCCCTCTCCTGTATTATTACAGCTGTATGCTGGCCGTCATCTGCTGGCATCAAGGGGTGCATTCCCACCATTTCCAGCAACTCGTCAGTAGTGCGTGCCTTCCGTGCCTTCCAAAATCTAATTATGATCAGGGTAGCTCCAGCCAATATAGTACAGCCCACTATTATTTTCAGTCCATCTGACAGCCAGGATGGCATCCATGACCATAATAGTGAAAACCAGCTCTTATCCTTGTTCACACCGTTGCTTTCATCCATCATTTTGGAGTGCATCTGGGCCAATTGCGAAACTGCTTCTGTCAGTGTACCATTGTCAGCATCATTGGCAGGTATGAACGTGCAGCATGATTGTCCTATCTTTGCACAAACTCCTCCTTCCATTGCTGTGAGAAGGTCCAATACATATCTGTTCTGGAGTGCTACCATCCTTACAGCTCGCAGCTCCTCTTTTATTGCGTTGAACCCATTTACTGTAGAATTGATGGTCATCATTAGTTCCCATCTAGTTATTTGGAGCCATTTTGCGTTTGCGTAAGGCTGTAGTCCCGGGTGTATTATTGAGGAGAAGAACATTGCTGCTCTGCTAAATAGTCTGTGTTCTGGCGGTATTGATGTTAGTGCCGTTTCCGACCTTCTCCACAGGTAATTTCCTGTCAGTGGCTCTCCTTGTCTTTTTCTTCTATTTAGGATATTTAGGACAGTGTCATTGCTGTTGGTCCTGTTCCCTTGCTCCTCCTGGAGTGGTGCAGATCTCTTTCTTCTCTTATCCCCTTCATCCATTCTAGGAAATTTCGCCACATTGACGTGCTTCTTAGGTACCACTAGTGATGGTACATTGACGTGTACCATTGTGCACACACCATTCCACAGGGGAGGCAGTGTATGGTATGCCTTTTCTCCACAGGCCCAATAATGGTCCATTATTACTGCTGTTCCCGCTCCCCCCTCAGGTAACTCCGTCACACTTGCACAATTGGTGTTATATCCTACGTCCACCTCTCCTTTATGCTGGTAGAATACCTTGGGCGCAGTCAACGGTAGTATCGTTATTGGGTCTTCATCTTCTTCTACCCACGTGAGCATTGGTACATACTTGATCCACGTCGTCCAACATCGGTGATTGTGTGTCTCGATGGTTGAGATAGTTTCTTTTGTTACCATGTTGCTGCCAATCACTCCTATCTCCCAGCTGTTGTCCAGATACACCTTTCCTGTTATCGTCAGTAGCGGCCTCTCCCAGCATCCTTGTTTACCCGGAACTTCAGTGGCGTACCAATCACATGGTAGATACTGCAGTGTTACTTTCTTTGTTTCTCCTTTTGCAGGGCCACTTGTTATATATTTGAATGCTTCAGCATGTAAACTGGTCTTGTGATAACTCAAGTAGGTCTTGAGGAAGTTGTTTTCATATGGGTATGAGTCTCGTGTTTTCCATGTCATGTGCACTACAGTTCCTTGGAATCTTCCTTTCGTCTGGAACAGTGCCAAGTATATTATGCACTGCGCTATCTTCTCATTTATTTCTGTGGCAACAAATGTTCGTGAAGCACTCATGGCGTATGGTATTAATGAGCAGACGTAGCAGCTATCCTCAGTTGTCTGCTTACCAATGCGGGTCATGTGTTGGTACCATATGTTGTTTGTGACGTGTGCTGAATCTTGTACATAATTATCAATACCTTTATTGTCTGAGTATGTGCTGCGTTTAACTCTATTTTGCTTGGGTGCAATGTTACTACTACCACCTGACGTAACACCTGTTGCAGCAAGGAACAGGGGTATATTAGGTTTGGGTGAGGCAATAAAATTGATAGCACAGCTGTACTGCCAGACAGAGGCAGCCAAAAATCCGGTGATCATCAAAATCCCTATTATTTTTATTACAACTGCTAATCTCACCGGCATTTTGTTCTTACCTTGCTGCAGTCCTGGCAGCGTATTCTTGTGACGTTAAAGTTGCCCGCCTAAAAATTCTCAAAATGCTCGTTTTTAGATGTTAGTTTTGTTTTATTTAAGCTCTCCCTATCAAATAGTCATTCAGTGCCCAGGCGAAGAGCTGCTCCCACGCTACTCTAAGTGATCGGTCTCTTAGGACCGGCAAGTATGGGCGGAGGTGGGGCATGTAATATTCTATGGCCAGGAGGAAGGCTGTGTAGTAGACACGTACCCTTCTTCTTTTTAGGTATGTTAGCCTTTTTATTTTGTATACAAATTGGTGTGACAATTCTTCTGGGTAATTATCGTCTGGGAGTACCATCTACGCCTGGACAGTGGACTTGTTAATTAGCTCTCTACTTAACAATACAATAATACGCAGTTCCTGTATGTGCGAGAGAAAAAAAGAGAACATTCACGTGTTTACATGTGTATTTGTGCGAGAGAACATTCAGTTTAAGTTGCAATTATACAATAATACGCAGTTCCTGTATGTGCGAGAGAAAAAGAGGACATTCACGTGTTTACATGTGTACTTGTGCGGCCAGTGGCTTTCAGTTTAAGTTACAACTGTCCTTGGGAGTCAATGGGCGGGGGGGGTTTTTTGGGCTCAGATGGCGGAAGTATTTTTACTCTTTGAACATGTGACCATGGGGTGGGCAGTATAGCGATCACCCCTTTCTTCGTCAGTTGTTGTCTCTGGGGTAGCTGGGTAGTGACACGGTAAGGGAACAATTGGGTCGTTGTCTGTGGTACAACTTCCTTCCGCTGTCGGGGATGTTGTTGCTGTTCTTCCAATGGACCTGTCGTTGGCGCTGGGGCGGGTCTGCAGTTTGTAGATCTTTACATCATGTAGGTGGTTCCAGGCACGCTTGTCCTTTAGTTTTACTGCTCTTGGTGATACGTCCTCTACCAGATGTGGGCCGGTGAACCTTTTGTCGTTCCACTTCCTATTGAAATTGCGAAGTAGCACGTGGTCACCTTTGGCAAGTTTGCACAAGTTCTCTTTTTCTAATTCTGTACTGGCGCCTTCTTCTTGATTTCTGGTGGACCCGCCCCGCGTGCGCTCGAGCTGTTGAGACACAAACACAACACTAGTAATCAAAGACGACACATATTGATACATTTCATCACCTAGTACACTTGCTGAACTTTCGTGGTCAGTGAATGCCCTTGACGTTGGCGTTAGGGGAAGGCGCATTTGACGTCCAGTAACCACCTCGTGTGGGGTGAGGTGGTGGTCGGACCCTGGCCTGTTCCTTAATTCGAATAGGGCTAACGGAAGGCAATACAACCAACTTTTCTTTTTCTTTGTTGTTTGTTGTATCTTTGCAATTGCCTCCTTCAATAAGCCATTCAGGCGTTCACATACACCGTTAGCCTGTGGGTGATATGCACATGCAAATTTGTACTTTATGCTCAGCAGGGCTGTGATATGTTGGAACATTTTGTTTGCGAAATAAGGGCCATTGTCTGATCTTAACACCTCGCACACTCCCCACCTGGGGAAGACCTCCCTTACTAGGAATTTGGCTGCTCTAAATGCATCTGGGTGTGAACAGGGCCCTGCTTCAATCCACCTAGAAAATGGGCATACTACTACAATCATATACCTATTACCTTGACATATGTTGATCATATCAACATAGTCAATGTGAAGGTGCCGAAAAGGTCCTTCTGGCCGGGGTATGGTACCTCTTATCACTTTTAGGGTATGACCGGCCGTAAACTGTTGACATGTGAGACAATTGCTGATAAAATTTGACACATGAGAATTTAACTCGGGACAGAACCAATCTTCTCTAATTCGTGCTGCAATTATTTCCTTGCCTGTATGGGCTGGGTGATGTAATTGGCTCAGGGCGGTATTTAAAAGTGCCAACGGTATTACAACTTTCCCAGTACCACCCTGGCGCCATAGTGCGTCGGTTGGTGACATTGTACATCCTCTTTTTACCCATATTTCCTTTTCGGCCATTGGTGCAGCCGCTTGTAATTCCATAATCTGTGTGGCTGGGAGATGGGTGTACCCTTCTCTTATTAACATCTCCCTAGCCATTCCCCTCCCTCTCCCTCTCTGTGAGTCTGTGGGGTTCCATATCTCACCAAAGTATGCAGCATATTCGCATGTGCGTCTGCTGCTGCATTCCCTTTTGAGACGTGGTCTTCACCATTGGTGTGTGCGGTGCATTTTACTAGGGCTAGCTCTTGGGGGTCGTTTATTACTTCAATTAATTCAGCCAACAAGAGGGCATGTTGCACTGGAGTGCCATCAGCTCTCCTAAACCCTCTTCTTCTCCATTTTGATAGCCCTGAGTGGACAGTGGATGTAACATATGCACTGTCGGAATATATTGTTACACGTTTGTTAAAACTTTCCTTTAATGCTAATATTAGTGCAACTAGTTCTGCGGCTTGAGCAGAGTAATGCTGTGGTAACTGTACACACTTCATAGCCACACACACCGGCGCCTCCATCATTTTTACCACTGCTGCCCCAGTCCTCCGTATCCCATCTCCTTGATCAATAGTTGATGACCCATCAATAATCAAAAGCTCACCTCCCTCTAGTGCATTTTCTTCAACTTTTCTAGTGCATGAATATATTTCATTTAGTTTGGTGCAGTCGTGGGCGTAATCTCCCTCCTCAATTATTTCTGCTAGGAACCTTGCAGGGTTAACAGTGCTACATCTAACAATCGCTAGTTCAGCCCTAGACAAAATGATCTCATAACCTGATGCCCTTTGTGTCGTTAGTGTGGACTTGGGTTTATTCAATATTGCAAATAGTGCATGTTCCACAAACAGTGTAGTTGGACACCCCATGGTTATTGCTGATGCTTTTTCTACTGCAAAAGCAGCTGCAGCGAGACCTTGTTCGCAAGGGAAGTGGCCTAACATCACGGGGTCTAAGTGACCGCTGTAAAATGCTACTGGTTTATAGCCCATGCTTGTTTTTTGGGCCAATACTGCTTTCATTACTGCTGAGTCGCAATGTGAAAATATAAAAAAGCGTCGCTCATAGTCTGGGGATGCCAGTACTGGAGCTGTTGATATCGCGTCCTTCAATTCGTCAAATGCCTCCCTCATTTCCATAGTCCACCCCAACTTTTTCTCCCCTTTATTTGCTTCCTTCAAACCCTCAAGCAGGGGTCCTATGTATGAACTGTAATCAAATACCCATGCTCTACAGTAGTTGCACAGCCCCAGAAATTGCTGCAGTTCTCTCACAGTCTGTGGCATGGGAGTGCTTGAGATGGCCTGTGCTCTTTGTGGTGCAATCTTTCTTCCATGTTGGGATATCAGTTGGCCAATGTAAAGTACCTGTTCCTGACAGTATTGTATTTTTTCCATGTCTACCTTGTACCCCTTTTCAGCCAATATAGTCAACATTTTTAAGGAGTCCTCTCTACATTTACTTTCGTTTATACTGCAAATTATTATGTCATCCACATACTGTAACACTGTGCTTTCCACCTCAACGTTACCCAAATCCATCTGTATTACTCTATTGAAAATTGAGGGTGATTCACAATACCCCTGTGGTAACCTGGTATGTTTCCATTTTGTATTTCGGTAAGTGAAACTTGTCAAATCTTGTGAGTCGGGGTGTAATGGTATTGAGAAAAATGCATTTTTAAGGTCTATTACTGTAAATCGTGATGCTTCTGCTGGAATGCCACACAATATTGTGGCCGGGTTTGCTGTTACTGGATATTCTGCTTCTACTATGTTGTTCAAGGGCCTGAGGTCCTGTATGAAGCGCCAAGACCCCCCTTTAGCCTTGCGCACTGGGTACACAGCCGTGTTACATGGTGATTCTGAGGGGACCAATATGCCATTGTTTATAAGGGCCGTTATAGTTTCATATATGCCCTCATCTGCCTCTTTTGACAGTGGGTACTGCTTTACTCTTGGTAGTATGGCACCTTTTTTCAATTTTATCCGTACACCCCCTATGCTTTTTATGCGTCCTACGTCATAAGGGCTAATGGTCCATAATGATTTGGGCACCTTTGACATATCCTCCTTAAAGAAAGGGACTGGGGAGCATGCAGGTGCCTCAAGTGCCATCGCAATTTTCTGTGCTATTTGTTTGTGAGCCACTCTTAGCCATATTTCTACACTCATCATGAACACCATTTCCCCCTCCTCCTTTTCTTCTAAGAACAGCTCCTCATCTGACACCTGGGTCAACCTACATCCTTCTGCTAGTGCTATCACTGCCCTCCATGCTCTTCCTTCTTTGTCTTGGGCGTGCACAGCAATATAATCAGCTGTTGCAATAATGCTCTCAATGTCCATTACAAACACCTTTCCTTCTTGTTCATTAACAGGTGTTTCTGGTCGGAACAGATAAGCTGCTGGCCTCCTCCATATTTTCCCTTCTATCCCTGGCATCCATGCAAATGCCATGTCTGTTCCATACTGGAATAGCTCGCCATCTACTGGTTCCGCCCTAATCGCTGTCTGTCCGCAGTATGCTTGCATAATCTGTCGTGCTGCTAGCATGTTAATCCCTGGAGTAGAGCAAATTATACCATCCTCTGTAAAGGAGATCGTCATATTCAACCTATTCATTATGTCCCTCCCCAGTATATTTACTGGTGAGGCACTATAATACAAAAGTGGAACTGACAGATCATAATCTCTGATAGATAAGGGAACGTTATCAGTAAAAGGAACCAACCCTATAGCCCCAGAAAATCCTTGGGTGTTCATGGCTTTGCCTGACATCTTAAATTTACCTTCCCTTATGCAAGACCGGGTTGCCCCGGTGTCAACAAGGAATGATAATTTTTTGTCACCTATCGTTACCTCTATGCGTGGCTCCTCCGCACTATTAGGTGTTACTGACAGGATGGGACACACCAAGGCCGTCTGTGGGCTGTCCTACTGGGGGTACAATGATTGGCCATTCCCTGTGTAAGGGTTGTGTCCCAAGACCGTCACCCTACCCAATTGCGTTTGTTGAGTTTGGGGTTGTTGTGTTAGCGCTACTTGTTGTTGTGGCAGTGAATATGTTTGTGGCTGTTGTTGCGTTATTTGTTGTTGTTGGTCACTACCTTGTTGTAACATCTGCTGTTGTTGTATGCCCTGCTGTTCTTGTGAGGGCCTAGGTTGTGCCTGTTCATTCCATGCTGGTGTTCCTGGCCTGACCCTACACGTACGTGACATGTGTCCTAATAATCCACAACTCCAACACACGGGTGGTTCCCTGCTTTGCCATGGGAAGCTCCCTGTGTTGTTCTGGTATACCGGTTGCCCTGTGGGGTAGGAATTTCCAAGTCCCCCCACCTGCTGTTGGGTATTATATCCGTATCCTCTCCCTCTCATAAATCCTCCTCTCCCCCTGTTATAACTATAATACCCAGCTCCTTGCATTGGGTACCCTCCTCCCATGTTTGGTGCGTGTAATTGCAGTGGCGGCACTTGCTGTATTATACTTTGTGGAGGTGCTATTTGAGCTGGATCTTGTGCAGCCACTACTTGTGTGGGGCTTTGGGCCATTGGTGTGGGCGTAGTTATTAGTGCCCCTTCCATTGTGTATTTAGTAAGTTTTTTCTGTACTAGTTTGGCCTCTTCTGTTTTCCTGTCCTCTTCCTTTTGTTTCATTTTTCCTTGCCATATCCTGCAGTGATGTACTATAGTCAGCTGTATTTCTGGCCATGGTTTTGCTTCCATTCCCACTACTTTCTTTAGTTGTTTCTGAACTCCTTCCGGGAGCCCTTGTACTAGTATATGATAAAATATGGCTGGTGTTTTATCCCATTGTTCTCTAGTTTCCATGCGCCACTTCTCTTGAATATCCTGGATATAATCAACAGGATCCTCATTCTCACGCATCTTATGGGAAGTAATTGCTCCTATATCTGATGTGTCTGGGTACTGTACTCTCAGTGCCTGCCATAGCGCATGTCTGCAGTTTGCAAATGGCGCCCCATAATGCGATGTGTTCGTTATTGTTACCCCATGGAATCCCGCTCTCTTCCAAATGTCGTCCACTCTATCCCCTAATATTGATATTAACAGGCCCTTCACATCTCCTACTGCTAGTTTCTGTCCTGCGGTGTGTTTTTCCATTTCATATATCCACTTACCCGCACCTCCACTTAGTGATGGGAGCCTACATTTTATATTTTCTTTATCCGTATGCTTCCAAGGTACATACTGCGGTCTAACCCCTCCTCTCTCCAACAGTGGCATTAAGTTGTGTCTTGTGTCAACCTTTACGTTCCATAATATTGAGTCCTCACACCCCTCCTCTTCCCCCGTTTCCTTTACCACTTCAAATTCGTCCTTACTACCCCTGCTCCTACCTCCCTCTCCGTCCTTTCTCCTTTTTTCGTCATTTCCTGTGTTTAATATGGGTATGTTTATTTGTCTGTCTTGCCTGCGGCTAGGGAGGTCTCTAAACCGACATGCATAGGGAGTCAATTCGTCCATGAAGGGCGCAAGCTTTATTGTGCGCAGCGAGCGTGTGGCGGTTGAGCATGTAGGGTGCGATGGGGGAGGGCGTGATGGAGATGGCGATGGTGTGGCTTCATGGGTTTGTTTTTCCACTAGTTGTTGCACCCCCTCCTTACTTCGTTCCATCTCCTCCCTTCTCTTACTGATCCATGGCGAGTCTATGTTTGTTCTAGTGAGGTACAGCTTATCTAAGCTTTCCCTTTCACTCTTTCTTCCTCCCCTCTCTACTCCTTCTTCCTCCTCACTGCAAAAATCAGTCATAAATGGTATCCCCCACTCTGCCTTTTTCCCTTTTACTGTTACTGTTTCTAAGTCTATTAGCTCCATTTCTCCTCTTCCTTTGTTACCAACTGCTCCCCCTGGTGTTGATGTTGTTGCTACTTCTCTACTTCTATATACAACCCCCATTTTTCACTCTCCCTATTTCTCCCTTCTCTTTCCCCTTCACTCCTCTACTCCATCTCCCTACTATTTTCCTCCCTTTTCCTTTTTAGTTCCTCCATCACTTCGTTGCTCATCTGTTCCAATATTCTTTCATCCTCTTTCTTCCTTTCCCATTTCACCCTTTCTCTTTCTATTGCTTTCCCCTCTTCATATTTCTTAGCTGCCTCTGATAGTACCCTCCTCCTCCATATTTCCATTTCCCTTTCTTTATCTTCTTCTTCCTTCTTTTTTTCTCTCAGCACTACTCTTGACACCCTGTCTGCTGCTGCTTTTACCCTTTCAGCTTCTATCCTTTGCTCCTCATTTCGTTCCCTTAATTTGTCCAATTCGTCTTTACCCTCTTTCCTTTTCCTCACTCTCTCTTTTTCCTCCTTCTCAAGCTGTTTTATTAATTCATTCTGCTCATCCCTTAGCTTTGCCAATTTTTCCTCCAAAATCTCTTCTCTTTGTCGTAATAGCTCCTCCCCCTTCATCTCACTCTCCCTTGTACTATCCTCGTCTGTTCTCTTTACTACCTCCCTCTCTTCTCCCGTTAGTGAACCCCGTAATTTTAATAATATCTGTGCAGCTACCCACTCATCATGTCCTATCTCTACAATCTGCTCTTCTCCAATCCTCCCCTCCCCCACTGGCATCTTCCTATGAGCCACATATGGTGGAGGGCTGTATGCCGGGTTCGAGTGTCCTTCAGCCGCCCTTAACTGTCCTTCTATTTCTCCTAATTCTCTTAAAGGGTACAACCCTCCTCCCTCTGTTTTCACTCCCGGTGTTATGGGTATCTCGTTGCTCGGTTCCTTTTTTATGTTGTCTAATTTATCAATCTTTTCTCCTCCCTCTCCTTCATTCCCCGTATTCTTTGTGCTTTCACACCCCTTTTCCCCATCCGTTCCTTCTTTCTTAATCTCCTTTTCTTCCGGTGTTTCCCCCATAGTGAACATTCCATTTGGTCCTGGTTGTGACCCCTGGAACATCCTCCATAAGTTAAACACCTCCACATGGCTCGCCAACTTCTTCCCCTTGTATGTATTGTGCAGATAGTTTAGCAGTGAATGTTGGGCATATGGATCGAAACTACCATTAGGCGGCCATGGTGTTAACATTTTGTTATCCGTCCCCTGGGTCCACTCTATGCTGTACTTAATTAATTTCTCCATATGGGGTGGCAGTGTGGTGCATATGTGTTGTAGTGGGGTAGTGAGGGTGTTCCCCCACCCTCCCGACCCTGTCCCGTATGACATAGTGGTGCCCCACTTGTTACTCTTCCCTTCACTATCAGTTTACAATATACAACCTTATATTGTTTACCTGGCCCCGTAAGTGTGGGGACTTACGACAATCCTTTGACAAATTATGCAATAATAATAAAAAAAAAAAATAATAAAACACAAATATATATATATGTATGATTTTATATTGTATATTCCTTCCCCTATGGCCCCCTGCGGCCGAGGCGCACGCAGCCCCCTGTGGCTGCGTACCCCTTACGACGATCTTATACAGTCGTCCTGATTCCTCGTTCTCCTCCCCCTTTTACACTTGCCGTGGCCGGCGTTCTCCGTGCGCAGCCACGCCCCTCTCCCCTTCTCCTCTTCCGATCCACTCGTTTATCGTTTATCTCCGTATCCGCTCCCTTATCATGTTTCTCTTCCCCACCACTCTCAAACCCAAAGTTCCTTGTGCTCGCGATATCCTATTAAATCCCTACTGGTGACGTCACCGATGTCTTGACGCTACTGGTACATTCTCATTATGAGTTTCAAAATACACTTGCAATCTACCCCCGCTAACCCTACAGCTGTCTTCCTGTCTCTCCTGGAACAAGGTAATCACATCAATAATATAATCGGACTGCGCACGCTGCGTCGCCTCGCGTGTGATACGCCCCTCAACAGGAGGGCTTAACCAGCCAATTATCTTCCGTATTGGGCAACTATGCAACTAGCTACCGCCTACAGGGAAACGTCATCTACCTATCGAGTTTCTTGCTCGAACAATAGGGAACCTCGTCATCTACCTATCGAGTTTCTTGCTCGAACAATAGGGAACCTCATCTACTCATTGATCAATAAATGTCAAATTGTAGGAAACCACACACACCCACCCCTACACGTTAGTCGCGATTTAGGCCAATCAGTGTCTACGAGCGGCCACACGTGATGTTTTCGTGCTCCGCTCCCCTCTTTCGCGTGACGTAGCCGACTGCTCTCGCACTCGTCTCGTCACCATTCATTCCATTAGCAACACTCAGTTGTTAAACCTTCGCCGCGCATCTGTACAATACCTCCCTCCTCCCTTATTTACTTCCTCCCCCTCCCTCACAATTTCGCATTGCTCGTTGTGCGTGTCATGCTCACCAAGTTCTCTCGATGCAGGGCCGCTCGACTGCGTGCACCCCTCCAAGCGGCTCACCACCTCCCCTCGTCTGGACCACGTCTGGACACTCGCCAACCGCGGGCGGGATACTTCTCAACCGGCTCCCGAGGGCCAATATCCGGATTGCGCTGTCCGGTCTTCTCGCAGCTCCCCGATGGTCCTGTAGTCCTCAGAAGGGGGCAACGGCAGAGGGGGCCGCGCCGCCGGGCCTCCTCGCAACGGGAGTGCCTGGAAAAAGTAAAAACAAAAAGTCGATCTTAAACAGATCTCAGCGGTGCCTCCAACTTGTCGGGGGGAAATTCTGCCGGGGTCGGCCGGGCCGTCCGCGGACCTCCAGGCAGGGAGGCCCCAACTCCTCCCGTGTATATCCCAGATGAGATGAGATAGAGTATGAGACGCACACAAGGAGCAAGGTGACTCTGCTGTTTATTAGACAAAACGGCAGGGATGGGTCAAGGAGCGTACGCGTTCGTCCTGACACACACACAATCGTGGGGCTCGCAGGCCCTTTTTACTGTATTATGACGCGCTACTTGCGTCACTTCAGAAAGTTAACAAAAAACCTATCGCCACTCTTAATTGGGTGTTCGAGTGGTAGGGTTAGTATAGCACACATATAGAGAATGATATTAGTGGACAAGGTGTAGTCAGGTGGTATATCTGGGTTGTCCCTACAATTAGATACATGAGAATTGTTACATGAAGACTGCTGAGGATTGGCTAATATTGCTGGCGTCAGTGATAAGAGCCCCATGTTCTGATTGGTGCGCCCGTGAGCTTCCCAGCCTGGGACCACCGTTGTTCCCAGCTCTAGGTGTACCTGTAAGTTGCAACAATGTTTCACTATGGGTACGTGCAGACAATGTGAGGACTTATTCATAGCTGGACGGCGGACCGCTCCCACTGTTGCAGATGTCCATTTAGCCTTTCAAGTGTATCTGCCAGTGTCTCGTAGCGAGGGATCCAGACGCCTCTGTTCTCCTGGGTTTGGCATCTCGTCGGGTTCGGCTTGGTCACGTGGGGAGGGACCGTGAAAGAGGCAGAATTCTGCACAATTAATATTGTTTTTCTACTGCGCGTCTGGTTTAATTT
This sequence comes from Ambystoma mexicanum, assembly GCF_040938575.1. Taxonomy (NCBI): domain Eukaryota; kingdom Metazoa; phylum Chordata; class Amphibia; order Caudata; family Ambystomatidae; genus Ambystoma; species Ambystoma mexicanum. The sequence goes on from NC_090922.1 coordinate 1,258,506,257, forward strand.
GTCGGTGTGACTTTAACGTTGGTGCGCGGAGTACGAGGTTGCAACATCGTGCCTTTGATGATTTGCTCTTGGAATGTGGGTTTGCAACATTGCGACCTTGGCTGGTTGCTTCGCCGAGCTCATTCTGCAGGATCAGCAACTGACTCTTGCTTTGTTAATGTCCACGGGAGCTCTTGTTTGAGGCCTACTTGGGCCTGGTGCATAAGTTGTCCGTTTGGTGCACAGGTGCTTTAGGTTATAGGAGCATATAATTTCATGACCAGTATTGTGTCTTCATTATACTTCTCATGGCGGTAACTGGTTTCAAGAGAAGCGTGAGCAAGCTAGTAGAAGAGTTCATGACGCGTCTTGCGTTTCTGCATTCTGAAAGCCTATGTAAAAATAATAAAGATGCACGTCCGTGAATATGCCTGTCTCCTACGTCATAGCACTGAGTATATTCTTCGTGTAGGTTGGTGTGGGAATGTCCAGTGTGTACATTTGTACAGATGTGCTTCCCGTTGTCTAGGTCGTCATGGCATCTCTAACGACGTGTAGATTTTAGTCTAGTTGATCCGTGCCGCAGGTGTCGGCATGGCCAGTGCGGGCTGCTGGGCAGGCAGATGGACACATCCGTATGTTTCTGTACCAGGGTATCTGGTCGTCTGGTAAATGGACAAACTCTTCTCGTGGCGGGTGTCTGGGTCGTGACCCTCTAGGCCAAGCGCGAGAGGCGAAGGACGGGAGCCTGGTCTTCCATTCTCCCACTTCAAAACGCTCTGTTTTTTTGTTATATTTTAGGTTTTCTTAATCAATCTTCTGAGAGCTAAATGTTTATTGGGGTAGGGTGGGAACCATCATCCAGACTCGCTCCCCCCGCCCTGTCAATGATGGAATCCCACAGTACATAGATTCTATTTCCGGCACTGCCTAAACCCCCAGTAGTTAGTTACATCATAGTTCCTAAACAAGACCCACAATACACATGATGTATTCTGGTTGCATACAAACACTGTTAATATTTACACAAACAGAAGGATGTTATCAAGTCAGCACTAATCAGATTAAATCGTGAAAAGTTCTGTTTGTGCAGGCTAGGCGTCTACACTTACAAATATATATTCTGTTTAGCTCAGAACCCCACTGGTAAGTACTCATGAGAAAAAAAGGGGAAAATGGTTCATACTTGTCATTCTATTGTTAACGTTTTTAGGTTGGACCTTGTTGGACATTTCAGTAAGGTGTAGTTTGTGTCCCTAGGTGTAGCAAGTAAGGTACCCTTCTCTGGACATATAACCTTTCACTTAAGGGGACAAACTGAAATCAGCAAACATTGGCAAAGCCAGCATTTTAGGCTTTTGAGTGGGTGTAGAATAGGCATTTGCCAAGCACGCCATAAGGGTACCAACTGGCCATAAGATGTGAACATCTGAAACTTGGTGTTACCTGGGCATATTATGTAACTGTTTGGCAAATGTCTGTCTAATAACTACATACAAGCCAAAACCGTTGTGATTGCTTGTTTTAGATAGGTCTCCAGTGCAAGTACCAGATGGGAGGACACACATTGTTAAGAGATGTTTATTACAACCGGAGCTAATTTAAAGAGGCATTTAAGTCATTGTGAGGATGTGAGGGTGGACGGAGAGCGGGACGCACGGCCAGAGGAGTCCGCTGTACCGCGGGGGCGTGGGCGACGCTGAGGGCGGGCACTGGGGAGGCGTCCCTGTTAAAGGGAGAGCCTTGTCGGCGTCACGCGACAGTGCCGGCGTTGCAGCCGCGGCGCCGCGGGTGCCCACAGCTGCAGCACCGTGGGTGCCCACGAGGACCCGGTCCACTGGCGCTGCGGCTGGGAGACCCGCGAACACAGCGTAGCTCGGCGGCCTCCGGCGGCGAGCGGCGGCGAGGCTCGGGAATTAGAGAGCCCGGCTCGTGCCGACCGCTCGGCGTCGGAGGTGCGCCAGACAGCTGGGCAGGAACCCGACAGGGGGAACAAAACAGAACCCCCTCCTTACCTCAAGCAGGGCAGACCCCTAGCAGCAGCATGGGGCCTCGAGCAGGACGGGCCTCCGGGAAGCATGCCTCAAGGGAGACACCATGTTGGGGGGGCGGGGCCGATGGAGAGGGCGTGGCTGACAACAGGGAGGGGGAGCCGGAACCAGGCAGCCAGAGTAAAGGAGGAGGAGGGAAGGAGGCAGCTCTCTTCATAGAGGGTGCGTGCCTAGAGTCCTCACCAATCGGAAAGGGGGGGAGGGAAGTTGTCCCTGATTGGCCCTTTTTCCCTCCAAGCACCAGGTATAAAAGGGACTGGCCTAATGGAATGTTGGTTGCTTTTTGCAGGGAGGAGAGGAGAGTGAGAGCAACTGGTGGGCCTATCCGGGTCCATGAGAGTACGAGACACTTCAAGAGAAGAGGAACTCCAGGTGCCTTTTACTCACAGTGAAGTAACTGTGGGGTCAACCTGGAGTCCAACTACCGTGGTTAAAACATTACATTTAACCAGTGTGTAATAAAGGTCTACAAAACTCCACATCGGCTACTGTCCTGATTTCTACAAGTGGCGTAGTCGGCAGGATAAAAGAGAACGCGATGGAGAAAATAATACAGACACTGTCAGAGGGGCAACAACAGTTACAACAGCTCTTCCAACTTCAGGCCCAGCAGGCGGCCGCTGATCGCCAAGCCTTTCAGCAGGCAATACAATTGCAGGGTACCCTGCAGTCCACCTCTCAGGACAAACATCAAGAGACGATAAAACACCTGACGGATGCTGTCACCGGCACCCGAAACCAGCCCATGGTCCCTTCCGCAGTGTTGCAGAAATTCAAGGAAGGCGAAGACCCGGCTTTCTTTTTCACCACATTCGAGAGGATCGCCCGAAATGCTCAGTGGCCGGTGGACCGCTGGGGCCAGTATGTTGCTCCCCTTTTGTCTGGCATCATGCAAGGTGCCTACCAGGCCGTTAACCCAAACGGAACCACGCCTTACGCTGAAATCAAAAAGGCAGTATTGGACCGGTTGGTACTTGACGAAGAGGCCTACAGAATGAGGCTGCGCGACACTAAACTCAAACCGGGGGAGAACCCCCGACAACTCTTCTACCGGGTTAAAGACCTCACCGAGAAGTGGTTACAAGTACCGGGAACAGGCCTCCAAGATGTCTTAGATAAGGTCACCCTCGAGCAGTTCATTGAGGCCCTACCCCCTCCGATGCAAAGATGGGTCCGACAACATCACAGGCCCACCTTATCTGAGGCTGTGGACATAGCGTCGGCCTACCAAAAGGCAGGGGGAGCGGGTAAACCCTATGGAGTTGGATCTCCCATTCGCACCCCGATGCCACCGTTGGAACCCCTCACAACCAAGAGCCTGCGAGTAGGGCCTCCCAAATGGAGAGCAATGGAAGGACGCCCTTCTGGATCCGAGGAGAAGAGGAGCGGTCCCGACCCGCGGTCCACCCCGTTGTCCACGGGATACCGGCAACCGCAATGTTATGACTGTGGCGAGTGGGGCCATATAGCCCGGTTTTGTCCCTGGAAGAGAGGCACCCAGCCGATGGAGATCGGATTCATGAGGACCGAGCAAGTACCACAATGCCAAGGTCTCTACGAGATGGACGTCTGGGTAGACGGGAACCAAGCCAGGGCCCTACTCGACAGTGGAAGTCGGCAGACGGCGGTACTACCAACCGTAAGTGATTCTCCATACCTCACCAATGTTAGTATCCCAATTCGATGTATACATGGGGATCTGAGAACCTACCCCATGAAATCCATAACAGTAGAGGTGGGCCCTAACATTGCAGAGATGACAGCTGCCGTCCTCCCCTCCTTACCCGCCCCAGTGGTGATTGGGACTGATCTGCCCCACTTCCACCAGACTATCAAAGCCCTAGACCAGGGATGGTGGGAAGAAGCACCCTTTGCCAGGGAGCCCATCCCCCCGAACACCCAGGGACGAGAGAGACCCGCTAGGAAAAGAAGGGAAGCTCGCCTTGCTCAGTGCGCATCCATGTATGCCACCCAACGGATAGCCTGGTACCCGGAGGACCATGAGGAATCCATCCGGGGAGAAACCTTGACAGACCCTACCTTAACATTGGCCCGCGAAAGGGCCATCACAAATGGGGACCCAGACCTGACCAAGGGAGCCGGTTTTACATCTAGACAGGGCCTGCTCTATCGGGTCTACCAAGAGGAGGGAGGAGCACGGAGGGAACAACTACTCCTGCCCAAAACACACAGGGGCATTGTCCTCCAGTTGGCACATAATCACCTGTGTGGCGGCCACATGGCCTCCCTAAAGACACAGCAAAACATTCTAAAACGTTTCTACTGGCCAGGGGTCTATGGGGAGGTGGCGAAATTCTGTAAGGAATGCAAAATCTGCCAGTTGACGAGTGGGGAAAAGCCAGCCAAGGCGCCTCTTCAGCGGATGCCCTTGATCACCATACCCTTTCAAAGGATAGGTATAGATCTGGTAGGCCCGCTCGAGCCAGTCAGTTGTGGATATCGATACCTGCTGGTCATTGTGGATTATGCCACCCGGTACCCCGAGGCCTTCCCCCTAAAGGGGACGTCGGCTAACCAGATATGTGACCAACTCATCCCCTACTTCGCACGGGTAGGCCTACCCACCGAAATCCTCCCCGATCAGGGTACAAACTTCATGTCATGATGCCTACCTCCAAGGAGCCAGGCCCAGCCCAGCAACCACAGAGGCAGACATCATTTTCCCCAAGGACGTCTCAGCGGGCCCAAGTTGGGGCCTTTTTGAAGCAGTCCTGGCGCCTTTGGCGCCAGGGTCATTCTGGACCCCCGTCCTGGCGCCTTAGGTGCCAGGCTCATAAAGCAAGACATGTGTGTAAGTGTTTTAATGTGCACTTACCTGAAGCAGACCGTGCTGCTACATCCAGGCCCTCTTGAGGACTGAATGGGACTACTTTATCTTTTGGACTACTTTATCACTCGGGTGTGGACTGAGGAAGAATACATACCTGAGTGGAAGGATACATACCTGGAACTACTTTACAGGCTATTTAAACCACACCCGAAGAGCAGCACATGCTTTGCGTTGTTCTGCATCTAGCAGCTGGACGCTCACCGTGTTTGCTCCTGCATTCGGACTTCTGCCACGCCTGCCAGCATCCTGATCACCTACAAAGGAAGAGAAAGAGAGAATAGGAGAAGGAAAAGACTTACCCTGCAAGAACCGCATTCCGGAGTCAGCTCGCCGACGATCCTGCAAAGGAAGACACTTAATTTAAAAGCACATCGCATCGACCGCCGCAGCGCCGCATTCCACTCACCTTCACAGGGCGCCTCCATGTTCAGCAGCGATCACCCGGATTCGCAGCCACGCTTCCACGCCTAGAGAGAAAAAGACAAGAGCAAAGGTGAGAGAGAGAAGGGAATGAGGAAACCTAAACCTCCATGTTAAGACTTACCTGTTGGGTCATTCCCTCTTCATTTCGGGTCCGCGCCGCATCCAGGCGTTTCCGGACCCCGGCCCCTATGGGGAAAAAGACATTAGCGTCAATGAGCGAATGAAAAGACATTACCCAAAAACGCTCATCAAGACTTACCTGATTTCTACAGGGATTGCACCTCGCATCTCGGGTCGGTGCCTTTTCCCTGGCATTCCGTACCCCGGCCCCTATGGGGAAAAAGACATTGACATTAGCATATTGATGCAAGGACAAAAGGGGAACCTTTCAAGGAATTTACCTGGAAGCCAAGCAAGTTTGGTTCTCATAAAACCAAGAATCCAGTGAAGTAACTGGATACCAACGCGCCCCTGCATCAGAAGCAGGAAGGAGAGCTCGCCCTTCAAGACCCTAAGAAGGATACTTTTGCAAGCCGGACAAGCAGGAGTTGGGAGTCCGGTAAAGTCCATCTTCTGAGCCCCGCGCAACACCTTAGAAGAGGTCACAGCAGCACGATCCTGGCCAGCGCCTCCGTGGGAGTCAGGTGAGCGTAACAGAACGCGAAGCCTACCCACAATTTCCCACCCGGGCGCTATGGAGACTTCTAAGACAGACCAGCTGGCCCAGCTGTTGGGGGAATTAAGGGCAGAGGTACACTCAGCTCACCAAGAGACTAATGCCCTCAAAAGAGAACTCATTCTCTCCAAGGACCAAACTGATGACCTGGCCAAACGATTGCTACAGAGTCAGGCTGGACAAATTCCTTTACCTAGTCCCGGGGGAATTTCCACTTCGTTGGGTTCGAGTAACCCTGTTCAGATCAATCTGCCGGGATCCATGCCTTTAGCACCACCTGAACGTTTTGCGGGGGACCCAGAGAAATATGCCATTTTTATGAACCAATGTCGCATACATTTTATATGCAGACCAGGAGCCTTCCCTGATGATAGGACCAAAGTGGCCTTCGTGTTATCGTACCTAAGTGGCTGTGCTGCCGATTGGTCTGTTCCCTTGGTGAACCAGAACGATCCAATTCTCCAGGATTTTCAGGGCTTTCAGGCCAGCATGGAAAGGTTGTTCGCTCGACACTCGCAGGGACAGGCCCTTGACAACGAACTGCTATCTCTACGACAAGGTAGTCAAGATCTTTTGTCTTATATAGCCTCCTTTAACAGACTGGTGGTGGAAACCGGATGGCCTGAAAATAAAAGGATCACTTTATTTCACTGGGGTCTGCGTGGAGAGCTAAAAGACATTCTGGCCCAAGTAGTGAATCCACCCCAAGGCTGCGCAGAATATATTGACTTTGTGGTACAACTGGATCACAGACTTCAGAATAGGAAAGCAGATCGGTCCAAGTTTGAAACCCGAGTACCGATCAGAACCCTCGTAAACCCCAGGAATACCAAAGCTTCGGAACCTATGCAAATAGGGGGAGTTAAGGGGCCGTTAACTCAGAAGGAACGTGAGAGAAGGCGACAAAAGCAACTATGCCTCTATTGCGGGGCTTCAGGTCACTTTCTTCGTGATTGTCCGGTAAAACCTCCTAGGAAGGTGGTTGGTGCCTCTGACAACAACTTAATGGAACCTGTTTCGGGAAACGACCTGGCTCGACAAGCGTAGAGGTCCGCTTGCCGAGCTTGAAAACGAACTCTCTGACCTCACATTTTGTCTTGCCAATGGTGCTCGTGGATCCAAAAAAGCCCCAACGGTTGCATGCCATCAAAGCATACGTCGACAGCAGAGCTATCGGAAACTATGTGGACCACGAATTGGCCTCCAGGATGAACCTTCCTCTGCATCCAAAAATAAACCAGGATGTCATTACTACGGTTGATGGTACCGAAATAGCCTCTGGGCCGGTAACGCATTCCACCACAGAAGTGACACTTGTGAGTCAGGATGGACATCGGGAAGCAATAGTGTTTGATATAATCAAGGCTCCACAATTTCAAGTAATCCTCGGAATTCCTTGGTTAGAAACACACAATCCTCAAATAGACTGGCGAGCAAAGAGAATAACTTTTCCAGATTGTGGTCCCACTTGTTACCCTAGAAATCCAGCTATTGGTTTAGCCACAGTAACCCCCGCCACTGTTCAACTACCGGCAGAATACCTTGAATACCAGGACGTTTTTCAGAAAGAACAGGCTAACACGCTACCCCCTCATCGTTCTTACGATTGCCAGATCGATCTATTTCCCAATGCTCAACCGCCGTGTAGTAGGATTTACGCTCTCACTGAACCTGAAAACCAGCATTTGCGTCAGTATTTGGATCAGTACCTTGCCAATGGCTTTATTCGCCCATCAAAGTCCCCGGTCTCTTCCGCTTTGTTCTTCGTGCCTAAAAAAGAAGGAGACCTTAGAACTTGTATTGACTACTGCGCTTTAAATCAGATAACGATAAAGAATCGTTATCCCCTGCCTCTGATCCCTGAACTTCTTGATCAAGTAAAAGATGCTCGTATATACACCAAGTTAGATCTCCGGGGAGCTTATCACCTAGTGCGAATAAAAGAAGGTGACGAGTGGAAGACAGCTTTCCGCACCAAATACGGGCTCTTCGAATATCAGGTTATGCCCTTCGGTTTGTGCAACGCGCCTGCAGCTTTTCAATTCTTCATGAACGATGTTCTGCGAGAACTTATCGATGTTTGTGTCATCGTATACATCGACGACATCCTGGTGTACTCATCTTCTGAGTCAGATCATCGAAAACATGTACGAGCAGTTCTAGAGAAATTGCGCCAGCACAAACTATTTGCCAAGCTGGAAAAGTGTGTCTTTCATACCACTGAGGTTGAATTCCTCGGATTTGTTCTGACTCCTAAAGGAATTCGAATGGATTCACGAAAGGTGGACGCCATCCTCAAATGACCATCTCCCGGTTCAGTGAAAGGGGTTCAGAGTATGCTTGGCTTTGCCAACTTCTATCGAAGATTCATCCCGGAGTTTTCACGAATAGTCCAACCCATTACTGCTCTTTTACGTAAGAATAAACATTTTGAATGGACTCCAGAGGCCGAACAAGCCTTTCAAGACCTAAAGACCAAATTCACTTCCGCACCTGTGTTGAAGCACCCGCGTCCTGATCTCCCGTATATTGTTGAAACTGACGCATCCAGTTTAGCCATGGGAGCTGTCCTGTCGCAAAGGGATTCGAAAACTAACCAGCTACACCCTGTAGCCTTTTGGTCCAGGAAATTCTCAGCTCCTGAAATTAATTACGCAATTACCGACAAAGAGTTACTGGCCATTAAATCTGCTTTTAAGGCTTGGCGTCATTACCTCCTCGGTGCAAGACACACCATCACTGTAATTACGGATCACAGAAATTTGCAGTATTTAAAGACGGCCAAAGCCCAATCTTCACGACAACTCCGATGGGCTTTATTCTTTGCAGAATTTGATTTTGTAATTACCTATCGCCCTGGCTGCAAGAATGGCAAAGCGGACGCCTTATCCCGGATTGGCTGGAAGAACCCAATTCGTGTTTAGAACCTGTGCCGATAATACCTGAACAAAGAATCTTAGGTTTGACTTCATTGCAAACCATCGAGGACGTTGAAACTCGAGTCAAACTACTTTTTGACCCTTCAGCCTTACTGGAATGGACTCAAAAGGGTCCCCACTTCACCGTTAAGGACAAGTTACCGTACTTCCAAGAGCGGTTATTTCTGCCAAGTAAGGAATTGCAAGAACTAGTTATTGCTCATTATCATGAATCGTTAATGGAAGGACACCCTGGTATCGCTAAAACGGAAGAAAAGATCAAACGCCAATTCTAGTGGCCTTCTTGGAGAAAAGACATAAAGTCTTTTGTGATGTCTTGCGGAGTTTGCGCCCAAAATAAAGGTCAAAGGAACAGGCCAGCCGGCCTACTTCAACCTTTGGAGATTCCACCGGCACCTTGGCACACCTTGTCTATGGACTTCATTACGGACCTGCCTCCGTGTGGTGGTTACAACACTATCCTAGTAATCGTGGATCTGTTCTCCAAAATGGCCCACTTTATCCCTCTAAAAGGATTGCCTTCAGCTTCCATCCTGGCCAAGTAATTCCTGGAGAATATAGTTCGAATACATGGTTTCCCTTCCGTACTAGTCTCAGATCGTGGAAGTCAATTCATTTCCCATTTTTGGAGGAAGTGTTGCCAACTAGCACAAATAGATGTGCGATTATCCACCAGCCACCACCCCCAGACCGATGGACAAACCGAGAGGACAAATCAGACTCTCGAGCAATATCTTCGGTGCATGTTGCACCAATCCGAGTACAATTGGAAAGACATTCTTTGGATCGCAGAATATGCATACAACAATTCTATGCATTCCGGAACCGGCCAAACTCCTTTTTATACTTTGTATGGTCACCATCCTCGAACCTCTGACCTAGATCCACCTCTGACCCTGGAAATGCCCGCAGTAAATCATCTGCATTCCACAATAACCCGAGCCTTCAAAGAAGCTACAACTCATTTACAGCAAGCCAAGAAAAAGTACAAAGAAAACGCTGATTTGCACCGAAGTAAAACACCTCCTTACCAAGTAGGAGACCAGGTTTGGCTAGCAACTAGACATTTATCTCTCAAGGGCCCATGAACTTTCAATCCCAGATTCATTGGGCCTTACCCCATCAAAGCCATAATCAACCCAGTGGCCTTTAAACTGGATTTGCCTTCCAACATGCGTATTCATCCCGTTTTTCACGCATCATTTTTGAAACCGGTACAACCAGGAACCCGACTGTCCAAGCCTCCAGATCCTATTCAAATTGATGGGGAATTAGAATTCGAAGTGAAAGACATTTTAGACTCCAAAATGTTAAAGTCAAAACTCTTCTATCTTGTTGACTGGAAGGGTTATGGACCTCATGAGAGATCGTGGGAGCCTAGTAACCATATTCACGCACCTCGATTAATACGAAGGTTCCACCGTAGATTCCCGAACAAGCCAAAACCCCCGGAGGAAACAACCTTGGGAGGGTCTTTGTGGGGGGGTACTGTCATGATGCCTACCTCCAAGGAGCCAGGCCCAGCCCAGCAACCACAGAGGCAGACATCATTTTCCCCAAGGACGTCTCAGCGGGCCCAAGTTGGGGCCTTTTGGAAGCAGTCCTGGCGCCTTTGGCGCCAGGGTCATTCTGGACCCCCGTCCTGGCGCCTTAGGCGCCAGGCTCATAAAGCAAGACATGTGTGTAAGTGTTTTAATGTGCACTTACCTGAAGCAGACCGTGCTGCTACATCCAGGCCCTCTTGAGGACTGAATGGGACTACTTTATCTTTTGGACTACTTTATCACTCGGGTGTGGTCTGAGGAAGAATACATACCTGAGTGGAAGGATACATACCTCGAACTACTTTACAGGCTATTTAAACCACACCCGAAGAGCAGCACATGCTTCGCGTTGTTCTGCATCTAGCAGCTGGATGCTCACCGTGTTTGCTCCTGCATTCGGACTTCTGCCACGCCTGCCAGCATCCTGATCACCTACAAAGGAAGAGAAAGAGAGAATAGGAGAAGGAAAAGACTTTACCTGCAAGATCCGCATTCCGGAGTCAGCTCGCCGATGATCCTGCAAAGGAAGACACTTAATTTAAAAGCACTTCGCATCGACCGCCGCAGCGCCGCATTCCACTCACCTTCACAGGGCGCCTCCATGTTCAGCAGCGATCACCCGGATTTGCAGCCACGCTTCCACGCCCAGGGAGAAAAAGACAAGAGCAAAGGTGAGAGAGAGAAGGGAATGAGGAAACCTAAACCTCCATGTTAAGACTTACCTGTTGGGTCATTCCCTCTTCATTTCGGGTCCGCGCCACATCCAGGCGTTTCCGGACCCCGGCCCCTATGGGGAAAAAGACATTAGCGTCAATGAGCGAATGAAAAGACATTACCCAAAAACGCTCATCAAGACTTACCTGATTTCTACTGGGATTGCACCTCGCATCTCGGGTCGGTGCCTTTTCCCCGGCATTCCGTACCCCGGCCCCTATGGGGAAAAAGACATTGACATTAGCATATTGATGCAAGGACAAAAGGGGAACCTTTCAAGGAACTTACCTGGAAGCCAAGCAAGTTTGGTTCTCATAAAACCAAGAATCCAGTGAAGTAACTGGATACCAACGCGCCCCTGCATCAGAAGCAGGAAGGAGAGCTCGCCCTTCAAGATCCTAAGAAGGATACTTTTGCAAGCCGGACAAGCAGGAGTTGGGAGTCCGGTCCAGTCCATCTTCTGAGCCCCGCGCAACACCTTAGAAGAGGTCACAGCAGCACGATCCTGGCCAGCGCCTCCGTGGGAGTCAGGTGAGCGTAACACTTCATGTCGGCTGTCATGCGACAAGTCTGTGAAAGACTACAGATCGGACGGCTGCGTACCTCAGTCTACCAAACGGATGGGTTGGTGGAGAGGTACAACCAAACGATAAAGAAAATGATGAAGAGGGTAACAGGCCCGGAGGGGAAGGACTGGGATAGAGTCATACCCCTGATCCTAATGGTACTAAGGGACACCCCCCAGTCCTCGACAGGATTCTCCCCATTCGAGCTGCTGTTTGGAAGACAGCCCAGAACAATCCTAGATCTGGTTAAGGAGGACTGGGAAAACACTAAGGAAACGTCCCTCACCGAGTACGCTGAGGACCTTAAGAACCATCTGTCTACTTTGAGGGGACTAGCAGAATCCCATCTAAGTATAGCCCAAGACCGGCAGGAGAAGACATACAACAAGGGCTGTCGCCTAAGAAAGCTAGAACCAGGGGATAAGGTACTGGTGTTACTACCCACCAGTGCGAACAAAATGTTGGCTCGATGGAGAGGTCCTTATGTGGTGAAGGACGTGGTTGGACCAGTGAATTACCGGATATACCAACCTGACCGAAGCCCATCACATAAGGTCTACCATATAAACCTGCTGAAGAAATGGACCGAGCCTGCCCCGGTCGATATTCTAGCCACCCAGGATATGGGGGTGTTCCACGCAACCGGCCAATTGGATGCGGTGCAGTGGGGTGAAACACTCACTGAACACATGAAGAACGAGATCCTGGAGACGCTCAAATCACACCGCAACACCTTCTCCCATTTACCTGGAAGGACCGGCCTAATGGAGCATCGTATCGAAACCCTAAACGGACAGATAGTCCGGCTGAGACCCTACCGGATCCCAGAGGCCCGAAGGTTGATCACTAAGAAGGAGATCGAAGAAATGATTAGGTTGGATATTATTGAACCATCAACCAGTGCGTGGTGTTCTCCAATCGTACTCGTACCCAAGCCAGACGGGGCTGTACGATTTTGTATGGACTTTAGGCATCTCAACATGATATCCCACTACGAAGCCTATCCCATGGCCAGGATGGATGAACTGCTGGAAAGGCTGGGTCCTGCCCGTTACCTCAGTACCTTGGACCTCACCAAGGGATACTGGCAGATCCCACTACGGGAATCTGACAAAGAAAAAAATGCATTTGCTACACCCCAGGGGCTCTTTCAGTATAAAGTACTACCATTCGGGTTGCATGGGGCTCCGGCCACCTTTCAGAGGCTGATGGACGTCCTCCTACAGCCCCACGACCAGTACGCTGTGGCATACCTGGACGACATCGTGATATACAGCGCATCATGGAATGACCACCTAACCCATCTACGCGAGGTGGTCAGCACCCTGACCCAGGCCGGACTCCACATCAACCCAGCGAAATCGGTACTAGGGACCCAGGAAACCAAGTACCTCGGACATATAGTCGGTGGCGGCGTGATTCAGCCACAGGTGTCCAAAATCGAGGCTATTCAGGGGATCCCAGTACCAACTAACAGAAAACAAATTAGGGCCTTCTTGGGGTTTATAGGGTACTATAGGCGCTTTATTCCCGGTTTTTCTTCCCTTGCTGCGCCACTGACCGAGGTGTTGAAAATCGGGGGTTCCCCGGACCTGTCAACCAATCACGCAGCCATACTGGCCGTCGAGGGGCTGAAGCGCAGTATATCATCCCACCCGGTGTTGGTATGCCCGGACTTCCGGAAGCATTTCTACCTGCAGACGGATGCCTCTGGCATGGGGTTGGGGGCGGTCCTGACGCAGGAGGTAGACGGGTTCCTACGACCGATCTGTTTTGTGAGTCGGAAGCTCCTTCCGCATGAGTTAGCGTATTCCACTATCGAAAAGGAATGTCTCGCCATTAAATGGGCGGTGGACTCTTTGCGATACTACCTACTGGGGAGGAAGTTTACGTTATATAACGACCATGCACCACTGCAGTGGTTGGCGAGACACAAGGACACCAACCAAAGAGTTCTGCGATGGTTCCTGTTCCTCCAGCCCTTCGACTTCGTTACCTTACATAGACCTGCCTGCTTTCAGCTGGTGGCGGATTACTTGTCCAGGAGTTCGATCCGGCCCGACCGGCCTGGATCTGTGGTGGGGGTATGTGAGGATGTGAGGGTGGACGGAGAGCGGGACGCACGGCCAGAGGAGCCCGCTGTACCACGGGCGTGGGCAACGCTGAGGGCGGGCGCTGGGGAGGCGTCCCTGTTAAAGGGAGAGCCTTGTCGGCGTCCCGCAACAGTGCCAGCGTTGCAGCCGCGGTGCCGCGGGTGCCCCCAGCCGCAGCGCCGCGGGTGCCCACGAGGACCCGGTCCACTGGCGCTGTGGCTGGGAGACCCGCGAACACAGCGTAGCTCGGCGGCCTCCGGCGGCGAGCGGCGGCAAGGCTCGGGAATTAGAGAGCCCGGCTCGTGCCGACCGCTCGGCGTCGGAGGTGCGCCAGACAGCTGGACAGGAACCCGACAGGGGGAACAAAACAGAACCCCCTCCTTACCTCAAGCAGGGCAGACCCCTAGCAGCAGCATGGGGCCTCGAGCAGGATGGGCCTCCGGGAAGCATGCCTCAAGGGAGACACCATGTTGGGGGGGCGGGGCCGATGGAGAGGGCGTGGCTGACAACAGGGAGGGGGAGCCGGAACCAGGCAGCCAGAGTAAAGGAGGAGGAGGGGAGGAGGCAGCTCTATTCACAGAGGGTGGGTTCCTAGAGTCCCCACCAATCGGAAAGGGGGGGAGGGAAGTTGTCCCTGATTGGCCCTTTTTCCCTCCAAGCACCAGGTATAAAAGGGACTGGCCTAATGGCATGTTGGTTGCTTTTTGCAGGGAGAAGGAGAGGAGAGTGAGAGCAACTGGTGGGCCTATCCGGGTCCATGAGAGTACAAGACACTTCAAGAGAAGAAGAACTCCTGGTGCCTTTTACTCACAGTGAAGTAACTGTGGGGTCAACCTGGAATCCAACTACAGTGGTTAAAACATTACATTTAACCAGTGTGTAATAAAGGTCTACAAAACTCCACATCGGCTACTGTCCTGATTTCTACAGTCATTTAACACTTAAACGAATGCTTTGATATAAAACTAGCAGGCCCAATAAAGTAAAAATGTTACGTTACTTTGTGACAGAGCTAGCTCAAAGAGCATCAAAGAGGGTATGTTACAGGAGGGAGGGGCAGGTAGTTGGAGGCAATGCCATAAGGATTAACATGGCAATGGGCGGGTAAATGATCAAATGTTCCCATAGGATGTGTCTCTCTCCTAACATCCTATCTCCATCTTATCTGTTTTCAAATGGAATCGTTCTGGCTTACACCTAATAGCCTAATTCAAAGCATTGCATCAAACCACTTTTTGATGTCCCTGCACTCTTCCCTCCAGAATTACACTGTTTACAAATCATCCTTGGCTCTGCCACTGATGTGATCAGCCCTGCCCAAACTGCTAGACTGCAAGTCCTAAAAAGGCTTACGGTTGCTGTGTTCCAGTGTAGAGGGGACAAGGCCTAGCAATTGAGATTGAACTGCACTGTTTGGTGGCAGAACCAAGAATTATGACTTATCCCCTTCTGTAATGGCACAGACATGCTAAAGAATTATGGAATGGAAGACTGCCCAGATAAATTATTGTGGTAATGTTAAACTCAAAGCCTTGCATCAAACAAGGTTTTCATTGTATCACACTCTCCCCTCAGGATTACATTTTCCTTAGTAGTAACCCTATTTTATCACTTCTACACAGGTAGTTAATGCAGCAGAATATATATACACGTTTAATGTAATTTGTCAGGATCCTCCGCCGTTTATGCACATGCTGCAGAAATCTGTGTCCAGGCATCATCACCTGTCATTTATTGTTTAATATAGTTAACCATCGTATTAAGCATGATGAGAATACCAGTTATATTCCATCACAAAATAAACATACTTCAAATTACAGAAATTGAAAGAAATAGCTACCTTGTTACTGAGAGGTTGGACATGTCAGTAAGATGATCAGTGCAGTTAAAAAAGTAACACAGATGTGAATGGCTTTCCATCTCCCTGGTCACTTGTGTTTTCATGGCTGTGGGGCATAACACATTGTCCAAGGCAAGGTAACAAATCCTGGCATGGTCTCCTGCAATGCAGCCTCTCAGAATTCTAATCACTCTGACGTTGCTGCTGCTCGTTTAGAGCAAAGTCCCTCCTGCCTGCAACCCATGCTGTCCAACCGGTCCTCCTCAGGTCCCAGCGGTGGTTAACACCACTGGCAAGGCTTCCTTTCTAAGGGGGGCGTTTGGGTGGTGTTGAAGGGGCCTGCTCACTCCCCTAACCCCCACGCTGGAGCCGGGCCTGCTTAGCAAACATTTATCTTCACCATTTTGTGACCAGATCTCTGTCCCTCCCTCCCATCTCTCTGACAGTTCATCTCCATTCAACTCGCCAGTTGCTTTCAGTTCTTCCGTCAAAGCTCTCTTCAATAACAATGAATCACTTTTACGTAACATCTGCTTCACGGATTGTGAATGAGATTGATTTAAATGTTACAATTATCAAGCTCAGTGATACCCATTTTTACGCATGCAGGAGGAAAGACAGAAAGGGCCCTCTCAGAAGTTCAACAGTTGCAAACAATTCATTCTCTCTCTCTCTCACTCTCTCTCTCTCTCTCTCGTTTTAAAAAGTCTTGATAAAAACCTTTTCCCACAAATGTGAAAGTAGGATAGGCCACAACGCCACCTAGTAGCCATCGCTGGAGTTCTGAGCCACATCACCAAGGGATTGTGGGTATGCAAATTAGCCCAAATACAAGCCTTTTTCTCCAGAACATTGTCTTTGTTTCAGAGGGCAGTGCTACTTTATACATAGCTTAATCAACCCAAGACAGTTGTAGAGGAGGTCCCAAGTACAGCCCGCACTCCAACCGTCCATTTTGAAGTACCAGGAACGTTCACGCCGAAATATGTGACGTATGATGAGCAAATAAACCAGCAGAGAGCCGGAGTGGGGCTTTGTCCAGTACCTATCAGAAGAGCAGCACCTATTGAAATACCTATATCTAAGAAACCATGGACAGTAAGGTACCCATTGAGAAAACCATATCAACCAATGAAACGAAAAGATCGTCTGAGTACAGTCCCTGAAGAAACCAAAAAGGTCTTAATGGAAGACGAATGGTGACATCACAAGAACCTGGGCTGACTCACATATAGAAGATATGATGACCTCAGAATGATAAAAAGAGATGAAACGCCAAGGACAGCATGAACCCAAAATGAAAGGACAATGTCATAAGTAAGAAGCTAAGCTTTAAGCATGACAAAGATATTCAACCAGTTTACGCATGTACATATGCACAGAACAGCAAGAAAGCTAAAGAAATCATGCGGCTTGCTATGCTTAGTAGTAAGATAGATTGCGGCAAGCGCCACCTATACATATCTACCTCAAAAGAAGGACATTATATAAGCATATTTCCACTTTGCACAAGAAGCAGAATCAACCAAGGGTTACTAGAGGCCACATGAGAAGAGCGTCGTATTTAGCAAAGCGAGAATAAACGGCAGAAATGAACTTTCTAGACAGGAGATGCAGTCTCGAGCCCAACCACAGTAAAATAATTGACACATGGCCACTAAAGTGATGATTGATTGTAACAATATTTGGAGGAAGGCCATGGGAATGGGGGGCACCCTGCACCTGGCCTACCATTCTGCATGCTGCTAAGCCAAGTGGAAAAGTATGAGTGGGGTTGATGCCAACCCAATCATAGTGGACCAAGTAATCTAGGGTACTATAGTCAGTAGAATAAATGTACTTTTAGTGACGTCCACAAGTAGCCATTTTAAGGTAGGGCTTAGATGCCCCACCTGACAGTGTTTACCCAATCCCCTTACTCCGTTACAATATACAGACCATATACAGATATAGCACGTTTATTAAAGTACCTTTCCAAGACCAATAGAATTGCATGCCAACTTTTAAGCGTTAAACGTCAATGATGACGTGTTTTTAGTATAAATGATGTGTTTTTTGTGAAGGTCGTTGGAGTTGTGAAGCAATAGAGAAGATCACGCATCCGCTGATATTCATGAGACTTCCCGTTTTTTATACTTGTCATTAAACGGACTCCCTTTACCAAACCGTTAAGTTGTCATTATTGATTTGGTGTTGGAGTATTTATCTGCTCCCCCATCCATCTCACAGGGGCTGCTATCTTATCTTAAAGTACTATTACTATTAGGAAAACCCCATCTCTATGGGCCGGTTGGGGGTCCCGGAGTACACAGTCATTTTGCAAGGCTGTCAGAACAACTACATACATACCTTATTAGGGATGATCAGCACAGTATAGAACTGGCAGCCTTGTGGATGGAGCATTGGGGCATGTATACAAAACTCTCGAACGTTGGCAATCATTGTGCTATGTTCGTCTTGGCTTTGGCATCCTGTATTTATATTCTATATTTAAATGGCACAGCAAGGAATAATCAGCTGCATGTCTTAGAAAGAAACCCGTCACCAGGAAAGTTAAAGAAGACAGGCAAAAATACAAAATCATTGGAAAAGGTAGGTTTTGAGAGCTTTGCGGAATGCCAATGAACATAAAGGGTAGAGAAGTCCAGAATCGTGGTCGGCAAATAGAAAAATATCCATCGCCCATTAGGATGCAGCAGGAGGAAGGTACCTTTAATAACTTTTTATCTGCTGATCAAAGTGATCTAGTTGGACAATCGTCCGAGACCTTGTCTGCTAAATATTCTGGGGCAATTCCATTTAAAAAGCCAATCTAACAGCAGGATTTTGGGCTAGCTGCAGTGGCTGTGGCTGTTGTTTTGGAATACCTATCTGAGCAGCATTGGCGTAATCCACTTTTGGATGTAACAATGAGCCAACTACTGCAGCAAAGTCTGAAGGAGTAACAAAAGAAAGGGCCAGATGTAGCAATCGTAGCGTGTAGCATACAGACTCAACAGTTGCTCCGATTTCCTGATCCCAGCCCAAGTCAGACTACTAGTGACATCCCAAGTTCCTTACCTTGGAGGAATAAGACCAAGGCAAGCCGAACGAGCGGAGGAATTGGGCAGAGATGGAAGTTGGATCATTTATTACATTATTTGTCATCTTTCAGTCTCGTTCTTGTTTCCCATGTCTTAACATCAATGCAATCTTCTTTCGGTTTTACATTCCCACCAGACTGACATCAGTTTTGCTCTCATAATTATAATTGTTCTTTTATAATGCGCTTGATACCAGAGATTGGTTTCTAAGCACAGCATCAGGATTAGAACCTTGGTTGCGCTGCATTGTCTTGCTTTCAAGACAAAAGCGTTGCCCCTGAGCTATCGCCCCTCACCGCCCTCACCCCCCTCATATAACACTTTGAAAGTGTGAAGAGGCTATAGAAGAGGATGTACTTCATTAATAAAAAAATGTATTTGGATACCATTAATCCTGATGCATGATTCTTATTTTGTCAGTAGGATAATCAAGCAATGGACTGGGACTTTGAGGAACCAAGTAAGCTCCAGGCAACTGAAAACCAATTATTTCATAAGCTTTTGGGCCTCTTCTGGTATGCTCACCTGGATATAAACTTTATATTGGATTGGGAATTCGCCCTAAATCCCAGATGAGTGAGAGTGCCTCACTTAAGGTATGGCTATCGACCTGTTCAAATATCAAGGTATTCTAGCCAACAACATATTAGATTATATTACTGCTAGATCAGGTAGTCATGAGATACCTTGGTGTAATTATGTTCTTCATAGCCTAACTGTTTTGAACATGCACAACCTTTGGGCCTCTAGTTTTAACATGATAAAAGCAAGCACAAATAAAATAACTAATGATGAACCTGGCTCAATTAAAAGGGGAAACTCCACTGACAGAGCACTAAGGGACCAAACAATATTGAAATATCAATCATTGTCTACGATGGGACTAGAGCCATACCAGATTTATGTAAGACAGTGTACAGTGGCCTTTAACTATAGGATTTGTTTGTGAAAAATTATGGGTCTCTATGTTGTTGAATCATTTTTTGAGAAAATCTGTCCCACTTCGGGAAATGTCAACAGAGGCCTTGATTTAGTGACTAGATGTACATGTAATTTATTTTTTACCTATTCTCCATTATGTTTTCTTTTAACCAATTGTTAATGTATACTAGGTACTTTTATGAATTGCAATGATCAATTCAAATAAGATTCTTTGATGATGAAAATCAAGCATTGGCAAAGACAACATGTCTGGCTTTGTAAATGTACAGGGTGAGCTTTTGGAAAAGCTCACAAGGGACAACACTGTTGTTATTTACATTTGCGATGTCATATGCATTGGCTTTCATTAGCTCAGTCAAAGAGCTCAGCTAAACGTGTTACTTATGTTAAACACAGAAACACATGCATACAGACTCACACACACACACACACACACACACACACACACACACACACACTCTTACACAAATGCACTCATTGCATTCACAATAAACATGCACACAAACACTAGTTTCCCCTTTTCAAACATACCTTTTCAAGGTGATGTCTGTCTCCTCACTGGATTGCTCCCTCCTTTCAGGACTCTTCTCGACAGCAGCCCTCTGTTACAAACAGCTGAGGAGATTGCATGATGTGGGAGCTTTCATGTTAAAAGAATTATAATTGATTTGATTTGATTTATTGAGCATTTGTTAGGCACCTAAACAACAAATGGTGTTTCCAGGCACCACAAGGCAAGTGGGGAGGGAACAAAGGGAGTAAATAATAATGGCAAAAGAAAACAGTAAATATACAATCGTGGTCCTTCTAGGCCCTGTCACATTCAGACGTTCAAGTGCAGCAAAGAGTAGTGCAAGGAGATAGATGAGGGAGAGGGGGAGGGGGCAGTGTATGGGAAAAGGCTGGTGAGAGCCCAGGAGGGAAGTGTTGAGGGGACTTAGGGGAGGAGGCTGCTAGCTAAGTGCAAGGGTGGAGGAATCCCAAGGGTGGGAGGCAAGCTGTCAGGAAGGGGGACCACAAGGGCAGTGCTGGGGGGCTGCTGGTGTCGACTAGACAGTGGCCTGGTAACCTGTAAGATTCATGAAAGTCCAGGCCGCCAGTAACAAAGGTAGTGGGGTGACTAGCAGGGAAGTGAAAGAGAGAAAGAGGAAATGAAAAGCAGAGTTTTGAGAAGTTTCTGGAATTTAAGGAGGACCGGATCAATTCTGAGAGGGGCAGGAAGGCTATTCCAAAGTGAGGCACCAGCCGAAGAGAGAGACCTGCCACCCACTCTCTGCTTGGAGAAGCCTTTGACAAGGAGAGAGTTAGAGTTAGAGGAGCGATAGACAATAGCAGGAAAGTATTTA
Source organism: Ambystoma mexicanum (assembly GCF_040938575.1). NCBI lineage: Eukaryota > Metazoa > Chordata > Amphibia > Caudata > Ambystomatidae > Ambystoma > Ambystoma mexicanum. The sequence goes on from NC_090922.1 coordinate 1,258,527,304, forward strand.
GGGAGAGAACATTGAAGATAGCGTGGTCGCAGGCCCCAGAAAGACTTGTTGATGATGCAGAGGGTCTTGAATCTGATCCTCGCGGCAACCGGGAGCCAGTGGAGAGATCTTAGGGCTGGGGAGATACAGTCCCTGGTCTTGAGGCCAAGGGTAAGTCTTGCAGCCATATTCTGGACTAGCTGAAGGGGGCGTAGGGAGGAAAGGGGGAGAATGAGGAAGAGGCTGTTGCAGTAGTCCAGTCTAGAGAGGACCAAAGGTCTGTAAACATTGAGCTTCTGGGGAAAGATGAGGAAAGGGAGAATGCCTTTAAGGCGTTGAAGCTGGAAGTAGGCCTTCTTGGCAAGGTCAAAGATGTGACGGTTGAATGAGAGAGAGGAGTCAAAGATGACCCCTAGGTTTTTGGCCTCACGAGATGGTGAGGGTATTGAGCCAAAGGAAGGCAGCCAGACGGTAGGAGGGAAACAGGGCGCAGGTGTCCCACCAAGAAGGATCTCTCTCTTACTGGCATTAAGACAGAGGTTGCTAGCCGCACACCATGCCTAGATAGCAGACAGACAATCAGGGATGAGGCAGGAGGAAGAAGAGGTAGTAGAGGGAAGTTTGAAAGAAAGCAGTGTGTCATCAGTGTAACACTGGAATAATGATGCCAAGGGGTGGAGGGGAATGCTGGCGGAGCATAGCATAGTCTAAAGACATAAATATATTGGGACTAACATAGAGCTTCTACTTTCCACGTCTGTTGAAACCCACTGCTTAGCGCCTGCTCCAGGTCTACGTAAACTGCATGGTCACTGCAATGAAAATAAAGAGCCGCCCCATTCACTCGGTCAAAGGTGCCAAATAGTGAATGTGCTCTGTGACAACTCCAGGGAATTCCTACCTTGTCCGCAAGGGGGAGCCACCCCATTGAGGCTAGGGTGGTGAGCCATCTATGCAAGACCCTCCCTACGGTTCTTTGACTCTCAGGACCTAGCTGGAAGTGACTTCCCCTTTGGGGACAAGGACTCCCCAGGTGTAAGAGGTAACCCTGCAAAATCTGTACTCTCTGCCTATATGGGGTCCACAGAAGTTGTAAGGGTGATAAGGCCTTTTTGTTTTTCTGACACCACTGCTGAACCCTCCTCAGACTCGACATCTTATAATCAGAAGCATGTTACCGCTGGAACAGAAACTCCTATAAGAACACTGATGTCCTCAGTTGGAGGAGTAGACTCCCTGATGCTAATCTGAATGGCAGGGGAGGAGACGTGTAGAGCGGACGCTTCAACTAGAGCGCAGAACAAACACAGCCTGGAGGCGGGCAGATGAGAGCAGAGTCACTGACTCTCCCTGGAAGAAGCGCTTCAAGAGACCATGTGCGCGTGCCACACAGGAAGAAGGGAGGTGGGCTGTTCAGCGTTGTGGGGAAAACAAAACCTTGGGTCATTTACTGGTGAGTGAGCCCATGAACAACCTAAGCAGGGACCAAAGTATCCTGAATAACGAGAGATCGGTTAGGCATATGGAAAGTCAAGAAAGACAGATTGAAAAGTCCCAAAAGGAAGAAGGGACACAAACGGATCAGAGAAACCCATGGCTTAGAGAAGCCGTGGATAGCCTACACAAGGGCCGAGGTGCCCCAAAGGGCACGAGAACTGATACCAATACTGAAGGCCAATATAGCCATAAAATGGAACTGAAAAGTGGAACGTCCACACTAACCCGAAGTGTGAAGGCTTGTGTGAGCGAGTTGGGCCTTAAAATACAGCATTGTTGGAGAGGGCTAAGCCGAGTAGCCCATTGGACCCAAGCATTGAAACCTTTATTGAATTGAGCATTGACACCTTTGCTTGAGTTATAAATTTTATTGAACACTTGAAAACCTTTCATGAGTTGAGTTACTTTACAACCAGAGGAACTGACAGCGACTTGGATTGTGAAATTTTGGATTCCTTCATTTGAAATGTGTTAGGGTGACCGAGGCCAGGATCGGTGTCCTGGAATAAACATTTGATTTTGAAGATTGTCTGCAGGAGAGTGGGTCAGCTAGGAGGAGTTGATAACCTCCAGAGTGGAAAATATTTTCTATCATTTTTGTTTCCTTTTTTCATCTAGTGGTAGGGCTAGTTAGTTGGACAGGTCAGGACAGGGGACTGATTTTTAGTTACTTGACATCCTGACGAGCACCTTTGTATTTTAGCTGTTAGGAAGGAAACCCCCCCTTTTTAGCAATAGGTCTAATGAAGCATTTTTTTCATTTAAATAAAACTTTACTGTTGAACCATGTCCTCTGGTCCGTGCATTACTTCTCATTCACTACATTTTGAAGCATGAAAACCAGTGCTTTAAGTGGAATTGGAAATCGAGGTGGGGCTCTATTTAGGGGGTGTGGCCAAAGGACACACATCCTATCGAGAGCCCCCCACCAAGGATTAAGGGCAAGGGACTGGGGGTGGCTCGTAAAAGAGGTGGAGCTGGGACACACTGGCATTGTTACCTTTGACAAAAGAAGGGGCGGGGCGCACCAAAAGATGTGACACCAGTGTGCCCAGGCTCGCACGCCACTTGCAGCCCTTTCATTCAAGGAGCCTGATTTAACCACGGGCACCTTGAATGAAAGGTGTGCCTGCTGCTGGGGTCTCTGTACTCGAAACAGGAGGAGGGCTGGAGGGCCCATTCTCTCTATTTGTTTTCGAGTACCTAGTCATCACCCAGCATAAAGCTAAGCTAACCTAAGCTAAGCTTTATGCTGGGTGGTGACTAGTTACTCGGAAACAAAAGGAGAGCTGGGCAGCCCAGCCCTCCTACTGTTTAGATTACATAGACATCAGGCAGCCCGCAATGCATGGTTACACCTGCTCCATGCAGGTGACAGTACTTCGGTTTAGAAAAAAGAAAAGGCAGTTCCTTTTCTTTTTTTCTAATGTAAAGTGGTGACACTTGCAGGCAGCTCGTGTAAGCATGCAGCCACTACAAGGGCTGCCTGAGTTGTGTTGGCTGGCTGGGGCTAGTCGGGGCTGGGCCCCGGCGGGTGCCTGCATAGGAGCCCTTTCTGAAGACTGCCGGGGCTCGGCCCTGGCTGACCCTAGCCCACTTAAAGCTCAGATGAAAACACATAAAAAGTCAGCCATAAGCAACAATATCACAAGCACAATGTAATCCATCAGTAAAGTACCACTTTAATCCACCAAGCCACAGGGATATCTCTCTCTCTCTCTCTCTCTCTCTCTCTCTCTCTCTCTCTCTCTCTCTCTCTCTCTCTCACTCGATCCCTCTCTCCCTCTCTCTCTTTCTCGTGCTGAAGCGGAACTAAGCTCTGCTGCCTACACATCCCTAGGGAACATGACTGCTATTGGATCAAGATCTGCATTCTCTGCCAGCTGCACTGTTACGCAGGCTCCTCACTGGAGGTGAAGGACTCCTACAGGTGCCAGCTAGCCTCCCTGCACTGGGAACCAAGAGGAAAATGACTATTCTTGTTGCTGCACCCCTGTATTGGGACTCACAGCCTCATAGCACTAGAGGAATCCAAGCAGCAGAATTCCTTTAGTCTGCAGCTTTGAACCATCCTTGCACATGGGTTTACCGCATTTGAATGCATTCAAGCCATCAGGACGCATGGTGCTGTTTTTGACAGACTCTTCAAACTTCTTCGAACCACTGTTTTGAATTTATTGAACTGGCTGGACACTGCATCGTACCAGCATATCATATCAGGTGTTTGATGCGAACGCCAGCTTACTGCTGCAGATGACTTCGAACTGCCGACTCCTCGAAAAACACATTGGACAACCAGGATCTCCACATCAAACTGCTCTGGACCTCTACTTGAACCAGTCTACTTGACCCAGCAGAAACTGGCATGACCTTCGAACTGACCCTGGTGGGCTCCTTAAACTGCATTGCTCGAATGCCACCTTCAACCACACAGAACTCTGCTTCAAACCCAACTCTTTGCTGACTTGTTACCTTGGTCAGCATAACTGAGCAGCTTCTCACCCGGTTCGTCCCGCATGTTAGGCAGAATCATATGCAGTACCCTTTGGGAACACCACACACAATTAAGACTACAATTTTAAGTACAATTTCACCTTTGGTTCAAGCCTGTACTACACAGTAAAGTGGTAGTGATGGCTGAGCAGCCAGACTTAGCTGAAGAGTAAAATGAGCAGTACAAGAAGTTACACAAAGTACAGCAATTGCTATGGTTCAAACAAACACTGATTCAAGGTTTCTGAGTAAAAGAATATACATTTATTTACATCATCAGTTATAAAACAGTTCACTATTATAAAGCAGCAGAAAATCACAACCTTAATACACTACAATAACCCCCAATCAATTTTGGACAAGTTAGGCTCAAAACGAAGTGTGAGCAAAATGGCACTCCAGTAATTTAAAAGGGAGAAAAGGCAAGGTTATTCAAAATCAATCAGCACCAACAAGTTCTTAGGCAGGGCAATCTAGAAAAGGCTTACTACAACTAGGATTCAAGTAAATAGGCCTGGGCCAATGTTAATGGTTCAGAGTCTTTGCAGAGGATCACACAGTTCAGAGTAGTTTACAGTTAAGTCTTTGCCGAGAGTTCAAAATGAAGTTGGTCAGAAGAACAGTTATTCAAAGGAGTAGAGAAGGAGAAGCCTTCGGAGAGGCGAAAGATTTAAAACACTTTCACCGCAGTCGGACTGAACGAACGACCGGATTTGCACAGTACCTTGAAAGAAGAAGAATGCTGTATCAGAGGCAGTTATTCCTGGCAGTTCCTGCAGGCTCACGGTTCCTGAAACGACTGTCATAGTGACAAGAAGGTGGATGGTTTGAGGGTCCTGCACTGCCCAGGGAAGAGGCCACCAGCAGAGCAAAAAGTTGAATAAAAGGTGCGCTCCTTAAAACCCAAACAGGTTCCTCTCCACCTGGCTATCCGGTTCACTGCAGCGATGCACAGCAAATTCGACCAGGATGAGGACTGGTGTCTGGTGTCTGGCGTTTGGTGAGCTGGTTGGTCCCACCAAGTTCAAGGGAAGAAGATTCCTTGTAGATCTTCTCTGTCATTGGAGTTTTGGGCGATTTAGACCTTCAGCAGGGCTTCGCCGGGATGTGCAGTAGTTGCAGCAGTCGTCTTCCTTCAGCTCCTCATTGCTTCTCTCAATCCAGTGGCGACTCTGCCTTCAAGTCCCAGAGACTGGCTTTTTATGCACCAAATCCCCCATTCACACAGCCTGGCTATCAATCACACAGCAGGGTGGCTGTCCCAGGAGTACAGCCACCTAGCCAATCAAACTAGAGTGCGACTTGGGTCTCCAAGGAGACCCTATGCAGGGGTTCTCAAACCCCTCCATCACATCCTGTCCACCCAGACACTCAGGTGCCTAAGGAGGGCTTATGTGCAGAAGCCCGCCAAAGGACAGCGAACAAAAGAACCAAACCTGGTTTGACGTGCAGAGTAAAACACGAGAAAGATCTTTACAAAAAGAAATGGCCGGACCAGAACCAAATAAAAATAAAAGGGGTCCAGTGGGTTAGAGTTTGAGGCTACCACCATAGCCTCTAACGTTACCAAGGCTATTTTCATAGCTCGCGGTAGAATAAAAATGGTAGCCACTGCCACCAGCCAAATCTTAGAGAAAGGGGAACATAAAAATGTCCCATGAGAATCGGACAAAAAGGGTTAACTATTAAGCCTTCCAGTACTCTATTGGAAGATAGTATGTACTGGGTCTGTAAATTAAGAAAGACTAGTAAAGTCAACGGCAACTTTACATGTTCTGGGAGACAGTAGTCAGTCCCAGAAAATGGAGTTTAAAGTGGGAAGTCTAAAAAGACAACCCTGTGTCACTGCACTGAAAGGTGCTGTGTGACACACAGTAAAAAGTTGATGCCTATGGAGTGGGTGAGTCTCCATAGCATAGTCCATGAGCATGTACAACACACAGCAAAACACATATGAGAGTGGGAAAAAAGGCTCACACTCTTGCTAGGTGAAAAAATTAAACCCTAGAAATCCAGCAAAGCTGCTGAGGGACTCAACAGGTAAGGGAAATTAGCCATTCTGGAGAATTTTCCCTAACACCGCAAAGTATCCAAAAGCTTGGTTTGATATGATAGGATCGCACAAGAACAGATTAAAGTACTTATGCAGGATAAGCACCCATTGTCCACTTTTGGGACCCAAGAGACTGACAGGCTACCCGTTTGCACCTTTTTCTAAAAGACATATCCTTTTAAGTGACATTGTTGCAATTATTTTGCTTTCACCACTTCTACAGTACTTCCTACATCTACATTTGGTATTTTCTGAGTTCTTTTTAAACTGGGGTGGATTTTTGCTAGTGATTTTATAGTAATTTATTCTTGGATATTGGGGTGGTTAGTGAGGTATATGTATTTTTATATAACCTTGATTTGACATTCCTTTATTTTGGACTGCTGCTGTGATAACATTCACACCCCTCTTAAGAGTAAAGCTTGCCCTTGGCCTATGTTACTACACAAGGCAAAGCAGATATATATTGTGTCTGTGCCTGTTTCACCCTTATGATTGGGATCACTGATGGTTTGTAGTAATGTGAGGGATGCATGGGCTGTTTTGCCAATACTATCCGTGTACTCCTGCAAAGCATGCCCACAAACAATATAGCACACCCGAAGAGATGAGTCGATAATGCCCCACTCAGTCCTGCCTTTAAATTGTACTGGCATCTTCCACTATCCTGCAGTGGGCTTTATAACTCCTCAGGAGGGTAAGAGAAGAACAGCTTGCATGTTCCCACAGGAGACCACCAAAAAGAGCCAGCATCACATTGACATGTATAATCAAACAAAACCAGACACAACACACGAATGCTTTTCACTGAAAACAACAGACCTATTGACTTTGTGAATATTTGTTATCTGAGCTGTATTCAAATGGCACACATGTGAAGGAAAGCAAACATAAACAAAGGCAGGCATGAAGTTACTATTCATAAGACAGCAGTGGTGTCACTATTTGACTAAGGATGTATATCTATTTTAAGTACTGATTTATGAAGTATGCATATCAGCAGTCTAGGGAAACATGGCTTACTTACACAGAAAATGCCATAGTGTACTCACAATATTTTTAACATTAACACATGGGGGTGAGGGGCAGACTAATCAGGGGGTGTGGAAGTCGGGCATGAACAGGTAATGACCACCCACGTACCCAGCTGTACTTCTGTGCCTATCCCCTGGCCACCCCCTCAAGGAAGATGCATAATAATGGCAACCCCTCTTCATACAATGAACAGAGTAACTCATTAAAAAACAAAGTATTCATGACTTGTAACTAGCAGCATACATGTTTCAACCATCCGTAGATATGTGTAACATATCCTGCAAATTGGCATGGGAACTATGCACTTGATTTCTGATTTTCATTGATCTCCATGGAGATAGGTCCCATAAAACTGTGGGGACTGACGGCAAGGGAGAGTGTTCCCCTGCAAGGAGGCAGGAGGAGACTTGACCATTCCTGGCCGCACCACAGTTTTCTTTCCTTGCCTCATACTCATGAGGAGCCAGCAAAACACTTCCTATTTCATACATAGGTAATAAATAGGGATCCGGCAAGTTTGCAAGGACGATTCCTCATCATTTCTGTCTAATGGAGCCTCCTTCCAATACCTGTTGACACAATGCTAGTGTCAGCCTGCCCCCTCCACAGATCATGATGAACCTGACTTGGCAGAATACTCTATATCATACACTGCATGAAAGGAGGCCAGTCAGGGGTCAGAGGTGGCAGGTGCATTTATAAAGTGGTATACATAGCATAACACAGGTGTTTTGGGGTGTTCACCCACCATGAAAACTTTACTTTAATACATTTGTAGAGCGCGACAAATGACCAGGAGGCTTACGGCGCGGACAACATATAGGCAAATCGTGAACCAAGCAAACAAAGAGGTAAGATGCTGGAACTCGTTAGAGCACATCCAGTCAGAATGATCTAAACAATAGAGTCTTCAGTTGTTTCCTTAACAATGCGGTAGATCTCATTTCCCTAAGATCTGGAGGGATGGCGTTCCACGCTCTAGGGGCAGCCAGGGAGAAAGCACATTTATACACTTGTCTCAATTTACAGGCCAGTATTTTAAGTTGATTCATATTGTTGGATCTAAGAGTCCTTGTGCCTGATTTGTTAACCAGAGCTTCACTCGGATATAAGGGGCTTGACCCTACAATTAATTTATGGGTAATCAATAAGAGGTGAAATTCAATTCGAGCCTCAATAGGTAGCCAATGCAAGCCACGTCTGCCATCCGACACATGATCTCTCCTATTGAGACCTGTGATCACTCTAACTGCACTATTTTGCAAAGTTTGCAATCTAGGCGGTCTGATTTAGTAATGCCTATTAGCAAACCACTATGTAGTACATTATTTACCCTATGATAGCTCTTGCTGTGGTCCCACAGCTAGACTGAGAGATGTGTGGACGAAGCTGCGCTAACAGTTTAATATAGTAGGCAGTGGGCGAGACCAAGCGACTCACGTGGGCACGCATATTCAGATTCTTATCCAAATAGACTCCCAACGTTTTCACTTTTTCTTTTTCTTAGCTGGTCAGATAGCATAGCGAGTAGAGCTCTCGCTTTGACATCTGTGCAGGGCCTGCTGACACAGGTTTGAATCCTGGCAGGGCCAATCTCAGCCTTTCATCCGTCCGAGGTCACGCCCTGGGTAATAATAAGCAGCCCTCAGATTCCTGAGGGTTCGTAGCGCTATATAAATGCTAAATTGTTATTATTTTAATATCATATCCTGCCACTAAGAAATGAGTATAGTCTGTACCCATCTTTCGTAGTTTTGCCTGGGTGCCTATAACCATTTGTTGAGTCTTTTCTTTATTCAATGCCAAACCATTATTTACCATCCACGTTTGGATGAGTTCGTATATTTTGTTAACAGCCTTTACATCCTCCAGATAATTACCAGACAATAGGATGACACATTGTGGGTCATCAGCATAATTAGTGAAGTCAAAACTATTTTCTTCCAAGGGATTGAAAAAGGGCACAGTGTAATTACTATAGAGGGAGGGGGATAGGCAGGCCCCCTGTGGCACTCCATAGGTCAGAAAAGTTGGTTCAGCTTCAGCATTCTTGCTACACACTCTACACCAACCATTGTTCAGAAATGAACTAATACAGAGGGCAGCACTATCCGAGAAACCTGCGACATCCTTGAGCCTGGGGACTAGCAGCCTATGGTCCAGAGTCCAGAGATAAATCCAGCAGCATGAGAGGTTTGCCCTCTGTCCATAATCTGTACAAGTCTGGATTTCAGAAAACATTTTGAATGGTGTCTAGAAACACTTGTGTAGAGGCACGTTATAAATGACTTACACTATCATATCAATAATGAGGCAAAGGGGACATTTTTTAAATCAAGTTTTGTGTGAAAGCCATATGATTCACAAGCAGTTTAGATACATTCACCATAAACAATTTCCCCAGTATAAGGATTCAGGGTTATACCTGTACGTAATTTTAGGAGCAGGCGAGGGTGTTTGTCCCTCCTCCCAACCTTGGTGTCACACCATTTTGACCCACTCATTTAGCCGGGCCCCTTTCATTAAGATGTGATGCCCCCTCAACCCCCAAACATTTTCAGCAAAGTTACTGCACTGGTGTTATCATCCCAAAGAGGATTGAAAATGCAAAGGAACGGACTGCACAGCGCCATCCCACAATTTGCACAATCCAATCTGACATGCGAATAGTAAACATGGATTGGAGATAAGGTCGTGTGTGGACCTGCTCCCTTGGGCTTGTACTCATTTGCCCTCTGAGTCATGTGACCAGGAAGTCCCTTTGAGCCGCTGCTTTACTCTGCCTGGTGACTGGCACATTGTCCTGGAGTTCTCTGACCTACAGCAATGACCTTGTCCACTCTGACTTTCTCTGGAAAGGTAAAATGTCATTTCATTGAAAGAGATGTTTCTAACTAGCCGCAAACTCACTTTTACTGCAGAAAATAAGATCTCAGAGCCCATTGGATCCTTGTGTCATTTCTGTTACAATGGTCCTGTGGTGGTGCTTTACTGGTTTGGGGAAGGGTAGTTAACCAATGTCTCCTTTTTAAACGCGTGGCTATCACAGATTGGACAAATGTACCATTGAGCCTTATTTGACATCAGCCAAGTAGTCACTCATGCCTCTTTAGGGTCCAAGAGACCATCCTCATCTACCCATTGCATGGCAATGTATTAGCTGAGTCTTCATGGATTGCGAGATGCAGTAGCAGCTGATGCGTGGGTCATGCCCTTCTTAGAAAGAGTGCCTTCTGCAGCTGAAGGGAATCTGTTGGAAGGAAATCAAAGGTGCAAACTGCAGTAGTGCGCAGGGCTCTAGAATATTAAGGACATGATCTGCAAGGCTGATATCAGTCAATAAATGATTACATTTATACAACGCCAATACAAACCAGATTGTCAGTAGGCGCTCCTCTAAACGTATACTTGCAGTTACTTTTCCCATCAACAAGGATTTTATATTTTAACTTTGATACCAACTACTTGTCAATGGGGGCAATCACACCCAAGTAGACAGATAGGAGGAATGAGATTATCCAAGCATAGCATGCCCATATCGTCCTGACACCTACTGTGACACAAGAACATTGGGGTATGTCACGTGGAATACCACAAATGACAGGCACTATGAATAAACTTCCCGTCTTTCACTGAGCTTGCCCCAGTACCACCCCCTCTCTGTCAGTTTCTCATTCCTCCGAAAGCTGATTGAGTGGTTGGCATCCCATCAAGGCTGTGCCCTGGGACGCTTTGAGACTGTGGTCACTTATTTATTTATTTATTGATGAATTGTAAATATTAACATGTCCACACTTAGTTCGAGTTGTAAATATTGGCATGTCCACACTTAGATAGAATTGTGAACATTAGCCTGCATCACATCTAGATGGAATTGTGAATATTGGCATGTCCACACTTAGATAGAATTGTGAACATTAGCCTGCATCACATCTAGATGGAATTGTGAATATTGGCATGTCCACACTTAGATAGAATTGTGAACATTAGCCTGCGTCGCATCTAGATAGGTCTTTGATTGACGGATAGCATGCCCGTGCCTAGATGAAACTTGAATGCTAGCATGTGCCACACTTAGAACTGTGAACACCAGCCTGCGCCGCATCTAGATAAGATTGTAAATGTTAGCATGCCCACACCTAGATAGAATTCTGAATATTTGCCTGCGCCGCTTCTAGATAGGATTGTGAAGGCCAACAAGTGCCACACTTAGACAAAACTGTGAATGTTAGCATGCTAAAGGTCAGGTAACCCACTAACCAATATAACCTCAAACTCTGCATACTTATCTCACTCAAAAACTCACACAACCATCTCTCGCACCACAAGCCGCACGTACTTCACAACACTGCAACAACACATAAGCCGGAGCAATAGCACACGCGGACTGACACCGATCCAATACCTGCACCAAAGCTCAGCACCCGGTATATACCGAGTTGAAGCTGCCAACAGAACACCACTCCTCTCACTATCCTACTCCCTCTTCACCTTACTAACCCATCCCACCTTATCGCTTGCAGATCCGCCAGAGCGCCTGTGGACCAATTCCGTTGGTGACGGTGCGCGGTACAAATACCTTTAACATTTAACATTTAACATGTATAGGACTCACAGGAAAGCAAGGCATTATTGTCACAAAAACACGTACAAAATGTAACATGATAACAGTGGAAGACATGGGTTCATGACATTGGGTTGAGAGAATATGACATTAAGACTAGATATGAAAGGGAAAGGTGAAAACATGAAGCAGGGTTGAAGACAGGACAGAGTTATATGGGAACGGTATGGTGGAGGAAGTGCTACATTAAGGATGGAGGGGTGATGGAAAAGTGCTGTAGGGTTTTGTGAGGGTCGAAGTTCTTGAGAAAGGAGGAGGGCTTTGAGGTTGGATTTAAATAGTGGTTGAGCTGTAGCAGTACGGAGAGGAATAGCATTCCAGAGTAGGGGAGCGAGGAGAGGGAGAGAGAGGAGATGAGATGGAGGCTAGAGTGCATCTATATTTTCCTACATATCAAACAAACATGAGAATGCCTATATATTAAGATATGCTATAATAAGGATAATAATGAATACTGTACTGGTTGTCAATGATGAATTTTCACAAAGAACGTATTACCATCGATCCCTCACTTTGCCAGGCAACCTACAGACAGGAAAAACTCAGATTTCAATTGGGATGATGTGCTTTAGTACCTTGAAGCGTATCTTGTACTGATGGAATTACCAATAAAGATCTTAGATCAAATAACCAGACAGACTCAAAGAATATGGCAAAGTACTACTTTATTTTCAATTAAATAAAGCAGGGTAGACATTGGCTGATTCTTCCACACACACAAACAAACTTGATTACACAGGGGTCTTATACCCTAATATGCGACATCTATGACGTCATCCTACGTGGCAAACTGTAAAACTTACTGGGGGGAAGGATTGGTTAGGGGAACATATCTATTTATAGAAAGTATACAGGTTAATCCTTCATTGGCGGTCGCTTATCTGTAAGACACACCTCGATCTATCTCTAAATTCATATAATACTCATTATAGCGGACACAATGGCAGCAGATTGGTCTACGCAACATTGTATAGCAGGTTGTCCCGTAGACCCACTGATTGGTTGGTATTCCCACACAACATTAGACTTTCGGCTCAGCTAGCAGCACGTAAGGAAACCGAAACCCAGGTGCTTGAGTCCCATCAAATTACTCCCCACTTCCCCAATTAGTCCATCATCTCACATCAGCTTGACCATAAGCCAACATTTCCCATCTGTAGCTGACCTTGCCGTTGCTCTCTGTTCTAGGACATTCAAATGAATATGAGCACCTCACTTATCTTCAAACGCAGCTTAATGAATAGCCCTTGTTTTCGACTTCTGCATCACGTGTGAGGAGACCACACAAGTGTCCATTTCGAGCTCCTATTTACTGCTATTTGATTTACTTATGCTGGGTGTTATTGTTCCTTCGGGCCTCTAGAGGCTTGCTCACTCCATTTTGTATGAGTCTTAGTCACTGTTAATTGTCCAATCCTTGGCTCTTGTACATGTTTTCATCTTTGTTAATCTAAGAGAAATATGTCGCATGCTCATGACTTATCGATCTGCTTCCTTTTGTGCTTTGCAGCTATTTCTCGAAATAGCATCCTTGATTCCAGGCCAACATAGACTCCTCTTCGTTTGCACACAAAGTTGTTTTCCATCATCTCCTGACTCTGAAACCCTGGTCTGTTTCTGAGGTAGTTAGAATACATTTTTGCACGAGCCGGTGTCCATTTTCCAATTATGGCCATCCTAGCCATGTTATATATTCCTCTATAGAAAGCTTATATATGTCTCATCTACCTTGTTTTTCTGCATATTTATACGTATCGATCCACAAATTACTTTATCTTCTTCTTGCATACATGATTACTTTATCATTTCGTACATGTTTCTCTTGTGGCTTCAGTTACATCATCTTTCTTAAATATTTTCATATTATTTCAGTATGTCTTCGTATATCTTCTTCATGACATCACTCTGTCCTTGTCAGATGTGAGTCAGCAATCCATGATGTCCAATGGTACGTGCAGACACCATTCGACTCCCTCAGTGAGAGGGTACATTCGGTATGGTTGAGTGCATATCGTCTCTCATACACTCGATGCAGTATAGGGACAACACAGGGGGTCCCACATGCAGCTCTTCTCCTGCTTTTCCAGTATGACGGCGGTGAGTGGGCGGGAGTTAGAGTATATGCGTCCAACTGCTCCTCTACAATGACATACAGAGCAGTTGATATAAGGGCCCCAAGGGCCTGTCTCCAAAACCATCCTTCCCATTTCACCAGGTTTGAGGATTGCAACGTCACTAGCACCCTAAATACTTGGATCTTGTACAATTTTCCAGAACCAAACTGCAACCGTTTTACTGTATTGTTGGCGTTTCCCTTAGTCCCTTCATACCCCCCTTCCCAACTACCAACTTCCTTAAAAACTAAAATGAACATATACCCCAACCCCGCACAACCCCCTAAAAATGGCATGAAAAAATGCAGTAAAACTATTGTTCACCAAAAGTGGTGAAATGGCCTCAGGATGTTGGGTGGGTCCAAATACTTCTTCCATATGTCAATAGGTTTGCTTTAGGGATGCTAAAGACAAACCGCCAAACCGAAAGTTGAAACATGTGAAACCTGCATGCTGGATTTAGTGGACTGCACAAAATGTGCTGATCAAACAGGGTTTCCCATTCAGGAACGGGGTTCATTTGACATGTAGTTATTTTTAGATGTTGAATGCATCCAACTTAGTGGAGTTCCAAAACAGTAAACATTCGTGGTTCTTGGCTCCACTCAAAATATCTCTGTTTTAGAAGACTTTGCCAGAGTCATAATACCCCACAAGTGTGTTTATCTTCTAATGTAAGCAGTTGTCGAAGTGAGCAGGAGCGGTTGGGAGCGGTGCTCCTCTCCTTTTTTTAATTAAGTTTTACTGTTCCTATACTTTTATTTTAAAAAGAAACCGTTCCGGAATGGTTTCGTTTTAAAAGAAAAGTGTAGGAAGTAATTGAAACTCGCACTTTCAGTGCGCTGCTCTGAATGTTCCCTTAAACAGCAGGTGCATGTGTTTGGGGGTTTGTATTGTGCATGGAAGGGGGCGTAGCGATGGGGTTTGTGGCTAGCGAGGGCAGACCAATAGAGAACATAGTTCCACTACTTCTTTTTGTACACCTCGACCACTGAATGTAAGCTATCCTATCTGAGGCAGAAGACTTAATCGCCTCCTTCAGCAGTTTAAAGTTTGATTGTTTATTAAAACGCAATGTGAGTTGAGGTCTTGAGACAACCCAAGGCTATGTACATCTGACGAGTCCATTGCAATGACAGGATGTAAGCAGTACAGTCCAGCTAGGTAATTACTTCTAGTGGAATTGGATATGTATGCTAATGGTTTGCAGTGGTAAGTAGTCCCCCACTACCCTGTGAAAAAGTGCTGAAAATGTTCCAGAACTTTGGACAGATAATAACCATAATGTAGGCTGACACCATTCCGTTTTTTCATGTTTATTTACTTATTTTTTAACATTTGGCAGTGATAATCTTGTTGTGTATGGATTCCATGCGAAGCTATTTTCACCAATTGAGTTTTCTAAATACTACTTTCCTCTGCTGTGAAGTCGCCGCAGAAGAGGACAGCATGTCTCAGACTCGAGGGAAGCAGAAGAGGCTGCTGGGAAGGCTGTTCAAATCCTGTGCCTGACTCGGCAAAGAGCGCTGCAACTGCAAGTTTGACTATGAAACGTTTTCGCAGCAGTGCTGCAGATAGTTGGCTTCTCGGCCACAGAGGCTTGCTGTAGAAGGCCATGCACCAGGCTCCACCACTGTCAGCTAGAAAGGGCACGCAGCCATGGCAAAGGAAGGGTGGGTGAAGGAACGATTGGCTGTTTAAAACCTTGTTTTATTTGTACTGGACGGTGGCACCAGTGTTTCTTTAGGTCTTGAAAAACCTTCACCCCAGGTTCATTCCTTCTTAAACGGTTGTACTTTTGTTGTAAGTGTCAATTAAGAGACCGGCTCAAGTGGAGAACTGGGGAATACATATTTGGTAATAGCCTATAAGACCTGAAAAGTTTCTCAGATCTTTATTATTTTTCGGCAGTATGCCATTTGGTATAGTCTGTGTGTTGGTGAGCTGAAGCTCTATCAATCAATTTCCAACATGCTACTCCAAGTATTGGACGAATGATGCAGTGAGAGTACACTTTTCTGGATTGACAGTGAGGTCAGCATTCCTGAGAGTGGAATAGAGCGGTTGTAGTTTTTTTTTGTGATTCACCCATCTGGGACTGTACATGATTACATTACAGGTCCCGGCTTATTTTCTATGTTGGTGCCATAGATGGCCCATTAATCATTGGAAGGTTGTGTGTGCCCCATGACGTCTGAATGGCAGTACGACACATTGGAAAAGCCCTACTGTGGTGGCAAAGAGTGTCTTCTCTTTGTTGTGGGGATGGAGTGGCACCTGTTAATAACTTTTTGTGAGGACCAATTTAGTTATATGTTTGGAATGTCTGTAGAAAGTGATAAACTCATGGATGCCGGGCATGGGGTACATGTGATAGTGTTTAATTCCTGAAGTCTATGCAGAAGTGCCATGAGAAGTCATGTTTTGGAATAGGCACAATGGGGGAGGCCCATTCACTAAAGGATCTTTCTCTTAGTCCCATCTTTAATGAATACTCAACCTCACCCTGAATCACAAATCAGTGTAATTTTGGGCAGTTGATAGTCTTTGTCTTACTACATTTCCCAGAGATGTACGTATCTGGGGGCTAATCATATTCACTTTTCCATTTAAGAGAAATTCTCGGAAGTCATGTAGAATTTCTCTCATGCCTATACCCTGTGTGTCTGTTCAAGAATGTTTTGGCGTTCCTTTCCTCTGAGGAACCAGCAGATCTTCCTGATCTTCATCCTTCAAAGTCATGTATGTGATGGTTTGATTCTGCTCTTATCCACTGGGTTTCCATTCCTTTAACCAGTTCACTTGGTGTTTTGTAGGAATTAAATCAGATTTCAGATGGATATTTCTTGATATTCCCGCTCTTTGTGGAACATGTCACTGACATTGAGTGGGTTACTACCAGGACAAATCCTGAATGGGGGGGTTCAGTGGTTGCTTTGGGCATATTATGGATAGCAAACATGACCCAGAATAATAGCAAATTCCATTCTCATCCCTCCTTTTCAATTACTTTTCCGTAATGGATGTTTATGGTCTTGTTAAAGTTTTCATCATGCCCATCATTGGGTGGGTGGTACCTAGAAGCATGCAGAGTCTTGATCTGCAAAGGTGTTGCCTCTCTTCTATTAGTTTCAGTATGAATCATTTTAGAAATTTGCTATGGTCTGTTCATATTTCCTAGGAAAAGCTTACGCATGTGAAGTACTCTTGGATGGAGTACCTTCAACAGGATCTGCATGGTGTTCTGTGCTTCTGAGTAACATTTACCAAAGTCCAATATGACTAATACATAACAAACCCCACTCCATGAAGTACAATGGCCGACAGCAGTTGTAAGACCACCATCAGGATATCGTTTTCACTGGTCATCTGTTGCAGGGCTGACAGTAACAGTTGATGTTGTATATTCCGTACTACTAGTAAATCCTCTAAATATGATCTTGCACTTTGGGCATCTCCAAATGTGCAGCAGGCAGGGTTTTCTTTTGTTTTATACAAAACCTTTACAAAGCAATACATTTGCAGCAGTAATATGGGCAAGGATTGATCTATGACTTATTTTTGGTGGGATTCAGGAGGGGTGCAATGAGTAGCTGAAGGCATTGTTGCCTTCCCAATTCTTATCATGTTCCACACTGCAGCTATTCATCTCTTCTCTGTGAAAAAGGTTCTGTGCTTCTTCAAGCCATCCTCAAAGGCCTTACTTTGTTAAAATGCATGTTTCAAAAGACTATCCTCTCAATGGTCTGTAGCAAAATCAGAGGAAATGGGTATGTCCTGAATATTAGATGCATTAGTAGTGGAGCTGATGTATTCCTTAGGAAATAGGGTTGGTTTTGGTGATTTGTGGTGGCAACGCATGGGTGAAGAGTTATTGGTTCCGAAAACATTCTTCCTCAATTAGTTCTTCCCAGGCTTGCCACTTCTTTCAACCTGGTGTAAAGAGCTGTCTATGTTTCATCTGTAGAACAAGAGTGTGTTCCCTGTTAGGGAACTCCCGTCCCCTGTACACTATCTATGGCTAGAGTAGCCCAGTAATTTTCGAATAGTACAAATAAGTATTTCAATTCAAGTTACTGTTTTCTCTGTGGATCTGTTTATGCAAATAAGACCAAAAGTAGTCAATTCACAAAGTCTTTTTTCTTTTCTCTTTAACGGTGATTTATTCCAAATGTATATGCCCAACGCGTTTCGAGATTCATTCTCTTCATCAGGGGCTGTGAGTTCAGTCAATTTCCATTTATCTACAAATATTCAACAAAAATACGAATCAATAAGTGTATAATATCCAAAGTAATCATAGTGTAAATCATCTAAACATTGTTCTTGTACAGAAATCAAGTTCAATCATCATATGTCAACACCTGATCAGATTTCTCATAATGTGACAATTTAAAGGAACCAGAATTTTTTACAATGTTGCCCATCCTCAATTATAATTTCTGAATACATTTGGAATAAATCGCTAGGTTGTTATGTTTCATCTGTGCCACCCTACCTCCGTTCTATATCTCAAAAGGAATATCCCTAAAACTGAAGAATGTGATGCACACATTCCCTCGGTAATCTTCATCTATGACTCATATTCCAACATCAAGAAGATTCTTCAGAGATAGCCTCAACCAAGGTGGAATCGTTCCACAGTAGCCAGTGGGAAAAGTGATCTGCATGCCAGTTTGAACCAATGTTTGATATTTTGCAGGGACCATATATTTCCATGCAGTTTGACTGCTTGTCCCTAAACATCTCGTAGTGGTCTATGTCCTTCTAGTAAGTATTGGGCCTCATGACGAGTTCGGCGGTAACCCGCTGGTGCTACCGACGGGTTGCTGATAAACTCGTAACACTGTTCTGCTGCTTGATATCCCAGTGCCACTGGGACATTACAAGTCAGGCGGCGGAAAGTGTAAGTCGCCATTCCTGTGGAGTTCATAGGATTCCACGGGAAAGGGGACACGGGAGCACTGGAACCATTGCTAACGGTGCCAGGGCTTCCGTGAAGACCATGCCAGCAGGGGCCGGTGCACCCGGCAGGTCAGGCCTGCCGCGAGCAACGGCTCCTGCAGACATACTAGTAGTCTGGTTATCCAGAAAGGATGCCGGTACGCTGCTACCGGCACCCTTATTTCCGGACGGCCAGGCTTGTAATGAGGGCCATTGTCTCTTCGGAACATGTCACGGTTGTAGTGGTAGTTGTCTTCTTTCTTCTGCTGGTTGTCAGGGCTCGTTGAATCTAACACCTGACACCAAGTGCATCAATTTCTTATAATTAAGGCTGAAGACATGTGACAACAAATATATTAAAAACGAATGTTCTCTAGTGGTTCTGGACCCTAATCTGTTTGGTAGTCACAGTTATTTATTTATTTCTTTTTATGAAGATTGACTTAAAGTCATATGGTTCAATAGGTTTCTCATCATCTGTATCTTAATTGGATTTAAGAACTTTGCCCTTAGTTTGAACATGCAGCATTCCACCTTTTAATCACTTTATGGGTTTGCTCTTGTAACACAGACTTAGAGTTCCAGCAAGCAGCTCTTCTCTTTTCAATCACTTTTCCTGTTTGGCTCTAGGAAATTTGCCTTCAAGTTCCAGCATGCAAGGGATCTCCTTTCAATCCCTTTTGTGTTTTGACCTATAAAGTGTGCATTGAAGTTCCTGCATTCTGCTTTAAACGTCTTTCACTTTGGTCTCTAGAATCTTTGCCTTCAAGTTCCACCATGCAAAATGTATCCTTTGAACTACATCATTGTTCGGCCGTAGGAACTTTGCCTTCAAGTTCCAACATGCAATGGTTGTCCTTTGAATTGATTTCTTGTTTGTCGCTAGAGACGCTACCTCTATTTTCCAGCATGCAGTGTTTCTCTCTTGAACTACTTTCTTGTGTAGAGGGGCACTGCCTTTCAGATGCCCCCCAGCAATGATGTTTTATGGTGTTCAATGGAAAGTAGGCATCCCCACATCTTACCCAAACACAGGTATAATTGCTTGACTACGCACGTCAAGAAGGTAGAAGGCAACTCTTATGGATAAGCTCAGCATCTAAAATTACATAGATAAGAAAAGCTGTATAGTTCACATGATGTCTACAGATGTATGAGATATGAACAAGTCACTAAAAATCACAATGGCTCATTGCAATGTCTACTTTGATCTGTTTGTATTATTTACCTCTAAATTCTATTGTCGTTTGAATCAAATTATTCTATTTGTAAAAAAAGAGTTACACAAGCCTCTGCTAAGGAGTCCAAAAAAGGGAAGAAAATCTAACAACACCAATATGACAGGAGGATAAGTGCCTCGGTAGATAACTAGAGACACCCCCAACGGCCAGTCCCGATTGCTGATTATGCACCAACACCCTCGCAGAAACAGTTGTGACTCTTGACTAGGGTATGATCATAGGGCCCTCTCATGATCATACCCAGGGTTCAGTCCAAGAGTTTAAAGTTACCTGTCCGAGCTTGTTCACTCTCTTTCGTGCAAAGGACATCCTCCCGTGGGCCCGCTGTGGTCAGTGGCCTTATTGCAGACTGATCCATTTCCAAATCTGCTAGTGTGTCACTTAATTGGAGTAGGGTTTGCATTTGTCTGGATGTGAACAAACGGTGACTGCTGTTGTAATTCAATTGGCACCTCTGAAACCTGCATGCATTCAATAACCACGGAATCTCTTGGGGCAAGGGCTGGGGTCGCACCTGGGGCTACCCCACACCAAAAGGCCATGAGCCTGCAGGAAGGTTGAAAGGCCTTGAGTCTGACTGCCAGAGCATTGACATAGGCTGGAAGAGAGCACAGGGCCAACAACACTGAGCTAGCAATGTCTTTGGAGCGGGGATGGTAGGTCTTGGAGCGGGGATGGTAGGTCTTTAAAATGAGCAGCTGGCCACCGACACGTGCAATACATGTCTCTCGTCGCCAGGCATGCAAAGTACGATCATCATCCGATCAAGACAGGTCTTGATGGTTGTCATCCCACTCAATGCCGGGTTGATCATGTGCAGGAACCTTTACATGACCATTGTCGTCCGATGGCGCATTTCACGTGGGGGGAGGGGTTGTGGACTCTTCCATGCTTTCAACAAGTGAAGAGTAGGACATCCTCAAAATCTCATGCACTCTGCGCCATCTCTGTAGGGAATGGTGAGAACGTTTATTTTCAGCAGTGGGTGGAACCTATTATGAACAGCGATGACTGACATAATAGTAGCAACCCTTCAAAAGATTTAAGACCTAACTCAGGCCTCGCCTGTTTTATGGCTATTTTTTATCAGAATCTCCCTACTTTTGGCTGTGATGAGTTTGGTGGAATGTTTCTCCCGATTCACCCTAACCCCAAAGGGAGAAGTATTTAACCCTTAACACAGGGCTACTTCTTTCTTGCTTTACTCTTGACAGGAGTGCAGCGTGGATGTCATTTGGGGTTACTAGGGGATGCAGATGCTACCCCTGCCTCCCCCTCTGCCACTCCGGGTGCTGCCCTGGCGACCTCTGGTTCAGGGGTTGCAGTGGCAGTGCCAAAAATAGAAAGGAAATTCCTTCTTTCGATGCAGAAATAAAGCAGCTGACTGAGCTCAAACAACAATATCGCCATTCCTGCTTGCCCCAGTGCACTGTTGCAAGAAATAAGCAGTACACTAACAAATCCTCAAGTGTTTGATCTTGGGCTTTTGCCATCTTCAGTAACACAATTATAGTGTCATAGTACACACATTTCCTATTGATAGTCGTGCCACTTGCCTTTTCATATTTGAACACAGTTTGCTCAAGTCCTGTGAGTGTATTTGCATGTTAATTTGCACGCAACGTGGGAGTGCACGTGGAGTGTTGATTCCTTCTGGAAAGCTGCTGCACGATCTGTGACTGCGTTCTTCCGTGAATTCCGTTTCAGCGTGATAACTGTGCAAATCTTCCACTATATGCAAACTGGTAGGAGAACTTCTGTAACCAATATTTACACCTTACTGCGACCTGAAACATCTTACTGTGACTTGAAACCATTACATACAAGAATATTTTCATTACTTTTCCCTAGCGCCGATCATAGCCACGCCCACCCTAACGGGCGGCATAAATCCAAGAACCCGCGCGCAAATGCATATGTGCAATTGGGAGTGCACGTGGAATGCTGCTCGGCTGTTTAGCTGATCAGCTGTGCGGCTCCGGCACTCCCGCTGTGCGTTCTCTGTGCTCGTAGAGAAAGTGGAAACGTTAATAAAAATCAGAAAGCACATGGTCAATTTACATGGTACTACGTCAATATACACACTGAACTCAGCAATGCCGAACATTGCAGGCCTCATCACTACTGAAATGCCTGTACCTGAAAATATGGAGGTAATAGATGAGGCGAAAAATGCAAATATGTACATAGTTAATGTTGATTTGCTGTGATGATGTTTGTATTTTGTTTGTGTTTTTGTTCATATGCTGTTATGATGTGATCTTTTTAAATAAATATTTTTAAAAAAAAATTTAAATAGGCATAAAAAACTAAAATAACCTCGAGCAAAGAGAAACGCTAAAAATCTATCGCCATAGATATTCCGAATGTTTGTCATGCCAAACCGGACGCCTTTGGGAACGTCATGGTAAGTAATAAACCAACCACATAAAGAGTAGAACTGCACTGCGAGAGTCAAGACTTCTTCGGAACACTAGCTGGAAATCACATTTCTGATGCTGACTTACTTGAAAACCGGACACAAGCAGAAGTTATAACAACACGAGAAACAGGAAATCATGACGCTCTTTCCAGAATGACCGAATTAGATAATAAGCAGCAGCTACTAAAAGTGCAAATAAATAACTGCGATAATGCAATGAGACCGCTATTATATTCACAAGCAGTTCATAATGCATCAATATTGAACCTGCGAAATACTAGAAAGGAGTTAAGACAACTAAACATTCCAATGTGGAGGGCGAGCAAAGTATAGCAACACAAAAACCAACAGGAACCAAACTAGCTACTAAGCAAATGATCAATCCTGAGGCCCAAAATGAGGACACATTCATTGAGAATATTGAAAAAACAGCAAATTTGTCAAACTCACCAAATTTATACCCAGAATCTCCAAGCAGTTCTTCAATAAAGTCACCAGCATCAGTTATTTCCTTCCCAAAGCCGGTTCCGCAACCATCTTTCGGATTCCCACACCAGCCGCCAATCTTTCTAGAAACAACATTAACGGCTATTAACAATGGCCTGTTTGCACTAACAAAAGTTTATGAGATCCTGGCTGAGAGAATGGAACATAATGAAAAAATGATTAACTCACTTGTGGCTAAAACTGATTCAATAGTAGATGCACTACCAATTCTACTTTCCAGTATAGGTAACAACAATACGAATGAAATAGCAAAGCGAAGGGACCCAAACGCAACTCCAATACACAGAGAATATACAAGTGCATTAGATAAAAATGAAGGAGAGATTCAAATAATTTTGTTGACGGATATGAAAGATGATGAGAGGACAGAAAATGAAATACAGCAAACAACTAACGGAGACCAGGCCAGAATGCCCTCACCAGCTGATGTCTCAGTATTTTACGTTTTTAAACCAATAAATTACAAAAAGAAAAAAGGTTAAAAGATAACATGAAACCCTTGCAGTAAAATAATCGAAAAGACCAGGCACTAAAAATTCAACAAAAAAAGAGCAAGATGAAAAAATGTATTGATGCAATATCAACACCACCCAAACAAACGAAAACAATTAAAAAAAAGATCAACACATAAGGAAGCTCCTCAATTACAACCTGAAACTAAAGTAGGCATGCAAATTGATGAAGCACAAGAAAAACAATTGAATACCTTAGAAATAAGAGAGGAGCAGCATGGCAAAGAAGAACAGTTACTGAATCTCTCAACATATTCAATCACAATGATCCAAGAGAACAAATCAAACACAGAGAACACTGACCTATTTGAAGAAGCAATATCCATTGAAATACATACACAAAAAGGAGGTAATGAGAGCCTGTGTTATCAAACATTAGAACAAAAAAGGCAAAAAGGTAAAATCTGATTCAAAATCAACAGGCAACCAACAAAAAAAAAACATCTCCAGCAAACCAAACCAAGCTATACAAATTAAGACACCTGAACAGAAAACAAATAAAACTAGGAAAGAATGGACAGAACAGCGAGAAAAACAAGTAGAATCTGAAATCAATATACATAAAGTAGATGGATCAAACAGGAGAAATGGGAGTGAAGAAGAAATAAAGAAAAAAATGCAGAGACTCGCACAGACCTGAATTACGAAAATACAACAAACATACGGATGAGAGAAAGAAGTAGAAATTATCCTTATCCAAACAGAAAAACCCTCTTTTCAATCATAGCATAAATTCCGAACTTGGAAAGAGTACAATCAAGTGACATACAAGGAGTAATTCTAGATCACTCAAGGAAAATGAATAACGCAGACTTAGTAATAAAATCCCAAATGATTAAGGGAACAACATAGGCTAAAAAATCTACGTTTCTGGAATTTGGATTATCCCTCTCATTAGGTTGCTGAGAGCCCAGAATGAAGGAAAATGATCGGAAAAGCTTTGAAACAAGCAGATCGACAATGCATATAAATTCACATAGGAAACAATCCATTACAATAGATGAATCAGAACCCTTGATTGTAAACTGTGTAGGACCAACAGGGGAACCAACAAAGAGTGTATATATGGACAAAAACACTGTACCCAAATCCAATCCCGCATGCAACTGGTTAAAACAAGCTACTATACAAACAAGGCATAATGGAAACCAGTAGAGCCAGAGGAAACTAACTTCGGGAAAATTAAAAATTGCCATATGGAATACTAGAGGATTTGCCCATCTAGTTGACCCAGCATTGAGCAAACATTTAATTACCTACGACCTAATAATTCTGAAAGAGACTTGGATAACGACTAATCCCATATGGCCACCAATTCAAATCATAAACACTCCAGCCATCAAACAAATGAAAGGACACCCAATGGCTGGATTGTTAATTGCAGTAAAACAAGACCTTAAAGCAAGGCTGTCCCCATGTGACAACTCTCACCAGTGCATACAATTGGTAAAGCTTGAATTAACCAACAGTTATTATAACTAAAGCACACAGATAGCAAAATTGAATATATATTGGACCAACCTAATTACTGACGAAGAATTATTTGGAAACATCACAAACATATTAGACACAATAGCTAATCAAACAAGGGTATACACAATACTAGTAACAGGAGATTTAAATATATAGTGCAATAAAGTGAAAGGGCAATTGATTCAACCAAAAGCCAAAAGATGGCTATCCTTCACGAAACAAAGAAACCTAGCAGTGTTGAATAGTACCTTTGAAACTGATCATCCACTGAAAGCCACTTGGAAAAGAGGTAGAGCAACCTCAATCATTGACTTTGCATTTATTTCAGTGGAAGCTGTAAACCAAGTGAAATAATTCAACATAATACACACAGAACTGAGTAACCACAACATATTAACAATCAAGTATCAATATCTAGGACAAATTGAGAATCAATTTTATACCCCGTACTGTAAAACCACAGAACGAAACAGAATCAAATGGACAGAGTTTAAATTAAACAAACTCCTAGGAAACTTAAATCACACAAATAAAATAGGTCAAGACTACACACATGCACTAATCATGTTCCAAGAAAAAACTTCAGGAAATAGTAAATCAAGGATTAAAAAACATAGTATATGCGATTTAGCAATCAAAGATGCAAGAAAAAAGATGAAGGCAGGAATAAGATCATTAAAAAGCAAAAGCAAAAAGCGAAGAATACAGTTGCCAACATTCGAACAAAATATACGAACTTGTGGGATATTTTGACCCACTCAGATGTGCCTCACTACATCACTTTACTGCAATGGTGAAAGAAACAGCCCAAAAGGACTGCGCTGACTCCTGCGCACGCCAAGATCTTTAAAACTGCGTTTGTGTCACAACCAGAAAATGGCTGCACACACCCTGCCACACCCAGTTCAGGTGGGGTTGAAACAGAGTCCTCACTGCAGGAGTATGTCAGTGGGCTCTGCAACATTTTACATGGAGCAAAGTGAATGAAGCAGCCTCATTGGGCTTGAAACTCAAAAATGCCTTTTAAAATGACATTTTCCCAACCTTCAAAAGTGTTGCTTGGTGCTAAATGTATCATATTCTCATAAACTACTGTGATTATAAAGGACCTGCAATGCCTAGGATCATTAATTGTGGCGGCTTAGAGGAACCGGGCATCATTTGAATAACAGATCCCGTCCAATGTATCTTTGGAAAATCAACCTGAGGTTTTGTGTAATGCGGCTAAAACTTGGCAACAAGTATCAAGAATCAGCTATCCAGAAAGAGACTCAGAATAGATGATTGTAACTGTATCCATGCTGCAAAACAATTCTAGCACTCAAGACAAGAAATATAAACTGTACAGAGTGTATATTTACTGAGATGAAAACCGATTTTAAAGGAATAGTAAAATGGGCTTTTTCAAAAACCGAAGGGGGAAAATCGCCTTTTTTAAAAGTACATTGTTGTGTCAAGGCTTAATTATTTAAGAAATGTAAAAGGATTTGTAATGGTAAAGACACACTTATAAACTGTTTTAATTCTATATGTTTAAAGTTAAGATTTAAAAGTATAAATCAAAGTTCATCCCCATCTGAGTTGGTAAACTATATTTAAAAGAAAAAAAAACCTGCTCTGTCAGTGCTGACCCTGAGAGAGGGTAACACCTCAACTGCTGGAACATGAAAAGGCTAATTGCTGGCTTGGAGGCTTGGAATCTCTAGGTAATGGAGCTTTTCAAGTCACATTAGACATTTGTCTTTGCCCCAGGCCAAGACAATAGCAGGATAAGACACTTACCGTTCAAGTGGGAGGGGCAGGAATCTTCAATTAACAGAGGGAGGCCTCAAACCGCTTCAAAGTGATTAACATTTGCTTACACTTGGGAAAAAGAAAAAAAACTGACAAGGACATTTGGTGTTTAAAAAACATATTTGTAACTGAACTTTAAAGACCCGTAACTTTGCCACAAGAATGAGGAAAAATGTGGAAAGTGCATAATTCTAAATCAAATTTTATGCTATTCATTTGAAAATTTGGTAGAGCGTCTTACTGAATAAGGAACAGAAGTTATAATGAATGACCAACTGCGCGGAAAAGTATTAATGTAGCAAATATAACATTTTGTACACATTCTAGGGGTCAATGCGCATCTATGTACAAAATTGGGAAATTTTAGGCCACATTTTTCATGGTTAAAATTGCCAAAATGTAGCAGAAAGGCAAAACCAGGTCTCACAGATTTGGGACTTGGATTGAAATGTGACCCACGAGATATGTAACATGTACATCTGATTTCTTAGAGGTCATAACGACATAAATATGTATTTGTGGGAAAGTTAGATTCTGGTCCCAATAGCTAGGGGAGGTTTAAGACATTGTAAAAGTACACCAGAAACATGACATTCTTTTCTGTCATCCAATCAGCGAAAAGCAAGGCGGAAACTGTGCTTTTGCCCAATCCTAGCAGTAGGGGTGTGTAAAGTAAGACTGCCCCTGCCATATAATTTAGTGAATTCATTTGGCATGATAAATAAGGAAACCTTACAACACACACACACTGATTCCTGACTTTATCCTGAATTTCTGTGTGGCGCCCTGTTCCTGATTTCTCCATCCTTGTTCCTGATTCCTGATTTTCCTTGTCAAGCCAAGGCCTCGGCATTGCTGAACTCCTTTTCAACTAGGCCTCAAAATTCTGAAACAATCCCAAAACCCAAGGGAACCATCTCGATCCAGCTGGCTTGCTTCTACTAAATGCATGCCTGCTCCAAACTCGCCATCCCACTGATCTCCCGTCTCCAGTAACCAGTGCAGTCCAGTGCAGTCTCCAGTCCAGGCAGTCCAGTCCAGTGACCAGAACCGCCCAGCTGACCCTATTCGCCAGACGTGCCCTGCTGTCCTTGGTTAGACCTGATCCGTGTGATGACCAGAACCCTTGACGGTCCAAAATCTTAAATTAAAGTGGACTGTAAGTATTAATAGGAAGCATAGAAAATTATAGCATACCTTGCCTTGTTTTGTGCCATCCCAATCTCTAAGTCATCCTATCTTTACCTTAAGAACTGGTAACATTGTCAGAACCATTCTTGAAACCTTGCCTTTGATTCTTTGCGCTAGTGCTAACTTCTTTAAATTATTTTGCCTTGTGAAATCCCAAAACCTTAAATCCTCCCTCGGGTTATCGGACTGAGTCAGCCAGGGCAGACACAGAGGTGCTGGGGTTGGTACCGTGGATGAACTCTAGAGCTTACTGTGTCTCAATCTGGTAACCTAGCCTGAATGCCGTAGTGTAGAATAAAACTATCCTTGTAAAAGTTGATTTCTGTTTTCTTTTTCGCGCCATTATTTTTCAAAAATGCCTCTCATTGAACATTGTATAACTCACTCAATTTAATAGCTAGAGACTTCATTTCAATCTGGATTATACCTAAGACCCATAGCTACCTCCCAACCTAAAAACCGTTTGGTCAATTTTAGGCGGGAATCCGCATTTCTGCAAAGTTTTACACATGTGATTTTTGTTTTACATTATTTTCAAACTTTCATTAAGATTCAAAGTGTTTAATTTTGCTCAAACTATAGCTCATGATTGTAAGCATCTTTTCAGTGTTACTCCCATAGAAATGTGTATTGATTTAAGCATTTTTGCACACTTTTCATTGTTTTGCTAAGCCATTTTTTAATGTCATTTTAAAAAGTGTAAGATTTCCAACCCGTTTTTCTCTCTAGTTTGGAGGGAAGGGAGGGTTGCATTCCAATTCTGTTACCTGTTCTTTATTCCTGAATACCTGCTGCTTCCACACCTCTGTTTAGAATTGCTTATTTGGGGGTAGAGGAATATTGCAGGGGGAAATACTAACTTAAATGCTATTTTTTCAAACAAGCAAAAAGTGTTCTTTTCTCTGATGTTTAATATTTTGCGTTGCTAGAAGTGAATTTAACTGCCTTACATACCTACCGATCTGTTATTGTCACCACATTGGTGATTGCTGCTCCCTATTACCAAGTATATGTTTGATTTGAATTTAAAACAAATAAATAAATATTACCTTTACCTACCAGCCTGATTCCTGGTCCATTGTGACCTAGGGTATTTTGAGAAGTGGTGTGATATGAGTGGTATATCACTCAGAATATTGAACCTATAGACATAATACAATAAGTATTTCAGCTGTGCGCTGCATACTAGGCTGAGACCAGGGTGTAGCGCCTGATTGAAATACTTAACAAACTATATAAAGCACCATAAAGCTAGGAAACAGCAGAGGGATAATGAACAAATGTTAGAGGCTCTAGTTTCCAAATCAAGTCAACAAATATGGAAATTACTTAACCAAGCTAGAAACATGGGTATGTCCACATTATTATTAAACCACATTGCAGAACATAACAGACACTCCGGCGGAAAAAGCTGCAGCAAAACACATTCTGCAAACAGATAGAACCGCTTTCAACCAGCTTAATTTTGACCTCATTGACATCCCGCTTGTTGGGTGTCCTGACCCACGTTTAAGCTATCATGCCACAACATTTGGTGCTGTGGGCTTAGAAAATTCAAGATGGCGGAAAACCCACATGTGCGCCGAAATCCAGGAAAGCTGCGCAGTTTGTGCGCACACCAAAATGGTTGCCTCACTTGCCACCCACCAGTGCGAGAATGAAAGGCCGGGTTGCCATGAGGGAAATGGGTTGCCAAAGGAAAAACAGTAGCGCCGGTTAGCTTCAAAGCGCTTTAAAACCACCATTGGACTACCCGCACAGTAGTCTGAAACCATTGGGAATGGCAATGCTGATTGCCAAATGCAACCTAGAATTGTTGGGAATTCATTTTCTTAAATCCCAAAAATGGGTGCAGTACCAGTACTCACCACTATCCAAAAGCCGGCAGTTTAAAACCACCCTGTGTTTCTCTGAAGGCAGGCTCAAACTGTCTATTTTAAACATTGCAACACATCTAAAAACTCACTGGACACCAGCAGACATTTGGTAGAATGGAGTGTTGTGTGCCTACAAAATCTGGGAAATGAAGAGCCCAGAACAATGCTTATAACAAAACTGGCTGAGCTATGGAGTCAGCAGTTTAAGTTGCACTGGATTTAAAGACACTAAAATCTAAATGTTTAAATTGACTGAGTGACCTACTTTTGAGTGTCACATAGGTTGCAATTGTTTAAATGTCATAGTTTTAAACTTAGAATCAGCCTTCTAGCTGCATATGTGAAAATGTTTAGTTTTATTTGAATGCAGAAACTGGGGAACAGAAATGACAGCTTAAAGAGATTCCAATTTGCCTGGCAACTACCCCCATCAGGAGTGAAACATGAGTCACAGCTGTGTTCCCAGGCCTAGCTGTCCTTTTGCTGCTCACACTAAGGATATGCCATCTATCTGATAATTGAATTACCTGTGCTCTGCAGGAAAGTGAACAAAGCCCTGTCCTGGCTCAGGCAAAGGTTTTATTGGCAGGAGTCGTAAATGGTCGTAAAAAGTGGCTTCCTCCTGAGGAAAGGGGAGGGGCACTGCCTGTGAGAGCAAGCTGGCTTGGCAGAACTGGAAAAACCAGAAATTCAACCTTGTGCTGAGGGTAAAACACACCCCTTTGGAGCCAGAACATAACTTTAAAAAGATGAATAACTCATAGAGCGGACATGTGAAAATTTTATAAATGATACCATAATTCTTGTGATTTTTCTGCCCACAGTTTAAGAGGTTTTTAGAACCGGTGGTATGTTCAGGGGGGTGTCAGCGGAAAAGTGGGGATAACTCTAAATGTATGCATGTTAAAAATCTGAAACTTCATCAGTTAATGTCCGTACTCCCTGCGCACATGTATGTAAAGTTGGGTCAATGTCAGAAATTGCAAAATCAGTTAAAAAGTGAAATATGTGCCATTTCTGAATGCAAGCTCCCAGGAAGAGCAGAGTTTGAACAGGGGATACCTCCTGTAATGCATGATGGGTGCATATGATTTTAAAACAATATGTACCTCTGCAAATATGTATTTGTTTCAAATCTAGATTTGTGTGTAAGTTGACAGGAGGAGTGGACTTTCTGCAGGCTGTAAAATGACATCACTCTGACTCACAGTTCATTCCCCAATCAAATGATAAATGGAAGTTTGACCAATTAGAAGCTGAGAGAGAGGTAGGGTCAGTGATGCTAGAACACACCCACATTCTAAACACATAAAAGCAGACAGACAGGACAGATAGGGACTTTTCAATTCCATCTGCAGCGGGACGCTCTGCCGGAAAAATCCATGCTTTACCTCCATCAAACCTCCAGAGAGCCAAACTAGAGACTTCAATCTATCCAGAACTAGAGACCCAGACCAGAGAACCAGAGAGAGCTGACCCAGATCACTGTGAAGTGCAGAGACCAGAGGCGAATTTAAAACCCTGACCAGATCCGTGATGAGGCCCATTTCACTCAAGAATATAGTGTGAGTACCTAGAAAACTGTGCAGAACCAATCTCCTAGTTAAAATAATATAATTCAATCAATTTTTATCTAAGTAGAACTGCAGCTTAGCAATTGTGTTATCCTGCCATCATTTTTAAAGCTGAAAAAAGTGCGTTTAAAATTTCAAATCTGAAAAACGACCTTTATTCAATCGCTCATATCTCCGCAACCGTTTGTGCTAGAGACTTGCAGTAACTTTTATTTGGAAGCTGAGATCCTAGGCTTTCCTAGGACCCCAAAACGATAGAGATAGTCCTTGTGGTTCCTCTGTAATAGCGCTCGGCGCATCCGCGAATTTTGCCGCGATTTGCAAATTTCTTCACGTGTAAAAAGCTGCTGCTGCTTGTCTTCCATTGCCAGAAATTCGTTTAACCTGCTAACTATCCCTGCATCATTGCTAGTGTGAGCCTGGACTAATATTAACTAGATACCAATCACCCTGAACCTCTGAAAGGGAATTAAAAGTATTTTAGCATACTTTTCAATTCATTGCCAGCACATATCAAAGCAATTTGGGCCTGTGTTTTCAAACTTCTGTAGTCTAAGCTTGCTGGGGTGAACTGAATTACATTGAATTGCATTTCTGAGAATTGTGTGCCTTCCTTCCATTTCCTTGCATTGCATAAAAGGGGGGAGGGGATTGCCAGAGAAAAGTGATTACATTGTTTTGCTGAAATCATATCAAGTTGTTTTCTATACTGCATTTCATTCATTCAACCTTGCATTTCCTTGAACCTTATAAAGCATTCTCTACCACATTATACTTCTGTACCTATTTACCAGTGTGCTACCTTATCCATTTCATGTCAACTCCTTATTGATTATAGAGAAGCGTGTTAGTGCCAGATTCTCCGTTGTTAATATTTATCATATCAGATTAAGTGTGATATTCAATTATTAATTTACTATAAAGGGTGATATATATCTATTGTTTAAATTATCAAATAAACCTTTTAAACTTGCAAAACAGAACTACTTCTTGGCTCAGTGGGGTCAGGGGGATTCCAAGAGAGGGGTGTTATATAGGGGTAGTCATCCAGAACGCATGAACTGGACCTAAAGATATATCAATAAGGGTTTTCATTCAGTATTATAGACTAGGCGTTGACTTAGCTGTAGTGTTGAATTGAATCCCCTTACACAATGATAATAAAAAAATGGAGCAAATCACAGGCACCGGGCACGATGGTCTCAGTAATGCGACCTTGAAGAAACACGCAGATGAATGGGCATTTAACATAAATGAAATATTCAAAGAAATAAAAAAGATAGGAAAAATCCCGAACAGTTAGAAACATTCAATTGTAATACCAATTTTTAAAAAGTGAAAGAAATCTACGAAGTGATTACAGTAATTTGCGCGCCTAATCTTAAAAGATCTGAAAGAACGGCTAATGGAAAAGAAACTAGTAGATCCTTACCAAGCGGGTTTAGCACAAGGACTAGGGACTTCAACAAATCAATTAATATCAACAGCTCTAAAAAAACAAATATTGATGACCAAGGAACCCTTATATATGGCCTTTATAGACTTTTGACTAGCTTTCGACTCTATATCAAGGTAAACACTGTGGGAAAAACTGAGAGACGATGACTGCCCAAAACATATCTTGATATTGATATTGATATTTTATTTCTATCGTGCTCATACACAAGTGTTTCAGAGTGCGACAAGGCAAGGGATGGGAACAGGGGAGAACAAAACAACAATCTTACTAGGCCCAGTGACATTGAGAATGCGCAAGTGCATTGGAGATGGGAGGGGAAACGTGCATGCAAGGGGGGAGAAGTGGAAAGTGCGGAGAAAGGAGAAACAGATAAATAATAATAAATAAATAAATAAATAATAAAGGCAACAAACAGTGGTAGTGCAGCCAGCAAGTGGCAAGTGCTGGGTTTAAGGCAGCAGACAGGGCAGGTCTGATACGTGCAGAAAAAGAGGGAACTGTCTGGGTACAGATACAGACCCCAGTGCAAGGGGTGGCCCGGAAGCAGTGTGGGAGGGTGGCAGCGTGAGCAGGTACTAGGGCCCGGAGGAGAGAGGGTGGCCAGGTGCACAGTGCCAAGAGAGAACCGATCAGCAGGGGAGAGGGGGAGCGAAGGCAGAAGCAAAGAGGAAGGTCTTGAGGTGCTTCCAGAACCAGAGATGGTGCTCCTCAAGTTTTAGAGTGGCAGGGAGGCTGTTCCAGAGGGAGGCCCCAGCCGAAGACAGAGATCTACCCACAGCTCGTTTCTTTGAAAAATGACTGACCCTGAGGGAGGTAGAGGAGCGAAGAGTTCAAGAGGAGAGGTATTTGCGGAGGGATAGATGAAGGTATTTTCGACCCAGGCGCCAGAAAGCCTTGTGGACAATGCAGAGGGTTTTGATTTTATCCTTGCATCCAATGGGAGCCAATGGAGAGATTTCAGAGCTGGAGAGATACGATCCCAGGGCTTGAGGCCAAGGACAAGTCTCGCAGTCCTGTTCTGGATTAGTTGCAGAGGGCGGAGAGTAGAGGCAGGTATATTTAGTAAGTGGCTGTTACAATTAGTAGCAATACAACAACTCTACATAGAAACGACAGTTCAGGTGAAGCTAACGCAAGAAGGTCTGCTAACCAAACACATCTATACAACTCGTGGACTTAAACAAGGCTGTGTTTTGGCTGCAATCCTTTTGAACTACTACATTAGAAAACTTAATAACCATAGCTACACAGTAAGGGCATTTCCACCGAAACTGGATCAACAACTTGTATATCCTTTGCTATACACGGATGACAGTGCTGCTTGACAGAACTCCAATAGGTCTACAAAGACAATTGACAGCACTTAGCCACTTGGCGGAATAAAACAAATTGAACATAAACATAGCAAAATCACATATTATCCAGATTCAGTTACCAGCATCAATAAGCAAATGACAGAAGTTTAAATGGCAGATCCACAAAGAAACAGTAGAAATAACGAAAGAATATAAATACCTGCGGCTTAATACAAATAACCACAAAACAGAACTGCCCTTTAAAACTGCAGTAGAGGAAAATATTCCATCACTAATACCACAGGCAAAAATGATACAAAAGAAATATGGTATGCACACATATATTCCTCAGATAAAATACCATAAAGAAAAAGTGGTTGCAACAGTGATGTATGGAGCCCACACTAAAGCCCCAGAAGATCAACCAAATTGGAACACAATCGGAGGGCGATTCTGGAAAACGATCTTGCCAGTAACAAAAAACGTTCCTATACAAATAATATGTTACGAGCTGGGCCTCATAGCTATGGAAACAACAGTAATATGGAACACGATAGCACTTTATAGCAAATGCATTAATAAAGAGGCTAAAAAAGACAAGATGATACCTGTGCTGGCAAAACTCCTAGAAACAAAGAAACAAACACCTCTAGAAACATGGGAACAACATTGTATCACTCAAATGCAGAAAGCGGATATTGACCTAATGCTCTTGTGGTCAATCCCCACAAGAGCCAAAGACACATGCTGGCAGACCGCCTGGATCAACAATTGGGAGGAATGCAAAAAATATAAGACCTTTTCCACAGGAAATTTTCTGTTACAAAAAATTAACAGCCTAGCAACATATTTCAAGAAATTCCAGAGTAAAGAATATTGTGACCAAATAATGCGTCCAAGATTTAATCTAAGGCCAACGAACGCTGTACGCTGTACTTGCAATAAGAACAAAAACTCCTGGGAAAAAGGATGTCGATTTTGTGAAGCACCAGAGATAGAAGATCCACTGCAACACCTGATAACTGAATGTACAAAGCTATAAAA
This sequence comes from Ambystoma mexicanum, assembly GCF_040938575.1. Taxonomy (NCBI): domain Eukaryota; kingdom Metazoa; phylum Chordata; class Amphibia; order Caudata; family Ambystomatidae; genus Ambystoma; species Ambystoma mexicanum. The sequence goes on from NC_090922.1 coordinate 1,258,562,432, forward strand.
GCTACGCCAAGAATTCTTTTTCAGTTTCTTTGAATGCTATCGCAACATGGATCAAAAACAAATGTACGAGATGATCTTTAATGCCAGAAAAATATCAATAAATCTACCAACGATAAGATTTCTAACGAAACTGAAAATAGAACCTAAAAGAACACTGTGCGAAGTCTGTAACAAATAAATGAGAATGCATGAAAAAAGTCACTACAATCTGAATAGAAATAAGAGCGGAATAAAGGAAGTAGAGAACATAAACTGTGAATATGCGTAGTAACCAAACCCTAAGGAATTTAAGTTCTAGTAAGTGCCTGTGTAGCAGACTAGAGTTCTTAAGAAAACTGAAAACTCATGAGCTAAATTGGGTAATAGGAAATGGCACTATGGATAGAAGCTTAATTCCTGATTCTTTGCACACTAGCTACTAATTATTTTTAAAATGTGATGACTGTTGTGTATCTCTTACAGTCTCTTCCCATTTGTTTGAGTCTTTCATGATAGCGCACAGGAGTTATTTGTTGATACTTGTAGAAACAGCAGAAACCGAATGTAGCCAACAAACAATTATCTTTATAGATTTGGAAAGTTGTATTTCAACTGAAACAAATCTTTTAATAAAAAATAAAAAAAAAACTATGTTCATTCGTCTTGATCAGCACATTATTTACATACACCACAAACTCTACAATTAACTCATGGTTGCCATCTCCTGTGAGGGCGCGCGCTCTCACTCCTGCAGAGACGCTGCAGGAACAGCAGCAGAGGATGTGGCAGGGAGGACTCTGCACAACCCTATTCATGTGAAGGGGGACTGGTCTATAATTGCAGTGCACACCCGCTGTAAATCTGCAGTACTGCTCAAAGCAGGGATTTATTTTCATAATGTGTTTATGGCACAGAATGTGCATGTCGGGGCAACATGCAGATATGCACATTCTGTGCAAGAGGGATAGTTTGTAAATTAGTAGTTCTTCACATGCTCACGTGATCCTCATATGGGAAGTTTTGCTCCATTATACCCATTATGCTCTTAATTGGTGCATTGTCAGAACGTTGTTACACATTTTGACTGCAGTAAATGCAGTCAGGCTGTGGCCAGTAGATGATGTTTAAGATAAATCCTCACTGTCCCCAGATTATATAGGTTCTTGGGGCCCAATCCTTACCAATAAATAATGTGTTTGTGCTTAAGGGGCTGGGGCACCCTCAGGTACCACTTGATAAACACAAGTCAATCCAGTCACACTCAATGGAGATAGCCCAGAGAATGGCCACGGGGCTGTGAGAAACATGGTGCTTTGCTGCTGTTTATCATTCAGCATTTAGAATGTGCACCTGGGGCTCTAACCAGCGCAGTCAGCAAAACCCTTATGCAAATGATCAAAGAGACCCTTCTGAAAGCGGGGAGCAAAGGGATGTTGAAAAACAGTTTAGGGTTTTATTTAAAAGCATACATATTAAACTCAAGAGTGTGTGTGTTTGTACATAAGCAAACAATAAACATACCACTAATTCTGTCAACACTAGTACTTGACCCCTGATGTCCGCACTTAGCCTATGGTCTTTATTTATTTCACTGTTATCTTATGTTCTGCACTGCCCCCTCCGCTTTCCCCTTGCCCCCTTGCCCCATCCCCTGCACTTGCGCAATCTCAATGTCACTTGGCCTAGTAGGATCGCTGTCTGTCCTCCCTCTGTTTCCCCTCCCTTGCCTCGTCATGAAGTGAAACACTTGTGTATAGGCGCATTATAAATGCCATATTATATCATATCATATCATGTCATATTATATAAATGTTCAGGCTTTCAAACTATGTTAATTTTTACCAAACATGGCATGATTGTGTTATGTTATGTTCATTTATACCGTGCACCGCTACCACCCAGGGCCTGTCTGCAGGCGCACATGTTGCTCCGCAAGAAAAGAGGGCGGGGGTGTTAGTGAGGATAGGATAATAGGATAAGTTCAGAAACAGGACAAACTGGCACCTGTGTGCGTTATATTGCATGCGGGTTGGTAGTGCTGCCCGACTTGTTGTAACCTTAAGGGTAAGACTGAGTGCCTCGGTTGTGTTTATGTTGGGTGTGTGTGTGGCGTGCGGTTAGGGTGGAAGTATAATCATGTGGACTAGTTTGTAAGTATCTGACCACCTTACGCATCTGTTTACATGGCAAAAAGGGACTATGGCTCAGAATATTTTTTGGGTCACACAGATTGTCATATAAGCTAGTGGATCTAAATATCCTGATGCAATGCTGCACATAAGAAGCAGTATTTGGGCATTTTAAATTGCACTTGGTATGTGATGACAGCACCTGAGTAGGTGATGCTGTACCTTGCTTGTGATGACTACATCTGGCATGAGAGGGTTCAACTGGGTTACAATGTCATAATTTGGGCATTTGAGGCTGCACTTAGCATCTGAGGGCGGTACCTAAGTTTGTAACAGTGTACTTTGCATACAATAATAACACCAGGCTAAAAGGACTTAACCCGGCATAAGGTGGCAGTACTTTAGCATTTGATGTTGCATGCAAACTATGATTGTAGCTCATGCCATCATTGATTTTACCCATTAGCTACTCAGAATTTTAAAATCGAGTTGATAGTTATTATTATTGTGCTCTTTGATTTCATTACTGCATTGCGCCTTCTAGATGTGAAACTAAGGTAACCAGTGGCTCCCTTGGCCTTATGGCTAATCGTTTTCTGTCTTGTTGCTCTGTGCGGCTTGGAACTACATTTCCGATTGTGATTCTGTGGTTGTGACTCCCATTAGGACTTTACATTTTTGGCAAGTTCCTATTATTAACATCCCCTTCCAGGGTTTTGTATATGCGTTTCTTTTACCATATCATCTGATACTAACTCAAGTACTGATCACACGTTTAATACTATGCATTTTGACAACCCTTTTTACATGTGTCTTCTTAATACTTGCTCTGCCTGCCTACATAACACTGAACTTTGTGATTTTATTTCCACACATAAACTGGACATGTTTGCAATTTCTGAAACATGGTTTCACAAAACCTCCCAGATGTCTGCCAACAATACTATGCCTGGAGCATATAAAATGTACAGGACTGACCATATTGGCCACAGAGTAGGTGGTGTAGCACTTGTGGCTAAAAAACTACTTGACTCCCATTTTGTTCCTACTCCATCTTTAGAAGGCTGTGAAAAGTTATGCATTAAACTCAAAGTGCATCATCATTTCTCTGTGACTATAATTCTCTTATAACGACCTCCTCAGGCTCTACCTCTGTTTGAGGAACACTGTCTTGCTCTTCTAAATGACCTCCCTAATGCCAATTCCCCTGTTATTGTACTGGGTGATTTCAATTTATGGGCCAATGAACACTCTGATAGCAAAGCCCTATACATAATATCTGCTCTTGAAACCATTGGCTTCTCCCAACTCATAAAAACTAAAACCCATCAAAGTGGCCACACTCTCCATGGGATTATGTCTCGCAACTTAGCTCATAGTCACGTTTACACCGAGATTTGTCCTTGGTGTAATCCTTCATTAATTCATTTCAAGACCTCGCTACCTGCAAGCCCCACTTAGACTTAACAGAATCCACGGATTGAGGTCACGTGTATGAATCTCAAAAACATACTTCCAGTAGAATTTAGGACCCTTCTAGCAACGAATCAAAACTCCATAGAAACACCTGTGACTGCTTCTCTCTTGTCATCTCTCCAATGCTATTAAGACTACTATGGATAATATTGTGGCTCCTGAAAGAATGAAGAAAATCAAAACTGAAACGATAAAAAATTATTGCTTCTCTGACAACATTATTAATGCTAAGAAGAGGAAACGAGCATTGGAATGGGAATGGAGGAAAAATCCCGAACCTTCCACATCGGGAAAATACTAAAAAGCCACTGCATTCTATAAGAACACCATTATTGCAGTAAAAAGCTAAAAACCTTAATTCACGGATTAATAAAGCCAGCTCCTCCCCAATGAAGTATTTAAAATTCTTAAGGAATTTGAAAATGTCACCTATCCCTTCCCCTCTATCAGCAAGGATTCCACCTGGTGCCAATTAATTCAAGTTGAGCTCATTGCTAAAACTACTAGCCATCAAGTGAATATTTCTAAGCAACTGAGTCATCTTAACTCCAATGCTAAACATATCCCTATGTAGTCTAACATCTCTGATGCCCCTAGTTCATCTATTCCTAAATTTGAATTCTGATATTATTATGAGCCTCAAATCAACCACCTGCTCTGGGGACCTCTGTCCTACTAATATCCTGAAAGACTCCCTAACTGTGACTATCCCATGGATCACCAAGCTTATCAATTCATCCTTCAGTGAAGGCATTGTGCCAACCTCACTGAAGAGCGCTTGGATTACCCCGCTGCTCAAAAATAACTATTTCGACCCTTCCATAGCCAACAACTATTGCCCTATAACATGGGCTCCATACATATTAAAATGTCTTGACAGAGTTGCATTTTGTAGAAGAGAAACTTTTGGGCACTGATCAGTTTGGCTTCAGGGATCGGCACGGGACTGCGACAGCACTGTTGGACCTTAAATCCACCATCTCAAAGAATGTAGAGAGGGGCCATCCTACCTTGTTTATGTTATTGGACCTCTCTGCGGTCTTTGGTCTCATAAATCACAATCTCCTTCATGAAAGGCTGCTCAATATTGCTAACTTCTCAGTTAAAGCAGCTGACTGGATTTATTCCTTTCTGACCTAGAACGCCAAGAGTTGCTTTCAAGGTTGCCAAAGCCACTTCTATTGTCTCTATGTGTCGCTACGGTGAGGGGTGACACAGAGCTTGGCAGCGTTTGACATGTTTACCTAACTATATTGTATTGTATCTAGGTGAATGTAGAATGTAGCCATTGTATTGAATCTAAGAGAACGTACAATGTAGCCATTGTATTGAACATAGGTGAATGCAGAATGCAGCCTTTGTATTGAACCTAGGTGAATGTAGAGTGTAGACAATGGGCCTCATTCCGAGGTGGGCGCAAAGGGATACCGGGCACCGTTAAGGACATCGGTGCCGGTAATCCCTTTGGGCCCTACTACGAGTTCCCTTAGCGGGCCCCTTCCTTAACGACTGGTTTTACCTGGCTTCAAGGACGGGACCCGCTAAGGGAAATCAGAGCCAAAAACGGTACCGCAAATTGCGGTACCGTTATTAGCTGCTTCCCCCTTCCCATTGAGCCCTATGGGGGCTCAAATGGGAATGGGGAATGGTTTGGTGAATGGGGACTTACCAGTCCCAAGGTCGGACTGGACCGGTAAGTCCCCATCTCACCAAACCGGACACGGTACCGGTATGGGAGGTAGTCATGGCGCAAATAGCGCCATGACTACCTCCATACTCGGAATGAGGCCCAATGTATCGAATCTAGGTAAATGTAGAATGTAGCCAATGTAGGCAATGTATAATGCAGCCAGTGCATTGAGCCTAGGTGAATGTAGAAAGTAGCTAGTGTACTGAATTCTAGATGTATGTAGAACGTGGCCAATGTATTAAATCTTAGTGCATGCAGAATGCAGTCATTGTAAGAATGGAGGTGCATGTAAAATATAGCCATTTAACTAAATCTAAGTGATTCCAGAGTGTAGCCTATGTATTAAATTGAGGTAATTGTTAGAGTGTAGCCAATGTATTGAAACTATCACTCTCCATGCTTAGGGAAATTAGCCGAAGGCACGGCCAGCGACCCTCACGCATCTGCTAGCATACACTACTCTAAGACACTTCACACAGCACCTCTGCTGTACGAATGCAGTTACCCGTCATGACAACATTTTATAGGTAGCTAGAGCCACAATGATGCTCCTGCTCTCGCATACCCTCTCTAGACTACCTCTCACCACACATCCACATGCCAGCTTGACATGGGTGGCTAGCAGGGACTTGGCCACCCCTTCATAGGTTCGTACTGGCTGAAATCCACACCAGCATACTAGCCTTTCCTCGATGTTCCCATACCTGGACTTCGGTCCCGCCGCGGGCGTTCAACCTTCAGCGCGTTGCGACCATACCAATGGTGAGGCGCTATATAAATGGTGCGTAACATTACATTACATTACCCATTGCGTGCTCATAGCCATGCTAATCTCTTTGGCTATTCGCAACCACTCCTTGCCTCTCCCTGCCCAAAGTGCATCAAACTGGATCTGTTTGGACTAGCTTTGTCACACAGGAACATTAAACTTGATGCTGTAGAGGGCCTACCAGTGTTATTTCTAAGACGTTTTCTGAGAGTTAATGACTTAACTGTAGCTTTAAAGAGCTCCTGTTATAACACCATTGTCCTAACCAAGTCTGCCTTCAGCCACTTAATTTATAAGTAAGATATGTGTACTCACATATGTTCCTTGCACCAAAGTTCTGGTTGGCAAAGTCAAACGTTTTGGTGGCTTGTGTATGAGTGTTGCATAGACATTTTCCAGGCACTGACATATGCCCATGTACTCACACCATTTCCAACTTTTGCCACCTTATGGCCAGGTATTGCAGTGCATGGCAAATATCTACCCCCTTCCCCATGCCTACACAAACGCCCAAATGGTTTGGCTGTGCTAGTGCCCGTTTTCAATGCTGCCACTACAGTCACATGCGAACCCTTGCAGACTGATAACAACATATTCCGGACCTCTGAATACCTGCATCCTAAATGTCGGTGATCCAGAGAATAGCACACAATGTATATGTATCAAAGCACCCTGCACACAGAATGCCATGTTAAGGGCACTTGTAGAACATCCACTCTATTTACCAGCACACCCCCATCCGGAATGCTTTGATAACCAGAATTTCACCCTACAATGAATTGCCATGACAGACGCTGGTTTCTAAAGCATTATGAATATGATTGCAAAACCTCACTGCTGAACACACAGTTTGCACATTTGGTACGAATCTAAGAATCTAGGTAACGTCGGCACTCAAAGAGAAAGCCCCAGGGTTCGGCACGTACAGATCCCCTTTTCATAACGGTAACAAGGCTATTACCGGCACAGGTGATTCCCTTGTACGGGAATACATGCCCAGCTGCCGCAAGGACCCATTCCCCGTTGTGTAATGTGAGACAATCAGTCGCGCAGGGGCAGGTCAACAGGTTCCCTCTGTGGCCTGCTGCGGCCTATCGCACTCTGTGTGCACAGCGGCCGCCATGTCAGATGATCCGAAGACCTGTGACAGGGCAGCGACAACATTGACATTTGAGCACCGATTCGTTAGCATTGCAGTTGTTAAACTCGTGCAGAGGCGGGTCCTCAGATGGTTGCCATACCTTCAGAATCATGGCTAGTCCCGGGTTTTTTTCCACGGCAGAAGGGCTTCCTTCCTGCTGTTGCTACATTTCTGAAAACCTTGGAATTACCAGGCCAGGTTAATGTTTCACTGGCGTAGACAGGCTGCCTCTGAGAAATGCGCGCGGCAGGGGGAACATCACAACACTTTCTCGTCAGCGGGGGGGTGACTCGGTTGTATTGTCCACGACAGCGCCAGCCCTGCTCTCTGCGGTACCCCGGAAAAGAGGTAGGATTTGCCCATGAGGCTCAGCGGCGGGTGTCGGGGAGGTGAAGTGCCAAACAACGTGTAGTAGTACTTTTTGTTGTTGATGCAATTACTGCATTCCATTTCTTTTATATAGCGCCTACGCCTCCAAATTATGTTTCTGATCGCTATACTGAATCATTATTATTGGGTCAAACAGATCTGGATCGGAATAAGCCCGTTTTCCACCGTTAGTCTATAGGAATTAAGGCTTGCGTTGCCGAAATGTAGACCTTAAAGATAATCATACTGTAGCAGGTGTTTGTCATACGACACCGACCAATTGCACATAATGGCATAAGGTGATAAATATTCTCCCCGTTAATGGATTTTGATAATGTTCTACGCATGCCTGCACTGATGGAAATGCCAGCGGTAGTGAAGGCACCCATACATTGGTAATATCCACGCAGGTTTTCAGGATAACTATTAGGAATGTGCATATGACAAATGTAAATGTGTTGAATTTCATTGGGCATTATTTGTCTCTTTACTGGCTGGTTTGGACTTGGGAGGATAGCTCATGGGCAACGTGCTCGACTTGGAAGCAAGACGACATGGAGCAACACAGGATCCCCGAGTCCGCGCTTAGAAACCTCTGGGTATTAAGCGCGTTATAAATAACCTATCATATCATATCATTTGAAAATCAACTGGACTGTACTACTTGCTGAATGCAGAATGAACACTTTAAGCCAGCATTTATGAGGGTATACACGCATTTCGCCGACCTATTTTTGGTCGTGGGACTTTTCATCGACGACCCTTTCATCGCCAACATTTTTATTTTAAATTTTTTTTTTTTAGGGGGGGGTGTTTGTGCGGGTTCGGGTATGATTATTTAAGCAAGGGGAGGGGATTGGGGGGGCGCAGCCCCCCATAAAAAAATAAAAATAAAAAATGTTGGCGAAGAAAGGGTCGGCGATGAAAAGTACCACGACCAAAAATAGGTTGGTGAAATCACGTAGAACCATTTATGAGTCCTAGCGCTTGAAAACCTGCATTTATTATACATTTTCCTACTTGTACACAGCGGTCTTAGTGGAAGCTCTGGCGCTTGAGGAAACGCATCCGCAAAAGTGGCCCTGAAAAGTACTGGGTTATTCACAGTCTGTAAATGCATGTGCCCAAGTCCCAAGGCAGTATTGCAGAAACTTTGCATCAATGCGAGTGGAATTAGCACTAGAGCAAAAAATGCCACAGTGCAAACACGTTGGTGGCATTACAGAAACTTTGTACCAGTGCAGGTGCAATTAACACTCGTGCAGAAAAAGCACTTGTTCAGTCCATTTTTGCATGCTGGCAATGTTTGCCCTAGACTTTCACCCTTTCAGAAAAATGCATTGAAAATATAGTTCATATTACAGAAAATTTGCATCGGTGTAAGTGTAATTGGCGCTGGGGCAAAACATACTCCAGAGCAAAAAATAAATAAATATTCAATTAATGGGGTTTTGACTCACGACAAAGTAATAGGAAAAAACGTTTGCCCTGATGGAAAAATGCAGTGAACGAATATATGTTGAAATAGGGCAATTTTGCCCTAGTGCGAATAGAACTTGCACCAGAGCAACATTTCAATAAGACAGTGTCAAGGTTTTTGCACGAAGGCACTTTTACCCTGTTGCTAATTACACTTGCACCAGTGTACTGTTTCTGTAATGATAATGAAAATGCTACCCATTATTTAAATGCACCAGGCCAATATTTGCCATGGTCCTAATCCTTTACCTTTGTGCAAAGGTGCACTGAAAGAGTATGGTTTTGGCACTAGATACCTTTAGCCCCATTGCTAATTGCACTTACACTGGTACAACGTTTCTGTAACACAACCCCACAGTTTCTGGTTATTATATAGGACCAAGTACAGGAAACAAGCACATCTCCCGATTATTACCTCCTGCCCATTCACATCGCCATACATTCACTTAGTCACATTTGCTTTACTTTGCCTGTCTTTTCACTTCCCCTAGCAGTCACTGTGTCATTACAGCGGGAGGCCTCTGTTACCCTTCCTTCTTTTTCACCTCATAGTCTAACCCCTGTCACCTCTTTATCCTAACACTAATCGTTAGCTAACCAAAACCACAAACATTGCCACTTTCACAATGTGAAGATGAAGGCAAAGTAAATGTATGAAGAAGTAAATGTATGACAAAGTAAATGTCTGTCGAGATGATGATAGATTCAGTAAGGGTATGGTGAAGATGTCTAGGCAAAGTAAAGAGGGGATAACCTCAACAGCCTCCAAGCAAGTTTCTTTTCAGTGGTTTGTATTTCTTTACTGTCCTTTTTGTTACATGTTAACTACATGGGTATATAAGTTGTAAGATTATAGATCATAATTGTAAAATTGTATCACACATTTCAGTTTCAAGTAATCAAGGCCACTTGTGATAATGTGTGCTATGTGGGTCACATACTCACATAGGTTTGTGTTATCTAAACACGCGGGCAGTGAGAGCCGATTATTCTTTTCCTCCAGCAGATTTAGGTCTATATTCCTTCGGTGGGCTCACAATGTGTCACACTTCGGTCAAGCCAAGATGCTTGCAAAGCCGTTACAGTAGTGATTTCCTTTAAGGCCCTCAACGCATGCTTCACTCTTCTAGTGTCCCTCTACCCACCACTTCTTTCTTCAACCACTTCATCTTCTTTCCACCAAAGGGCTAACACGATATAGGGCCTTATTAGACAGCAACCCAAACGTTTCGTGTTCCATCTCAGATGAATTAGGAATGGGCTTGAATGGGGGTATAAGTGACCAAATGACAGTTAACAGACCCACAGCAGAAGTGTTCTGTGGTCCTGTGAGGTAACAGAAGCTCCACGGTGAATGGCTAGCCAATGGGTGGAAGGATTCCTATGCATGGAAGCAGAGGTTAGGTAAAGAGTGAGTTGGTGAAGTCTTGGCTTGAGCAGGGGTTGAGCAGGGGTTCTGGTCCTAAGCTCTTCCCGGCCACAACAGACCCAAACAGGGAGTTTCCGTTTGCTGCGTTTGGCCCTCAGCTGAAGATGGCCATGCTCGACACTCAGGGGAGACTGAATAAGGGAGGTAGTGTGTCAAGTGCCCTTCTGGGAGCCAGTCCCCGGGTTCCAGGTGGCTTCCACATATGCAGGCAGAGTCCTGGGTGTAGGCCCAGGGAGCTTCATCTTGTAGGCGGGACCCCTCAGATGGTGTACAGGGTTCACTGGCAGAGCAAGATGTGGCCAAGGAAATAAACACGTTATTGAAAAACAAACCTCAGCCAGTCAAACCTCGGGGAGCCAGTCACAGCGTTCCCAATGGCTTCGACACTTGCAGGCAGAGTCCTGGGTGCACATGGACCCTAAATATCACATGCCAGTTGAAGGCTTCATTGTCACATCCAATGTTTATTTCAGTAACTCCCTTAATGACTGATGCTAGTCTGTTAGAAAAGCAGCAATGGCAGTCTCAAAAGGTTAACATGTTTGCTGACACACTAGCAGCTGCCCTAAAGAACAGACTTGTTATCACTAGCAAGATTACACAAAATTTAACATTTGTTTTTATTTAGAATACTGAATTATATGCCGTACCTTCACTTGGCTATTTGGCATTGTTTCCGATACCACCTGAACAAACGTAACCTGTGCCTTCTTAATAAGCCTGTCTAATCAGCCAAAGTAAGCCTACCCACTACACCCAACTCAAAACACACCTGCAGAGGGGATATGCTCTTTATTGTGCAAACCTTCCAGTGTCTGGAGCAGCCTTTCTGGCCATATAATATCTTATTCCTGGTGCCTCGGCTTGAAGTACCATCAAAATATTCCTTTTCCCCAGTGGTCAAAGTGTACGAAAAGAAGTAGTGGAACTATGTTTGCTGCGGGCCTGCCCCCGCTCATCACAAGCTACATCACGGCGCCCCTCCCACGTGCAATCCAAACTCCCAAACAAATGTTCACTGCAGTGCACCGAAGTGCACGTTTCAACTTCTTTCTGCACTTTTATTTTAGAACTAAGCCATTCCAGAACGGTTTCCTTTAAAAGTAAAAGTATAGGAACAGTAAAACATAATTAAAAAAAGTAGAGTTCTGCTCCCAACTGCTCCCGCCCACTTCGACCACTGCTTTTCCCTACCTTGAGAGATGTGTTTTCCAGCTACTTGCTACCATCCCCCCATTCTAGGTTGAACACACATTCGCAAAAGATTCAATTCACTTTAACAAGAAGGAAATGAGAGAAAATGTAAAACCTGTTCATTTGAGGCCATAAACACCTTTCTTCACTGCGGCCTCCACGTGTGGTTCCATCGTCACTTTGTAGCACATACAAACTGCTAGGCTTTTTAAATAACGATGCCACCTCCCAATAGTTGCTTCGGCTGCCTGTAAATTGGCCATGATTCGACCTCTCTTTGAAGGATTCAGCTTTGACTACTTTTGTTCCCGATGCTCCATCGTTTTTAATTTGGCACAGGCCAGGATCATCTCCTATGCGCAAACCCTTGAAAAGTCCAGATGCATTCACTTGGCTATTTGGCATTGTTTCCGATACCACCTGAACAAACGCGATCCTGCCCAGCATCTTCTGCCAGTCGATACTCCAACATCATGAGTCAATACATTTGTGTATTGCCCCTTGGTCGGGGAAAAAGTGGGCCTGGCCCCCGTGCTGGGCTCGTACCTTAGCGGGGTACAGCATGGCATACTGTATGCTCCAGTCTCGTAGGGCTCTCTTTGTAGCCAGGAAGGAAAGGCGAGCCTGCTCGACCGATGGAGTGAAGTCCAGATTGAAGGAGACTCTGGCATTCTCTTACGTGAGGTCTCCCAGTTCCCTGGCCTTCCCCTACCACCTCTATCCCGTTAGCCTGAGGGTCCTTTCTGGCCTGTTAACTCAGATCTCGTGGTTTCGTCAGTTTGCCTCTCCTGCTGCCGGGCACTCGCGGTATTCCCAGCAGCCCTCACTCACGGAGGAATCTCTTCAATCCTTATGGTGCCACCGGCACCTCAGCGACCTCGCCGCTGCTCGTGGCACGATGCCAGGCAGTCGGTCAACCGGGGCCTCCTTATGTGCCGTGGATGCCTCTCCCCGCCGGGGGGAGGCTTAGTGTCAATATACTGCAGGGCCGGGAGCCATGCCCCTGTTACGATTGTGCGGTCATCACTTCACCAGGCCCTCTGGCCATGCACTACAGCTCCGGATCCCGGGGACTGGAGCTCCCCTGGAGAACACCTCGCACTTCTCGCCCGGGCTCTGCACACTCCTTAATGCCTTGCCTTCCTCAACACGGCCGGACCCTCTCCCCTGTAGAGCTTAATCAGACTGAAGCATCCAGCAGCACCGGGCGTGACTGGACTTTTGCCCTTTCTCCTCGCCTCAATACCCCCGGAGAGGGGCCGGCGCAGCGCCGCTCTGTTCCATGGGAGGGAGCACCAACTCCCTCCCGGCTCCACAGCGGGTCTCTGCTTAGAGTTTTCTCGTTTTTGTTGCGGCGAGGCTACGAGGAGCCTGCGCCTCCAGCCGCCCGCCCTGCAGGTGCTTCGTCACTGGGGCCGGGTCAAAGGCACGTTTCTCGGTCCCCTCTCCAGCCAGGCCTCTGGACCGCCTCCTTCCCCCACCAGGGCTCGGTCCACCGCCAGATTCGACCTGCTTAGGTTGGTTTGGCATCACTGTGTTCGGTCGCTCATACCAATTCAGAGGAATAATGCCCCTCCACTGAATGCCAACCGTTTTGGCGCTTTGTGTAAGCATGGGAAAGGCATTTGCCAGGCATGGCATAGTGGTATTAACTGCCCATCGATAGCAGCAGCTGCAAAATGGTGAAAGTACCTGGGCATATAATATCAGTGCCTGGAAAAATGCCTAATACTTATGGCTTTGCCAATGATTGTTTTTAACATGACTTCACTGAAGGACACAAATAGTGCTTATACATAGAGTGGCTGAAGGCTGATGTGGGTAAGACATTTTTATTACACCAGTAGTGTCTTTACGGCTCCTTTTAATTCATTAACTCTCAGAAGGTTGCTTTGAAAGAACACTGGCAGGCACTTCAAGCACTATGTTTGATGTAAGCCTTGTCAAAGATGGCTCAAAGAGTTCTCATGAGCATGCGATTTGGAAGGGGCTTGACCATAAGCAGTCAATGGGTGAGTACATAATCAAACAACAATACGCGTTTTGTGTCCATCCTCATATTACCTTTCTCCCTAGCTATACTCTAATGAAAGAAGCCAAAACTAAAAACCACCAACCGTCACTGATGCCATTTGCTCTGCACTTGCACTGCTTGCACTCATGCACATGATTTCAATCACGTGTGTTCAGGTTCTGCCATTGTTGCAAACAGAGCTGCTTAAACTAAGGGACGCAGCAGACTATGCCAACAGCCACTCAACCGGAATTTACTGTAACCAGGCAACGGTAGAACCACACCACTCACATAAGAAGGAAACGAGTAGCTCTTGGTTTGGAAAGTGTCTGGCTACAACGCGACATGTTTGTGTAGTAGATAACACCTACATGAATATATGCAGTTTACATTTGTTTTACGTGAAAAGCACAATGATGGGTGATTTGGGGAAGCAGCAATGACCTGGCACGCGCTGCACTCTGTTAATAAGAGCACGTTTGTCAGGTTCACGCTTGAGCCAAAATTCGGCTGCCAACACCCGCCTTTGACCTTGGACGTGCCTCAATAAATAGTGCGCAGCGCTGCTTGCCACGCCGCCTCTTCACTCTGCGCGACCGTGGGCCCTTTTTGCTTCGTAAATGGGTCAGTGGGGGGAGTTGGCCTTACCTTGACTCATTTCCATAGGCCAAGGACTAGTCGGTGTTCACACAGAACCTTTCTTTGTTGATAATTGCCCAATATTCACAGGTCAGAGTTCGGATCTATTTCTGGAAGAGGCGAATAGGGCGATGGGACATGGATTAACCCTTGAAGCACTATCCTCTTCACCTAAAACAGCCTTTCTCATTTAGGAAATGGTAGACGTGGTGAAGTCAGAAGTGATATGTTTTTCTACCATACACATGTTTTGAAAATACAGGCTTCTTTCGTTTTTAGATTTAAAATTCCTGTCTGTGTCCTATTGAAACTGTTACCTTCTTTTTAAACATTGTGTATAATTTGCCTTCAGACCATGACACCATTTTTTCTGAAATATGGTTGCAGCCTTGCCGTGGTGCTCCAGCCCACAGATCCTTATTCTGTGCCATCTACAACCTTAAAAATATCTTGTCTAAATGCCCAGGACAAACGTTAAAGATGTGTTTACATTTGTTTGAAAACAGTAATTTCACCAGGTTTGCTACATTTCTGACACAGCGGGCGTGATATATTTTTTGCACCAGGGGAGCCAATCAGTTGGCTGGAAAAGTGGGTTAGAACACACTGTGTGATGCCTGCTTTGTCCAGCCACCCAACGCCCTTCCCCGGGTGGCGCAATCTTCATTGTGCAATCTTTCCCTGTTGCCTCCCCGCCCTCAAAGACATCCTGCACCCTCTACCCGCCTCCCTCTCTTGTCCCCCACTTACCTGCTGGATCAGAGTTTTGTGCTCCGGTCCTGGCACTCCTGCCGCCCACAGCTACCATGGAAATAGAAAAGGTACTAAGTCAATTTTCCTATGGTGGCTGCCATCTTGATTTTGATTTTTTTAAGGGAGATTGGGCTTAATTAATACGCGTGGAGCCCATCTCCTGTAAAATATAAAAACAATTTAAAAAAAAATGCTCAGCCTGGGCAAGCCATGGGGTGCGAATAGCAATCACCTCTGCTCAGGGGGAACATATAGTTACAGAGGGCATATAGTTACCTAGGCTCGGGCTGTTACTGGCCCGGTACTCCCCTTGGGTGGGGGTGATTGCTACAAGCTACTGAATTTGTTGAAATTAATACATTTGACCAGCTGCCTCTGTTAAAGCATATTCATTGCTATCTCGATTAAAAACGTGGGCCCATATTACAGAACCATGAGGCTTATTTTAGCAGTACAGTCCATCATTGCACTGTCACAGGGTCTAAAATATGCCAGTTATTAGGTTAATTTCATAAATATCAGGGCCATTTCAAAATTACTACCAGCCTCAAAAATTGCCCGAATGCAAAAACATTCTTTTAATGCAGTTTCGCACCAAGGCAAAGTGCTCAAACCAATCCGTCATAGCAAATGGCCAAATGTGCAAAAAAGGCACAGAAAGAATATTTTTTTGCAACAGGTCAATTTTTGCCATAATCCCTGCACAAATAAATATGTTTGTGTAATACGACCCCAGCAGCAATACTGACTAAATGATATTGAAATGGCAACACATATATTTGCTGACCTCTAAAAAAATGCTTCCCTAGCTGGCTATCAACATGGTCACAATTTACAGCACTTCCCCAGGCACACAAGCAAGTATGGCTGCCGACCTTGCCTGTCTTGCCTCATATCATTCAAAGATATACCGATTGATCCATTTAAAACACGAACATGCTCCTGCGTTAGGGCCTACAGTTTGGAACACACTACCCAATACACCTTGAAGACACATCATCCGTCTTAAAAAATGTAAAGAAATCCTGAATTCAGAAAATATACAGATATTCTGCGTTATCCATTGTACTGTCTGTGGAGCCCATGCACTGTAAGCAGAAGTGAAGTCTATGATAGGGTCCCCGGCCCCTCAGAACCCTGCTGTGCAGGTGAACTGTCTTGCCATGAAGCGTTGGTGCTTCTTAAGCATTGTGGAGAATTTGGAAATGTTTCATAGTTCATGCACTAGTTTGTGTCGTGGGTGTAATACCCAGTCAGTTCCTGGCTAAACCCCCTCTGACAAAGGCCCTGGAGTATCCAGGATGCCAAGAGTGGAGTGCAAACTATGGCAAAAGCATGGTCAAAGAACAGTGGGAAACTTAACCAGCCACTTGCCCCTCTTTGCCAATACCACTGCAGTCTAGAGCAGTGGTAGCCTGCCAGTTTATAAAGTGGAGCGACCCATGAATTGCTCCATGGGTGCCCAAAGGGGAGCCCAACCAACGTATGTTCTTTCTCTGAAAACGTTTCTTAAAATATTAGGTTGACATCATGAATTTTGTAACACAAATTACAAAGATTTGCTCAAAAGCTGTAGAATTTACAATTGGTACTGGAGGGGGAACACACGAAATACTCTACCAGGCCGCAATTACTTTGAATTACTAAGTCCATTCTTAGTCGTTTCCTGAGACATGGGTTTGCATGGATGTTCTCCAGTTTATAAAAATGTTCTGGAAAGCCCTTATTAAACCTTCTTTACAACTCCCCCTCTAAATCCAGAAGCCCGTAAAAGTGTAAGATGATGCTCTTTTTTTGCAGAACACCTTTCTGAGAATTGCCCTTTTAAAGTAGATTCTTTAAAGTGCATACTGTTTTGACAAACAACAGGACCCTCACATGTTCTAAAAAATAATACAGTTCTGCTCTTGTTGGTGGAAACTCTTTAGGTGGAAAAATCACGGTCTCTACATTATCTCTACATTATCTCTACAAACTCTCAAAATGCTGAGAGTGAACTATCTTCCCTGACTGTATTTGGCTGTACAGTTGCATCTCTCGCTGCACCGCGGCTCCACTGCTTCCATAGGCCCGTTTGGCAGGGGCCAATCTCATCATTTCATAGTCCTGAGAAAGCACCATCAATTTTTCAACCACTGTCCTGGATACACTTGGATCCTAATGCGGCAACACTCTGCATCAAGAATGTCGTACAAGCAATAGGACGGACATGGCAACTATTGAAAAAAAAGATCGCAAATCACCTGTCAATGTTGTTGATTTGTTGATGCAATGCCCAAATGGGCTGATTAGCACCTGAAATAATTAGCCCAAAGCAGGAGTAACATGAATAAGCTGATTTTGGCGTAAGATGGAAAGCCTCATTGTTAAATGTATTCAATACCACTATATTGGTTTAGTCACAGGAATCAACTTATTGTATTGGCCCATTGCATTCTCATCAAATGTTAGGTTACTCATGTAGCGCGTAGCTGCCGCTGGTGTGGGCGTGTAACACAATTCACTAAGCATTACCCCGTTTTTATGACTCTGTTGAAGCATGTAACAACTCAGCTTGTTTACTACTATAATCAATTTGTGCACAACGACTCATTGATTGCTATTATTTTAGAAGGTCTATAATTCACCCTTCCGCATGGACAATAGGACACTAAGCAGCACTCCCTTTGTGGGAAATGAAGACTCAATAAATTAATTACTGCTGTTTGCTTTGAAACACATTTGGATGAAGTTGAGAACTTATGGTGCCTGCAATTGTGTTCTGGAAGCTTATTGTGTTGCTTCTCAGGATACTCTCTCGCTCGTTGAATCGCTGCCAACTTGGCTTGGTTCTTTGTTTTGATTTGTTGGTTTGCAGAAGAACTTTCAATGAAGGACCTGGGTCAAGGTCCCTGAAAGAAGATCTTGGTGCGCATAGTCCCACACCTTTATAAATCTTTTGCATACGTCATCCAATGTCAAGAGGAAAATTGAAGAGATCTTTGCTTCATCAGCGGGTTGGCAGTGCCGGGGTCCCCTTTGAACCGTATACTGTGTTTTAAACGATGCCAATTTCCTCGTATGCACATTACTCCTATTTCCCCCTCCCCCCGTTGTTTTCATTAAACCTTTTCTGCTTTCCATATATGTTGTGTGTTTGGGGGTAGGCAGGGTGAATTGGTGGGGTCGGTTAGATGCGGGTCTATGTAAGGATTTCTAATTTTTTTAAAACACAAAGTTGACGAAAACGACGCTAGGAAAAATGCACAAGTTGTGTGCAAACGAGGAACTGACCTCGTTACAAACATGCACAACCACTTGAACAGCTTAAGAGCTGATTCTGGGTTTTCCTTAGCAAGGGTAAATTTATGGTTTGACCCCAAAAAAAACTTAATTGCCAACACCAGGATTATGAAGTTAGATATTTGAGGATTCACAAGACCAGAATTAGGATTTTGTTATTTCACAGCTGCGAATATGTGCACACTCACCCAGTCCAAATGGCAATCCTGCCAAGCTGGGACGTGCTTTCCGTCATGCAGACCAACCGCATGTTGGCAGATCTTCCAGGGCGAATCCTGGTATCTTTCCAATTACTCGATACGCCTTTTGCTTTTCCCTGCCTGTAATTAGTCACCCAGGGGTGTATTCCTGCCATTGGCAAGACGACAGCATATGAGGCTGACCAAACAGAAGAGAAGGCGTGGTTTGAGGAAATGTGTATTGTCACGCAACACCCAGGAAGAGGCATGGACGCATCCGTGTAGAGTGCGTTTTACATCTTTGCATTTTTTCAGCACTAGAAGCAGAAGTGTGGACTTTGTCAATGCTTTGGGAATGCGGAATTCAGAAATCGCCAAGAGCAGGATGGCTCAGGGTCAAAACAGAACAGCACAGACTGCCCACAACCAGTAGGGAGCCCTTCTTTCAAAAAAAAAATATTATTAATTTGTTGTAGCTGAAAATACAGCCTTTCAAATATACAAAACAATTTATACATAAAATAAATTTACAATAAAATGAATATTTTTTTTCATCATAATAAGAAATATTAGTGATTCATGAAGCAAGACATTCTAACATTATTAAGCCATTCTTTTGGAGGCAACATAGTCCTGTAGTGAATAATATCATGTTAGCCAGAACTCATTAATTATATAAACCGAGCCACATAAAATGTTACACCAAAAACCCTGACACCAAGTTCAAGGACTACATGAATAGAGCCATCACCACTTTAACTCTCTAAAAGTATTTCCCACTGCAAGTCAGTGTCAAGAATTTGGTCATCTTCAAACAACTGTCGAAAAAATCTTGTTCTTTGGGCTTGTAGCGGTGGGCATTCAGCAGTCAAATGTAGGGAGCCCTTCAATCATTTTGGTACAAAACCCTGATTTCTACACGTTTTTGACGACAGAAATGTCATTGCAGTTTTATTTGCTGCAAAATATAGTGTAGACGCTGCACCTCTCCAATCACCCAATCCCCATCTCACATTGCCTCAGCCAAACCCACCTCCAGCATTTTTCCGGCAAAAAGTCTGTAAAAATAAGCGCGAAAAAATAAATCTATGGTGACATTTCTGTGGGAAAAAGACTAGTCACCAAATGAGGTCACACGATAAATAATGTGTTTCAAATGAGAAAATGGCACTCCTGTTTAATAGTGTATGGTGTGACTGCATGCTGCAATTAGTGTTTTCTGGATCAGAGGATGTAGGGTGTGATGCATGCTGCAATTAGTGTTTTCTGGATCGGAGGATGTAGGGTGTGACTGCATGCTGCAATTACAGTGTTTTCTGCATCAGAGGATGTAGGATGTGACTGCATGCTGCAATTGGAGTGTTTTCTGGATCAGAGGATGTAGGGTGTGACTGCATGCTGCAATTAGTGTTTTCTGGATCAGAGGATGTAGGGTGTGACTACATGCTGCAATGAGTGTTTTCTGGATCAGAGGATGTAGGGTGTGACTGCATGCTGCAATTAGTGTTTTCTGGATCAGAGGATGTAGGATGTGACTACATGCTACAATGAGTGTGTTCTGGATCGGAGGATGTAGGGTGTAACTGCATGCTGCAATTAGAGTGTTTTCTAGATCGGATGGTTGAACTGAAGATTTTTCCAGAGGAAAGAAGGTAGGCCATTAAGATGTGATGATCTAATGGAGGAATCTGAGGGATGGCTTTAACAGCGTTTGAATTCCACTTTAAAGTAAAACATGCCTATTCTGAACCAGCTTTGATGCAGGCCTATCAATGTGCAACAAATCAATGCTACCACTAAGGTGGCTTTCTATGGTGTGAGGCTCCTGTGAAGAGCTCTTCTAAAGCTACCGGCTTAGTCCTGGGCTGAGGTGAGAACAGCATTAGTTTCTGGAATGTTACAACACTACCTCAGGGTCGATATGTTGCCGACGTGGTCCTAGCATACGTTTCGGGAGTGCTACGACAGTACCTTAGGGCTGACGTGGTCCTAGTATTCGTTTCTGGAGTGCTACAACAGTACCTTGGGGCCAACGTAGTCCTAGCATTAGTTTTTGGAGTGCTACAACAGTACCTTAGGGCCAACGTGGTTTTAGCATTAGTTTCTGGAGTGCTACGACAGTACCTTAGGGCCGATGTGGTCCTAGCATTAGTTTCTGGAGTGCTACGACAGTACCTTAGGACCAACGTAGTCCTAGCATTAGTTTCTGGAGTGCTACAACAGTACCTAAGGGCCAACGTGGTCCTAGCATTAGTTTCTGGAGTGCTATGACAGTACCTTAGGGCCAACGTGGTCCTAGCATTAGTTCCTGGAGTGCTACATCAGTAGTGCAAGGTCAACATGGCCCTAACATTAGTTTCTGGAGTGCTACAACAGCAGTTCAGGGCCGACACCGTACTCGCATTAGTTGCTGGAGTGCTAAATCAGTATTTTAGGGTAGACCTGGCCACAGCATTAGTTCCTGGAATGCTAAAATGGGCTCTTTGAAACAGTATTTGCTTCCTGTATAAGCGCCTAACTAGCAAACAATAAATAAATAAATAAGCCAGTAGTTTAGGGTTGACGTGGTCCTAGCACTAGATAATGGACTGCTAAATCAGTAGCTTGAGTCAACGTGGTCCTAGCATTAGTTCCTGGAGTGCTACATCAGTAGTGCAAGGTCAACATGGCCCTACCATTAGTTTCTGGAGTGCTAGGACAGGATTTCAGGGCCGATGTAGGGCTAGTATCAGTGCTTGGAGTGCTACGCCAGTAGTTCAGGGCCAATGTGGTCATAGCATTAGTACCTGGAGTGATAGGACAGTAGTTCAGGGCCAACGTGGTCCTAACATTAGTTCCTGGAGTGCTATGTCAGTAGTTTAGGGCCGACACAATCCTAGCTTTAGTGCCTGGAGTGCTACGACAGTAGTTTAGGGCTTATGTTGTCCTAGTATTAGTTCCTCGACTGCTACAACAGTTTATGGTTGACGTGGTCCTAGCATTAGTTCCTGGAATGCTATGCCAGTAGTTCAGGGTTGATGTGGTCCTAGCATTAGCTCCTGGAATGCTATGCCAGTAGTTCAACGTTGACATGGTCCTAGTATTAGCTCCTGGAATGCCATGTTAGTAGTTCAGGGTTGACGTGGTCTTAGCATTAGTTCCTGGAATGCTATGTCAGTAGTTCAGGGTTGACGTGGTGTTAGCATAAGTTCCAGGAATGCTATGTCAGTAGTTCAGGGTTGACGTGGTCCTAGCATTAGTTCCTGGAATGCTATTTCAGTAGTTCAGGGTTGACGTGGTCCTAGCATTAGTTCCTGGAATGCTATGTCAGTAGTTCAGGTTTGACGTGGTCCTAGCATTAGCCCCTGGAATGCCATGTTAGTAGTTCAGGGTTGACGTGGTCCTAGCATGAGTTCCAGGAATGCTATGTCAGTAGTTTAGGGTTGATGTGGTCTTAGCATTAGTTCCTGGAATGCTATGTCTGTAGTTCAGGGATGACGTGGTCCTAGCATTAGTTCCTGGAATGCTATGCCAGTAGTTCAGGGTTGACGTGGTCCTAGCATTAGCTCCTGGAATGCCATGTTAGTAGTTCAGGGTTTATGTTGTCCCAACATTAGTTCCTTGAATGCTATGTCAGTAGTTCAGGGTTGATGTGGTCTTAGCAAGAGTTCCGGGAATGCTATGTCAGTAGTTCAGGGTTGACGTGGTCCTAGCATTAGTTCCTGGAATGCTATGTCAGTCGTTCAGGGTTGACATGGTCCTAGCATTAGTTCCAGGAATGCTATGACAGTAGTTTAGGGTTTACGTGGTCCTAGCATTAGTTCATGGAATGCTATTTCAGTAGTTCAGGGTTGACGTGGTCCTAGCATTAGTTCCTGGAATGCTATGTGAGTAGTTCAGGGTTGACATGGTCCTAGCATGAGTTCCAGGAGTGCTATGACAGTAGTTCAGGGTTGACGTGGTCCTAGCATGAGTTCCAGGAGTGCTATGCCAGTAGTTCAGGGTTGACGTGGTCCTAGCATTAGCTCATGGAATGCCATGTTAGTAGTTCAGCGTTGACGTGGTCGTAGCATTAGTTCCAGGAAGGCTATGTCAGTAGTTCAGGGTTGACATGGTCTTAGCATGAGTTCCAGGAATGCTATGTCAGTAGTTCAGGGTTGACGTGGTCCTAGCATGTGTTCCAGGAATGCTATGACAGTAGTTCAGGTCCGACATGGTCCTGACATTAGTTACTGGAGTGCTATTACAGTAGTTCAGGGCCGACGTGGTCCTAGCATTAGTTCCTGGAATGCTATGTCAGTAGTTCAGGGTTGACATGGTCCTAGCATTAGTTCCAGGAATGCTATGACAGTAGTTTAGGGTTGACGTGGTCCTAGCATTAGCTCCTGGAATGCCATGTTAGTAGTTCAGGGTTGACGTGGTCCTAGCATTAGTTCCTGGAATGCTATTTTGACGTGCCATGTTAGTAGTTCAGGGTTGACGTGGTCCTAGCATTAGTTCCTGGAATGCTATGTCAGTAGTTCAGGGTTGCCATGGTCCTAGCATTAGTTCCAGGAATGCTATGACAGTACTTTAGGGCTGACGTGGTCCTAGCATTAGCTCCTGGAATGCCATGTTAGTAGTTCAGGGCTGACGTGATCCTAGCATTAGTTCCTGGAATGCTATTTTGACGTGCCATGTTAGTAGTTCAGGGTTGACGTGGTCCTAGCATTAGTTCCAGGAAGGCTTTGTCAGTAGTTCAGGGTTGACATGGTCCTAGCATTAGTTCCAGGAATGCTATGTCAGTAGTTCAGGGTTGACGTGGTCCTAGCATGTGTTCCAGGAATGCTATGACAGTAGTTCAGGGCCGACATGGTCCTGACATTAGTTACTGGAGTGCTATGACAGTAGTTCAGGGCCGAAATGATCCTAGCATGAGTTTCTGGAATGCTATGTCAGTAGTTTAGGGTTGACGTGGTCATAGAATTACTTCCTGGAATGCTATATGAGTAGTTCAGGGTTGACGTGGTCCTAGTATTAGTTCCTGGAATGCTAAGTCAGTAGTTCAGGGTTGACGTGGTCCTAGCATGAGTTCCAGGAGTGCTATGATAGTAGTTCAGGGTTGACATGGTCCTAGCATTAGTTCCAGGAATGCTATGACAGTAGTTCAGGGTTGACATGGTCCTAGCATTAGTTCCAGGAATGCTATGACAGTAGTTTAGAGTTGACGTGGTCCTAGCATGTGTTCCAGGAATGCTATGACAGTAGTTCAGAGTTTACATGGTCCTAGCAATACCGAAAATACATTTTGAACACGGGCTAATAATAATTACTTGTTTTTGATATAGCACTTAGATTAAAGCTCTTTAATCAAGACATATTTACAAACATTAATATTATTACCCAATCGAATTTGGCACTCATTTATCGAGCTCGGAAGGATGAATGGCTGAGTTGGTCTTGCTGGGATTCGAACCTGTGACGTGCAGATGAAACTTAGATCACAGCAAGGAGCGTTTACTGAGCCATTTTACCGGCATTAATAATACACCATGGGCCTCATTCCGAGTATGGCGGTAAGGGATAGCGGCCACCGCTAACGAGAGCGGTGGCGGTAATCCCTTACCGCCATACTCCGAGTTCCCTTTGCGCCATGGTGGTTTTAACACCTGCTTTTAGCAGGTGTTAAAAACCATGGCGCTAAGGGACCTTGATGTTAATTACGCCACCGTAATTTACGGTGGCGTAATTGACGCCTTCCCCACTCCCATTATGCCCTATGGGGCAAGAATGGGAATGGGGAAGGGTAAATGGGGATTGAGGAATTACCGCCCCGCCAAACTTGGAATGGGGCGGTAATTCCGCCATCCACCAAGGCGCTGCCGGTCCGGGTACGGCGTCAACCAAGGCGTTAATAGCGCCATTGGTTAGCGCCGTACTCGGAATGAGGCCCCATATAAAATACAATACATTATAAATACTAAGTTTGGAAAAACTAAGTTTAATCAGTTTATTAAAAGAAGGCTCCTTAACAAGCATGTTACAACTATTAAATTGATGTTGCACAGTGAACAGAAGTGATAATTTTCAATAAACCTGACAAAACAGCGGCCTAGCAATGATGGGCAATGGGGCACTGGCCTACCGTTATGGCGAGTCCGCCACTGCTCCTGTCACGCAGAGTGACCCCTCTCAGTAAAACTGGCGTTGACATTTCTGCCTGACAGTAGTGTCTCCAGGGACGGAGGGGTGGGGGGGTGGCTAGCAGGCTCTCGTGTGGTGCTGTCACACGTGGTGACCCGCAGGGCTTCTGCCCCCTGCATGCAGTAGGTGGTACTCTGGGGGCATGGCCCACATGGAAAAAGCAGAGCAATAGGTTTTTGTCGGTACCTCAATGAAAGCGTAAGGATTCGATACAACAAAACATTTTGGCTAGTAAACAATATGATAAAGATATTCTAGGATCTGCCGAAAAGCCCAAAAGGCAATGCTGCAGCACTAGTCGCGGGATCTAAATCCAGTAGATCCATTAACGCCACACTCAGCTAGGTGTCCACAATCATTTCGAGTAAACATTCGCAACATCCATAGGTTTCTTTGGGGGAAACACGTGATGGTGGGTCAGGTTCAGAGCGGATGGTGTTCTGATCAACTGAGTGCTCATTTAAATGCGTGCTGCAGTGAGGAAGTCAGAGTTTTGGAGTGAAAACCTCGGGTGCACTGGCACTGATGGTGAAATGGGGCTTTTGCTGATTTTATTAATAGGAACAAGGATCACAGAAGATCCATTCAAAAAGCAGGTTGTTAATGTTTGGGACTCTAATTGTGGAATCTTTTGGATTTGGCAATGCCTGTACATTTTGGATTTGGCAATGCTTGTACATAGCATATGTGTTTTCTTTAACCAGATTGGAGATTTCTGATATAATGCATTTTTTCCTATTGAAAAGTAATACTTTGCATAACTATAACAGCTACGGTGTAGTTCTAAATATATCTATAGTGAGTGGTACAGAAAAGGGAGAACATTCCCGTCCTCTTGGTGCCTAATGTAATTAATTCTACATTTACAGATTTGCGCATGTGAACAAATCGAAGAGGATCAAGGCACTTGGAGACAGTAGACTACTTTCTGCTATGAACCACAGGGTATGTCTTGATGTTTTTTCATCATGTTTTTATTTGTATATATGGCTCTCTATTGCAGAATTGGTACGTTCTGTTACATTTTGTTAAACAGGTTTTCTAAAATACCCCATATCTACTTTTCATGGCTGTTGGCTATAGCTGACTACAATTAGCACCTGGGGCAGGTGGGCGGGGACCCAACCAATCAGGTTGCTTGGACAGCAGGCTGAATCTACCGATCCAAACATGCATTCCAAGTAACCTGAGGGGTGTTCCTCCACCCCGCCACCTCCCCTGACCCCCTCCCTTCCCTTATGTTCAGTCCCTCCCACCCCCACTTAACTGATTACTGCAGCTGTGGCAGCACCCGCCACCGCTGCTGCTTCTACTCCGTTGTCCATGCTGGCCGCCATTAAAATGGAAGAAGGGCTCCGGGTTCTTTACTCATGGCGGCCATCTTTAGTGAGTATTTTGTTTCAATTAACAAAATACTTTGCTTTTAGCACCCTGGGTTTCCGTAGTGGAATCCCATGGTGCTAATAGCCGTATGCACCTGTTCCACAGGATTGAAAGGGTGGCAGCGGCACCGGGACCCTCACTAAAAGCCTTTTCCACGCTCGGGCCTATTAATTCAAGCTCTGTGCCGTTATCACCTGTCCCAGCCCATGGAAAGGGTGCATATGGCTAAAACATAACTCTTTAGACCTCATTAATAGTTTTAGTTTATTTTCTTTTAAAAACAACCAAACTAAAATACTGTGTTAAGTATGCGCTAATGGGATTTAAGGTCATGCAGACCCTTCAGTTATTACCCATGTTATTGTCCATAGGATTCCAAGGGGATTGCAGATTACTGTATGCGGTAAGTACTGCACACAGGAATGGTTTTGTGGAAGACATTACCGCTACATGAAAATAGGCGGTTTTTAAGGAGCTCGGTTTTGAACCTCTAATGTTATCAGTGCAGTAAAAGAAGAAGTGATCTTGTTACCGCCACTTTTTTACCACACTGAGAAACTCTTAATGAGGCCCTGTTATGCAGTATGGACATTTAGAAAGCAGTTCCATCACTAACTTCTGTATGCCCAGCAGATATCGCAACTCGTGTGCAGTACATTATGATTTAGCTATATTTATTTATAAACCCCACAGGGAAAGCAATACATTTTTTGCACAAAAAACGCGTACAAAATGTACCATTGAAAACAGAGCAGAGGACATTGTTCTATACACCGTTCCTGTGCAAGTTATGGAACTGACTTTATACAGACCAGAAAACAAACTACTTCAATTTGACCTTTGCAACGTCTGGGTTTCCCAGGAGCCACATCGGCATACCATATATAGCTATTGATTTCCCACGGCTAAGGCGAACAAGGCCTCAAACGGATAGTACCTGAATCCATTGAACCTGTGCGCTCCCAGGGTCACACCTTCCATAGCTACCAATCTGCACGCCCGACGCTGTATGGCAGTTATCACACAGTGAGGTGCTGCTGAGCTGATCATTAAACAGGGATGACGTAGAAGAACGTGGCGTGCTATGATCTGCTGGGAACGTGCGTTAACATTGCTACCACGGCCAGAATACGCGACGCCTACGCTACACACCCCAGAGGCCTCTTTCAATGGCTGGCATCATTACATATTTGCAGAGTGGAGTCCCTACCCTATGACGTTCAAAAATGTGTGCCTTGAAGCCAGTGAAAGTACAGAAGGAAATTTGAACCGTGTATTTTTAGAACCCAGGCCCCTGCATCATGGGAGATGGTAATGACGTTTGGTATTTTTCTTTAGAACAGGCAAAGAATACTTGTGAGATTAAAAGTTGAGTAAGACATCATCTGTATATTGTTTGCATTTTCAGTTGAGGTCTTAGTGTAAGCATGTTTAAATTAATAATATTCTTATTTTGTTTTTTGTATTTTGCAATAGTGTCCTACACGAATATTTTAGTATCAAACAAGGTTCTTGCTCACTGGGGTGCAACAATAAAGGAATGGATTCTTGTACCCCATAGGGGGAATGGGACGATACATACTGGCGTTCAAAGTAGACTCACCAAAGCCTATAAAATGGCTATATTTCTTTCTTTTTCATCTGAAAACAGCAATCCCTGAAATACTGGCAACCCCGCTACCACAGTGACTTGAGCTGCCCCATATGCCTACAGACAGCCGCCCTCCCAGTGGAAACCAACTGTGGGCACTTATTTTGTGGTAAGTGACTAGAGTGTTTGCCGCATCCTTATCGGGATGTGTATAACATGGAAAGTGAGTGACCACCACATTTACATATGCACCCTAAAGCCATGCTTTCATGGGAAACCATGTTGCTCAATCTTTCATGAATGTTTGCTTTATATATTAATCAACTGAAAAATACAAAATCTCAGACTCCAACGGTAGGCAGCATGAGTCGCCTAACTGGCCAGCAGTAACTCAAGGTCTACATTTACCAAACCTCCATTTTGGCTCCTTAGGGATCTCATTAAGTGATCAAACACAACAAATATAAGGCTGAATGGGTATCCATCCCTTCTGAGAAACTGTAATAGTTTTGAAAATGCTCTTGAGGAAACCACCTGCAAATGATTATAATAAACACAACATGCTCTTGTATTGTTTTTAACCAAAATCACTAAACTCAAAAAGGCTATTAAAAGCCACAGATCAATTTGGTTAACGACAAGGGCCAAATCTGAAAGGCAGATCAGTTTGATGATGCAATGGCGCCTAGACAAGCATAGTTAATTTTGGATGTGATTATCTCTCTGGGTGCAGTATCAGGGCTTAATCCCTGGTATCGTCTCTCCCGAAGCCAGCACAACATTCTCCTCTCCCCAGTCCTATGCCTTCCCATCTACAGCGTAACCTGCTCCATTTTGTTCTCTTAAATCAGGGGTCTGCAACCTTTGGCCCGCCAGATGTTTTGAACTACTGTTCCCATTAGAACTACCCCGCGTTGTTAGTGGTGAGATATCATGGGAGTTGTAGTTCATAACATCTGGAGAGCCAAAGGATAAAAACCTGTGCGTTATAGTATATATCCATCCTTTCCAGGTCTTAAATCTCGCCTTTTACAAGTAATTCCTCGTTTTCTCCCTTTCCATGACCCAAAGCTCTCCCCTTCCTTATACCCGGCTTTAGCTCCTGCTTGGAGTGAAACATGACTCCTTGTCCTACTCATTTGTTCACCCTCCTTCTAATTATTGCAAAGCACCATCCAGGAGCGAAATAATTCAAGGCATAGAGTCCTATCACAAATACTAGGCAGCAACCCAGACCCTAGAGACACACACATTCTTTAGTCATGCAACACGCTATAGACATTCTGAGTTCTGCTAAGAGAAAGAACGTTCTACGTGTCCTAATTCCTGGCCAGAAAACTGGGCGCAGAGCTCACTTGCCATTGTGACACTGTAAGCAGGCGAGGAAGAGTACAATTCACATCCAGCTCCCTCTACACCCAGAGTCACCTAGAATTCGTATCAATATCCAGTATGCTGATAAGAAAGATAAATGTTGATCCCCTGGGAAGATTTGCTGTCGATGAAGGGTGTACGGCCCTGGTAGAACTGCAGGGCGTGACCGATTTGTGGAAACCTCTTGGCCATGAAGTGCATTCAAGCGGCCTACCTTATGTGCAAGGATTTCTGAATTTGTCTTCTGGGTTTCCTAAGGGAAATGTGTTGGATATTAGCCTGCGGTGGAGGTTGGCCATTGTTTCATGTATGTAGGTGACCCCAGAACATGTTCAATTGTAATCCGGTCTCTGCATCCTAATTGCACTTTCAGAGTAGTGTCTGTTCACTGAATCTGGGTTGGCTAACGCGAATGCTTTGAAGAAGTCACTCGTTGGAATTTCTTATTAATTACCCGTTAGTATAACTTTGTTTCATTGAAGTTAGAACTTCTGCCTCATTTTAAATGTTGTCCAATACCAGTTAAGAGCAAGGAAACCCGCATGGGACACTGTCTCAGCTTTCCGCATGCTACCACAGGTGTTGTCTGCCTTCCGTCTTAATGGATATATTTTCCTTTCCCACACTATTCCCCAGGCCGCAAACCGACTTGGCTTGGACGATTCTGCAGGCACTGGATCTAAGCATAGCACTCAGATCCTTCCTGGATGGGCCGGTCTCTTTAAGATCCTCTTCATGCACAAGGCCATCCATGGAGGTGCACGTCAAGACAGCTACAACTAGGGGTTGCTCTCCTCCAAAAAGCGATATTTAGCCCTCAGAAAAGAATGAGAATGCACACATGCAAACATTATCCATTCCATTCGGGAGACACTAGTCCAGGCCTGGTGATCACTTTGCACTCTGAGACATGTAGGTCTGGGTTTATAATGAGAAACTCCAGGACTACAAGACCCAGAGTGCACACTTACAAACGATACTGGACTAGTTTCTCAAAAATGTAATGGATAATGTTGGAATGTATGTCGGCATGTATGTGAGAACATAATTGGACATCATTGAAAAAACAGCATCAGGGATATTTAAGCCATCAGCGTAGGCTACACCTCAATCACTGAGTAACTT
Organism: Ambystoma mexicanum; assembly: GCF_040938575.1. Lineage (NCBI taxonomy): Eukaryota > Metazoa > Chordata > Amphibia > Caudata > Ambystomatidae > Ambystoma > Ambystoma mexicanum. Next base: position 1,258,592,589 of record NC_090922.1, read on the forward strand.
GCCCCATAGGGATGCTCTCTTTGGGTAAGAAGTAGGCCTGTTTGCTTGAACACGGTTGGATTTTGCCTCTATCCTTCTCCCGTTCTCCTTCTTGCTTTTGAATCTGCCACAAGTTGTGAATAGGGGAATTGGGGCGCAGGAGCAAGAGAAGATTCACTTTATGGTATCTCTGGTAGCGGTAGGCCCCTCTCCTGTTAACATCAGCACCCATTCTGCAATCCCTCTTGTCACATCATCGGCCAATTATCCTATTCGGTCGTGGTAGTGGCAATAAATAGGAGTGATGAGCAGCATGGTGCTAATCCCATGCAGTGACTCCTCCACTAGGGTGGCGGTATAGCCGTAAATTGATAATAGTGTGACTGCTCTAACTTTTTAGTGCACCTTAAGACTTACTATGTTTTAGTGCATTCTTGCTTAAATGCAAAATGGCTGTACCATATCCAGACCTTTGCTATCTTGGTACTACCATGCCACAGCTTTCATACACTTGTGCATAAGTGCAGCCTGGCCTTACTATCATAGAGTTGCTGATGACTTATTACATTGTGGGCCTGTTATGGTAGCCTTTGGCTTTACTGTACAATGGTTTGACAGTTTCCTAGCTTAGTAGATTCAGTCCTTAAAAAACACCTTTCCTTCAGGTTGGCCTCGGCCGGCCTGACATCTAAGCGCTCTCTTTAGAAAGTGTTTAATGCTGTAATATAGTCATTGGGTGTCAGTCATGTGTGTTAGTATACTTCCCCATCGTTCAGTATTTCCATATTGTCATCAAAAACTGTACACCCTGGTTTTGGTACATCCTAATCTTAGTAAACTTTGGACTTGCGCTTTCAGCCTTAGTATGCATGGCTACAATGGATATACAATATCCTGGTCTTTGCACATTCTGCTGCTAATACAGAAAAGTACAGAAAAGACACTCTGAGATGGTCCCCATTCACTATTTGTGCACTTCTAACTCTACTTTCAGCAGCACAGCACGCCATTATATATGAGACGAAGAACTACCCTAAATGGACAACATTTTTAACAGACCATTGATCAAGTGAATAACATAAAAGTGATTCCTTCCTTGCAAGGAGTGTTATTTTACTGTAGGATGGGTACTCTACTTGCATACAACTATAGAGAGCACAGGTGTCCCGCTGAGTTAGAGATCATGTGTGTATGTACATACACATTTGTTGTGTATGAGCTGTTGGGTGGAACGTGTCGTCTTCATAGGCATTCCTCTGGGTGTGGAATAAAGAAAGCCCACTATAGCTTCTTTCACTTGAGTGACCTTTTGAGTGGAGAAGGGCTCACACAGGTTGGTGTGAAACAGCCAGACACACACACACCCGCCCCACCCATTCGGAATATACCACCTGTCCTTGAAGTCAGATGAAAAAACACTTGTCGAAGGCCCCCTGGCTTTATAGTTTCATAATCCTCACACGCCATATGCTAAGACACTTGACAGCACATCTGTCCTTCAGGATTTCTTCCAATAACCATCATCATCGTTGGTTTTTCTCTGATGCAACATGGCGAAATATATGCAATGTGTGGCAAATTGATTTAAGATGAAGTCGGGATAATGACAGCCTTGCCGCACCCCTTCATGAAGCGCTGTTTGTTCAAAGAAGTGATTAGAAATGTGTAGTATCAGTAATCCACAATCCAGCCCGAGAATGCAGGGCTCGTGGTGAGGCCAGGCAAGCACGAACGGAGATCTGATGAAGCACGTCATAGTGCGAGGACGGCGGAGACGTGGAACGGGCGGAGATTCAATTGCCAACGGGAGACGCTCGTGAGCTGGTGGAGCCCGATAACAGAGAACTACTTATTCCCCCATGTAACCACAATAAATATATATATGTATGTCATACCGTGTTACGCGCCTTAATCACTTCAAGTGGCGACGAGGATTCGGGCTCCACCGCCTCCTTTCACCTGCGCCTCCAGCTCGTGGAGAACATTTCATGGGAAACCGGGCCACTCCGCTCCGTTCCCTGAGCGTGGCAGTGGCCCAGTGATGATGATGGCCGCTCCGTTCCTGCGAACGTAGCAGCGGCCACCGTATTAATCCATCCGCCTGCCGAGCTCACATCAGCCAAGTAAGTGCCTTCGTTGTTTCTGTGCGAAACAGTCCAGGAGCAAACCCCGCCCACTCAGCCAGCCCACAGCCGTGTACACGGACATTGCATACCGTATATCATGTTATAGATGGGCACATGAACACTGTTTGGCACATTACACTTAACAGTGTGGCAAATGGAAATACAATTAAGACTATAAACAATACATTGTGAAGGGAAACACTGAAGTGGAAAGGTGAATGTGAACTATAATAATAATAATAACAAAGCTAAGTCTTAAGGGATTGTTCAAAATGGCATTCAGTGGTGTTCCGCCTCCCATGTTCTTTTTGACGGATGTAGGGGAACCCTCAATACCGTGGAAGAGATGGATTAAAGCCTTTGAACACTATGCAGGAGTGGTGTGTGGTCCAAATTGTAGTATAGAGAAAAGAAAATCTCTTCTGCTACACTGCTTTGGACCAGCTGGGCAAGAAAAATTCGAAGATTTACCTGAACTATTGCCTGAAGAGAGTGCGGATTTAAATGACTATGAATGTTCAGTGAAGAAAATGGGCAAACACTATGAAAAGAAATTAAGCACTATTCTAGAACGGTACAAATTTGGAAAGAAAGTTCAAGAGGAGGGTGAAAGTGTTGAACAGTACATAACTAATTTAAGAAAATTAGCCAGAACATGTAAATTCAATGCACAATTGGATGAGAGACTACGAGACCAATTCATGTTAGAATGCAGAAGCAGCAAAGTGAGGGAAAAGTTATGGGCTGAAGATGATCCACCTCTTGACACAGTTCTTAGGATAGCCAAAGAAGTTGAACATACGGAAAAATGTGTTCAGGAACTGGAGAACAGGATGCAGTCTGTAGAGATCAAACAGGAAACTCCAAAGAATAATAACACGATGAACATAAATAAAAGCAATGAATCAATAGCCCAGGTGATGGACGCATCTGGCAGCAGAGACAAACCAGGAAGACCTCGTAAAGCATCGTGGAATGAAAATAGAAGGGGCAGAGGTGGACCCAGAGTAAATGAGAAGAGAAGAAGTCCACGTAGACAAGGAGGCAATCCACGAAGAAGAATTGATGGGAGATGTTTTAGATGTGACAGTACTGAACATTGGGCTGATAATCCTGAATGCCCAGCTTTGAAAATTATATGTGGCAAATGCAAGGGCAAGGGCCACTATGCCAGATGTTGCAAAGCATCAAATACTTCCATGAATTGGATCGGCAGTGATAATGACAGTAATATTGATGATGATGAATGTGTTTTTGCTATATCCGATGAAGAACAGGAGGAAGAAATGGAAAGCCCTAAAGCCATGGTGTGTATAGATGGGGTGAATATGCACATGATGGTTGATTCTGGTGCCAAATATACACTTATACCACAGGAGATGTGGGACAGAAAGAAACATGAATATTTACATGAACCTGACATTCGACCCAGAGCCTATGGTGGAATTAAAATAGATATCATCGGATGGTTTTGGGGTTCACTCAAATTTAAGAACAGGAGAGCGAATGGGAAGATTTACATTACAAAATCTGGGAGAATTCCTTTATTAAGCTGGACTCATCAGAGCAAACTCAGAGTAAAATTGGACGCCAATGCTGATGAGTCAGTGATGAATATCGAAAATGACGAAACAAGGAAACACGGAACACATGAGAAAAGGGAGGAAATGATGAAGAAAGTTTTCAAGAATGAAATTGGGTGTTTACGTGGATATTCACATAAAATCAGGATGAAACCAGGATGTGTTCCGGTGGCGCAGAAATTACGGAATGTTCCTCTTTCTATGAGGGAAGAAGTCAAGAAAGAAATAAAAAATTTAGTCGACCAAGGAGTCATAGAAAGCATTGATGCCAGTGAATGGGTGTCCCCGTTGGTTGTTTTAAGGAAGAAATCTGGAAAGTTGAGAATATGTGTTGACATGCGTGAGCTGAATAAATGTGTAATTCCCGACAGACACCCACTTCCAAATATTCATGAAATAGTTTCCACGATTGGTCCATCGAAGCACTTCTCCACCCTTGATTTAACTTCGGCATACCATCAGGTGAATCTACATAAGGAATCCAGAGGCATGACAGCGTTTATTACGCCAGACGGTCTATATCAGTATAAGAGACTACCGTTTGGGCTTATATCAGCTGCATCTGTCTTCCAGAAGGTCATGCATAAACTGTTTGAAGGAGACCATGGTGTTATATGTTTCCAGGATGATATTTTGATACACGCTACCAACCAGGAAACACATGACGAGAAAATACAACAGGTATTTAAGAAACTGTATGAAGCGGGAATGACTCTTAGTAATGAAAAATGCAAGATAAATTGTGATATAATTGAATATTTGGGACATACTATATCAGCAGAGGGGGTAAGACCCAAGAAACAACTGTTAGAAGCAATAGAAAACATGCCAAGGCCCAAATCCAAAGAAGAAGTACGCACATTCATCGGCATGGCCGAATACTATTCAAAATTCATGCGTGATTTTGCTACACATACTGTCCCTCTACGTGAACCATTGAAGAAGAAAACATTTGCATGGGATACAGAATGTGAAGAAGAATTTAAATGGATAAAACACGAACTGAATAAGGCACCATCATTGAGGAATTTCAAGAGTGGAAAGAAGACCGTTATCACGACAGATGCCAGTAATGTAGGCCTTGGTGCAGTCGTCACACAAGAAAATGATGGTAAAGAGAGGTTGATAGCCTTTGCTTCCAGATTGCTGAAGGGAGCTGAAAAAACATATGCAGCCATTGAAAAAGAGATGTTGGCCATTAAATGGGTGGCAGAGAAGTTTCGGAACTTCATTTGGGGTACAGAGGTGGAGTTTCGCACAGACCACAAACCATTAGTCCATGTCATAATGAGTAAGGGTTTGGACAATGTCTCGAATCGTATGAAAAGATGGGTCGTACTTCTACAAGAGTACAACTGTGTGGTGAAGTATGTACCAGGCACGAAAAATCGTGCTGCTGATTGTCTCTCAAGGCTCACAAATGTCTCGGAAGTAGATGACGGTGAAGATATGGAATCTGAGGTTGTGTTAAATATTGAAGAACTATCTATATCGGAGAAAGAATGGAATGAAGCAGAGGAATTGGATGAAACATTCAATAAGTTGAAACGCATCATTATAAGTGGTAGTTCATTGACCAAGGCCAAGTATGAAGAAAATGGGCTTTTGGAATATTGGAAAGTTGCGAATGAACTGAAGGTAGAAAATAATAGAATTATGAGGAGTGACAGAATTATTCCACCTGTAAGCCTACGCCGGAAGATCATTGAGTTAGGTCATGAGGGCCACCAGGGAATTGTAAAGACGAAGAGAAGAATACGAGATGAATTCTGGTGGCCAGGATATGATCTACAGGCTGAGAGAGTCATACGTGACTGTATCCTTTGCAAAGAGAGTGACAAAGGATGTGTGAGTGAGAAATACCCCATGGTAATTACTGAACTTCCAGGTAACATTTGGGAAGACCTGGGTATGGACATAATAGGTCCAATTCACAGTGAGGGAAAACAACAGTATTGTATAGTGATTATTGATCTTTTGACTAGATGGGTTGAAGTCATGATTAAACCATGCATGACTGCAAAAATGGTAGTTGATTTCTTAAAAGAAGTATGTGGAAGGGAAGGGTTACCCAAAAGCATACTAACAGACAATGGAGTTCAATTCCGTTCAAAAGAAATGCAAACATTTTGTGTGGAAAACTCCATTGTACACAAGAAAAGCGCCATATATCACCCACAGACTAACGGAGTAGTCGAACGTTTTAACAGAGTGCTTAAAGATGCTGTGAGATGGGCTTGGGCAAACGGTATGAAATGGGAAGAAGCTGTTAAACAAAAGATTAATGCACACCGTTTCACAACACACTGTACGACAGGCCTGTCGCCGTTTGAGATGAGTAGAGGTAGGAAAGCTAACACTAAGTTAACACCATCCTGGTTAAAAAGAATGACCGTGTTAAGGAAGGATTTCGGAGATGCATGTCAGAACATCAGAGTTATGCAATTAAGAAACAAAAAAAGTCATGATGTGTCTGTAAGTACTAAAAGAAAAAAAAGAGGACCACCATTGATGGTTGGGGGGCTAGTGAGAATCAAACTTCCACCCGTATTGAGAAATGGTCCATGTAAATGGTCCAAGCCAGTTGGGGTCGTAGAAGTGTTTAAACATGCGGTGAGGGTTGAAGATGGAAGAGTCTGGAATATGGAGAGAGTGTGTGTGTGGGATACTCCTGTGGGGGATGCAACAATGCATGGTAGTCGAGGGGAGTTTAGAGAGAGAACGAATGCAAATGGTACCAAAGATGTTGAAGAATATCAGAGAGATGTAACACAAGAGATAGACTCATCAATGGTTTCCTTGCCAAAACCTAAAACAGATATCTTGCGCATATCAAGAAGAGGGAGAGTCATTCATCATCCCTGCAGACTGAAAGACTTTGTGTGTGAACAATGAGCCCAATACAATTTGTAAAGGGACAGACTAGTTGTGTTTTCGAATGTTTAAGAAGGGGAGATGTGTAGTATCAGTAATCCACAATCCAGCCCGAGAATGCGGGGCTCGTGGTGAGGCCAGGCAAGCACGAACGGAGCTCTGATGAAGCACGTCATAGTGCGAGGACGGCGGAGACGTGCAACGGGCGGAGATTCAATTGCCAATGGGAGACGCTCGTGAGCTGGTGGAGCCCGATAACAGAGAACTACTTATTCCCCCATGTAACCACAATAAATATATATATGTATGTCATACCGTGTTACGCGCCTTAATCACTTCAAAAAGCAAGAACATTAGACCAGGGAAGTGCCCAGTTTTGAGCTACATTGCTTTAAAGTGTTACTTTATTTGCTCCATGCATCAGTGTTGGTCATATTGCCTATAGTTTGACCCCATATTCCCGAAAATAGGTTAATACATTCAAATGCAGCCTAAGCAGGGTAGGACTAAGAAGGGCTGGGAAAGAAGTGTGTTTGGTCAACCCCCCCACCCCACATAGACTTGGAGCTTCCTAGGATGTTAGATGGTGGACAGATTTCCTACCAACCTTCTAACAAATAAACCGACCAAGAGACTTTCCAGCGTGTAGATCAGGAGCCTGTAACCTTCGGCATTCCAGATGTATTGGACTACAACAACCATCAGCCCTAGCCAGCTTAGTAAATGGTCGAAATTGATATTCCAAGACATCATTTGGAGAGCCACAGGTTGCAGTGACCTGCTGTAAACAGTCCACTCCATCCCAGAACTCAGAACATTAGCAGGTCACACGCATCCCTTATGCTGGCAAATGAGCCTGATAACACTGGGACTTTTGCCAAAGGGTTCCTTCCTGTAGCTTCCAATCAGCAGACACATGGTCATGTTTTTGTCGCGGTTATAATCATTTGGGAAGAGATGGCTTTGACACACATGAATTCTGCTTGGCTGTTGCGTTTCAAACACAATTAAGGCTTACACCTGTTTGTATAATGAAGATGTGTGACTGACGTTTAGCTTTAATAACGTACACTGTACAAGCAGCTCTTGGAGAACAGTGAACGGTTTACTCTCCAACAAATATCATCAGGGAATACATGATATGTTGAAAATAGTCTGCACTAGCGTATTCACAAAGGATATTTGGGATTAAACACCCTTAAAATGTCACAAACAAGTGCTTACAATAGTCAGTTTAATGTATTGATCCAATTTATGTAGGTTATATTCTCACCAAGCACACCAAGGCTTGCACCGACCGCTGTTTAGGTGCTGTCATATTTGGGGATTTGTACCGCATATAGAGACTTTCTGAAATCCCCATTCAGATGTAACTGTATTGGCCAATTGTGTGTGCCTTGCACAGACACATGCAGACAAAGCATTGGCATTCTTTGGGTGGGCTGATTCACAAAACCAAATATGCGTGGGAAATGCATGTGCGTGGGGATCATATTCACTTTTGATCAGGCTGCCTACAGAGAGTGGGAAAGGTTGGACCTGCCTCTGAACAAAGTCCGGCATCTGGCCATGGATCCAGTGCATATTTGAGTTTGGCTATACGTTCACCACTTGAATATGAATGGAGAGGGGGCTGGCGTTCATGAATGGGCACATGCGATAGGGGTGCACTTGTATATGTTAATGTCTTCCTAAAACACACATTGTATTATACAAATGATACTTCACCAATATTAAAGGTAACTAGGCTGCATTGTATTACAGAAAATCCACACAGATTCTGACGGGGACCCCATGTGTCTTTTACATCATCCATCATCGGTTACCATCACCTTGACCCTTGCAGAATCCAATGTCCAGCTGGACAGTCCAACGACCATGCCTGGGCTACATTTCTACCAAATGGGCAACCTGAGGCGCCACCCCCCCCGTCCACGCCAGCTTGGCCTACTGGGCGTGAGTGGACCCCTCAAGCCACAAACCGTTTAGCAAATACATAGTTCATCTTAGTTCATCATTTTTGATAATGGTCCGAACATTTTCATAATCCATTGTGTAGATCCCTGTCAACAGCGCCAATAAAATGCAACACTCAAATAAACACACAGTATAAGTTACACACTCTGATATTCACAAGCAATTTGAAATGATCCAACAAACAGTTCATAGCTAACAACAACTGCCAACATAAAGGGTTTGGAGGGTGGGCTAACTTTGTCCTGAAGGCACGGTACAGCGGGGGAAAGAGGAAGATGCCTGAGCTTGCCTGTCTTAAATACCCTGACCCCTTTTCTGCCACCGAACCCTGCCCCCTTTGCATTCCCGGAAGCCCTCATTGCAAACTAAGGCCCCAGCCATTGCCCACGAGGCTGCCCCTAATGGCCCTGCTGTTGTAGGGCCATGGTGTTGCCACCAGGCAATACATACAGGCACAAAGGTTTGAGGGCAAAGTGTCCCCACCTCTCTGCAGCCACAGGTGCTAGCTAATGTGCCTTGATTTGATAATATCTAATTAAAAAAAGGATGAACGATGAATATTGCCCTTCAGAGATTTACTCCAAAGTATGAGCACTTGACTGATATTGACAAATGTACAGATTTTGTAAGATACTTATGTTTTCTTCAATCTCTGCAAGGACAAACGTGACATGTGTAGTAGAAGAAAATGTATTTAATTTATGGCAACAATTACTTATACAAATATTGCTCTTCCTAGGTTCCTGTCTAATGGCCTATTGGAAGCATGGTTCCTGGCTAGGGGCAGTTAGCTGTCCTCTCTGCAGACAAAAGGTAACACTCTCTGAACAATGCCGCTTGTTATATAGGTGTGGATGTAGAACAGAATGTGCAGCTTGAGATAGGACTAGGAGTTATGGATCCAGTCCAGCCACCATCTTATTGTCACCTCTGGCAAAAAAGGGGGGACTCAGTTACCTGGATGAGGAATCTTTCCTGATATGCACTGGGACTAGTGTGGAAAAGTGGCCTTCAAGAGGACATGGCTTTAGAGGGGCAAGCTACTGTCACACTTGCCATCTACCTTCATGTAAATTCTATACCAAAAATTATCCAACTAATCCTCCTCAGTTATGATACGATAATAATATTCAGTGTTAACAATTATGCATTCTGTAAGAATAACCATGATTATTCTCATACATGCCTGATGTTCACATTCTCAGATTTTCCTTTTTTGGCATCAAACGAAGAGGCAATATCTTAAATGAGATGTACAATACCTAATGTTGTATGGCCAGATTCTCCCCAAATCAATATTTTCTAAAGCAAGGTTATCTGACTCCAGGCCTCTAGGGCCAGATCCATGTTGTATGTTCAGGACACTCCTCATTAATATTCATGAGATAAATTTGCATACAATGATTCCAAATGCATGCAAAGTTTGTCTCATGAATATTAATCAGGGATATCCTGAAAACCCGACAGGTCCCTGGCCCCCGAGTCCTGGAGTTGCACAACCCTGCTCTAAAGTATGCCATCGGAATTTTTAAAACAGTCTCTCATTCCATAATGTGCTTTCCACAAATGTTTCAAATACTAGCATGCAGGATCGATTTAGTGACATAGTGGAAGGGCTATTTTAGGAAGTCAAACCGCCTCTAAAAATGTATAACATCTGATTATGGAAAACAAAAAAAGGCTTGGACTGGGCAAGCGTGTGTGTAAATTGTGTGATGGGATGAATGTGGATGGTTGGTGTGAAGAACCGAAATTGATGAAGTAACACATAAAAGAATTCTCTCGAATTTCCAAAGACAATATCTTTGCTTTACATTGACCTTCAATGGACAAGCTCTTGAATTTACATGGCCAATCACTGCACTTTCCATGACAATCTCTTAAGATTCTATGGTTCTTCTGTGCTGGACCACCTGTCTCTTTAGTTACAATAGGACAAGATGCACCCCATGGGAGAAGCTATCTTATTTTTTGAGCCACTCCATTTTGTTTCATTTTCTTCTTTAGATAGCTGAGTCATACATTAGAAGTGGGTTACATTTTTTCCAAAAGACTTGTCAGATATGTGGAAATAATAATCTGTGTGAAAAAGGTTTCTCGAAAGATTTACCTTTTCACTTAATATACAAAAAACCACAGCAAAAGCACAATTGAACATAAAACAGGGAATGTGTACATCTATTTTCACATGCCCATTTGGCTTCTATGTTCCTCTTTCTCGTGGATTAGTTTTACCCAGAGAAATGTGTTCTAATATTGTCCCTGCAAAAATACAATGGTATTTCTTCTGAGAATGTTTTTGGAAAAGGTTACCACTCCTTTGCACCTATCCCAACTTCAGTGGTCTTGTGGGTGAGAGTCAAGCTTCAGATATTCTTCAGCACTACAAACAATACCTGTCACAAAAAAATCTCTGATTGCACCTGCCGCTAGGTATGAGCTTTACTCTGACTCTAAGATGAATCCTCTGGCTAGGCACAGTTTTTCAAAAGCATGACTAAGTTACTTTCATATATTTTAATCTTCTGAGGGTGTCTACACAGCTAAGGACTGCTTGTTAAAGGCTTCATAATCACTAAATTGATAGAGGTTGTTATAGTTTAATAATTACATAGGAACATTGGTAGAGGTTGTTACACCCATGTCATGTGATGTGACATAATTAGGAATTTGATATATCTTGTTTATTTGTAATCCATTGGTCTGTATCTACATTCTGATTATCTGTGTTTGTTTCAGGTTTCCGGTCTTCGTACCCTCTTTTGTGAACACCAGCAGGATAAGCAGAGCCGAGGAATCGTGGACAGCATTCTGGATTATAACAGACGCTTTTCTGGTCAACCTAGACCTGTAAGTAAACCAAGTGATCCATTAGATATGACGCAGAATCTTAAGAAACATATTTTTTAGAGACTTTCCCGTGGCTTTTTTTTCTATTTATATTTTGAATTTTTTTACATTCTACAAGAGAAAAAAATCAACCCCCAAACCCAATATAAGCAGTACAAAGCTAGTAAATAGCCAGGAATCTACTCCAGATTTTCTCAAAATACCCAACCTATTTCTGTCGATTATAAATCACCCTTTCCATGTTTGCAAGTTTTGATATTTCTTCCAACCAGCAGTTCTTTTCAGGAGACAATCTTGACTTACATCACCTCAGTATTTGTTTCTTGCCATCAATGAACCATTTCCTCTGGGAAGTAAACAGGCCATCCAACATTTCATCATCTTCGAGAATTATTAGTAATCAAATCATAATCCAGGATTAACCCCAGTACCTTGTTAAAAATAGTGCCAAGTTTCCTCCAGAAATATCTCACCCTCACACACTCCCAGAGCATATGCTCTAAAGAACCCACTCTGTGAGTGCAACCCCAGCAGTCATCAGTGTCAGACAAGCTCTTTTGTATAATCGCTCTGGCGTCCAATAGACCCTCTTTAAGATCTTAATTTGTTGCAACCTTTCCCTCAAGCTTCAGCATAAAGCCGCATTTTATGACCAACACTGCCATAATTTAATCCTTGAATCATTCCCTCCCTTCTAATTGCAATGGCTAGTGGTTCAAAAGCAATCACAAATAATAGAGGTGAAAGGCATCCTTGTCTAGTGCCATGCTGTAACTCAAAACACTCAGACCTCATACCATTTGTTCCCACATCTGCAGTAGGGCATGAGTATAACAACTTCACCCAGTTTACAAAGGACTCTCCAAAACTCATTCTTATCAGTACAGTGTACAGGTAGTCCCAGTTAACCCGATCAAACGCTTTCTCAGCATCCAGTGAAAAAATTGCAGCATCATCCAAACTGTCAACAATCTGTGTAATTGTTTGTAATAGCCTTCTCATATTGTTTGCTGCGTGTCATCCCTTAACGAAACCTGTTTGGTTTCCATGAATCAATCTAGGTAACAACAATTCCAACCTCCTCGCCATTGTTTTTGCCAGAATTGTATTATCTGTATTCAGGAGACTAATTGGTTGATAGTTTGATGGTAGCTTCTGATCTCTATCTTTCTTTTTTATCAATGAAAAAGACGCGTGATGGGTTGTCTGTGGTAGCATTCCAGCTGACAGTGAAGCCATATACATGTTGCGCAGAAGTCCAAAAACTGAGTCAGGCATACTCCTATGAAACTCCATTGGGAGACCATCTGGCCCAGGGAACTTCCTTAAATTCAGTGAAACAACTGATTTCTTCAATTCTTCTATAGTTAATTCTACCTCCAAAGATGTTCTCTCTGTGGTCGCTAATTTATGGAGTTGTAGATCTTCACCAAACCCAGAAAATAACCAGAGACATTAATCTCATTAAAGTACAGAACCATATAATAGTTCCTGAAAACCTCATTAATCTCTTTAGGGTTGAACGTTATGGTGCCACCCAATGTAGTAATAGACAGAAATGCTCTGTCCGCCTCCTGTCTTCTTAAGCGATGAGTCAACCAACGGTCATAGAACTTCACCCTGAACACTCATCAACAGCACAATCAGCTTGCCCTCCTTGTCTGAGAAGTGCTTTAGTACTTGAACTGCAATATTCTTATGAAGTGAGTTAAAGGAAGAGCCAAACACATTTCCAACCCACCCTTTCCTCAGATTATCTGTCTCCTCTTGTGTCAGGTGTGTCTCCTGCAACAGGCATACGTCCACCTTAAGGTCATTCAAGTGACTAAGGATCTGTTTCCTCTTTAGAGGGCTATTGATACCATTCATGTTCCATGATATGAAACGTAATTCATCGTTAACAGTAGCCATTTTTGCTGTGTGACAAAATCCAGAAGGTACCAACTCTGTTTGCAAAGTACAAAAATAAAAGAATAAAGGAACAAAATAAAAGAAAGAGCCCCCACCCTCTTAAGGTAACGGTCTGAGGATGCACCGACCTTAGTTATGTCATGTTATGTTAGGTAGATTTCTTAAGCACACAGTCACCCGAGGGTATCTTGGCGCTGGAGAGAGTAGCAGAGTTCGGAAAGGGTGTCAACAGGTAATAGACGATATCTAGAAAAGTGGCATTTTGAGTGCTTTCCTAAAAGCTAGATGATTCGGTAATTTTCTAATTGATAGTGGCAGTCCATTCCATAAATTGACAGCCACTATGGAGAAAGCACGGCCACCTATCCTTGTGCGATGAAACCTCGGAACAATAAGAATATCCGCAGATGAGGATCGTAACAGGCGCTTGGGGTTGTAGCAAATGAATTTGGTCTGAAGAAATTCAGCGCCTTGAGAGTGAAGAGCTCTGTGAACTATGCACAGGGCTTTAAATCTTATACGTTGGTCCACAGGCAGCCATTGCAAGGAGCGAAGCACCAGAGATATATGGGCACCATAAGGTGTGCCAGTGGCCATCTGAGCAGCAAGATTTTGAATATGCTATAGGTGCTGCGTGAGACCCTTGGTTTGGGCCAAATACAGCAAATTGCAGTAGTCTAAGCGAGATAGAACCAGAGCCGCAACCACCGGAGGGCGAAGGGGCTCGGGTATGGAAGGGAGCACTTTATTCAGGACCTTGAGTTGGTAATGACCTGCCTAACAGACTGCTGCAACTCGGTTTGCCATAGACAGAGAAGCTGCGAGAATAACCCCCAGATGTTTCACTTTACCCACCAGAGTGGGAAGGGGGCCAAAGGTGGAAGGCCAGAAAAAGGACACCCATAGTGAAGGATCAGGGGGACACCCTACCACCAGGAACTCCATCTTGTCTCCATTCAGTTTGAGCCAGTTGTAGTTCATCCACTCACTAACGGCAGTCAGGCAACGCTGGAGGCGCGAAGACACCTCATCCCGATCCTGATCAAGGCCGATCAGGATTTGAGTGATTTGAGTGTCCTCAGCAGAGGAGTAGCAATTCAAACCGTGGGAGCGGATGAGACATACTAGGGCCCATATGTAGATGTTAAACAAGATTGGAGACAAATACGAGCCCTGTGGGACACCAAAAGTGAGGTGACAGGGGGTAGACCAAAAAGGTGGCATAGAGAGAGACTGCGTGCGATCCGCCAGGAATGAGGTGAACCAGGCCAGTACCTGACCAGAAATTCCTATCTGGGCAAGCCGAGACAGCAGGATGGAGTGGTCGACAGTGTTGAACGCCGCTGATAGATCTAGTAAAATCAGGGCCCCCACACCACCTGAGTCTACTAGCTTGGACATGTCATGCTGGACGGACACAAGCACACTCTCAGTGCCTCTGCCCAGTCTAAAACCCACCTGTGCAGAGACGAAAATATTAGAGGTTTCAAGAAAGGAGGAGAGTAAGGGTGCAACCAGAGATTCAAGTAGTTCAGAGAAAAAAGGAAACAGAGAGATAGGATGGAAATTAGCCAGTACAGTCGGGTCTAGTGAAGGCGTCTTGAGAAGTGGAACAACCGTAGCAGATTTCAGTTTGGGTGGAATGACCCCTGATTGACAAGAGTCATTTACAGCAGCAGTTAATGCTTCTAAGAGATCCGGTGCAATTTCTTTCATAATCTCTGCTGGGATAGCATCTGACGGGGAAGAGGATTTACTCCTTTGAATCGCAGCAAAGGCTACTGCTTCTGTGAATGGTTGAAAAACGGACCATTCAGCTATGTGTTCTGCTTGTGCAATAGTAGCGATAGCTTTCGAATTACTAGGGGACATTGCTACCGATTTAGCAATATTAGTCCAAATATCATTAATTTTGGTAGCATAAAAACGAGATAGACCGTCACACCATACTTGTGTAGGTTTAACCCTCGCTATAACAGAGGATGACAGTGACTTAACAATGGAAAACAATGTTTTTTGTCAACACAAAGCTGTTTCAATCTTCCAAGAAAAATGGAGTGCTTTGGAGGCTATTAATCTGCCAGATAGGTTGAGAGGCAAGATTTATAGGCTTCTCTGAGAAGAGGATCGTACGATTTGCGCCACTTACGTTCAGTCTGTCTGACCTTCAATCTGGATGCTCTAAGTTGATCTGAGAACCATGGCTGAGAGGGCAGTCTGCGTAGCTGCAACAGTTTCGAGGGGGCACGTTTATCTGCAGTGTCGTGAAGCACCTGAGACAGCAATGACAGGGACATAGGTAATAAGGAATTGCATCCAGTTGTAAAAACATTATGCCTCCACCCCCTCCCTATAATTGGAGCACCTTAATACAATACAATTCTATAGTTATACCAACAAACCTCAAAATGATCTCACACAATGTTATTCAAATGTCCCACCCCTCCGACTGGTACATAATAAACATGGGCCATGAACGACACACACCAGATCCAGAACATTTCATCACAATCTGCCCCCAGTCCCCACTGAAGACGACAATGTAATGATGTATAAGGCTACACCTGCATATTCAATAACTAGCAATGTTATAACAGTAGTCAGGTATTAAGTCATTGCATTTGCAACAGCCTGCAAAGAAAGGTTAATTAATGCAAACCTAAAAAAAATCAATAGTAACATACATTGTTTCAAGAAGGACCTGTAAATAAATGTGTAAGCATATAAATAACAGCCTTCGAGATTCAATCAAATAATATCCTGGAGTAGAAAGTAACAGTACAAACTTCTCATCAACTAAACCCATTTAATGCTGGCATGTATATCTATAATGCATTATGCATATCTCATTGACTCAATTAAATCACAACTACCTGCATATCTGTCTGCCCCCCCACATGGGTCGGTAACGTAATGCTATGCAAAGTTAACAAGCAGTGTATTCAATCTGCTGCAACGTCACAACATCAACAGTCATTAAGTCCGTTCTTTGCAATTGTCTGTAGACAAAGGTTACATAATACAAATTCAAAACAAATGACAGTAACAAACATTGTTCCAAGAGGGACCTGCAAATAAAATGTGTTAGTTTCGAGGTAACAGCCTGCTCACTAACTTAACCCATATGCCTCAACCAGGCAAAGCATGTATGCATATCTAATATGCCCAATGTATATTTCAATGTCTTGACAATCCAGTAAATCATAGCTGTATGCACACAAAGAAAAAGCAGCGTGAATCTCCTTAAGGAACTAAACATCAACAGCAATGAACCCCACAACTGACACCCAATCACCCTTCAAGTGCGGTTCTGTAACTAACTTGTGACATTCTCCCATCCCATTGCACACTTGTAAACTCTCCAGAGCTTCCCGTGTAGTGCTTTAGTAGCCTGGGACATTTTTATATCATAATGACACTGTCATAATATTGAAGCCATATTTACCGACTACCACCACAGACCAAACACGCCCATTGTACCAACAAGTCACATACAATCCATCGGTTCAACGTTATTGACATTTACCAAAACCGAAGGCAATGCAGTTCAACAAAGAACAATGGTAAGGATAAAACTTTCAATGAAGATATCGAACAGATGTATAATAATTACAGACGGCTTGCTGTTTCAAAGATCTTGACTCCAATCATATGCGCTTGACTCACTGGGCGATCGACATGCTTCCTTGTCATTGTTATATGACCTTCCAGCAGACCAACATTAATTGGACTTGATGTAAATCGCTCATTCGTATTCCCAAACTTCTGCTTTGTTCCTTTGCATAACGCGGAGACCTATGTGAACGTGCACACGTCTTAGGGTCCATTCCTCTTTCTCTGTATGCGAAGAGGCCGCATTGCTGACGCCTCTAAAGAATTCACGAGCATGCTGCAAGCAAGTCTCGTGTACACAGGCGAGGCACAAGCACATAAATTGAGAATAGACTGTTAACAGTCCTTTAAAATAGCCATCATAATAATGACTGTGAAAAAGTAAAGTCAAATTAAAATTAAAATAAGTTAATCCAAAGGCAGGATGGTGATGGGTGGATGCAGCAAGCCGGTTATAAGGTGCACCAAGGGGGGGGACAAGACAATGTAAACACATACCTCACTAATCAATACTGTCAAACCATGCAGTAACCCCCAAGTCTAACTTTCTAAGCCAGAGTCGAGCTTCAGCAGCATCAGTCGTTGATTTTTCTCCCTCAGGTAGTGACAATTTCAGAACACCAGCTCTGTTTAAATATACCTTTACACCTTTCTCTCTGGCAAGATTCTTAGCTGCTTTAAAGGACATTCTCTTGTCCAGAATTTCCTTTGGGTAATTTGTGAAAACATAAAGAGTCTTCCTTCCCCTTGAAGTTGACACTGCCTTTGTTTCTGGCAGCCTTTAGCACTTTCTCTCTCACTCCCACACTGTTAAGGGCCACCACAATCTGCTTGGGTCTGGATGTGGAGGGTTTTCCACCACTATATACAAAGTTCATATCATTTTGTGAAATTAAATCCAGTCCAAGACAATCATTGAACGTTTTCAGTACAAAAGTAAGCATATTTACAGCCTCTTCTCCAGCCTCCTTCACTCCAACCAGCCTTAAATTCCTCCCTCGCAGTTTCAGATCCGGTTCAAGTGATTTCCCCTTTGTCTTCTGGAGATCCGCTTTCAAGTGATTGTAGGCCCTGAAGCTTCCTGATATTTTCAACCCCAGGGAATCAGAGCTGGCCTTCAGTCTGATGACTTGATTTTCCAAGTGTGATACCTTCTGACTGAGATCAGATAAAGAGTTATTGACATCACCCACATCCTGAGCTACTTTCAGCAGCAAAGTATAAATAACCTGTGTGCCGGGTATTTCAGTCATCTCCATAGTCTGCTTAGGCTTCCTAGGGTTGGGGTTTTCAGCAATTTATATCTTCTTTTTGGTGTTCATAATCCTTAGAATATCATTCACAGGAGAAGGTACGGGAGCTGCAGGTTTAAGCTGCTGCCTCAGCGACCAGCATTCCGGAATATTTTCCCTTGGCTTCACGATTACAGATGAATCATGCTTATCTCCAGGTTTCCTCGATCGGTCATCTGTGATCATGTTTTTTGGCATTGTTTTTCTCAGGGTTGCAAAGGGGTTCCTAATGAAAAAATGTAAATCTATATTTAGCCCACAGCCTTCTCCAGTACTGTAATTTATGGCTAATTTGACATAAAAACAGAAACTTGTTTTGCAATAATTGACATGATCACAAAAATACAACATAGGAGTCACTCATCCCTCTTTATTTAGTGAAGGGGGAGTCACAATCTTATAATTTTTTATTCAAGTATTTTATTTTATTTCAAAGGGCAGCAACATCTTTATTAAACATTACAAAATATGCAGAACCCAATCATAATAACATAACATGTATTGTTTGTTTGTTTTATTTATTTGTAATGTGTGCCAGACCCGAGGGTATCAGGGCGCAGAAGAAACACAAATACTTTCAGCTTAGGGTTACACAGCTGTGTAAGAAGAGAGACAAATATATACAGAAGGATAAAAGGCAATGGGTTATTAGAGTGGTATATGCATACAATGGGCAAAAAAAAAATACATCATAGCATAATTAAAGTTTCAGTGTCAACAATACATTGAAAAAGGCAGAAACTATATACAGTGCAGGATAATGAGTTAAGACGGTTAACTGTGAGTTAACTGGACTGTATTAGGGGTCATTTTCCTTAATCCAATTGATGATGTTGTGTCTAAAGTTCTGGTAGGTTTGGTCTGCCCTCAGGGAGGCGGGTAGGGAGTTCCAGAGCTGAGCAGCTTTGACTGAGAAACTACCCCCACCCCCCTCCGCTTTGGTCAGTTTGAACCTTGTACAATCAGGCAGTTTGCGTTGGCTGTTCTCGTTGGCCGGTTGGAGGATTTTATATTGGGTCTCTCTATGAGTTAGCGAGGTGCAGCATTGTTTAGGCACTTGTGTCTTAACAAGGCAGTTTTCAGCAGGATTTTTCTCACCAGTGGAAAGCCAATTATTCTGTCTCCTTATTTCTGATATATGTTCTTTTTTTTGCTATGCCCAGAGCTGCTCTAAGGGCATTATTCTGGAGAATCTGAATATTGCCAATTATGTACTTACTGGCACCAAGATATAGTGAGTTACAATAGTCCAATTTGGAGAAAATTATGGCTCTGGCTAAAGTAGTGCAACTGTTCTTGCATAGGAATGGCATGCCGGCTCTGATTAGCTTACATGTGTATGCAGTGGCAGAGGCCAAGGAGTTGACCTGTTTGGCAAAAGTGAGGTTGGCGTTGAGATAAAAACCTAATGTTTTTACTTCTTTGGCAACTTTAATAGTGTTGCCATCGATATTAAAAGTGTTGTATTTGTGGCCAAGTTTATTGAGGTTAGAGGTGGTTCTCAGGATGATGAGCTCAGTTTTGTCATCATTCAGGCATAGACCATGGACGGCCACCCATGCCTGGATGATGAGGTATATTCTATTCACCAAGGCCAAATCCTTGTCATAATCCCCAGTAAGTGGTATGATAATCTGGGTATCATCTGCATAGTTAGTGTAGGTGATACCAAGACGGTCAAGATCATCGAAAAGGGGCTTAGTAAATATATTATACATTGTGGGTGTGACACACTCCACGAGTAATGGGAATGGGGTCTGCAGCTGCTGAAGGTGAGAAGACTTGCATAGTCCTTTTGCTCAAGAAGGATTGGATCCAGCCTATGGCCTCCTGAGGGAAGTGAGCTGCTGAGTCCAGGTGATTGCATAGTACCATGTGGTCCACCAAATCAAACGCAGCTGATAGATCAAGTAGAAGTAGTAAGGCAAATTTCCCATTGTCCTTAAGGTCGTCGATTTGGGCCTTAAGATCGATCAACGCCGTTTCAGTCCGATGTTGGGGCCTGAAACCTGACTGACAGACTCCTAGTAGTTGGTTGTGTTCCAAATACTCCTGTATTTGGAAATAAGCTACCATGTCTAAAATTTTGAGTAGAAATGGTACTGTAGTAATAGGCCTGTAATTGGTGGATATGGTTGGATCTAATTACTGTTTTTTGAGGAGAGCGAGGACCCAGGATGATGAGCTTTGATATAAAAGGTGATAGGTCTCTGGCAGCATCTTTGATGATTTGGGGTGGGCATTTATCGCCCTGGCAGTTTGAAGGTTTTAGGGAGAGAATAACTTTTTCAACCTCGAGAATTGAAACTTTAGAGAAACTAAAGCGGAGTGAGGGTTTATGTGGAAGCGTGGGAGTACTGACTGGTGGGACCAAATTAGGTAGGTTGGCTTTTTTGTTGTCAATCCTATCCTGAAGGGAGGCTACTTTAATGGATAAGGCTTTTTGTATATTCGTGCACCAGTTTTTATCCTTCACACAGTTGTCTGCAACACAGGGACCGGAGTTTCAAGTTCTTTGAGGATTACAAAGAGTTCCTTTATGCTTTAGTTAGCTTGCAGGATTCTATTGTTGTACATTTCCGTTTTGACAAGAAATATTTCTTTCTTATAGAGAGAAGATATATTAGTAAGGTTGGATCTGTTATCATCAGAGGGTAGTTGCCTCCATGTGACTTCACATTTTCTTTTTTACATTCTCAATGTTTTGAGGTGTTGTGTGTGTGTGTGTGTGTGTGTGTGTGTTGTAAGGGAGTAGGTTACTCAATTGTACTTTGCTACTGAAATCAGGTCGGTAGGAAATATGCTTTCTAGTACATTTACACACTACATTAGTAAAGCACCCTTGTATCTTAAAGGGTCATTCAATGCACAAATGTGTTTCTGGGCCATGTATATATTCCAAGACTTACCTGCTGCATCAAGGTCATTGTTTCAGTGACCAACATACAACCCCACTTTTGGTTGAGTCCTAGTCTGCACCTAGCTCAAAGTAAGGAATGACTCAGAAGTTTGGTGGAGGGATGCCAGACCAGCTTAGGGGACATAGGACTCTCCCAAACCTTGTGCCCTGTTGATGTCCCAACTTTCTTTCAAAGAAATAAGACACTCAGTTGGGTGGGGGGATCGGGAATGTGCTGTACACCCTCTACTTCTGCATCTACAGGGTTCTTGTTTTCTGTTAGCAGAAGGACACATCGCGGGTATGTGAACTCTGGGCCATGACATTGGGAAGGTAAATCTTGCTGGAGCAGTGAAGTGGGGGCAGTACTGGGTCAAATTACTGCATGGAAAACACTTCAACATGACAAATGGGGGCACAGAGGGTTCCGACGTAGTAACAAATTGAAGAAAATGGAAATTCCAGTGGCCCGTTATGAGTATATCATTATATGGGCAGGAAAAAGAGGGAAATAGGAGGCTGGTGCGTTTACCTGGGTAAAACACAAACTGTACTATGATGCCAATCTCTGGAGCATAGGGGTGAATGGAGTTGTGTGTTGAATGATACTAATGGCCACACAAGATTGTTTCTCAACATGCTTTTGTTTTGAAAAACTAATCCCTGTGAAATAATCAAATAGCAATTTATTTCTACGAATATTTAACATTATCTAGAAAATATGGAAAATGTAAACACATATTTTGTATATGATGCAAATCTTTGCCTGCTGGAATTGGACATGATTTTAAATAAAATCTTTCTTTCAGTTTACAGATTACCTGTATGACCTTCCGCTGCTCCTCCATCTTGCCTTCAGGGCCATCTTTACCATGGGCGCTCTTGTGTGGATCTTCTGCCTGAGGATTCTCCTATGCGCATTTGGGGCAATCATGCGCCTGCCCTTTGATGTGGTATCCGAACCTCTTTGTGGAGTCCTTGGGATGGTGGACGACTTAGTGGTTATATTCCTTCTGCTTCTCTGTATGCTGAACATCTGCCAGCAGATTGATAGTGGAGCTGTGGATATGCCTCATTCCACAACGCAGAGCGTCTTAGCAGAATCTTGATGAACAAGGGCTCGCTACTTGGATTTTACCATTGAACATTGATTGGGATCCTTCGTGAACTCTTGACCATGAGATTTCTGGGTCAGAAAAGGAGCTGTTGGGAATGGTGCCACAGAAGAGATGAACTTCTTTTTGATAGTACGGGCGTTATCCCATGTGAATAGTTTGTACAGACCTATGCAGTATGACTTGCCATTTTGTAAATACAATCAAACATGTTAGATGCTGGTGCATTTGCAGTTGATGCTCCCATTTCTCTGTACACATGTGCAATGAGGTGCACTGAAAGGCATGGCGAGGAGGCCCTCTGCGGTGGGTTCCAAAAACACATTGCCACATTCCCAAGACTTAATGGAATCCAGGGCAGATTAACTTATCACATCACCATTTTAAGCATGGAAGTGACCTTCATGTCACTTGCGGGTGAACTCGGATCTCAGCATTTCAGGATACTTCATGCACAGAACATTGGGAATTTTTTGATAAATGTTGCATCCTAAATCTTACTTTCCTTTGTAACCAGGGCATATTAAAAGGTAAGGGTCTTTTTGGTGGTGGTGGCAATATCAGGCATGCCCTAAATGTTATGTGGGAAGTTGTTACAAATGCATCCGGTGTTGTCACAAAACTCCAAGAAGCATGGCCACAACCGTATAGAATAGAGACTCCATCAACTTACAGAGAGCGGTGCCACGATAAGATTGTAACACATAATATTGTAATACCTTCAAGTTTTTTTTAAGCGAATTAAAACTCAGGTCCGTTGTTAAATATTTTCTTCCACCTGTCCACACACTAATTTCAAAGTGTGTTCAAAGCTCCGAAGACACCTCTCCATGCCAACTTGGTGACATTAAAGATTACAGGACTTTCTACACCAAATACATGTGTTTGGTTGCAGATGCCTGGTCTTGGAAGATAGAAAATGTGAGTGCCGGTGTGAAAGTGTCACCACTTTGTGTATGTTACTTCAATGAGACTTGTCACTCCTCCTTTCAATCTCATGAAATCTCCCACCAGTCTTTGACCACCACAGACAACTACAATAGTGTTACCTTGCTGCACAGTGCAAAGGGAAGGAGAGCTCAATAAACATTCCTCTGATTGGTAGAAATCGTACCTCCACAGCCAGTCTATGCAGATGAGCCAATGAGCTGGTTGAGCTCTTTTGATTAATCACGTCGGATCTCTGTTTAGTGCTATTGGCCACGTTTCAAAGAATCCCATGCCTTTTTCTGAAGAGAAGTTACTGGCCGAAGGCAATTCTTCCTGTTGGCTTACTCCCTTGCCAAAAATCCAGACGGGTTTTCTAATAACTAACAAGTATGCAAACAACTTCTACTGAAGTACGTTATATGTTAATGAGTCTGTGTATATTCATTGTGGGTAGCCTAACACACCTGACTTGATTTGACTGTTTGCTGGGATGACAAGCTCCGCCATGATTAGAAGTGCTTATCTGTGGCAGTGTGAGAGAAGTGGACTTTTTGATTTTGTGAAATCCTGAACAGGCAGAACATGTATACAGTAATGTGGGCACCAAAGAAGGCGTTCGCCGAGAGTAGCACACATTCCTTTGCACTCACAAGTATTGTCCATTGAGAAAACACAAATTATGCCGCAAGTAAATAGTTCACCTTTATTTTTTAAATAATTGTTGGTTGTGACAATGTTTTGCAACCAGCACACATTTTGTATGTTAACTGTATATTTTGTACAGAAGTGTGTATATAGATATGTATATTTATTGTTATATTAAAATGTTACATTGGAATTGCTAACTGCACCTCTGCCTTTCTCAATGTCTCTATTTTACGCTCTGAGAGAGAGAGAGGAGAGAGAGAGAGAGATAGAGAGAGTATATACAACCTGCAGTGTGTAGCAATAAATCAAATCATGATTACATCACAATAAACAAAATAATTGTATTAGATTATAAAAACGAAAGTGTAAAAATACATCACACATTTGACAGTTCATGCTCTAGAAATTAAATTCCAGACATCAGTTAAGTAAAATAGTGACTCTGGTCTTAATATAAAGTAGAATTCTTCTGGGTAGATGTTAGGCAAATGTATTAGGAACAAATGTAAATTATAGTCTCCAGTATGGTATCTAGTACTTCAGTGCCCTCCAATCAGCGCATATAGCTAAAGGCTTGAAGGCCTCGGCGCGACATGTTTCTGTTCATATTCCTCTGGATGGTTAACATTCCTCAGGAGATTCAATCAATATGGTCACTAGTGGTGACTGAACATGTGACCGTTTTGATCCAGTTGAGTCATTATTTTTTAAAATTATTGTTCAAACTGTTCCCACAGGGAAGGCCGTAATTAAAAACAAAACATGGCATTAGTGCTATTAATGCACACCGTCCAGTTTAGGTTAAGGAGCAACCCTTGACCTTTTTCATGTACAGTATATCCTTGTGCCTATAAGGTTTTTTTCCTGTACGCTCTGAAAATTCCTTTTTGGATATATACTACCTATATATCTACATTATACTAACTACTATATAATAGAGTGGTGCCCACCCTACACCCCATTGCATTTTGAAAGGGGTACCAACCTTTCCCTCATAATCCTTGCAACCTGCTCTTTGGAAGTAGGATACCCCCCATTCCCACATCTGCTACATCCCTCTATTACCCTCCGACCCCGTATCTGAACTCTCCGCCCCCCCCCTCACTATGGTCTTGTTCCCCTTCCACCATCTCTGCATGGCTGCCCCTTTGTCCCACACTCCTCCTGTAGCCCCCAGGGCCTGATATCTTAACTCACCTGCTTCGCCATTGCGTTGTGGCAAACTCACATGTGGAAAAATCAATGCAGTAAAGACCTGCCTGCTAATGTGGCTTGGGTAGGACGATGTGGCTTCACGATTCAGGGCTAACTTAGGTTTTCATCTCATCTAATTCACACAAGTGCCAATTTATGCACATCTATTTACGAAACTAAAGTACACTTGTAAAACACATTGCTTCATAATGATTCATACATTATTTCATTTATTCATTATTTCAGTTGAACATATATATATATATATATATATATATATATATTGTCAATTCTACCTTAGGGTAGCCAAGTCGAGCTGCACTCTCCATAAAGCCATGCTTGCCCAATTTCCACCAAACAGCAAACAAAGGAGGGGGGGGGGAAGTAAAACTCCACACCAACCGCTTTCCGTTTTGTTAATTTTCTTCTTTTATTGATCCACACGGGAAAAAAATATTTATTTATATATGTACAGGTATATTCGAGAAAAAAACTTTAATAAAGGGATAGTTAAGGTGAATAAGTTCAGTGCAACAAAGTTCAGTGCAACAAAACCCTTGCAATTCGGTGAACATTTTTTAGTTGCAGTGACGTTAAGGTGCTGATTTAACGTCCCAAAACTGGCAAATTATGCAGGTGCTGGAACCTAAGCCACCTTAACTATGAGGCCCCCATTGAGCAATCTGTAAGCACCCTGATGACATCACTGATGATATAACATATGCCATCACTGCATCGTACCATTTCACGTGATTTCACAATTCGAGAAAAGAACTTCCCAAAGAAACTCTGTGAATCGAGAACTACCTCAAAGAACTACAACCAAACACAACATGTTTTTAAAGTTTACCCTGGTTGTATTCCCCACTCAAAACAAATTGGGAATGTGTAAGGTTATGAAAATTATTCAAATGGTACCGAGGTGAAGACAAGTAGATTGAACATGAATGCTAATAAATTCTCAATTCAAGAGAATGTTGAATGGGTAGAGCAGCCAACTCCACCCTAGAAGTACCACTGCAGGAGTTTGACACATTGCCTGTGCTGGCAGTACTTCAAATTACTGAATACACTCCACTTTCGGAATTTGAAAAAGGGCAGTGCATGTTTTGTGGTGATGTGCACAGGAGAGTATTCTCTATGGTTCCCGAGCAGAGCTTTAGCACCATATTGTTCATCAACCACTTGATACATTACCACTTGCGTGAATGGATGACCGTTTCAGGAATAGTTTCTGACAGCAGGCAATCCGGATTGGTTGCATTACTTTGCAACCCACCTCCAATCCTGTAACGTCACAAGCCACAGAGGAAGCAGAATCAGCACCACAGACTGCATCATCATCTGAACCTCTCCCATCTACTTCATCTGCTGCCAATGATGTGGGTGCCTCATCTGCCGTCTCTGCTTTGGTCTCCAGAAGATGGCGTTTTCATCTGCAGTAAGTGCTATCTGGCGATAGCACTGCATGCAATCAGTTTTGAGGAAATTGAGGATGCCTGAGTGAAGCACAGGTCAGGTGGAATTGCCAGTAGTTTCTGTTTTTTGATAGCTTTTTACTCCCTTTTCCAGGTTTGTTTTTACTGGACTGTGTTAATTAAATAAAACGACAACAAAAAAAATGTCAAACATTTCTACTTTTCATCTATCTTTCCTATATCAACATCCTCCCCCTCTCACCCCCTTCTTAACCCCACAACTGTTCCTTTCAGGACCATCAAAAAAGGGGGATGTGGGTTTAACATTAAGCACTGCAGCAATAGCCTAACCATACTGGTAACTCCCCGCCATCCAAGTTAAAGGTACAAATGAAGCAAGGGACCCTTAATGCAGGATGCTGAATTATTTTTTAAAAGATACCTTGCGGTGCTCCTTCATGCTGTGCACCAAGTTCCCGAAATACATTTTCTCTGTTGATGGCCGTCACGTCAACAGCAGGGAAACTGACTTTGGAGCAGCACAGCCTCACACTGCAATGTAATGTTTTAATTAAACACACTTAGAAACTGCATTGGAAACTACATGGGCGCTGGGAGGGGAAGGAGGCGCATGGCACTGGAGAGCAGCACTCAGGCTGCTCAGAGCACAGACTTATACAGGAGAATACAGTCCACGTTCAGAGTACCCCTATTGCCAAGAGTCCCCTTCCAGGCAGCTAATGAAAAAAAGAAAAACTTTCCTTTTAGCTTATAGTGCACCACTGCCCAATTCTCCTGGAGGCTTTTTTGTATAAACATAAACATAAGAAAGTTAGCACTAACACCATTAACTTCTAATATACAAATATACAATCTGAATCGAGAATCACGTTGGCAAACTAATATCCATACATCTTTTTATTTTCAGAAAATAAACTTTAATTAAACAGATCTTGATCTCCTAAGAAAGTTAACACACCATCTACTTCTAATATACAAATATACAATCTGAATTGAGAATCAGAGTTCTACAACTAATACCCATGCGTCTTTCATTTTCAGAAAATAAACATTTATAAAACAGATCACAATTTCATTTTTTATATTTGATAATTTATCTTTTTTACATTTCTCTTTTCGTTAGTCACGCCTTACGAATCAGTGCAGATTTATCTCAGTGCCCACTGCTTCTTTTCCAAAACTGACAATACCAATCAACCTCCTTTATACCCCTCAAATCCTTGCTTTAAACAGATCGAACATTAAAACCTAAAATCAACTTTAAAAAGGTCTGTACAAAACCTGACTTTGAGAATCGCACGGAAGAGAACACTGAATCGAGAAGTGTTCCTTCAGATCATGTGAAAATGTCATCCAATCAAAACAAACCACATGGTAGCCACGGCTCAGCCATGAATGCATCTCAGTGACGCATTTCATATTCGCAAAACAAAGTTCAGTAGAAAAAAGTATTATTACAAAAACACAGGACGTTAAATCACCTTAATACAACCCACTACATGTGAAAAATGCTTCCTCAATTAAATAAAAATACTCCTCTTCCCCTAATTACCAACCACAGTGATTGCCACATCTCAATTGTGTAGTTAATTTTTTTTTGGCTGTTTGTGCTGCATCTTGATCTCAGTAAAAAGCTCCGAAAAAATCGAACGCTATCAATAAGCCCCAAACCTTCACCAATTATCCTTTCTTACCCTGCCCACATGCTCTCTGCCAATTTACACCCCTTATATCAGAGCACTTTCAATGTTCTGTAAGTGACTTCAATGCAGCACTCCAACTAATTCAATGCCTAGTCTGGGAGGCCCAATGGAAGCCCTTATTTATATATTTTTATGTCAAAGTTCTTTAAATCTGGATGATGAACCCTTATATAACGCCCCTCTCTTTGAATCCCCCTGACCTCACTGAGCCAAGAAATAGGTTTGTTTTGCAAATTAAAAAATTTATTTTAAGAATTAAACAATATATATCACACTTTTATTAACACAATAATATTTGAATAGCACACTTATGAATATGGACGGTAATCAACAATGGGTAATATTACAAAATTAACAATCTCTTTACTCACTTGGAGTATGAATATGGAGGATACGGTATCAGAGAATACTTTATGTGATTCAAGGAAATGCAATAATGGGAAAGAATGCAACACAGAAATAGACTCGATATGATTTCAATCCAAGATAATATGGTCACTTTTTCCCCTGTGACTACTCACTCCCCCCTATGCAATATGAAGAGATGGAAATGAGGGTACACAGGTTTACGGAATACAATCAAGAAGGCAGTTCAATTCCAGTTACCCCAGCAAGCTTAGAGAAACAGGTATGATTTTAAAACAAGCAAAAATACTTTTGAATGTGATTGCGGTGAAAGTGAAAATATGCTAAATGTATTGTAATTCACTAAAGGAGATTCAGCACTAGTGAGAATTACTTTGGATTGACACAGGTCAACACTAGCAATGATTCATGAATGATTATCAAACTGAAAACGAATTTCAGCAATTGAGAACAAGAAACAGCTATTTTGACAGAAAATGAAATTGAACCAAATTGCAATTCGCGGCAATTTTTCTGTGTGCGTAAACCACGATTACAGAAAAACAATAATGAATGTCTGGGTTTGTTGGAACGCCTAGGATCTTAGCTTTAAAATGACAGTCACATTTTGCTTCTAGGACGTGCGGTTCAAACGTTACGGAGGTTTTTGTGAAGGTAGATTTTTCAGACATAGAATCAAGATGTCAGAAACGACAGATGCACTTTACAGATTTGAAATCAATCGGATGGACACAAGATTCTAATGCAGTTCTGAACAGGTTGAAATGGATGGAAGAGGATTACTTTAAATTAAGAGCTTGTTTATGGACAGTTCTAGACTAGATACTCACGCCTAGGCTTTGGAATGGAATGGGCCTCATCACAGATATGGTCAAGGGTTTGGTCTTCACTCTCGCCACCGGACGGTCTCAGGCACTGGGTTCTGCTCACAGAACGGCCTCTGGACTGGGTCTGACGGGTTCTGGATACAGTGCTGATTTCTGGGTCTGAATCTTGGTTCTAGCACAGGGTTCTTAGCTAGAAGCAAACAGCACCCCCGGCTGTTGAAATGTTTGGTTAGGCCCTGTGGAAGTCTAGGGGTTAGAATCAGGTTTGCAAAAGATTCTGAAGCCTGCTGAAACGGATTCAGCTTTTGGTTTAGGCCTCTCTGCTTCAAGGTTCTAGAGTTTGGGTTCTAGAGTTTGGTTCTATCTGTAGTCTGGATCTATCTGGAGTCTTCTGGCAGGGTGGTCTGTGAGTAGTGGAAAAGAGTGTGTTCTCTCTGGGTCTCAGCAGTCCCTATTTATGTGTTTTCAAAGTGGGTGGGAAGGCTGATTCTACATGCCCAACCCTCTAAAGATTTGATAGGTTAGAGGATTCCCTGTCCCCTGATTGGAGAAAGGATCAACGTTTCAGAATGAGTCTGAGTGATGCTATGTTTATGGCTTAACTGAAATCCCTCCCCTTTGCTTTTTCATAGAAAATCAATTTTTCCCAAAAACATATTTTCCAGATACACAAGTTGCTCATAATACATATACACATCACAGATTAATTAAGGCATGTCTCTGTTCAAGTCCCATGTTCCTATGAGCTTGGGTTCAGAAATGACAACATTTCACGCTTTTGGTGGGTTTCCCAATATTCATTCTGCTCCAAATTTTACACAAACATACACACCCTCTCTGACCATATTACTGTAAGTTTTTATGTTTCTAGCATAAACACTGTATCTACAATAGGAATAAATTCCGGGGTTTAGTCTCAGAACATCGCGCGGAGTTCAGCTTCGTCTCAAACTGTGAGTGAATTTTTCATTTTAAGCGTCTCAAAGTTGTACATTTTTGTCAGCTTGGTGCACTTTGTTATAAGCAATTTTATAAAACATATATTTGCTGGGCCATCTGAATCCACAATGGTTTCTCTCCGCCCCCAGATCTGGCTGACTCAGAGGGTCACATGTCCTGTCTCTCCCAGAGCAGTTGTTGACCAGTCACACGCAAATCAGCATATTCCTATTCATCCCAAAGCCCCCATTGTCTTGACTGAGAGCAGCAGGCCAGGGTGCCTTGGCTAGTTCCTGTTCACACCAGTCTGTCAATCTTTTGGCCAAGGGCTGGGGAAAGCCTCTTTTGTCCAGGGGGAAGGTGTGGAATCTGTTTGATCCCAGTGTGGGAAACTTCTTAACTCTGTAACCAATGTCTACAAATTGTCTTTTCTTACAATATAACCCACATTTTTAATACATACATTAAACAATTGCTTTCTTCAAGCCTTTTCAGAATATAGTTTCAAATTGTCTCCACCCCCTAGGCTTCTGTGATGGCAAGTATTTCTTTGGCATAGTTTGGGGTTCCATGTTCAACTTTACAAAGAATGGTTTTAAAACGCCGGCTTCTTGGTAGAGGCGAGTAACGGTACTGCACCCATTTTTGACAGCTGCCTTTCATCAGTATCTTTAAAAGGGGATTTTGCTCTGATAGCATAGGATTCTTGCTGATATTGTATTTATGTGGATTCTTGAAGTAGAGTAATGTGGAACACCCAACAAAGAGGTTGGATCTTTTAGGTGCTTTGTGAGCCATGATTTTAGCACATTTTTGACAATCAAGAAAACGGATTCCCAAACAGCTCTGTGTTTCTTTTGGCAATCAGCATTGCTATTTCCAAGGGGTTTCAGGCTACTTTGCGGGTAGCCCAATGGTGGTTTATGGCAGTGGTCTCCTGGGCTCACTAAGATAGGCAAAAGTGGATGGCGGCCTGTTTTTCAGGTTATCACTGCGCATTTCCTGGTGATTTTGAGGGAGCAGCATGCTTTCTAGTGGCCATTCTGATGTTTCTGCTGCCAGCAATGCACAGTGACAGTGATGTTGCAGGGCTTGGATGAGTGGGTTGATACATCCCACAGTTCATTCTCATTTTGTTTCTCGAATCGTGTAATGGTGGAATTTCAGAACTGAAAAACCTTTCCACCAAGCAATGCATCTGCCACCCTATTAAATAAATAATAAATATATATGTGTGTGCATATATATATATATATATATATATAT
This sequence comes from Ambystoma mexicanum, assembly GCF_040938575.1. Taxonomy (NCBI): domain Eukaryota; kingdom Metazoa; phylum Chordata; class Amphibia; order Caudata; family Ambystomatidae; genus Ambystoma; species Ambystoma mexicanum. Next base: position 1,258,624,119 of record NC_090922.1, read on the forward strand.
ATATATTGCACGGCCTGCGGGCGTGTAGTTATGGTTAAGTTGCTCAACCCATAGGAAGAGCACTTTCCCGGTGGCTTATAACTTAGCGCCCCCCCCCCCTGGACAAATCCTCATGAAACTTTGCCAAAACATTTTATGCCCCCGATTCAGTTTGGTGTTTTTTCGTCCACGGGGGCAAAGTTATAGGGGGTCTCAAAATGTGTGTTTTTTCCCCATAGCTGCAATGGAAAAAGGCCCAAACCGCTGGACGGATTTTCACTAATTTTGCGGCCGGAGCGGCGGCTTGGTCCCAAAAGCATGCTTTTATAAATTTGGCGTAAATCCATCCAGTAGTTATTTTTTAAACTACCAAAAAGTAGTGATATCTGGGTTCAGACTGTGGACTGACTTTCTTGTTTGGTCCGCAGACGGGCCTCCGATTGGTCCAGCGGGGGACGTGCTGCCTGCAGACATCGGACACGCCTGCTGATTGGATGTTGAAAAGCATGATGTGCGTCATATTTTTGGAAATGCTGCCATGTTGGATTCACGGACAGCCACTGTTGTCCATGGACATCGAGGTAAAAACATATTAAAAACCCCATCATTGCACTTGTCTAACTAAGGAAACAATCTCTGGAGAGGTTAGGGGTGATGAGGATGGGATGGTATATGGCCTTAAAAAGCCCCAAAAAACTGAGTTTTTTCAACTCAGACATCCGTGAGTATCCAGCATTCCTGTGATGTTCACAAACATCTGAGATGTTCGGGCACATCTATGCCTATTTCTGCATTACAGGGTTGGTGGAAAGCAGTCTTTGGATGGCTTATAACTTTGGCGCCACTCAATGAAACTGCATGAAATTTTGTAAATTCAATCTAGAAATGACTCTGAATGGTTCTGCAGTGTGTTGGTGTTTTGTCAAGAGCGAAAACAATTAGAAGTGGGGGTCCCAACATATCTTAAACGCTTATAAATGTGGTGCCATTTGACGAATCTGCACACAAGTTTTCAAAAATGAATGTTTTTACATATTTTGGTGGGATTTTGTCAAGAGGAGGCATAATTAGAGGGGGTCTGAACATTTTAGATGGCTTATAACTTTCTTGCCATTTGACAAATGTGGACAAGGTTTTCAGAAAGATTATAGACCCAACCTTGAATTTGTTTGCAAAGTCTGAATGGATTTTGTCAAGTAAGCGCCTAGTTATATGACTATTATGTACGTACATTTTGACACTTTTCAAAAAATAAAACATGGGCAGATTTGCAGCAAACTCATGTAAGGAACATTAGCGATGATAGTGTCATAATATAGGGACAAATTATTGTGATATACGATTGGTGACTGAGGTGTAGCCTGTGGCCATGGGCAATGGCTAGATGGTCCTGGTCATGGCATAAGGCCATGACCCGGACAATCTGGCTACTGGCCATGACCACTTCATTTATAACACGCACATGATGAACCAAACCGTATAGCGGCACAAATGGAAAAACACACTCATGTATAAAAGCAGAAGAAGACTCCCCAGAAGAAAAAGCAAAGAATGAAAGAAACAGAGATCTAGATGCAGGTCTACCTAAACAGGAAAATCTTCAGGGCCCTACGGAACTGGTATAGTGATTTAATGGTCCTAATTTCAATTGGCAGTGAGTTTTGGACCAAAAACTGTGAATCTTCTGTCTCCTCTTGTTACGTACGCTGAGTGAGGAACAGACAATAGATGGCAATCTTTAGAACACAGAGATCTTATAGGCGGGTACAGTTGAATCAGTGTGCTTAGCTAAGCCGGAGCAAGCCCATTCAGACACTTAAAGACACAGCAAGCAAAAATCTGATACAATCTTCAACCACTAACCAATGCAGGGCATTACGAGATGGAGAGACATGGGCAGTTTTGCCCATTTTAAAGATGGTCCTTATTGCTGCTATTTGAAGTCTTTGGATTTGTTTAAAGGAATACCAGTCAGTTGACTATTACAGTAGTCCAGATGTGCATTAGTCAAGGCACCCACCACTGAAGCGTGATCCTCCTCAGGGATGTAAGGGAGCACCTGTCATAAAAGTCTAAGAACAAAATGCACTGTCTGGACTTTGGCTCCAACCTGGCACTCACTGCTCAAGTCATCCTGCCAAATGCAGCCCAAGTTCTTAACCTTAGACACAAATTTTAACTTTGTTCCTAGAAGAGTCGGGACAGGCAGCTTCTTAGCAGCCATAAGCAAGTGTTTTGGACCGAACAAAATCAGTTCGGTTTTGGCTGCATTTAATTGGAGCTGGTTATTGGACATCCAAAGATCCACTTCCTTCAAACACTGTCCTAACTTTTCAAATGCTTCATCTAGGTTAACAATTCTGATGAAGAACTGGGTGTCCTCTGTGTAGGACTGGAAACTCACCCCATGTCGTCTCAAGTTCACAAGAGCTGCATGTATAGATTAAATAGTAAGGGTGGAAGCGACGATCCCTGTGGTACTCCACAATTTAGTTTAATAGAGTCAGACAGGAACTCGCCCAATTTCACCTTTTGATGGCGGTCTGTCAAAAATGATCTGAACCAACCAATGGCATGCCCTGAGACCCTTCCCACCACTTGCAGTCGATCCAAAAGGACAGCGTGGTTCACTGTGTCGAAAGCTGCGGACAAGTCCAGCATCACCAAAAGGGAAAGCTTACCCTGGTCCGCGGCCTCCAGAAAATCTTTCTGAACAGATAAAAGGGCAGTGTGTGTTCCAAATCGGGGTCTAAAACCAGACTGAAACTTATCTAACAACAACTTCAGTTCCTCAAACTCTTGAAATTGGCCAGTGACGACTTTTTCAATAATTTTTGCAGGACAAGGCAGCTCTGCTATAGGGTAGGTTTCTTCAAAAGTGGTGTAACTAAAGAATGTTTTAGACTCGAAGGTACTATCCCCTGCATCAGAGATTTGTTAATGAAGCTGGTCACAAAGGGGGTCAAGTCCAAAACAAGAAATTTGGCCACATAGCCCGGAAAAGGTAACAGGGAATCGTTAGTAGGTTTAAGAGACTCCAGTAGTCGGCATAGATCACTTTCTGATACGTGCCGGAAGTCAAAGCTAGGCAATGGGCTCTGTCTCTGCACGTCAATTGGTTCCCTTGAAATGCAGTCAATTAATGATTCAGGTAGGACTATAGTCAGAGTTTTAATTTTAGCCGCAATATCCATCTGTCACGCTCACCTGATTCCCACGGAGGCGCTGGTCTGGCTTCGAGTGCAGATGCTTCTTCAATGGTGAAGCGCAGGACTCTGAAGATGGACTCACTGGCTCGCAGGAATATTCCCCTGTGCGTGAAAAGGGAGTATTACCTACTGACGGAATAATGCTCAAGCCTCCCACTCCCTTCCAACCCTCCACGATACCCTTCCTCGATTCCCCGCGAAGTCTCACCTTAGGGTCAGGAAGGATGAGCTCTCCATCCTGCTTCTGATGCAGGGGCGCGTTGAAACCCAGTTACTTCACTAGATTGAGGTTTGATGGGAGTTCAAATAAGCTCGACTATTCAGGTAAGGCGCTGTAAGAGTTCTGTAGCAAGTTCAAAAGTTCAAGCTTAATAATAATGTTCATTGTCTTATTGCAGCAAGCGCTAACGCTTATGTCTTTTTCCCCTTAGGGGCCGGGGTTCGGAATGCCGGATATATGGCGCTGACCCGAAGTGAAACGTGCAGTTCCAGTAAATGACAGGTAAGTTCTGGATGAGCGTTCGGGTAATGTCTTTGTCTTTTTTACCCATAGGGGCCGGGGTCCGGAATGCCAGGAAGCGGCAGGACCCGAAATGAAATGGGAATTACCCAACAGGTAAGTCTTAGAAGGAAACTGAGCTTTTCCTATTCCCTTCCTTCTCTCACCTTGTGTTCTTGTCTTTTTCTCTCTAGGCTCTGAGAAGTGGCTGCGAATCTGGATGATCACTGCTGAAGATGGAGGTGCCCAGGAAAGGTGAGTGAAATGCAGCGCTGCAGCGATCGAAGCGAAATGCCTTTAAAATGATGTCTTCCCTTTCAGGATTGTCGGTGTGATGTCTCCGTGATGCTGCTTTAGCAGGCAAGGTCTTCTTTCTCTCCAATTCTCTCTTAGCAGGTGATCCAGGATGCTGACAGGCGTGGCTGAAGTCCAGAAGCAGGAGCTGACACGGTGAGCGTCCAGCTGCGAGGAGCAGAACAACGCGAAGCGTGAGTTGCTGATCGGGTGTGGTTTAAATAGCTTTGGAAGAAGTTCCAGGAATGTATCCTTCCACCGATCAGGTATGTGTCCTTCCCCGACCACACCCAGGGATAGTAGTCCAACAGGTAAAGTAGTTCCATTCAGGCCTCAAGAGGGCCTGGATGTAGCAGCATGGTCTGCATCAGGTAAGTGCACATAAACACTTGAACACATGTCTAGCTTTATGAGCCTGGCGCCCAAGGCGCCAGGACTGTGTCCAAAGGGTCCCAGCTTGGGCCCGCGGGCACTTCCCTGGGGGAAATGATGCCTGCCTCTTGCTGCTGGGTCAGACCTGGCTCCTTGGAGGTAGGCATCATGACACCATCTTAATTTGATCAATTTTATAAATGAAGAAAGAATTGAAAAGATAAACCTGCACAAAAGACGGTTCAATTGAAGTAATATTGCAAGCAGGATTACAGAATTTAGAAACAATAGAGTTCCTTAGGTAGATTATTGGCGGCCTTTTATTTTTTACAAAGAAACTCTCTCTTTGCTTGGAAAATTGCTATTTTGTAATGAAATAAAGCACTCTTAGCCTGATTAATAGTTTTGAGAGTTTGTCTCTTCTGCCATTTTCAGCCGGTCCTACTCACTAGTCTACGCAGAGGAATTGAGTTCTGCGTAAAACAAGGTTTAGAAATCTTTGTTTGGTTAGGTTTTAAAGGGGCGCTTTTGGCACAGACAATGTCTAAGAGTTTACTTCCGGCTATGAGAAATTCTTCACTAGAGAGCAGGGGATAGATAGAGGCAAGAACCTCCTTAATCTCTCCACCAGTTATTCTATCTAAGTCCTTAATTATTCAAAGAGTAAAAGACTGGTCCATCCCTAACACTAGCACTGTCTACCTTAGGCAAGGTCAGTGAAAATAATTGGACAAAGTGATCAGACCAAAGAACTGATATAGGGCCTGATCACGACCTCGGCGGTAACCCTTAAATCCGGTGGCAGTGCTATTACCGCCGGATTTAAGGGTCAGCTGAATCAGGGCTTCAGCGGATTTCACCCCAGCTCTTGGCTAGGGGCAAATCTGCCGAAAATTTGCGCTATTACCGCCGACGGAAAATCCACTGGCGGTAAGAGCGCAAATTTTCCCCATTGAGCCCAATGGGGAATGGGGCATTCCCGAATGGGCTCAATGGGGAATGTGGACTTCCAAGTCCGCCCAACTCGTGATCCTGCACTTCTAGCGCCGGGGGCTATAGCGGTCGCGCTAATAGCCCCCGCGCTAATAGCGTTAGCGTTACCGCCGAAGTCGTGATCAGGCCCATAGTCTCCTTTATGGAGGCATAAACGCCCCTTGCTATGAGTACATCCATAAAGTGGGCATGGCCACCAGGCACCAGCTATGTGGTAAAGTTTTCCAAAACTGGGATAGGTTTCAATGGGAAAAAAATTCTGCTTGTGGGTACAGGTTGAAGTGATGGATGGGATTGCAGCAAATATGCACTTCAAAGCTTGGGTTTGCAAATATGTCCTGTGTTTTATTTTTTTGAAAGTGTGAAAATGTAAGTACACACCACAGTGATATAACATTGGTGTCTGGCCAATGGGCCTGGCCGTCAGCAAGGAGAAATGTGTACTGTAATTTGCTTATTGGGGCATGTGGCTTGGCAGAAGTGGTAGGTGTGAATAGGAAAAAATATTCTGCTTGCGGTTACAGCCTGAAGTGGTGGAATAGATTACAACAAACTTGTGCGATGACCTGAAAGCATGTTTTTGGAAATGTCTTGTGTTTTATTTTTATAAAGTCTAAGAATGTAAGTAGAAAAACTAGTAATATACATTTCATGTCTGAGTAGTGGGTCTGGCCCTCGGAAAATGCAACTGTGTACTGTGATTTGCTTATTGGGGAATGCAGCATGGCTGAAGCCCATGCCCCATGGATTTGGAGACTGGCCATGGGTGCAAGCCATGAGCACTGGCCATTGGTTACATTATTATGGAATTGTGGACATGAGCTAGGATTCAGGGTAGGTGCAGTGAATAATAGGGGTGGTTTGGTTGGGCTGGGGTCATGGTTGAGCCTTTTGCCGTAGGCAGTTGAGCGATGATTTGCGTCCCCAGCATGCACTGCTGATAACGACAGACATAAGTATATGTTGCAAAAAATATGTTTCTTAAAGGAGGTTTATAGTTATTTCATATATATGAATTTTCATATATATGAAAAGAGGAATTATGAAAAACTTACATACCGTAATGTAACACCATAAAACGTTTTCACTTATAAAATCCTATTAAATTGACAGAAAAATCTTTGTTAAAGGGGTGTTATGGCTAAGATGCATCCCACCCTTTGACTCCTCTGCTCCAGTAGTTAGTTAGTGGCGTCCCACCTTGGCATCCCCTGACATTTCCCTCCTAGGTTGTCATGAGCACTTGCCCATCCATACTGCCCCTTGTATTTATGTACTTCTCTGACTGCACACTGCATATGTGCATTTATAGGAGCACTGTGTACAATTATTTTGTATAAGTAAGGGACATGCACATGCAAAAGATTTGTAGAAGGTTGTTAAGTGGTAGTTGGTGTGTGGAAGCTTAATATGGTCATAGGGTTATATGTACAGTTTTTGGAAGTGATTGGTGGATGGATGTGTGACTGCTTGAAAGCACGCATTGAGGGAGTGTTACAAATATAAAGAAGGGCTACCCTGTGCGAAGGTGTGCACATGCCATCCGGGTCGTTTAATGATTCATGGCCTGGAAAGGGGACTGTAGAGACCGTGGATTGTTATAAAGGTCCATCGATTATGGTCCTTATTTATGCAAAAGAAAAGTGTTTGGGACAGAAATGAGAAATACTGAGAAATGTAAAGTAGACAGAGTCTATAAGATTATTTCTTTAATTGTGTTTTTTAACTTTGAAAGGTGTTTCCTTACGGAACCTTTTTTTGGGTGTTTTTTAATTTTATTTTATTTGCAGGAGAGGTCAGAAAATAAGGTGGGGAGGTAAATGAGGGAAGAGGCACCAACCACAAATATGGAGGGGCAGGTGGACAGGGAAAGATCTTGCACGTGTGTTACATCTAAAGTAGGGGGCAGTGTTTCTCATGCTCCTTGATTACAGCTTCAAAAGCACTTCAAAATTTCTCCCCACTGCAGAGTGGTGTGTTGCAGTATATACCGAGTACTGTTGTCTTCGAAATATATGGATGAACAGCCTCTTTTATCGCTTGCAAGGTAGCTGGTGGGATTTTGTCTGCGTGGTTACATTATTGGTTGAGGAACGAGAGGTGGAGGAAGACAGCCTACTGCTTGCTAAGAAAGGAACAACCTTTCCGGGAGCATTGCAGTGGTTGGATTTGGTGTGGCGGTGCATGGAGGTGGTCCCGTAGGAGTACTCTGCAGGTAGTCCGCGACTGAGTACTCCGTGCATTTCACCTTGGTAGCTTTAGCCTTTGGTACATTCGCAACAGTGGTAAATAACTGCCACACCCATGATTCTCTCTGGGTGCTAGAGGTAGGAACATTCTCTACCTCATCTTTTTGGTCCTCTTGATTGTCTTTTGAATTATTGCGCTTTTTTTGTTGTGTAGGTCCTCCAGATGGTGATGGTCATGGCTCTTGGGCAGGAGGGTTGGCAATAGCTGATGCCATTTTTAAGAAAAATAGCCGTTTTTCTAATATTCTTTCAAGTATGTGCTCTGTGCTAGATTGTTAATGGATAATGAGTAGGAGCTGTGCAAGGGTACATTTTGAGCTTCAAAGTTCCTTCATGAGCTGAAAACGCAGTCCTGAACTGTTCCAGAAGCACAGATCCATTCGCAAAGTGCGGCCGAATTTGAGAACATATCATCATGCCGCATATAAGCGCGTGGTCACGTGACAGTGTCCGAAAAGTCCACTATCACGATCACGACAAACATTTGCGAATGCCGACAAACACAAAAACTGTGGAAAAAGTTTCAAAAAGTGTGAAGAAGTGTTAAAATTATGCTAAAAGGTGGGGAATGGCAGAGTTTCAAGGTGAAACTTTGTAAATTGGACAGACACACACGCTATGTTCCTGTAAGTATGATATTAGTAAGTTCTCTGAAATTAGCTTGCAAAAACTCATGAAATTCGGTGGGAAAAAGTTGTTAAAGGGACGTTATAGTTAAGTTGCACTAATAAAAACCTATGAAATTCACTGAAAAAACTTGGTTAAATTGACATTATGGTTACGTTGCACTAACAAAAACCTATGAAATTCAATTATAGAAACTTTGTTAAAGGGACGTTATGGTTAAATTGCACTAAAAGCTTGATTGAGGTGGGTGGTACCTTTGCACTCTGTCACCTAGGCTACCGCTGCAAATAATTTAAACTGATTTGTGAAAATCTTTTTGTATTGTGATCTGCTCAGAGACACATGCTGTGACCATATAAAGCAGTGCGTGCCTCCTCTAATACTTTGTGTGAAAATTGCTAACTGAACCAGTGAACGTATTTGCCACTAGAGTTGGGGTGCATTGACTAAATACACCTACCTAACTTCACAGGGCACAGGACCTTTCACAACCTACGTAGGTTGCTGTAAGGCTGATTGTTAGACCAATCAACTTGTGTCAGGACTACAAGTCCCAGAAGCACCAGCACCCTTTATCTCGATACATCAGGCACTTCAGTGCCGGCGATTCGAGTGACAAGCCGGTCTTGCGCCGGTACCGCCCGTCCCTCGGCATCGGCCCAGAACCCTGGTTGATTTTCTATCTGCCCCTCCCTGCTCAATACCGTGAGCATGGGCTTTGAACATATGGGGCACTTATTGGTTGAGCTTCACGACCTGCAGCATCTGGAAGTAATTCAACAGCATTTGCTGCATGTCATGGAAAGCGGTAGGCTACAATCACAGGGCACCATACACTGCTCGCTTTTGTGTCCTGAACCTCCCCACCCCCGCGTAACAGGGTCACTTACACTGTAAGGCAAACAACCACAATTCAAAACCAGTCCTTCAGACTCCAAACAACAATCTAAAGGTATGTCTGTTAAATACGTGATCGTTAAATCAACATGCCCTATGCATACATGATTACATACAGAAGGAAGATCTGGACATCATGTGCCTTACTGAAACCTTGCTACAGGACCCTATTGGCCCAACCTGTGATTTAGCTGTACCAGCCGGTTATACTATTCACTATACCAATAGAGACTCCGGTAAAGGGGGTGGGGTGTCTATGATAATCTGAGACTCTTACCCTATGTTTCCAAGCACCTCATCTTGTCAAGGTTGTGAAGTACAACACCTGAAATTCTGTCCCACTGACAATAATTGTTCGAATATAATTCTCGGTTACGGACCTCCCTCTGTCACATCCGAGTTCAATGATGAACCCACTGAACTACTAAATTTACTCAAAAAGCCCTAATTCATCAACATTGGTTTTAGGCGATTTTAACCGTTGGCGAGGGGACCCCAAATACATACTGGCAATAAGCCTAGAAAAGGCCTTAAGTGACCTAAATTTCCATGTCATGAACTCCAATTCAACCATGGACAACGGCCATCAGCTGGACTGGGTTATAACAAATAACTTGGTGACAAGTAATTTTGTGACCACTCCATGTATATGGTCAGACCATTTCAGTGTATCATTCACTTTGACCCTGCCTATTCCAGCAAAGAAAAGCGCTAATTAACCAAAGAAAGTACCTTTAGGAATTTCAAGAAAATTGAAAGATCACATCTCTGCATTGAGAAAATTATGGCAGGTATTAAAGAGGAAGATACTTGTGAAATTATCATATCTAAATATGATCAACACATCACGTCCCTATAGACCTGATAGCTCCCATCCGGCCTAAACTAGTTAGACCAAACAACAACCACCAGAACTGGTATACACCTGACGTAGCTACGCTAAAAAAAGAAAAAAGACAACGAGATGCCCATTGGGTAAAGAAACCTACGCCCTTTAACAAGAATAGCTAGAAGGAAATAGAGAGGTCCTACAAGTGGAACATTGTGGAGACTAAGAAAAACTACTTTAACACCCAAATTCAGCAAGCATCAAATGCCTTGGGAAAACTTTTCGAGATTCTTAAATCTATCGATAAACCGGTCTCTCTGACCCCTACATTCGTTCCATCCAAAGTGGAATGTGAAAAAACACAAGCTGCTTTCACCAACAAAATAGTCAAAGCAAGAGAAATATTCGCTAGTATCCAAAGCAACAAAACTGAACAATATCAATCACCTTCGAGTAAGTCAATGAATGTGTAGACAAATTTCATTTCCATGAGATCACGACGGAAGACATGCTAACTACATTAGCAGCTATGAAACCATCCTCTTGTGCAGAGAATAAACTGCCACCTAAAATAATTCTTGAGAATGCAGATATTTTCACATCATTACTTCCCAAGACCATTAAAAGAGTGACCATTACACCTTTGGTTAAAAAAAAAAAAAAAAAATCTTGACCAACGAGAACCAGCGAATTTAAGACCTATCACCAATAGTAATTTTATTCTGAAAGTAATGGACAAAATCGCCACAGCACAACTACAAGCATATGTTGAGACCAATGAGATACTACATTACCAACAGTCAGGCTTTCATACTGCACACAGTACTGAAACAGCCATGTTGGATTTGTAAACTAAAATGCTTGGCATCATTGATAAAGGCAAGACAGGAATACTTATCCTACTTGACCTCAGTGCAGACTTTGACCTGCTTGACTATTAGTTATTGCAGCAGGCTCTGGAGAAAATCACCAACTGTTCCAATGAGGCCATCGGCTGGTTAACGTCTTTTCTTGCTGATAGAATATCAAGAGTACACTGGGGTGACACATTTTCACATGAGTCTAATATCTTCTGTGGTATCCCCCAGGGAGCCAACCTCTCACCGCTTCTCTTTAAACTATACCTACGCCTCCTCTGCGAAGCCCTGGGTAACATAAATGCTTTCTTCACCAACTATGCTGACGATACTCAGCTGGTGGTTGAATTAAGTCGGGATTATGAAAAAGATAACAAAACGATAAACAACCTTTATAATATCATCCAACTGTGGATGAATCAAAACTGGATGTGCCTGAACGGATCAAAGACGGAGTTGATGGTCTTCGGCTCCAATCAAGCTAGGGCGAAACTATCATCCGACTATGACTCCTTCCTGATAAAAGACTCCCCGATCAAAGTAGTGAGCAGGGTCAAAACCTTGGGCATGACCTTAGAAGCCTCCATGTGCTCAGACGGCCAAGCCTCATATGTCAGTAAAAACTGCTCATATTATTTAAGGCTGCTGAAAGCGATTAGACCCCTACTCAACAAAACCATTTGTGCCACTATCGCAAGAGCCACCATACTCTCCCGCCTGGATTATGGTAATGCACTACTATTGGGTGCAAGCAAACAATGCTTGACAAAATATCAACGTATCCCCAAAACCATGCAGTACGGATAATCAAGCAAAAAGCAAGAAGGGAGGTACATTGGCTCAGGGTTGAAGACCGTATCTTGTTTAAATCATTGACACTCACCCATAAGTGCATATCTGGCAAGGCTACAGCTTACCTGAAGTCCAAAATTGCTGGCTATACACCAATCCGATCGTTAAGGTCCGAGGCTCACGGACTCATTGTAGTGAACCCCCATAAAAAAGCAAACGGCTTAGGTAAAGCCTACCCCAACCGGTCTGCCGTCAGTTGGAATAAAGTTTCGCTGAGTCTGAGACTTGAACCCAATCATCTCATTTTCAGAAAAACATTGAAAACCTTCCTGTTTAAATGAAAACAGAACGCTAGTATAATAACAGTTTTTCTCTGTCTTGGCATCCCAAGTGTCCTGTTATGTACGTAGCTGGTTTTCCCCCATTACTTGTCCATGTCTTTCTGTTGCGCCCTGATGCCTGCGGGCTTACGGCGCGTTACAAATAACCAAATAAATAAATAAATAAACTAATAAAAACCTATGAAATTCAATTAAAAAAACGTTGTTAAAGGGACGTTATGCTTACAAGTAAAACAGAAAAACCTTGAAAAGTTGCCAGTTATGCAAAGCTAAGCAACCATAACTCGCGCCACCACCGTGCACTGCTAAGACTTACACCCGGGACATGAAAGATGACATCACAAATGTCATTGATGACATCACTGAAGACATCAAATATTAGATTAACTTTTAATAAACAGTCCCTAGAAGGGGTTGAGCTTATAATGTTGGAAACAAGATGTTAGGGGTCAGAGAACTCTCATGAACTACTTAATGCATTAAAGAATGTACTAATGTAAACAAAATATTATATTTGAGTGTTGCTGTTAATACAGGAACCTATTCATACATACACATAGGCAATGGCTGCAGCATGATCCATAGAAGTACACTATTTTTAATCTGGTAATTTCCGATAGTAAAATAATAAATGCTACCTTATCAGAATTTTGAGTAATGTTAAACATGGAATAAATAGCTAAAAGCTTACCACACACTTGTCTTAGTAGACAAAATGCATAGAAAAACCCAGAATACATACCAATTAGAGGCACATACAGTGAAACTAAAGTAAGGAAGACCGAAACAACAGCACCAAAAAATGACAATAACATTACAGTTGATCATCATGTACACAAATTAATTGTGTGTTGGAGGCCTGCTTATTGCCGCACGTATGTGCACCATGCGCTCAGATCAGACTCTAAGGAAAATATTTTAAGAATGTATGAGAAGGTTAATGTCTAGATATATAGCACCTTTTGAATTTTTGAAATTCTCATTGTCAGTTAAAGAAAACTAGCCTAGACATGTCAGTGAACAAAAACAAGTGGCCCACATATCTGATGTCTTCAGTGATGTCATAAATGACATTTGTGATGCCATCTTTCATGTCATGGGTGTTAGTCTTAGCAGTGCACTGTTGTGGCGCAAGTTATGGTTGCTTAGTTTACCATAACTGGTGAATTTCTGAGGTTTTCCGGTTTTACGTGTAACCATAACATCCCTTTAACAAAAAATGTTCAATGAATATATATATATAATCTGCATTCCGCGAACCACAAGAAAGATAAAAAAAATTGGTACTGACAGAAACACAAAACAATTAGGGGCCGATTCATGGAACAAACGTGCGCCGAAAATCTTGGCACAAGCAGGCGCAAGCATGAAAAAACAGGCGCGCGCGCACGCGTGCGATTCATGTAAGTCGCTGCGCGTGTTTTCCTTGGGATGTGCGCCAAACCCGAGCGTGGCGCACACGGGCGCAAACGTCATTGCAACAGCTCAAACGCCGTGCGCAACCCGCACAGGGAAAGCGCACAACATCCGCGCACACACCAAAAAGGGGACGGGACACGGGGCGTAACACGCGGAATGGGGAACAACGCGTGAAAAAGAAGGCGTAACTGGGGAAGTACTGCTGGGAAGTACACGGAACGCCCACACGCACGCAAACCACACGTATTTATGGAATCGAATAGGGCAAACATGCGCACAGGCCTAAACACATCCGCCACACGAAGGCAGGCGTTAGCGTCCCTGCGCTTTACGAAAGTGTGCGCAAATAAAAAGCATGTATATACAGCTATGATGAATGTCCCATACTGTGGCCCCTAGGATAAATGACGTGCATGCAACACACAGGCACCCCATAAAAAGAAGAAAAAGAGACAAGCGCCCCCCAGTAGCCCATGTGCGTTTAAAAATGACACACGTAGTACGGTGTGGCAGCCAGGAGCCCAAAAACAACGTACGCGATCAACAGGCAGGCCAGTATGGACGTAAAAAATAGGGGTACGTGACAAGCACGACACCCGATGTGTGAAAAATAGCGTGTGCGTGTATTTCGGGGGTGCGTGGGAAGTTTTACACGTGATTGGCCCTGTGCGAGTGGGGTATCTGTATTCCTTGGGTTCGCGGGTAGTTTCACAAATGCGATTGGCCCTGTGCGAGTGGGGTACATGTATTCCTGGGGTTCGCAGGAAGTTTTACACGTGATTGGCCCTGTGCGAGTGGGGTACATGTATTCCTGGGGTTCGTGGGAAGTTTCACACACGATTGGCCCTGTGCGAGTGGGGTACATGTATTACTGGGGTTCGCGGGAAGTTTTACATGCGAAAGGGCCCTGTGCGAGTGGGGTACGTGTATTACTGGGGTTTGTGGGAAGTTTTACACGTGAATGGCCCTGTGCGAGTGGGGTACGTGTATTCCTGGTGTTCGCGGGAAGTTTTACACGCGAAAGGGCCCTGTGCGAGTGGGGTACGTGTATTCCTGGGGTTCGCGGGAACTTTTACACAACAGAAAGGGCCCTGTGCGAGTGGGGTACGTGTATTCCTGGGGTTTGCGGGAAGTTTCACACATGATTGGCCCTGTGCGAGTGGGGTACGTGTATTCCTGGGGTTCGCGGGAAGTTTTACACGCGATTGGCCCTGTGCGAGTGAGGCACGTGTATTCCTGGGGTTTGTGGGAAGTTTTACACGCGATTGGCCCTGTGCGAGTGAGGCACGTGTATTCCTGGGGTTTGTGGGAAGTTTTACACGCGAAAGGGCCCTGTGCGAGTGGGGTACTTGTATTCCTGGGGTTTGCGGGAAGTTTTACACGCGAAAGGGCCCTGTGCGAGTGGGGTACGTGTATTACTGGGGTTCGCGGGAAGTTTTACACGCGAAAGGGCACTGTGCGAGTGGGGTACGTGTATTACTGGGGTTCGCGGGAAGTTTCACACGCGAAAGGGCCCTGTGCGAGTGGGGTACGTGTATTCCTGGGGTTCGCGGGAAGTTTTACACGCGAAAGGGCCCTGTGCGAGTGGGGTATGTGTATTCCTGGGGTTTGCGGGACGTTTCACACGCGATTGGCCCTGTACGAGTGGGGTACGTGTATTCCTGGGGTTCACGGGAAGTTTTACATGCGGAAGGGCCCTGTGCGAGTGGGGTACGTGTATTCCTGGGGTTTGTGGGAAGTTTTACACGCAAAAGGGCCCTGTGCGAGTGGGGTACGTGTATTCCTGGGGTTCGCTGGAAGTTTTACACACGAAAGGGCCTTGTGCGAGTGGGGTATGTGTATTCCTGGGGTTTGCGGGAAGTTTCACACGCGATTGGCTCTGTACGAGTGGGGTACGTGTATTCCTGGGGTTCGCGGGAAGTTTTACATGCGAAAGGGCCCTGTGCGAGTGGGGTACGTGTATTCCTGGGGTTCGTTGGAAGTTTCACACGTGATTGGCCCTGTGCGAGTGGGGTACGTGTATTCCTGGGGTTCGCGGGAACTTTTACACGCGATTGGCCCTGTGCGAGTGGGGTACGTGTATTCCTGGGGTTCGCGGGAAGTTTGACACGCAATTGGCCCTGTGCGAGTGGGGCACGTGTATTCCTGGGGTTCTTGGGAAGTTTTACACTCGAAAGGGCCCTTTGCGAGTGGGGTAAGTGTATTCCTGGGATTCGCGGGAAGTTTCACACGCGATTGGCCCTGTGCGAGTGGGGTATGTGTATTCCTGGGGTTCGTGGGAAGTTTTCCATGCGATTGGCTCTGTGCAAGTGAGGTACGTGTATTCCTGGGGTTTGCGGGAAGTTTCACACGCGATTGGCCCTGGGCGAGCGAGATACCACTCACCTTCTGCCTTGTGTGTAGAAGAACGCGTAGCCAACACCCACCCGCTGTGAAGTAATAGCGTGTGAACCCCAACGGCTGGAAAACACACGCTCGCACCCCACAAAAAGCACGTAGAGAGCAATGGAAAGCCACGTGGGATCTTCAACCCGTGCCAGGGCAACGCCCGTGCGCGATACGTCACAGACGTGCTTACGCGCTAAGGGCCTTTGGTCCAATGAAATCACATACGTGTGCTGACACGCTTACGTGCTAAGGGCCTTTCCTCGGATTTCACACTGACATGCACTTTTTTCACGTGCCAATTCACTCCGTATCAAGCTGGCCACGCGTACACACACGGAAGACCACGCTACTGCCCTGAAGGCCATTTTCCTGCCCCCCAGAGCCCCGAGCACGCTCCCACCTGCCATCGGCTGCTGCCTGACTGCCTGCTGCCCACGTGCCCTGCTATTTGGTGCCTGCACGTCAGCCAGGGTTCCAGTTGCTGTGTCCACCCCTGCTGGAACAGAAGACTCCCAACTGGGATACCATCGCTCCACAGCCCAGACCCAGTTGTTGCCCACCCACGCCTGCCTCGGGGGTCGCCATGTCAGGGCAAACACCATCTGAGACCACTGGCGACCCCCAGCCACAGTGGCAGAGGGCCACCAGCTTCAGTGTGAAGGAAGTTGGTGTCCTGGTGGAGGATGTCCTGGGGCATTATGATGACCTCTTTGGAACATCACACGCCAACAAGGAAGGACGGGAGAGGATCTGGGATGACGTAGTGGTTGCCATCAACGCGGAGTGGGTGGCAACCCGCGACTTCAAGCACGTCAAGAAGCACTGGGAGGACTTCAGGTCCAGGACCCTCCACAAGGCCCGGCGCCTCGCGGAGGGGGGCCGGGTCAGCCCGGATGAGGGTCCTGGAACACGTATGCCCAGCACTCCACGCCCAGATCCTTCAGAGGAAGACCCATCTGGAGTTGAGCGGTAAGTGGCCAAGCATTGGTGTGCGAGACAGGGCATGTTGCAGTGTGCTGGTAGTCTCATACTTGCCTGTATGTGTGACATGGGCCATGTATGGATGTGTGTGTGCAGGGACATCATGGTCATGCATGTGAGACCAGTAATGTGCGAACCACATGGTTGGTGCAAGAGTTCCAATGCTACATGGGGAGCTGTATGGCAAATGCACACATGCAAGCATGCCAGTGTCTGTTCTTGCACATGGTGGGGGTGTGAGGGATGGGTGCTGCTGTCATGTACATGTATGGTGCACATGTGTGTGTGTCTGAGAAGTGTGTCTGTGACTTCGATAAGCCATGGATTCATGACACATGTCCGTGATGATGTGTAGATTCACTCATGCAGTGCAGTCATCGTTGTATGCACTGTGTCTATCCACTGTGTCTGTGGTGTACAAGGCATGATGCATGACCCTCCGGTGATGTATGTGCATGGGATCAGTGTGAGCCAGGATGCATGTGAGTTTGAAGGCAACATTTTGATTAAAAGAGGCCCTTGTACATGAATGCTGATGTTGATTGCAGGCGCCATGCCTGTTTATGCATGTGGGTTGCGTGCATTAACCCATGTGTTGTGGAGGGACAGGATGGAAGTGACGTTAGACACTGCCACTCATGTGTTATTGCTTCCTGTCTAGGGGAATATTGTACTGTACCCTGATGCTTGTGTTCTATGTCTCCCTCTACGCAGCGTCAAGTGAAGAAGAGGGCGGAGACGGCGCTGTGGAGCCAAGCAGCGGGGATGCCTACACTGGGCGGCGACGCAAGGCCCAGCCAACCTCCCAGGACTTGCCATCATCCAGGAGCGAGGGGGCTGGTGCCGCATCTGCCACTACGGCTGTGACGGAAGGGCCTGGTGAGCCCCCACAGGGGCTTGCAATGGCGGAAGACGGTACAGAGACATCCAGGTTGGTGGTCTCCACAGAGGAGGAGGAGCCCGCTACTGAGCCGCACATGGGGCCTGGTGGGGGTAGTACCACTGGTGCAAGTGGTGCAGTCCAGGGCCAGGGTCAGGAGGCAGCACAGGTCACCGCGGAGGGGCCTGTGCATGTCGCTGTCCTTGACCCTGTGACTGCACCACCAGGGAGGCCCCATCTCAGGCCCGTCCGCAGGTAGGGGAGAGTGCCATGTCATCTGCCTCTCCACTACCTGCGGACGAGGGGTCCCATGAGCGTATGGGCTCCGTCCTGATTGGTGTCGCGTTGCACACGTGTGACATTCGTGATGACGTGCATTTTTCCTGGGCAGAAAACGCACGCCATCACGAAGAGCAGCGTCGCGACGTGGCACTGTTGGGAAGGGCCCTGGTTGGTGTGTTCCTACATGTGATGCGCACTCTGGCGGACCTCTCCTCCTCTGTGGAGACTATGTGCCAGTCGTTCTCCCTGCCGTCTTCTGGCCCAGATTCCACCAGGGACCCCTGTGGACCTGGCCTGACCAACACAGCCAGCTTGGTGGAGATCCCATCCCTGCCACAGTCGGGAGTCGGCGGTCCAGCAGGGGTGGACACCACAACTGGAGACCAGCTGATGGAGGATGTGCAGGCATCATTGGACAGGGCACATGGACAGCAGCAGCAGCAGCAGCAGGAGCAGGCTCTAGGTGGGAGCAATGATGGCTCGGGGCCATCGACTTCAGCGGGGCAGGCATCGGCCAGAGGGGAGGAGGACCCTAGAATGGATGTGTCTTCCATGTGGCTGCGGTTGGGCCAGAGCATAGATGCGGAGCAGCGGCGGGCTGAAGAGGCGCGGCTCACCATGGTCAGGTCGGAGTTCTCCATGCGTCGGGCGTTGAGGCGGGCAGAGTGCCTCGAGGCGACTCGCAGGGAGTTGGAACAGGCCATGAGTGCCTCTCTGCGAGGCCTCGGGGCCAGGGCAGAGGCCGGCCTCCGGGACATCGACATGGAGTTCGATGATGCCCTGGCCCGGGACACCACAGAGTGAGCCGCAGGACTTGCCCGCCACCATTGTATATAGTTAGATAGTGTTAGGTTTCCTTTCCTTTTCTTTTTTATTTTGGTTGCGCTTGGACAATGTACCACATTTTTTTAAATAGAGTTTTTTATTAGGTAGTATTTTTGGTAGGTTTCATTTCATCAGTTGGGCTCATGGACCCTGGATTGTTCATTTGTACATAGTTCACCATTGGATTATTCTCATTTTTTTTTATTTTCACCATGGAGCAATGGATTTCACTTTATTTTTTCCCTTGGATTTGCTTTGTTGGACTGTGACTTTGAACACCATTTCTTTTGGATTTCTTTGGATTATGATTTCTTTTTTTTTATTCTTTTACGGACATGCAGCATTTCTTTAATTATTCCCATTGTTGTGTGTTTTCTTTTAATTACATTCATGTTGTGTTTAATACATTTTTTTCTTCATACTTCGATGTGTGGTATTATCTCATTGGTTTCATGCATGTCATGATATGGGTATTCACATTCACTTGCACCAATTGTGTGTGTGTGACGGACATGTGTTCATTTACATACTTGCCTTTGGAGTTGTATCATGTAATTGCCTTTTCTATGTGGGTGGATGCAAGACTTGGGTGGGTCTTTGGGCTGGGGGGCTGGCCATAAGGGCCATGATTGAGGATTGTCATGACGTGGGGGCAGGGGGACATGAGTGGGACATGAGTGGGGGCCTGCTGGCAGGTGCCATGCACTGCTGGGGGGTGAGGGTACAGGGGGACATGAGTGGGGGCCTGCTGGCAGGTGCCCTGCACTGCTGGGGGGTGGGAGTGCATGGGGAAAATGAGTGGGACATGAGTGGGGGCCTGCTGGCAGGTGCCCTGCACTGCTGGGGGGTGGGAGTGCATGGGGAAAATGAGTGAGATATGAGTGGGGGCCTGCTGGCAGGTGCCCCGCACTGCTGGGAAGGGGTGCTGGGGGACATGAGTTGGTGATCAGTAGTGCAAGCTGACATGTGGCTTGGCTGGGGGGCATGCCCATGGTGGATGGGCTGCCTGCGGGACATGACCATGGGTTCAGGGTAGTCCCCTGTGGTGTGGGCTGCCTGCAGGGGCCGTGGAGGGTGTAGAGGGAACACCTGGAAGGACCCACACTGCCAATTCACGTGTAGGACTCCCCACGCATCCCCGAAATACACGTACCCGGATCCAATTGCGTGTGAGACTTCACACGAACCCCAGTTATACACGTACCCCGCTCGCACAGGGCCAATCGCGTGTGAGACTTCCCGCGAACCCCAGTAATACACGTACCCCACTCACACAGGCCCTTTTGCATGCAAAACTTCCCGCGAACCCCAGTAATACACGTACCGCACTCGCACAGGGACAATCGCGTGTGAAACTTCCCGCGAACCCCAGTAATACACGTACCCCACTGGCACAGGGCCAATCGCATGTGAAACTTCCCGGGAACCCCAGTAGTACACGTACCCCACTCGCACAGGGCCAATCGCGTGTGAAACTTCCTGCGAACCCCAGTAATACACGTACCCCACTCACACAGGGCCAATCGCGTGTGAAACATCCCGCGAACCCCAGTAATACACGTACCCCACTCGCACAGGGCCAATCGCGTGTGAAACTTGCACAAACCCCAGTAATACACGTACCCCACTCGCACAGGGCCTATCGCGTGTGAAACTTCCTGCGAACCCCAGTAATACACGTTCCCCGCTTGCCGTGCTGGTCCAGGGTTAGCGCAGCCCTTTGCGCTGGATTGGGGATTTTGATGGCTTTTGCATGCGCGAGGGGCGTTCTTGGGGGCGTAACTGGCGCTGCTGCAGCGTCGCTGCGCCACGGCTGGTTTTGGTAGCTAAAATCCATGAATACGCTGTACGTGGAAATGGATTTTAGCGCACGCGGCTGGCGCAGAGATTCGCACGCGCACACTGTGCACCAGCCGCGTGCCTCACTTGTGCGCTAAATTCTATGAATTACCCCCTTAATTACACATGCACTCTTCAAGAAGGTGCAAATATCTTATTTATTTAATCCAGTTCCTGAAGTAAAGACAAGTCAGGCAGATAGGGCTACAACCCTGCCAGACAACAACGCCAAGTGTTCCACTCGCAATGGGGCTTCGTCAGGCTATGTATCAAACAAAATTATTTGTTAATGTTGGAATAAATAAAATTGTGCTGACCATTAACATGCATCATAGTGACAACCAGTAGTAACATTAAAAAAGGAGCACATGTCCAACATGATTCCAAACAATCACCAAAGCGGTTGCAATTACTAACCTCACAGCACAAATGAGTGGAGAAAGCACTGCAGTACAATTGGTGCAAGTCAACATTTAAATGCAGAAGTATGTAACATATTCAACAATCCACACCATTAAAAATAGAATGAACGCTTACATTGATAAATATAAACCATCAATACACATTGTGGAAGTGAAACCATAAATGGGTCACAACCCCCAAAGACTAAGGGGGCATAAAAACACTCGCCCGTATGGGCAACCATACTGGCATTAACCCCAATTTCAGGGGAATACCCAGGGTACTCATAACACTCATTCAGCCCAAATGGACACACGAAAATATGAATACTTCGGGTTGCAACATATACCAAATATTTCATATCTCTAACATAAAGCCCCAGTGGGCAAGAAATATATGAATTTCGAAATATTCCTGGGTGTGTTATCCCAAGAAGTTGGGAGGACCGCTTGTGTATATTGTACAAATAATAGTTTTTTAAAGAACCTTCTAATTGTTTGATCAAATACATTCAAAACCATAATGTTCGCATTCAATAGTACATGTAAATAGAAGAACAGCACTCTGAACGCATTGGATTATACAACGTTGATGATCCATATACATTTTTCGTATACCTTAGCAAGGTGTCCCAGACCAAACAGATAATCATTTCAGTATTATGCAGAAGTATATAATACTACAGGTAGGAGAACCTACCCCTATTACTTTAATTATTAACTTTTTGATCACTATTTGCAAAATGTCAACTAAACAAGCAATTTATGTTTATTGTCTCACAGATACGAGCACCGAAAATCAGGAAAGTGTCGATGAAAAAATATACAATATTTTTGTTACCACAATTGTCATTTTATCAATAATTATATTTTTGTAGAAGATAAACATTACCAAGAGATATTATTAATTTGTTCATTTATTTTTGTAGATCAGAATCCCTGAAGATGGTCTAAAAGGACCGAAATGCATTGGACCAACATGTGCCTATGCCAATGAAAGGAAAACATTTTTATGAAAACGAAAGCGCCTCAAAGTCTTACATCGACTATTGAATGTGAACATTATGGTTTTTAATGTATTTTGGACAAACAATTAGATGTTTCTTTGAAAATGATTATGTGTAGAGTATGCACAACAGGCCCTTGGGTTAACACATCCAGGAATATTTTGAAATTTCTATTTGTATCCCCCAGTGCAAAATGGATATTTTTTTGTCACAGGACCATGTAACTATAAGAAGTGGTTACAAAACAAAAATAAGTATCACTTTTATTATTCAAGCATAGTGGTGCCCACTCCACCATAATATCGATCACAAAATACATGAAACAATTATGAGCTCACACTGGCATCTGAATGATAATGAACGTCCGTTAAAAACAATGCAGCCCAAGTGGGCAAAGAGCCATACATACAATGCTACATAATTACTGTGGACAATGAAACAATCAATTGCATAAAGTCTCCTATCAATCCAAATTGATTCATTCAAAATTAGACTGTAGGAATAAGCAGTCATATTTCGTATACAATAAAATCATTCCATGAACACATGTAGCTTATCATCAAGATTGTGCCTTTTAGGTCAAAATGAATAATCATTCTGGCTTCAAGTTGGCAAAACTTTAAGATTAATTTGCCTTTCCTTTCATGTTTTGGAACGTGGGCCAGACCTACAAAAGACAAGCAATCCGCCTTACTCAGATGAAACTCCACAAAATGCTTGGCCATTGGATAATTTGCATCATTATATTTGACGGCACGATAGTGCTGAAAAAAGCAGATCTTAAGATGACAAATAGTGGAACCTACTTAGGCCTTGCCACCAGGACATACAATCAGATATACCACAAAGAAGCCAAGCAATTAATGTTAATTCTCACATCCCACTTCTTGCCCCTATTGAGATGAACAAAACATGTAGTGCATATTGCTCATTTGTACAACTTGCATCTACCACATTTGTGAAAGGCAGTGAGTTTTTGACTAGTGAGCCAATCATTACCTCTGGTCTCCTCCAGTAACAATCTGGGTGCAATAATATCTCTCAATGATGGTGCTTTAGAGAAGGTAATTTGAGGATAGGAAACTAGCACACCATGAATATATTTGCTCTTAAAATGGACTAATGTTTATTCAAGATCTTATGTACATTTCTTGGCTGTGTGCCATATTTAGTAGTAAATGCAACAAACACATCCTCCATTTTCCTCCGACTAGAACCATCAACGGAAACCCGCTGTTCAATGGATTTGCCTTTTCAAATGCACTCACAACAGATTTTGTTTGATTGACTCTTGAAAAACAATTGCTCATTTTCCTGCATTCTCCAATAAATTCACTTTCCTGCGAGAAAATCCTTCTAGCCCATAAGAATTCACCAAAAGCAACACTATTCAATAATGGATGGGGATGAAACTATCTGCATTCAATATGGTGTTAGTGGAAGGAGGCTTACGGTAAAGTTTAATAACAAGACCACCCTCCACCACCTCAAAACATACGTCAAGGAAAACCAGTTCTGTCATACTGTATGTCAAAGTGAGCTGCAAATTCAAATCATTGGGCTTAAGCAAAGATACATATTCCTGAATTTGTTCAGATGTACCTCCCCATATAATGAGGAAGGTCATTAATGTACCTCACCCATAATACCACATGATCCAAAGAATCATCATACATTGAAGTCCATACGATTTCTTTTTCCCACCAGCCTAAATTAAAGGTTGGCATAGGTTGGAGCCACACAAAAGACCATTGCTGTGGCTCGTTTTTGTTTGTAAATGTTACCCTCAAACAAAACACTATTATGAATGAGACAAAACTCCAAAAGATATAAAATCATTTCATTTGCTGTTTGTAGCTCACCGGCCTGGTTTTCAAGAAATATCACATGCTGATAAACCAGCTCGATGGTTGATGCTGGAGCCCACATCCATGGACACCAACCAATAGTGTAACTCCCAGGTAAAGCCTTCAAGTTTTCTTAATCTGTCTGACGTATCCTTAATATAAAAATTTAGACCTAAGAGAAAAACCTGCAAAAATGTATCCAAGAATTTTGAATTAGATTCACATAAGGAGCCCATAGAGGAAACAATAGGCCTTCCTGGGGGCTTGGTCAGACTTTTGTGTAGTTTCAACAGTGAATCCAGAACAGGGGTTACAGGATAATGGAAACTAAGAAACTGATATTGATCATCTAGAAAACCCTATTGATGCCAATGCAATAGTTTCATATCAAATAAGTGTTTGGTGGCCAACAGCACACTTTCATCCACCAATTCGAAACATCAATCATCGGTAAGCTGTTTACTAGCTTTGGCCAAATACAAGGTCCTCTGTCAAGCAGCCACCCCCTCCTTTATCAGCAGGTCTAATCACAACACTGGTATCATTCTTGAGATTCAACAAAGCTTGATGTTGTGTCTTATTTAAATTGTGTTTAGGTCATTTACATAAATCAGCAGCAACCATTTATTTGAATAAATCAATTTTACATTTATGCAATGTCGGACAACATTTAGATTTAGGATGCATATCAGTAACAGTGGTCAGATTGATAGAAATTTGAAATCATTCAGTAATTCCCTGGCCATTAAGCCAATTGGCTGGTAAGAGATCCTAATCCAAAGTGTCTAAACAAATAAGCGCAGTGACATCATTAACTCTTAGAGGATTAACCTCCCTAACATCACAATGCTCTATTGGATTGAAAGACAGATTGGTGCTGTTAGGCAGAATCATATGCATTACCCTTTGGGAACACCACACACAATTAAGACTACAAGTGCAAGTACAAATTCACCTTTGGTACAAGCCTGTACTACACAGTAAAGTGGTAACGATGGCTGAGCAGCCAGACTTATCTCAAGAGTAAAGTGAGCAGTATCAGAAGTTACACAAAGGACAGCAATGACTATGGTTCAAGCAAACACTGATTCAAGGTTTCTGAGTGAAAGGATATACATTTATTTACACCATCAGTTATAAAACAGTTCACTAAAATAAAGCAGCAGAAAATCACAATCCTAATGCAATACACAGCACCCAATCAATTCTGGACAAGTTAAGCTCACAATGAAGTGTGAGCAAAATGGCACTCCAGCACTTTGAAAAGGGAGGGAAAGACAAGGTTATTTAAACTCAAGCAACACCAACAAGTAAGAGGTAGGGCAATCTAGAAAAGGCTTACTACAACTAGGATTCAAATCAATAGGCCTGGGCCAATGTTAATGGTTCAGAGTCTTTGCAGAGGATCACACAGTTCAGAGTAGTTTGCAGTTAAGTCTTTGCCAAGAGTTTGAAACGAAATTAGTCGGAAGAAAAGTTATTTGAAAGAGTAGAGAAGGACAAGCCCCCGGATTAGCAAAAGATTTAAAACACTTTCACCGCGGTCGGATGGGACGAACGACTGGATTTGAACGGTACCTTAGTAGAAGAAGAATGCTGTAGCTGAGGCAGAAGTTCCTGGTAGGTCTTGCAGACTCACGGTTCCTGAAGCGACTGTTGGACTGACAAGAAGGAGGGAGACTGGAGGGTCCTGCAGCAGAGCAAAGTGACGAATAGAAGGTGCACATCTTAAAACCCAAACAGGGTCCGGTCTTCCTGGCTATGCGGTTTACTGCAGCGATGCACAGCAAATTGACCAGGAGAGGGAGGTCTTGCTTGGTGTTTGGCGAACTGGTTGGTCCCACCAGCTCAAGGGGAGAAGATCTTCCCTGTCATTGAAGTTTCAGGCAATTCGGACCCGCAGCAGGGCTTCACCGGGAGGTTCAGTAGTTGCAGTAGTCCTCTTCCTTCAGCTTCTCTTTGGTTCTCTTGACCCAGTGGCAACTCTGCCTTCCAAGTCCCAGACACCTGCTTTTAAGCAGTTTTCCCCCATTCACGCAGCCTGGCTGCCAATCACACAGCAGCCACATAGCCAATCAAACTAGAGTGCGACTTGGGTCTCCAAGGAGACCCTCTTCAGGGGGCCTCAAACCCTCCCTCACATCCTGTCTACCCAGACACTCAGGCACCTAAGGAAACCAAACCTGGTTTGGCGCGCAGAGTGTTAGGCAGAAACCTGTGCAGTTCCCTTAGGGACCACTGCAAAAGATTTAAGACTGCAGGTGTTGGCAGTAAACCCACTTGGTAGCAGTCTGTACCACCCATATTTACCTGGTAGCTGTGGCTGAGCAGTCAGACTTCCCTCAAGAAGAGTTAGGCAGTATGCAAAGTATACACAATAAGCACTCAGATACAATAATACAAGCAAACACTGACCAGAGCTTTGGTATCAAAGTATATAATTATTTATTTAAAAACACACAATTTGAAACACTCCAGCACTCTTATTGTAAAATAGTCTAAACACAGTTACTATTGTAATAGATACACCCCTTTTTCCTTATCAGATAAGTCACAGTAAAACACCACTTATTTTCATACAGAGGTGAGCGCTTAACTAGATTGCACTCCAATAAGTTTGTGAGAAAGGGAGGGAAAAAGACAGAATATGGAAAGGTACACCACTCTAAGATTCAGGAATACTATTAGCAAGGCAGAAGAGCAAAAGTCACTGGTGAGCCAAAGTCCAAAGGCTGGGCCCACTCTTAGAGAGAGCAGAGCACAAATACGCCCAAGATCACACAGTTACACTAGGCTTAGAAAGTCTTGCAGAGGGTTAAAAAAGAGTTTAGAGAGGCTTAGGAAAGTTTAGCCAGGGTGTCCCAGGCTAACCCAGGTTCGAAAGCCGGGGGCTAAATCTACCCCGTACAGTCGGTAGCAAGGGAAGCCAGGTGGGACACGGTACCTTCAGTGGGAAGGATCCTCCAGCGGTGGCAGTTGTTCCTGGTAGTGGGTGCAAGTTGCGTCGTCGTCCAGGGGAAGAGAAGATCTCGACTTGGAAGAAAGATGAAGGTCGTTGCACTACCAGGGCAGAAACCAGCCGCGCAGTTTTCCGGTTAAAGGTGGTACCTTTGTTTCGCGGTCGTGGTAAAACGTGGTATCCCGGTTGCCGGGGTGCTTGGCACGGGCAAGGCGGCCACGAGGTACATCGGGAAAGCGAAAAGACAGTGAAACTGGTTATCCCCACCAGTCAAAGGAAGAAGACTCTCCGGCGGGAGATCTCCTCTGTCGTTGGGAAAAGTGGTGAGGCAGTCCAGCAGGGCTCCACCGGTGGTGGTGTCGTGGCAGGTCAGCTCAGCTTCTCCCTCGTCGGATTCTTAGGTCCTGTGGCGACTTCTGAAGTTCCAGTCCCCAAAGCCCTGCTTTTATGCAGCAAACCCCCATTCACTCAGCCTAGCTGTCAATCAAGCATGCTAAGTGGTGAGCCGGCCGGCTCACCACTTGGGCCAATCAGGATGGAGTACGACTTGAGTTGCCTAGGCAACTCAGTCCAGGGTGCCTAAATTTCCCTCCACCCCTCCTAAGTACCCCAGACAGAATGGCACCACTTTGGAGGGCTTCCGTGGAGAAGCTCGCCAAAAAGTGGAACAAAGGGCTCGACTTGGGTTGGAGTCACAGAAGAGGACACAAACGCCATTTTTGAATCAAGTTTTGGCAAAAAATACCAACCGGAGAATTAATATTAATTAAATAAACCGGCAGTATGTTCGAGGCTACCGTAAATAATTAAATAAAGATAGTAGCCTAAAACAATGGGAAATCCCATAGGAAAATATTTGCGGTTGAATATAAAAAGTAGTATCCACTGCCACCAGCCAAAACTCGATCAGGGGAGACGGAGACGTGCCCTCTCGACTAACAGACCTGGGGCAATTGAATTGCCCCAGCCAGTACGTCCGCAATATAATGGTTTGTACTGGTTCTGTTCAGAATTTAAGACTAGTAAAGTCAATGGTGACTTTACATGCCCAGGGAGACAGTAGTCAGTCCCAGGGTATGGAGTCTATACTGGGGGGTCACTATGACACCCCTGTGTCACTGCACTGAGGGTGCTGTGTAACACACATCACAAAAACACATGAAGCCCTATGGAGTAAAAGACCCCATAGCCCATTAAACACGTCTAGATTCAAAGAAACACACTCAAATCATGTCCAAGAGTGAGCGTAAAAGAGTCTCACTCTTGGCAGGAGAAAAAAATAAACCCCAAAAATCCAGCAAAGTTGCTGGGGGACTCAATAGGTTAGGAAATTCAGCCTAAACAGAGAATTCTCCCTAACACTCACCGCCCCAGACTAATTGACAGGAGGATTTAATCCACTCCTGGATGAACCTCATACCTCTAGTCGATGACATACATCCTAGAGAGTCCATCAGCATTTTGATGGTGACACCTTGACCTATGTTCTAGGGCCCAAGCACAGGTTTTCCTTTGTAAGCTATATGACCTACAAACCCTTCGAGGGACATCAGTCTTTTTAAAGTTATACGGGATCTGGTTGACCAGTCCCTCAGAAGTTGTTACAACTTCTGAACCTGTGTTAGGCTTTTTTAAGGGGTCATTATAAAGGATTCCCTTAGATCTAGAGGGGCCTCCAAGGTTCCACACCACCTCTCTTGTGGGAGCAGGTTGGGTCTTAGGCCTCTTGGTTGGAGGGGTTGGGGTTAGGCAATGTACCTGCTTCCCCTTCCTCTTAGATCTAACCTTACCTACTTTAGGAGTTTCCCCCCTAATACTAGGATTTGAGTTGGGGTCTTCAGTAGAAGGTCCAACAGTCTGAAGGTTTTTGGCCTTAGACTTTTCTTTCCTGGTTTTCCACCAGCATTGAGAATTAACAGTTCTCTTGGGCCTAGGTAGGGGCCCGGTAGGTCTATCCACCTCTTCCTCAGAAGCAGGGGGAGTCACAGACTCTGAAACTGGGGGAACAATGAGGAAGCTTGGTTGGGGCTCCCATTTCCCTACTGTACTAGCCTGAAATGTGCCTGGGTTAGAGGTCAACTTACTAACACCAGGGCTTGTAGTGGGGGTCTCAGTAGAGGTTCCCACAGGCTTAGAGTGGTCCCTTAAGGTGGCCTCTCTAGCCAATTTGGTTAGGTTCTGGTTCTCCATACTGGGAAGCCTGGGGGTATGTGACACTACTCCTAGAGTTCTCAGGACATTCTGACAGGGATCCTCACTGTCATGTTGTTACACTGAATGAGGGCTGGTAGAATAGGAACCATCTGGACAGGGCCTCCAGACATTTTAGTGGGACCTTTGGGTGCTTTTGCCACATCCTCAGGTTGAAAGAAGCTTTCATCCACTACTGTTCTGCTGGCCCCAGTGTCTCTCCTGCCAGGAGTATCCTGGCCTTTGACAAGAACACTGTCCACATAATGCACCTTAGAGTTAACAGGTAGGGAGTTATACACAACCCTATTGTGGGGACTAACCAGACCCATAGGCTCTAAGTTTACAGTTGCTTGAAGACCCAAGGGTTCTTCAGCAAAGAGTTCAAAGTGGGCACTAGCCATCTGTACTTCATCCTCAGGAGTGAAGGCTAAGGAGACTGTGCTGATCCCTGCAGGTTTACCCTTGCATCTGGGATCCCCTTTGATATGGTCAGTAGCCTTACAGATATAGCATTGTCCAAATGCTCTCTGAAAGGGTGGCTTGTTCTGACCTCCTTCTGGTTGTTGACCAGAAGGTACACTAGCCTGATTCGGTTTACCCTGGGGCTTACCCTGGTTATTCTGTTGTTTGGGTCCCTCTTTGGTATGGGAGGTATTAGAATTATCTGGATTCACTTTAGGTGGCTGCTTTCCCTCATCCTTTTTCTGAGTGTCCCCTGAATCCTTGTGAGTGGCCCTGTTGGCAACCCACAAGTCAGCAGCCTTAGCTAGCTTTCTGGAATCTAATTCCGTTGAATCAGCCAAGTGCTGTCTGAGCTCAGGAGAGCAGGCATCATAAATTGACTCCAACATAAAAAGATTTTTCATACCTTCATAAGTGTTCACCTTGTAACCCTTAATCCATCGCTCTAAGTTCTTCAACCCTTCACTCACCCAGGTAGCCCAAGGGGTACCATCATGCTTTTTGAGGGTTCTAAACCTCTTAAGATACTGGGAAGGGGTCTTCCCAGACCTAGCTATCAGAGCTAGTTTCACACATTCATACTCTTTCCTATTCTCCTCCCCCAACTCCATTACCACATCAGTTGCAACAGGGGGAAGCCTAGAGAACAACCAGGTGAGTAAGTCATTTCCTGTGATGTTCTGGAGCCCATGATTATATTCAAACAGAGACAACCAATCCAACACATCCAACTTAGGCTCATACATACCAACCAATTCTTTAGGCATCCGGGGTCTTTTGGGACTGGACTTCTAGAGGAGCCAGAGAGAGAAGCATTTTCGACAGATAATTTCTTCATTTCTAGCTCATGCTTGAGCTCCATTTCCCTTAGCCTTAGTTCTTGATTCATTTCCTGATGTCTCTGTTCAACCAGAGTATTCAGCCTCTTGAACTCTAGTTCAAGTTTCATTTTCTCTAATTCGAGATATTGAGGACTTAGTGTGGGACTTGGCAAAGGCCCAGTAGGTACAGCAGGTAGAGCAGACAGAGGCCTAGGGGGGACAGTCACAGCAGCCTCACCCTCCTCTTCTGACTCTTCCTCAAGATTATCAACATTTTGATCAATATCAATTTCTATACTGTTATCTACATTTTCTGGCATGGTAGGTTCCTCAGACCCATCATCCAGACTTTGGTTAGCTAACAACCTTTCTATTAATTCCATGTTCTTGCCTTTAGTCAGGAGGTTCTTATGCTTACATAATACTCTTAAACAATCAGCAGTTTTTGTAGCAAGGGACGCTTGACTATAAGTTTCCATAGTTGACATTTTAGAAAGATTACTTTTTCAGTGCTAAGCTTTGTGGTTAGTTGTACTAAGGTATCCTAAAGCACTCTAAAGTGTATACTCAATACAAATCCCACCGCTGTACACCAGTGTTAGGCAGAAACCTGTGCAGTTCCCTTAGGGACCACTGCAAAAGATTTAAGACTACAGGTGTTGGCAGTAAACCCACTTGGTAGCAGTCTGTACCACCCAGATATACCTGGTAGCTGTGGCTGAGCAGTCAGACTTCCCTCAAAAAGAGTTAGGCAGTATGCAAAGTATACACAATAAGCACTCATATACAATAATACAAGCAAACACTGACCAGAGCTTTGGTATCAAAGTATATAATTATTTATTTAAAAACACACAATTTGAAACACTCCAGCACTCTTATTGTAAAATATTCTAAACACAGTTACTATTGTAATAGATACACCCCTTTTTCCTTATCAGATAAGTCACAGTAAAACACCACTTATTTTCATACAGAGGTGAGCGCTTAACTAGATTGCACTCCAATAAGTTTGTGAGAAAGGGAGGGAAAAAGACAGAATATGGAAAGGTACACCACTCTAAGATTCAGGAACACTATTAGCAAGGCAGAAGAGCAAAAGTCACTGGTGAGTCAAAGTCCAAAGGCTGGGCCCACACTTAGAGAGAGCAGAGCACAAATGCGCCCGAGATCACACAGTTACACTAGGCTTAGAAAGTCTTGCAGAGGGTTCAAAAAGAGTTTAGAGAGGCTTAGGAAAGTTTAGCCAGGGTGTCCCAGGCTAACCCAGGTTCGAAAGCCGGGGGCTAAATCTACCCCGTCTAGTCGGTAGCAAGGGAAGCCAGGCGGGACATGGTACCTTAAGTGGGAAGGATCCTCCAGCGGTGGCAGTTGTTCCTGGTAGTGGATGCAAGTTGCGTCGTCGTCCAGGGGAAGAGAAGATCTCGACTTGGAGGAAAGATGAAGGTCGTTGCACTACCAGGGCAGAAACCAGCCGCGCAGTTTTCCGGTTAAAGGTGGTACCTTTGTTTTGCGGTCGTGGTAAAACGTGGTATCCCGGTTGCCGGGGTGCTTGGCATGGGCAAGGCGGCCACGAGGTACATCGGGAAAGCAAAAAGACGGTGAAACTGGTTATCCCCACCAGTCAAAGGAAGAAGACTCTCCGACGGGAGATCTCCTCTGTCGTTGGGAAAAGTGGTGAGGCAGTCCAGCAGGGCTCCACCGGTGGTGGTGTCGTGGCAGGTCGGCTCAGCTTCTCCCTCATCGGATTCTTAGGTCCTGTGGCGACTTCTGAAGATCCAGTCCCCAAAGCCCTGCTTTTATGCAGCAAACCCCCATTCACTCAGCCTTGCTGTCACTCAAACATGCTAAGTGGTGAGCCGGCCGGCTCACCACTTGGGCCAATCAGGATGGAGTGGGACTTGAGTTGCCTAGGCAACTCAGTCCAGGGTGCCTAAATTTCCCTCCACCCCTCCTAAGTACCCCAGACAGAATGGCACCACTTTGGAGGGCTTCTGTGGAGAAGCCCGCCAAAAAGTGGAACAAAGGGCTCGACTTGGGTTGGAGTCACAGAAGAGAACACAAACGCCATTTTTGAATCAAGTTTTTGCAAAAAATACCAACCGGAGAATTCATATTAATTAAATAAACCGGCAGTATGTTCGAGGCTACCGTAAATAATTAAATAAAGATAGTAGCCTAAAACAATGGGAAATCCCATAGGAAAATATTTGCGGTTGAATATAAAAAGTAGTATCCACTGCCACCAGCCAAAACTCGATCAGGGGGGATGGAGACGTGCCCCCTCGACTAACAGACCCTGGGGCAATTGAATTGCCCCAGCCAGTACGTCCACAATATGATGGTTTGTACTGGTTCTGTTCAGAATTTAAGACTAGTAAAGTCAATGGTGACTTTACATGCCCTGGGAGACAGTAGTCAGTCCCAGGGTATGGAGTCTATACTGGGGGGGTCACTATGACACCCCTGTGTCACCGCACTGAGGGTGCTGTGTAACACACATCACAAAAACACATGAAGCCCTATGGAGTAAAAGACCCCATAGCCCATAAAACACTTCTAGATTCAAAGAAACACACTCAAATCATGTCCAAGAGTGAGGGTAAAAGAGTCTCACTCTTGGCAGGAGAAAAAATAAACCCCAAAAATCCAGCAAAGCTGCTGGGGGATCACTAGGTTAGGAAATTCAGCCTAAACAGAGAATTCTCCCTAACACAGAGTAAAACACGAGAAAGACCTTTACAATAAGAAATGGTGAATAAACCCAGACGGAACCAAATAAAATTAAAAAGGGGTCCACAGAATTAAAGTTCGAGGCTACTAACACAGCCTCTAACAGTACCAAGGCTATTTACATAGACCACGCTAGGAAAAAAATGGTAGCTATCACTGCCACCAGCAAAATCTTAGAGAAAGGGGAATGAAATAATGTTAACTCTTCCAGTACTCTATGGAAGATATAGTTTGTACTGGGTCTGTAAATTTAAAAAGACTAGTAAAGCCAATGGCAATTTAACATGTTCTGGGAGACAGTAGTCAGTCCCAGAAAATTGAGTTTAAAGTGGGAAGTCTAAAAGACAACCCTGTGTCACTGCACTAAAGGTGCTGTGTGACACACAGTATAAAGATGATGCCTATGCCTATGGAGTAGGTGAGACTCCACAGTCTATGAACACAAAAATGTAAAACACACATCAAAACACATGTAAGAGTGGGAAAAAAAGGCTCACAATCTTACCAGGTGAAAAAGAATTAATCCTTGAAATCCAGCAAAGCTGCTGCAGGACTCAGTAGGTAAGGGAAATTAGCTATTCTGGAGAATTCTCCCTAACAGGTGTTAATATATTTCATAAGTTTTAACTTGCGGATGAACTTAAACAAATCAATACAAGCATTAATATAGTCAAACTCATATGTGGGAGAAAAGGAGAAGCCCAGTTGCAAAAATATTATAGATGATTATATTCTCTTGAATGGCCTACCCGTGCTCGTCCTCTGTCCCCACCCAGAGTGGGTAATCCAATTTTAGGGGGCACTTGTTGCAGGATTTTCTGCCTCTACTGGGCCATCTTGCTTTTCTCCTTTTTCTTCCTGCCCTTGCTTGGTTTTGCCCTTTTGATACAACTTGTTCTCTAAGTGAAGAAGTCTGAACTCCACTAACAAAGTTAACAAAATTGTGGTTTTGCCTTAATACGAATATTCTGCATCTGGTCTAGATGTTTCAGAAATGGTCACTCCAGGGGCCTTGGCTAAAGAGGGTTCATAAAATGATCCTTGAGGTCTTGGTCGAAATAGTTTGCAAACTTATATATATGACCTAACTCTTAATCTGTCTTGTCCCTCTAAAATTTCAGCTGCTTCTTTAACTGGATTTCCTCTTAATAAGTTTCCAAATTCTCGGCCATTCTTGGAACCCGTTTCTTGCCCTCATCACCTTCACTAGAGTTAAAAAGCGCCCCCTCAAGTGGTTCAATGTCCATCCCTAATTCTGCACGATCAAAATTAGCAAATTCGATGAGGGTCTCCAACATTTTGAATGAGCACTTATTCATGTGCTAGGTCCATTCAATTGTTACTTACAGAAACGTGAAATGACTCGGAAAAAGTGAAAAACATAAAATGTTTTGTACCATTTGCATCTTTTGAGCCAGAACACTGATTTGCACGAACATTTTCAGTCCTGGGGGCCCAGACACTAATATGGGAATGTCAAACGCTGTGCCGATCCTTGTTCTATCCCTCAAACGTTATTAACCATAGAATCTTTGCTTTTCCTATGGATGATAGTTTTCACCTTAAATATAAGGTGGCTATAGCCACCCTATTAAATAAATATATCTCTATATATAAAAGGGAGATTTGTGGAGATGTGTGTGTCTGTTTGAAATGTTCAGCATACTTCCCAACTTGATACAAACCTGAAATTTGGCACGTGGGTAGGTTCCATGGTTTAGAGCACAAAAGGGTATATAATATAACTTGTTCTATTTATTTTTGTAAGCGGCCTGCAATGCTTACGTCTGCCATATGGCTCTTTGTGCCGTAGTGCTGCCATATTTCTATGTAAAGTTCAGCAGTTCATTGTTCCTAAACTTGCCACACTATCAGCATTCTGGCTAATGTTAGCAGCACTCACTTTTGAAGTCATGTGGGTGACACAAAAAAATTGTGTTCTTGTACTAATGCGGGTGACAGGAAATGGTACATGTCTCTTCAATAGTCTCCGCAATGACGTCGGTCACATCATGGCAAATCTCTCATGATAATTACAGGAACTTCATTTCCCACGGAAGTTGATGAATGGATGCTATCTGAAAAGTACAAAGCTCAGATGCTTTAGCCATACAAGTACGGGTATGGCACTTCAAGCTTAAACTCTTCAGCCCTAAACGTATGGCACTTATGTTTAGGTCACTGCTGCCTTGACTGTAGATCGGGACACCAACAATGTTTCTGCGCAATCTCAGTGCTCCAACTCCAAGTAGCTGGAATCGATTGCATTGCTATTTGGATAATGCAAACCACCATGCAACATCATCATCTATATTCGTTCATTGAATGAACTTCAAAGTAGGACAGAAGTGGGAATTAATGTGCAAAGCACCTGTACACTTGCTAGTATATATACATCAGAAGTAGTTGAACCCTGTCAACACAATCAGCGACATCGTAGAGACAACCTAGACATGTCTATCCTTCTGTTTCAATGTTAATATTCATCCTTCAGAATTCAACTCTCTTAGAACAGGCTTGCAGAAAACATGTATCCTTAAGTCATTGAAAGATATCATTGATGCCCAATTTCACAGGAGCCTCCCCTTCACTAGATGAATGTCCCAATGGTCACCTGACCCCAAGATGGCGCCCGGAGCCAAAACGTCAAACTGGCGCCAACCTCACCAATGGCTCCCCAACTATTGCAGCACCTCCTTGACCTTGCTGCACCTCCTCAAACTGATTACCAGATTGCACGGTAAACACAAAAGCGCAACCAGCTCCTCTATGTGCAAGAGCCTCCAGGAGTGCAGGCACAGCATGACACTGTGATCGGGATGCTCTCTGCACCAGGGGTGATCTGCCATGAATAACACAGGTATGGCACGGCAGCAGGATCACGGCTGCGGTTGGGGCTGCTGGT
Source organism: Ambystoma mexicanum (assembly GCF_040938575.1). Classification (NCBI taxonomy): domain Eukaryota; kingdom Metazoa; phylum Chordata; class Amphibia; order Caudata; family Ambystomatidae; genus Ambystoma; species Ambystoma mexicanum. Next base: position 1,258,659,999 of record NC_090922.1, read on the forward strand.
TAGGATCCTCATCGCCAGTATTAAGTAACGGGTACATGAAAGTGCAGTTACCAAACTTTTAGATTCCATCTCTTTAAGCAGGTTGATTACAGCAGCCCCAAGCTACCGATCCCTCTCCTGCCTCCCTCTCCTACATTCAAGCATAAACATTCTAAACCCTTAGGCTTGGGAATCCTTTTCCGAACCTAGCACTATGTACTTATAAAAACAAAGTAGGCTGGTGGAGATAAGTGAGGCTGACAACATTGAAACTATGTACATATCAAATACAAAGAACTTGGTGATGATGTCATGATCCAACATCACATATAACACTGGACTCTTCTACTATGGACGTTCTGTTCCCAGCCACCTCTCTTGTCAGGTCGAGAATCCCTTCAATCAGAGTGCTCTGAACTGAAGTCAGTCAGGGAGGACTGTTTACTGGTGTTTCCACATCTCATCCTCCCAGAGAAGGTATGGGATTGCATAAGGCCTTTTGAAGTATGAAGACCTTATTGCATGCTGTAGTGCCTTCCCATTATGTGGCTGTATGTTTGGTTGTGTTACAGAAGTGCCAGAGGCTCACCAGCAGATTCATCTCTAGACACAACCTGTGTGATTGTCAGTTGCTTGACCTCTTGCTCGTGATCCTCTTTGCCCTCCAGTGGTGACCTGTCAGGTTCACCACATCGTAATGCCGAATGTTTGCACCACCATCTGTAGGGAGTGCAGAGTGATATGTTTGGACATGGTGTTGTGCTGAATTATTGCAGTATTATACATAGGTCTATGAGAGCATGTGTACAGGTACTTTATACTTTCAGGGTTATCTTTACACTGTCTATGCTGTATATCATCTACATGACTGCAATTGTTTATGTGTCCAGATAGAGCACACCCTCATGCATTTCCTTTGGCATATGTGAGTGTGCTCTGTAGGCAAGGTACTTGCAGAGTCAATGAAGAGCCCGTCTGTGCTTCGCATGATGGGAAGCATGCTATCTGGTGGACATGAGTTTGGTTGATGTAACTGCTCATTCCCTTTCACATTTACTGACACTGACACACACACACACATTTATTGACACTGACACACACACACACACACACACACACACATACGCAGACCCCCCCCACACACACACACACACACACTATATGTGTTTTACATGACACTGGCAGCGCGGTGCCAGTACCCCCACACCCACTATGGATGCCAGGAGCAGCAGGCTGGCAACTACCACTTCCCTTGGGGTCAGGATTTTATCTGTAAGTAGGCTTCCACTTGAGCCACTAAAATGAAGATCTGCAAGGTTTTCATTGGTCTACCCCCTGATGTCACCAGATTGCTTCTTTATATCCTCAGTGGTGCACTTTCTTGTGGGGCACATTTACCCACTCAGAAGAATTCCCCTCTATAACCAAGCTGCACTTTAGCAGTTACCAGCAAAATGGCTGCGCTGGCACTGTTGAGCACCATTGATTTGCATCAAAACTGTGTTTTTCAGCTATAAAAGGATGGCTGCACTGTCTTACCAAGCACCTATTGGACAGGATGAAACAGGGAACACACTAAGAAAGGCTGCCAATGTGTTTTCATAGGTGCACCGAAGAAGAGAATTGAAAAGCAGCGCTTCTTTTCTGCTAGCTCAAAGTTTCCCATTGAAAAAGGAAATATTTTACATTTAAAATGATGCTGCCTGTTGCTCATTTTCATCTGTTCAACATTACACAGTTCTGATCCAGTAAGACCCAACTATGCTCAGCCATATTCAAGTCGTGCTTTAGCAAAAGAAAGCATTTCTCACTGAATGACAGGCTGTGCCAGGCAAGATCTGGGAAATCACCAGAAACTTTACTCTCAGCCGTACGGAAAAACGCTTGACTTTTATGGTACAAAATGTCAAAAATACACACTTCAAAATAAATCCTAGCTCTCTGTGCATATGTCAATTACAGTGGACCTGTGCCTTGAACAGATTGTTGTGTAAGAGAAACTGACTAGGGCTGAAAACAATGTTTGGAATCCAAATGGAAGAGAAAACTGAATTTGAAAGGGACATCCCAGCAGAATTAACCACGTGTAAAAATGTGCTTTTGCAAACAAGAACAATATCTGTTTTAAAAGTGCAATGTTGAATAAGGCCATGTCCTTGCCTAGAAATGTGTGTGTGTGGGGGGGGGGGGGTTGTTAAAAATATGATATAATGTTTTTCCAGCCTTGCCTTTTGGGCTCAGGAAAACTAACTAACTAACTAACTAACTAAATAAATAAATAAATAATGCATTGGCTGTACTGGAAGCCACAGAACAGGTTTTTCCTGCCCTGCCTTCAAAGGACATTGTATCCCCCCAAGTAGACCAGCATCTGGAAGCTCTGAATGGACCAAGGCGGTGAAGGTAACACACCCATCAGACTTTGTGGCTGGGATCCAGCTTGACACAATAGATTCTGGGACACCTCCCATCCACTCAAACTAAGGAGCTCCAAAGACAAACTCCATGGCAACCGTGGGCTAAACTGACATTTGGTGGTAACCTGGGCAGAAATGACCATATTTGGAGGACAAAGGCCAGCCCATCTGGCTCAAAAGACTATTTTAATGAATAAACTCTAAGACTGTTATTTCTACAACCTGACAATACAGTAATGTAACACTTTTACAGTTTAAATGTAATTTTTGTGGCTTTAAAACAAGATATTGTGGCTGTCCATAGCATGTATGGGACGCAAACGGCAGGAAAAGGTGAATCATGGTAGAAGACATGCAATCGACCCGACCAGACAGTTACTGGTCGGTCTCGATATTGTGTCTCTTTATACCTGTATACCACAGTTGGAAACTTTGAATGTTATAGAGGAAGTATTACTCTCAAAAAGGACAGAGGGCACAACACCTAATAGTTTCGTCTTGTGGTGCGCCGAAATGGCACTGACTGAGAATTATAAAACAACAGCAGGTGTCCACAGTCTTATAGAACACTCCCGTCCCTCACACACCTGATGTGTTGTAATAATACAACCAAATATTTGTATAGTTCAATAAAAATTCTTAGTACATAACACGTAACGAGTGCATTAGTGTTCTTATTCCCTCTTCTTGTTGTCTTCTGTCTAAAAAAGAAGGGTTCTGTTGTTGTGCCCCCGATGTTGTCGCCTCCTGTGAGGTGTGTAAATTTGATGTAGTAGTTTTTCTTAAGAGAAAAGCGGAATCTGTGTTAACTGGGTAACAACTGGAAGTAACTACCTGATCAATTGAGGCAGCTGACCGAGGAACCCTCTGTGTGAAGAGAATTCCTGAATTTCTACTCGAGAGAGGTATAATCACCAACTTTTTCTCTATTTAAAATCTTTAAACCTTTTTAGTGCAATTGGCTTTTGAAGATGGAGTCTCCCCTCCCTTTTAAGAAAACTTTATAAATTGATATACACACAGGTGGATACAGTCCCAGCAGGGATTCTTATCCAGAATAAGCTATACCATACAGCGTCCTTAAGCAATAGAAACATACTCATTTTGGAGCATCATCCAGGTGACTATTCTATCCTAAATATGTTATGACAGATATATTGAACCTTGAAACTATATATGAATATAATAACTGAAATATTATTTCTGAATTTAATTACTTGTAGATAAGAAAGAAGTACAAAAGAGGAACTAACAGCTCCTGAAGAAGGGAATAGATCCCGAAACGCGTTGAGCAAAACAGAGATTTATTACCAAATATGGATTATTTAACCGGAGTAGAACAATCAGTGTAATTGTTATTAACTTAGATAGATCTCCAGCTTTAAGTCTATTAATTTCCATTTGAAGAATTTTTTACAGTTTGTCACTGAAATATTATGGTTGATGAAAAGTCATGTTTGAATATTTTGTTTGAAAATTATGTTTGAAATTTATAAAAATACACAATGCACAAGTTACGTGTTATGTACTAAGAATTTTTATTGAACTATGCAAATATTTGTTTGTAGTATTGCGAGGGACGGGAGTGTTCCACAAGACTGTGGACACCTGCTGTTGTTTTACTTTTGTATACCGCCTAGTGTCAGGGTTGGTTTATCTCCCTTGCACCCCCCTAACACTCTTGAATATAATTTGTTTAAATATCATAAGTGTAAAGATGTGCTTCCACGTAGCAGGGTATTAGTGTTACTGACTGAGAATTATTTCAGCTTTAATGGTCAATTGTACCAACAGGTGCATGGTACAGCTATGGGGTCTTCGGTGGCCCCTTCAGCTGCCAACCTTTTTGTTGAGTCATTTGAGCTCCAGACAATTTACGGCGCCTCAAACCCCTACTTTTCGGAGTTGATGTTCTGGCGACACTATATTGACGACATCCTAATTGTTTGGGATGGGTCATTGGCATTGTTGGAGGAATGTATGAACTAGATTAATGATCAAAACCAGTTCCTTAAATTCACATTCACAAAAAGTAACTCAGAGATTAATTTCTTAGATGTCACCATTTGGGTTGACACTGATCGTAGCATCCTCCAAATGAAACCATTCCACAAGCCAACAGACAGTAATTATCTTCTGGTCTTTGACAGTTGTCATCCACGCCATACCAGGGAGAACCTCCCACTCGGGCAATTTTTACGCCTGAAGAGGAATAGTTCGACCAATACCTTCTTTTTGTCAGAAGCACAAACATTAAGCTCAAAATTGAATTTCAGACAATACCCAATGAAAATTGTGAAACGGGCACTTAAAAGATCCACTAATAACAATTGCGAAGCACTCCTTGACTATCGTGAGAAATCAGAAGATAAGAAGGGTATCGGTTTTGTTAGCACATTCACCCCTGTATTGAATCACATAATCAGGATGATTAAGAAACATTGCCATAGCCTGTCGAGGGGAGATTGCCATTTTGAGCCACCATTATGTGCTTCTAAGAGAGGGGCAAATCTTAAAGATATGCAAACTAAAAACGATATCACAAAGGCTGTTTAATCAGAAAGGAGTGTGGTAGAATTATGGGGCCTTCCAAGAGTTTTAGGCCACACAAGCTGTGGTCTTTGTGTCAATTGTAGTCTGACAAGTACCCTGGTTGATTTGGGACTAGAAAGAACCTGGTTGCAACAATTTTTCACCAATTGCAATACTAGTAATGTAGTATATGCAATTTGGTGCCCATGTAATAAGATCTACATAGGGATGACTGTCCGTAAGATCAAAATTAGAATTTCAGAGCACAGAAGTTGCATTAAGAATGAAGTGTTAACAGCTCCTCTAGTGAACCATTTTATGATGTTGGATCATACAAGTGAGGATTTGAAGTGGACAGTATTGTTGCATTTATCATCACTTAAGGTTGGTGAATCCTCAACTAAGAGATTATCTGCTAAAGAGCAATGGTTCATCTTTTTATGTGATTCTGCCAGCTCAGGACTTAATGAACAAGTAGAATGGCAAAACTTGTCTTAAACGTTCCTGGACTTTTTTCATTGTTTAAAGGGACGTCAGCTATGTATGTTAAAAGTGCCTCTTGTAATTATGTTCACTAGGACTCCTACTGACCAATGTAGATCCAATTGTTGCTTATACCATATATAGGACTATACCTGGTTACCAAGTTAATGCTGGCGTCATACGTTGGGAACACTACAGTAGCTATCACATTGTTGTCTCGTTTCACCGAACTCGAGGTTCACATTTGAAGTAGTGTAACTAGTTTGATAGGTTCAATTGCAGCATGTGGTAGATTTTTTACAGTCCACTTAGAAGTGGGCTGCCACTTTAAATAGTGCCTCATCATGCTGCCGTCAGGAGTCAGCTGATTGATCCCCGTACTAGCAACGGACAAAAAACGAGAAAGGATTAACGCAACTATTTAGTAAGTTCACCTTTGCTCCTCCATTGTTTCTTGCAGTAAATTGTTCTGCTGTAAAGGATGAACTTAACGTTAGATCCTTTAATATATAAGGCATGTGTATTTTTCATTGCTATAATGTTGATTTTTGTCTGTAAATTCATTAGCCGTTAAGGATCATTATAGCTGGAGTCCCTTTGATATACAACGCATCTGTAGGTGGCGTGATTTTGATTATGGAAATAACTAGCGTGTTGTTTTTGCCTACCACCAGTTAAGACTGTTATTATTTTTTAGGGGGCTTTACTGATTGTTTGGTTATTATAAACGCAATAATGTATCATGCTATTAACTGTAAGAGCACAGTATGCTTTTCGGGCAGAATGGAGGACGCGGAGCTGACGTTGTCTTCCCGTTTTATGTAGACAAACGTGATTTGGATTAACACTACGAACGTTTCGAAACGTGTAATATAGACTGACGATGAGAGACATAACAAAAACTACATAAAGTGGCACCCCACAAGCTCTTGCAATGAGGATGCAGGATTAATCTCGAGAACCATGTATGTTTTTATGTTACTTTCCCTTAGTTTTTAAGCTCAGTAGCAGTGGTATTTAGGTTGTCACTGTGATGCACAAAATGTAACTACATGGACAGAGGTTGCCCAGGTTCAGAATAAAGACTGTTGGGTTAATGTATGAGTAGCTAAGGAGGTTTTGAATTTTTGCTGTGGCATTATATCATTTTCTTTAAAAAGTCCTATAGGTCCTTTAAGAGTGACTAATATGTTAGACGTTGGATTTATAAAGTATGTATCATTCTGATACAAGTGTGTGCCATGACTACGCCGTTCAGCATTTATCTGACCAGTCGACTTACAAAATGTGTTGTTTTAACAGATGGCAGTCTACAGTGACGACACATCAACCTTCCCGCTGAATGGTTGAATAACCAGTTGTTTTGCGGTGACTGATGACTATATTTTCATGTTGTCCTTTCTAGAGGTTGAGAAGATCATCTGTTCTTGAATTGTTCCTGAAGAAAAGAGTATATACAAGTCATGTGACCTGCTTTGTCGAGTTCCCCCAATGAATTTCATGTTAAATTTGTACTTACAAAGTTAGAATGAAACATGTTGGCTTTGTTTATCACTGTAGTGTAAAACAGTGTTGTATGATAAAGTATTGATGAAATCTAGAACCTAGTTGGTAATACCAATAGGATTTGACCAATAAGTCTAGCACAAGAATTTAGCTAACAACTTTTAATATTTGGAGTTCTCTTGTTTATACTAGACAGCAGTGTAAACAAATGTTTTGTTTTAGGTTTGTCTTTTGTTAGAAAGATTAATCGTGTGTACGATCTATTTTTAACTGGTTTAAAGGAAATCTTGACTTGCACTTTATAGTTGCACTTTTTGCACTTTTTTCACTTATAATAATTAATGAAATGTTGTTTTTTTGTTTTCCTAAAAAAGAGTTTATGTGATTTTAAGGAAATTGTTTGGATTAAATAAAATTGTAATATTTTAAAGTTGTGTATTGGAAGTGTTTACGCAGCCCCATATTTGTTAGAGGACTGCGGTACATGATTTGATCTACCCATAAAAACTACAACACGAAGGCCATGAGATTCCTAGTTCAGAAGTGTAGCACATTATTTAGTATGGGGAAGAATTTTGTGCCCATTAAGCTAACTCCATTATCTTTCTTTTGGTTTGGTTGAATCATGTGAAAAGTACATATGATGGAATATTAAAATGTAATGGAAATATGCTCTATGATAATATGTACACATATCTTAAATTGTGGAATTTTAGGTGAAGCGGTTCCCACTAAAAATCGTGACAAATTAGTAGAAGGATGAAACAATGTCGTACAGACCTGGGAGTTGGAATACCATGTTCTGGATGAAATATGTCATCTGCGATGTACTTTGCAAAAGTGCCACAGTTGTAAAAAGGAGCAATTTATGTCAAAATTCATTTTTGGCAAAAATTACTGTGGGATGGCTCTGTACCTCATAAAACACAACCCCATAAACTGTGTCCCTTCCTTGAGGAGGTGACCAACATAGGCTGACTGAACCGGTAATTAGGGGTAGGTCTAGCTTAGTTCTGCCCAACAATAAATCCTGTGATGTCACCCACCTTATATAAAAGGGGGAAAGCTCACAGAGACAGGACACTCTCTTCTGAATTTTCCAGTGCCTGTGTATCCAGATATTCCACCTTCACTCTGCAAGATTACAGATTCTACTGCCAGGCTAGAGAATAGCTGACCCTCTCTAGGCAGGATCATTGATCCAGAAACCCCACTAAAAATCCCAATAACTAGGGGGAAAAGCTGTGGTACCCTTTTGGGAGTATCCTGTGACCAGACCGGCTTTTTGCCCCACTACCTGCATGCCAGATGTACCCTTGCTATCCAGTGACCAGACAGGCCCAGCTGTTTGCTGTTAGGAGAGCCCGCCCTGCTGTGAACAGAGCCTTTGATTCCAGAACCGGTTGACTGTCCAAAATTCTAAACTCAAGTGCGGATTGTTTGTATTTCCCCATCCCATAGCAACACATAGCCTACCCCATCTTGATCCTTTGTCTTTGTTCCACTCTCTAAGCTATCCTATCCATACCTTGGTAACTTTTTTAAAACTGTCAGAATTCTCTGTGCCTCCTGTCCTTGATCTCCAAGCGTTAGTGCCATTCTTCTATTCATTTCTAACTTGCATAGATCCTTAGTCATATTTTGAATAATTTAATTCATTCACACATAGAGATGAACGTGGGGTGAAAAGGTTAACTTTGCAAATTAACCTTGGAGCGTACCGTGTCTATCTTTAACAATCTAGTCTTGACAATCTAGTTTAAGTAAAACTTGTCCTTTCTTTCCAAACCAATTTTCTTTGTTAACTGCTTTTATTTTCCCAAAACCAAATTGATTCCACATTGAAAATCTCATCCAGTTATTCAACTAGAGTCACTCTTTCACTTCTATATCATCCCTGTGATGTGCATCTATCACCCTGTCTATTTCACCCGTTTCTTTTGACATTGAAAATTGCAAAAAGTGGAAAATGCAACTTTTCAACATGTGATCTTACTTTCAAGTTGCTTTTTGAACTGTATGCCCTTTGTAGATACCTTGCCTTGTAGTTTCTAGTGATATTACATCCCTGATACTGTGATAAATATTTAACTCATTTATTCAACCACACGTTAAATTAATTATTTATCAATTCCGAGTGTCATTTTATGCAATTGCAAAGGGTTTTAAAATCTGCTGTTCCTTTCTATCCACTCAAAATTTAATTGGGGTTTGAGGAAGCATTGCAGGGGGAAATCTTAACTCAGGTGCCATCTACCCGAACAGTAAAATTGCTCCTATTCATCTGTGCTTTGGATATGTTCTAGTTGAAGGTCAATCAAGTGTATTTTATCAGTTTACATTGTAATTATCACTAATGATTGCTGCCCAATATTCAAACTGTGTTATTTTCTTTGAATTTAAAATAAATAAATATTGTATTACCATCCACCGGCCTGGTTCATGGTCCATTGTGACCCAGGTATTTGTAAAAGGGGGTGTGACACGGGTTGGGTGCCAGCTCAATCCAAATTCATATAAAATAAAGAAAAGGTATTTTAACTGTGCACTACATCCTAGGCTAAGTGCAAGAGTTCTGGTCTGGTGTGTGATGCCCGATTGGAATACTTTACAGCTTGGGGGCTCGTCCAGGATTTGGGATTGTGTATTCACCCATGACAGCTTAACACAGCAGGCTAACCTTCAAGGTAATGATTCTTTGTGTGGTTGGAACACTGTGTTACGCTGTAAAAAGCACCTTCCAAAACAAAGAACTTAAGTATCAGGCCTGTGTATAAAATTAAAGCATTATCAACTCCAAACTAGACAAAAAGCAACAGAATGCAGGTTACCCTTACAGAAATAAATTAGTAAAGAAAGAACACTTTCCAAAAATCACCTTCTGAACAAGTTATTTGTCAGAGGGGAATGGGCAGAGCAAGATGAGAAAGTCTGGCTAGAAGAAATTATGCAAAAGGTCACTGCCAGGGACATGGACATATGGTAGGACTGTGGCCTATTGCATCAAGCTTTGAGCGAGTTGTACATGACTCAGAAAATTAAAGAGGAGCAGATTAAAATTGTCAGAATCACAGCCTACATGTATCTCCATATGGGAGTGATGCGGGCAAAGCATGGAGAAAATAGAACTCTTGCACAAAATCAATCTGAACTCTTGCTCAAATCCAGACTGAGCTAAAATTAGCGGAAAAGAAATTGCAAAAGAGCCAGATTCTGAGGTCCAAGTTGAGAACTACATCAAACAGTTGAAAGAGGACTTGGCTCTACAACAACAGAATAAATCTGACCAAAAGGCCCAATTAAATGCATTGAAAGAGGAGTGTCAGGAAAAGGTTGACTCTCTGGAAGAGGGTCAACAGAACCTGAATCAACAAATACAATATAACAGGGCCTGTTCAGAGCAGATATTCGCTTTACAAAAACAGGTTGATGAATTGGAAGAGGAGAATAATAAATTAATTAGTAAAGAACTCCACCTCCAAGCAGAATTTAATCAAGAACACCAGAAATTAAATGGTATCAAGCAACAAAGGGATGATTTGGCTGAACTGAGGGGCACCCTAAATCAGGAGAAAGATGCCCTATGTCAGGAAGTAAGCAGCCTAAAAACAGATTTACAGGAAAGAGAGTTGGGCCTGCAGAAAATAAATGAACTCAAAATAGAATACAGAATGTTATAGGAGCACACCAGACGGGTAGAAGGTGCTCTGGAAGAGAAGACACCCAAACAAAAAATGCACAAACTCAGGAGGTGAATTTCCTGCAACAAAAATTGTCTCAGTATTCCCAAACTAGACAGGAAGCACAAAAAGATAAGGAGGCCCTCTGCGAGGAGAAAGATGGGCTCCATTAGCAGGTGGCAGCTCAAAAGCGGGTCATAAAGGCCAGTAAAGCCCTGGTAGCTAAGCAAAAGGCTCAGACCTTTGCCTATTATCAAGAGTTAGGGGCTGAGAAGGAGAAACTAGCGAGGTTGGAGAAAGAGTATTGTAGATTTAATTCAAACTGGAAGGACCCCGAACAAGTAGAGAGGGACAGGGCAACCCCCTAGTATGATGACCTCTGTACCAAGGGACTCAAACCCATTTAATAATTTGTACACTGCTGACTTCATGTCTACTGGTTCACATGAGCCAGCAACCAGGAGGCTGTCAGAATTAAATAGGCCTAGCATAATGGAGCTCACAGGTCAGCGCCCCCCAGAAATTAATGGACGGGCGCCCCTGTATAGATACAAAAATATTTTGGTTGATGTCTCTGACCAGGAAGCCTCCTATGAGGAGAAAGTCAGGGAATTAGATCTGCAAAAGTGCTACCTTCAAAGGGACCAGTTGGTTCAAATTTGCAGAAAAACAGCATGAAATAAGGCCCCAAAAGAGCATTTTGAAGACCTCCACCCAATCAGGGCTGTGGGGGGGGATCATCTGCCAACCCTGGAAGCAGGGAGGAATTAGAAGACTACTCTCCGGTGTGCCACAGGGGAGAAGAAACTAGGCCCCATCATTCTGCAAGCTCCTCCCAAGCTCACAGAAACAGGGAGCGCCTAGAAGATCATGAGGGTTCCTCAAACAGTAGCACCTCTGAGTCTGAGGGCAAGTGGACTCAGGTGACATGGAAAAAGAAGGCAAATAAAAAAAAGTGAGCACTGGTGAAAGACCCCATTTGGAAGATCAAGGCTATTAGGAATTTCATAACACTGTACCATAAAAACGCAAAATATTGTGTTTCAGGGCATTTGGAACTCTATGAACTCTATGAACAAATGATGGACACATTCCACCTTAAAGATAGCCAGAACTGCATAGATTATGCTAAATGGACGTTCTCTCCGGAGTACTCCAGCTTCTTTGCTGGACTGTGAGACCAGAATCATTCAAGATGGTCCACCTACAAGGCGGCCATCTTGAAGCACTTTTCCGCCCACAGAAACCCCCAAGAGGCTTGTAAAGCGGCCTACAATTTACATAGCAGAAAAGATCAGGCCCCACGAGAATTTGTGCAGGAACTAAAATGCGCCTTTTCACAAACCACCAGGAGTTGCGCATGGATAGCAGAGAGTTTATAACTATCTACTTTCATGCGCTCCCAAAATACATCATGACGCAGCTGGTGAGGGATTTTCATGATAAAAGGACTCTGGACTGGACAATAGAGCGGGCTACCCGGATATATGAGGTTCAAAAACCTGCAGAAAATAAAAATCAGGTAAAAAAAACCAAACCAACCAACACTTCTGCTGCTGCTAAGGTGGCAGAGGGGAAGGTGGCTCTCATATTGGACCTAAAAATGGGGGGGCCTAAAAATGTACCTACCCAAAACCAGCAAAATCAGAGGCCAAGAAGGCCTTCTAACCAATCCGCAACAGGTGGCAGTCAGGGAGGTAATCCCACCAATGGGACCCTTAACTCTCCTGATTACATAAGTCCCAGATACAAGGGCAACCAACCTATCTTGGAGTATGTATGGACTCACCAAGCCCAGGGGGGGGGGGATCCAACCAGGTAAGTACTGCCCCGGGAAACTTCCCTTCTAACTTCCCTCAGGAGCGCAGTAATCCCCCAAATCCTGGGTTAAGTTTCTTTCCCCAGTCCACAAAACTCCAACCCGCAGGAAAACCCTCCTTTCTTTCCCAGCTTTCAGGAGCTCAGACTACTCATTCCAGGAGAGGGGAGGCCAAGGGTGGGGGTTACAAAAATCCCCAGTACCTAGGGTACTCCGGGAGAAGGGATAGTTAGCCTCCCCGTGAACCCCTTAGATATGAACAAAGACCCCCATACCAGCCGGAATGGATGTCCCCACTGGAGCGCCAGGTCCAGAACCTCACACAGGATCTGGTTTGCATGTTGAGGGCTCAGCAGAACCCTCAGATGAACATGGCGGCTCAGAGCCCCGCAAACCAAGGGTCTGGCACCCGAGAACAATGATGGGGAGAGAACCCTGATAATTCACAGGTTCCAGGGGAGGCGGCACAGGGGAAAAGGAGGTGTAAAGCCCTAGGTGAAGCTTCCTTCCTCACCCGTGAAAAGCCCCTAGACACCACGGAACCGGAACTAAATTCTCTTGCCCCTGAAAATCTGTAACCCAGGGAACAGAGGGTGGGTAGGAGAAATAAAGACATCAAGAAGGCCCATTTTGTGGAGGAAGTTAGTGTCCTCCAATTTGAAGGGGAAGAATCCTTAGAGGATTCTGGGAAAATAATCTTCTCCTTCAGGAACGGGGGAATTCCTCCCAAAGAAAAATGGGTCCCAAGAGATCTGAATGAGGACTGGGTGGGTGTGGGGACTGATTCAGAGTCACCCATCCCTGAACCCCAGAATTGCCATTCTGAAAATAAAATAGTAAAGGATGGATCCTCCCGACAAACTGATGCCTCCAGGGAAGAAGGGGCAGCACAGAGCTATGGGAAAAAGGGGATTCTGAAATCCCATCTATTTCAGAATGCAACATTTTTATTACAGTTTCCCAGACTTCGGCACAGAAAACTTTCCAAAACGCCACAGTGTTGAGTCCAAAATAAAGAAATTGACCACCTAGCTTGCCCAAAATGCCCATTACCTTTGCCCACTTGAGGAGAAGGAGGGGAGATTTTATGCCCCTGTTCGACTGCAAGGTCAATGTGAATTTTCTGCACTGGTGGATACCGGATCCCAAGCCACTCTTCTTTCTAGAAAGACCTTTGAGCAGCTAAATTCAGGAAGGGGGAGAGACACCAGATCCCTCTCACCCCTCTTCTGGACAACTCAAGAACTTTGACAGGAATGAAATTCCCGTCAAGGGGATTGCAGATTTGGAAATAAAAATTGGGTGACACAAGATGAAGCACCAGGTCATAGTCGTGACTCCAGAAGGAACGCCCTCTCTATTAGGGAATGACATCCTTTGCAGGTTGTCTCCCCTAATAGACTTTGTGAATAAAGTCCTCTGGACTCAGACTAACAGGCCAATGAAATTAAAACAGAGTGTGAACCATGTTAGTTTAAATGGCACAAGCCACATGGTTCAACAAAAATCGGATCAAATTGAGTTTCATCTTCAAAATAATTAAACCCCTGGCGTTACAGTAATTGCTGTAGGAGAACAAACTGGTGATGGGAACTCCTCTCCATTTCTGAAAATCAACCTTCCTTTCTGTTTTAAGTGGCATTCCACACTGGAAGGAATTACGTTGACATTTTATATTGATTCACAATCTGAAAAACCCAATTCTATGGTCAAAAGTGATGAGAAACCAGCTCAAAGTATAGCTGGCATTCAGAAGAAGGTTGAACAGCTTCTCCTCCCCATTCATTTAAATGTGGGGAGGGAGTCTGTTCTCGCCAGAGTTGACTTGAATAGCAAGAAAGGCTTCATCAGCGAAGTATTATTCAGGAAACTCCCAAAAGACCAGACCCTGCCCGCTGTTGAGTCTGTTTATCAGTAGGTATGTGGTCTGGGAATTCCCTGTTCCAAACATCTTCTGCTTAGCAGTTGCATGCTCAAAATTTCTATAGGTGACAAAAGCATAGAACATAATTGTTGGATCGTGCGAGGTGTTCCCTCCGTCTTTTACATGGGCAGTCATATCAAAATTAATTTGGGTCCTAGTAATTGCCAAGCCCGGTCCCAACTGGAAGGTATATATCCCAGGGCCCTGGCAATCCTAAAGAAAGCCTTCCGGTCAGCCCCAGTGCTACCGTAGGCAGTTGAAGGTTCAAAAATGGAAAGGAGGTCACCATCCCAGGCGTAGCCTACAGAATCCGCAGAGTTGGCAGAAGAGAAATGGGTCCATATTAATCAGTTAAAGAGTTGTCACCCCAGACACACTTTGCGGCTGATTAAGGAGCCAAGAGAAAGTCAAATAGAGGAGACCTCTGGAGAATGAGAACAAGAAAAGGAAGAACCAGAAGGGAAGAGGTAGGTTCATAGGTATATCTATGTAACAGGGAGTACTTTTCTTGATTGTCAGTGCAAAAGGGATTACCAAAAATTCTAGTAAAAATCAATGGTTATCTGTGTCTTGTGAGGGATTATTCGTTGTTATTGTCTGAGTACTGTCATCATCGTAATGCATGTGTGTCCCACTGCTGTCAACCTTCCGGGAAGGCAGTCCGTGGGAAAATGTTGTAACCGGTTCTAATTTATTCACTAGATTCGTACTGGTTCTGCCCCTTCTTATACCAAGGAGGGCTTCCCCGGGGACCTGGAAAGGAAAGACCGAAGGAAAATCTGGGGGTGTCGCTCCACACCACAAAGAAAGACTGAAGGAAAAACTGTGGGTGTCGCTCCACACACAACAGGATGATCGTGGCGTACTGATCCCTGATGGAAGAGGGACTCCACCTGATGAACCCCACTTTGCCCTACTCTCCCTCAACAAGAAGTCTCAGGACAGTCATGGGTGGGGTTTGTGGGGTACATTTACCCACTCAGCAGAATTCCCCTCCATAACCAAGCTGCATTTCAGCAGTTACCAGCAAAGTGGCTGCACTGGCACTGTTGAGCACCATTGCCTCGTATCAAAACTGCTTTTTGCAGCTACAAAATGATGGCTGCACTGTCTTACCAAGCACCTATTGGGAAAGGTGAAACAGGGAACACACCGAGAAAGGCTGCCAGTGTGTTTTCTTAGGTGCACCAAAGAAGAGAATTGAAAAGCAGCACTGCTTTGCTGCTAGCTCAAAGTTTCCCATTGAAAAAGGAAATATTTTACATTTAAAATGATGCAGCCCTGATGCTCTTTTTCATCTGTTCAACATTACACAGTTCTGATCCAGTAAGACCCAACTATGCCCAGCCATACTCAAGTTGTGCTTTGCACAGGAAAGCATTTCTCACTGAATCACTGGCTGTGCCAGGCAAAATTTGGGAAATCACCAGAAACTTTCCTACAACAAGGTCATTGGGCCTCATTACGAGTTTGGAGGGCCCGGTAATTCCCATTCGCGGGACCCGGACCTGGTACATCCCCTTTCCCATTTCAGCCCCCATAGGGCTCAATGGGAATGGGGAGGATGTTAGCAGTGGTACCGTTAATAACGGTTAATGCTCTTACAGTAGTACCTCTTGCTATTTGTGCCAGGGAGAGCCAAGAGTGATGCCCAGACAGAGGGGAGGCATGATGGGGGCCCCAGCGTTTCTGGGATGTGATAGGGATTGCTTCGTCTGCAAGGACCAGGCTGACCTAGAAGTTATCTGTCGAGTTCATGTTGATGACCAGGTGCACATCACATGGTTAGGAGTAAAGGTAGGGTGGTGCCATTTGAGTCTAATCAATTGCCTTGTAGCGCATCAAGGTGGGAGAGGTCATTACCCACATGTGATGAAGATGGAGGAGATAACAACACAACCAATTGGAAGATTGGCTATATGAGATTATTAGCATGTATATAGGCGGAAGCAATGATGGTGGAAGGTGAACACTGTATATCGAGTCCGTCATAAATGACGGAGTTGTACATTTATCAGATAGCCACCATTTTGGAGGCAGTCAGAGCTCTGTGGCAGTGGATTTGTAATACCATGTCCCCCATTCCTTTTTGTATACAAAATAACGCTCTTGTTCTTCTCGAAAAAGGACGCACCTAGCCTTTTTCCCTAGTGGGTGTATTTTCTCAGTCTGGTTGCCAGAGAGCTGCCTTACATTATTGGTGACCCCGGCGAGTTGCCAGACTACCCTGCGATGGCGGAAGATTCCTGGCTGCACATTCGGATGGGCCGCGTCCACCTGCTGCAACCAGTCCCCTTTGTGCACACCTTTCAGATGTTTACAGGAGCTGTGCTACCAGAATTCCTGTCTGTTTATTGGAGTGTGGCACTGTCCCCGGATTGTGCAGGCCGTTAACGGGACACCGGGATGGAAGACTTTGGGTGAGCATGCAGACCTAAGTGCACCTTCTTAAAAAAAAAACAAGTGGGGTTCAGGAAGGGAGTATGAGTGTTTGAGTACGCGATGGGGAATTTGCATGTGTGTGCAGTGTGAGAGAATTTAATTGGTTGGTTGTAAATCCACGTGGTATTGTATGTATATTAAGCAGTTTTTATATATAGATGATTGTGGTGTACTGGAACCCTTTCATATGGTATTAGGGAGGAAGACAGCACTGTACAATGACATGGATAGAGACCCCGTATATGTAGTGGGTCTGGGAACACTCTGCCCAGTATAAGGGGGGGTGAGAACGAGAAGTAGTTGTGGTAGAGGCCCTCGTTGGCCTAGGATCTCCTCACCCAAAGTATGGGTGAGTGTTGGAATGAACATTAGATTTTTATTGTGATTTTTGTTATTCGTAATTGTTGTGTTGGTTAGGAGAGGCTGAGAGAAGGCCTATTATGTTGTGGAATAGGAAGTTAGTGAGAAGTGTGTGAGTGTGTGTGAGGGAAGTGTGAAAGGGAGGAAGTATTGAGGGGAGGGGTACAGGTTGGGGAATTGGGGCGAGGGCATTGTTTGCATTGTAAAATAGCGACATTGGGGCAACTAAACTGGAGCCGGTAACCCCGTTGGAATATATGTGTAAGGCCATTCCTTTGTACCGAGACAAAATTTGCATGGCTAGCGGAAACGAAGGGAGGGATGTTTAGCCATGGCTGGAACACAGGGACATATAACAGAGAAATATTAATTTGCATGTACACATTTTTGGCAGCCAAATATAAAGGGAAAACTTTGAAAAAACAGAAAGGAAGTATTAGAATTATGGGAGATGGAAGAAGATTTGGACGATGGGTGCACAGATTCTTTAAAGCCCATGGGTGAATTGGTCACTCTGCGGTTACTGTTTTGAGTGCACATGTAGCCCCTACCGACACAGCCGATTGTTCCCCATTAGGATGTTACCCTATGCGTCCTGAATCAGGACATACAGACCGATGTACATTCCCTTGCCTGCCGTAGCTCCCCCGCCACCCACACCGGATCAATATCATATTCTCCCTATCCCCACAGTGTCTGCTGCTGCAAGGGGTAAGGCATCAGAGGGAGATGATACAAAGCCACAGAAGGAGTTGGTATATGCACTGAGAAAGGTGAAGGGCGAATTGGCATGATTAAAGATAGAAGGGAGAGATGGACAATAGACTTCTGTAGGGACAGATGAATGGAGAGTGGGGGATATTTTGTTTCGGATGGATGGTAAGGCCATCAAGGATGTGCACATAGAAAAGGAAAGGAGGAGGTGAGAGGAGAGTATGGAGTATTCTACGGTGCAGTCAGATGATTAATATGACCGTGCCCGAGTGGGGCACTGTAGATGAGTGAGAAGAGAAGGAGCAGCCACCTGTGAGTTCCCCACATGTAGAAAGTGTGTGCGGACCTAGGTTACAGAATATGTACAGGCGTATGGCAATAGCTAAAAGGTTGATGGCGGGAAGAAAGAAGGTGGGAAAGGGAGAGGACCACAGTTCCCACTATTACAGAAGGGACCAGGGAGAGTGCAGTATATATCATGGGCACACATGGATACATATAACCTCATAAAGGTGCTCCCTCCTCTTACTGCTGGAGTTGGCAAGTGGATATACACATTTGAGAAGAAAATGGCTGGTACTACTTTGGCTGTAGGGGATTTGAAAAGCTTGCTTGTGTCGATACTGGAAATCAGGCTGATGACATATAGGTTACAGCTGTTTATCCAGGTGTGAAGTTGGGTGATGACAGTCATGCTAGAGCACATTTTAATGATATTAGGCTGCAAGTGTAGGCAGTGTTACAGTGTACATATCCAGATACGCCTGATTTCCAGTCAATCATGCAGAGGACGATGTGAGATGATGAGGATCCTGCCCAATATATATTAAGTATGCAAAAGATGTGGAGGGTAGAAACAGGAGACTCTTGGGACTGAGCGACTCCATTTCTTTATTTCAGAGTTAAAAGGGGCTTTCCTAAGGAAGTACAGAAGGCACTTGATAAGGGGATTGAGGTAAAGTGTTGGACGGAAATTCAGTCTATTATTATTCATCATTGTAAACAGATGAAAGAAAAGGAGACGCAAGTGACACAGCAAGCACAAACGGAGGAACCAAAACTGGTTCAAAATAAACTAGGAAAGGTTGCATTGAAGGGGGCTGTAGCGACAGTGCAGATAGAGGGGTCGGCAGAGTTCAGAGGGATTCAGGCCGATGTTTGAGTGGCACCCGTGTGGGGAGGTGAAAATGACTGGACAGGTGGGTATCAGCCTCTGTGCCAAGAGAGGGTTCTGGGGGTTATTTCAGCAGGGTAGAGGAGGATTTCCAGGACCCTGAGGGTAAAGAGGGGGGTTTTGAGGGATCGGGCCTCAGGAAGGAGGGGCAGGTCAGTGTTGGATGTGTGGGTGAATGGGTCATTTTTCAAGGGAACGTAGAGTAGGCAGGCAATCATTTGCATATCCTCACCAGCAGATGTATCCTTATCCCCATGGAACGCCGGCTTCATACCCCCAGTCGTATGGACAGGAACCCCCAGCAATTCCTCATGGTGCACCATTGCCCATAGTCTTGCCTGCTCCCCCACCATCCTTTTCACAGTTGCCAGCTCCAGACTCCAGTAATGTGCCACTGTACGTGTACCAAACAACAATGCTTTGCCAAATGGCACTGTGACCTATTATCAGGGGGGCACAGTGGTTGGAGGAAACTCATTTGTCTTCCCCGGAACAAATACTTATCCAGATTAGAACAGTCCACAGAGAGCCTTAGTGTGTCCACTCCTATCGGCCACTGCCGATCGTGAAGAGGAACCCTTGGTGGGCTTGGGGATAGGAAATAAACCATTTATTTTCATTGGTGAACACATTAGTGAGGGAGGATTCCATTTATCAGCCGAGGTCATGGATATGCAGGGTTTCCCTGGGAAAATTCAATCAGTTCCTTTTATGAATAAATTAAACATTAAGGTAGGGGTTTATCAGCCGAGGTCATGGATATGCAGGGTTTCCCTGGGAAAATTCAATCAGTTCCTTTTATGAATAAATTAAACATTAAGGTAGGGGTCAGAGAGGTGTGGGGCCCCTTGTTGTACTCCACAGCAACTCCGATTAATTTGTTGGGAAGGGATATTTGAGTAAGCTGAAAGAGGTGTGATGTGTTCGACACCTGGTATATTTACAGTGAGGGTAATGTTGACCTTAAATGCCTTGGGCGCTGAATCTGCAGTAAGAGGAATGCCAGTGCCCCCTGATCTGTTTCTGTATGAAAGTACAATACTACTCAGTGCAGTGCCACAAGTGGCTAATAAATATTGGTGTATACCTCCTGAATTCTTGTTTGGGCCTTCCCAACCCCAGGAAGTAGTTGCAGGAATGATCATTGAACTTGATATAAGAGTCCTAGTGTTAGAGGACAGGAATGTGTTAATATCCGTTGATTCTGATAAAGAGGAGTGGTGCACAGTGTTGGGTATTAACCCTACGATACCATTGAAAAATGTTTCAGATGAGGATCTTTTTGAGAAAAAAGGAAATGAGGGGGAAAACATATTGGAAGTGTGTGTCCCTTGTGACATTATGATACAATTCAGACATGTGGCTTGTTCCATGGGACTTTGCTTCAGTACATTTTTCTGAAGTACCCGATAAGTTGTGGATGAGTAATCCGCATGATGTAGGGCTCTTCCAGAGTGTTGCGCAAATACGTATCACCTTAAAATCTGGTGCTGTGTTGCCCCAAGTGAATCAATACCCCTTATTAAAGGCAGCAGAGAAAAACATTTATGACACTGTCATACACCTTTTGTATCAAGACATTATGGTGCCATCTGGTTCACCTTGTTATACAGCTATTTACCTCATGAAGAAATCAAAGAGAGCTAGTTGGAGGATGATCAGGACTTACGCCCCCCCAATTATGTTGCACAGGCAGAATTTCGAGTGGTTCCAATCCCTGCTACCATATCATGTCACATACCTGCTGAGGTGACCCACTGTATTGTGGTGGATTTGAAAAATGCCCTTTTCTCAGTGCCCTTACATCCAGATTCGCAATTTGCAATTCCTCAGAGCATTTCTTTTGCCGGGAGCCAATTAAAAAATACTTGGCTTGTACAGTTGTATCTTTAATTGAGTGTTACACAAGGATCTAGGAAACATTGTTGTTCCCAGTATCATAATTCCATATGTGGATGTTTTGTGTACCACTGAACGTAAGGGAGGACTCTATTGCTGTGTTGCAGTTGTTGGCTGATAAACGGTATAGAATTCCAGTATTGTCAGCCTGAGGTGTTATACGTGGGTCAACTGATTTCAGTGAACGGTGAACGGTAAAAGAGTGACTCCAGAACATGCTGTATCAGTGCACGCTACCCTCAGCCAGTGACGGTTAACGACATGCAGACATTTCTTGGAATGTGGAATGTGTAATTATTGTAGAGCATGACTTTTTCATTACACCTCATACATTAAACCACTGTTCCAGGCCCTTAAAGAAGCACAACAAATATAAAACACCTTCATTGGACTAATGAAATGGTTACAAAATTCCAGGAGCTGAAAGATGTGATTTCCACTGCTCCTGTGTTGGCCACTCCTGATTATACCAAGGAGTTCTCTCTTTTTCACATTCCAATGGTCAGATGATGGCTGCTGTGTTCACACAGCACAGCACAATGGTTCAAAAACCACTGCCATGTTAGATTCTGTCATGCAAGGACAGTTGCCATGCAAACAGGCATTGGCTCCTGCTGCCTTTGCCTTTGACAAATCTGCAACTATTGTCATTGCGTGCTCATTGACACTATACGTGAGCATTCTGTTTTTGCAATATTAGAGTAGTTCAAATCTACTCTGACTATACAAAGGGTTTCCGCATATGTAGTGATTCTTTCAAATCCATCCATCCATCCATCCATCCATCCATCCATCCATCCATCCATATTGTTTGTTGCAAAACAGTGAATGCAGCACTTTTATCACTGAACCCATTACTGATGATGATGAGGTGCATGACTGTGTTACATCCAAAGGTCCAGAGAACAACATTCCCAAGGCACAAGGCTATGCTTTGGATGAGGGAGAAGTGTTTCTCGTTGAGGGTTCCTCAAATATTGACCAGGAGACAGTTCAGTGACATACTGGGGCAGTAATGGTGCGCCTAGTTGTTGGGGAATACACGGTTTTTCTGCAATGGAGACTAACAGGTAATTATTCAGCACAGGCAGCAGAATTGATCACTCTTATAGAAGCACTTGAGGCAGCACAAGGGTGCTGAGTAACAATATATTCTGACTCTGCGTACGCTACAACAACTGTTCATTCAGGGTTTTTGAGATGGATGAGAAGAGGATTTCCAAGAGCAGATGGGTCTCTGCTGCAGCATTTGGTCTTGTTGAATCAGTTGATCCATGCTCTTTCACATCCTATGCTTGCCGCAGTCGTCAAGTGCACCGCCCAAACAAGTGGTGTGGACTTCGCTTCCCTTGGAAACGAAGCAGCAGACACGCAGCAAAATAGGCAGTGTATATGCCAATAAGAGATCTTCCTGAGCATCCAGTGTTTGTAAACATGTAGTTACAGTTGCAGGTCTCATAAACAGCACTTCATGTTACTGAAATTATTGAGATACAAGGCCAGGCGCCACAAAGTGAGTGTCACGACCCTCACCCAAAACCCCCTCTGGCAAACCCATTGGCCAGGTGGAGTGAGGACTCGGACCTCTAGAGCCTGGCATCCTCTTCAAAAGCCCTCATGGGGCCAGTCCTGGCACCTATGGCGCCAGGCTCATACACCATGAACAACAATGTGCTTGGGAGCTACTTTATTGTAATGTCAGCCAACATGGAGGCATCAGCATAGCTTGGTTCCTAAGAACCAAGCTATGCAGTCTAGTGTTTTGGGTGTGGCAGGCCTGGAACTACTTTCCCTGGTACTACTTTACTTGGGCTATATAAACCACACTCTGAATGCAGAACATGCTTCGTGTTACTTTGCAGCTTGCAACGTGACTCTCACTGTGTCCAGATATTCCCTCGAATCTCGGAGAAGCAGAACCTGCAAGGAGACAAAAGGAACATCATTAGCAGCAGCATCTTACCTGCAGTCTTCATCTTTTAACACTAGCAGCTACTGAGAACAGCTTATAGAGGCAACATTAAAGAAAGCTGTAGAGACATTTACAATTTATGAACTGCTCAAAAGGCTTACCTGGCTGGTCGCCTCTCGGCTGGCACCACTCCGGACATTCCACTCGCGCAGAAGAACACTGCGACCTACAAGGAAGGAAAACACAGGTTAGCAAAGGCAAGACTTACCGCATCTCCGTGCTGAAACTCTGCATATCTAAGGGAGAAAAAAGAGACATTTTCAACAAAGAAAGGCATGCAGGATAGCAACAAAACTAAAGAACAGCAATAAGACCTACCTGAACAATATCAAACGGGCCGGGGTCAGTGAAGTAACTGGACCGCACTCGCCCATGAAAGACAATGTGCCCCTGCAAAAAAGGCAGGACGGAGAGCACGCCTAATTCTACCACAAGGCAGAACCTTCCCCGCAGACCACATTCGGGCAAAGCTGAGAAGCATACCAGCGAGTAACCCAGCTGGGTGGCGTCCCTGTGGATACCAGGTGAGCGTAACAGAACACGACGCCTACCATAACAAATCCACCTGGGTGCCATGGAGACATTAGAAATGGACCAATTGGCCCAATTACTAGGAGAGCTTCGTGCTGAGGTTCATTATGCCCGACAAGAGACTAATGCCCTCCGGAGAGACCTAATAGTGACCAAAGAACGCACTGAAGAGATTAGCAGGCAATACTTGCAATCACAGGCAGGACAGACGCTTCTACCTGGAAGCAATCCAACGATGCAAAACCCTGCCATACCCCCCACTCCGGTACAGATCACTTTACCTGGAACAGTGCCCCTGGCACCACCAGAAAGGTTCCTAGGTGACCCACGGAAGTATGCGGCATTCATCAATCAGTGCCGCCTTCATTGTCTTTGTAGGCCTGGAGCATTTCCAAATGACCAAGCTCGGGTAGCTTATGTGTTATCATAGCTGAGTGGTAGTGCAGCAGATTGGTCGGTGCCGTTGGTAACCCATGACGATCCTCTATTACATGACTTTGGGGGTTCCCAGAGAGAAATGGAAAAACGTTTTGCTCGCCATACCCAGGAACAAGCAGTAGACAATTAACTCTTGTCCCTCCGACAGGGGAATCAGGACTTGTTAACGTACATTGCTACTTTCAACAGACTGGTTGCCAAAGCTAGGTGGCTAGAAAACAAAAGAAGCATGTTATTCCATCAAGGCTTACGAGGCGTATTAAAGGACGTCTTAGCCCAGGTGGTTGATCCACCCAGAGACTGTGCAGAATTCGTAAATCTGGTCGTTCAGCAAGACCACCGGTTGAAGGACCGAAAGGCAGACCAGTCTAAGACGGACCCTTGGACTGTGTATGTTCGACCAAGGGGAAAACACACCCCGTGTATCTGAAAATGCTGTATAACCCATGCAGATTGGAGGGATATGGCCTCCATTAACAAAACAAGAGCGGGACAAAAGAAGACAACAACAACTTTGTTTGTATTGTGGGAAACCAGGACATTTCCTGAAGGACTGTCCAGAAAATCCCCCAAGAAGAACAGTCGGGGCCACAGAGAAGGATGAAGCTAAGGAATCGGGAAACTGACAAGCTCAACAAATATAGAGGTCAGTTTGTCGAGTGAGAAGAAAGAGTTGCTGACCTCGCACTTTGCAATACCAGTGATCTTAATTAACCACCAACAGTCCTCAAGAATGCATGCCGTTGAAGCATACATCGATAGCGGAGCAGTTGGAAATTATATTGATCAAGAACTGGCAGCAGAGATGGGGCTTCCTTTGTGTTCTAAACCAACTATGGACAAGGTAACCACCGTGGATGGGACAAAAATCGATTCCGGACCAGTAACCCAGTGCACAGCCAGGTTAACCTTGCTGTGTCAGGACGGACATCGGGAGTCTATTTCATTCGATCTCATCAAGGCACCTCAGTTCAGGCTAATACTAGGGATGCCATGGTTGGTTGCTCACAACCCTTTGATAGACTGGCGGGCACGAAAATTAACCTTCTCTGGTGATTGCTCCCCTGCCTGATGTTACCAAGAGGAGAAACCCGACGTCTGTATCCCCATGACTCCCGGAGCAACAGTATCAACCCTGGGAGCAACTAATACCTTGCCAAGTGAATACCATGATTTCCAGGATGTTTTCTGGAAGGACCAAGCCAATGCATTGTCACCGCACAGGCCCTATGACTGTCAGATCAACCTTGTTCCTGGTGCACAAATCCCTTGCGGCAGGATCTACGCTCTCACAGAACCAGAAAACCTTCATTTGAAATCCTATTTAGACCAATACCTTGCAAACGGATTTATCCATCCTTCGAAGTCTTCCGCAGCCAGTCCTTTGTTCTTCGTACCAAAAAAGGAAGGAGACTTGAGAACCTGTATTGACTACCACGCATTGAACCATATCACCGTGAAGAACCGCTACCCCTTGCCACTTATCCATGAGATGCTAGACCAAGTTAAAGATGCCCAGATGTATACCAAATTGGACCTTCGAGGAGCATACCACCTGGTCCAAGTCAGAAAAGGAGATGAATGGAAAACCGCCTTCCGTACTAAGTACGGCTTGTTTGAATATCAAGTCATGCCCTTCGGGTTATGCAACTCTCCTGCAGCATTTCAATATTTCATGAATGACGTCTTAAGGGAGTTCATTGATGTGTGCGCCTTAGTGTACATAGACGACATCTTAGTATACTCAGCCTCGGAACAAGATCATGTCAGGCACGTTCGTTCAGACCTCACCAAGCTCCGTCAACATCGCTTGTTTGCAAAGCTTGAAAAATGCTTTTTTCACGTCACCGAAGTAGAATTTCTTGGTTTTATCCTTACTCCAGGAGGCATCAGAATGGACGTGCACAAGGGAGATGCCATTCTGAAATGGCCTTCACCGACGTCTCTGAAAGGGGTACCAAGCATGCTAGGCTTTGCAAACTTCTACCGCCGGTTCATCCCAGACTTCTCTCAGGTTGTGCACCCAATCACAGTACTATTACGAAAAAACAATAAAAAGTTTGCTTGGAACGAAGAAGCAGAAGAAGCCTTTCAGGAACTTAAACAAAGGTTTACCTCCACTCCAATCCTGCAACATCCTCGTCCAGACCTCCCTTATGTCACTGAAACTGATGCGTCCAGTCATGCAATGGGGGCTGTCCTTTCACAGAGAGACCCTGAAACCGGCCAGCTACATCCTGTGGCCTTCTGGTCGAAAAGGTTCTCACCTCCAGAGATTAATTATGCCATCACGGACAAGGAACTCCTGGCTATCAAATCCGCCTTTAAATTCTGGAGGTACTACCTTCTGGGGGCCAGACACACCATTATAGTCATCACAGGCCACCGAAACCTGCAATATCTCAAAACAGCCAAGGCCCAGTCCTCGCACCAATTACGGTGGACCCTTTTCTTTGCTGAATATGATTATGTAATCACATTTCGACTAGGAGTCTACCAGTCACCATCCCCAAAACGGACGGCCAAACCGAGAGAACCAATCAGACACTCAAGCAATATTTACGGTCCATGCAGCACCACGAACAAAGGAATTGGAAAGACCTAGTATGGATAACTGAATATGCATATAACAATTCTTTGCATTCAAGCACGGGACAAACTCCCTTCTATACCCTTCATGGCAGACATCCACGTACCTCTGAACTAGACCTTCCAGCCAGCTTGGAAATGCCAGCAGTAAAGACTCTACACACAACCAATACTCAGGCTTTCAAAAGGGCAAAGGGACACCTTATTCATGCCAAAGAAAAACAAAAGAGATTCGCCGACCAAAACCGGAAAAAGGCCCCTGATTATCAAGTAGGAGACAAAGTTTGGTTAGCCGCTAAATTCGTACCCATCAACGGAACCCGGACCTTTCATACCAGATTCTTAGGACCCTATACCATTAAGGCAATTATCAACCCAGCAGCCGTGAAACTCGATTTACCACCTAATCTATACATCCACCCGGTATTCCATGTGTCCCTCCTGATACCAATGCAACCCGGCACATGGATTGGGACACCACCTAAGCCCATACTTGTTGACGGAGAACCAGAATTCGAAGTCAAAGATATCTTGGATTCTAAATACTTTAGGACCAAGCTATATTATCTCGTCGATTGGAAAGGATTTGGACCACAAGATAGATCCTGGGAGCCCAGTGAGAATATCCACGCACCAAGTCTAATCTGGAAATTCCAACGGAACTTCCCAATCAAACCTAGGCCAGACAGAAGGAACACCATGGGAGGGGCCTTAGGGGGGAGTGCTGTCACGACCCTTGCCAGGTGGAGTCAGGACTCGGGCCTCTAGAGCCTGGCATACTCTTCAAAAGCCCTCATGGGGCCAGTCCTGGCGCCTATGGCGCCAGGCTCATACACCATGAACAACAATGTGCTTGGGAACTACTTTATTGTATTGTCAGCCAACATGGAGGCATCCACATAGCTTGGTTCCTAAGAACCAAGCTATGTGGTCTAGTGTTTTGGGTGTGGCAGGCCTGGAACTAATTTCCCTGGTACTACTTTACCTGGGCTATATAAACCACACCCTGACTGCAGAACATGCTTCGTGTTACTTTGCAGCTTGCAACGTGACGCTCACCGTGTCCAGCTGTTCTCTCAAACCTCGGAGAAGCAGAACCTGCAAGGAGACAAAAGGAACATCAATAGAAGCAGCATCTTACCTGCAGTCTTCATCTTTAAACACTCGCAGCTACTCAGAACAGCTTGTAGAGGCAACATTAAAGAAAGCTGTAGGGACATTTACAATTTACGAACTGCTCAAAAGGCTTACCTGGCTGGTCACCTCTCGGCTGGCACCACTCCGGACATTCCACTCGTGCTGAAGAACACTGTGAACTACAAGGAAGGAAAACACAGCTTAGCAAAGGCAAAACATCGCAGCGCTGCGCATAGCACTTACTTACCGCACCATAGCGCTCTTAATGCGCCATCATTTACCAGCGGGGCTCAACCAAGCCAGTTCGCTGCACTGAAGCTCTGCAAACCTAAGGGAGGAAAAAGAGACATTTTAAACAAAGAAAGGCATGCAGGATAGCAACAAAACTAAAGAACAGCAGTAGGACCTACCTGAAAAATATCAAACGGGCCGGCGTCAGTGAAGTAACTGGACCGCACTCGCCCATGAAAGACAACGCGCCTCTGCAAAGAAGGCAGGACGGAGAGCATGCCTAATTCTACCACAAGGCAGAACCTTCCCCACAGACCACATCAGGGCAAACCTGAGAAGCATACCAGCGAGTAACCCAGCTGGGTGGCATCCCTGTGGATACCAGGTGAGCATAACAGTGAGAAGTTGGTGTGGCAGAAAAGAGGGTGTGTGCAATCTCCAACTGATTTGGTGTGGAGACAAACAAGTATAGGAAAGGTGGCAATGCCCCAAGCTATGGCTTTGACTAACTTCATTACCCCACCCATGTGACCAAACAGAATATTGCCGCTAACATACAAGAGGACTGGTATGTGCTCAATATCAAGGAATTATTGTCTATGTTCATGTCAAATGGTACAGTCCATATACAGCACAGGGCAAACATTGAAAGCTTTGAGGGGTACTTTACTGTTTCCAATTGGCCTGTTCCATGACCTCCACATTCACTTTGCTAATATGGGTGGGAGATGTAATTCCTTCTGTTTCTTCATAGTTGTAGTGTGTCCTTTTCCCATTGCATTGAGGCTGGCCCATGCGCACATTCCGATGCCAAGTCGGCTGCCAAGTTTCTGGTGAGAGAAGTATTTCCCCGATGGTGAGTGTCCAAGATGCTTAAAAGTGACAATGGCACCCACTTCTTCAATAAACTGTTCAAGGAGATTGCAGCTCTTTGGGGAATAAAGCACAAGTTGTGCTCCATGTACCACCCTTACGCCAACGTCGCTGTGGGAATGATGAACGGGTTGCTAAAAAATAAGTTGTCCAATCTTTGTGCTACACTGAAAAGGAACTGGGTTCACTGTCTCCCTTTGGCCTTATTCAGGTTGAGGAGCCAGCCCTGTAAGGATCATCACCTCTACCCACATGAAATAGTGATGGGGAGACACATGCACACACTATTCTTTCCAATATGTAGTGCTTCTGATGCTCACATGGCTGTGGCAATTTTGGGGGATAAGTTCCATTCGTATTTGACTCAGTTAACAAAGTGGATTAAATACCTTTCTCAACAGATTGCTCCACGTCGGTCAGAAGAAGGCAACAACAGCGCTGAACCAGAATCTGCAAGCTCACCATCATTGCAATTGTTCCCTGGTGAGAAAGTATATGTTAAAAATGTTGTCAGTGTATGGAGTGAGCCTTGTTAAAATGCTCCTTATACAGTGGTGCATGCTACTCCCCTTGCTGTTAAAGTAAAAGAGCTGTGAAATTGGGTGCATTTGGCTGATGTCAGGAGGGCGCCACAAACTTCGCCTCCAACAATAAGCATTTTATCGGAATGTTTTTAATTCAGTGATCTCAGTGGATGATTTTCTGGTCGAAAAAAGTAATAATTGCTGAATTTTATCACGGATGAGTATTTTTGCTTTTGTATTTTTCAAAAGTTTTGTTGTTTTTTAAGGTGTGTGATTTTTCTAACAATTTCTAAGATGTATTTGCAAAGTTCTGCATTTTTTGGTAGTACTAATGGTGTATGCAATAAGAGGTTTTGTAGTAGAATACTCATTCTGCTAATGTGTGATTTTGTTTTTGGTTTATTTTATATGTTTCTAGTGAGTTTATATGGTTAGGACGTAGAAGGAAGATGAACTGGAGGTAAATCCTGCCACTTTCCACCCATTTGCGGTGCTATCACTGAGGTGCTATTAGCACCAACAGTAATAATAATAATAATAATAATAATAATAATAATAATAATAGTGCCCAACATTCCCCATAGAATCCTGTGGACTCTTAACAAATCGGGGAGTAACTGTCTTACCACAACTCGGGATCCGATGCTAATAGTGCTGTACCAAGTTGCACTAATGCTATTTGCGTTGGCAGTATCTTGGTGGATTTACCACTGGGATACCCTCAAACTTATGATAGAGCCCAATGCCTGATGTGCCTAACCCAAAATATAATTACATGTCGTACAGCCATATGAACTCAGTAGGGAAACAGAGGTATAACAGCAGTTGTTATGTCTGCTCTCTCATCCCCCAAATGTCTGGTTAGAGGCCCAGTGTTTAGTTCACTTAGCGCTGTGTCATGAACGCAATTTGTTCCAGGGGTACAAGGTACAAGTTGTACTAATGGAAAAAGATGGAGAGAAGTGTGCAAAAGACGACATTGCCTCCAATGTAAACCACGACTTATGTTAAAATTGGATGGAGTGTTGTTTGTGTCTATCAGATGGGAGATGGCAGTGGTGAGCTGTGCAGCAGGGGGGTTGGCAGGGTTTGGAGAAGAAGTTATATGGAACATTAATAAGAACTGTTTCATGATATGGACTGCATTTATACACATATTAACAGTCAGTCAAACAATTTTATTCGGCCTGAAAAGGCCATCAAAGTACATCCTAATAATACACTGCTAAAATATAATTACAATAAACAAGGCAAAAAAGGAAAAACATATCCAAGCAACAGCAAAAGGTTGCACCCCGTCTAGAGTGCTACCCGACAGATCTTTTAACCAATAATCAAGAACCGCCGTTCCCTTGACCCTCCCATCTCCCAAACCGCCTCGGGCCCAAGGCAGTCATATTTGCCCCTGAAAGCGGGCTGTTGCTTGAGGGGTCACCCATGGATCTCACACTAACAGGGATGAGAGTAGAGCTGACCATGATGCCAGATTCCCATGGGCGCCCTCGGCCATTGCATTTTTCCAAAACCTCCCTTGCCAAATCTGCGTCCCCAAAGACCAGTCTGACAATGGGCCTCATTACGACCCTGGCGGAGTGGGTTTACGCCAGCGTTATTCGCGACGGACCCGTCCGCCCTACTACGAGTTCCCGTAGCGCCATGGAGCCGTTTTCCGCCTGGTTTTTTCGGGCGGAGAAATCCATGGCGCTACGGGACCTTGATGTTAATTACGCCACCGTATTTTACGGTGGCGTAATTAACGCCTTCCCCACTCCCATTATACCCTATGGGGCAAAAATGGGAATGGGGAAGGGTAAAATGGGGGATGGGGATTTACCGCCCCGCCAAGGACGGAATGGGGCGGAAAATCCGCCAACCCCCATGGCGCTATCGGCAGCTTTCCGCCGTGCTCCATGGTGCATTTTGCACCGCGATTTCCGCCAGGGTCGTAATGAGGCCCAATGTCTGTTTTAGGTGCATATTTGTACAGTCTAGTGCACTGTAACAAAGAGCCCGTTGACACAAACCCACACTCCCCTACAGCCCGTAAGCAGTGAAGACATTTGTTCCGCAGGGCGTCCCTTGGTTCTCTTTTATCCGTGGATAGTTTAGGGACTCCCTCAAGGAACACTGTGAAACTGCTACGGCCTTGACGGATAGGGTGCCCGGGCGTAGACCTCCCCCGCCCGAGGATTGACACACCAGTCCCCCTCCCCACAGAGTGCATGTTATGCTGGACTCTCCCAGCAGAATTCTGTATTGGTGGTGGCTCGATAGCTGTAGACCCATAAGGCTCCCTCTGAGGGGGTGGCACTGGGGGATGGGCCACCTCTAATTGGCTCCTTTTAGAATGGGGGATCTTATCCATGGGGGCAGGGGGCGGGCAGGGGTACGAGGAATAGGACCCTTTGTTAGAGACTGGGTTCAGACCCCCAGGCCCTGTCCCCGCTGAGGCCCCTCCTCTACTCCCTGCACCACCCTCCCTCCTGACCCCCAGCACGTCCTTGCTCAGAACCAGTAGGAGGTTTTTGATCTCCACCAGCTCGGAGAGCAGGAGTTGACAGGGACAGCTAGGCAGATCAACGCGCACAGTAGAAAGTGGGGCTGGCGAACACTAGGCTCCTATTGAGGGGGGTCAGGAGCCCGGGGAGGGCTGAACCGTAAAACAGAGCTAACCCCCATAGGGGCATCAGACGTGGGCTCACTCCCATTGCAGGAAGGGGGGCTAGGTTCCACTCTCTTACCCAGGCCAAAGTTGCCCACCCCCCTGAGGTCCGGAGCCAGAGGAGCAGAGGCAGACAGTGGGTGGGCGTCTGGGAGAACCACTGTCGACTGCAGGACTGATATGACAGGGTTCAGACCAGAGGGTGGGTTGGGAGGTTCCAGCCCCTGGGATGAGGCCAACAGTGGGGCCAATACAGCGTACCCTGTAGGCAGCTTGGAAATTCCCAATGAAATCCTCTCACATCCAGTGGCCAGAGTATCCAGAAGAACGGCGGTAGCTACACGGTCAAGGCCCCCTCCAGGGGTTAAGAGGTTAATGGAGGGCACATGTTCATCCAAAAATTGGCTTGGCTGGGCAGGAATGACGCGAGGAGAAGAAACAAAACCACAAGTGATCCCAGAGGACTGTGGAAGGGCTCTGGATGCTTGGTAGAAGGGTGCAGGGCAGCTTGGATGTAAGGCCTCGACCACTGGGCATAAATGGTCGGGTGGGCCCTCCATTCACATGTGGACTCCCAGTACAGGCTTCTGTACCCTGCGTGACCCCTTGTGCCTTGTGTGGCAAGCCCCCCCCATAGTCTTCTCCCCATGATCCATTTTCGGTGCTCCACAGGGTCCGATGGGCCTTGTATGCTGGATAAAAGGGTGGATTTGGAAAGCTGGAGGGGTTAAAAGGGGACGAGAGGTCGCCCCCTCCCGTGGCACCGTGGATTCCAAAGCTAGCACCCCCAGGGAGGCCAACCATCTTGCAATGAGGGAGGCTTTGGGGGTCAAAATCCAAAAGTAATGGAGAATCTCACCTCGTGCACGCAGTACAATAGGCTTCAGTGCCGGTCCTTGTGCCGGGTGTTAGGACCTGATGCAAGGTGTTGGGTGCTCCACGCCAGCTGGGCGCGAACACCCAATCGGGAGCGAACACCCGCGCCCTTTCTCCCACGGGCTTCCACCCTCGCGGGCTACAGCCACAGCTTATGCCCTGCAGGGGGGCAGGGCCAAACAGCAGACGGCAAGACAGCCTCCCAAACTCCCGGGTCCTCGGCGAACACCCGCGCCCTTTCTCCCGCGGGCTTCCACCCTCGCGGGCTACAGCCACAGCTTATGTCCTGCAGGGGGGCGGGGTCAAACAGCAGACGGCAAGACAGCCTCCCAAGCTCCCAGGTCCTTGGCGAACACCTGCTATCTTTCTCCCGTGGGCTGCAGCCACAGTTTATGTCCTGCAGAGGGGCGGGGCCAAACAGCAGACGGCAAGACAGCCTCCCAAGCTCCCGGGTCTTCGGCGAACACCCGGGCCCTTTCTCCCGCATTGATTGAAGGACGTGAAACTCCAGTAAAAGTGCAACCAGTAGACGAATATCAGTTTTTGTTTTTGAGGGCATGGGGCTGTTCCAGTAGGCACTAACACCAAGTGCAACAAGACAATGTTAATTCCATATCTTGCAAATGGAACAGCGACATAGATGGGCATGTATGGGGTATATGGCCTACAAACATACCTGCATCTTCCGTCTTCCTGTTGAGGAACATGTGCATTAACAACATTACACTCAGGTATCCTGGAGGTGCCTGAAGCACACTTGACAATAGCTTCTAAGCATGGGTTGTCGCAATCTATCTCAGCCTCTATCCAACCCCCTGAAATGAGAAAGAAAGGGTGATCAGTGAAGTTGACGATGAAGAGATCAAACTGTTTGTCGTAAGAATCATCCAAGCCACTCAAAGCAATTACAGACAAATATCAGCTGTAGACCTGGACTGCAGTGTTTTTTGCTTCTCTCTTAACACCAGGGATCCAGGCTGCAGCAAACGCAAAATTGTTGCAGATTATACGGTGGGAAGTGATCCACGAAGAGTGAGCTGAGGGTGATCCGGTTGAAAAATATACACATTTTCCAGAAGAAAAGAAGACCAGGACACCATCGAAATAGAGAAATAGACAACACACACACACAAATAAGGAAGATTCTCCAAAAGAATCACCATCTTTTCAGTAAGTAGAAATACAAAACCACTGCAAGAGTTTCTATAAAATCATTCCTATGGTACTGCTTAACTACTATAATAATGGTAGTAAAATCAACTTTTCAAGTAAGAGCAATGACTAAAGTTAGTAACTGAGAAACTGTCCATTATTAGTGAAATGAACAACAATTGTAATTTGTACATTTAACAACTAATACAATTACCACTATAACATCACTATATATGTTTTAAGAGTATCAAGTCCCCAGAGCGACATGCTGGTTTCCTCAGGAGAACAACAGACGCTAACATAAACTGGCACATAGCCTCTACAGCCCAAAACACTGGAAGAGAAAAATGGGAAGCACAGAGCACATGTAAAAGAAGATAGTGAACCAGCACTACCATCAAGGATACTGTAGCAGGAAACAAACATTTATAGCAAGTGAGGCCACTGAGAATGTGCAAACCAGTTAAGACAGTTTCAGAATAGTGAATCCCTTAAAATGTGAGAAAACAATTATTCAACAATAAAATAAGCTTAACCAACAATACATTGTGAATTCTATCCAGAACTGCTGTCGAAACACAGCCACTGCAAAGGTACCAACTGAAAGAAGCAACATAGCCACACCACACGACTAAGTAACATAATAAACATCATAGAAGTATGAAAACATTTTGCTAAATAATGACAAATGCCAGCCCTATAATAAGCAATAGTGCTAACACATGCATTGCTATTGTGTTAGTAGAAAATGTTAACTGTGTTAGTGAACATAGTGAATACATTAAAATGTGTGAAAACAATTATGCAGAACTAAAATGTGCTTAGGAAACAGTACATTCCAAATTCTTTACAGAACTGCTGTCAAACACAACACCAGTGAAGGAACCAACTGAGAGAAACAACATAGTTACAAGAAGAAGTATAACCTATGTCTGTCCTATAAAAAGAAATAGTGCTAAAACATGCATTGCTACTGTGTTAGTAGAAAATGTTAACTGTGTTTGCAAAATTTCTTATTTGGGTTAGTAGGAAACTTGAACAAATAGAGTGATGCCATAAACAACTTACCTCCTGTGACCAAGTCCCCAGTCATTTGCTCGGGGTGAGGTTTGGGGTTACCATTGGGGCTGGATGATGCCACTCAGAATGTGATGCTGGGCACACAGGAAGAGTATGGAGGATCGCCTGGATACCACACCTGCAAAAGGAGGCAGAGGCCACAATAGGGTTATAATGCTTTAAGAGACATAGGGCTCATTACAAGTCTGGCGGTAGCATTGCCGGATAAACCGGCAGGCTCCTGCCAGACCCTAAATACCATTCCACCTCCGTGATTACCGGAATCACCAGGGCATTACAACCCCGGTGACCCGGTAATTCCGGAGGCGGAATTCCATAAATCCCCATTCCCATGGGGATGGGGACAATGGAAACACTGGTTCCATCTATGACGGAGCCGGTGTTTCCATTTCTGCCTGCAGGCGGGTGGCGTTAATCCCACCAGGTCAGACCTGGCGGGAGTGACTCCTCCTACCTGTAGAACTTGGAATCAGCTGGTCCGGAAACAACGGTGGCGGCAGATTTACCGCCACCGTTGTTTAAGGACTGGCTGACTCATAATGAGGCCCATAGTTATGAATGAGCCCCTCTTGAGCACATTATTCCCCCATGTCACCAACATGCCAACTCCAACACAGAGGACTTTTAGATAGTAAAAGAGGTACGTGAGCCCTTCTGTGAGAACGAACATGGCTTAATGACCTTTCTAAATAGTGACTGTCATGCATCACAGGATGTGGGTAGCATGAAGATTAAGTCCCTGTGGAAAGTAGAAAGAGGCAATATTAGCCATATGAAAAAAAAACACTGGCAGAGGTATGGACACCTGTGCTTGAAAAACTCTTTTCTTGCAGCCCTAACAGAGAAAGGATACTCTGATGTACTCCACACTCTCAGAACATACATGCAAAACAAAACCAAGTTGGTGGTAGGTCTCTATTAGCTTGCACCACAAAGCATTGAAAAGCGGGTACAAGGCCCAGGGAGCCACTGGGAGGTTACACAGTCAATCAATCACAAAACAAGACACTCGGATGAATACAGGGATGTGGGATCAGCACTGTATATAAGGGGAAGGATTTTGCAGGGTGGGTGTTTGGAGGAGGGGTGCATTCTGAGAATGTTGGAAGAAAGAATAGACAGAGTGAGAGCTTGAAGCCAGGAGCGAGAGAGATAGAGAAAGAGAGAGAAAGAGAGAGAGAGAGAGAGAGAGAGAGAGAGAGAGAGAGAGAGAGAGCGTGAGAGGAGAGGAGGGGACAAGAAAAGCTAGTTGGAGAAATGAGGCAAGTGGAAGAAAGTAAGCAGAGTAGAAAATGAGGAACGTCTTTTGAGAAGTCGAAAAGAGTGAAAGGAGAGGAGAGCAGGAGAGGAAGCGCAACAGGAGAGGAGAGTGGGGATGGAAAACACTGGAGAGGAGGAGTGGAAGAGGAGAGTAAATTCAGAGGAGAAGAGGACAGGTGAAATATCAGAAGAAGAGCAGAGGAAAGGATAAACATCTGCTTGAGGAAGGAGAATAAGGAGCAGTGCAGAGCGTGGATCGAAGCTATGATGGAGAGATATGAGGAAGATGGAGGAAAGGGCACATCTGTCCCAGAGAGGACTAAGCTGGTAGGGTGGAATAGGGTGAACCCTCAGTTGGTAAAAGGTGAGCCTAGGATGAATGGAGGAATGACCACATGGTAAAGCATCAGATGGACAGGTGTAGCACAAAGAGACAGAGGAGGAGGAAAAGGGAATAGGAAAGTTGCTCATACGTACAAATACTTGGCATGACACCAGAAAGGAGAATGAGAGCAGGCTGGTGGACAATAGAACCAGCTGGTGCCGGTGATTCAGTAAATCCAATCCCATGGAGTCCTATGGGACTCCATGGGAATTGGAACGTACTGCTCTCTGCCACCTGTAATGTCCTTATAATACCGGGATATAAGGCGGTGGAGACGTTAAGTGGAGGTTGCTGGTATCCTGTTGGAATTACCAGTGGGATACCGTCAAACTCATATTGAGGGCCTGGGCCTTTAAGAAAGTTGGGCTTATATGATATAATATGCCATTTATAACATGCCTATACACAGGTGTTTCAAGGCGCGACGAGGCAAGGGAGGGGAACAGAGGGAAGATATACAGCGATCCTACTAGGCCAGGTGTCAATCAGGTCGCGCAAGTGCATGGGAAGGGGGGGAGAACTGCAGGGTGGGAAGGGGGAGAGGACAGTGCAGTACAATGGATAAGAAAAAAAAACAATAGGTTAAGTACAGCCAGCAGGTGGCAAGTGCAAGGGTAAGTGGAGACAACAGGTGGAAAGTGCTGGTAGTGGGACTGTAGGCATGCAGAAACTGTCCCCAAGTGCAGGGTTGCAAGGAGGGCAGTGCAGGAGTGCGACTGGTGGGGGAGGGGACCTGGGCGCGAGATCAGAGGGCGACCAGGCAACCAGTGCAAAGTCAGTGTCAGCCGGGAAGTCAGCAAGGGAGAGGAGGAGAAAAAGCAGAAGCAAAGAGAAAGGTTTTGAGGTGCTTCCGGAACCGAAGATGATTCTCCTCAAGTTTCAGGGTGGCAGGGAGGCTGTTCCAGAGAGAGGCTCCAGCCAAGGAAAGAGATCTACCACCAACTCGTTGCTTTGAGAAGCGACTGACCCTGAGGAAGTTTGAGGCAGATGAGCGAAGAGCTCGAGAAGGAAGATATTTAGGAAGAGATAGTTGAAGATATTGAGGCCCCAGACCCCAGAAGGCCTTGTGGACAATGCAGAGGGGTTTGAACTTAATCCTCACAGCCACAGGGAGCCAGTGTAGAGATTTCAGTCCTGGAGTGATACGATCCCTGGGCTTGAGGTCAAGGACAAGTCTCGCAGTCCTGTTCTGGATAATTTGCAGAATGCTCTAACATCCTGCACAGTACCAGCTTGTGACTATCACTTCGGACATTTTGACTACAGGAGAAGGTCTCCCCTCAATAGTCAAGCTACAAAAGACCCAGCCAAGAAAGGAGGAAGTCCAATAACATTCTTCACTTGGTGATTGGGAGCCACAGAGGGAGAGCATGACAACCCACAAGGGGAACGTAAGAGGCAATCTTGTTGAAAAGAGTGAGAAAGTCAAGCCATACTGAACTGCTCATTTGAATTGCTTGCATTTTCCTTTGGCCAAGCCTGTATATATAACCCAAGTAAAGCCTGTTTAAACAAAAACTCTAAATGTGTGCCTTTTATGGAGTCCACTCGACCTTCTGGCACTCCACTAAATTAAATATGAACTATACATGTACATCTATTTACAGAATTAGCTTCACTTGTGCGCTAAAGCCAAAGCATGGTTGAAGAACATAGCCAAAGCACATGCAGAAACGGCTTCACTATTGGCAACACATACAGATTGTAGGTGCTGGTAGATAGGTCACCTGTGAACAAGAATGATGACAAGAACAAATGCTCTCATACACTATTATATTTGGGGACTGTTACTAAGTACGGGCCAACTAAAATGCAATTTCACAAATGTCTTTTCCTGCTGGTTGTGAATATTTAGGGCTTTGGACCATGGAGAAAATGTCTCAGTGAAAACAGTTACCGGCCTGCTCAGATGTTTCAGGCTTTTGGGTGGCGAAAACCCCTTTTTTTCCTCTAATCTTCTCACACTTGAAGCAAAGTTCTTATGAGCAGATGATTCATGGTTGTAGCTAGCAGGGAGAGCTAGAAATGGGTCCCTGCTCTGCCTTAGCATTGCATTGGTTCCCTCTCCTTCACCTCTCTGCTATGTCCATAACATCCCTGTCCCAGTCTCATTTTTCTTCTCACCATCTAGTTATACTTAGGGCACACCTGTCTAAAAAGGACCTTTCAACATTTACTATGTACTACTAGCCTTCCACAATCGCACCTTCACACCTTGGCTGTCTTAACTTTCTTTCTACCTCCTCAGAACTGTTATCTTTCCTCTGATGTTACTGCTTCCGCATCACTACCAGCCTCGGATAGCCTCACCTCCTAATCAAGCTTGGGTTTCTCTCCCCCTCCTGCACCCTGTCTCCTACCACCTCCTCTCCACATCTGCAGCCCACTTTTTTCTCTTCCTCATCCTCTTGGACATAACCTCCTACTGATGTTACCACATGTTCTTGTCCTGTCACCGTATCTGCTGTTACTACCGCCTCCTTAAGCTTCTTCCTTCCTACCACTTCTGCCTGCCAACTTTCACTTTGTGATGTTACCCACTCCCACACCTCCTTCAGCTCTGTATCTGCCATCACCTCCTTCTGTCTACTCTTGCCTCCTAATGTAACCACTTCCTCTTACACTTTCTCAACTCCCACCCCTACTTCTGTACACTCCTGGTTCCTGATTGTACCACCTCATCCTCTAAATGTTTACTTCCACCAACACTGTATGACCACTTTCGCTGCCCGATGTTACCAACTATTCTTTCACCTTCTTAACTTCCATGACTCCTTCTGTACATGCTTGACTCCTGAAGTTACCTCCTCGTCCTTTACCTTCTTAAAGCCCACCACCTCCTATTCACTCTTGCTACCTCTCCAATCTCCCCCATCTTTCCAGCCTCTGCTTCTTCCACTGCTCTTCAGTCTTCTTCAGATGTGAGCCTCCTGCTTCTGCAACTCAGACCCAGCAATGGGCCAGGCTATATTTATACTGTGTTCCCTCCTCCCCCCGGGTAGGCCTTTCACTGAGGGTCTGCACCTGTGAGCAGTAATTGAGCAAGAGATTGGGTTGGATGTCTTCCTGAGTGCACCTGGAGCAACTATGGGCTCAGGGGGTGAGGCCAACCAATACCCCCTCAGCTCATCATCTTGTCTTTGATATTTCTTCTTTGACCCTGAGGCTACCTGCTGTGGTGTGGTCTAAGAGATGTGGTGTTCAGAGACGTCTTTATGGGAGGGCAAAAGGGGCACTTGCCCAGGGCCCCCACCTTGGAGGGGGCCCCAAAAGGCTGCCTGATCTAAAGAAGTAAGATTCCTTTGTTCACCAGACTTAAATAGCACACATCAGGATATTTGATGGCATGGCGCTGAGGCTCTAAACTTATTGCCTGTCTGTTTCGGCAAGTACATTCTGGCTCGATCAATTCATCATGTAATGCTTTCTGTGTTCACTGTGGTATATATAGTTTGTGTGTTTCTTGCGGCACAACTCCTGTAGCATTCTTTCCTTCCTGTAGAAATTATGTTGATCATGTTCAATAGCCACATTTGAAATGCATACTGGTAGATTGAGTGCCACAATGGTTCAGATGTTAGCTCAGTGTGTTAAGCACACATTGCAGTGATATGTGTGCCTATGGAGACACGTAACTACAAAAGCACAGCTGAAATGAGCAATAAAAAATATAACTCTCGAATCGATTACGATCCGAAAATAGCAGACGCTAAACGAGAGCTTAGGAAGGCAATCTGCAATGTAAGGCTGGCTGAGCCTTTCCTATGTCTGCAGTTTATAAACCTGCCTGCATATGTACTTGGTCTTGCATCACAACAGGTGATTTTATCAGCAATGTACATGCACCAGATAGGGGTTGCTATAAACATGACATCCTTATGGTGAAGGTCTAGAAATTGGTTTGTTCAGATGCAGTGTTGTAAAACCTAGGCAATCACCTCCAAACGATGAGCTTAAACTGTTAGTCCAAAAAATGAGTAAGTATCAGAATTTGGAAGCAAAGCATTCATGCTTTTATCCTGGCTTTACCAGCAGACAATACATTGATCTTGATCAATCATCTTATATCTTGTACATTATTGTACTGTCTTCTGTGAAGTTTGCCTACTCGCATGCTGGTGGCTTCGTTTAACCCATTACTTGATCTTTCTTCTTATGTAGGCCATTTGAGTTGAAGGGGTGGTAGAAAGAAGGTATCGGACCAGATGGTGAAGTACTCGGGCAAGCATATTTTAAAGTCTGCTCGTTTGACACAAAAAAAGCTTTGCATTTTTTGTAAAAGTCAAAGGTTTTTCTGCACGTTTATAAATGACAATTTGACAAGCCATGTTTTGGAAGTATGTAAAGCTTTAAAATAAAAAAGACCATCCTGATTAAATTTGTTAAATCACACTGATTGGTATGCTGGTACTTATATATGTCTCTTTATGATGGAGAGAATGAAGCTAGAATCATTCTGTGTTACACCCTTCCATAATATTTTGTTTTTAAAAATTATCATGTTTGGTTATGTGCTGTGTGTACTTTCCTAGTCAGTTTTATAAAATGAGATTAGTTTAGTTCATGGTAAGAACTGGTAATGAAAGTGTTCAAATGCAGAAATTGCAGAGTTGGCACAAATCCCAGATTCACCCCTTAACCATTGTGTGTAATGCTGGGACTCTAATATAATATTGTATTGCTTACCCTCTCGAATTTGCCAATCCTTAAACCTTTCAAAATGGTCAGCCATTCAGAGAGATTTCCTTCTCAGGGTATGATCTTCAAAACAGCCTCACTCATGGTTTCAGTGGCTGTAGTGTTGCTTTCACTATAATAGTGAGCATTGATATATTGCACACCACAGGCACTTTATTCTTTTGACAATACTATTTGAAAACCATGTCCCACTTATAATCTCAATATGTCTGCATACTGACATCTTCCTGGTAGCTTCTCATCTGCATCCACTATCCATGCTATGTGTAGCTTTCTCCTTCCTGCCAATTGGTCCTCTCTATCCGTGCTTGAGTATGTTTGCATTCTGTGAGGCAGCAAATGTGAGTTATCCATCTATTCTGGGTTACATGCACCTTTTACATACAGACCTGCATTAATACTACAGGCTGCATACCTTCCTGGATGCTATTTATAAAAAGTATCCTGTATCTATGCTAGAACAGGAGTAACCTCTTCATAAACTGATAATGTTGGCCGTCAAATGATACTTGTTTATCAGTCTGATTAGAGCAGGAATGAAGATGGTAAGGGGACTTAAAGGGGAGTAACATCCCTATTTTTAATGCTGTGAGTCAGCATATCAACCTATGGGTTGTGATTGCGGCAAGG
The DNA here is from genome assembly GCF_040938575.1 of Ambystoma mexicanum. Classification (NCBI taxonomy): domain Eukaryota; kingdom Metazoa; phylum Chordata; class Amphibia; order Caudata; family Ambystomatidae; genus Ambystoma; species Ambystoma mexicanum. Next base: position 1,258,701,966 of record NC_090922.1, read on the forward strand.
GGGGCAGATATGCATGATCACTTAATTCCTTTGGTTTGGTGGAGGGGTCCCCAAAGATGTCCGTGCCCAGGGCCCCAAAAGTGTTTAAGATGGCCCTGGTGGTGTTAAAGCATGTATTACAGCGTGTTACACCTTTTGTAATTTATTTGTGCAATTGTGTGAGTGAGGAGCTTGATAGTTTGTTTCCCTGTATGACATTATTTTATTGGTAAATAACAGTTCAATTGTTGCTTTATGTGTCCGCTTTACTGCATTTGAGAAAATGCTGCCTTAAAACCTTCTCTTTGTGTAAATGATGTGTTCATTGTGGGTTACACAGATCCTCAAACATAACCACTTTGATGGGCTGAATTAACTAGTATTGGTAGCAATGTACACCATAACTTTGTTATTTACACAGAAAGGATTTCTCTTAAAGGAACATCCTTTTCATTACTGTTGAATTGGGTCTGGCTGTCGTAAGCTTTTGTCTCTCTCAATTGAGGATTGGGGTCTTTTTGCTCTAAAGAAAGCATGCAAAACATTAACATGCAATACGTGTCAATATCCACCAGATCCACCATTAGATGAGCATCAGAGTGCTTGCTGCACTTCAATTCTAGTCCTTGGGGTTGTTGCATGCTAGCGTGCGGCATCGAAGATCTTATTCTCAGTGGATTGTGAATCACGTAACTCCCATTTTTATTGCAAATAAAACATTATTGCAAATAAAACTAATAACGAAATATACAAACAAGCAATTAAAACACTTTGGGCCTCATTACGAGGAGGGCCGTAAGGGTTTAACAGTGCCAGTAAAAGTTCCGGAGCCGTTAACCCCGTACCGTCCTATTACAAGGTCCCCTAGCGGGACCCGCTCTGGACGTCTGGTTTTACCAGGCGTCCTTTGCGGGTCCCGCGAGGGGACAAGCATGCTAACAACGGGCCTATAATTAACGTGCCCGTTGTTGGCAGGCAGCCCATTCCCATTGAACCCTATGGTGCTCAAATGGGATTGGGGATTAATTTTTACCAGGTCCAAGAAAAGGGCAATTACCGGGTCCGCCTAGGTCAGCATGACCCAGGAATTGCCCATTTCATGGACCCGGTAAACATTCATTTACGCCGGCAGCCGTGCCCTTAATAAGGGCAGAGCTACCGCCAGGGTCCTAATGAGCTCCATTCTGTCTTTCAGGTATACCTGAACCTGAAAGTGACCTTGGAAAGACACCCCAAACCACCCATGTGCATGACAAACACAGATTTTATGCCACACACAAATAACACACACAATCCTAACAACACAAATTCCATAACAACTACCAACCGTACCCCTCTGTGTCTAGCATAACCACACATCCTAAGACTATCGAAATACAACCACTACTATGACTACCAACACTATAGCCACTAAACGTGCACAATCTCATACTTTAACAATGCTCCAAAGTCACTTTCACCGTAAAACCCCACCCCCAAATAACTCCACCTCTACTGCCACACAACAATAATAGTCAGACAGTTCCTACAGCCACCATCACTGCATAAACCACACCCCACATGCTTACACATGTCACGCAGTCTCCACCTATGGGGAATCTGCGCTCGTGGCTGTGGTAATAGTTTGAGGTCCCTTACTGACAAGGGATGAAAATAGCCACTAGGTGTTTGCTCATGGTACAACGTTCATTTTTTGCCAGTCACTTTTTTCGATGGGTTTTTACCAGAATTATTTAAAAAAAAACATTGAAAAACACAGGGGGGTGTGGTGAAGGCTATATAAGGGGTCGGGGGTCGGGAATAGAGTTTCATTAATATAGGAAGTGGGGTGGGATTAGGGGAAGTCCCCAAAAAGAAAAAAAAGATGTTTGATGGGTTTTTCCCAAAGAATATTTTGGCAAAAACCCATCGAAAAAAATGACTGGCAAAAAATGAACACAGAACCTTGCGCATATGCCTGGCCCATTTACAAGCAGGTAATCCTGATAAGAATTGAGTAGCAACATCTGGTATGCTCTTCCAGATTCGCCACAAACGCTGCAACATTTTCACTGAACACACAATGAGGTGCTTGATGGCAGACATACACAAACTTTATCTTCTCCTACTCCTACCCCCACCACCAATACCACCACTACAGTAGTCCTTAAAAAATCCCTGTAAAGCCAACCATCTGAAATCATGCACTCCCCCCTACACACTGACCAAGACAGACACAAAGAAAACTACTACGCAGCTGCTCCATTTTGGTGGGGCATACCCTCTACCAAGACCACAAGTCCAAATTGATCAAAACTACCTGAACGTTGGCACATATTGTCCAAGGTGCAGGAGTGCCATTACTTTGGCTGATATAAACACAGAAACGCGACAAGAAGACCTGCAGCAACATAAATTGCAACATCATAAAATATGTAAACAGTAAAATATAGATCTTATATAAAATACTGCTATGTATTTCTTGTAAATAAGAAAGGTGAAAATGGAGTGTATATAGATCCTATATAAAAGAAATACACATCACAAATAAAAATGAAGTATGGTGCAATATTCTCTAGAATAAAACATTTTTAAGAATCACAAGACCAAAGTTCCTTGTATACTTGTAAAAAAATGGCCCTTATGAAAAAGAAGTAGACATTTACAATTGTAGTCTCTGGGCCTCATTACGAGTTGGCCGGTAAACAAATCAAATTACCAGCATGGTGGTGCAGCCATGTCCGTGTTGCACTGCTGCCGTAATTAATGGTTGATTCCGAGTCAGCCGGCATGCGCATACCGGCATGCCGGTAACGGCTGCGCAAGCATGCCAGTTAAGCCCTCCAGACCCACGACAGCGGCATCATCCTTGCCGCAGACACAGGCACCGGCATCCTAGATGCTGTACAGAACGGTACCGTTGATACCGGTAACGTACATACCGGCACCAGAAGTGCTGGTACCGGAAGCAACGTCATCGCGCCGGAAGGGAAATGCTCCGGCGGCAATCTTTAAAAACACAATCCATTGCAATCCTCTGCCTACAGCACCTGGATTGGCAAACAGTGGACAGTGTTAGCAAGAACATGGCCAAGGCTACCCAAAAAGGCACAGTGCGGCTGCAAAAGCCACTTTTTTTGATGAGGAACTCAACATGCTCTCCGACACTCTGGTCTACCATGCAGATGTCGTGTTCTGCCCAGACCTGCACCATGCAGCACAAATAAGAAAAAAGCACATCTGGGAGGAGGTGTCGCAGAAGGTCACTGCGATGGGGAGAACCCCAGGCACAGTTAAAGAGTGCAGGAAACGTTGGGACGATCTGCGGCTGCATGTCCGCAACATCCTCTCGGCAAACCGCAGCTAGGCCCAGGCAACAGGTGGTGGAGCATCATCCCCCATAAAGCTGGCACGTTGGGAGGAAACCTGCAGCTCCGTTATAGACATGGAGGCCATCGAGGGTGCTGGCCATTCTGAGATGGGAGTCCCATCATCGGCGGATGAAGGTGAGTGACCCTTAGCGTAATACAATAGTCACCACATACACCCAATACCCCAAGTACAATGATGGAGTCCAAATGGCAATTAGATGAGAGCAAATACATGGCCATCACCTCCCACCTAAAGTCAGCCCCTACAAAACCGCAACATCCCTGCCATGAAAACATGCAACTAATCCCACTGACACAAACCACATGAGCCCCCGACTGCAAACACAAGCACCATCTGCATGCACACACACACACATACACATCACCATAAAGATACAGGCCTGATCACTGTGCCATCCCATTGCATGTAGCACACATCCCTTCTACCGATTGCACACGTGACCCACAGAGACTGCGCAGCAGAAGACGTGCGGGAGGCTGTTTCCCATGTGAGCCTTAGTGCCGTGATTACAGAGCTAAGAACATGCAGGAGACTGGGGCCAGTAACAAGAGGCAAGCCAAGGGTCTCGGGAGGAAAAGGTACTCCCAATTCGAGTGGCTGGACCGGAGACACCCATGCAGGAGAAGGGCGTGGTTCCCCAGCTATCCAGAAGCAGTAGAAGTGGTAGTGCAAGTTGGGAAAGCAGTGCAACCCAGAGAAGCCGGTGAATGAAGCACAGCATTCTAACACTATGCGCAAGCCTTGCCGGTATCTGTTTTCAACTCCTTACTGATCCGCGTATGACTTTATGCGAGCAGAAGCTGTTCGTTGTACTAAAAATATTACTAATATTGGAAATGTAGCACTCCTGTATACCGAGAAAGTCCTATTATACGTGTGAGAAGTTAAAGCTGCTGAAAACCATTGTTCCCATATTAAAAGACTGTTGCTGACTAATGGAGTGGTTGTGTGTCCCTAATTAAGGAGAGGGAACACTGATAGAAACATTTCCGAATACTGAAACTTGACAATACACAAGTTACACTTTATAAATTCTGTAAATCACATCAGAAAGAGGCTGAATGTGACTAATTGTGATTCCCAATTGAAGTCAGAAGTATTATTTGCCTTTGCACAGGAATTCAATTATCTTCTCATCTTTAAATCCTTGAAATCTACTTTAAAGAGAGATTGCGTGTGCCTTATTCTGTTTTCAACTAAGAGACTGAATCTTATATTGTATCTAAAAGCGACATTCTTTCTATTTCTACAAAGTAAAGAGAAGAACAAGCATTGGCCAAACCAAGAAGCAATCCCTTTTTATAATGAAGCCAACCTTTCCAAGAGTTGAAGAGGCATCTAACTGTATTGTGAAGTTGTTAACACTGAGGTGGTCTACAATATACATGTACCACTATTGCCTGAAGCTGAGAGAGTGGCACCAAAGCTTTTGGGTAATTACTTGGGGCTGATGGCTGACAGAAAGTTGTGATTAAAGCAGAAGAAGGAGATCTAATTGCTTGTGAAGAATATTCTCAAAGTATACACAACCTGCAGTGCCAAAGACTGCAAAAGCCAGAGAGGAGTGAGTCTTGTGGGACAAAATAGTTTGTTATTGTGCCAGACAAAAAGGAAAGGCAAAGAGGCTGCCCATTTGAGAAAGTCATTGAAAGGAAGAATGCCTTGCCTGCCAAAAGAGGTTGAAGATTCCTGGCAAATGACAAAACCTTCCTGCCCTTTCAAAGTAATGAGCTGTGGTAGTAGTACTTAAACTGTGGTGGTACAATAAGTTGTCAGCAGATATAACCTTGAAGTGGTCTGAACCAGTAACATACTCTGGGCCAAAGGTGACTGTTCTTATAGTACCAACAGTAGAAGTATGGTTGTTGAAGTGGAAGCAGCAGTACAAAGAAAATGTCCTGACAAATATACCAATGTAGAGTTGTTAATAACGTAGTCCTACCTGTTGATTAAGAACTGTGTGTTGTTGACAGTGGGGCATATTACATCTTCTTTTGACCTGTGGTAAACTGTCTGGAAGAAGAGACAATTGATCATAACCAGGATTACCGTTCATGGAAATATTCCATGAGATTGACAGGCTAATGCACATAAATCAGTTGCCAATGTTAGCATAAAGAGGGGGCCTTTCATAGGAGAGGCCTATTTAATAGAAGGATTCATATCTAAATCAGAGAGTGGCAGGAAGTAGGGTTTCCCAGTAAGGGGCGCTCTGAGTACCATATCCATTTAAGGATGTAGGGCTCTTAGGTTCAGTAAACAATCTCAAGTTATCAAAGATTTTCCCCAATGAAATGGAACAGGTGACATCAGAAATCCAGAGACTGTATCATGGGGAAGGGGAGCACAGACACAACAGTCAGATACGTTCTGGATGCATGCGCACTGTCAGGTTGATCAAACCACAGATCAACAGGCTTAGGAAAAGCAGTCCCCAAAAGTAACAACGATCAATGCTGGAAACATGACAATGAGATGAGGGAAACCCATGTCTATAGTCAGTTGCACATGGTCAATGTTCAGTTTGCAAGATGAAAATACCAAACAATGTGTGGATTGGCAACAGTTTCTCAAAGTTCTGGAAAGTTCTGCCCATGGTCCAACCGTCATCTTTTGGAGTGGAATATGTCCATCCCCTAAAATACCACAAGGGAAGTGCTGGGTATCCTATATAAACCACTGCAAGCTCACACCTGCTGCCATGGCACCCTTCAATGCACCCACCAATGATAACTTGGCCAACTTACACTGTGCTGGTGAACTGGCAGTTGCCTATCGGAGAAAACTAGAGAAAGTTGTTGATAAAGTGTCTCCTGATAAAACCCGCCTCAGGAAAAAGCTACCTGACAAAAAGTGGTACTCACCAGTTATTCAGGCTCTTAAAAAAAGACAACAATAATGCATTAAAATGTTGGGAAAAACTAAATCTGACAAGGATAAATCCACCGACTTGAAGGTAGTCAAGGCACATAAGACTTCCATATCCCTACCTAAGAAAAACTACTATGACCAACGTACTCTGGGGGCTGCATCCAGCTCTACAGCTCGAGAACCACAGCCCACTGCCATAAAATTTCAACAAAGACACTAAGTGGTGTAATACCATTCAAAAAATGTTCCTATCAACCTGCAACCGGTACTAGACAGGTTTAATAGGGACGTCTCTCACTGGCAATCGCTCGCCCTATCATTAATGGGTAGGGCAGCCTTGTTTAAAATTATAGAGTTTCACAAAATCTTGGCTATGTTGGTCTGGTCTAACATGGCGGCATCTTCCTTGTATTGTTGAAATTCTGTTTGCTCACAAATGTTTGGCAAAGGTCCCGTCTCACTGGGTTAGTGGTTTAGCCAAGAGAAGACCGCATATAAACATTTAGAACAAGAAGGAAAACCCAGGATGAGACTGCGCCCAGTTTTTCAAAACATGGTTTAATATGTAAATGCCCTTTCAGATGACACGTGTTTCGGTCCCATTAGGACCTTCTTCAAATCAGGGCTGATTAAGTATATTACTGAAAATCTTTTAAATATATTCCAACATTAACAAAAAATGGTATGTTCATTCACATATTAACAAAAGAAATGCAAGTGATATAATGATATATGTTTTGTTGACAGAAAAGAATAATTAAAAAGTCAAAAAACCAAAGTGCCAGACAAAAATGGGGCTGGGGATAGGGAAGGATAAAGAGGGTCAAGAGATAGACAGAAACACCTTAATTAGTCAGTGCTGAATATATTGTTTTACCATGATTTCACCTAATGCCCCTTATTGGGTTAAGCAGATAGTATTCGTTCTTCAAATCTCGGGTTAGATCCCTTAAAGAAAATAAATCAATCATGGTATCAATTGTTTAAAATAATGAGACTACCTAGACCCCTATACACTCTCCAAAATGCTCCGCTCCCCATCCCCCATGACACCTTCGCACTCATAGAGAGGAACCTCTGCACGCTACTTTGGGGAGGGAAACAACCCAGAATCGCCCTCACTACACTCCAGTGGTCAGTGTGGGAGGGAGGCATTGGACTACCCTGCATACGCACATACTACCTAGCAACACAGATTGGGGTGGTGAATGACTGGCTACACACAGAACCCACTCTACCGCACGTCCGAATTGAAATTGAGGCTATGCTCTTAGTCCCGCCCCTACAGGTCCTTAGCGCCACCAACAACCAATTCCCGAGAATACCAAGAATGACACGTCACATCCGGCATGCCGGGAGGGACGCACATAAGCTTGTTGGCTGGAAGGCGAAACCAACACTTGCTCAACCCATATGGCACAACACACATCTTCCAGAAATAAGGAAAATGGGATGGTTTGGGAACTGGGGAAATAGAGGGATACCCACACTAGCTCATGTGATTCAGGAGGGACGCCTACTAAGCTTTGATACCATGCAAGACAAATATGGTTTGGCACCTATGGACCGGTTTCGATATGCACAGCTCGCCCATGCCGTACGCACCCAATTTCCAGACACCACTACCATACCTCCCTGCTCCCCCATAGAAACCAATGTTCTCCTGCAGCGTATCCCCTCCAAGGTCACCTCCACACTTTATCTGGCCCTTAACTCCTTTGGTGCCAAAGAACTAGGTAAGATGAAAGAAAGGTGGGAAAGGGACCTGGGGGTTCTGGAGCCTGAGGACTGGACAGATGCACTAATGTCCCCCCCGTGAGATAGGCATTGTGGCCAAACTCAGACTGATACAACTCAGAATACTTCACCGCTCATACTACTCTCGTACCGCCCTGGACAGGTGGGGCAAAACCGGAGATGCGACATGTAGCCAATGCAAACGAAAGACGGCCACCTTCTTTCATATGATTTGGGATTGTCAGGTGTTACAGGTCTTCTGGGGTAAGTGCATGGACACAATCTCCACCATATTAGGAAAGCCAATCCCCAAGGACCCCAAAATGGCACTTCTGGGAATCTGGGGGGAGGTTGACCTTACTAAGCATGAAAAAACATTTACGGCATTGGCACTGGGTGCGGGGAAAAGACTTATTGCTGCAGGTTGGGGCTCAGCGGACCCGATATGTTTGAATCGCTGGACTAACGAACTGAGTAGGTGCGCATCTCTGGAACGCCGCATCTACAACGCGCGGGGTTGCCCCCGAATATTTGAGAGGATATGGGGGAAATGGCTAGACGGTTGCTGAGACACACCTCCGTCCTACTTCCTCCCCCCCTGCTCTCCCTATCACCCCCCTCCTCCTATAATCTGAAGTTATGAGATGTAACCAGAACTGCCTTCTATTACCTGCTCGGCGGATGAAATATTACTTTTTATGCCTGCATCGCCTCTTTTCACTGATAATGCTAATGTGATTTCCTGACGAGTGCCTTTGTTTGTGCTCATGTTGTTTCCTTGGTAAAACCCAAATAAACAGAGTTTACAACAAAAAAAAAAAACGTTCTTGGACAAACTGAAAAAAATCCAGACTAACATTTTAAGCGAAAATGTCCATGATAACCCTGAACAAAGTAACTCGCCAGTCTATACCCCAAAGAGGACTTGCCCTGAATTCAATTTTCACTCAATCTCTGAGCAGGATCTCACTGATATTTTCTGTAAGCTAAAGCCCACAAACTGTAAAGGGAACATTTGTCCAGTCATTGCGGTAAAGTCCTGTGCCTCGCTTCTGGTCCCCCTTATTACTAAATTTATGAATATCTCATTCAGGGAAAACTGTGTTCCATGTGATACTAAGCAGGCCTGGATTTCTCCCCTGTTACAAAAACCCTCACATGCTCCCAGCCTGCCAGTCAACTATCGACCCATCACTAATGCCCCCTATTGCTTAAGATACTGGACAGAGTAGCAAATCTGCAGATTGAGGATTTCCTCACTGAATATGACATTATTGGGCACAAACAGTCTGGTTCAGACATGCTCATATGACTGAGTCCACGCTGCTTGAACTAAAAACTAACATATTCCAGACTATAGAATCTGGAAATACGGCCTTGCTTGTGCTGCTGGATCTCTCTGCCACATTCGATCTTGCGGATCACACCCTTTTGCCAGAGAGACTATGGGCCTCATTATGGGTCCAGCGGTAACCGTGCCGGTGATACTGGCAGTTGTCACCAGACCTGTAATGATTTACCGGGGCCTGACTTCCCGGTAACCCCAGGAGATTACAACGCCGGCAGTCCAGAAAGTCAGGTGCCGGTAAATTGTAATTCCCCATTCCCATAGAGTCCCATAGGACTTTATGGGAAGGGGGAACACAGAAGCACCGGCACCGTTATCAACGGTGCCGGTGCTTCCATGACAGTCTGCCTACTGTGGCTGCTGTGCTCGGCAGGGTCCGACCTGCCGGGCACACTGAGGCCCTATGTATTTTAGCACACTTTTCCACAGCATCAGCTGATTGGTTAAAATCTTTTTTGGCCGAACGTAGGGCTAGGGTTTCCTTTAAGGATTCGCAGGCAGAGGAGTTCATGGTCATCTGTGGGGTCCCACAGGGCTTGTGCCTGTCACCAACTCTTTTCAACATCTTTACACTCCCATTGTTTGAACATCTGGACAGGGTAGGCATTATGGTATGGTATTGTTTATTTGTAAAGTGCCTACACACAAAGCAAAACAAGGGGAAGAAACAACAGTTATTCGGAGCCCTTGATTTTCTGAACGATACAAGTCTGCACAGGCAGAGTGTGTGCATGGAACAAGTGCATATAATACAATTAACAGTGTACATGACAGCAAATAGGTCTGACGAGGATTCTGCGGTTTTTCCAAGTGCACTGAGGCGCCACCATGCAAGGAGGGGAGACAAGGGAAAAACAGATAGATGATCTTCAAGGCATGGTGCATTCAGATCGAGCAAGTGTGCAGACAGGTGCAGGAGAGGCGGAGGGTGGCGGTGAGGACCAAGGGTGCCCAGTCAGTCAGAAGCTGGGGTAAGTGCTGAGAGATGCCACGCTCAAGGGGCACTGACCAAGTGCAGTAACTATGTGGCAAGTGCAAGCTTGTAGTCAAGTGCTAGAGGACTGACAGGGCACCCAGGGACCTGTGAGACTCTGAGGTACACCAGGCGGCCAGTTAGAAGGCTGTGTGGAAAAGGAGGGAGAGAGGAATAGCGCAGAGAGAAAGGTTAGCAGAGTAGAGGGAGAGAGAATGAAGAGGAGAAAAGGAATGTCTTATGGAGTTTCCGGAACTTAAGGAGATCAGGCTGAAGACGGAGGGCAGCAGGGAGGCTATTCCAGAGGGAGGCCCCTGCAGAGGATAAAGATCTCCCGCAAATCTCTGCTTGGAGAACCGGCTCACTCGCAGAAAGTTGGCGACAGATGAGCGGAGGGCTTGTGAAGGACAGTATTTAGGTAGGCATTGTTGCAGATAGGGAGGTCTCAGGACCCAGAAAGTCTTGCGGACAATGCAGAGGGTCTTGAACTTGATCATTGCAGCCACTGGGAGCCAGTGGAGGGATTGCAGCAACAGTGAGATGCAGTCACTGGCCTTGAGGCCAAGGATAAGACTTGCAGTTCTGTTCTGGATGAGTTGCAGAGGGTGCAGAGCAGAGACAGGGAGGTTGAGAAAGAGGCTATTGCAGTAGTCCAGCCTTGAGAGAACCAGAGTTCAGGAGACAGTGAACCACTGTGGGAATGTCTGAAATGGGAGTGGAGAAGGAGAGCGTGGAGTTGAAGATGACCCCAAGAATTTTTGCCTCGCAGGTAGGTGCGCGCTCAGGGCCAAGGGAAGCCGACCAGAGTGAGAGTGGGAAAGCAGGAGCAGGAGTCCCAATGCGAACAATCTCAGTCTTACTGGCATAGAGGCAGAGGTCTTTTGCAGCACACCATGACTGAATTGCAGACAGACAGTCAGATATGAGCGAGGCAGAGGAGGTGGCTGAGGGTAGACTGAAGGAGAGTTGCATGTCATCAGCATAGCACTAGAAGTTAGAGATGAAAATGGCAATAACACGGGCATGAGCAGCCATGTAGACATTGAATAACTAGGGGTATAGTTTAGAACCCTGGGGAACACCGCAAGTTGAAAGAGTGATAGTAGAGAGAAAGGACCCAAGTTCCACCTGGGATGGGCGGTCGGAAAGCAAGGAGGCTAACCATGCCAGAGGCTGACCTGTGATTCCCAGGGTGTCATGCAGACATGCGATCAGGATGTTGTGGTTTACCATGTCAAAGGCAGAGGAGAAGTCAAGAAGAATGAGGACAGAGGGAGTGTTAGTGTTGAGATTTGAGAGCTTGTCTTCACAGGGGTTCAGAAGAGCAGTTTTCGTGCCTCTGTTTGCACTAAAGCCAGACTGATGGTCGTGGAAGCACATTCAGTGTGGAGGGTGAGCTGAAAGATAGCCAGGTTCTCATGGAGTTTGCCCAGGAAAGGGGTGATAGAGATAGGGCGGTAGGGCGGTAGTTTGCAGGAATGGATGGGTCGGCAGAGGGTTTCTTAAGTAGAGGGTGCACAAGGGAGTGCTTAAGAGAAGTTGGGAAAACTCCAGTGGCAAAAGAGAGACTGCAGAGATCACCCAAGGCTGGAGCGAGAGAGTCAATGTTGTCCTTAATGGTTTTGGAGGGGCAGGGGTTAACCTGTTTGGATGAAGCCTTCATAGACCGGACCTATCTGGCGACCTCATCAGGTGTGATGGGAGTGGGAGAACAGAGGAGAAGTGGTGGAGGGGCCAAAGGAGGCTCCAGAGGTGTTGGTGTAAGATGTGGTGTGGAGGTAAGAGAGGAAAGGATGTCTTGGTTTTCTGCGGTGAAGTGTGCAGGCAAGGCCGATCAAAGGTCCTGGGTGGGTGTGACAGAAGAGGAGGCTGCTGCAGGATTGGCCAGATCCTTACAGGCTTTGAAAAGTTGAGCCGTGTTGTTTGATGCCACAGAGATGCAGACTCTTTTCTTGGTGTGGATGCAGAGTCGATATTGCCTCTGAAGGAGGCGGCAGGCCAGTTTGTCCGAGGATCCGCCTGATGAATTCCATTTCCGCTCAGCTGCACTACACTTGCGTTTAAGGGCAGCCAGATTGGTGTCGTACGAAGAGTTGCACTTTTTGGAAGGCTTCAGTCGGACACTCATGACGGGGGCAATAGTATCAAGGGTGTTAGAGATAGAGAGATTGAAGTTAGCGAGGGCTGTGTTAGGGTGGGAGTCAGCTACAGGAGTAGGAGGCGGAGAGTAGGTGGCGGCAAAGGCAGCCGCTGTGACTCTTTTCATGGTTCTGGTTACTTTGAGACCGAGTGGCCGTGCAGGGTGTGCCGATGCGAGAGGAGAGCTTCAATTGTGATGAGAGAAGAGAGAGGTTGTACAAGTGAGGGAGGTAGTGAGAGAAATAGAGAGAGGGATGTCGGTAGAGATGAAAGCATCCAAAGTGTGGCCAGCTGTGTGCGTGGAGCCAGTGGGTAAGATGGAGTGGGAGAGAGAATTGCATAGGATGGAGAAAAGTCCTGAGGAGTCAGGAGAGTCCAGATGGATGTTGAGATCAACCAGCAGGAGGAGTTGAGAGGAAGAGGAAAGTAGAGAGGAGGCCAGGTCAGCCCATTCCGAGAGGAAGAGCGTGGACTGTCCTGGTGGCTGATAGAAGGTGGCCATAAGGAGAGCATATTTAAGAGAGAGTGAGAGCCTGCAGACTATGCACTCGAAGGAGGAGTAGACCTGAGTAGGGATGACGGACACAGTTATCCATTCTGGAAAGATCAGGGCCACTCCCCCAGCTCTCCCCTTGGGCCTGGGCACAGAGAGGATCATGTATCCTTCAGGGAGATATGTGTCAAAGCTTGTGACAGAGCTGTCCTTGAACCATGTCTCTGTGATGGTGAGCACATCAAGATCCATGAGTTCAAGGAGGTTGCAGATGTCAGATGAGTGTTTAACAGCGGAGCGAGAGTTAAGCGTGGCAATATGGAGAAGCTTGCCATCTTTGAAGGTCTTTCGCGGGGGGCGCAGTGGATGGCAGTCCACCCCGAGGGTGGCTGAAGAGCCAGTGAGGAAAGGTGAGGTGGCCTGTGCAGAGGAGAAGGAAGGCGCCGCAGACAAGGGAACCTGTGCAGAGGAGGAGGAAGGCACAGCAGGCAAGGGAGCCTGTGCAGAGGAGGTGGAAGGCACTGTATGCTCCTGCAAAGGAGGAGTAAGGTACAGCAGGCAAGGGAGCCTGTGCTGAGGAGGAGGGCACAGTAGGCAAAGTAGCCTGTGCAGAGGAGGAGGGTACAGTAGGCAAGGTAGCCTGTGCAGAGGAGGAGGGCACAGTAGGCAAGGTAGCCTGTGCAGAGGAGGAGGGCACAGTAGGCAAGTGAGCCGGTCCAGGGGAAGAGGTAAGGTTTGAGAGGTGAGGTAGGAGCCTGTCAAAGCGGAGAAGGTTGGATTGAGGACCCTGAACCATGATGGTTCCATTCTGGTAGACATTAATGATGACCCTGGAAATGGCAAAGAAGTCAAGGAGGACCTCTCAGCTGGTGTCACCGCAAATGGGAGAAGAGACGATAGGAGAGAGAAAGGCGACCATCTGGAGAGTCCACAAGTCGAGTGAAGGAAGGACAAAGATGATGCTGGTGAGAGTCTCTCTTGCGGAAGCCGTGACATAGGTGTCTGTAATAGGAAGGCCTGGGTTTGAGCCCACTATGTCCTTCTTAAGTTTCTTTCAGCCAGATTTAGTAATAGGAGAGGGATAGGAAATAGAGAAGCAGTTAAAGAAGATAGGAGAGATAGTGACATAGCTGGCTGCAATGGTGAGGAGGATACTTACCGGGCTGATGTATTAAGGCACAAGGAGGGGGTGGCGGGGAAAAACACGGGGGGATAGGCTGGGGGGCAGGCACTGAGGACAAGGTAGGACGTGCAGGGTGTTAATGCAGGATGTATTCACAGCAAACGCTACTTTTGTTTACGGTAGTAAAGTAACAGTTGTGCACCAAGCAAAAGCGATTTCAAAAAATGCTAACAGCAAGTACACATCTGAGTTTGATTTTAGCTGAAACAGAATGAGACACAATGCAGCATGTGCACACAACCAAGTTCGGGTTCAGGCACAGCAGAATAAAACACAGCGCAGCAAGTGCAGACAGCAGGTTTTAGCTAAAGCAGGATGATGGTATTGTGAGCAGAGTTCAGGTGAGACGGAGCGAAGGGTAGAGCAGTCAAAGGTGTGGAGGATAGAAATGTCCATATGGTGGAGGATGCTGACCCACAGGAAGTAAAAAGATTGTCACCTGGGATTCAGTGGGCAAGGAGGGAATAGTTCTCTTGCACGGCCTGCATATGATCATGATGGTTAGGAGTGGTGAGTGACTTTTTGAAGCAAGGGGCACAGATGTAAGGCACACACAAACCTAAATTCGATTTTTAAAAAAAAACAAAACAGGTAGAATGCAGAGCAAGTAGGTGCACAGATGTAAGGCACACACAAACCTAATTTGATTTTCAAAAACAGGCAAAATGCAGAGCAAGTAGGTGCACAGATGAAAGGCACATTATGGGCCTCATTAGGACCGTGGCCTTAACGGGTTAACGGCGCCGTAAAAGGTGTCAGCGCCGTTAAACCCTTAACGCCTTACTACGAGGTCTCTTTGCGGGACCCGACCTTAACGGCTGGTCTAGACCAGCCATTAAAGTAGGGGCCCGCAAAGGGACTCTCGAGGTAAGTACGGTATCGCAATTTGCGGTACCGTACTTACCGCCTTCCCCATTCCCATTATGCCCTATGGGGCAAAAATGGGAATGGGGAAGGGCCATGGTGGCATGGGGAATTACCGCCCCGCCAACCTTGGAATGGGGTGGTAATTCCCCATTCCGCCATGGCGGACTCCGGCATCGACCATGGTGCTAATAGCACCATGGTTTTCCGCCAGAGTCCTAATGAGGGCCTATATGTGAACTACGCAGATGACACGCAATGTCATGTTCCCCTCACTGGGGACTATATCACTGACTCCACGGCCCTGAGCTCCATCCTATGAGCATTTCAAGACATGGATGCAAGCTAATAAACTCACCCTTAATAGCTCTAAAACAGAATTTATGGTCCTGGGCACTGCTACACAGTTGAATAAGTTTAGCTCAGAGTACAAATTTTTCAAAATTGAGGACTGTAGTATTCCTACCCAGTCTAGGGTAAAAAAACTTGGTGTCACACTACACCAAGAATTGACCATGAAAGGACAATTAAACAACCTTGTGTCTAGCACTTGCTACCACCTGAAACTGCTTGCCCAGATGCTCCCCTTTCTTTCCACCACAAATTGTGCTACTATTGTTCGGGCAATTAAAGGTGCCAAATGGGACTATTTTTCCAGTTTATTGCTTGGTATCACAAAACTCGATCTCACTTGCCTACAGGTTGTGCAAAACAACGCTGTATGCATCGCTGAGGGTCTACATAGAAGAGACCATGTCACTGTGGCCAGAAGAGCTCTACACTGGCTTCCTGTTTGTAGCAGGATCACTTTCCGTGTCCTGTATATTATGCATACATGCCTTTTTGGGCTGGCCCCCAAGTCCTTATCCACTTACATCTTACTACTGCTAGCCCGCAGAAAACTGAGATCCAATAACACCTGTATGTTGGAGATACCTAGAACCAGACTTTCCTACGTGGCCCAGCGATCCTTCTTGCACACAGCTCCACGGACTCTTCCACTCAACCTCAGATCATGCCCCTCACTTGCAATCTTCAAGCACAGACTAAAAACTGTCTTGTTTATATGATAATCTGGTGTTCTTCCTCTGTTGAGCGCCTCACTGCTTTTCTGTTACGTGTTGTTTTTGTCTTGTTTTAGCGCTATTATGCCTCCGGGCTTCTGTGTTCACGTGCTTTAAAAATAAATTTAATTACATTAAAAATAAACTCCTGCCAATGCGAAAGGATAACAGGCTGCCCATAGACAGAGGAATCCATCAGGATGCAAAAGCAACGGTGTGGGAAACTTGCTATCGGCCTGCATTTGTGAAGATTGAGTACAAACAGCAAAAGGAGAATCTCAATAGCCAACTGTAGCAGTGCTACAATAGGGTTGTGGAGAAAAATCTATAAATGATGAGAGCACAGACAATCTTTGCAGTTCTTTCCTCTTTCTGCACCATCCTCATTTACATCTACAAGGGCATGATTTAAACATTCAAAGTGTCTGTGAAAGAAACGCTTATTTGCTCTCACAGCAGAAATGCAAGCAAAATTACCTCCAAGTCAGGAGTGGAGCCCATACTGGGGCAAAACTGTTTTCTCTGTGCCTCGAGCAGGGGTGTACTGGTGTTCAAACTCTTCAGCTGATCATGCAACTACTGGAGACAATGTTGAAGCTGCAGCTGTAGCTGGTATTGTACCTGACTCTCAATGCTGGTCAGTAACCAACTGAGGCGATGCAGTCGATGTAGCAGGTGTAAAAACAGTTTTGGGTACAGGCAGCTGGTGAGGTGCAGCCATTAGCGTAAGCGTAAAGAGGTTTGTGTGAGTTTTCTGGAGGTGGTGTCTTGGGCGCTGGAGCCTCAGGCAAAAGCATCACCTTTTTGCACACAGAAGTATGGATCCACAACGAATATCCTAATCACTTCACTGCAGCATCTATGATCCGTAACATTTGGAAAAGCCATTCCCATTTCATTTGGAAGGTCGTCTTTACTTGGTGCACATGGGTGCAGATCTTTTTGCGGGGCACAACTGAATGACAAGGACCGTCAAAGCTTCGGACAGTGCTTCTTTCACTTAGAACATGGACATACAATAATTCTAGATACTATCATCTTGAAGATGCAGGCTCAGCCTAAACAGAGCTAGAGGAGGGGCAGTGGCTACATGCATGGGGCGGCTGTCTGGATTCCATGTGGTGATAACTCGTGTTTGAATTATTTTGAAAATGGAGTGGTGCAAGTGGCAATGCTTCCAGCCATCTGAGGACAGTCTCCTAACAAATATTTCAGAATCACACCTCAATAACACCATTGTGACGTTCCATAGTACCTCTAGATTGGGGGTGTTATGCACAACGGAGGTGATGATTGAGATTGAGATTGAAAACGATGAACACATGTCAAATTACCTAACTCGTGAAGTGTGTCCCACTGCCATTCTTCATGGTAAAAGGAAGACCACAGTGGAGAATGCATTCCCTTAATTTCTTTG
Organism: Ambystoma mexicanum; assembly: GCF_040938575.1. NCBI lineage: Eukaryota > Metazoa > Chordata > Amphibia > Caudata > Ambystomatidae > Ambystoma > Ambystoma mexicanum. Next base: position 1,258,719,406 of record NC_090922.1, read on the forward strand.
GTACAGTGATGGCATCTGTAATAAGACTGATCATACCCATCTCATCCGTGTGGGTTACAGATTGAAATAGGCAAAACGATAGGTGAAATGTTCTCTAGGGGCTACCAAGCGACCACTGGTACTGTGGTATAGAGTATCCACATGTAACATGCATCCTTTGTAAAATGGGCATGCCTTCTCTTGTTCAGGAGCCAAATCCTGCAATACAGCCAGACTTGAAAGGGTATAAGTAGTGGACTGGTCAACTGAAATATAAATATGGACATATAAAGATCCAAAGGGCCTCAGAGGACTGGAGCTGGCTGTGTCATCAACATCATCCCATGGTAATGAGTACACCCTTGTTCCAAAAGTCTTAAATAATAGTTTGTACTTGGACTTGTACTATATAGTGGATGCTGAATATATATTTACTATTATTACTTGTGACCTGCTTTATATTAGAAATTAACGTTGCAAGCATTTGTACTTTTTATGTTTATTTAACAATATAGTTAAGTTGGGGAGAATGCATAACAAATGTAAAAAATGATTGCCAAGACAGAAAGAAAAGTAAAAATATGACTGTGCTCTTAAGCATGATAAGACTATTGTGAATGTTGAGTATCGGAAAGGAATAAGCAAAGAAATTGTGACAGATGGATGCAGAATTTCAGATGTTTTTTCAAGTAACAAATAGAAGAAGGTGATGAAAAGAAGAGATGATAGAAAAGCAATGGACGCTTGTCCGTTCAAATGGCGAAGACACTGGGTGCGGGAAAATATGAGTGTGTGTTTGCAGAAGAAATGCAGTGATGTGAATTTTATAGCTGTTGCTGGAAGTGAAAAAGTTGGTGACAGATGTCAGAGACACGTTAAGGCTTTCAAGAGGAAAGCATTTCATAGTCATGTAGGAACTAATTCACTTACATCTGAAATGGTGTTTATATATAGTTGAGTACAATAAAGTAAATAATTACCAATGGAGTCTGTTGTTTGTAGTGCTATCAAAATGTAACAGAAATTAATCAGTCTAATTTTAAAACTAATAAAGGTATTGAGTAAAACGATTCATCAATTGTCAGTTACACAGGAAAATAGCAAAATGTTTTTAACAAGGAGAGTTATCATCAAGGTGCAAATTTTGTAGTTTATATTAGATGGAAGTAGGTGTGGTTGTGAAGTTTGTGATGCATGTCCAATTCGGAAAAAGCAAATTGTTGAAAAGACACTCTTTTATGGGGAAGCTAGAAGTGTATTATAAGTTCATATGAAAGGCAGGTGGTCTATTGTTACCTTAGCATGAAAAGGACACATCATGTGAGTAATTGGTTACTACGTTTTAGCACACCAGGAACCAAGGACTTTATAAATAGGCCTTGTTTTGACAGGCAGAGCTGAGACTGCACAGAGGAATCCTGGTTAAGGGAGGGCCTGCTGACCTGTTTAGTACACAGGGTCTGGCCACTGAAGAGGAGGTTACAGACCTGGGCTGTGTCATTCCCGAGTGAAGGAAGAAATCAGAGGGATGTCCCTGAGAGGTCCTTGTGTTGCTTGGAGGTCACATCTGTTGCCTGGATGTTGGACCAGAAGATATTCAGTCCCTCGTAGAGCTGTTGTAGGGGGCAGGGGATAGATGGATTTACACAACCTGGCAGACAAGATGTCAGCTAGGAACAGGAATCAAAGGAAAACCTTTGTGGTGACCTGCAGAAGAAGAATGGCCCAACTGAGAGAACAGAAGACTGACCTAAAAAGAGAATCTGAGAGGAAGGGACTGAGCACAAGCATAGTTGTGTCAAATTCCATTTACTACTTACAGAGAGAAGAGAGTCACACAGGATTGCCACTCTGTGAGGATTGTTTGGTCCCCTCATATGGGGCATTACAGTTATCCCCAATTTATTTTCATCTTCCCAGTCTGTCATTGCAATACAGATTTGTGCATCCAAAATTACAATGTAACCAGGATCACATTGTTTAACAGAAAGCCATCAGCCAGGGAGGGATTTATTTTAGTTATTTATTTAATTTTATTGAGCATTTGTAAGGCGCTTCATGCTTTATACAACAGAATTGTGTTTCAAAGAGCGACAAGGCTAAATGGGAAGGGAACAGGGAAAATAAAAACAATGGTAAAAAACAGCATTATACATTTGTGGTCCTCCTAGGCCTTGTGGCATTCGGCCATGCAAGTGCATTGGAAGAATTGCAGGGGGATGAAACGGACAGAGTAGTGGACAAGTGCTGGAGAGGGCATGGGGGAAGTGCTGAGGGCAGCCAGGAGGGGAACATCAGGCTAAGTGCTAGTACAGGTGCTCTCAAGGTGGGATGTGGCGCAACCAAGAAGGGGCTCACTGGAGGGGATGGGTGCTGATATTGACTGGGAAGGGGGGCCTGGGATCATGTGGTATTCATGAGGATCAGCCCACAGTCACAGCAGAAGTGGGGGGAGTAGCGGGAAAGGGAAAGTGGGGAAAAGGTAGAGAAGAGCAGAGTTTTGAACAGTTTCCAAGACTTAAGGAGGTGCGGCTCAAGTCTGAGAGGGGCAGGGAGGCTGTTCCAAAGGGAGGCATCAGTCGAGGAGAGAGACCTGTCCCCACTCTCTGCTTTGAGAAGAGTTTGACAGCAAGAGAGTTGGAATTAGAGGAGCGCGGGGCTCTATTCACTTTCGATGCATGACGTACTCTGAGACATTTTAGCAACTGAGTTATTAGCACTGCCTCATGCCCCAGCACATTGGCAGCAACATGTTGAACTGAAGAAGACAGTCCTGGTGTCAGCACACCACCTCCAGTTAGGGAGAGGTACAAATCAATGGGACACATTGTTCAGTACAATTCAGCATCTCAGTTGTTTGCGTAGAAACCGGTTTAAAGTTTTTTGTTGTTTTTTTTTAATGTATTGATTGTGTTTGTGTAGCGCTAATGACCCAACAGGTATCACAGCACTTGAGGTAAAAAAAAGACAAGAGAGTGGAAATGACGTTTCTAGAAAAGGATGGTTATCAGACGCTTGCGAATAGTCAGACGATGACCAATACTGGTAGCCTCTTTTAGCAGAGGCCTGCAAGGAATAGCTATCAGGACATGGAAGGAATGCCCCAAGGATTTTTTTCATTTTTAAAATGTCCTTTGAGATCAAGCATTTGTCCTTGGAATGTAGATTTCTCTTGGGGTTATACCATTTGTTCCTTTCTTGAATATAGACAAGTTCAGGACCATACAAGGTTTTATGAGGGCCTTGCAAGTGATTGCGGCTCCAACAGGCTTTCTAGGGTGGGTATGATGTGTGCATTCCAGTGACTTTTAGTTAGTATCACTGCAGCTTTGTTATGTAAGTCGTGAAGATGGTATAAAAAGCACTTGTCGCACCAATAAAGAGGACATTACTGTATTCTAGTTTGGCCTGGAGCATAGCCCTGGCTTTAGTATCACAAATGGATTCTGACAGACATGGGCGGACTTGGAAACTTTATATAGACACTTCAAGAGATAACAATAGCATTAGCTTGTGAAGATATCCATGGATTGCAGTGGAATAGAACTCAGAACAATTTTACTTTGTCTTGAGTGTTTTTCTTGAGCTGAGAGATGGTAATATAAGTAAACAGGGTTTTCACCTTCACCTTCAGAAGATTAGTATGTCTTTAGATTGGTTTCAGTTCAGCCAACTGCCCCTCATCTAGACCTCTATGATGTTAAATAGCGCCTGATTACAATTCAGATATTTGATAGGGCTTCCTGGAAGTTTCAACAAGATCTTAAGTGGAGTTACGTGGCCTCCCTAACCAGAAGGTCATGGAGGGGCTTAATATAAATGTTAAAGGAAGCTGAGGCCAACAACACCCCTGGGAAACCTTACATTTCATACGGGTGAGATCTGATTCATAAAGTCAGTTTCTCTCTACGGTTGGGCTCAGCAGGTCCCACAGGATTGAAGGTGATTGAACATGGTATTCTGTTCCATCTCTGAATACCAAATATCTCTTATGGGGAAGGTAGGATTAACTTAAACAAATCATGCCTGCACTCTGTTTATTTTATTCTGGGGTCTTGCGCATTAGCATGAGTGTATTGTTTGCAAATTAGCTGGCCAATGGAATCTCCCACTTTTACCATGAGGTTCTCAGTACCATGTTTAAAAAGGAGAACTTTAACAAGCACTCTCTAGTCTTTGTCGATGATGCCCGTCGCCACATCTATACTGTGCTTCGTGGACAAGATGGATTTTGGTGTGAGGTGTATGTAGGTCCACTTCAGGAGTGCTATCTCCCTATTTGCTCCACAAATAGGGAGATTAGCTGGTCTCCCTATTTGTGGTCTCCCTGGAATAAAACGTCTGAGCTTGCAATAGTCAGACGATGACCAATACTGGTAGCCTCTTTTAGCAGAGGCCTGCAAGGAATAGCTATCAGGACAAAAACGTCTGAGCAGTGGGAGAGGGGCAGAGAGGTACGGGGGTGAGGAGAGGATGATACTTTGTTACAGTGTGCCGCTGCGAACGGTGCTGGCATCCGTGGGGTATGGCTAGACGGGACTGAATTGGTGTTTTGGTCAGTGTTTCTGTGCGCCTACTGATAGTGTAGAGTGAGAGAGGGTTTCAAGAGGAGGGAGAGAAGAGCCAGGTTTTGAGGGCTTTTCTGAAAGCTAGATGATTGTCAATATTGCAATGTGTGCAGGGATAGGAAGTTCCAGATGATCGGTGCTTGGACAGAGAAAGAGAATCTACCAAGTCTGGAGGAGTTCTAATGTGGGACAACTAGGAGAGAGGCTGTGCGAAATCTAATAGTCTTTGAGGGGTGTTAGTGAGTGACTTTGTCTTGAAGGGATTCCGGGTCAGTATTTTGGATGGCCCGGTGGGATTTGCACATGGCTTTAAAGGTAGTGCGTCGTCCAATAGGGATCCAATGGAGGACTCTTAGTGTAGGGCTGATATGTTCTCTGGGAAGTAGTTTAATAAGCAAGCAGGCTGCATCATTTTGGATTCTTTGTAGTTTCCTCTGCTGAAACGCTGGTGCACCTAGATAAAGGCAGTTTGCGTAGTCTAAGTGGGAAAGGATGATGGAGATGATGGCGTAGAAACTGTGAGAATAGGTGAGGTAAGGGAAGATACACCTGAGGATGCGAAGATGAAAGAAACAGGTTCTGGATACGAAGTTGATGTGCTGGGAGAGGAATATTGTCTCCCATCCCACTCGCACCTGTGGAAGGGCGCTCAGACAATCAGGGGGCTGGAAAAGTGGGCGAGAACTCTCCCTGTTGCCTCCCGATGTCCCCACCCTCCCCTGTGCCCAAAACCATCCTGCACCCTTTCCCACCATATTCCCTCCCTCCCCACTCACCTTCTGGACTGGTGCGTTGTGCTCTGGTCACCTTTGCTCCTCTCACCATGGCTGCCGCCATAGAAAAAGAAAATGGACTAAGTCCCTTTTCCTATGGCAAAGGCTATCCTGTTTTTTGTTTATTTTATGGGTGACTGGGCTCGAGCAGTATGGGTGGATCCCATCTCATGTAGAAGAAAACAAAAAATGTACTATACACACCTAGGACAAACCTTGGGGTGCGAATGGCAATCACCCCCTTGTAAGTGTCGTACATGTCCCTTGTTTCGCTTTGGCCTGCCTAGGCTCGGGCTGGCCTACCTTAACCGGCCATATACGTCGCCTGATGCGGGATGATAGCTACAGTGGTATTATGTATTTTGCAGAGGCTCTCAAACCCTGTCTGTGCACTAGTGTGGACAAAGTCCTTGTGAAGAGACCTATCATCTTCTCGGCAAGCTGCAGGTAGAACCATGGCTTCTTTGCACTTTGAGTTGGACCATGGAGCCAGCACCTGCTCCTTCCACGTTCCAACCTGTGTCTAGGACCTGTGCATGTCTCCCTACAAAGCTTTCCCTCCATCGCCCTGACTACACATTTTCTGGCCTCCTTTCCTGGATCTCGTACCTCCTCAATCTTCTTCCAAATGCCTTGGGCCAACTCAGCCACCGTGTTTCTTCCTATTCTAACTATTCCCTTTAGGTCTCTTTTTGCTTTTGATGTTACCTCCTCCAGCTCAATGGCAACTTCACCCCGTGATGTTGCCTCCACCTTCTCAATACCATATTTACCTCATTATGTTGACTCCTCTTCCCTAATACTACTTTCACCCCTTGATGTTGCCACCTACTCCTTAATGCCACCTTCACCTCCTCATGCTGCCATCTCCTCCTTTATACTTCCAACTGATCCTGATGTTATCACCTCTTCCTTCTCCTTCTCACCATCTTCGCTTCAGCACCTCCTCTTTGCCCCTCATATCATGCTACAACATTTTCCAAATGCCTACCACCATCTCCTTCTCCTAAATCACCACAGACTGACTGGTCTGCTGATTTTTATAGGGCTCTATTGACGTCCCTGGTTTGGACTTTTTCCAAAAGTTTGCACCTGTACTCAATAGTTGTTGCAGGGCTGGCATTGGCTGTCTGAACTTACTTCGGGCTGTGGAGGCTGGTACAAGACTTTGACAGGCCTGACTGCCATCTTGGAATTAATGCAAGTCTATCCTGTTACAAGCTTACTAACTCATTGTCTAGTGCAGTATCATTTGTGGTAAACCATTCTCCTAGAAAACCGAGAGCATTATGTTCCATTTGGGTGTTCAGTGCTCAGGAGGCATTGAAAATGTATCATTAGGAGCTTAGTGGCACCAGGAATCACTTGTGTATAGGCGCCTTACAAATGTCCAATTAATAAAATAACATTATGATCTTTAAAGGTATCCTGTGGGAAATACTGCCAGCTGTTGACTCCATTTGTTTGTTTTATTTCTAGGGGAATTTGGTTTGAGTTGGGGTGGGTGGAGTCCACATAGGGTTGCCTTATACTCTACCATGCCACATGATGAAGACCATGAGAGTGTGACAAGGGAATCCTACTCATATGGCGCCTATAATCCTCAGGCAGAGGGAGGCCTCTGAGCCACCCCACTTGGTTGACCTCAGTAATTGGCAGGGGACTTTGTTAAAGGGCCTATAATCCACAGAGATTTAGTCTGAGGGATTCTGGACGACATCTAATAGGAGGGATGGTCGTGTTGTGAAATGCACCCTATTGATAGTTCCCCATCTTCAATTGTATGATGTGTATGGCCCCACTCCTGCATCCCTTTACCGGCCTTGCTCTGACCCCAAAGACCAACATTGTCTGGAGGTGAGAGGGGTGGCATAGATGGTGAATTCCCTCCCCTGAATTGACATATAAAATACCTGACGTCCGGCTGCCACCCTTCAACTCCATCCTATTTGCCCGTTCTCTCTTCAAAAAGAAAAACCATACCTTGTCTCCATTCCCCCCTCTCTCCCCCAACCCCAGAAAACAAACACAATAATTGGTGTTGTGCTCCTCTAGTCCGCCTTGTTTACGCTTGCCCCAAGCAAAACACTCAATATCCGTTGCTCTGCCACTCTCCCCAATATCCCTTTAATTTGATGCCCCTCCACCCACCCCCGTCACCTCCCCCAAAGATTCAAACCAATGCCTGGTGTTCTCAACCTACTTCTAATCACCCCCTCCCTTGCAGCTCACTTACAGCGCTGTACCCGCAAGTCTGTTCATTTCCCTCAGGTGCAGCTCTTGTGTAGTCAAAGGGTGAACTCTGAGCGTGGCACTGCTGGGCTCTGTGAAACTGACAGGCTTCAGGCCCTAAGGAAGAGGTGAAAATTCTATATTGCACAGCCGTGATGTCACAGAAGTGGAGTTTGACTTGCATAGTCCACTGCTGTGCCAGCACAGTAGAATGATATAGCATTTAGAAAGCATGTAGTATTGGCTTTCTTTTGAAGCTATGCACAACAATAGCACCAGAGGGGCACATCTCGGCCAATCAGAAATCTCGCAAATTGGGCATGATCCCCGGTAAGGGCCTGCACTGTGAGCCCTCAGATCATGTTTGCATGCTGCCCCTCCCCCCGCATTCTGTCCCTACGTGGTCTCATGATACACTTAACGCATTGCGCAGCGAATCCAGGCGATCTCCCGCACTGCTCCCTGAAGGCCAGGAATTCCATGCAAATGGAGAGGGGACTCAGCAAGTGCCCTGCGATATTTCTACGGTCACCTCCTTGTGATGCATTTGTTATTTTACATGATAAACTGCACTTTCTAAACATGCCGTCCGGCTATAAAAATAACTTTATACTATCAGTGAGATTTTACTGGGGTGGGGTGCTTACAGTTCTAGCACATCCCCAGCAGGCTTTTCCAGATGACAATGGACATAGTTAAAGGCTGCCGCTTTGCTCAGGATCCTTAAGTTAGTCAGTGGTCCAATATGGCCTGGAAAAGCCTGCATGGTTAGGTTCTATTGCTTAAATATATTTGTTTTTGTAAAAATAGGACATTAACCCAAGTCCACTGCAGCCTGCTGGTATACCAGGCTGCCACCACCATCGTCCATTTGTGTTCAAGGCATTTAAACCGAATCACTCAGACAAGGTTTTTAATGACATTGCTGTTCGTAAAGGACTGCTCTTTTGGCTTGTTGTATCTTCAAGCTATAGTGCAGCAAATTGCACTGTCCCTAAGGTTTACAAATCTGAGAGAAGAGTTATCAATCACACAACGCTTTAGCGATGTACCTTCGTTCTTTTTTCGGGATTATTGGAGGGACTGTATAATATGGATAAATTAGCTAACACATAATGCACTGTTGTGGCACCGGAAACCGTGTAACTAGAATAAACCAACATAGTGTGCCATCATCTAATGCGTTCATCTAAACGTATTTTAAGATTCTTGATTTTTTAATTGTCAAATTCAGAACAGGAATTGCCCTTGCCGACACGTGTTTCAACGAACATGTTCATTATCAAGGCAAAGCATAGCTTAACAACTCTTTAAGCAGATAAATTAAGAAAGCAACCACAGCATCAAATATAAGTCAGAGAACATAACACACGAAGAAGGGGGCAACAAATAGGGGAAACAAAAGATACACATTAGATATGCAACGTCAAATAATAAGTATGTCAACAATTCAATAATAATCTTTAAAACATATAAAAATGCATTAAGGCTTTAGTTCTACGCTCAAACATTGGGACATGCTGCACTTCAGCATCATTTGCCAGCTAGGTTTTGAGCATCATCTCAAGTTGACACAAATGATCTTAAGCAAATAATCACCATTCCACTCAGTCGAGTATTCATGAGAACAGCCATATTCCCATACCGCATGATAAATCACGCCCCCCAAACAGGCTTTGGTTACTTTTGTTGCCTGATGAATGGCCAGTCACATAGATTACTGATGATATAAAGAGTGATAGCATGCACCATATCACTCTCACTCAAACCATGCTGCCAATCTTAGCACCTCCAAAGTGACCAATCCTTAGAAAATGATTCACCCTCTGCATCCTTGCCAGTCCTAATCCAAAGTAAATAATGTCTTTCCTTAGTGACTATTGGCCTTAATTATCTGAAATGTCCTTTTTGTACTTGTCATTGGTTATTTATAACACGCCTAATACCCAGAGGTTTCTAAGCACCGATTTGGGGATGAAACTTGTGTTGCTCCGCGTTGTCTCGTTTCCAAGGCGAGTGCACTGCCACTGTGCTATCCTTCCATAACCCAACTGAAATAAATAGACGTGTAATACTTAGTGTCTCATCAAGTCTATTGAGGGTTGATAGTAGTAATTGTATTTTGTGACTTACCACCAGAGGCGTTGCTAGGGGGGGCTAATGGGGCTATAGCCCCTGGTCTCTTGGCTCGAGCCCCAGATAGAATCTCAGGAGCTACAGCCAAAAGGCTAGCTAGCCCCCAGTCCCGACAATTCCAACATTAGCGTAGCCCCGGGTCTTTTCCAGACCTAGCAACACCCCTGCTTACCACTATCACCAAAGCTTGATTCCTTAAAAGTTCTATGCTGGTCTATATAATGTCTTCCCTGGTTCCTATGACCTGCAAGATGAAGCATAAGCTGTGAATTCACCACCCAGATCTCAATTTGCACCTCAATCAGTCAGTGGTATTACTCCGCAGATAACCTTAAACTGACTCACCTAATGTTCAAGATTAATTATGTCCATTCGGTTTGCCTTTGTCTGGTCACTGTGTGCTTTCGCTCGCGGGTGACCTTTTCTTTACTTATTTATATAGTGCAGCTGATGTCACGCGCATGTGACGCGTGACACAAAATCCGTATTTTAAATGTAAACAATGGCAGAACATCTGCCCGTTCACAATTGCGCTTTGTTCTAACGTGATGTCTAAGGGCCTCATTACGACCCTGGCGGTAAGGGGTTAACGCCAGCGTTAGCTGCGCCGACCCCTTACCGCCAACTACGAGGTCCCTTAGCGCCATGGCGCTTTTAACACCTGCTTTTAGCAGGTGTTAAAATCCATGGCGCTAAGGGACCATGGAGTTAATTACGCCACCGTAATTTACGGTGGCGTAATTAACGCCTTCCCCACTCCCATTATGCCCTATGGGGCAAAAATGGGAATGGGGAAGGGTAAATGGGGATTGGGGACTTACCGCCCCGCCGACCTCGGAATGGGGCGGTAAGTCCGCCAACCACCATGGCGTAAACGTAGTTTACGCCATGGTGGTAAAGTCACGGCCCAGGCGGTAACTTACCGCCTGGGTCGTAATGAGGCCCTAAGTCTCTAAATAAACTAGGGATCTACCTGATAACCTCTACTCTCCTTAAATACTGGTCTTACACCACGTGTAATGAATGTGAAATTATTATTTTCATATTTAAGTCCTAAATCTTGACTATTATGTAACTATCTGTGCTTCATGATATATATAGTCTGGTATAGTAGTTGCCATTCCCAAACCTAGCCCCCATACCAGATAAGGTTTGGTTACAGCAATCATATTCATCACACTTATGATATGATATGATGATATGATATGTCATTTATAACGCACCTATACACAAGTGTTTCAAGGCGCGACGAAGCAAGGGGGGGACAATGGGAGGACAAACAACAATCCTACTAGGCCAGGTGTCATTCAGATTGCGCAAGTGCATGGGAAGGGGGGAAAGGAACAGTGCGCAGCTGGAAGGGAGAGGGGAAGTGCAGTACATGGGAAGTGGAATAAATATGACACATAAACAGCCAGCTAGTGGCAAGTGCAAGGAAGTGCAGACGTAAGTGCTAGTAGGGGGGACTGAAGGGATACAGAAAACGGTCCCCAAGTGCAGGGGGTGCCAGGGAGGCAGTGCAGGTGGGTAATTTATGGGGCCTGGGCCAGAGATCAAAAGGGTGGCCAGGTAGCCAGTGCACTTTCGGTCAGGAATTCAGCAAGGGAGAGGAGGAGAGAAAGCAGAAGCAAAGAGGAAGGTTTTGAGGTGTTTCCGGAACCGGAGATGGTTCTCCTCAAGTTTCAGGGAGGCAAGAAGGCTGTTCCAGAGAGAGGCCCCTGCTGAAGAGAGTAATCTGCCACCAACTTGTTGCTTGGAGAAGCGACTGACCCTAAGGGAGTTGGAGGCAGATGAGCGAAGAGCTCGAGAAGGGAGATATTTAGGTAGAGAGAGTTGAAGGTTTTTCGGTCCCAGACCCCAGAAGGCCTTGTGTACAATGCAGAGGGTTTTGAACTTAATCCTCACAGCCACTGAGAGCCAGTGCAGAGATTTCAGTCCTGGAGAGATACGATCCCTGGGCTTGAGGCCAAGGACAAGTCTCACAGTCCTGTTCTGGATAAGTTGTAGAGGGCGGAGAGTAGAGGCAGGCAGATTTAGACAGAGGCTGTTACAGTAGTCCAGCTTGGAGAGGACCAGGGCTCTGGAGACAGTGAGCTTCTGGGGGAAGGAGAGGAAAAGAAGAATACCTCTAAGGAGGTGCAGCTGGTAGTGTGACTTCTTGGAGACACCAGATATGTGAGGGGAGAAGGAAAGTGCAGAGACAAAGATGATCCCAAGGGTCTGTTATCTCTAATTTTTTCTTAATAGCTTGTCAGTAAAAGGTGATAGGAAATCCTAAAAGGAATTAGGACATATTTTCCCTAGAGAATGATGTGCTATCATAATATTTAGTGTTCATAATTTTAGAATAACTTAATCAAAGAGCCCTTAATGAGTTGCAATGCATATGTATAGGCTTGACAGCCATAGTTATTGGCTATGTGTGATCTCTTACTTCCTAACACAAGCACATCAGTATATGTATATAAATATATCTAGTGGTCCGGGTGTACGACTGTTCTCTTACAATTTCATACCATCAATCACCAAAGTTGGTGTTGCATAAATATGTTAGTGTGTCGCATTTGATAATCGAAACATGATATAACAATGGAATGTCAAGTACATCATAGATCACACATGGTCTCTGTTCCTCTAACAAGAGAGAAATTCCCTTGCACATCATTAACACAGTCGGGATCATATCCTTCCATGCCAGCTGTCATTTGATAAGCCGTTTCCAGCTACTGCTTCTAGTCTTAATCAAACATGACCATGTGAGTTGCAGTGAATGAGATCAATAACCAGTGTTTGATGTACATAGTAAAGTGAACATTAAAATAATTGATTATAGAAAGACATTTAGTCCATGCTCTTTATTAAGACCCAGAGCGGTGCAGCGTAATTTACGAATCATTTTTAATTCCATTTGTCTTAAACAAAGTATCAGATCTCCACTTCTTTAGCTGCAATGAGCCTTCTGGATTCCAATGAATTATATATCAGCCTTGTTCCCCATCCGATGTTCTTCTAGTCAATGGTAGGACAGTGGTAATCTCTGGTCTTGGCTACTGAGGCTAGATAGATGTTCCCTAATACGGACACACAATTCTCAGATAGTGCTACCTAGATATATTTTTTTACAAATACAAATGATGGCATAGACAATATATTTCGAACAACAATTAATAAAGTCATTGATTTTGATTTCCATTCCAGCATTACATGTAAATGTTTCTGTATCTTTATGTGCATGCCCGCACATACTGCAGGCCCGACATTTGTGGAAACCCTTGTGTGAGAATTTCAACTAGTCTCTGTCACCTACTGCTTCAGTATTAGATCTAAGAAATTATGGGCAGAACTTGTTTTTAATTGTAGGTGCCCGAGTGTATATAAACCTAGGTTTCTCTTCAATATAATTGGTCAGATCTGCATCCAACAGTAACACATGCCAATTTCTTACTACCATTCCATACAACAAGTTGCTATCCTTTGAATATTTAGTGATAACATTCACACAAGTTCTAGAAGGATATGAACTGTTTTTGGGTGGGTGCACAATGTCCATTCTCTGAATTTGCTTTGTCTTTTCCCGTTCCTGTAGTACACAGCCTCATGAGTACTCTCTTTCATAGAATCTTTCCGCCAATAATTTGCATTCCTGTTCATAAATAATATTATAACTACAATTCTTGCATGCTCTATAGAACTCCCCAGCAGGGATATTGGCAAAAGTGGAGCGTAATTAAGCAATATGCCCCGAGCGGCGGGGGCATTATCGAGTCAGGTAATGCCCCGGTGCCCATAGTTATGCTATAGTTTATTTTTAAACAAAAAATAAATAAAACATACCTGGGTCCCCGGCGGGAGACGAAGGAAGCCTCCAGCCGTGTGGAGGCTCGGAGCGGGGATGGCCCCGCTTTGAGTCTCCACACGGCTGGAGGCTGCCATCATCCCCCACCGGGGACAAAGCAGGCTGAAGGTTAGTGGGGTTGTGAGGGTGTGGAGGGGGAGGGAGGAAAAAAAAATACCTGAATCCCCAGCGGGGGACCAAGGTGGCCTCCAGCTCCACTTCGAGCCTCTTCATTCGCTGAGGGGCTGCCACACCCCTGCCAGTGACAAAGCCATGGATCCGAGGGATTCCCGTCCGGGTAATGCCCCAGTGAGGGCCAATCAGAATGGTTCTTTCATTCCGATTCTTCCTCGCCGGGTACTAATTTGAATTATGTATGTTACTTTCAAGCTGAAGTCTTTGTCAAATTAGTTAATGTGTCCGAGCAATTCGTGTTCATGAAAATAAGTGAAATTGTTCCCAGCGGGCTGTATTACAAGTTATGTTGTGTTAGTGAGGTTCATACTGTGCTCCTTTGCATGGCCTTCAGGTGCTCTGCAGAATCTGAAAGATTGGGCGGTGGTATATGTTAGTGGGGGGAGAGGGAATATGCAATACCGCTTTGCTGTTGCTGGTGCCTTGATACATGTAGGCCAGATGTAGCCTGGGCTTTGCATGTGGTTCTACATGTTCTTTACCAAGTGCATAGAGGCATTTGTGTCCGGAAGGGAACCTTGGGTGTCTGTGGTGCTAAGATGCATCGGTCGGGGCTATGGTATGTAAATCGGTTGATTGACGGTGTTCTGCTTGATGTATGTTGTGAGGTAATGTTCAATTGCTATGTGTGGGTGGCTTTGTATGCATATTGTGTGTTAGAAAGTAGCATATAGGCTTGTTAGTGTGGGGAGCATCCGTGGCTAACTGGATGGGCAGGCTGGTGAGGGGTGCAAATAATCTTAAAGCTACACATAGCAAATCATAACATAGCATAGCAATACATAAAAGGCATAACACCACAGCAGGAATCATGACAAAACATGAAAAAGGCCTAACAAGGCAGACACGCTCAGTATCCGCCCTGCACTCCTACCACTGGCTTCTCCAGACAACTGCTATTACACTTTCTCACTTTGCCACTGTCGACCACACATCTTTCTTGCTAATAGATACATTGCACAAAACAACAAGGATCTGGGAATTGACAGATGAGGGAAGGGGCAGTCCATAGACTGCACTCATTACCATAAGCAAAGTGCTAATGGTTATGGGAGTCATGATCTTTTGGGTCAGGGAAAGGGCAGACGGAGATATGACAACCTCAGACATCATTTCACCTTCATTAGTAGGTTGGTTGCAAAGCTGAAAGCTACTTCAAACGTCACTCTAACTTACTTTGATGCTGTGCTCAGTGGGCTGGCTGAGACTTTTGACAGCCAGGGCAATGAACGACAATTATCAGGTATGCGTCAAGGGAATGGGGCCAATGCCAGAATCCCTGGTGGTTCGTCTCAAAAGTCTACCCCAGTGTTTCCAACAAGCCTCAAATGCCAGTTGCCCAGTGCAAACAACCACAGAGAACAAAATGAATGTTCCTGGCCCCATTCGTCTCGTGTTGAGGCAGCTACATAACAGACTTCAGAATGATGCTAAAACCATGTAGCGACTTCATGGGAAGGTTGATGAGACAAGGAGTAAGAAAGATCAAAGGTGGAGTGTGGATTCCTCAAAGTGCCACACAAAGCATGATGCACCATCACTGGTAATAACTGACACATTGTAATACGTGTTACTGAAATGAGTACTGCATCTCTGGACTCAACTCTGTAGATACATCGATTGTAACCTCCTCCCCGTTTTGTAGTCAGAATCAAAAAAAGCTGCTTCTGGATATTATATTAATACAATTACCACATTTATCACGAGAAGGAATGATGTCCCATCTTCAGGCTCTTTGAAATTAAACACTAGGCACAAGGTCTAGAATGTTATAGTTAAGTGTGGTTTAAGAACTGAAAGGGCACCAATGGCTTCATCAATAATAACTGAAATGACTTCTAGTAAGGCATTTTTGAAAATGTTGATAATGCCAGCTATGACCAAGAGTAGTGTAAACTGTTGATACAGAAGTCATCAGCTTCCTTGGAAAGCAGGCACTACTACTGGTAATCCGGATGCTAAAAGAGTCATAAGCTACATTTGTAGGCAATATTAACCATACGAATGTGTTAAGGGCTCTCCCTTTTCTCACAACAAATAACTAGTTGTAGTCAATCATCAGTCACTTTGGACCAGAAATGTCTGCTATAACTCATTACCAGTGACTCACAAATGAGTGCCTTGAAACACTTGTGTATGGGTACGCAATCAATCATGCGAGGACAACTTGTATGGAATAAACCCCTGTTCTTTTGGCATGGTTGCCACTAACGAATGAGGTGGCAGTGAGAATTCTCGTCCACCGCCCTGGCACATATTTGTCTTTCTATAGCTGGAATTGGTGAGACGTTTGATGTACTCAGATGCAGTGTATGATACATACTTCATGACAACAGGATGAATTTGTATACACTTCATAAAATGCTATTTAAATTGTAACATTATAGCTAGAATAATAAATGATCTGGGAAACAATCTGGTGGTGTTGACTGATTCGACATACACTTGGGTGTGTGTTTCTCTCTGGCGTCCTCTGCACGCTGACATTGCATTTGCTTGATATCAAAGCACATCATACATATAAACATTTGGGCCACAAGGCACAGACATTTTCAGCTAAATTACACTATCCATGTATTGATCTGTGTATGCCAATTGGCTCTTTGGTAACTGTAGGTCTTGGGGATGCTGATCAGACACCGTGCATGATGGCTTGGTACTCTCTTTGGTGTTCGACGAGCTTCAAAAAGACTTCATACTTCTTGTCATAAAATCTACAAGAAGAAAAACAAGTTAGTTAAAACATAAATATTGGCAGAAGGCTGTTAGGGGTAGAGCAAATATGGCATACATTTCAACTCATCCTGGCATAGTAGGAAGGAAGCAATAATCCTAAACTTCTTCCATGCATATACTTTGGAGAACACTGAGAATTCTTGCTTTCCCTCTTGGTGTAGACATACATTATAATTGTCCTCACGCAATTGGGGTGCACTTAGAATAGAGTGAATGATGATATATGCACCACCAATGAAGAACAAAGCACATACTCGAATTAGTATTGCAGAAGCAATCAATGTTTTAAAACAAGCTGCACTAAGGCAAAATAAGCTTGTGAAAATCACTCATACCCACAAGGGTAAAATGGTGTAGGGTTGTCATTAAAGAATGTATTGCTTCCTAGGCGCATCAGTACATTAAGTACATGTGTCATGTTTATTGCAAGGCCTTATGTGTATGTGTCAACTAACTCTGAAAACAGCCCACATGTTTCTACATATTTATCTCAAATGATTTTTAATAAATATTATTGTTTAATATTTCTGAAGCAAGTGTGTCTAACAAAGGTATAAGCACATTTAACCTGTACGAGGTTCAACAAAACAAAAACTATGTGATTTCAAAATGCACAATTGTGTATTTTCATTTGGCTTTGAGAAAGGTGCAAAACATGTTGTGTTCCTGTGGAATTAAAACATATTTGGTAATTTTACCAGGCATGACAAGATAAGGCTGAAATAGATTTGTTTTATTTCATAAGCAGCTGAAAGGTATTTCTTATCATATTAAAAACAGATGTCCATATGTTTAAACAAAATGCACTCCGAGGAAAATAGCTGAATACTGTGGTCTCCGTCCATGATGGACCTGCATAGTGAATTATTACTTAGTTGCTGTCAATTACATGACATCAAGGCCCGCACGGGAATGTTAAGTGATGGAATGGTGACTCCTTTCCCAGTCAAGACAGCTGGGGCTAGGATTGCTCAATTTCACCATCTGAAAAGCTGTTAAGTAGAACCAGGGATCTGGGCATGGAGTGGGGAATAATCTACCACAGGAGGCCCCTCACCGATATTATAACAGAAGAAGCTTTCGCAGCTAAGCCAAGTAGAGGAGTGGAATTTACTTCCTGGTTTCCACATTACTGAAGTCTTTGCCGAATTCCAACCAGAGGTAAAAAGCCCAAACACATTTCAGGACAGACCGAAGTGTATGCTAATGGACCCAACCTACTCACCAGCTTGCATTGAGTCCCTGTCCAGTCATCAAATACAATCTTCCAAAGGTAAGTACAACCAATACATTCCCACGGTATTTGACCTGCACATCCCTTTAGAATGTAAATATAGTGCTGCGGATATTTCTCTTTCTGTTGATTAGAATTGAATAAGTTAACTCCCAGGCTCCTGTAGAAGCAAAGCTCTAACAGATACTTCAGTCTCTGCATGACCCTCTAATCACTCAGATTTGCAGTATGTTTGTTTACACGGTATTTTGCCCTATAAGAACCTTAGTCTAATCAAAGTCCACAATGAGCAACTCCTTTTCATAATATATAGAGAGCTGGGTGAGAGGCTTCTGTAGGAGAAATAAGATCCAAGGAACACATGGCTCTTATATGTGTATTTCTTTTTATTTATGGGGAGCTTAAACCTAAGCACTGTATAATGTGATAGTGGTACAATACAATGATGAATAACTATTTGGAAAATGAAATGGATTTACATTAGGCAGGAGAGGAACGCAAGAATGTGCATGCGAGTGAAACAAAGGTAGAGAGGTAGAGGAGCATACAGAGAGAGGAGGATGAGCCTTCCAGTGTTTGGGAGCCAGGAGTATGAAAGAGTCCAGAATCCGGGACTGAGCGCAGGGCATTCTCACATGTCGAAAAAGACGAGTGATTGAGAAAGGAGGGGGGCCAGAGGGAGAGTACTGAGGCGATATGCCGTGAGGAGGCGGCCCACCCTGTAGGTAACAAGGCGGGCCCACCCTGTAGGTAACAACACTGCGCCCAGGTCAAGGGCCCGAGCGCAGCGATGGTCCCTTAAAATTAACGAGGGTGGCAGGGCCTTTACCTACAGGGTGGGCCCAGCCACGGAGGGACATATCACCATTAGCACCCGTATAGACCCCTACAAGGGTGCTGATGTTTATTTTTTATTTTGTAAAAAGAAAGAAAAACGTACCTTCATCTTGCCGCCAGATGCTACACAGTGACTTCAGCCAGGAAGTTAGTTTTCAATGTTGAACTGAAGAGGGGACTGCATGACTGAAGGCACTGCGCAGTGATGGGCGTTTCATTTTACAAAATAAAAACAATAAAAAAAACATTAGCACCCGTGTCGGGATCTACACGAGTGCTAAAGGGAATGGGGAGTGGTGAGCCCAGGGAAGGACGTGCCCGCCACTAATGAAAGTGCTGGGAACGCAGGCGTTCCTTTGTTAATACAGCCCGCGTTCCCAGCATTTTCATTGGCTACGGGCGCCCCCCGGGGTGCTAATGATAAATAAGTGAAGAAAGCTACATAGGGCCAAGACCATAAAGACACTTAAATACCATGTGAAGAAAATGGAAAAGGAGACAGGATTCGAAGGAAAGCCAGGATAAAGAGAAAGGAAGGAGAGATGGATGAGCTATAAGGAACACAAAAGTTGGCATGAATTGAAAGGTCATAGATGAGAAAAAGATGTGCTAAATGGTAGGGAGAGAGGCCAGTAAGCCTGGAGGAGCAATATAAGAGTCAGGGAAAGGCACATGTGAGGTTAGAATTTTAGTGGCAGTGAAGGAAGAAGATGACAAATTCCACAGATATGAAACTGTTGGATTTGGCCGTTATGAGGAATAGTAAAAAAGTGAGAAGAAAATTGAAGATAAGAATCAAAAGGTACTCCAAGATTGTGAGCGCAATGAGAAGGGAAGAAGAACAGGAGGGAAACAAAGAAAGGGAGGAGGATGGGAAGAAGAGGACTTGAGTTTCAGAGGTATTTAAATGAAGGTAGTGAGAGTGTATCAACTGTTGGATTTCAAGAGCATAGCTAGATAGAGAGGAGTAAAGATTATCAGAAAACTCGGAGAAGGAAATAAAGATTTGTTAATCATAAGCATGAAAGTGGGATGAGAAGCCAAAGGTCACTATAAATGCAGACAGGGGAACATTGTAGAGAAAGAAAAGGAGAGGCCGAGGTCAGTGCTTTGAGGAATACCAGATTGCAGTGAAGAGGGGAAGAGTGGGTGCCAGCCCAGGAAACAAAAGACATCTTGTCTTTCTGTGGTCAGAAAGACAAGATGTCATATGTGGTAGGTCAAGAGAAGGAGATGGACCAAGTGGTGGCATTTTCAGTACTTTTTTTCTTTATTTAAATAATATAATTAATTTAAACAATATAAAAGCCCTCACTTTCCCTACTCCAATGGTTTTCCATACCTAACACAAACTAACTAGGATGCTCATTGTCAAAGGTCAAGTCAAAACAATATTCCGTCTTCTGTACTAAAACTAATTTATGCTGACCCTACCACTAAGAAAAATAGCACAAAAGCCCAGGAGAATGACTCCCTTCTCCTGGATAAGCTTTAGCGACTTCAATAGGATGATCATAAATAGTTCTTGGTGATTTCTTATATATTTGCGGAAAATTGGAAAAAGCAAAAAAAAACGAGCTTTTGGCAGTCAAACTGTTCAGTTCGGTAAAATCACGTAAATCCCCTTCCTTGGTGTCGGAATCACATTCTTTAAGCCTCCTAATAACTTCCTCATCTCAGTATCAGGCAAGTTGTTGACTTCACTGATCCTTAAGGTTTTCCTCGTCTCGTTATCAGACAAGTTAATACCTTCTTCATATATGTGACAATAGCAAACAGCAATTGGCTCAAGATGATTCCTGGGTGTCCTGATGATACGGGGAACTCATATGACATGGGCTTAGGGAGTTCCTTGATGGGAAGGGAGTCCTTATACCCATGAGGGGAGTCTCTCAGTGAGGTTCTGCTTACCGCCACCCCTAGGGGGAATACTGCGTAGCAGGCTCACCTCCGTAGCCCAATAGGAAAGGACTTTACTCTGGGGAGAAGTGACGGGATCCCATGATTCGTCACACATCTTAAACCCCACTAATTGATTTAAATATCAGGAAATCAAAATCAGGAAAATTTAAGTCATCATTCCAACTTACTGGTATTGATTTGCATACACTTTAAATTTACATTTTTACCTAAGCATGCAATTACGCTCTGTGCCAAGGTTAACTTACCATTGCAAGATCAATGTACTAAATATGAACTTAATTTAAATGCCTTTTAGAATCTCTGCACTTTCTTTTAAAGTTAGCAAAAACATTAGGTGTCCGGTCAAATGTTCGAATCAAAAGGATCGAATGACCTTTTGATCGACAGTAAAAGGACCGAAAAAAGGATCGAATTTTTTAAAATGTATTTATTTATATATTTTTTTAGTTTAGCATGTATAAAAAACTTTTTTATAAAAGGAAAACGGGGAGTTGGGGGGGAACCCCCCCATAAAAACAACCAAAACAATTTGATCCTTTTTTTCGGTCCTTTTGCTGTCGAAAAAAAGGCATTCGAGCCTTTTGTTTTCGAACATTTGACCTATAACCAAAACATTACATCAACAGTCATTAACATGTTGATTTCAATTTAGGTGCCTGTTGTAAATAAGGGTTGTTGTTTTTTCCTCTATATGCTATTCATTCTGACTAGTGCGACATTAACAGGCTGACTGAATTGCTTTTTTGTGTTTGTTGATTTGCTGAGTCAGGTGAACTATGCTATTACATTAAAATCAACTGCATCTGATATCCGTTTGTATTGTAAATAAAAATATGCTGTTACAAAATAAGTTTCGTTTCTTGTCCCAGACTATGAGGGTGGGATCATTGTATTTTGTCACCATTAATTTGTAATTATTCGCATCTGTTAAAGACTCAAACTAAAAAATTGTTTGAATCCTGTTGTGCAGTGGGGTGTTAAATTGTCATGAATGAAAGTCACCCAATTAAAACACAATGGAGAAATAAGATCCTCCGTTTGTGTACAATATTTCTGTTTCTTTCATAACTTGTACAACTGCTTGTAGTGTATTACCTGAGTTGCTATGTTCATCCATTCTGAAGTGTTACCATTGCATCCAGCTCTTCTCCTCAATATAAGACTTCTGATGATGACTGAGCTCCTAAGGTGTGACCCCTGTGATCAAGGGGATTGATTCTGAAAGGAGGCTCCCGACTGGTGACTGAGCTGCAGTGAAGTGGAGTGGAGAAAAGTGTTATGGTAAGGGGGAGGCCTTGATATGCCTGTGTGGATTTTGTGTGATGTGGGAAGTACCTACAAGCTATAGAGTATGAGCCGTAGAGAAGATTAAGGTTTGCACCGTGGGCAGGTAGGTGAAGGGTGTAACAAAGACGGCAACTGATTCCTGGTGGTAATCCTGCCTGCAGGTTCCCATAGGGGGTCCTTTTGAGTCATTCAAAGCAGCACCACTGCCATTTGAGTGGCTACTCACTAGAAGGGTTTCTAATGTACGCGCATTCCAGAAACTCTTTAAACCGCAGGTTCCATGGTGGCCTTCTTCTATCTCGGATACACAGCTTTGGGTGTAGTGGGGCTGTTTTCTAGCCTAGAGGGTGTGGGATTGGGTGCAGACCCAATAATCTGCATGTGCGCAGTCAGCTGTCCATGCGCTTCATTAACTTCAGACAACTCAAGGGTCTGAAAGCAGGGTTCACAAAGGTTTGTTTTACTTTAAATGTAGGCCAATGGTTTAGGTGGACTGGATGCAGATTGGAGGAAAATCAAACAACCAACCAATGAAAGGCAGTTCCAGCTTCTTCAAGGACTGTCGTCCTGGCAGTAAAACGAAAGTAAATAATAGTTTTTGGGGTTTGAAGTGTCTCCTGCATTTTTCCCTTGTTTTGGCTAGATTGTCCCTTTGTAGTTGTCAGGAGTGAAGTTGTTTCAGATCTCCATAGGCCTGGGAATAGTGGAGCGCAGGTACCATACTGAATTTGACAGACTCTTCCACAGTCTCTGCAGGCAATGGACTGTATGACTCCTCAGCATCCCTGTATTTGTTCCATCACCTCAGGTTTTGACCCCTTTCTTAAAGTCTCCTCAACCGCTCACCCCAATCAGGCCCTGCTTACCTCTCGTCTTGACTTCCAGTCCTTTCGTTATCCTTCCTCCATTCTCCCTCTTTCACGCCCCTTTAATTTTGCCATGATGTTTTCTTTTACATCACCACTGGTGTGAAGGTTGGAGAAACTAACCTATAATGAACCTGCGTGGTTTTCACCAAGTTTGATTCTGACTGAGTTGTGAGGATTGAACTCTTAGGAGGGTACACACTAGCACAAGCTATGGATTACTCACAAGGGAGACGAAGTAAAATATTGTCCATACAAACTATATATATATAGGTTAATATAGGTAACAAATGTGTCCCAAGCAAAGATCAACTTCAAGATAAGCACTGTCACTCACAGGCATCAAATGACGACACAAAATCAAATTAAAGTTTGTAGTTATTAATTAAGGGTTCTTTACAGTGTGGGAAAAATAAACACAGATGGAGTAAAGAGCAACTAAAATGGATTTGTTCGGTGGTTACAGCTAACGCTTAAGGACTTTTCTTCAGCCTCAGGTTCCTCCACAGGTTCCCTTTCAGGTAGAGGTCTTGCAATACATTTTCAACGTTTTTGTGGTTTTGTCATGTCTGGATCTTGTGTCCTTCTGAAGCTCTTTGCAGACGACAACCCAACACTGAGTTGAAGGGGATGCTACCCCCACCCCCTTCACCATTGCTCTCCTTTGGGACTTGGTCTTTCTAGTCTGTTATCCATTTTGTTCCTCTGACAGACTGCAATAGCCTACTCCTTGTGAGAGGTTGCCCTCTCTGAATAGTTTGTATTCCCCTGGCAAGGGAATGAGGACCTTGGGTAGAAGTCATGGTAACTCACAAAGTCGTGGATGTGGACCAAGAGAGATTGGCAGGAAGGATGACCAACTATTATGAACCTTCCTTCCAGTCATGAGGCACTTGTACCCAGGACAACCAAGCTGCTCTCCGTCTCTCTGTTCTGGGGATTGTTAAGGATTTCAATCAGGCAATACACCCTGGTCTCAGCCTAGTATGCAGTGAACAAATGAAATACTTATTTTATTATGTCTATAGGTTCAATATTCTGAGCGATATACCACTCATATCACACCCCTTCTCAAAATACCCCCAGGTCACAATGGACCAGGAATCAGGCTAGCTGGTAAAGGTAATATTTATATATTTATTTAAAATTCAAATCAAACATATGTTTTTAATATATGGGTCAGCAATCACCAATGTGGTGACAATAACAGATAGAAAGGTATGTAAGGCAGTTAAATTCTCTTTTGGCAACACAGAATATAAAACACAGAGAAAAGAACACTTTTGGTTTGTTTGAAAGGTAGCACCTGAGTTAAGATTTCCCCCTGCAAAATTCTCAACCCACAAATAAGCAGAAATACTTTGGAAGCAGTGAGTTGTCAGGTTTCTCTCCCCGTCATTGTTCTGGAGTACCAGACCCTTGGTTTGTGGGGCTCTGAGCCGCCATGTTCATCTGAGGGTTTTGCTGAGCCCTCAACATGCTACCCAGATCCTGGGACCTGGCGCTCCAGTTGTGACACCCGCTCTGGCTGCTACAGGGGTCTCTGGTCCATATTTGGTGACTCACGAGAAGGGTAGCGATCCCTTCTCCCGTAATACCCTGGGTTGGGAAAATTGGGGTAACCCTCCACCCTTGGCCTCCCCTCTCCCGGATTGGACTGTCTGGGTCAGGAAAGTGGGGAAAGAAATGAGGGTTGTTCTGTGGGTTGAACTTTTGAGGGTACCGGGGAAAGAAACTCAACCCAGCATTTGGGGGATTACTGCCCTCCTGGGGAAAGTTAGGAGGGAACTTTCATGGGGTGGTACCTACCTGGTTGGACCCCCACCCCTTGGGCTGGGGGAGTCGAAACATACCCCAGGATGGGTTTGTTACCCTTGTATCAGGGGCTAATGTAATCAGGAGGGTTAGGGGTCCCATTTGTGGGATTACCTCCCTGACTACATGTCTGGGATTGGCCCGAGGGCATTCTGGTTCTTTGGCTGGAAGGATTTTGTACCGGTATATTTTTAGGCCCCCCCATCACCAGATCTAGAATGGGGGAAACCTTCACCTCCGCCACCTTAGCAGCAGCAGGGGTGTTGGTTGGTTTGTGGTTTTTATTGGTGTTCTTGTTATCTATAGGTTTTTGCACCTCATGAATACGGGTAGCCTGTTCTATGACCCAGTCCAGTGATATCTTCTCGTGAAAGTCCCTCACCAACTGGGTCATTATGTATTTGGGGGGGTGCATGGAAAAAGGTGTTGATGAACACCCTATCTGTGCGCACCCTCCTGGTGGTCTGCGCAAAGGCATGTTTGTGATCCTGCACAAATTCTTGTGGGGCCTGGTCATCCCACACAGTAGATTGTAGGCCGCCTTGCGGGCCTCTTGGGGGTTTCTATGGACAGAGAAGTGTTTTAAGATGGCTTCCCTGTAGGTGGACCACCTTGAGTGGTTCTGATCTTCAAGTCCTGCAAAGAAGCTGGAGTACTCAGGGGAGAATGTCCATTTCACATACTGGATGCAATTCTGACTGTCTTTTAGATGAAAAGTGTACATCATCTGTTCACATAATTCAGACCGAATATTTTGCATTTTTGTGATAGGGAGTTATAACACTCCTAATGGCCTTGATCTGCTTCAGGGGATCTTTTTGCATAGCTCTCTTAATTTTGTTTGCTTTTTTGGTTTTAGTCACCCGTGCCCACTTGTCCTCTGACTCAGAGGCAATACTACTGGAGGTGGCTACTTGATCCTCTAGGCACTGCCTGATTCTGCGAGTTTGAGAAGGGCTTGCAGAATGTGGGGCCTAGTTTCCCTATTCCTGTTGTGTTCCGAAGAGTCTTCTGACTCTCCCCTGCTCTCAGGATTGGTGGAGTATCCCTCCCGCCCCCCACTGCCCTAACTGGGTAGAGGTCTTGAGGATACTCTTTTTGGGCCTTATTTCCTGGAGTTCCCCACCAAATTTAACAAACTGATCTTTTGGAAGGCGGTATTTTTGTGGATCCAGTTCCCTGACTCTCCCCTTGTCTGAGTCTTCCAGGTCAGAGATATTAGCCCTAACATTTGGGGATATGTACAGAGACTCCCGTCCATCAGTTTCTGGGAGGCGCTGATCTGTCAGTCCCATCTTACCAATTCTGTTGCAGTCTACCATCCCCATGGCCGCTGGTTCATATGAGCCAGTGGACATGAAGACGGCAGAGTTCATGGTATTGAAGGGGTTCGAGTCCCTGATTACAGGGGTCCTGATGTTAGGATCAGGGGTTGCTCTATCCCTCTCTACCTTTTCTCTGTCAGCCCCTATTCCCTGGTGATATGCAAAAATCTGAACTTTTTGTTCCTCTATGAAGGCCTTACTGATCTCAATAATTCGTTCTTGCTTTGCTATCTGTTGGTGGAACACATCATTCTTTTCACAGAGAGCCTCATTGTCTCTCTGCGCTTCCTGCCTGGTCTGGGAACACTGGGCCAATTTCTGCTGCAGGAGATTCACCTCCTGAGTTTTAGCATCTTTGGTCTGGGCGTTCTTTTCCAGAGCATCCTCCACCCGTCTGGTGTGCTCTAATAGCTTCTCATATTATGTTTTTAATTCATTGAGCTCCTAGAGGGCCAGCTTTCTTCCCTCTAGCTAGGTTTTTAATTGGCTTACTTCCTGGCCTAAGGCGTATCTCTCCTGACTAAGGGTGCTCCTCTGTTCAGCCAGTCCATCCCTTTGTTTTTTTAATGCATTGGATTTCTGGCACTCCTCATCAAATATCTCTTGAGAGTGGAGATCTTTAATAATTAATTTATTATTTTCCTATTTTAATTTGTCTGTCTTGTAGGATAACCATTTGTTCTGCGCAGACTCTATTCAGACCCTCCATCTTATAGTGATTTTGCGAGCCCGCAAAATGCCGTGGAAAATTGGCGTTTTTGCAAAAAAGCGCGAAAACAGCAGTTTTTGCAAAACCCCCCAATAAAATGTCAAATTTTTGAAAATAATATTTTTTTAAAAACGCAAGGGGCTCAACTCTTATTTTTTGGACTCAAGAAATGAAATGCGCAAGCACATTTCATCACTTGAGCAAAAAAAATAAAAAAGAGCACTCCGATCCACAAAGGACATCTGAATGGACACTTCTTATATGCGCCCATTCAGAAGTCCTTTTTCACCCCTTTGCGCAAATCAGGGGGCGTTTCTGTGCATTTAAAAGCGCATCCCAAATTGACAAGCAAGATGCACTTTTAAATGTGCAGAAATTGTAGGCCACTCTATGTGCCCACTTTAAATACGTGCACTAGGGGTGCCACTGCTTTACAGGGTCTTTATTGACCCTACTGACTCGTGCAACACTTAAAAAAATTTTGTTTAAGTGTGACAGCTGCTGTCTCACTTGCATTTTTGTTCCCCAAATGGGAAAGAAATGTGTTTTTTTTTTTGGGTCGCATTTTACAGTGGCAGGACCCTTAAGGGCCAGTCACGGTGAAATGCACGTGGAGCCTGTAGACCATTGTCGGGAGAGCGTTTACAACACAAGCGTATTCAAGGTGGCTGGCCAGCGCATCATTTGAGCTACAGCTCTGCCCCGTGGAAATCCACAGGTCACCTTTGAGATTAAGGTGGCCTGCTCATTTCCAAAAATGGCTTATCTAAAAACAGCACATCTTCTGCTCTATTTTTAGATGCCCCATTTTTTGAGGACAAAATCCAGTTTTTTAAAAAAATTGAAAAATGGTCACAATATGTGAGAGAAAGGAGTGGGAGGGGAGTGATGGGTGAGCTGTGGCGTGGTAGGCAAGAAATTGAAGGGAGATCAGAGGGAGAGCAGTGGGTCAGAGGGGGAAGCAGTGGGCAAGAGAGCAGAGCGGATGCAGTGGGGCGGTGGGCCAGAAATCAGAGAGCGGAGGTACAGAAAGTGGAAGGATGTGGGCTCAGGGGTAGTAGCGGGCTGCAGATTGGGAGAAAGGATGAGGGGAGAATGTGATAGAATGGGAGAAAGGATGAAAGATGCAGAAGTAGCATGCAAGAATGAAGGACTGTATACTGCGGGAGGAATTGGGGAGCACACAGTGAGAGTTGGCAGAATGATTTGGAGTTTGGCAGGGACTAGAGAGGGCAAATTGTGACTTGGCAGTGTGACAGAGCACGTGAGTATGTTTGTGTATGACTGAGCGTGAGGTTCAAAAATACCAGGTGTGATGGGGAATTGGTGAGATGTGTGAGGTGCGTTGGGTGAGAGAGGTGTGTGGGTGTTTGCGGGTTTGGGGAACATAAAAGGGGAATATTTTGAGCATTACAACTGATAATGATCAATAACGTTAATATTATTAAATAGGCAAACATTAAACCAAAAAAGGTAGCCAAAACAAACATTGTTCTGCCAAGCCAGAGACATCTAGGACATATTATATAAAAGATACACATATTGATACCCTGGCTCTCTTGTAGCCTTGCACACAGCCTCTTTCCTACAATGTACCAATCTTGCACCCTCCAGTCAATAAATATTGTGCTGCAAAAATGCTGCCATAAATAAAGGTTTGTGCCGCAAAATTTGACATTTCATGCCGCAAAATTTGACATTTCATGCTGCAAAATCCTGGAGGGTCTGTCTATTAAAAGTTAATTGTTGCACCAGTTTCTGTTGACTCTGTTGCAGAGAGTCCGCCCTTTCCTGACACTCCTCTTTTAGTGCCTGTAATTGGGTCTCTTGCTCTGCATTCTCTGTCTGTAGGAGAGCCAGATCTTCTTTTAATTTTGTGACATACTGTCTAGATTCTTTCTCTAATTCTTGGCTCTTCAGTAGCCTTTGTTCTGCAGAGTCTAGATCATTCTGGATTCTCTCTAGTGCTTCAACTTGATTCTGTGCCAGAACTATGTTTTCAGCGTGCTTTTCCTGTGTTACTCCTATGTGGAGGTATAGGTAGGCCACTATTCTGGCAATTTTACTCTGCTTCTCTTT
This sequence comes from Ambystoma mexicanum, assembly GCF_040938575.1. NCBI lineage: Eukaryota > Metazoa > Chordata > Amphibia > Caudata > Ambystomatidae > Ambystoma > Ambystoma mexicanum. Next base: position 1,258,747,935 of record NC_090922.1, read on the forward strand.
AACATTTGGGGCCATGTACAATTCGCTAAGAGCTTGGTGTCATGAGCTCTTGTCCTGCCATATATCCAGGTCCATGGCAGTGACCTGTTCTTTGATTTCCTGCAGCCAGACATGTTCATTCTGTTCTGGCCACTCACACCTGACAAAAAGCTTGTGCAGAACGTGCTCCCTAACAATGCTAATTTCTACAGGAATCGCCATTTTGCAAATATCAATTTCTTTATTAATTATTTCAGGATTGATTTACTTTTACAGACCTCTCTGGTCTTGGAATATTTATTTTGAGAGGTGCTTGTACAGCATAGCACAGTACAGCAACCAAACAAGTTGTCTCTACCCTGGAGGTTAATCTGCTGTGTTAGAGTGTCACAGGTGGTAACTCAAACTCACAATCATGGCACGAGCCCCCAAATCTGTTAAGGATTTCAATCAGGCAATACACCCTGGTCTCAGCCCGGTATGCAGTGCACAAATGAAATACTTATTTTTATTATGTCTATAGGTTCAATATTCTGAGTGATAAACCACTCATATCACACCCCTTCTCAAAATACCCAGAGGTCACAATGGACCAGGAATCAGGCTGGTTGGTAAAGGTAATATTTATTTATTTAAACTTCAAATCAAACATATGTTTTTAATATATGGGGCAGCAATCACCAATCTGGTGACAATAACATATAGAAAGGTATGTAAGGCAGTTAAATTCACTTTTAGCAACACAGAATATGAAACACAGAGAAAGGAACACTTTTGGCTTTTATGAAAGATGGCACTTGTGTTAAGATTTCCCCCTGCAAAATTCTCAACCCACAAATAAGCAATTCTAAACAGATGTAAGTAAGCAGCAGGTATCCAGGAATAAAGAACAGGAAACAGAATTTATGACACCCTTCCAACCCAAACAAAACAGAGAAACGGGTTGGAAATCTTACACTTTTAAAATGACATTCGAAAATGTCTTAGTAAAACAATGAAAAGTGTGCAAAAGTCCTTAAATCAATACAAATCTCTATGGGAGCACCATTGGAAAGATGCCAACAATCATGAGCTATAGTTGGAGCAACATTAAACACTTTGAATCTTCATGGAAGTTAGTAAATAATTGAAAAGAATAATCACACGTGTAAAACTTTGCAGAAATGCAAATTCTCTCCTAAAAATTCACTAAACGGTTTTTAAGAAAAACGGGTGAAATACACTGTTTTTGGACGCGGTTTTTGTGTTGGGATGTAGCTACAGGTCTTATGTAGAATTCAAAGTCTCTAGCTATTAAATTGAGGGAGTTATGCAATGTTGAATGAGAGGTGTTTTTAGGAAAATAGAGCAGAGAAAAACAGAAAATCGGTTTTTAAATGACAGATTAATTTTACTTAAACTAGATTTAATGGATTAGAAAAAGAGAATGCCACCTGTGAATCTCCACAGTTACACAGCCGTTGTAATCCTTCACATGGCGGATACCCCTTTTTCTTTATCAAATTACTTTATTTAATCAAAATCACTAATGGCTTATGGTCTAGTAAAACAAAATCAAGAGAGAATCGGAGCTAACACTAGGAATCACAGACAGGGTTGCAAGAATGGTTGTGACAATATTACAGGTTCTTAAGGTAAGATAGGATGGTTTAGAGATTGGGATAGGGCAAGGCAAGATATGCTATGGTTTACTATGATTCCTATTATTACTTACAGTCCAGTTTAATTTAAAATTTTGGACCATCAAGGGTTCTGGTCATCACACGGAATGGGTCTAACAAAGGACAGCAGGGCACATCTGGTGGAATAGGATCAGCTGGGCGGATCTGGTCACCTGGACGGTACTGGACTGCACCGGTTACTGGAGACCGGAGATCAGAGGGATGTCGAGTTTGGAGCAGGCAAGCATTTAGTGGTAGCAAGCCAGCTGGATTAGATGGTTCCCTTGGATTTTTGGGATTGCTTCAGAATTTGGGCCTAGCTGAAAAGGAGTTCAGCAATGTAGAGGCCTTGGCTTTGCAAAGAAATCTGGAATCAGGAACAAAGATGGTGAATTCAAGAAAAGTGTGCCATTCTGAAATCAGGATGAAGTCAGGAATCCGTGTGTCTGTGTGTTGTGAGGTTCCCTTATTATCATGCCAAATGACATCTCTAAAGTTTATGGTAGGGGCAGTCTTACAACCCACACCCAAAATGCTATCATTGGTCAAAAGCACAGTTTACACCTTGCTTTTTACTCATTGGATGACAGAAAGGGATGTCATGTTTTATGAGATGATCTGGAAACCTCCCATAGCTATAGGGAGTAGAATCTAACTTTCCCACAAATACATATTTATGTATTTATGCCCTCTAAGAAAATCAGATACATAAGTTACATATTTTGTGGGTCACATTTCAGTCCAACTCCCAAGTCTGTGGGACCTGGTTTAGTCTTGCTGATGAATTTTGGCAATTTTAACCATGAAAGGTTTGGCCTAACATTTCCCAATTCTGTACATGTATGCGCAATTACCCCTAGAATATGTGTACACAAGGTTATGTTTGCAACATTAATAGTTTCTACGCAATTAGTTATTCTTTATAACTTCTGTTCCTTATGCAGTAAGAAATTCTATCAAGTTTTCAAATGAATAGCATAAATTCAGATTTTCACATCACATGTCAGTTTATTTTCTGTAAGCAAATGTCAAATCCTTTGAAGTTGAATGAGGGGCCTCTCCCCTGAGTCTGGAGCCTGCTATTGTCTTCACCTGGGGCAACGACAAATGTCTAATGAAGTCCCTTTGTCATGAGTATTCAAGGCCTCCCAGAAGCAATCAGCCTTTCCTGTGCCAGCAGTGGAGGTGTCAAGCTTTCTCAGGGCTAAGAACTGACAGAGCAGGTTTTTTTTTATATATTTGATGAACTCAGACTAGGTTTATCTTTAAGTTTCACCTTTTTAAATCTTTCCTTTAAACATATAAAATTAAAACTGCTTACAGGTGGATTTTTAACATTAGCAAATCCTTTGACAATCTTAAATAATTAAACCTTTACACAAGAATATACTCTAGAAACTAGCAATTTTGCTCTTCAATCACGAAAAAGCACATTAAACTTATTTCATTAAATCCGGTTTTCATCTGCAGAAAAAACATATTTTAGTCAGCACTAGTTCTTCCCTTGAGTGCTGGAGTTGTTTGCAGCATGGATACATGTAATATGCCTTTGTTTAGAGTTTCTCTGGACAGCTGTTTCTTGATATTTGTTGCAAAGAAATAGCCGTGTTTTTCCTGTGGAAAATAAAAACAAAGGTTCCTGGGTTGCTTTTTCATAGATACATTTTGTAGGAGCTGTCATTCCAATGAGTCCCGGTTCTTCTGATTCACAATGGATGTTCCTGGGCATTGCAGGGCCCTTTAATCTCAATGATTCAGTAGAAATAAATGGATCTACTACCAAAAACAACACGTTTTAAGGTTAGGAAATTGTCATTTTAAAAGGCATTTTCGGGTTTTCAAAACAATGATGCTGTTTCATTCACTTTGCTCCATGTTGACTGTGGCAGAGCCCACTGGCATGCTTTTGCAGTGAGGACTCTGTTTTTAGCCCCACAGAACTGTGTGTGGAAGGGTGTGCAGCCTTTTTCTGGTTGTGACACATATGCAGTTTTAAAGGTTTTGGCATGCACAGGAGTCAGCGCAGTCATTTTGGGCTTTTTCCTTCACCATTGCAGTAAATTGATGTAGTGAGGCACATTGGACTGGGTCAAAATATCCCACAGAACTCCCCCCGGCTTTGGCTTTACTTCCAGTTGTGGGGAAGAAGTCGGGCAAGCAGGATTTTTCTTTCTTTTCGTGAAAACGCAGTTTTAGTCAGGTGTAATTCATTTTCCCATCAGCGAATGATGCGACATGCTCTCCTCGCTGGCTCCGGTTGGAATAGGAACGATACCCCTATCATCTCTCGGGTCTTCTTTTCAGGTGTGGAGCGACACTCCGCATTTGCTTGGGTTTCTCAATGGTTGTTTGGTATAATCAGTGCAACTCTATAGAATAGAACACAAACCAGTTATGACAATTCTGCCCCCTACTGTCCTCCAATTGGGATTTCAGCTGTGGGATATACTCATGCATTCAGTGACAAATTGAACTATTTCTATCTTTCAGAATTCTCTCCCACTGTGTTTTCTGTAGGCTTCTCTATTTGCCACAAAGTGTGTCTGGGCTGGCAACTGTTTAGCTGATTGATATGGACCCACTTTTTTTCTTCTGTCATTTCAATGCGGATTCTGTAGGCGACGGTGAGATTTTGTCCACAATTTGAAAAGGCCCCCACCAGCTAGGCAAAAATGTGCGCTTTTTGGCTTGGTTCCTTTGGAAATTGTACAAGTTGACCTTTTCTCCTACTTGATATTCCTTTTTGGTTGTCTTAAAATCACAGTGGGTCTTCATGCTGTCTGCAGATCTTTCTAGATTCCACTGTGCATACGCAAAAGCATGTTGAAGGTGTTTTCTCAGATTCTCAACATACTCATGAGTTGTGGAGGCATTTATCAATGCCAGTTCTTGTGTCTATAGAGCAGATTCTGGGGTAGCACCATCCTTTGTCCAGTCATCCGCTCAAATGGAGACATTTTAGTTGCAGCCGAAGAAGTAGATCGATGGCCATTAGGACCAGTGGTTATCGAATATCCCAACTTGACCCAGAGTCTGCCACAAACTTTTTTTAGTATGCTCACAATGGTTTTATTGTACCTCTCAACTCCACCACTAGAGGATAGTGGTATGCAATGTGTAGTTTACTTTTTACCCCAAGTATCTCCCACATCTTTGTCATCACTTTGCTGGTGAAGTGACTACCTCGGTCTGACTTAATCCTTTGGGTAGTCCAAAACACGAGAAGATGTGATTGATCATCAGGGCAGCTGATGTTTCTGCCTTGCAATTTGGGGCCGGTAGACATTCCACCTATTTAGTAAACAAGCATGTTACGGTTAACATGTACTTGTTCCCCCTAGAGGAGCGAATCACGGGCCCGATGATATCTACTTGTAAATGTGACCAAGGCAGTGTCATCCCCCTCTTTTGGAGGGGAGCTTGGTGTGTGCGTGATGTTGGCTGAAATTATGCACACACAAGAATCCCCTTCAAGTATTGGTCGAGGTCCTGCCCCATGTGTGGCCAGTATGCAACCTCCCGCAAGATTTCTAATGTAGTATGAAGCCCTCGATGACCGGCTGTGGCCTCATCATGGGCGTGAGTTAGCATCAGGCTTCGGAATGATGTAGGGACCACCCACTGGTCACAGCCAGATATGGATCCCCTCACCAGCAAACCGTCTTGGATTCAAAACATTTTTGGATATTTCATCCACGCTCTGAGGTCCTCTTTACCAATGCAATCGGTATCCATCAGGGGAATGTTCTCAGGGTCCTCAATGTGTTGATAAAACTTACTACTGATTGGATCCCCTTTTGAGCCGTGATTAAATCAGCATCTGGGGTCTCTTTACTCCACTGGGCAGTTGAGAGTTCATTGTGAGCATTTGTCTGGGACTTAGTGATCGCTGTGATCAGGATTTCCCCCAACAGGGACTCGATCTTGGATGGCTTTGGTTTTGGCCAGCAGATCAGCTAAGTCCTTTCCAGTTTTGTCTGGTCTCTCTATTCTCGAATTACCCTTGATCATTTTCCATTAGATGGTCATCCCACTAGAGGTGACCAGATTATCAATATTTTGTATTAGCTTGCCATGTTTGAGTGGATTTTCCAATTAACCAGGTGCTCCACAAATCCGTTCCAGACATAATCTGAATCAGTGATTAGGACCAGTTTGTGGAGTTGGTGTTGGACAGCAGTGACAATGGCTTGATGAACTGCCATCAGCTCTGGCACTTGACTACTACAGGGACCGATTTTGTACCTAGCGGAGGGTTCCGGGGCATCATTCACCCAGGCATTCCCCATGCCGGCCACCAGTTCTTTTCCTCGTTAACATGGTAGGAACACCCATCCACATAAACAGTGGGCATTCCCTCACACTTGTCTTCTTCATAGACTGTGTTTGGGGAGTTCAAGTATGTCTCCATGTTGTCCTGGGTTTGGAGACTTTCGTCCTCGAGACAGTTTTCTCTGACACAATAATGCAAGTCAGCCGGACCTTGCGCGAGGGTACGCTTCTTGTTTTGCCCATATCTGACCTCCACAGGAAAGCCTTGCAATGACAGAATCCAGGAAGTAATTCTGGAATTACTCACATTTCCGGGCCGGATTTTGTCCCTTTGGAGATATTGCAGAGGCTGGTGTGGAGTCTACAATATGATGTCTGTCCCCCTGGATGAACGGGTGGTAATTTTTCAATGCCCACACTGCTGCCAGAAGTGCCTTCTCACAATCGTTTAATTTTTCCTCCACAGAGGATTAGGGGGGTCATTACGACCCTGGCGTTAAGGATTTAACGGCGCTGTAAAAAAATGTCGGCACCGTTAAACCCTTAACGCCTGATTACGAGGTCCCTTTGCGGGACCCGACCTTAACAGCCGTTAAAGTAGGGTGCCGCAAAGGAACCTCGGTGCTAATTACGGTACCGCAATTTGTGGTACCGTATTTAGTGCCTTCCCCAGTTCCATTGAGCCCTATGGGGCGAAAATGGGAATGGGGAAGGGCCATGGTGAAATGGGGAAATACCGCCCTGCCAACCTTGGAATGGGGCGGTATTTCCCCATTCCACCATGGCGGACTCGTTACAACACCGGCACCAGCCATGGTGCTAATAGCACCATGGTTTAGCGCTGGGGTTGTAATGAGGGCCCAAGTCTTGCTTGCATAAGAGATGACTTTATTGACCTTGTCATGCTTTTGGTATAATACTGTGGTCAAGAATGTATTCGAGAACCCTGTCTCCAAGAAGAACTCCTTGTTTTTGACAGGGTAAGCTAGACAAGGCGCTTGTGAGAGGCTTCTTTTGAGTTGCTTTACTGCCTCGGCTTGTTCTGGACTCCACTCCCACTTGCCCCCCACCCTTCAACAGATGGATCAGGGGTCTTGTGATCTCTGCGTAATCCTCAATTAACTTTCTACTGTAATTAGTCAGTCCAAGGAGGCTCCTTAGCTCACGCAGAGTTGTGGGGTCTTTTAGCCTCAGGAGTGCTTCCACTTTCTTTACCAGAGGACAGAGACCATCAGGAGTTATCTCATGCCCCAAGAAATTGATGCGGGTCCTACACCACTGTGCCTTTTGAAAAGATAGTTTTGCTCCGGCAACCCTCAACTGTGTCAGAACATAACAGATTTCCACTATGTATTGCTCCACAGTTGAGCTGTTGATCAGAACATCATCTACATAGGCCAGGTTACCCCTTTCACCCAAGTCGGGCATGGCCTTGTATAAGAAGATATTAAATGTGTTGCCGGAGTTGATGTATCCGAAGGGAGTCCGGGTCCATGTGTACTGCTGCCCCCGAAGGTAAAGGCCAGCTTGTATTGGTCCTTCCTACTGACAGGTACGGTCCAGTACCCATTGGTCAGGTCAATGGCAGTGTATACCTTTGACCCCTGGATCTGGGCCAGCCCCTGGTAATGTAGGGGAGGGGCCATCGGGACGTATGGACCCGTTTGTTTAGCTCCCTTAGGTCTGCACAGAGTCTCCACTGGCCGTTCGGTTTTAAAATCCCCAGCACCGTATTATTAAAGGTGCTGTGGACTGGACAAATTATCCCACGGGACTCAAGGTTTTTCATTATTTCTGTGAGGGACTCCATGGATGTGGGAGGCAAGCAATATTGCTTCACAAACACTGGAGTCTTGCCAGGGTCCGTGGGAGTTGTTGTTGTATGGATTTCGGTGCGACCACAGTCATATGAGTCCACTGCAAAGAGATCCTGAAAATCTAAGAAAACTTGTTTCAACTTTTGCTTTTGCTCCAGAGTCTCACAGGTATCAGCTAGGTTGACTCTCTCTTCAACCATTTGCCTGAAGCCCGGAAAGACTTCTGGTTTGGATATCTCAGCGGCCTCCTCCAGGAGTGGGTGGAGATGTCCCTGGTTAAAGTATTGACCTGGACAGAGGGTTTCAGGTAGTGAAGGCAGTCCTGGTGGATTTGGAAGATTTAGAAGATCACCTCATCCCTCCTGAAGTCACAGGTCACCTCTTCCTTACCATAAGGGCAGGAAGAGTACAACAGGAAATTTGCCCCCCCGGCCGGGTGAAGATCCTGTCTGGTGTTATGTCATTGTCGCTATCACTGTCAAAACAGTAATTGGGGATTGGTCCTATCAGTTAATTACCTAAATATATGGAAAAATGTTGGTCATCAACCGCCATTTCAATAATGGTGCCTGCGCCCAGAGTGATACTCCTAAGATCTCTGTTATTCACCACTATTGTAATGGTGTGCTCTATATTGACTAATGGTGTTGGGTTTAACCCCAAACCTTGCTACTGGAGGTGGGCGTTGAGGTGAACATATGCATCAGGATTTTGCAGTTTCTATCCTCTTTTAATTTTACTTTAAGTGGGAATAGTCTTGTTCGTCCTGGGAAGGTGACGTCCTCTCCAATTTGAACTTCAACTGCATATAGCAGCAATTGGGCTGACCAAAATGCTTTTTCTAAATCATCAAAGTCCATGGGATTACCCCCTAATCAGGACCAGGCTTTGTAGTTTATCAGGTCCAAAGTAATGGCAAAGCGATTGAGAATGTCACTGCATAAATAAAATGCAGCAGGGAAATCTTGCACAACCCAACAATTATGTACTATGCTTGTGTTGCCTATAGAAATTTAGATCATACACCTGCTAGGCAGGAGATGTTTGGAGTTGTGAGTTTCCAGGTCTATTTCCCATGTGTCTATCAATTTAAATGTGGGAATGGATGGAACTTTTGGGAGTTTTCAGAACATGGCTTCCTTGATGAAGCTCTTACCGTTGTTCACGGATACTGTGGCGAGAACAGAGTTCTTCCCCTCATTTAACTGAATAGGGATAAATAACTGTTCTCTAATTTTCTGAATATCACCTAAACTGTGAGCTGGTTTCTCATTATTATGGAAGTGGAATTTTCTGATTGTGAATTAGTATAGAATTTCAGAGTATTTCCTTCCAGTGTGGAATGCCACTTGAAACTGGAAGGAAGGTTGATTTTCAGAAATAGAGGGGAATTTCCATCACCAGTTTGTTGTCCTACAGAAATTACTGTCACGACTGGTATTTGCTTATTTTGAAAATGGAACTCAATATGATCCTGTTTCTGTTTAACCATGTGGCATGTGCCATTTAAACTAACATGGTTGACACTATGTTTTAATTTTATTGGTCGGTTAGACTGGGTCCAGAGGACTTTGTTCATGCAGTCTATTAGGGGGGACAACCTTCGCAGGATGTCATTCCCTAGTAGACAGAGTGTGCCCTCCAGCATCACGACTATGACCGGGTGTTTCACCTTGTGTCGCCTAATTTTAATTTCCAGATCCACAGTCCCTGGACAGGAATTTCATTCCCATTGAAGTTCTGAAGTTTTCCAGGAAGAGGGGTGAGAGGGATCGTGTATCTCTCCCCCCTTCCTGAATTCAGCTGATCAAAAGCTCTCTTTAACAGAAGAGTGGCTTGGGATCCAGTGTCCAGCAGTGCCAAAAATGTACATTGCCTTTGTACTTGGACCGGGGCATAAAATCTTCCCTCCTTCTCCTCTAGGGGGAAAGGATAACATGCATTTTGGGCCAGTTGGTTGGTTAGTTTCTTGATTCTTGATTCCAACACAGTAGTAGGTTGGGCATGATTCGGTGTGGGAGTTTGGGGATCTGTAAGAAAAATATGGCAGTTGGATATTGGGGGAGTGTTGGGCTCCCCTGGTTCTGATTCTGGGCCTCCCCCCCCTATTTTGGAGGCAGTCACCAGAATAGGTTTGGGCAGGGTGGTTTTCTGGATTATCATTCTGGGGTTCAATGATGGGCGATCCAAACTCAGTCCCCACATTCACTGAGTCTTCATTAGGATCTCTCGAGACCCATTTTTCTTTGGGAGGAATTCCCCTGTCCCTGAAGGAGAAGATATTTTTCCCAGAGTCCTGTGAGTATCCCTCTCCTTCAAATCGGAGGACACTAACCTCCTCCACAAATGGGCCTTTTTATTTCCTTTATTTCTCCTACTCACCCTCTATTCCTTGCGTTGCAGACTTTCAGGGGCAAGAGATTTTGGTTTCGGTTCCTGGGTTTCCTGGGGCTTTTCACAAGTGGGGAAGGAGGCTTCCTCTAAGGCTTTACACCTCCCTTCCCCCGTGCCTCCTCCTTTGGAACCGGTGAGTTGTCGAGGTTCTCTCCCCGTCATTGTTCTGGAGTACTAGACCCTTGGTTTGTGGAGTTCTCAGTCGCCATGTTCATCTGAGGGTTTTGCTGAGCCCTCAATATGCGACCCAGATCATGGGACAGGTTCTGAACCTGGTGCTCCAGTTGTGACACACGCTCTGGCTGGTACGGGGGTCTCTGGTCCATTCTTGGTGACTTACGGGAAGGGTAGCTATCCCTTCTCTCATAATACCCTGGGTTGGGAAAATTGGGGTAACCCTCCACCCTTGGCCTCCCCTCTCCCGAATTGGGCTGTCTGGGCTCAGGAAAGTGGGGAAAGAAAGGAGGGTTGTTCTATGGGTTGAGGTTTTGAGGGTACTGGGGAAAGAAACTCAACCCGGCATTTGGGGGATTACTGCCCTCCTTGGGAAAGTTAGGAGGGAAGTTTCCTGCAGCGGTACCTACGTGGTTGGATCCCCCCCTTGGCTGGGGGAGACCACACATACCCCAGGATGGGTTTGTTACCCCTGTATCAGGGGCTAATATAATCAGGGGAGTTGGGGGTCCCATTTGTGGGATTACCTCCCAAACTACCTGCTTGGGATTGGGCCAAGGGCCCTCTGGTTACTTGGCTGGAAGGATTTTGTAGCAGTATATTTTTAGGCCCCCCCATCTCCAGATCTAGAATGGGAGCAACCTTAACCTCCGCCACCTTAGCAGCAGCAGGGGTGTTGGCTGGTTTGGGGTTTTTATTGGTGTTCTTGTTACCTACAGGTTTTTGCACCTCATAAATATGGGTCACCTGTTCTCTGACCCAGTCCAGTGATCTCTTCTCGTGAAAGTCTCTCACCAGCTGGGTCATTATGTATTTGGGGAGTGCATGGAAAAAGGTGTTGATGAACTCCCTATTATCTTTGCGCACCCTTCTGGTGGTCTGCACAAAGGCACGTTTGAGTTCCTGCACAAATTCTTGTGGGGCCTGGTCTTCCCCACATAGCAGATTGTAGGCCGCCTTGCAGCCCTCTTGAGGGTTTCTATGGACAGAGAAGTGTTTGAAGATGGCAGCCCTGTAGGTGGACCATCTTGAGTGGTTCTGATCCTCCAGTCCAGCAAAGAAGCTTGAGTACTCAGGGGAGAATGTCCATTTCACTTACTGGATGCAATTCTGACTTTGAGATGAAAAGTGTCCATCATCTGTTCATATAATTCAAGGTGTTCCCAGACCAAACACTTTGCATTTTTATGATAGGGAGTTATAACACTCCTTATGGTCTTGATCTGCTTCAGGCGATCTTTTTGCATAGCTCTCTTAATTTTGTTTGCCTTTTTGGTTTTCGTCACCCAATCCACTCGTCCTCTGACTCAGAGGGCCTCATTACGACCCTGGCGGAGTGGGTTTACGCCAGCGTTATTCGCGGTGGACCCGTCCGCCCTACTACGAGTTCCCGTAGCGCCATGGAGCGTTTTCCGCCTGGTTTTTCCGGGCGGAGAAATCCATGGCGCTACGGGACCTTGTTGTTAATTACGCCACCGTATTTTACGGTGGCGTAATTAACGCCTTCCCCACTCCCATTATACCCTATGGGGCAAAAATGGGAATGGGGAAGGGTAAAATGGGGGATGGGGATTTACCGCCCCGCCAAGGTCGGAATGGGGCGGAAAATCCGCCAACCCCCATGGCGCTATCGGCAGCTTTCCGCCGTGCTCCATGGTGCATTTTGCACCGCGATTTCCGCCAGGGTCGTAATGAGGCCCAGAGGCACTAGTACTGCAGGTGGCTTCTTGATCCTCTAGGCACTCCCTGATTCTGCGAGCTTGAGAAGGGCTTGCAGAATATTGGGGTCCAGTTTCCCTATTCCTGTTGTGCTCAGAAGAGTCTTCTGACTCTCCCCTGCTCCCAGGATTGGCGGAGTACCCCCCCCCACTCCCCTAACTGGGTAGAGGTCTTGATACCATTTTTGGGCCTTTTTTCCTGGAGTTCCCCACCAAATTTAACAAACTGATCTCTTGGAAGGCGCTATTTTTGTGGATCCAGTTCCCTGACTCTCACCTCATCTGAGTCTTCCAGGTCAAAGATATTAGCCCTAACATTTGGGGATCTGTACAGAGACGCCCGTCCATCAATTTCCGGGAGGCGCTGATCTGTCAGTCCCATCTTACCAATTCTGTTGAAGTCTACCATCCCCATGGCCGCTGGTTCATATGAGCCAGTGGACACGAAGGTGGCACAGTTCATGGTATTGAAGGGGTTAGAGTCCCTGATTACAGGGGTCCTGATGTTAGGATCAGGGGTTGCTCTATCCCTCTCTACCTCTTCCCTTTCAGCTCCTATTCCCTGGTTATATGCAAAAATTGGAGACTTTTGTTCCTTTGTCATGGCCTTACTGGTCTCAATAATTCGCTCTTGCATTGCAATCTGTTGGTGGAGCACATCATTCTTTTCACGGAGAGCCTCACTGTCTCTCTGTGCTTCCTGCCTGATCTGGGAATACTGGGCCAATTTCTTCTGCAAGAGACTCACCTCCTGAGTTGTAGCATCATTGGTCTGGGTGTTCTTTTCCGGAGCATCCTCCACCCGTCTGGTGTGCTCTAGTAGCTTCTCGCATTATGTTTTTAATTCATTGAGCTCCTGGAGGGCCAGCTTTCTTCCCTCTAGCTCGATTTTTAATTGGCTTACTTCCTGGCCTAAGGCACCTCTCTCCTGACTCAGGGTGCTCCTCTGTTCAGCCAGGTCATCCCTTTGTTTTTTGAATGCATTGGATTTCTGGCACTCACATCGAATTCTGCTTGTGAGTGGAGGTCTTTAATAATTAATTTATTATTTTCCTCTTTTAATTTGTCTATCTGGTCTTGTAGGATAGCCATCTGTTCTGCGCAGACTCTATTAAAAGTTAATTGTTGCGCCCGTTTCTGTTGACTCTGTTGCAGAGAGTCCACCCTTTCCTGACACTCCTCTTTTAGTGCCTGTAATTGGGTGTCATGCTCTGCATTCTCTTTCTATAGGAGAGCCAGATCTTCTTTTAATTTTGTGACATACTGTTTAGATTCTTTCTCTAATTCTTGGTTCTTCAGTAGCCATTGTTCTGCACAGTCTGGATCATTCTGGATTCTCTCTAGTGCTTCAACTTGATTCTGTGCCAGAACTATGTTTTCAGCGTGCTTTTCCTGCATTACTCCTATGTGGAGGTATAGGTAGGCCACTATTCTGGAAATTTTACTCTGCTCCTCTTTAACTTTTGGGGCCATGTACAATTCACTAAGAGCTTGGTGTAATGGGCCCTTTTCCTGCTATGTATCCAGGTCCATAGCAGTGACCTGTTCTTTGATTTCCTGCAGCCAAACATGTTTATTCTCTTCTGGCCACTCAACCCTGACAAAAAGCTTGTGCAGGGCATGCTCCCTAGTGTTGCTAATTTCTACAGGAATTGCCATTTTGCAAATATCAATTTCTTTATTAATTATTTCAGGATTGATTTACTTTTACAGACCGGCCTGGTCTTGGAGTATTTATTTTGAGAGGTGCTTGTACAGTGAAGCACAGTACACCAACCAGACATGGCGTCTCTACCCTGCAGGTTAGTCTGCTGTGTTAGACTATCACGGGTGGTAACTCGAACTCAAAATCACGGCACAAGCCCCCAAATCCGTTAAGGATTTCAATCAGGCAATACACCCTGCTCTCAGCCTAGTATGCAGTGCACAAATGAAATATTTATTTTATTATGTCTATAGGTTCAATATTCTAAGTGATATACCACTCATATCACACCCCTTCTCAAAATACCCCCAGGTCACAATGGACCAGGAATCAGGATGGTTGGTAAAGGTAATATTTATTTATTTATTTAAACTTCAAATCAAACATATGTTTTTAATGTATGGGGCAGCAATCACCAATGTAACAGATAGAAAGGTATGTAGGGCAGTTAAATTCACTTTTAGCAACACAGAATGTAAAACACAGAGAAAAGAACACTTTTGGCTTGTTCGAAAGATAGCACTTGAGTTAAGATTTCCCCCTGCAAAATTCTCAACCCACAAATAAGCAATTCTAAACAGGTGTGAGTAAGCAGCAGGTATCCAGGAATACAGAACAAGGACCAGAATTTACTTACACCCCCCCCCCAAAAAAGAGAGAAAAACGGGTTGGAAATCTTACACTTTTAAAATGACATTCGAAAATGGCTTAGTAAAACAATGAAAAGTGTGCAAAAGTCCTTAAATCAATACAAATCTCTATGGGAGCACCATTGGAAAGATGCTAACAATCATGAGCTATAGTTGGAGCAACATTAAACACTCTGAATCTTCATGGAAGTTGGGAAATAATTGAAAAGAATAATCACACGTGTAAATCTTTACATAAATGCAAATTCACGCCTAAAATTCACTAAACGGTTTTTAAGAAAAATGTGTGAAATACACTGTTTTCGGATGCAGTTTTTGTGTTGGGATGTAGCTACAGGTCTTATGTAGAATTCAAAGTCTCTAGCTATTAAATTGAGGGAGTTATGCAATGTTGAATGAGAGGCGTTTTTAGGAAAACAGAGCAGAGAAAAACAGAAAATCGTTTTTTAAATGACAGATTAATTTTATTTAAACTAGATTTAATGGCTGAGAAAAAGAGAATGCCACCTGTGAATCACCACAGTTACACAGCCGTTGTAACCCTTCACGTGGCAGATACCCCATTTTCTTTATGGAAATTACTTTATTTAATCAAAATCACTAATGGCTTATGGTCTAGTAGAACAAAATGAAGAGAGAATCAGCGCTAACACTAGGAATCAAAGACAGAGTTGCAAGAATGGTTGTGACAATGTCAGAGGTTCTTAAGGTAAGATAGGATGGTTTAGAGATTGGGATAGGACAAGGTGAGGCAAGATATGCTATGGTTTATATATAATGGTTGTGTTGAGCTATCCCTTGATAGTGCGCCGAAAAATAATGGAATGGCAAGTAGTGATGATTAATAAATTCCTTTTATTTTTGTGATGTTAGAGCCTTTGTGGATGACACGTGTTTCGGCAGACACTCGTACATACGGAGGACTTCTTTGTACCAGGAGGGATTCATCCCTGTGAACTTCAGCACCTTTATGCATTATGGAGTGACTTATGAGCTATCTATATAGCCTGGATTCGATAAAGGCAGCTCTGCCGAAACACGTGTCATTTTTTAAGGTCAGGAAAATGTCACTTTAAAAGGCATTTTTGGGTTTTCAGCACAATGATGCTGTTTCATTCACTTTGCTCCATGTTGACTGTGGCAGAGCCCACTGGCGTGCTCCTGCAGTGAGGACTCTGTTTTCACCCCCCCCAGAACTGTGTGTGGCAGGGTGTGCAGCCTTTTTCTGGTTGTGACACAAACGCAGTTTTAAAGATTTTGGCGCGCACAGGAGTCAGCGTGGTCATTTTGGGCTGTTTCCTTCACCATTGCAGTAAAGGGATGTAGAGAGGCACATTGGAGTGGGTCACAATATCCCACCGGATCCTTCACCGACGTCTCATTTTTAGCTTACTCAAGTATTGACCACGCTTCTGACCTCTTCTCCAGGTTCCAGTAACAGTGTGGGTGATTGGCCTTGGATGGCCTTGGGCGCTGGGTGCAACCACCCGTCACGTGATGTACAACTCAGAAGAGGTACACAGAGGATCCTCCAGGCTCTGCAGTCCTTCACTTGCCTTAAAATAATAATGAACCATAAATAATGTAATGATGGCAACCTTAATACCTTTAGGGTTGCACTGTGTTGGGTGTGTGGTCAGGACAAAAAGGCAGATAGAACAAAAGACAGTAACATGCCTAATACTAAGGAGTTTGGAACTCAGGAACGCTCTGGGATGGTTTAACTCCAAATAGAGCCCACGTAGTCTAATGGGATGTGTAAGGGTGCGAAAGTAAGACGCTGACACAGAGGGGGTCATGTTGGTTGTAAGAAACATGTATTCAATTATAAAAAGGAAAAGAAACCCCTATCTCGCCAACCCTCTAAGAGGGGTTTGCCTGCCACGTCTGAAATAACTGGTGTCAGAATGTGCAAAGAGCAAGTCCTAATATCCAATGTCAGAATCCTAACTCTGCTTCTCACAATTTTAAACTAAGTTGTCCACCCCGAGAGAAAAATGAAGCATCGAGGGACAGAATCACTAGCTTGGATCCACACCTTGGGTTGCAGGAGCAGCACAAGCATTTCAACTCATAAGGTAAGGCCAGATGGGCATTAACATGCAAGCTGTACCACAAATTTAAATCTTTCTGTGGCGAGCGCCCCCCACATTCTAAATTCTTCTGATGATCCCCTGAATCCTGCCGGCAGCATAATACATGGGATTTACTTTTTCAAGGTTCATAATCTTGCCAGGCCAGTTGGGCTATATCATTTCTGGAATTCAAATCACCTCCAACATGCCCACTGCTTTTCTCGTGTAGATGAGGGATCCACCGCCATCCTAGCTGCTCACTGATTGGTCTGCCCACCCCACAAAGAGCCAATCCAAGGAGCCGGCAGGTGAAAGCCACCTTCCTTGCCAAGGGCCTCTGCTAAGGCCTCTGTCTGGACCTATCCAGAGCTGGAGGGAGCACCCCTCCCTGTAGTGACTCTGCAACACTCCTAAATGACTCACACAGACTTGGTCTCTTGCATGCTATGACCATGGCCAGAATCTCAACTTCAAATTGCCCTGGTAAGCAATATGGATCTCCTTGGTCCACTCACCTTCCTTGGGTACTTTTGCCTCCTCCTTTTCCTACCTTACTAATCCTTAACCTCTAATCTCTGTACCATCTGTACTATGCATCTCAATGTGCCTCATACTGATTGCTTCCCTACTGCTTTCTTAATACCCTAATTGAAAATGAAAATAAAAAAGAAAACAAATGATGTAAACTCTTTTCTATTCTCTGATGTGCCTCCAACTGTGCATCCACCATTTTGTACTGATTTTTAGTGCTTTCTGGCATAATTCGGATTTAGGTGGACCTCCATGGTGGGCTCCGTCTCTTTTTAAAACTTGTTTTTATTGCCATTTTGGTTAATAACAAACATTTTTTAAAAGATCACCCCACACCCTTGAACTCCCTCCGAGCCCATCCTTTCCGTCATGCATGGATAACAGTATTTGCAGGGTCACACAATACCCAGGATTTGAAGTTTCTGAGTGCAGTAGGGGATATTATAGTCACCTTGCAGAACGTTTAGCACCACTTGCCAGTCCTTGGCATATTTGGGTTGTTCCCCTTGTATGGAGTAGGTTATCCATTCCAGTGCCAAAAAGTTCCAGACCTTAGAGAACCATTCACTGATGTGTGGCAGATTCTTTTACTTCCAATTTTGAGGGATCACCAGAAGAGCCGCTAGTTGTAGTATGGAAAAAGCTTTGCAGGTTTGCTTAGAGCTCTGTGGCGGGTCTGCTTCAATTACTGCCAACAGGCAAAATCTAAGAGTCCTGGGCTTACGTAGACCAGATATATGTGTAATGTGTGTGTTTACTTCTTCCTAATATTTTGTCAGCCCCCCGGCAACTCCACCATAAATGCTCCCAGTCCGCTAGCACTCTGCTTTCTCTCCAGCACCTATCTGATATAGCTGATCTCATTTTGTGCAAACGGGCTGGGGCATAGTGCCATTGAGTCATTCACGCATACCAAACCTCTGTGACCTGAATCGACTTGGTGAGTCTGGGAATGTTCTTCCAAAACTTACCCCATTCATCATCCGATACCGGCTCCCCCAATGTCAGATGCAAGCGATGTTTGTATTTCAGTGGTATTTGGGGGATTGTGTCCACCATAATTTTTTGCAAATTTGAAATGAGAGCTTTGTTTCCTGCATTAGATGTTACACATTTTTCAAATGGGGTTAGTTCTCTAATTGCTGCTTTCTTGTTTGGGGGAGCCAGCATCCAGTGTTGCACTTAAAGTATTAAAATCGATCATTCTCCTCAAGTGCCAGCTAAATTTTACATTGTGTAAAGGGTTTGGTGTCATTACCTTGAAACATATCTCGTAATTTAGTGCAGCCAGCCTTTTTCCATTTTACAAATGCCCCTGGTTTGGTGGCTGGGGTGAATTGCGAATTAGAGAATATCGGTGTGAGAGGTGAGGGGAAAGTCATCAATTGATATTTCTTAACTGCTGTATCCCAGACGTCTTCGAGCAGGCTCATGATCAAACTCGTGTGCATATTGTGGGGACGATCTTGTTTAGGCAGCCATAATTTATCTTTGAGCTGTGGCCCAGCCAACGCCCTCTCCATCTGGACCAATCTTTTCCCAGTATCTTCCGTGCACCAGTCTTTTAGGATCCGAATCTGAGCAGCATGGTAGAACCTCGAAAGGTTCGGGAGACACAGACCACCCATAGTTGTAGGGGTCATTAATGTGCTCAGAGCTAATCGCGGAGCCTTATTATTCCACATGAATTTAAAGATTGCCCTGTGCAGTTTTTGAGACAGGGAGGCGGCGACCCGGGTTGGTAGCGCTTGGAACATATAAAGTGCTTTGGGCAGGGTGACCATTTTTACTGAATTAATTCTACCGAGCCAAGAAACCGATAGCGGTCTCCATTTCAACAATTGACCTTTAATTTATTTTAACAAAGGGGGGTAGTTGGCCTCATATAGGACTTCAATTGTGGGGGTTATGATCACTCCAAGCAATTTAATCCCTACTTGAGCTCATTCGAATTGTGTTTGTGGGCTTAAAAGCTGCACATCATTGACAGGGAGGGAAAGGTTTAAAATTTCTGGTTTGTTTATATTTATTTTTAAACCTCCGGCTGTCCCAAACGCCTCCAGTTCCTGTACCGAAGCTTGCAGTGTAATCAGGGGGCCAGAGGCCAGGAGCAGCATGTCATCTGTGTATGCCATCATTTTATGTGGGATCCCTCCAAAGTCTATCCCATGGATGGTGTCTGTCTGTCTTGTCTTGGCAAGGAGTGGCTCCAAATGGAGTGCATATAAAAGCGGTGACAAGGGACACCCTTGTTTGGTCCCATATTGTAGGGTAATGGGGAGAGATGATTGACCATGAATGAGTAATCTAACACTTGGTTGTATGTAATTAATCTTTATCTTGCCTATAACATTTGGCCCAAACCCCATATTCGCCAAGGTCAGTCTAAGGAACGAACATTCAACCCGGTCAAAAGCCTTCTTAGCATCCAGAGATAGAAAGACCGCTCAGATATTTTCGTTTTAGACTTTCTCTAGGATATGACACATTGATCTTATATTGTCATGTGTCTGGCATTGTTTTGCGAAGCCATATTGGTCAGAATGTATTAATACGGGCAATAAATCCTTGATCCTATTAGCTAAGACATCAGTATACATTTTTGCATCTAAGTTTACTAAATCTATAGGACGGTAAGACCCACAGCTGGTCGTATCCTTGCCGGATTTCGGGAATAGTATAATTTTTGCTTCCTCCATAGTGGGGGAAATGCAACCCGAAACCATAAAGGAATAATATAGATGGGTTAGTCTAGGAGCTAATATATTCCGATATGTCTTGTAAAATAAGGCTGGGTATCCGTCAGGACCTGGTGATTTGTTCAGCGGCAGGTAGCGTATGGCCTTTAAAATGTAATCTTGAGTGATATCCAATTCCAGCTGAGCCCAATCCACTGGTGCTAATTGGGAAAGAGCGACTATGTCTAGATATGCTATCTGAAGTAGTTGGTCAGGAGACTCCGATTGATAAAGATTTGAGTAGAATGTGTGAAATTGTGAAATGATGTGTGGAGTTTCGGTGGTCGTCTTTCCTGAGGGGCGCCGAATCTTTTGTATAGTCTGGGATGAAGCTTTCTGAAAAAGTTGTCTGGCTAACAGTCGGTCTGACTTGTTGGCTTTTACGTAGTATTTTTGTTTAAGGCATAGCAGAGATGTTTCCACTTTCTTGTTAGAAATAAGTTTAGTCTGCCTGCCGCAGTTCTAAAGGCTTTTTATGTAGATGGCCCCGGGTTTGTTTCCATTTTTTCCACCACTTGTCTTATGTCCTCCTCCAATTCTATTTCAAGTGCCATTTAAAAAAAAATTGATGGCCTGTTGATCTAGAAGGAGCCCCCTGTAGAGTTTCCAAAGAGGCGTCCCATGTCATGTTTACAGCGGCCTCCCCGAATGAGTTAAGATCAAAGAACTCCCATATCTTCTTTTCATTTTTAACTCTAATAACCTGATTCTGCAGTACCACAGGCAGGAATCTCCAAGCCCATAATCTTTGTTTCCCCTCTGGTATATTCAGGTCTATAGAAATTGGTGAAGATCTGATAGCGATATCTTTCCTAAGAGTGGGATTGAGGCCCAGGCAGAATCATTGCGTGAAAAGGAGTGGTGATCATGTGAGTAGAATGTGTATCCTTTCTCAGATCTTCTAAGAGTCGGCCAGACATCTACTAAAGACAGATATGCACATTTCCGTTGTAGTATGATGGAGGGGGAGTTTGGGCGCAACATGTGCCTGTGCTACGATCCCGTATGGGGCCCCAAGCTAAGTTAACATCTCTTAGAAGTATTATTTCACCCTCCCTGAAAGATTCTAGATGTGCAAGGGACGATTTTAGGAAACCCTATTGTCCCACATTGGGAGCATATACTGAAGCCACTGTTAGTGTCAGTGAGCCCACCACCAAGATTGCAAATATGTAGCGGCCCTCTTTATGAGCCTTAGTGCGTACCACCCTAGTTTGGGGTCCCAACCTAATTGCTATAAGTTCTCCGGCTATCTTCCCGTCAGCGTTCACTTGAAGGATCACAGGGTAGTGTCGCAAACACAATTTCTGCTTACCTGTATGAAGGATGTGAGTCTCCTGAAGCGCCACTAAGTCCGGTTGGTAACATGCCAGGTAGTCCTCCAACTCTCTACGCTTTAACATCGTATTAAGGCACCAGATGCTGCTTGTTAGGCACTTGAATTAACTTGATATAGGTGGGGCCTCACTGCGGATGACGAATGTCTGAACCTGCTCCTATGTAGACATGTTAAAGCTAACCATGCACTGTGGTTTCACCTCCCACCCATCCCACTAACCTCCACCCTACATTCATTCCCACCCCTAACCACAACTTCCCCCTGTTCCCTCCCCTCAAAAGTCCCCTGGTGTGAACCACAGTACTTAATGTATCCTGGCGTGAAAACCCTCAGCTATGAGCAATCTTTTTTCCCAGGGCAAAATGTAGGATATCCTAAAACCCTCATCTGCTACCTGAACAGATAGGTTCCATAATGTTATGCTCCATCTCTGCTTATGTTGAATTTACCTTTTCTTACTCAGCTATTTTTACGTTTGCTCCGTTACCTGTTCTCTATGTAGATGCTTTTGAAGTTGGTCCTCTGAGGCAGGTTTTGCAGTCCTCTTTCTGTGTGCCCCTGTTTCTTTTACCCTGTCGATCCTGTGAGGACCATTCCCAGAGTTTAGATTGCTTGCTGGGTCGGGCCTCCCTGCTTTTCAATGTGCCCGCGGCTATGTCCTCTTCAATTTGAAGAAGAGCGATTCCTGCTTCTCGGGAGGTGATTCTATGTTGTCTTCCCTTCACGTGGAAAGTTAATCCGAATGGAAAAGTCCATTTGCGAGAGACACTGATATAGTTGAATTTCCGTCCCGTTGTAGGATATTGTAGGATATTGGTGTTGAGTTCCTCACCTCTTTAAGAATGTGTTCTTTTTGTTGATATACTGCAGAGGCTGCTAGCACGTCTCAAGGGTGATCTCTGGGTTCTGTTCTTTTTGGGCCAGTCCCATGAGCCTGATCTAACGGGATACTAATGGTGTCTTCTCCTGTGATGAGATCTGCAAAGATGTTGGTTATAGTGTCCTTTAAGTCAGAATCTGACTGTTTTAATGTTTTTAATTCGGATGTTAGACATCTGGGTCTATTTTCCAAATCTTCGCAGTGGATTTTAAGGTTGTGTGTAATTCTTGACAGCTCTTCCAAAGCTTTATCCGATTGTTTGCATTCTTGTGCAAGTTCCTGTATTGCACGCTCATTCGTGTCCACCCGATCTCCCAGAGAACATATCTCCTTGCTGAAGTCAGATAGTGAGTGTCTAAT